>NW_025964383.1:38164079-39481579 GCF_023055435.1 Haliotis rufescens | reverse complement strand
AATTACTTCTTTGTACTATCTGTAGCTTTTTCACTGAATAAGAACAGTTTTTCATTGACGATGGCGCTAAGGATACATCTGCCAAATCATAATTGAAACCGAGACACTTGCAATAAGCACTTAAAGAATTTTCCAATTTCGACATCGTGTACTTAAATCTAAACTTTCAATCGAAGTTCGGAAAAGGATTGTTTGTGCCGGGTTTTTTTCCTTTTTCCAAAACATTAATTACAATTGAGGTATTAGGAAAGAGGGTCAATTATTGAAAGAACTTGAAAGAAACTTAAGGCACTTAATTTCTAATTTAAACATCCCCTACTTAAATTAATCAGACCACCTCCGTGGTCTAGTGGTAGAGCGTCCGCCCGGAGAACGGAAGTTCCGGGGTTTGATCCCCGGCCGCGTCATACCAAAAGACGTTAAAAGATGGTACTTGTTGTTACCCTGTCTGGCGCTCGGCATTAAGGGCCTAATACAAGGACTGGTCGGCTCGGAGTCAGTATACTGTGTCTGAGTGGGGTATTCATGTTAAACGGCGACATATTATCTCAGTGAGCTAGCACTATAAATCGACATCAGTCCGGAGTAGTACAAGCAGCCACACAAACACATTCACGTACATGCACGTCGCTATATAAGTGCAATAATCTTGGCCGCGATGTTAAACCCAATTTCACCTCACCTCACCTCACCTCACCTCACCTAAATTAATCAGATAATGTGAAAATTTCTAATATCTATTCGTAGAATGTCAGTTACAAATATGCCTCATTCAGAAACCTTATGTAAATACTGCGACCTCCAGTAAGCAGAGAGGACAGCCTCCGTGGTCTAGTGGAAAGAGGGCCTGGCCGGGTAGCGGAAGGTCGTTGGTTCGCATCACACCAAAAGACGTTAAAAGATGGTACTTGTTGTTACCCTGCCTTGCGCTCGGCATTAAGGAATCAGTATAGTGTGGGTATTCATGTTAACATGCGGCTTCTCACTATAAAACCGCCATAAGTGCTTGTACATGCAAATGCAATATACCCAACTTCACCTCACCTCACCATTTAGTCGTGGATGAATACTACAATGTTTTCTGTATCCGAGAAATATTCCTCTTTGGGAAATAGTAATCTTGCCTTACAATAATGTTACAAAGTTACACATACGTTCACAAATTTATTCAACTCATGTTATAAACACGTTTCACTTTTGACAGCATTATACTTTTGTAAATCGTATAATAAATAATAATAATAAGTGCATTTAAAAGGGGCCAGATTCCATTCACCAAGTGGATGCTAATAGCGCTACACTATTATTACCCCGATCAATGGATCAGTGAGCACTCGATCTTCATTCTCAGCTCCCTGGGGAGTATACAACCCAAACTGATTTTAAGGTGAGGTGAAATGGGGTTATTGCACTTATATAGCGACGTGCATGCACTTATATATGTGTGTATGTGTGTCTGTCTGCTTGTACTAGTCCGGACTGATGCCGATTTATAGTGATAGCCCACTGAGATATCATGCCGCAGTTTAACAGGAACATGGCTGGAACATAGCCGGAATTGTGTGATTAAATAACAATCGTGTATATCGTAACCATTTCTGTTTAATGGTGGCGAGGTGAAATTGGGTTTAACGTCGCGTCCAAAATTATTGCACTTATATAGCGACGTGCATGTACGTGTATGTGTGTGTGTGGCTGCTTGTACTAGTCCGGACTGATGCCGATTTATAGTGCTAGCTCACTGAGATACCATGCCGCAGTTTAACATGAATACCCCACTCAGACACAGTATACTAACTCCGAACCGACCAGTCCTGTAATGTCGAGCCCTAGACGGGGCAACAACAAATAACATATTTTAACGTCTTTTGGTATGACGCGGCAGGGGATCGAACTCCGGACCTTTCGCTCTCCGGGCGGACGCTCTACCACTAGACCACGGAGGCGGCCCGCATATATATAAAGTTAGATGTGTAATGTTGTAAATATGCTGGGCAATGAATTGCGAAATAAACTAAATATAGATTGAGACGGAAAGGTATTATAAGCTGATGATTTTGGCATATATATTCCGAGAATTACAATCGAGGTATTATCAAAGAGAAACAATCAACTATCAAGGTGTACAGACGTACCACAAATAAGATGGTTAGAAACGCTGAAACAAACCATGTGGTCTAAAATGACAATTCAAAACTGTATATATACACTGGGACATCGTGCAAACCACAGACACATAGCGTCCACGCAGCCATGCGGTGTATACCCCGTCTTGTCTGAACACAAACTCTGCATGTGGCTTGTCGTGTCGTGGTCGCATTGTAAGGCTGACACATGAATCGTGTGGTCAGGGTCGCTGACTTGGTTGATAGTGTCTTAAGGACTAGGTAACTCACTATATGGGCGTGTGACAATTTGGATAATTTCATTATAATTGTAAGTTTATTTCTGATTATTGTTTGAGACAGCAAATTGATTGAAGCGCTTGTAAAATATTTTGGTAGTGACTTTGACAGCTAATAATTAAGAGGTAGCAGCAATAGTTGTGGATGTTCCCAGTCGTAGACTCGCGGTACAGACTTGATTGTTCGAAACGCTTCACAAGATAACAGTTTCTAGAAGGTTGGCTATGCCCATATAATCCAGTGATTGATAGTACGAGCATCGATCTACGTTCATAATTGTATGACATGTATCAACCACGTCATCGAGCTTGACAACCCTATCGCGTTAGAGGCCCCTTACGGCAAGCATAGTTGCCTATCACGGCAAGCATTCGTTGCTGAAGACCTATTCAACCCAGGATCTTCACGGCCAAGTGTGTGTTTTGGGTGTAGGGCTTAAAATGACATATTTCCCTGGCCCCACTTTTTTTCCAGTTTCTTTTATACACTGAAAACGATGAACATGTTTGGAAATATAAATAAAATTTATTATAAAAACAAAAAACAATAACATCAAAAGAATGGCCAAAATAGTTTGGGGTTATAGGCAGAGGATATACAAATACAAAACAATTATCAAGAAATTGCAGGTTTGACTGAGATCCAACTTCGTTTTTATAAAATCCGAGTTCCACAAAGCAGTGTCCAAAAACGTTCCATACTGAAAGCACCATGATGGAAAATCTGATAAATCTGGCTTTTATATCAATAGCCATATCCGTATCCATTCTGAGCATATCCATAGTTGTCATTGCCATATCCGTATCCAATCTGAACATATCCATAGCTATCAATGCCATATCCGTATCCAATCTGAGCATATTCATAGCTGTCATTTCCATATCCGTATCCATTCTGAGCATATCCAAAGTTGTCACTGGCATATCCGCAACCAGTTTGGTGACATCCATATTCGCTGATGTTGTAGGTTGGGCTGTATCCATAGGGCAGAGCTACCTGTAAAACAATGGCGGCTTATGAAAAAAACAATAGTTCGCTATGACTTGACGGACAGCAAATATAACTTTTTCCAACAATATCCAGGCCCACTAAGAACATTAAATGGTGGGTCCCTAAGGTCGATAAAGCGTTTATCAAATCAAAAATTACATTTGCTGTCTGTCTACCTAACGGAATTTGGGATCGATCTGGTAATGACTCTAGAAGCATATGGATTTCCACAGAAGAAATAGTCAAGTACCATCTTTAAACGTCTTTTGGTATGACGCGGCCGGGGATCGAACCCCGGACCTTCCGCTCTCCGGGCGGAGGCTCTACCACTAGACCACGGAGGCGGTCTCCACTGAAGGAATGATGTAACTGTGACTAACCTGTTGTGGTGTGTATGTACATTGAGGAGTTTGTTCAGCGTGACCAGGTTGGCTGAAACAAGAGACGTACAAACATGGATACATGTGTCAGTAAAACATTCCAGGACTTTGTAAACCCTGCTTCTCTGGCAATTATTCTTTGGAATAGTTACATATATCCAAAAGACATTACTCTGCAATTATGGTTCTTTTGTCCGGGCATTTGTCAATATGGATTATTTCATTACAATTCATTGAACTGTTCGGTCCGATTTTGTCGGGTTTCACTGTATACAATTGTCTGCAAGTAAAATATAGCGGGAACAGATACACAGGCCTTCAATGTTGTTGCGTGCGTTAAAAGCTTTACTTTATCTCTTCAAAGAGTGCTGAACTGCATGTTTAACCCATACAGGATCAACTGATAGTACATATACTCTCTCTAGTCCAATAGTAAGTCTAGCATGTGTTTTTTTTCTGGGCATTATTCTATAGGCTAATCCAGTAGGTTCACCATAAAGTCATTAATGTGCTTTGTTTGTTGTATAGCGTCGCACACAGCAATATCCCAGCTATATGACAACAATGTGCAGTGTTCAATCTATATTTAATGCACTCAGGCTCTATGCCAGAAATTCCCTCGAGGATGTTTCAGGGTTCGTGAACAGAATCCTATGACAAATATATATTTTGTGACATTATGGATACCTCCCAGGTGACTTAGTAAACAGTGATGAGACTAAGGCTAAGATCATTGTCAAGAGAATAACAGAATTAGAGAACCACAGCATTATGAGACATGGCCATGTGCCAGTCTGTATTACCTTGTGTGGACGGACGTGTTGGTCAGATGAGGCCCCGCCCCCTCACTGACGTCACTCAAAGAGGCCACGTGCAAGGCTAAGGAGAGGGGTAAAGGAAGTGATACAAAACAGAAGAAAATAAACAAACACAACATAAGAAGATGAGACGGAAATGAGGTTGAAAGAGAAAGTGAAATAAAGATGAAGAGATCGTGGAGGTGTTAGAGAAGGCAGTGGCTACAATTTGGACAGACAGCAAGCACTCCAAGTGCTCCATGTGACAATGTAGACGTTACCTTCCACGCCTAGCCTGATGTCCCGGACTCGTTCATGCACCAGCGTCTCCAGGAACAGCTTCTCCTGCATCTGTAGCGGAGGGAACATCGTTAACAGGCTACACATAGCAGTGACTGGGCCAGGACATACATGTACAGGGTCTACTCCTACTTCAGCTCCATTTAAGAATTGACTTTAATACATTTTGCGTTTATGGATGATTTGGCATTGACATTGGTTCCATCTTGTGAACTAAAACTCAGTTTCGTTCATGCTAAAGGGGACAGGGGTTATGTGAAATCATGATCATAAAGTTATGATCTCCCGAGTTACCGATGAAACAATTGTGAAGCCCAGTGTGAGAGTTCCCGCGTTTGTAGCATTTAAGACTGATTTCCGGAACAAGTTCAGCATCCTGGGTCCACTTGCATAAAGCGGCCTTAGCGCTACGAAGATCGTTACTCCCATACGCTAACATAGACTTAAGATGGGATTGCTTTATGCAAGTGGGCCCTGAAACATGAATCGCCATTGCAAAAGTGTTTCAAAGTGTACTGAGCGGTCGTAGAAAAACGTATCCTTGCGATGACTGTGAGGGGGCCATGTGAAACCAATGTAATATCTTAAGGGCACCCTCGTAGTTGCTACGAGTGTCCTTAGCATAGGGACTTTGTTCAAGCGGCCCCAGATATATGTTTCTATAACTTTCTAAGCATAAGAGGTTTTGGCAATGGGGGAGAACTGAGCTGAAGTGCATGCTGGATAAAATCTTCATATGTTGGAACTTATATTCCGCCAGTTCCACCCACCTGTTTTCTGTGTCTCCGTCCCCCTTTCTTGCCCCGTCGGGTTTTCTTGCCCACAACCTTGGGCAGAGTCACGGGAGACTGCATCAGAGAAAGGAGTGTTTGATTATACATAACAGTAATAGTCTTATTGTGATTTGTGATCAGAAGTTTTATAAGGTAGGGCCACAACTTATGGAAATTGTTGGTTCACTTATGTTATTCTGACTGAGGAGGAGGGGGGGGGTGTGAAAATTCAAAATTGTGTCTGAATGTCAAATGTTTAAGGATTGGGTAAAGATCTCACCCCAGCAACAATGACTGTTTGTTCTGGCATCTCGCTCACACAGGGAAACTGCAGATGGAGGAGAGAAAAGGAATTAGAAATTCAGAATACATCAGTTCATGTGGATATTGTCTAACTTTGTTTATAAAAGAGGAATGGGTCTTTAACAGTAGTCATTTATTTCATTTTACGTAACTACGGTTATACTAAAAATAATGTTACACAGTCAAATAGGTGAGTTTCGCTCTGTGTGGCTGAAGCAATGCCGATTCAATGTTACATTTTAACTCCCTCAGTTTCAGAGTGAGTATGGTTTTATGCCGCTCTTAGCAAGTCTAGTCATATCACAGCTCCGCGCAGTCACATTGTGTATCTAACCTGGGAATCGAACCCATGTATTGGTAGTGACGAGCCAACGCTTCAATCACGAGGCTAACCACACGTCCTTTATTGTATACACTATACAGTATACGTAGTCTGACAAAAGCCTGACGAGTCAAAAGCCAAGTGCAGCGATTTTGCTCGAGACAAATGGCATTGGGACTTATCAATGATTTTATTAACTTTTGATAAGGCATACATATATAAGTTGAAAAAAATATCTATAGGACGAGAAACAGATTCCACTAAATTATATGTACGGTATATAGGATGTTAACAATTTAATATTTCAAGGGGTATTTATAATACAGTCTCTTTTTTCACTTCTAATCTTGTTACAATCATGAAACAATCATAGTCTGAAAATTACAGTTATTGACGGTCAGAGATGTATGCTGGTAGGAATATCCGAAGGTACAGTCATCTAATGATCTAGCAACAGTGATAATATACTTAGTGATTACCTTGGCCATATCCTGGGCAGACTGAATCGATCCAGACAATCGCCCACCGGACCTCCGACGAGAATCTGTTGAAATGCAGAAAGATTATATTGACTACAGACTCCAGAAGAAAATGTATGATACAAAACTGTCACAAGAGAACATTTAGTTTTTTTCACTGAAGGTTTTCTAACTGTACGCGTGATAACTGTATCAGACCAAAAAAACGAAATATTGTTTCTCATCACCGGTCGACCCTTAAAAAATGCGAGGCCCGAATATTTACGAAAAAAATATATATTTAGGCATGCTAATTTCGGTCGGGGCGAGAGTTCTTGAAATATATATCCAAGTACGAGTATTTATTGACCATACTTTCTGCTGCTTAATATTATTATTTTCATTTAGTTCAACCAGAGAATATATACCGGAATATGCTCTCTGGTTCGACAATTGTGAATCGAAGTTGGAGTTGTAATGAAATTGAAATAAAGACAGAAATTCGACCTAATTATTCATTTTATTATTAAAAATGAGTGATAAGAAGCAAGATATTTTATGGGGCCTTTCCCAGAATGGTTGACGTTGTATTTAAATAAATAATCCAAAACGAGCAGAAAAATGTCTCCCTCACCCTTGTTTGGATAATAATCAAGGACAGAGATATAACACGGACCTATGTATTTATCAGACGTATAGAGAGTCAGATGTTGTTTAAAATTAATAAGTTATTAATTAGTGCTATGACCGGGATGTATAAGGGCTTTGTTTAAGGTAAGATATAACACGGACCTATGTATTTATCAGATGTAAAGAGAGTCAGATGTTGTATAACATTAATAAGTTATTAATTAGTGCTATGACCGGGATGTATAAGGGCTTTGTTTAGGGTAAGATATAACCGCTCCCCGGCTCTTGGTTATAAAGTTGGCTAGTTATAGGTGTCAAGCATGTTGTGTGTGCTCTTGAACTAACTGGGGACCCTGGTTATTTGATACGTGTCACAAGGTACCGGTTTGAAGAGTGGAAGAACCCCGGGGCCCAGAACCCCTGTTTATATTCCATGAGAATAGAACACCAGTTCAAAACTCGATTATTTCACGAAATTTCCTTCAATTTTAATTCAGTTCCCAGTGGAAAACTCCCAAAGAGATAAAAATAAGGCATAACTGACTTCTACATTCTCATTTCGCGTCGCTTATCATGTTGATAAAATTGAAACAGAAACTGTATATTTTGCTCTGTCTTTTATGAATGGTTAAAGTCTCACAACTATCGAGATAAATACACTCAATACTTTGAACATGCCCAGCGCATCCGCACTGTCTTACCGGAATGCCTCATATTCGTAGAACAGTTACAATGTGAAGATAAGACAAAACTATGTCGGCAAGTAAGATAATAGCTGTCAATAACCACAAATGGCGTTGTGACAATAACAACGACGTCATGGCAACATGGACAGCGCCACATAGCGATATTTGATGAGATTATCTCCCCTTGCATTTCGTACTTAGCGCCTTACAAACTTCACCTCAATCGAGACAATTTAGCTCTATAATTTTACTTGAGTACATATACCTATGGTATATCCCACCCAGTTATCTATCCTGCAGTAATTCGGCCAATGTTTTAATGACATGTAAACTGTCACAACAACCGAGGCCAATTCTATGCAACGCTAGTAAGGCAAAGTCAGTACTGCTAAAGGGGTCGTTGTCGGAACGGGTACTACAGAAATGTACCCTTGGTCAAATCAAAATACAGAAACGTACCCTAGAATGAGTACCAGGTACGTTTCTGTATCTGTACCTGGGTACATTTCTGTAGTACATGTGCCGACAACGACCCCTTCAGCGTCAGTACTGTGCTATCATATTGGTTCCGTGCGTGTTTTTTCGTGATTTGTTTGCTTGTTGTTTGACACAGCACAGTAATGATCAGTAAATTAAGCGGTAGAAACTAACATTTTGTTCCACTAGTCCTTATAATGATAACATATAGCACAACCCTTAAAATTGGCAAATTTCTACTAGTCCTTGTGATACCTTAACTATTGGGCAGTTTGGGCAAGGACTACAGGACTAGTGCCAATTTCTATCGCTGGTGAAGCAGCTATATGACGGAAATAATCAACCTGCGCCAGAAAAATCCAGTGAATGATAATTGAGCAAAGCTGTCGGTACGATGACACGCTATATCAACCAACCAAGCCCCGAGCCGGACCGTCCTATGCTTAAAGTTGTCTCTTTTAAATTACCAGGATAGTTTGGTGGGAAATAACCACCAATTCTATCTCAGAACCCCAGCGGGTTCCAGCGTGTCAAACCTGCATCAATCTATACGCAAATTTGCGAAAAATGTCCAGGCCTATTTATTGTGTGTAGGCTTATGAATGGTTAATAATGGTTACATCAGGGTTAGAAATTGGCACTAGTCCTGTAGTCCTGGACAAACTGCCCAATAGTAAAGGTATCATAAGGACTAGTAGACATTTGCCATTTTTAAGGGTTTTGCTATATGTTATCATTATAAGAACTAGTGGACTGAAACTGTTAGTTTCTACCGCTGTAAAAATACATCCTCATAACTTTCGAGAAAAAAATACTTTAAACATGTTCCCACTGTCTTACCGGAAAGATGTAAAGGTCTCATGATCGTAAAACTGTTTGAATGTGATGAGAAAACGAAAATATATCGACGAGTTAAATGACAGCTGACATTAACCACAATATGGCGTCGTGACAATGAACAACGACGTCATGGCAACGTGGACAGCGCCGCATAGCGGTAATTGTTGTAATTATCTCCCCTTGTATTTTGTACTTGGCGCCTTACAAACTTCACCTCAATCGAGACAACATTTAGCTCAATAATTTTCCCGTCCCATCCACTTTAAAATATATGACATATGTTTATTATGATGCTATTTAAAATCACAGTTATCTCGTTATGTCTTGAACTACCACAGCTTGTTCAACTCGGACGTGTCAAAACGATACCAGGAGTGGCGTGCGAAATAAGATATAATATATTATTTTGTCGGTTTGCTTATTCCGATGGTCAGGCTCGCTGACTTAGCTTGACGCGCATGACACCGTATCCCAATTGCGTAGATCGATGCAATCACTGGATTTTCCGGTCCAGGCTCGATTATTTACAGACCGAAGTAATATGGCGGGAATATTGCTGATAACGGCGTAAACAACAGCACAAACAAATCGTTACAAAGTCATGACTACGCATAGAATCATTTAGAATGATATTATTTATTCATTCATTTATTGGACAATTGTCCGGTCCAAAATAATTCCGGCATGTATTAATTTAACCATTTTTTATTCACAATTACACACTATCTGTTGGTAATTTCCAGGATTAAAAACCTCTTACAAACGTCCCTGCCACAAGCAAGTTGGATCAAGGGAAATAACTCTGTCCTGTCTAATGCAAATTATCCCATAATGCCTCTGATTTCCTCCACGTTGTGCGTACGGGAAATGAAAACATTGGAATGAAGTCCCCAAAACATAAACGTTGTTTCAGCGACCTGTCAGCAACTATGAATGAATTTTATCGACAGAATGGATGAATACTGAGATAAATACGCTCGAGAATATTCTTCCGAGATTGACATGGATCGTCAGGAAGGACTACCACCCTTTGATGTGGAGGAGACGGTTTGGTGCGAAGGTTGTCGAAAACTGAAAAAGGTATGCGATTACTTTTCACAAAATAGTGGTAAACATTTCGTAAAAATGATGTTTGACGGATGTGATCGTCTGCAGTTACATGTCTACAACTGATGATAATTCTGATCAAGTTGTTAGTGTTTGCACAAGCACCTGTTCATTGCCAGTTTATGTTCAACTCTGTAATCCATAATCGTCTGTTTGTTTTCGTTTTCGTTTTCTTCAAGGTATGATATCACAA
This sequence comes from Haliotis rufescens, assembly GCF_023055435.1. Taxonomy (NCBI): domain Eukaryota; kingdom Metazoa; phylum Mollusca; class Gastropoda; order Lepetellida; family Haliotidae; genus Haliotis; species Haliotis rufescens. Next base: position 39,470,918 of record NW_025964383.1, on the reverse strand, counting down.
CCGCCCAAGTTCTATATAAATTGTTTCGACAACACGTGTCCCCAGCTGGTCACTGATTGAATTTTGGGAATAGTTTTTGTTTGTTTTTGTTTTGTTTGTTGTTTACAGCCGCACTCATCTATATGACGGCGGTCTGTAAAATAATCGAGTCTGGACCAGACAATCCAGTGATTGACATCATGAGCATCGATCCACGCAATTGAGATCGTTGACATGCACCAACTAAGTCAGCAAGCTTAACCACCCGATCCAGTTAGTCGTCTCTTACAACAAGCATAGTCACCTTTGGCGGCAAGCATGGGTTGTGCAATGGTAGAATCTAGACTTGCTTCATTTAGGTATATAGCATTAATATTGATATTAATATAGAAATTATATGGTTCAGGGACTGTTAGACAGACTAGACTTAGGCTAATGTAAAGCACTTGAGTGACATCATGCATATAGTGCGGAAAACCAAAAGCCTAATCCTGGTGAATCTAGTATATGAACCCGCATTCATGGGATCCTGGCATTACAGTAAGGGATGCAACTCTACAACAAATTTATGTAGAACCTCAGATGACTGTACCACCTAAGCCCCCCTCCCCCACCACACACACTCACACACATTGGAGTAGAGAGAACATGTAACTGAATGATGACACTGATCCCAACATGTAATAACAACATGATATTTAAGTGGCACTAATCTCTGGCTTCAACCCGGCTGTCTAGCACCGCCCGCTAGCACTCATTAACTTCTGTGAGTCGACTTGCTGGCTAACATAAGTAAGCGTGACAAGAGCCTGGGCTACCGTCACCAAGGACAGTGGAAGTAAACTTTGAGGCAATCACGGCAATATACACATTTCTGAACACTGATTGGTGACCAATGATCTCTTATCATTTTGATATTACAAAGGGCGCATGTTAATTAATTTCGTTAACCTTAGCAAACTCACACAAAAAACGTTGGAACCTCATTGAATGCCATTATTTGGTAATACCCCTGATGGTTATGTTTTAATTTTAAAAAGTATCCCCTCCGTGAAAGCATTTTCGCATTTCGGATTGAGTGGATGACAAGCTGACTGAGATTGATTTGGATTCCATTTCTGTGTTTCATAGCTTAATATTTAGTCATGTCATGTAACAGTGCCATGTCAATGGACATGAAGGATTAAATATAACATTAGATTTATTTTTGCCATTGCATTTGGTTATTGTATACTATTGACTAATGGATGTAAAGTGAACGAGAAGATAAAGTCATCAATATCTTCATTTTTTAATTATGTGGATAAATCAAACAATGTATATGCCATATACCAAAAAGGTTTGTGAATACAACTGACATTATAACATGTCACTAAACTGAAAAATGAACCCATCATTTGAACCTTAGTTCAACTTGTTTACTCAAAATCTTGACACACCAAAAGCACACCCACCAGTTCAGCACTTGCCTTATACAAAGAAATGAGAAACATTTTATGACTTATGCTCTGGCAAACTCGTTGCCATAGAAATGCAAAAAAATATAATTCCAGAATAGAAAAAGGCACCAGGAATCGTGAGTGAGTTGGGTTTAACACCGCTTTTAACATTATTCCAGTTATATCACAGCGTGTCAGCTTAATGTGGGAGGAAAGCCGAAAGTGATGCAGGTCTCAGACATTTACCACTTTGGTGAAACCCACGAGCACGGGTATGGTGCGAACCGGGATTCCAACCCACCGTGGCGTGTCCAAGGGACGCAACTCTGCACAGCGAATCGCTGCGCTTTAGACGACTGGGCCACCCGTGCCCCCTCCAGGGATCATGAAGTTCTATGAAATGTTTTAAGTTATGCTCCTGAAAATGAAACATGATGGACCACGTTTCTACATCCCATGCAAAACTTAATCTGGATGGTACACAGTAAAAATAAACCATTAAAGTAAATCTGTAGATACAATTATGTACTTTAGCGTACAGCAACTTCGTTTAGGTATTAATTTTGCAATAATGAAGTTCTGTTCATATACTCAAAACATCAACAACCAATTTTTTTCAGGCAACTAACATTATAGTTATACCAAGGAATTCTGTCTGTCCTTCCGAGGACATTTTTCGTGCAACCTATAACTTGAAAAATAGTGCAGTGCAAAGTTTGTTTAAAATATTTGGATTTTTAGGAAAACAAAGCCCTGCAATTTTTAATTCTTAACTCACAATTTGTTTTCTGAAACATTTGTGCAACCTTTAACAAGAAAACTCTTTTATGGATTCTTTTCCAACTGGGGGTACAGTTTCTATACCAATTAGATTTTTCAGTCAATTTTTCAAATAACTGAAATATTTAGGTGTTTTATAAATTGCCTAAGTCACAATTTCAGTCATTTTACACATTTGCTGTAGCGTATACACATGAAATGATAAGCAATGCTCAGGTGAAATCATTAGTTTGTGTTGCAAGTCAAAATAGTGGAAACGAAAATCTCACAATACCATGCAAGTGACTTGTCAAAACTTTGTTACCATTACTGAGATGTCCCCCAAAGATACATGTATTTGCTAAGAAGTTCCAAGACAAAACCAAACTGTATTTCATTTCTGTTGATCATTGTGACGATACGCCCTTATGGTTGGGGCAGCATAGGTTGTGATCTATTCAAGATTTCTGGGATATCATCCGGGTATTGACAGGAAAAAAACAATAACAAAGGAAACATCCAATCCCGGAGAATTGTCAGAGATCAGTGCCCCTTTGAAGCAATATAACTGTGATGAATCTCTGTCAGATGCTGTGGAGTGTTGCAAACCATGTCTGACTGTGAGTCTCCACAACTGTGAACTTGTTTTATCAATTCAGATACCAGAATGTTTGCTTTGTTTACACCCAACACACACACCCACGCACATATGCCTGGTCAGGCTCGCTGACTTGGTTGATGCATGTCATCGTATCCCAATTGTGTAGATTAAAGCTCATGATGTCAATCACTGGATTGTCTGGTCCAGAATTCCATTATTTACAGACCACTATCATATAGCTGGAAAATTGCTGAGTTTAGCATTCAACAACAACAAACACTGTAGGTATTTGTCCAGACTTTATCAGAGGCTGATATTCTTAAGAAAGTGTCTGTATAAATTCCCAATTCATGTTATTAATATAGTTACCGGTAAACCTAATGTTATGGCTTTGTAGACTGATAACAGGACCAATACGGAAGAAGATACTTCGTTTTATTTTGTAGCATTAATTGAGTTGCTAAAATATCTCTGGTTAGAAGGAAATGTACAAAAACAAAAACCCTTCCTGGATGTGTTGGTGAGGGTGTTGCTCCTAAACTTGTGCTCTGCGTTGATGATGGCACTATGATGGGTACATTCTTCCAGTAAAGTTTTAGGGGCTGTGGGGGTTATTTATCAGCACTAAGAAATTAAGCTTTTACAAACATATTTCACCAAAAAGAGACTTAAGCTAATATTTTCTTTATTATACCTATATGAAGAATCTTGCAATTCCATTGTTTAATCTGTTTTACATGGCAAAACAATTCATTTCAATGTAAACCCCCTGATCATGTGACTGACACTGACCTCAAATATTGACTCATCATATGATTAGTATTGACCTGTCACATGACGAATATTGACTGTCTGCTAGAAAACAAGATGGCATCTGGTACTAACATTTCAGCGAAGTTACTGTAATCATAGTAATAAAACAGTTTAACGGCTTCATAAACTTTAAAGTGAATTTCTTTTTAACAAAGCGATTGATTACACTTGACAAGGTAAATATTAAAAAACAAGGACCCGAAGACCCGGTCAGAACACCTCAGACTCCGGGTCGTCGGGTCATTGTTTTCTAATATTGACCCCCATCATTAATTATTTGTATGTTGTGAGTTATAAACTGGTCAATCTTAATCAGACAATGTACATGTATTATCCTATTATTACTACACTACACTAACAGATCAGTGAGGTGTTAAATAGTAATACAATGAGTGCTGAATCAATACTCACACCACTCACAGGTGTGTCAACATTGTCACAGCTTATTGTTACAGCTATCGTGTAACCGTTTCCATGGTGATAGGTTCAGTGTTGATCTAATGATCGGTTCAGCCGTAGTCACTTATTCTATTTCCGAATCATCAACTGTCGTATCATCTGCATGTTTTTTACAAGCAATATCTAATCTCGCTTAGCACATTCATTATCGATTTTCAAATGCCCAGGGGATGTCACCAGGGTTTTCTTGTGTGTTTTGAAAACTTTTTGCAAGGTGAATTCCAAACTGAAATCCAGAGGTTAAGCAAGGAATCGGTCAGTATATGACCATAGAAAGTCAATGAGTGTGAGTGAGTGAGTTGGGTTTAATGCCGCTTTTAACAATATTCCAGTTATATTGCGGCGCGTCATCTTAATGTAGGAGGAAAGCCCGAAGTGATGCAGGTCTCAGACGTTTACCACTTCGGTGAAACCCACGAGCACGGGTATGGTGCTGACAAACCTAGAAACATAATCAGGGCGAACCGGGATTCGAACCCACAATCATAGGTTTCTGGCTTGCCCAAGGGACGCAACTTTGCACAGCGAATCACGGCGCCAGCCGTGCCCCCTAGAAAGTCAATGAATAATCAGTAAATTATGTTGAAACATCATATTTCGGTTACAATGAAAGAGGCAAGACAAGGGGTCAAGTCAGTGGCTGTATCTGGCCCTACAATTCATGTTACTGCATTTACAAATAACCCGAGGTTTGTCACTGTCAAATGTCTTGAAACTGCCATGTGTCCATTCTTGAAGCCATGATGGTGTGGGAAGCTGGTAATATGATGAGATCGTATTTTGTTCAAATCATTAGGATTTCAGTGTTTAGTCTGCAGCATTTCAAATATTTGACATCGTTACTGACAGTGACAATTTGTTAAGTGGCGGTCTTTGTTGACATCATAAGCTGTTGACGACATGAGTATATGAACTACAGTATTGTGGCAGTATGTTTCTTTTGTGTGTTGATGATACAACATTATTGGGGCTCAATGTAGCTATATGAAAAATGTACAAATACAACCTAATCATTGCTAATAGTTTCAAATTTGTGTGTGACTAACCCTTACTTGTCCACCATTGTTTGAACACAGTTAATACCTCTCACATTTATTTAGCATTCTAATCCCCGAGTCATGTGTAATTTGTCTTGCCTTGTTAGGCTTGACATCATCAAACTGGGTTCTTCAAGAATATGTGCACAATATTTTACGTTTTACAGTAATGTATCATTGGTTGGTCAATGTTTCAGCTTTGATAAATTTATGGGACCAAGGCGCAACCTGGTTTGTTTGGTGCAACTTGGTTTTCATCAGAGCTCCAGATAACTTTTGAGCAATTGCGTTTTTACTCTAGGGTTTCTATTTTAATTAGGTTATTACATTTTTCATTGGGTAACCTATATTTTTTCACTCATCTATTCACCACTCTATTGGGTATTTCCCAAATAAGTGAACATTTTAAGATTTAAAAAAAAATGAAAGTAAATTAGCTTGTAATTGTGTTTTGGAAATTAGCTCCTTTGTACGCATGCTGAAAAAGCTTCATTTGGTATTTACACATGCTGTTTTTATACATTTGAGTTTTTCATTTAATTGAAGGTAATTGGGTTTTGATTATTCGGGGGGGGGGTATTTTACGCAAATACGCTGCTTATCTGTAGCTCTGTTTCCATGACAACATGCCCCTGGTGCAAGTTAGCTCCTGCTCCTTGGCTCGGGCCCTGGTTGTACTGTACTATTCTGTATTCAGGAGGTGACACGTTTGCAGGAGGAGCATGCCATCAACTACCAGACTCTGAAGCAGAAGATCATCTCCACAGAGTGAGTACTTGTTGTTACCCTGCCTGACGCGCACACACACACACACGCTCGCGCGCATCATTGAACTTGTCCCCTGTAACCTATGTTGGATCAGGTGGTGACATGCTGTGAAACAAGATCACTCACTCACTAACTATTGATATTTGAAGGCAAATTTCAGATCTTAAATATTAATCTCCTGAAATATTTATTTACACATGCATATATTAAATCTCTGTTGACATCGGGGCACGGGTGGCCCAGTCGTCTAAGGTGCCGCGATTCGCTGTGCAGAGTTGCGTCCCTTGGGCACGCCTATGATTGTGGGTTTGAATCCTGGTTCGCCCCGATTATGTTTCTAGGTTTATCAGCACCATACCCGTGGGTTTCACAGAAGTGGTTAACGTCTGAGACCTGCATCACTTCGGGCTTTCCTCCCACACACGGTGATATAACTGGAATACTGTTAAAAGCGACGTTAAACCCAACTCACTCACTCACTTAAACTTTTGAGGACATGTCCAGGTGAGCTACAGTGCCATGGCACGATCTTTATGATCATTCTGTTAAACTTTGATCTGTTTTGTTTTCAGTTTGCTGATCCGAAAGTACAGAACCAAATGTGAAGATATCCTTTTGAAGGTTGTTTTGACAAACAGGAATTGTCTATGTACATGATTAAATACCCAGTGACCCATGAAGATCCAGGGTAGAATAGGTCTTTGGCAATCCATTGTTTCCGTAAGAGGTGACTCTGCTTGTCGGAAGAGGCGACAAATGGGATCGGGTGGTCAGGCTCGCTGACTTGGGTGATGCATGTCATCGTATCCCAATTGCGTGGATCGATACTCATTATGTCAATCACTGGATTGTCTGGTTCAGACACAATTATTTACAGACCGCCGTCATATAGCTGGAATATGGCTGAGTGCAGCATTAAACAAACAAATATCCAGTGGGGGTCCTGGGTTAAAATAGGTTCCCAGCAACATATGCTGGTCGTAAGAGACACGGGTGGTCAGACTTACTGACCTGGCTGATTGTATGTCATCGTACCCTGATGGCATGGATTGTTGCTCACAATATCAATCACTGGACTGTTTGGTCCAGATTCTATCTACAGGCTGCCATCATATAGATGGAATATTTCTGAATGTGGCGTTCAGCAACGATCAAACAAGCATGATAAGACCATTTTGCCTTTCTTTTGTTTAAAGGCTTGTATTGCAGTAGGACCACTTTTTTTATCCCACATGACTCGCATTGTAAGTTAATGCGTCCATTGACATATTGTTTGCATATAGGACACAAAACCCTGCAATTTTAATCAAACCCCAACCTTTTTGTCGTCTTAAGTTTGGGTGAGCTTCTCAGTGCTTATCCTGCTTATGCTGGAGTATTATAGGCATGGTAGGGGTGGTGGTGGTCTAGTGGTTAAAACGTTTGCTCAACACGCCAAAGGCTTGAGTTTGATTCCCCACATGGGTACAATGTGTGAAGCCCATTTCTGGTGTCCCCCACCGTGATACTGCTGGAATATTGCTAAAAGCGGTGTAAAACCATACTCACTCACTCACTGGAGTGTTGTAGCATATGTGATCTCACACAGTTATCAGGGGAATAATAGGGATAGAATGGGATATATTTTTAAGTGTGCCACAAGGCACATGTTTAAGAGGTACCAAATTATGAAATAGCTTCTTTCTTTCCTGAGCATGCACACAAATTCACTGTGTCCCTGTAGATACACTCTGTATTTTGTGTTTGTGTTTTCAGTTTTTTGGCATATAGGATGCTGGATTTCACATCCGATAAATCTCTACCAATGTTGTTTTTGTAATTTATTGGTGTAGGATGTGCATGGTTAATGTTCAATGATTTTTCTTTAACCTTCCCACAATTTGATGTCCAGAGCAAGAGATTAGAGGATATGTCAAAGAAGCTGGACCGATCTCAATTGTGAGTAGGAACATGGTATATTTTGTAAGCATCTTCCCTGAGGGTCCTGAGGTTAGAATTGGCCTTCAGAAACCCATGCTTGATGTAAGAGACGACGTATTCATGCCAACCTGTGAAGTCCCGGGATGAAATAGGTCTTCAGCAACCCATGCTTGCTGTAAGAGGGGAGTGTGCTTGCCGTAAGAGACAACTAACGGGATCGGGTGGTCCGGCTCGCTGACTTGGTTGATGCATGTCATTTATCCCAGTTGTGTATATTGATGTTCATGACATCAGTCACTGGATTGTATGGTCCAGACCCGATTATTTACAGACCGCCGGACCCATGAAGATCCGGGGTAGAACAGATCTTCAGCAACCCATGCTTGCCATAAGAGGCGACTATGCTTGTCGTACGAGGCGACTAACAGGATTAGGGTGGTTAGACTCGCTGACGTGGTTGATGCATGTCAATGTATCCTAGTTGCGTGGAACTATGCTCATGATATCAATCACTGGATTGTCCAGACTTGATTAGTTACAGACTGTCGTAATACAGCTGGAATATTGCTGAATATTGCTGAAGCAACAAACAAACAAGGATGTTACTAAATGTCATCATGTCTCATTTGGGTAGATTGATGCTCGTGATATTAACCACGGGTTTGTCTGGTACAGACTTCATTGTTTCTAGTCCGCCATCACATTGCTGGAATATGGGTGAGTGCGGTCTTAACAACAAACACCTACAAGCTCCTGTCTGTGCATGCTACGGCGACCGTATATGGAGGTGGCCTGTACAGACTGAAGCAGTGATTGGGTGGCCTCCATTGCTGAACTGTTGATCCCAGACAATGGTGTCGGACACACTCCATCAACCACTAAAATATCGACGGAAATAGATGGAAAATGTAGTTACAGGTCAAGATTTTCAAATCACATGCATATTGAGTGCTTTTAGCACTCTATTTTATTGTGGATGTTGTTTCTGCAGAGACTGTGAGATGCTGGAGACGCAGTTAAAGGCATCGCTGCAGAGCACGGAGCCGCTCAAACAGACCCGCGTTGACCTCGAGGCCAAGCTGAAGGTCAAGGACAGAGAGATCCTCAACCTGAAGAACAGCCTTGAGGGGGCAGAGGTATGGCCACTTTAATAACTTGGTTGTAAAAATACAGGGGGGGGGTGGTCATCCCCCAGTACTTTGTTCCAGTAAATGCTGTGTAGCGAATAATTCGGCTTCAGGTTTTACCCCCAAAGTGTTCACAGGATATTCTGTATGTCCAAAAATATTGTTTGGCTGAGAAAACCCAACATACCATATTTGCCATAATAAGATGACAAAAGGGAGGAGCTTATTAAAACCATACACTGTAGGGGTGGGATGAGTCCAAGTTTACTACCTGGGTCCCCCCCCTCCCACCCCCCACCCCACCCCTATTACCCTACCCTTCCCAGGTAACCAGCTGTAGGTCTCAAGAGATAGGTACAAAATGTCTAATTAGGAATAGTTTGATTGTAGCCCTTGGAAAATTATTTAGATACACATATAAAACAAACTCGTCATGCATACACTGGAGTTGACTGTTTTATATTTATTCAGACATATAAAGATCAGAAAGAATAGCTGCATAGTCAGAGAGAAATGCAAACATTAGTGACTTGTAGTGTAACCATCGAGTTCTAGATACTTTTTAAACAATATGTAACATGTGACTAACCATGGGACCGGTTGGTCCTGTGGGTATCCGGGTCCTACTCAGTACCCACTTGCCCCGAGTACCTGAGTTACCCGTTCCAGCCCTAATTTATTATAACCATATACAGCATGTAAAATATGTTTTCAGAGATTGAGTGGTAGTGAACAAACTTAGTTCAAATGTCAGTGAAGCAAAAACAGGCTACTATATACCACTTCTACACTGCTGTTTCTGAAAGGAAGCAACTATAATTTACACAAGAAAATGTAAACTGTCATGTAAATTTTTGTCTTTCGTAAAGGGTGCTTATGAAGATTACTTACAGATCAGTTTCCAGGTTGGTCAGGGGACCTTATTGGAGCAGAACATTTATAATGGCAAATATGGTAGTTGGCCTTGTGGTTGCTATGCAGAGTTGTGTCCCTTGGTTGCACTAGGATTAGGATATCCTGGCCCTGATTCGACCTGATCAGATTTTGTCAGGGAGATGGACTGATGTTGCTCTCTGATTAGGCTGATTGTGTTGCTCATGATTTCAGTCACTGGTTTGGTCCAGACTATGTGATCATGGAGACATTGCTGTATTGTTCTATAATGACAGTGCATTCTGATTGGTTCGCTGGTGGTGTTAAATCTACGTTAGACCATGATAACCACATTACAACGAAAGAAATATTTTTTCAGAAGCTCAAAGCGTTTGACAATTTTAGATTTTGATCTTACTTCATTATTGTTGCTATATGACTGAAATATCTCTGATGAGACTGTAACTATTAACTCACTCATTAACTTTGCTAAATAACATGTTGTGGTTCCTAGATTAGTGAGGCAGTATATTTCCAGCCATCTTCCTGAGGCAAGGGTGTTAACCCCCTGGATGCCATTTGGACATATATGTCCCTACACAAAACGCAGTTGCTGTGCCAGAGGGACATATATGTCCTTCTGAAACATCATGTTAAAAGAATTGAAATAAAATATTTTTGGATTACCCCAAGCCCATAGCAATTGCAACATCGCAAAAAGCAGTAAATTTCCATCACATCTGTGTCATTTTCACAACTCTACTGTCAATAAATAACGCATATGGAGTTAGTCAAATTCCCCTTGTTTACACTTTCGTTCAAATGTGCCGCCATTGAAATATTTTTTCATTTCGAACAAATTGCACCGACTGATTGAAAATCCATATGCGAAGGAATGTTTGAAACCTTCATAAATATTTTGGTTAAAAGATTGAAAATGGTCAAATATCTACGCATCTATGTATTAATTAGCTAATGAAACCAACTAAATGCCCAGTTTATCGATGGTGAATGGAGTGTATATATTTTTTTTACAGTATTTGTTCAAGGCCTCGTTCATCACATTCATATCAAAGCGTATTCAAAAACATTCATACAGTTATACATACCTACTGACATCTTTTAAAAACAGTCTGTGTGAAAATGTGCCACTTCTCATATGCATACGTATACTTAGAAATTCCATTCATGCTTCCTAAACCTCAAATTCTGCAAAAACACAGAAAAGGTACCGCAACTTAAAACAAAATGGCGACCGAAGTTGAAGGTCGCTTAGCGGTACTTTTCATGAGAGAAAACAAGTCGAAAGCATGTCTCCCAGAAGAAACGAAAACGCACATGGTAAACTTTGACACACCCTCTTGGGTCTGTGTTGTTCATGTTTTGTGACTGATTATATGTAAGTCACGTTTTCGTATGTTTAATGAGGCGACCCAATTTATTACAAGACGTTGAAAAGTAGGTTGGTAGCAACGGCATATAGGATCTTATGCAGTGTCGAATATATTTATAATTTATTGGTTATATAAGTATATAAACAAGAACTATATGATGTTGAATTATGAACGTGTAAATGTCAGTTAAAATTACTTGAATACCGGTCCCCGATGAATCTATATATTTATTATTAGTTCGTATGTCTAAATATAAATAGCTAGCTCTTTGGCAGTAGAATTCATTACTAAATTATTAATAATCTTTCGTTTAATTTCAGTATGTAAATTTTGTATTCATGCGGTTTGTTATTGTTAAATACCTTATTACTATTGCAAGACTAAGTTTTTTTATTTCACGAATACAAATGAAGCTGTTACGGTTATCGACAGTTGGTTTCAATCATCCACCATAACGGGGTTGGCAAGAGCGGCAAATTTCCGATTGTTCGTCTGGAACGAAATACCGTGACCCGCGACCTTTGACATGCAACGTCACAGAGGTTACAGGTGCCCGAGTAAAACAAAATAAAATTTGATGTTGAAATCACCAACAGTGTTAAATATGACATCCAATGTAAATATTTATACATTATATGCTTTAATCTTTATCTTCGTGCTTTGTATATCGAATCAGCGCGATGAACACAAATCAAATATAAAAAAACCGTTCGCCTCCCGCCGAGAGCATGAATATTCATAGAGATAAAAATAGCCCCATGTGACAGACGACAACATTGCGATCGAAGCTGTCCACCAAGAAGGAATAATGTCTGCGGTGGGAATTGGCGACGACGATGATTTGGGGGAGTCGGACTTCGAGTCGGACATATCAGTCGATTCTCTCGATTCCGACTCCGAGTCCGACTCCCAGGAAGAGATAAGCGGTAAGTAACATTAATTCATTTTCAGTAAATTGAGTAGGTGTACTGTCAGTGTCAAAGCAATGGCGGGAATAAGAATTTGTTATTTTTTTTTAGCAATTTTCCAAATTGTAGGCTAGATCTACTCGTGATAGTTGTGATGTTTAAAATGTTAAAAATATCTACCATACCATGATAGTCATAGTAGAAACAGCAAACTACCTTGTTTAGTATTTCATGAAATTGATTTGAAAGAAAGTCTCTCATCACTGCTCATGGTAGTGAAGTTTTAACATGTCTACATGTGGCCTACACATGCTTTTGGTAAAGCTCAGTAATATTAATGGAAAAATGTCTTTGTTAAAAATTAAATTTATCTTGAAGGACACACTAGTTCACACTTTGGACATGAAGCCATATTTTTAAATGAGTATAGTGAGTCATTCCTAAAAAATCTAAAATGTCTAACTTATTTTGAAATTTTAAAAATAAATGAATATGTTTCATAATTTTAAATGTTAAAAATATATCTAAATGATGTAGATTAACATTTACTATAACTTACTAAGGGGAAAGGGGAGTGGCATTGCACCAAGTGACTGTTGTCCTTGTGCCAATGGGTTGGGGGGTCAGCGCACTGAACAAATGTTCCCTCACTGGGCAGGTAGCCCGGAGACGTGGAAGCTATGGCCAATTTTTTTTTTTAAATTTAGCATCATTGTAAAGCTTTTGATTTTAGTTCTCACCCTGGAAATGTTTGCATCATGATTACACAATTGTTTCCCTGTGACTACTCAAGGAAGCCCTTCAGTTTTCATTAATACATTCATGTGGAGCACATATATCCTAATCTTATCTTTATGTTGTAGTAATGAAGAATAAGTCTTTCAACATGTTTAATCTGTACCCAACTAAAAAGGTCACAGGTTATACATATTAATTACAAGCAAAATATTAGCCTTGACGAAAATAAAGTTGCCACATGAATATTGATACTGTGTTGTAAAATATTCACTAGATCTACAGGGTCTGAAACATTTCCTTCAATAAACTAAATATATGTCTATAGGTCTATATGTATATATATATGTGATATATTTATATCTTTATTTAAATTTAAGATTGATAACAAACATAAAATAAATTGGAGAAATGACAAACTTCCATGAAGCAATTTGCAAAAAGTATGTATCCAAGGGAGATATTATAGGACATAAACAAATCACATTATCTCCCCTTGATCACCAAGAAAACATGAGTCAGCAGTTGCTTAGTTCCAATTATGATAAGAAACATCCATGAAAACTTGCAAATTCAGCGATAGAAACTAACATTTTAGTCCACTAGTCCATATATTATAATGATGAGTATAACAAAACCCTATAAAATTGGCAAATGTCTACTAGTCCTTATGATACCTTAACTATTAGACTGTTTTGCAAATATATAATCAGGACAATGACATGGAAATTAATACCAGCTCACTTATCTGTAGACAAATTTCCAAATCTTCCCATTGTTTTAACAGTACAATGGAATTTTACCCTGTCTTGTAAAGTATTTTAGTTCCAACCCTTCATTTTGATTTCGGTGTTAAGCATCACATAAAAAAATACTAAAGAGGCAAACAAATAAACAAAGCTAACCATGTCCTCACTATTGTGATTGCATTAATTTATCTGCAACCTCTTAATTCTTATGCTTTAATTTTCCACCATGTCATTATTCAAAATTATTTGAAAAGCTTTTAAATTTCATGATATTTGAATTTTGATAATACAGTTTTACTCTGTCCAGGATATGGTCTGTGAAGTGGAATGATTCATACATGCTTTTTCCATGCTCCTATGTTATTTGAATGCATTGACACACTACACATATCTATCTTTTAACAAGGAATCCTTTCCCTTAGCACTTTTATATGTGATTGAAAAGGACATTATTAATAAGAAGCATTATTTCAAATTTCAGATCACGAGGAAAATAACCAAGAAGAGGCAGGGGCCAAACCAATGGTCTGTGGCCCCTGGCTGCCCGTGCTGGACACAGACAGCTTTGACCTCGGCAACAGCATTGACTTTGCCGAGGAGTGCGGCCCTGTCAACCCTCCAGGTAACAAGAATTGATAAATACAAATATCATTAAGTGCATGAATTCATAATCAACATAGACAATGCCTGTCATCCAAAACTAAGTAAGGAATTGTTTCATATTTGGTGTCTCGTTTAGGTATAAATGTGGATATAAGTTGTATGATATTAAGATTATCATTACATGTACATGTATCAAATACAATGATATATGTCAGCATGATTTATAATAATTCATGTAATAAATTATGATATATGTTTCAGATTACCATGCCCCTCCTATATGCTATTTTGAACAGCAACTCAGAGGAGGGGATGGAGGTGTTGATTTGTTCGACCTTATCTTCTGAACAGCTATTTCATAATGTTTGATTTTAATGTTTCATACTCATTTCATTTGCCTATCAGACATTCCTGAACACCCATGGTAGAACGACCTCCCGTCTGGACTTCCACATGTCCCTTCTCCACTCACTCGTCGGGAACACTCAGGTGAAGAGGAGGACTGGCAGGCCCAGGACCCAGCCTCCTTCCCGACGACTGACCGGACGTCACTTCATAGAAGTGCTGCCTGAAGGGAAGAGGAAACAGTGTGTTCTCTGCAGAAAGAGACAGAGGACCTTCGATGGCTCCGCAGGAAAGGTCAGGACCTGGTGTCCTGACTGCCACATTGGTCTCTGTGCACGCTGTTTCCGTCAGTATCACACAGTTGATCACATTGCAGCAACATTACAGCGATTCATTGTAAATAGATTAAATTATATTAATGATATATATTATATATATTTACTGTAAATAGAAAATGGATTTGTGTATATATAAAAGGACATGTTGGTGCGTGAGTATGATTCAACGCCACATTTACAATATTCCAGTTAATTCGTGGCGATTCATTGTATATGGATTATTGATCTTTTGTTCACAATTATGTACTTCATGTAAATAGAGTGAGTATGATTCATGCCGCTTTCAGCAGTATTCCAGCTAAGATGCGGCCCTTTTTTAAAACTTTATTGTACATAGTTTATATATTATTCACATGTAAATACTGTCAATAAATATGTATAGATTGAGAGATTTGTACATTTGTCTTATATATCTCATTTAAACAGTTACAAGATTTGTTACTGATGATACTTTTCAAAATATTAAATAAAGTACATTAAGGACAGTAAGTATAACAGTAAGGACCTTGGAATAAGAAATAATTTTCTAAAGTCTTTCCAATTACAGCCATATGAAAGTGTGGTTGTTCCTCTGGAATATTAACAAAATATTCAAAAATGTTCATGTATGCATATGTAAGCATACTTTTTAATTATTAATTGATATATGGAAATCGATTCTCCAATGTTATCATAACCAATGACTTACATACATCTACAGAACTAAAGAAACTTTTTACTTCTAGTCCTTATTATGATAAACCCTTAAAAATTGAAAATTTCTTCTTGTCCGTATTATACCTTAACTATTGGTCAGTTTGGCAAGGACTATTGGACAACTGCCACGTCTTTGCCGTAACGTATTCTGATAAAGTTCGCTCAACAGACATAATGTAATCCATAAATTTTAGCGGTAAATGCCACGAGCAAGCGCGGACGTGAGAGAAGACAGCAAGCCGTGAACGTATTTGTTCCGGCTTGCGCAAATCTGAAATGATGCCCGTTTTTTTCGAGCGGGTAACCTGTGCCTTTTGGTGTTTACAAATTCTTCATAGATTACCTTTTTTTCAAATTCGTCAAACATTACCAGGAATACATGGTTTGATTTGTATTAAATGTCCGTTGAAATATACTTCGGATAATGGTATTCATAACAGCTAGTCTACCACATCGCCATGGAAATCATTCGTCAAAAAGTTCCCGAAAGAAAGATTAATTATCGAGATCAATTTTGATTATACTTTGAACATTTCATGACAAAAATCACATATACATCCATCTGACTGTAATAAATGTTAGCTAATACAGTTCCTTTGGGTTTGTGATCAGTGGATCCATGTCTTTAATACTGCTTGATGGTCACTCAATGGCTGCTGATGTAAGCAGGGACGGAGATGGAAATCGGGAAAATATGACCAGATCGCAACGTTTGAATCTTTGATGAATCAATGCGTTTATCATCTCCAAATTACGACAGATTTCAGACCATCATTAGAACACTAAGCTTTGCTTACAGAATGATGTTCAAATGTACTTACTATCTCGGTTGCTGTCAAAGATGTTATAGTAAATCCAAAATCCCAAACACCGCTGAACACGGTCGACGACATTTTGAAATATTCAAAACTAAAGCTGTCGACAACACAAAAGGCATTTTCGTATGGTTTCTACTTCATGTGAATTTTTTTTATTGTTTTGTGTTTGTATAATCGTTATTAGTTAAAAATGAAAATAAAACAACGTTATTAAGGATTCATAAAGATACGAGACTAACTCGTTCAATCGTCTGTATGCAAATTTCGTCGACGTGCAAATGGACATGTCCGCCATCGCCTGGTAGGAGTATTTACAGTGAACTGATTGACATGAGCCGTGAGGAATACCTTTCGGTGCAAGAAAAGTAAAAATATGCCATGCATAAGGGCATGTTCTTTGCAGATTACATAGTATGATTTTCTTACTAAAAAATGAATAATGACCGAAAAGAAAAATAATTTATTGCAATGAAGAAAACACAACACCGCGTATAAGTTTTAGTTTGAAATGCGATTTCGTTCTCTTCTTTCTAAAAGTACGTAATTTTGAATTTCATAGCTAAGGTTACACGTTACAATTTATATCAGCATGTAGGTAATAAACCACAGATTTTAGGGATAAGATTTTATTCCTTACTCATAAATAGTTTTTTCATTAATATGCTTTTTCCGACATGATATGCAAACGATAACGTTACAATTTCACTAATTTACGGACAAAATGGCGTCACACATATTTGAACAAATTCGTAATCGACGATTTCGCGGACGATTTTCCACGGAGATTTTTCATTTTCAACACGGTAATCGGGAAACAAACGGGCTTTCGCATAATGTTTTTGGTTTTTATATTGGTGGAGATTTACAACCTGACAAGACGCTCAAAGTATCCAGTGCGCAATGTCAACAAAACAGCCGCCATGGACATTTTGTAAAAAATCGCATATTCAATACGTTTGCCGAGCTATAAACTACTGTTAATCACGTTAATGCTTTACAATATTTACATAGACAGTTAGGGAAATGGTTGTGCTGTTCTAGTGTGAAATTTGAAAATTGTGGGTTTTATCGTTGTTACGTTACGTCGTTTTTAGACGAAAGTGTGCAGTTTCCACAACGTCACTCGCAAATAAACTCGGCACAGCGATAGTACACAGGCTATTTTTAGGTGGCAGCCAGAGGGTTAACTGACTCTGAAAGTCCAGTTCCACTCTGGCTGAACTACACTGGAATTTCAAGGCTCAATCGTAGCGCCACCAGTGTCTATTACGAGTTGTGTCCCTTCTATTCACCAATCGGGCAGTCTGGTAGCCTAGTGGTTAAAGCGTTCGCTCGTCACGCCGAAGACCCGGGTTCGATTCCCGACATGGGTACAATGTGTGAAGCCCATTTCTGGTGTCCCCCGCCGTGATATTGCTGGAATATTGCTAAAAGCGGCGTAAAACCATATTCACTCGCTCACTATTCACCAATCAGATTCCACCTCACATATCACTTGCATTTGCCTCAAACAAAATGGTGGCACCCAGTCAAGACGATCAGATTGTCTTCAAGATCTATGTTATAATAAAACCGGTCTTACCTCTGCAAAGTGCATGAAATCATTTGAGCACCTTGATTAAAAACATGAAAAGGATTTGGAACACATCTGTTGACGCCCAGTTGACAGTACACATGCTTTGCAAACCCTGCAGTCGACGGAAGTCTGCACATTGAAATCCATGTTGTTTACAAACTGGATGTCTAGTTCGTTGCACGATTTTGATTGGACTCTGCATAGACTTGTTGGTGCAGCCAAATTGTTGCTCCAGAATTCATGCCTAGTTCAGCAAGGGAAACTGGACCTTTACAGTCAGTTAACTCCCTTGCCTCAGGAAGATGATTTCCAGCAGAAAATTTGACAGGTGTATTGTAAGATTCAGTAACATCAACATGCCTTGATTTTTGGAGCTGCTCTATCACGTACTGTGATGTATACCACACCACAATGCTTTGTCTTGTCATATGTAGAACTTTAGGACGACTCATTAGCAGAGTGTAATGTACAAAATCTGGTGTAATTGGTTTCATTTTCTCTAGGGATGTCAGGTTGAATTATCATGACAGGATATCTGCCTACATGATTTTATTGTGTGTCAGTAAAGTGCACACAGAATGTGTGGGGTGAAACTTATGGTTTGGGCACATAAAGCAGACATATATGTAGATTCATACTGATTTTCACTGATCTCTGAACTTAAACTTTCAGCCTCCTGAAAATAATAGGCTAACCATTGCCACATCTCTAATCAAGTGTCCGCATATGTTTTCTTGTTGTGACATGGTAGAATGGAGCTAAAACAACTGTTATTAAGTTTTTTACACTGCTCTGCAACTTCACTCACTCACTCACTCACTGATGTCTGCAGATGATGAGGAAGCAGTTCGAGGCCCTGATTGCATCTAACGATATTCTGTCTAGTGAGGAGGACAAGAAACAGAGGGAGAAGAGGATGCAGACCCTTGAGTCCAGGTAGGCTGGGAGAGATCCCTCCACAGATTGCTACCTTCAATATAGCCCTCTTGGATTCCAGGCTAGAATAGGTCCCTAGGATCCCGTGAAGATCCGGGGTAGAGGGATCCCTCCACAGATTGCTAGCTTCAATATAGCCCTCTTGGATTCCAGGCTAGAATAGGTCCCTCGCAACCCGTGAAGATCCGGGGTAGAGGGATCCCTCCACAGATTGCTAGCTTCAATATAGCCCTCTTGGATTCCAGGCTAGAATAGGTCCCTCGCAACCCGTGAAGATCCGGGGTAGAGGGATCCGTCGAGAGATTGCTACCTTCAATATAGCCCTCTTGGATTTCAGGCTAGAATAGGTCCCTCGCAACCCGTGAAGATCCGGGGTAGAGGGATCCGTCGAGAGATTGCTACCTTCAATATAGCCCTCTTGGACTCCAGGGTAGAATAGGTCTTCAGCAAGCCTCTATGATTGTTGTAAGAGATACTTATGGGATTGGGTGGTCAGGTCTTCTAGAACTCATTCCCGCTGTACTGGAGGAGTATGTGGTAACTTGTATTTTATGTTTTAGTTTGTTTGTTTGTTTGTGTAATGCTGCACACAATATACCAGCGGGGGCATGGGTGGCCCAGTTGTCTAATGCGCCGCGATTTGCTGTGCAGAGTTGCGTCCCCTGGACACGCCAGAAACCTATGATTGTGGGTTTGAATCCTGGTTCACCCCGATTATGTTTCTAGGTTTGTCAGCACCATACCCGTGCTCGTGGGTTTCACCGAAGTGGTAAACGTCTAAGACCTGCATCACTTCAGGCTTTCCTCCCACATTAAGCTGACACGCCGCTATATAACTGGAATAATGTTAAAAGTGGCATTAAACCCAACTCACTCGCTCACTCAATATACCAGCTTTATGACAGTGACCTGTAAACAACTGAGCATGAACGAGACAATCAATGGATATTATGATGCCAGGTCACCGAGTCTGATGTAAAAAGTGACTAAAGGAATCGGCTTGTTGACTTGGTTCATGTATGTCATTGTATCCCAATTGCGTAGATCGATGCTCATGATATCAGTCACTGGATTGTCTGGTCCAGACTTGACTATTTACAAACCGCCGTCATATAGCTGGAAGATTTCTGAGTGCAGCATTAAACAAACAAACAAACAAACAAGGTCCCCAGCAACCTGTGCTGGTGACAAAATGGATCGGGTGGTCATGCTCAGTGACTTGATTGTTTGCGTGATATCGTACTGATGGCACAGGATGTTACGTAGGATATCAACCACTGCATTGTCTTGCCAGACTTGGTTATTAACAGGCTGCTGTGATAAAGCTGGAATATTGCTGACATGGCATAATTATTGTAGCTGAAAAAGGCGTAAGGGCAAAACAAAACAGGAGACAAAAGTCAGAAACACTGTTTGCTATATGCTGCTCACAGGAAGTTAAAGAACGCCCGATTTCTTCCTCGGAAACCTCTTACATAGATCAGGAAGGGATAAATATGTACATTGGGAATTCAATTTTAACAGAGTTATGGCCCTTGCCTTATTTTTTTTAACATGGTGCACCTTACCCGCAGTTGGGACACATACTCACGGAAACCTTTCATTGTGTTGCCATGAAACCTTGCATATTTATTACCGTATTCGACATTATAAGCACCCACGGCGATATTTGCTAATACTGCTAATATTGGCTAGTGAACAATCCCACGTGGCACCCCTTCCGATTGATCAATGTACACAAGACTTATTTATTAGCATATAATACGCATTCTTGTGTTACATGCACCCTTGACCCGTGAAGATTCCTGGGTAGAATAGGTCTTCAGCAACCCATACTTGCCGTAAAAGGCGACTATGCTTGTCGTAAAAGGTGACTAACGGGATCGGGTGGTCAGGCTCACTGACTTGGTTGATACATATCATCGATCCCAATAGCGTGGATCGATGCTCATGATATTAATCACTGGATTGTCTGGTCCAGACTTGATTATTTTACAGACCGCCGTCATATAGCTGGAATACTGCTGAGTGCAGCGTTAAACAACAAACCAACATGCACCCTTAATTATGGGCAATTAAATTCTGGAAGAATATATCTGTCATATATATACATTTGAGGCTGTCAGCATAAAGCACGAAATTTCTCTTTCAACTCTCTTTTTTTTCACCAAAATAATATTCTAATAAGAGCCCCCTATTTCTAATTTTTAGAGTGCCCTGGGCGCTTATTACGTTGAATACGGTATGCTAGTTAGCACTGGTGCCTTGCTGTCACATATCTAGAATTATTTATTTTCAACTCTGAGCATGCCAGCATGGCCGGGGATGTCGGTGGCTCTGTCTTGTGATTTTGTAATGTCATCCCTACTTTTCAATATGAGAAACATTGTTGAAAAATATGTTTTTACCCAGCTTCTTCGACTTCCATGTTAACAAACTGCCATTTGAAACAACAGCTGGTGACTACCTAAATGAAAATATTGTCTTTTTAAGATAACTGTAATCTTCATTTCTTTTGCAGCAATTCCCGATATGCAAACCAGGTGAAATCTGCTAAAGGTAAGTTCTACCGTGAATGTTCAGCCTAAATCCCCCCTTTGTATTTCCTGTTCCCCATGCTGGACGTGGACTGTTGTTCATGATATTGATCACTGGTTTGCGTGGCCAGATTGGATTACTGAGATGGCTTTGACAAAGCTACAGTATAACTGACTGTGGTGATAAACAGCATTGATTCACTTACAATAAGAAAATGTCCGGTGTTATAAACTGTATGATGCATCAGCCCAGGGCATGGTCTGCATTTCAGCAAGGGGCAGGGTTCCCCATCTTCTTAGTTGCTCAGGGTTTTGCTTGATGCAGAAATGGGTGTCCAGTACACACAAAGAGACGCACAATACCGTATTCAACGTAATAAGCGCCCACAGCGATATTTGCTAATATATTGGCTAGTGAACAATTAGCACCCCTTCTGATTGATCAAAGTACACAAGACTTATTTATTCGCGTATAATACGCACTTGTGTGTTATATGCACCCTTAATTATGGGCAATTAAATTATATATTATCTGGAAAAATATCTCTCTCTCGTACATAAACATTTCAGGCTGTCAGCATAAACCACGAATTTATCTTTCAACTCTGTTTTTTTTCACCAAAATAATATTTTAATAAGAGCCCCCCCTATTTCTAATTCCCTGGTCGCTTATTACATCGATTACGGTAATATTCATTAAGCTTAAAAAAATATAAATAATGGTTCTCAGGCAATTTTTTTTGAAAATATAGTGCAGGCGGGGGGGTATCGTTTTTTGTTTTTTTTGTTCAAACTAGTATGTAACCAAATAAACAGTTGTGTAACCAAAAAAAAATTTTTTAAATTAACCTGGGAAAGGACCCTCCTATTTCCTGTATGGTCCCTTAAAATTAGTTTTTGGGACCCACAGTTTTGTAGGGCAAGGTAAAACTGTTGTGCTGCAGGTCGCTGTGCAGAGTTATCTCCCATAGGCTTGCAGGAAACCTATGAGTGTGGGTTCGAATTCCTGATTCTCTATCATTATGTTTGTAGGTACCGTGCGGGTGGGTTTCACCAAATTGGTAAACATCCAAAACAGAAATAGACGCAATTTGTCATATCCAGCAGCTCATTTCAGACTTGTCATATCCAGCAGCTCATTTCAAACTTGTCATATCCAACAGCTCATTTCAAACTTGTCATATCCAGCAGCTCATTTCAGACTTGTCATATCCAACAGCTCATTTCAGACTTGTCATATCCAGCAGCTCATTTCAAACTTGTCATATCCAACAGCTCATTTCAAACTTGTCATATCCAGCAGCTCATTTCAGACTTGTCATATCCAGCAGCTCATTTCAGACTTGTCATATCCAACAGCTCATTTCAGACTTGTCATATCCAACAGCTATCACACTTGTAAAAAAATCTGGGCTAACCAGATTGTTTG
This sequence comes from Haliotis rufescens, assembly GCF_023055435.1. NCBI lineage: Eukaryota > Metazoa > Mollusca > Gastropoda > Lepetellida > Haliotidae > Haliotis > Haliotis rufescens. Next base: position 39,448,079 of record NW_025964383.1, on the reverse strand, counting down.
TTTAGCTTTCCATCGCTGGCATCCATCCTGAGCAATACTGACTGTGAGGACATCTTTTTATGTCCAATCCTGTAGAGACCAGAGCAGTCGCTTCTACCATAGCCCTAGATAGCAACTGCTCCCTCTCCGCCATTACAGAAAGCTGCTTCTAGAAAATCTGATAAGGTCTTCGCTTCCCATTACCAGCCTGAAATCTCATACTTACGGGTCTTCATCAATTCGGCCCCTTGGTCCTGGCAAAGCAGTTTTTGTACTACATATCATGTACATGCAAAAAATAATGGAACTTTATTAGATTTTATTAGTCGGGTTCACAGGCTGAGTATCCATTTTTGGAGGGTAGACTATCTCATCTGTACAGACTTCGGTCTTCAACATCGAAATTGCCCCAAGGCGCGGCCATTTTGACGGTGTCCCGAATCCTCAACCCGCTCACCTATCCTTTGGGGCCTGGTTTTGATTCGAAGATCATCTTGTGGATATTGTCTATCGTTCCTTGTCTTAGCCTGCTTTATTTCCCCAAGCGGTATTGATAGCTTTGATGAAGTGTAAAAAGATATGCTAAGCTGGCACACCCAAGCAGGCCCACCCAAGCAGGCCCACCCAAGCAAGCACACCCAAGCAGGCACACCCAAGCAGGCACACCCAAGCAGGCACACCCAAGCAGGCACACAGAGATGGCGAGATGGTGCTCTGCCCTGTCTCGTAGAATTGATTGGCTGAAGACCCCTTCCAGGTTGATTATAAGTCGTACGCTGTATCGTATCGTATATTCTTTACAACTACGTGGTTATTCATGTGACGATGTCATACATGAAAACACATAACGCATGATCTACCTAAATTCATGCTGTTGGGGGGGGGGGGGCGGTCGGGTAGCCTAGTGGTTAAAGCGTTCACTCGTTACGCCGAAGACCCGGGTTCGATTCCCGACATGGGTACAATGTGTGAAGCCGATTTCTGGTGTCCCCCGCCGTGATATTGCTTGAATATTGCAAAAAGCGGCGTAAAATCAAACTCACTCACTAACTCATGCTGTTGGGTCCGACATACATATAGGCATCACATCACCTGTTATTTTTCCCGTGCACAAGTTTCTTGTTCAGACAGTGTTATAGATTTTTTATTGCACTGTTTGGCACCAGCTTCCTCGTGTATGTCTCATGGTTGTAGTTTCTACAGGCAAGGGTATCCGCAGCGCACCATCCAACACAATACTTATCCTATCACACACGCTATAAGCCCTCCTAACCATCCCTGCATCACAGCTCCTCTAGCCTGTCAGCTCGGCAAAAGTGAGTGAGTTGGGTTTAACGCCGCTTTTAACAGTATCCCAGTCATATCACGGCGTGTCAGCTTAATGTGGGAGGAAAGCCCGAAGTGATGCAGGTCTCAGACATTTACCACTTCAGTGAAACCCACGAGCACGGGTATGGTGCTGACAAACCTAGAAACATAATCGGGGCGAACCGGGATTCGAACCCACAATCATAGGTTTCTGGCGTACCTAAGGGACGCAACTCTGCACAGCAAATCGGGGCACCTTAGACGACTGGGCCACCCGTGCCCCCTGCTCGGCAAAAGAGAATAATGTGGCAATCATGTGATAGTATCGTGAAGGTCGCTATACATGTGATTATAGTGCGTTTCCCATTTGTTTGGGTGGTAACCATGGTGATGCTGGTATTTGTTCAGGTGAATTGTTTTTTGAAGCTGGAAACTTTGTTCAAGCATGTTTCCGCAAAGGATCGAAAGTAGGAAGAAATGCATTGTGTGAGATAGGATAAGTTTCATGAATATACAATTTATTGTAAAATTTACAATTTGGTTCAAAATTTTGATTTTTTAAAGTTTTTATTTTCTTAAAGTCAGAGGTAGACATTGTATTTTGGCATTGCATTCAATGCAATAATATATAACTGTCAAGCATTACCTCTTCCAATCTATTTGTCCTGTTATCAGGAGAATACAGGTTATTTATTCAAAGATATTTAGATAAAATTATCTATTTGTAATATCTATTAACATAAATTGGGAAGCCTAAAGTTCCATTTTGGAAATATTTTATGACATTTGCTGCAGAAATTTGGGCCAAACTCGGCCTCCGAGCGGGTCTAGACACATCCCTGATGTTAGATTGTACGTTCACTCTGAAAGGAGGAGTCCACTAATGCCTACAGTCTAAAACAAACATTTATATGCTTCAGTGGTTTTACATGTGATACCCTGCTACCTCTCTGCAGAGTTGAACTGGCCCATTTTAGCGTACTATTGCCTACAGTGACAAATGACAAACACTAGCAAATGATATTTAGTGTTTTTTCTTCATTCATACATTTCATACATCATACATAGTTTCATTTATCATATTTCATGTACATTATATACACATTAGACTTACATTCATCATATAGGGGCGGTCGGATAGCCTAGTGGTTAAAGCGTTCGCTCGTCACGCCGAAGACCCGGGTTCGATTCCTGACATGGGTACAATGTGTGAAGCCCATTTCTGGTGTCCCCCGCCGTGATATTGCTGGAATATTGCTAAAAGCGGCGTAAAACCATACTCACTCACTCACTCACTACATTCATCATATATCATCTCATACATCATCTCATACATCATCCATATGTATCATACATTTTCATTTATCATATTTCATATGTCACATCTTGCCACTCCTCTACAATCCATTGTTGATATAATCGTGCTGGTTACACTTATAATTGGTCATGACCACTAATAATAGGTTATCACCCAGGGTTAGCTATTGATGGAATTATTGATGTATGGTGATTGTCCTATGCTGATGTGTAATTGGCACCTCAGGCTCCTGGAGCCAAAGGGGGTGCTGTTATTGAGATGTCATCTAGGATCATGATGATGGCGGTGGTTACCATGGTGTCAGGATTTTCTGAAACCATTCTAGATGTAAACAAACTGTATCAGTCGTATTCACAGGTGATGGAAAACAGCATGGATGTTGGGTTTTGTCCCAATTTGACAATCTCTACCCGTTATTGTTTTCTTGCAAACTATGTAAAGGTCATTGATGTGAGAGTACCGTATTCGACGTAATAAGCGCCCTGCTCTAATAAGCGCCCATGGCGATATTTCTTAATATAATCAGCACCCCTTCCGATTGATCAATTTACAAAAAAAATATTTATTCGCGTATAATACGCACTTGTGTTATATGCATCCTGAATTAAAGGCAAATAAATTCTGGAAAAATATATATGTCGTATATAAACATTTCAGGCTGTCAGCATTAACTACGAAATTTATCTTTCAACTCTGTTTTTTCCACCAAAATAATATTTTAATAAGAGCCTCCTATTCCTAATTTTGAGAGCGCCCTGGGCGCTTATTACGTGGAATACGGTATGTCCAGGGGTAGGTGCTGAAGCTTGAGTATGGAGAGGTTCTAGGGTAGTCTGTCTTACACACCCTGATACAAATATATATCAAATACAGCCCATGCAAGTCTATAATGTTTGGCAAGTCTAGATCACTGCAGTATCTGAAAATGAAGAGAGTGACTGGGCTCCTTTTAATTATATTTTTATTAAGATAACTGAACAACTGTTTTTTTATGTACAATATGTTCATTTCAGAGACTAGATGTTAGTCTAGTTCTAGGGCTTCGGTCCTGCCCCCACTGAAGCACATATGGCACAAGTTAGGCGAGTGAGTGTTCAGAATGTGCCTCTGTTCACCATGCACTGAGTGGGTACCCGGTAGGATGAGATTGAAATGTGGCTGTTAACCTTCTAGAGCCTCACGTGTTGTATACTCCCCAGGGAGCTGGGAATGAAAATCGAGTGCAAACTGGTCCATTGACCGGGGTAATAATGTAGTGCTTTGACTGCCTTCGAGGGGGGAATTTGACGCATACCATAAATGCTTAAATAAATGCATGGCATATATTTGGGGGAAGGTCTTGTTGATCGTTGATAAAGTGATGCTTGTACATGATGCATGCGATTCTTATAAGGCAGAGGGTTGTTGGACCCGGCATTTATTCAAGGCATTTGTCCAAGGCATTTGTCCAAGGCATTTGTCCAAGGCAGGCTTGTATTGAAGGATTTATGGTAAATAAACATGCACATTTTATTATGTCCAAATGTCTAGGTAATTGCCCAGGATATGTGAAATTTGTCGTATTGTTCATATACTTCTGCATATCCACTTCCATTTTCCCGAGGCAAGGGAGTTAACTGACTGTAAAAGTCCAGTTTCCACCCTTGGCGAACAAAGCTGGAATTATGGAGTTACATTTTGGCTAGACTAACGAATCTATGCATTGTCCAATCAAAAACGCATAACGAAATTGACATCCGGTATGTTGACTTCCGTGCAGATTTTGGTCGACGGCAAGATTTTCAAAGTATGTACACATGCTGCCATCTTGGTGTTGATAGATATTTTCCAAATTTGTTCATGTTTAATCAAGGTGCTCACATGATTTGATGCATTTAGCAAAGTTAACCCTGTTTTATCACAATATAGATCTTTGATTGTCCATCAGATCGTCTTGAATGGGTACGACAATTTTGTTTGAAGCAAATGCAAGTGATATGAGATGTGGAATCTGATTGTCAATAGGAGGGACATAGAAGGGACATAACTCGTAATAGCCACAGGTGGCGCCACGATCGAGCTCAGACATTCCATCCTAGTTCGGCAGGGGTGGAAACTGGACCTTTACAGTCAGATAACTCCCTTGCCTCAACTAGACGATCGACTTGTAGAATCCTTACACTTACCAGTTCATGCATCTTATGAAGTTTTTCTGAATATGATAACTGTCGCTGCAAATCCTCGTCATTGTAATGTTTATGTGAGTTTGAAATATGTGCTATGTACTCTACGTCTTTCTGCTGGTGTTTTCAAGTTTCACACTCACTCACTCACTCACCCACTCACCCACTCATCCACTCACTCAACCCACTCACCCACTCACCTACCCACTCACTCACCCTTTCACCCACTCACCTACCCACCCAATCACTCACTCACTCACCCACTCACTCACTCACTCACCCATCACTCTCACTCACTCACTCATTAAGTCTATGATCTGCTCCCTTCCATTATGCATATAATAAAAAAAACACTTTTTTTACGTCTTAGTTACCAAAAACAACACAAACAGTCTTTAAAATGTATAAAAATAACTTTATTTAAATTCTGATGTGACAGAGAGAATATCCTACATAAAATAAAGTATCACTCCAGTCAATCTCATCAGGTTTGTAGTCAGGACACTGGAGGTCTACATTACGACTGTATACAAATCAGTCCCCGTGTATAGAAACATGAGAACTACGTATCCAGTATCTGTGTACATACATATAATACAAGTGCTCAAAACAAACATCTGGCAAGCACTGTCTTCTTTTTGCCGATCAAATGCCAACATAGATACTGACCATGTACACAGATGCATACCGTTTGGGTTCTTAATTCATACCTCGGTGGACAGAACAAAATACAGTCAATCCTTAGATACGAATTCTACCATGACATTGAAGAATGCTTGATTCTGATTGGTTGAAAAGAGGTTTCCTTTTTGCTATGGAAACCCCTTTTAAATACAGTAAGCCGTTTCACACAAAAAACATGCACATGAATACATCAATAGCCTACATATCGATTCATAAAAAAATGGCGGCCAATCAATACACCACTAGGAACTGTAAAACATGTCGATATTTCCTCTACTACACTCTTGGTCTCTAATACAAGCCAGGTCTCTAATACAAGCCAGGTCTCTAATACATGCCAAGTCAATGGCTCTCGCGAAATTAATAGACGGCCTAGAGTCTAATAGAGGATATACGGTAATTTCATATTGGATGTTTTTGGCGATGATATGTTGTTCTAGGCCATAATCCTGACTGCTTCGGAAATGAGAATACAAGACTCTACAAGGTATATTTTTGGCATACAAATGAAATGTTTATGAAACTGTCAGGTACATGTTCAAAGTAACCAGACTCGGAATAGGTAATTTCGATCGTCATGGAAACAACCAACAATGAAAGTAAAGTGCTTGGTTCCATGTTACAATAAGAGGTATCTACTCTACACTGGGACTACATCAAATCTCAAAACACTGTAGGGTTTTCTCCTAAATGTATGACTTAATTAGGCATCTGGTTATTAATTTATGTCTGTTAACTAATTATTTGATATATTTGTGACAGTGAGAAAACGTACAACTTTATGGATAACAACTTCTGGTTTATTGCATATAGCGACTTTTTGATATCAAGCTGGTGACAGATAACAAGTAACATACAGATAATTGGATGAAGCCAGAGGTACAGTCAGAATAACAAATAGCACACAGGGAATGAAGCACATGGGTAGTGAAGCCAAATGTACAGTCAGAATAACAAATAGCACACAGGGAATGAAGCACACGGGTAGTGAAGCCAGAAGTACAGTCAGAATAACAAATAGCACACAGGGAATGAAGCACACGGGTAGTGAAGCCAGAAGTACAGTCAGAATAACAAATAGCACACAGGGAATGAAGCACATGGGTAATGAAGCCAGAGGTACAGTCAGAATAACAAATAGCACACAGGGAATGAAGCACATGGGTAATGAAGCCAGAGGTACAGTCAGAATAACAAATAGCACACAGGGAATGAAGCACACGGGTAGTGAAGCCAGAGGTACAGTCAGAATAACAAATAGCACACAGGGAATGAAGCACACGGGTAATGAAGCCAGAGGTACAGTCAGAATAACAAATAGCACACAGGGAATGAAGCACACGGGTAATGAAGCCAGAGGTACAGTCAGAATAACAAATAGCACACAGGTAATGAAGCACATGGGTAGTGAAGCCAGATGTACAGTCAGAATAACAAATAGCACACAGGGAATGAAGCACATGGGTAGTGAAGCCAGAGGTACAGTAAGAATAACAAATAGCACACAGGGAATGAAGCACACAGGTAATGAAGCCAGAGGTACAGTCAGAATAACAAATAGCACACAGGGAATGAAGCACATGGGTAGTGAAGCCAGAGGTACAGTCAGAATAACAAATAGCACACAGGGAATGAAGCACACGGGTAGTGAAGCCAGAAGTACAGTCAGAATAACAAATAGCACACAGGGAATGAAGCACATGGGTAATGAAGCCAGAGGTACAGTCAGAATAACAAATAGCACACAGGGAATGAAGCACATGGGTAATGAAGCCAGAGGTACAGTCAGAATAACAAATAGCACACAGGGAATGAAGCACATGGGTAGTGAAGCCAGAGGTACAGTCAGAATAACAAATAGCACACAGGGAATGAAGCACATGGGTAGTGAAGCCAGAGGTACAGTCAGAATAACAAATAGCACACAGGGAATGAAGCACACGGGTAATGAAGCCAGAGGTACAGTCAGAATAACAAATAGCACACAGGGAATGAAGCACACAGGTAATGAAGCCAGATGTACAGTAAGGATAAGGATTAAACAGTTGTGACAAGCTGAATAGTCTATTGCTTGATTAGATTTTCATGGGCAGACGAGATAATACCCTTGATCTCGGTTTTCTTACTTATTTTCCAACCCCGGAATGGCAATCAAACAGTTTGTGACAGTAATCGGTCCTTGATAAAACCCCAGAAGTATTACAAGTTAAAACAAAATATTACACATAGGGGTAGAATGATCATGTGTGATAACTCTCCAATATTTGCACATGTGCATTTTAGCAATTCTCAAAGCTGATTGGTCAGTTGAGGTCACAATATGTCACAGTGCTTCACTGTTGAGAATGATATGATATGACGTCATCCACTTTTCACGTGACAGATTGATTACATGACTCCATCTGAACAATAGGTTGCCTTCAGTGAAGTTCCTCTGTAGGGTTGACATGTCATATGTTTTTCTTCAGTTTTCTTTCTTAAAATGTCAAGGAGTAATATAGAGTAACGTCCTCGAAAATTGGGAGTTCAGATCATGTCCCTCGTGAATGAATGCTGAAGTTCCCTCGGCAAAGGCTCGGGATTATCACCATTCATTCACTCGAGACAGACAATCCGAAATTCCTCAGAGCCATGATCAGACCAACAGTTAATGGAAAAAACCAAACCTATTTTGTGTAAAAACCTATTTTTCCTCTTTTAAGAGCCTAGGGTTCGTTTCATAAAGCGATCGTAACACTACAAATGTCTTAGTCTAATGCCCATAGTTTAACATAGACTTCCAACAGTCTTAGCGCTTTGATTGCTTTTGGAAATGGGCCCCGGGCCTCAGTTCTTTTTAACTTCATTTTACCTTTGGACCTTGGCCCCATTTCACAAAGCAATTGTAGATCTAAGACTTTGTAAGTCTATGTTAAACTATGGGCTTTACAGTAGGTGTAGACCAGGCCCCATTCCACAAAGCAATCGTAGTGCTATGACTTTGTAAGTCTGTTAAACTATGGGCTTTACGGTAGGTATAGACCAGGCCCTGTTCCACAATACAATCATAAATCTAAAACGAATGTAGCTCCCATACTTTATGACAGTCGTAGCGTTGAGCTCACGTTGTGAAATGGGGCCTGGTCTGTCTTAGAGGCCGGACTTTAGTTCAGGCCCAGCCCTTCGTCCTTTCACATCTAACCACAGAGATGATGTAAATTGATGTTTTCGTTGAGTGAACTTCAGGTATTTCATATGAAATGAGGAGAAATCAGCAGCTGTACCTCACCTTGCTATTATTAGTCTGAGGCCAGAGTTTATTCCACAATCTCTTTGTGAAGGAAATAGGATACTTTCATTGTGATATTTTTTAAATTGGTGCTGGTTTTCTGTAGGTCTCCTCCCTGCGTTTCCTCTTCTGTCGTCGTGATTGTATGAGTGAGTTAATCCCGCAGCCAATAAACAGAAGTATAAGCCCACAGTTGACACCAACAATTATCATCCCCTCCATGAAGTATGTCGGCATTTCGTACGCCCTGAAATCCACTGTCCTGTTCAAAGCAAGATCAGTTGTCCGACATATATAATTTCCTGTATCATTCAAGGTGACAAAGTTGAAGTGCAGCTCTCCGCCATTGAAATATATCCTGGAGGTATTGATCATCGATATTTTTGTGCCATTTTCGTATGTCCATTCGATGGTTTTGTTGTCCTTTGAACATGAAAACGTGGCATTTTGGTTGACTTTGATTGCTTGATCTGGGCGTGGGCCGATGATGAGACCTTCATTGTCATGCTCCCCAGCAGCAGAAGGGATGAGAGCAACTGATGCACATACTACTAAGGCGACAACAAGCTTTAGAAGCTCCATCTTGTGAACAGCTCTGATTTGGAATTCTCAATACTGTGTGTGAATGTCCTGGTATGTAGAGTCTGTTACATTCTGAAAAGAAAAAAATTAAGTCTGCATGGTTTGTTAATGAAAAATATGAGTATTTTTGTGAAATTGTTCAGCTCAGTTTATAGTCCAGATGGTCACAACATTAGTTTTTCCATACACAAAAATAGGGCCATTTCTAACTACTTGTGGTTTATTGAGGTTTTCTTTGTTAATGTCCTAATCGGCAATTCTTGCTTCAAGATAAAACTGTTACAGGCTGCTGCATGATGCACAAAGACAAGTTCATCTCATCATTGTCTTACGTGCTGACTCCTAAGTTGAGACGCTAATGTTAACTCTGAAATCGTTAACTCTGATATCGTTCCGTAGAGACCTAGACTGTGGAGTCAGTAAAAAACCACACAAGATCAATAAATAATGCGCTGAAGGTATGTCCTGTGTGAGTTACCTACTAGGGCTGGGACGGGTAACTCAGGTACCAGGATCGGATGGGTACTGACTAGGACCCGGGTACCCACAGGATCCGTGGTTTGTCACGTGATATATTGTTTAATGACAAAAATTATCTAGAACTCTATGGTTACACTGCAAGTCACTAATGTTCGCATTTCTTTCTGACTATGCACCCATTCCTTCTGATTTTTCATATGGTTGAATAAAGATATAACTTAATTCAACTTCAGTGTATGAATGACCAGATCGCAATAGTTGCTTGCAATATCAATAGTTATCGCAATAGTTTCTTTCAATATCAATAGTTATCGCAATAGTGATTTCCAGACCAATAGTCACCCCTAATAAGCTGTAACCATTGTAACCTGGCTGACGATACATGTACCATTGTGTCTTACAGTCGAACGGTGTGTAACAGTGTGTTACAGTGTGTTACAGTTAATGTGTTACAGTGTGTTACAGTTAATGTGTGTTACAGTGTGTTACAGTTAATGTGTGTTACAGTGTGTTACAGTTAATGTGTGTTACAGTGTGTTACAGTTAATGTGTGTTACAGTGTGTTACAGTGTGTTACAGTTAATGTGTGTTACAGGAGTAGGTGTCATCAGGCTCAAAATTGTTGTCATGCTATCAATCACTGGTTTGCCAGACCTGGGCTGCATGAGACCCATAGTTTGTTGTTTAACGCCACACTCATCAATATCCCAGCTATATGACAACAGTCTGTAATTAATCAAGTCTGGACCAGACAACCCAGTGATCGATATTGTGAGCAATGGTCAACAACATCAGGGTACAAGGACACAATTCTCTGTGGCTGATATCCTATATGAATACTGGTTGCAGTCGCAGAGGTTCTAGGTAATCAAGTCATAAGCTAATAGTCTGCTTTGGAATCTGAGCCTCGGCATGAAAGCAGACCATCCGGGGCGGTCGGGTAGCCTAGTGGTTAGAGCGTTCGATCGTCACGCTGAAGACCCGGGTTCGATTCCCCACATGGGTACAATGTGTGAAGCCCATTTCTGGTGTCCCCCGCCATGATATTGCTGGAATATTGCTAAAAGCGGCGTAAAACCATACTCACTCACTAGCAGACCATCCAGTGACCAATATGTTTAGGAACAATCCATGTCATCGGGGTACAATGACATGCAATCACTAGGTCACTGGGGAGCATTTCTGACCCAGCATCCCCACCCGGCAAGGAACTTTGAGATTTGCTCTCACATGTAATAGAAAAGTGGCTTCATAACATATTAGCAGACCATCAAAACTTAAACATGTCACTCACCTGAAGAGTCCTTCATGGGGCAGAATGCGTTTTTGGAAAGGACTTCTTTTTTCCAGATTTAGGCTGTCAAAACTTGCAATTCGTACTCACCAGAAAGATATCTTATTCTTGGGCCAGATTGCTTTAGGTAAGCGTGGCATATTGTCCTGGTAAACGTGGCAATATGACAAAGATGTCTTCGTTCGTTATCAGTGTTTAATCCCTGTAAGTGAAGCTGTGTACAAAATGTGCCTGATGCTATGTGCTTGCCGCCAGAAGCATGCTCGTGAGAGTTATCTCCCCTATCCTGTCTTTGGCTGAGGCCCATTTAAGGATGGGGCACATTTTGGGTTAAGTTAATATCACAGTAAAAGTGTAGACAAGTGGTTGAAAACTCAACTTGTCAAGTCAAGCCCCAAGTTCAACCTCCACTTAGGTACATCACCCAACATGATATCACTTGAATGTGTCTAAAAATAGTGGAAAACCCTGTTCACTCACTCACTCACCCATTAACACAGTTACACACACACAAAAACACACACACACAAAAACACATACACACGCAAGCACGCACACATTTACACATTTACAATTTACACCCAGTTTGAAGATTAGTGACAACTGAAATTGTAGATAAGAGAAATCATCTCAATTTTTATAATAATCTTCAATATGACTTTCAAATAAGTGTTCTCTTAGCTCACCTGGATAATACCAGATGGGCCAGATTGCTTGGTATGGAAACCCACCTGTTGAGTATAGGAACACTGACCTGGAGGGATCTAGTTTGAACTAACTGGTCATTCCCCATCCACACAAGGCAGCGGCTGCTCAAACTGCCTCCAATAAACGTGTATCTATTTCATTGAATATACCTGCCTTGTCTGATCTGTTTTAGCAGCATTAGTGATCACATGACTACAACAAGGTATGCATTTCCCAACCATGCACATCGGTGAATCAACTGCGGCCTAGATTTCAATCCCATCATCATTACATAATAACCGTCCATCGGCTGAACAGAATAGCCATGTGTTGAGGAAGATGATACGCTTCACTCGTAATTGTACCCTCATCCTGGTTTAACCTCGTCAGTAATTAGTACATCTCATCATAATATAATCTAATCAACGGAGGTGAAATCTTTAACCCATATGTGAGGTAGGCTAAATATAGTTTTGATCACCATGGAGAATATATTTCTATATTGTTCAATAAAATCTCCAGCATCATGTTATTACTGTCAGACTACCCACATTGGCCTTTCAAATGTCAGTAAGGAAGAACAAATTGTTTTTCCTTCTTATCATAGCTTTTTTTTGCTAACTGTTTGAAAGTGTAATATAAGATGCTGGATAATCTTTGTTGTCTCTGTTTCTACACTACCTGATCTCTCGATTCTTTACTGCAGAGAAAACCTTGATCTACTATTGTGTTGATACAGCTACAAAGTCACAATATGGCTGGAATATTTCTGACGTGGCTTAAATGTGAACTCATTTATCTCATTAAGTTACACAGTGAGTGAGTGACCAGGGTTTTACACTGTATTTAACAATATTCCAGTTTAATCACGCTTGGTGACATTGTACCTAAGTGGAGACTGAACCTGGGTTTAACTTGTCAAGGCTGTAACTTCTAGTCTACACTGACATATTTTACCAGGAAAATATAACATGCATGCCTGAAGCCTCTGAAATAAAATATTTTATGACTTTCTTAATGAAATTGTTGTTTTACTGTAAGAGCCAGAGAATTACTTTCACTCACTGAAGAAATCTAGACTTCCCAAAGTATTGTAGACTTACTTGGATGTTTTCAGATAGCTAAATTTCTGGATCTGTATGAGAGATTATTTGAACATAAAAGTAATGTGCATATTTATTTACAATGCACCTACCCACACCGTAAAGCATGCGCTGCATTATTACCCCCCTCGGTGGACCGATGTGCACTCACTATATATTACAGACAAAAGCCCATTAGTCTACTTGTTGTGCCTTGTCTGAAGAAGGGGGGGTAAATACTGATGTTGGAGAAAGTATGTGACACTGAATGCTGACGGGCCACTGTGCTTGGTCTCTGCAGGGTGGGGGACGGGTAATCTAGCAGTGCACGCACAAAAACTCGAACACACACACAAAACACTCGAACACACACACACACAAAAAAAAAACCCGCAAAATGCGAGCATGCACTCACGCACACACTCACGTACTTTCACACACAAATCATAATTTGTTCTCACTTTCGCCAGTACTCTGTCAGTCAAGGTTTGTGGATCATATTTATGACACACTGAATATAATATGAAACCTGCTTGGCTTGTTTTGATTTGGCAGCAGTGTAAACAGTGTGGCTTGCTGCCTTACAGATAAGGTTAACCTGTGGCCCTGGGAGGACCTCCACCGTCTACCACAGCTGGTGTCCCTGTACTCTGCTTCTCAATGCTGTGCAGTCTTGCTTGACTGCTTTTATAGGTAGATCGGGTTGACTAGCTGTTCAATTCATACTGGCTATTTTTAAGTTGTGGGCGAATCCCGGTCAGTGTTTAACTCCAAATAAATTAAGTTCAGGTGACGAAAACTTACCAAGTACAAGACGTTCTGTGTCAAAGACTTTTGTGTCAATACTAGCCCGGATTTGTCACTTGGTATTATCTTCAGAAGATTTTAGTGTTAGTATCGAAATCCAAGGAACTGTTGGATTTGTTGGTTGCAGACATTGTTCCTCACTCACTCACTCACTCACTCACTCACTCACTCACTCACCACAAACCTTCACCACACGCACCATCACCACACTCACACACCACACACACACACACACACACACACACACACACACACACACACACACACACACACACATACATACACAGCCGTGCAGTGTGTAAGTCTGTCATGGACAGGTAGAACACACATTATGGTTTAAACAGAAGAGACAATACCTGACACAGACTTACCTGATGTCTCGGCCTGGACAGAGAATGTAGCTCTATGATGCTAACATTGATGGTGTACAGTGTATGTTATGTAAGCCACAGTTTTCCAGCAACACCTACGTCCCCCATGTCACTCAGCTCGAGGGCGCACCCTTGTTATGACCTGCTCCTTGAAGCAGAACACCTCTATGTAGTGGACCAGTTCTCACCTCACAATGGGTTTCACTTGATTTAACAGTATGACTTAACGGTACGTGGGTCAATGTTGATGCTGTAGATGGGTGGGACCTTGGCAGTTCAGGGAGGCTGACCATTAGGTATACTCAGGGATGTGTAGGGGGGGGTGTTAAAATTTGTTTTAGATAATTTGTACCAGAAAGTACTTGAAAAAAATATAACTTGCTTGTATTTTTACTAAAAAAATTGATTGTCTCCTGTTTGAAGTCAATCAATCAAGCTGATGAAGAATCTTTGAAGAATCTTATACCAAGGTTCATATATGCCTTGAATTATAAGATCCCTCTTGAAAAGCCCTGCATTTTAGTGTCAACCTTGAAAATTACCAAAATAGCTTGAAAAGTCTTAAATTTGTTCAAAATGATATATATTTGTTAAAAAAGTATCGACATTCAGGACAGACTTAATGTATTTTATTTGTTGGTTGTGAAAATATCTCTTGTTGAACAATTTGCAGGCTTCATACTGCTTTTTAGGTCTCACAACTAATATAGTGTGCTGGATTTTAAAACATGTTGACAGACTAAGGCATACAACCAAACTGAAATTGCCTTGAAAATAACAAAGGCCATGAATTTTAGTGTTCCATTCCTGTATGAACCTTGTTTCACTATGACCTTGAAAATATTATTAAATGTCAAATTGATTGTCATGCCTTGTGAAGTTCTGTCATTGAGTGTAGGAGGATGGGACCAGTTCTTGTGTCATGTCGTGTGAAGTTCAGTCATTGTGTATGGGAGGAGGGGACCAGTTATTGTGTCATGCCGGGTGAAGTACATTATGTATGGGAGGATGGGACCAGTTATTGTGTCATGTCGTGTGAAGTTCAGTCATTGTGTATGGGAGGAGGGGACCAGTTATTGTGTCATGTCGTGTGAAGTTCAGTCATTGTGTATGGGAGGAGGGGACCAGTTATTGTGTCATGCCGGGTGAAGTACATTATGTATGGGAGGATGGGACCAGTTCTTGTGTCATGTCGTGTGAAGTTCAGTCATTGTGTATGGGAAGAGGGGACCAGTTATTGTGTCATGCCGGGTGAAGTACATTATGTATGGGAGGATGGGACCAGTTATTGTGTCATGTCGTGTGAAGTTCAGTCATTGTGTATGGGAGGAGGGGACCAGTTATTGTGTCATGTCGTGTGAAGTTCAGTCATTGTGTATGGGAGGAGGGGACCAGTTATTGTGTCATGCCGGGTGAAGTACATTATGTATGGGAGGATGGGACCAGTTATTGTGTCATGTCGTGTGAAGTTCAGTCATTGTGTATGGGAGGAGGGGACCAGTTATTGTGTCATGTCATGTGAAGTTCAGTCATTGTGTATGGGAGGATGGGACCAGTTATTGTGTCATGTCGTGTGAAGTTCAGTCATTGTATGTGGGAGGATGGGACCAGTTATTGTGTCATGTCGTGTGAAGTTCAGTCATTGTGTATGGGAGGATGGGACCAGTTATTGTGTCATGTCATGTGAAGTTCAGTCATTGTGTATGGGAGGATGGGACCAGTTATTGTGTCATGTCGTGTGAAGTTCAGTCATTGTATGTGGGAGGATGGGACCAGTTATTGTGTCATGTCGTGTGAAGTTCAGTCATTGTGTATGGGAGGATGGGACCAGTTATTGTGTCATGTCGTGTGAAGTTCAGTCATTGTGTATGGGAGGATGGGACCAGTTATTGTGTCATGTCGTGTGAAGTTCAGTCATTGTGTATGGGAGGATGGGACCAGTTATTGTGTCATGTCGTGTGAAGTTCATTGTGTATGGGAGGATGGGACCAGTTATTGTGTCATGTCGTGTGAAGTTCATTGTGTATGGGAGGAAGGGACCAGTTATTGCCAGGTCAGTAAACTGTAGTTAAAATATCTGTGATTTTGTATTCATTCAGCAACTTGAAGTGTTGTGTATGGATGTGTTGTAGCGACATCACGTAGTTCTGTCATATCCATCAGAAGCAGCAGTCGAGAATCATAGACTAAGAGTCAAGTCGTCAAACATACAGGACTTCATTTCAAACAATAAGACAAGAAATTCCTATTCCAGCGCCTCCATGGTCTAGTGAATAGCATCAGGCTGAAGAGTGGAAGGTCATGGTTCTATCCCCAGCGCATCATTCCTAAAGACGTTAAAAGATGGTACTTGTTGCCACCCTGACTAGCGCTCAGCTTTAAGGGGCTTAAAACAAGGACTGGTCAACTCAGATTCAGCATTATGTGTCTTAAGTGGGGTGTCCATGGTAACGGCTGTGTGGTTTCTCAGTGAGCTAGCACTGTGAATGTGATGTTAGTCCAACTGTTTACAAGTAGACACACATGCACACATGCATGCTGGAACACACCCTCACTCACACATGCATCCAAGTGCAGTCATCTTGAACATAACAGGGGGGCACGGGTGGCCCAGTCGTCTAAGGCACTGTGCAGAGTTGCGTCCCTTGGCCACGCCAGAAACCTATGATTGTGGGTTCGAATCCCGGTTCACCCCGATTGTGTTTCTAGGTTTGTCAGCACCATACCTGTGCTCGTGGGTTTCACCAAAGTGGTAAATGTCTGAGACCTGCATCACTTCGGGCTTTCCTCCCACATCAAGCTGACACGCCGTGATATAACTGGAATACTGTTAAAAGCGGCGTTAAACCCAACTCACTCACTCACTCACTTGAACATAACATATGGGTTCAGGGACCTGTCAGCATAGTCAGTACGAAACCTGTGCTTGTGACTAAAATGGGGTCATTGACCTGCATCATGCTAGGCCTTCCTCACACATACATGCTGGCTGTGATATAGACTTGCACATGTCTCCCAGGCAATAATTATTAGTTTGAATCATAATTTCTTGAATATGTAAATAATAAGAACAAGTTGTCTTAAAAAGTGCCTGGAGTCCTTAAAGACTTGACTATTAGGAGGATAGAATTACTACACATCCATGGACCTATCTTTCAGTACAGCCTTGGAGCAAGGCTAGCTGTGATATAACTGAAATAATGTTTAAAGTGGCCTTGAATCACATGCTGTCCCCCTCTGGTGTGGTAAACCTGGTGGTCAAAGCGTAGTTGTATTCCCCACATGAGTACAGTGTGTGAAGTCCGTACTTGTTGTACCCCGCCGAATATGATAGGGATACTGTTACAATCAGCGTCAGACCATCTCTCTCACTGATTTACTTGCCAAAGTATTGATAACATATCGCAAACTGTGAACGCTAAGACCTGACAGGGGCGGTTTCCTTTAGTTGAGCGTGTCATATGTTGCTGGTATAAGCATCACACTTTAGCCTAGCGGTTAAGGCCCTGGTTTGTTGTGCCAGATTTCTGGGTTCTGTCCCATTTGGATCATATGACTGGAATATCGCTCACTCACTCACTCACTCACTCACTCACTCACTCACTCACTCACTCACTCACTCACTCACTCAACCACTCAACTCAACCACTTGCCCACTCACTCTCACTCACCCACTCACTCACTCACTCACTCACTCACTCAACTCATCCATTTACTCAACCAATTGCCCACTCACTCACTCACTCACTCACTCACTCAACCACTCACTCAACCACTCACTCAACCACTCAACCACTCACTCACTGTGATACAGTGCATATAACATTTCAACTGAACCTTGGTGTAGCTTAGATAAGTTATCAGGATTATAATCATCATCTCCAGTATAACTGTAACATTGTGTACTCAACAACAGACCTTCCTACCTGTTCAGTTACCTGTAATCAACATTAACATCGGCTCCATTCAGCCAGATGTCCAGGTAAACAATTTCACAGCGTTTTACCTGTATTTTCTCTACCCTTACCTGTGCTGCCTGCTGCAGTTGCTACTTTGATCACATGATAATACTCACAGACAGGTAGGTTGTCTTCCACACTGATCCACAAAGGTGTTACTTACCTTTGCTCGTCAATGCCAGGTATGCATTTCAAGTGACAGGTACATACTCCAGTGTTTGATAGTGACTGAGGCCCGGGGTATGGTGTATATCTATATATACCACAACCTTGTCAGTTGATCATGTGATGCATTGGTATTGTCCCACTTACAATGATATACCCGTCATATCAACCCGCCAACCTGCAGGGTCACCGAGCACTCTCTAGGGGTGGCGGTTCTCCAGTCATCACTTGGGAGAAATGTCAGGTCGCGATATGCTTGACAGGTCTCGGTTGTCACATTGCTTGTCACTTGTCCCGGGGTTGAGTCAGTCTTCCATTAAAAATCATATCTTGATGAATTGAAGTAGAAGGCCAGTTTGGCATAGTCTTTCATTGGGCAAAGTGATCTTATTATGTTATTGCCATGACTGACTTGCAATAGTCGTCCATCTCGGTTTTCTAGTTAATAGATTGTCTGCCCAGAGAGCTAAAGGCATGCATGTAGCCATTTAAGTGCAATAATCTTGAACAGGACGTTGAACCCCATATCACATCACCTTACACTAGTCACAGCGTAACAATCTCCTTGTACATGAGTCCCAGTGGGGATGACAGATTAACTGTCCGTGACTATAGCAATACAAAAGAACCGGGTGGTCCTCAACTTCCATTGTGTTCCACTTAACAAAGAAGCTGACTCAGCAATAACTACTATGAGCCCTGAGTCTCTAGGACAGGCTTCAAACATGATAAATTAAATATGTTTTTGATAGGCGGAGATGAGTATTGTAGCAATAAAGATGTCAGTGGCTGTGACAGACATCTACACACAGAAATGTGGGTCGTGTCAGCTTACCTAGGCCCTGGAAGACAAAGTGTATATATATAAATATATATATATGCTTAACCTCTGGGCAGGTGTGTGTGCTTGTCTACTGGGAATATTAGATGGCATATATGTCAAGATAGACACAATTTTATGGATAACAACTTCTTTAATACTGTGAAAAGCGACGTTTCGTTATAGATCCTTATACCGTTGTCAAGCAAGACTGAATGAGGGACATAGTACGGAATATATATAGTAGGTGGAGGATTAACAGTAGAGGATTAACGATAGAGGATTAACAGTAACAACAATTGCATACATGAGTGGGATAACGTTGGTAGGTGTTGACAACAAAGGGATGATGCTGTCACAACAGGATGGACAGAGAACACATAGGTGGAGGCCAATAGGGACATGAAGCCAATAAACAGGATAAGTGATTATTGTTTTATGAGTTCATACTAGGCGGGTGGGATGAAATAGCCATATATGTCCACAAAGTTCCGAAATAATTTCACGGCCCTTCCCCTCACCACCCCCCAACACCACCCCCAAGTGTGCTTGCACATAGACTTAGTGTGTGATATGGGATACTGTGGGTTATAACTACAATGTGGCTGTGCTCTGTACCGGGATGCTTGATGCTCCCATCCACTGCTATCACACCAAGGGTCAGATTCCTTGGCATGCCAGTAGCTTATCACAGCACATGGTCCTGTGTCCAGCGCACAGGTCACAAAATAGGTGAAATGAAGCATGGTTGGTGGTGGTGTGGAGTTGGATGGGTGAGCTGGTTGAGCAGCTTTGACTGACCCACGAGTTTCTATACCTTTCTAGCACTCGTGTCTCCTTAGGCAAGTGACTTTCTTGTGGAAACGTACTCTGCTCACCTTTGTTCACCCAGCAGTGAATGGGGACTCACTCATGGTAATCCTGTAGAGTAAAAACCAGTGCTGCTCGTCCTTGGTGTGGCCATCAGTGATGGGGCGTGATGCATGCAGGTGCTTGTGGATCCACCTCAACCTGCTATGCCATGGTGTGGCCATCAGTGATGGGGCGGGATGCATGCAGGTGCTTGTGGATCCACCTCAACCTGCTATGCCATGGCTGATATGTCCTGTCATCGTCCTATGACAGTGCATCGCACCAACACTTTAGAAGGCACAGTTATTTGACCTGGACTTTGTTGCACCAATAGGAAAAATATATGTGGCAGTGAATTCTGTTTAGCCCCCTTTAAAATACAGTGGCATGGTATACAGGTATATGGAAGCAATGTTGTTAAACCTGCCTTGAGGCTGATATAGTCACAAGTCTGTGCAGATGTCACTAGAAATTCCCCAACTGGACTAACACATTTCCCTGTTCCTGCTGCTATAGATGTAACTAATGTTATGTAGAGGTGATTTAGATTTCACTGATAACAGGACCGACATAGATGAAGAGACTTTTATGTTTGGTTTCACATTATTGCATTAAATCCGATGTTATCCAAAGATAAGAACTAAAAAAAATTGAATTTTGTTCAAAATAATGATTGTCGCAGTTTGCCAGCCAAGGGCACTTAGTTTCGAACCCTAGATAAATCCCTGTACAGACAATACCAGTCTAGTGGGACCTGTGAAGATCCAGAGAAGAATAGGTCTTCAGCAATCCCCTCTTGCTGTAAAAGGCGACATTGTAGTCACTAGCGACTAACAGGATCGGGTGGTCAGACTCGCTGACTTGTTTGATGCATGTTATATTCCAATTGCATTGATTGATGCTCATGATGTCAATCACTGGATTGTCTGGTTCAGACTAGATTATATACGACCACCATCATATAGCTGGAATATTGCAGTGTGTGGCAAACAAACCAAAATCATCTTGAGATAAGCGAAAGAAGTGGTGTAGGTTCAGGGTTCCAGATGAGGGGTTCTGGTGAACTGTAAATACACATTTATTTCTGTAGTGATCTTACATGTACTCTCCTGTTTCAGATGAACTGAAATCCTTAAAGTCGGACCTCTCCAAATCTTCAAAACGTGGAAGAGATGTTGAAATAAAACTAAGTAAATCACTGGTGAGTGTCTTGCGGACAGTATTCATTCCTTTAAAGATTTCTGTCTTCAAGGAATGTTGATTTTGAAATTTCTTCTTTCTTCATAAAAGCAGACTTTGT
This sequence comes from Haliotis rufescens, assembly GCF_023055435.1. Classification (NCBI taxonomy): domain Eukaryota; kingdom Metazoa; phylum Mollusca; class Gastropoda; order Lepetellida; family Haliotidae; genus Haliotis; species Haliotis rufescens. Next base: position 39,426,961 of record NW_025964383.1, on the reverse strand, counting down.
CTGTAGTCGAGTGAACAGGGCGTCTGCTCGGGGGGTGGAAGGTCAGGGGTTCGGTCTCCGGCTACCTCTGTGGTCTAGTGAATAGGGCGTCTGCTCGGAGGAGGAAGGTCAGGGGTTTGGTCTCCGGCCACCTCTGTGGTCTAGTGAATAGGGCGTCTGCTCGGAGGAGGAAGGTCAGGGGTTCGGTCTCCAGCCACCTCTGTAGTCTAGTAAATAGGGCGTCTGCTCAGAGGAGGAAGGTCAGGGGTTCGGTCTCCAGCCACCGCTGTAGTCTAGTAAATAGGGCGTCTGCTCGGAGGAGGAAGGTCAGGGGTTCGGTCTCCGGCCACCTCTGTAGTCTAGTAAATAGGGCGTCTGCTCAGAGGGTGGAAGGTCAGGGGTTCTGTCTCCAGCCACCTCTGTAGTCTAGTGAATAGGGCGTCTGCTCGGAGGAGGAAGGTCAGGGGTTCGGTCTCCGGCCACCTCTGTAGTCTAGTGAATATGGCATCTGCCCAGAGAGCTAAGGTCAGGGTTTCGATCCCAAAAGGCGTTAAAAGATGATACTTGTTATTCCCCTACCTGGCGCTCGACATTTAAGGGGTCAAAAAAGGAGTGGTCGGCTCGGGAGTATACTATGTCAAAGTGGGGTATTCATGTTAAACAATACAATTGCAGACCCTTCTAAGATGTGATTAGCTCATTTACATGATGAGCCTTTTCACCTTAATCTTTCACAATATAATTACTTTTCTTCCACTAAGGTGAAGAGCCATAAGTTAAATCCATGTTATAGGCAACAAGCACAGTGCACAACTGGTATGTTCTGTAGTGAATAATCGTGTACTTACAGGAGTAATCGTGTACCAAAAGAAGTAATCGTGTACTAACAGGAGTAATTGTGTACTTATAGGGGTAATCGTGTACTTGTAGGAGTAATCGTTTACTTACAGGAGTAATTATGTACTTATTGAAGTAATAGTGTACTTATAGGAGGAATCATGTACTTATAGGAGTAATCATGTACTTACAGGAGTAATTGTGTACCTATAGAAGTAATCGTGTACTTATAGGAGTAATCATGTACTTATAGGAGTAATCGTGTACTTATAGGGGTAATAGTGTACTTATAGTGGTAATCGTGTACTTATAGGAGTAATCATGTACTTATAGGAGTAATAGTGTACTTATAGGGGTAATCGTGTACTTACAGGAGTAATCATGTACTTACAGGAGTAATCATGTACTTATAGGAGTAATCGTGTACTTACAGGAGTAATCATGTACTTATAGAAATACTTGTGTACTAATAGGAGTAATCATGTACTTATAGGAGTAATTGTGTACTTACAGTAGTAATAGTGTACTTATAGAAGTAATTGTGTACTTATAGGAGTAATTGTGTACTTATAGAAGTAATCATGTACTTATAGGAGTAATCGTGTACTTACAGGAGTAATAGTGTACTTATAGGGGTAATCGTGTACTTGTAGGAGTAATCGTTTACTTACAGGAGTAATTATGTACTTATTGAAGTAATCGTGTACTTATAGGAGTAATCATGTACTTATAGAAGTAATCATGTACTTACAGGAGTAATTGTGTACCTATAGAAGTAATCGTGTACTTACAGGAGTAATTGTGTACTTAAATAAGTAATTGTGTACTTGTAGGAGTAATCGTGTACTTACAGGAGTAATCATGTACTTATAGAAATAATTGTGTACTAATAGGAGTAATCATGTACTTATAGGAGTAATTGTGTACTTACAGTAGTAATAGTGTACTTATAGAAGTAATCATGTACTTACAGGAGTAATCATGTACTTATAGAAGTAATTGTGTACTTATAGGAGTAATCGTGTACTTATAGGAGTAATCGTGTACTTATAGAAGTAATCGTGTACTTACAGGAGTAATAGTGTACTTACAGGAGTAATAGTGTACTTATAGAAGTAATCGTGTACTTATAGGGTGAAGAATGTGGAATTTATACTTACGTTGTCTGAGTCTTTACATGCATAAAAGAATCATCACAGATAATACTTTTCGTGTCTTGTTTCAGACAAAATTGGAAAAATATTGGAAGCTTTTGAAGGACAATGGTAAGTGTGCAATGCCTGAGTTTGTTTCATAGAGATTCTCACCGAGTGTCTCTTGATATCAATAAAGTATATTAACACAAATTGTTATATTTAATATCAAAAGATAGCAGGAAAAAATTATATTTATCACTGAAATCATTCTTCAATTTTTTCCAGTTTGTAAACAGTAATAAGCAGTGTCTTGAATGTATATAGTACAGCTGACCAGCTTCACTGGCGGCAAGATTAGTGATGTGATTTGATTGATTGATTGATTGATTGATTGATTGATGCTGCACACAGCAATATTCCATATGACGGCAGTCTGTAAATAATTGAGTCTGGACCAGACAATCAAGTGATTGATATAATGAGCATAGATCTGTGCAATTGGGATACAATGACATGCATCAGCCAAGTCAGCAAGCCTGACCACCGATCGCATTAGTCACATCTTTCGGCAAGCATGGGTTGCTGAAGACCTATTCTAACCCGAATCATTTGATTGTGACGTCATGGTAGCTGATGATATCACAATAGTCTGCAAAGCATTGTGAAGCAATTTCATTGTAGCAATATATCCTTGCAGATGTAGCTTGATCTCTCCAATGATCAAGTGATATCTTTAATTGAAGCCAGTTTTGTATGATAAAGTGACCCACCTGGAGGAAAGGGACATTAGGGGTGCTCGGATACAATTGTGCTGTGACGCCATTAAGGGGCACGTTTGACGTCAACTTGCTTACGTAAAACAAATTTGCCATGTGTGCAGACTATGAAATTCTTATTTCTCTCTTGTCATTCCATTATGTAATAAAAACATTATTTCAATCTATTTCAGCATACATGTCTACTTTCAATTGATCACACATTATATCTAAAAACTGCAATTATTACATCATGTACATAAACAGTTATTAGTCTGAAAATTAGACCTTGCAGAAAATGAGTCCAAATCTTTTATGCCTTTTATCTCTGTAAATAAATATGAATTGAAGCTTGCAAATTCTATTATTTTTGTTCCTAAGATATTGTATTTTTTCAAAATAATAAGAAGGCAAATTGTGAATTTTCACCCACAAGGTCCCTTATCTTATGGCTGGTCACAAATATTGCTTGGAGCAAGGTGACAAGGTGATCCCGGTTGTTAAATGTGTTGTGTAGTTAGTGGTAGTTTCAGAAATAACCTATTGTCATCAGGATTTGGAATAAAACAGGTGTGTGTGACATGGATCTTTTTTATTTCCAGATTTATTACCAAAGGGGGAACGGAAGCCGAACAAGGCCAAGATCCTTGATGAGTCAGTGTGGGAGACTTCGCAGGAGGAGTTTGAGGATACAGGTAGGTGGGGTGGGGATAGGGGGGGGTGCATTGCAGGAGGTGGTGAATACAGGTAGGTGGGGTGGGGATAGGGGTTGGTGAGTTGCAGGAGGTGTAGGAGAAAGGTAGGTGGGGTGGGGATAGGGTGGTGCGTTGCAGGAGGTGTAGGAGAAAGGTAGGTGGGGTGGGGATAGGGTGGTGCGTTGCAGGAGGTGTAGGAGAAAGGTAGGCTGGTGGGGATAGGGGTTGGTGTATTGCAGGAGGTGTAGGAGAAAGGTAGGTGGGGTGGGGATAGGGTGGTGCATTGCAGGAGGTGTAGGAGAAAGGTAGGTGGGTGGGGATAGGGGTTGGTGCATTGCAGGAGGTGTAGGAGAAAGGTAGGTGGGGTGGGGATAGGGTGGTGCATTGTAGGAGAAAGGTAGGTGGGGTGGGGAAAGGGTGGTGCATTGCAGGAGGTGTAGGAGAAAGGTAGGTGGGGTGGGGATAAGAGATGGTGCATTGCAGGAGGTGTAGGAGAAAGGTAGGTGGGGTGGGGATAAGAGGTGGGGCATTGCAGGAGGTGTAGGAGAAAGGTAGGTGGGGTGGGGATAGGGGGTGGTGCATTGCAGGAGGTGTAGGAGAAAGGTAGGTGGGGTGGGGATAAGAGGTGGTGCATTGCAGGAGGTGTAGGAGAAAGGTAGGTGGGGTGGGGATAGGGGGTGGTGCATTGCAGGAGGTGTAGGAGAAAGGTAGGTGGGGTGGGGATAGGGGGTGGATGCCAGTAGGTGGGGTGGGGATAAGAGGTGGGGCATTGCAGGAGGTGTAGGAGAAAGGTAGGTGGGGTGGAGATAAGAGGTGGATGCCAGTAGGTGGGGTGGGGATAAGAGGTGGGGCATTGCAGGAGGTGTAGGATAAAGTTAGGTGGGACGGGATAGGGGGTGTATTAGGGGTGGGACAAAGGTACAATCCCTCTCACCCACCCCCCAAATGTTGCATAGTTGACTCTTAAGCCTGAGTCCACACATATGCAGCCATAATTGATGTGAATCTGCCTGCATTGTGTAATGGATCCCATCTCTAACCTCCAGGATCACTGATTGATGAGGTCGGCCACCATCTTGAAGCCGCGCCATCAGATGACGACGACGACAACAACAATGAAGCGAATGAAGACAATGTAGTGGATGATGTTGGTGGCTTCATGGATGACGATGTTGGCTTCATGGATGATGGTGCTGAAGATGACGATGATCCAGATGAGGATGACTACCCATCCATAGATTTCCGCTTCACATTCAGCCCAATCTGTGCGCCGGTCTCCCCTCTGCCTCCTTCTCCAGTGCCAGCCAAGGTAGTGGGAGTCTTTGACAGATTATATGTACCCTCGGAGAAAAACCTGCTATCTTTTCAATAAGATATTTCAAACGTAGAGACAATACCTATAAATTAATATCAGAACCAATTGCATTGTTCTGAGAGTTTGAATTTAAGTTTGAAAATTGAAAATCTCATAGCTTGTTCTCCGTCCTAGCATAACTACCATGTTCTGGAGTATAGTGCACACTTTTTTTTACAAAAAACACAGCTGTGTACAAGGGGTGGCACATTATACACGAGTTATAATGAGTTTTGATGTTTATTTCCCTTAACACAAAGACTTTAGCATGAGCACATAACACCGGAAATACCATGTCAACAAATCCATACTGAAGTACGCAAATTAATCATGTAATTACACCAGCTGCTATAAAAAGTGTTGTTTGTATATCTGGACTTATGTTTGTAACTTATTTCATTAATTTTATTCAAAATTCCTTTAATATTGTTTTAATTTATTTTGGCGAAATCATGTGTGAAGCGATCTTCCGATCTCACAACTCACCATTATTAACAGCAACCACGGTCAGATTACCGCTATTGACGCCTTGAAGCGAACTTTAGTTGACAGAGAATGGATACATATATCATAAATGCCATACGTTGACTAGTTAAAAGTCATATTTGTTGTAGTTTGACGATTCTGTCAACATGTAGTTCTTGTGATCACATGCGTGGGAGGCTTGACGGTGACTGGTCAAATAGTTCCATGTGAAAAAAATAACCGGCAATAGCAATCGGCTACACCTAAGTGCTACGCTTAGGGTTATTATTATTTTAAATATATTTAATTAAAATGCAACTAAAATAACATGATATTGGAATATATTATTCCCAATAAAAAATAGTTTCAGATACTTTTTTTTCTGGATCCTTGCATTAAATTCCTTTAACGTTATATCACTTGGTAAGTTTTAACCGAATCACCGGTAGATTCCAAGAAAATGTGTGTCAAGCCGATTGCTGTTTACGAGAAAATATGCAAGGTAATCTTAATCCTGAAACAAACACAGTAATTACTATCAATGATTATCATTTTTAATCTAAGAGTTTGGTTTCAGAAATTTGAACAATACTTTTCGCACAAGCACTTAATATGAAACAGTAATTGGTTAGTTTGTTGTTTAACGCTGCACTCAGCAATATTCCAGCTATATGACTGCGGTCTGTAAATAATCGAGTCTGGACCAGACAATCCAGTGATTAATACCATGAGCATGGATCCACACATTTGGGATCGATGACATGCATCAAGCAAGTCAGCAAGCCTGACCACCCGATCATGGGTTGCTGAAGACCTATTCTACCCCGGAATCGTCACAGGTCTATACAGTAAAATCATCTGTTGCACATAGCCGAGAGGGTGCAGTATTCAGATTATAATGTTAGTAAGTGGTAGCTTACACAATACACCCTGTTAGTAAGTGGTAGCTTACACAAAACACCCTGTTAGTAAGTGGTAGCTTACACAATACACCCTGTTAGTAAGTGGTAGCTTACACAAAACACCCTGTTAGTAAGTGGTAGCTTACACAATACATCCTGTTAGTAAGTGGTAGGTTACACAATACACCCTGTTAGTAAGTGGTAGCTTACACAATACACCCTGTTAGTAAGTGGTAGCTTACACAATACACCCTGTTAGTAAGTGGTAGCTTACACAATACACCCTGTTAGTAAGTGGTAGCTTACACAAAACACCCTGTTAGTAAGTGGTAGCTTACACAATACACCCTGTTAGTAAGTGGTAGCTTACACAAAACACCCTGTTAGTAAGTGGTAGCTTACACAATACACCCTGTTAATAAGTGGTAGCTTACACAATACACCCTGTTAGTAAGTGGTAGCTTACACAATGCACCCTGTTAGTAAGTGGTAGCTTACACAAAACACCCTGTTAGTAAGTGGTAGCTTACACAATACACCCTGTTAGTCATTGTCAGCTTTCACAATACACCGTCAGTCCTTGTAAGCTTACGCAATACACCCTGTCATTCATTGTTAGTTTTCACAATACTCTGTTAGATGTTGTTAGCTTTCACAATACACCATTGGTCGTTGTTAGCTTTCACAATACACCCTGTTAGTCAATGTTAGCTTTCACAATACACCATTAGTCATTGTTAGCTTTCACAATACACTGTTAGTCGTTGTTAGCTTTCACAATACACCATTAGTCATTGTTAGCTTTCACAATACACCCTGTTAGTCATTGTTAGCGTTCACAATACACCGTTAGATGTTGTTAGCTTTCACAATACACCTTTAGTCGTTGTTAGCTTTCTCAATACATCCTGTTAGTCATTGTAAGCGTTCACAATACACCATTAGATGTTGTTAGCTTTCACAATACACCTTTAGTCATTGTTAGCTTTCTCAATACACGCTGTCAGTCATTGTTAGTTTTCTTTATTGCCAATGTTACAGATACACCGCATATTTGTGTGAAATACCCCAAAAGAATATTCAAACCCAATTACTTTCAATTAACTTGCGAACAGAAACGCATGCATTAAATGAAAAACTCAAATGTATAAAAACAGCTCACGTAAATACCCAATGAAGCTTCTTCAGCATGCGTACAAAGGAGCTAATTTACAAAACACAGTTACGAGCTAATCTACTTTCCGAGTCAAGCCTGTATATTTAGAACTGTTATATATGCATGTAAAACATTTCATTTGTTTTATAATCTTAAAATGTTCACTCGTTTTCGGAAAAAGTCTAATAGAGTAATAAATAGATGAGTGAAAAAATATTGGTTACCCAATTAAAAATGTAATATTATTATTACTTATAACCCATTCAAAATGGAAACCCTAGAGTAAAAACTCAATTGCTCAAAAAGTTATCTGGAGCTCTGTATTGCAATTTGAAAAAGGTTTCTATTCTGTCTGACAGGTTGTAAGATTTTCCTATCTCTGTTATCTCCCGTTTTTGTAGGATTTTGAAAACATGCTTTCTTTTTCTTTCAGCAAACGAAGACAAGTTCCTTTGCAAACCCCTCCACATCAATAGCATTTGACAATGAGGATTCGATGGACATTATGGCAGAAAGTCTACAATCTCAACTCCTTGAAGACGTAACTACTCCCTATACAAAATCTGTGCGCCGGTCTCCAAGATTGAGTAGTGGAAAAGATAGAGGTCTGTTTTCTTCTGCGGATGAACAAGATGTGATCTCAAAATCGGAAAGCTTTAGGCCAAAGAGAGTCAGGAAACAGAAGATGCAAGAGAATAAATCAGAACAGCCAGGAAAAGGAGCTGATAAGACGGCCATAAAGCCAAGTCCACGGCTACAGAGTAAGATAGACTACGCTGGAACTCAAGCTGAAGGATATGATCTGGAGACCAGTTTGCCAGCTGTTTCAGATTCGTCGTCGGAGGAGGAGGAGGGGGGGACAGCTTCTTTTGGAAGTAGGAAAGGTTCGTCTCCATTCCCAGTGCATAACTTGATCGAAGACATGAAGAGGCTGAAGGAACTTGCAGAGCGTACTAAGTCCAGTGATGAGGAGGAGGAAGAGGGTGTGTTGCTGAAACTGAGACCCAGGAACACCAAGGAGGTCCTGCAACAGAGTTGCCCTCTGGCTGACCGCTCTGGTACAAGGAGTCCGTTGTCCTCAGCTAAGCAGTCTTGTAGTACAGATGAAAAGGAAAATGTAACTGAAAATCTACAAAACAGATCAATGACTCCAAAAAAGCCTTTAGGAACATTGTCAAAATCCAATGAGCATGTGAAGTGTGCAGTGAGTGATAGTGATTTGACTGATCGAGTTACAAGATCTATGAGTCAGCCTGTTGAAGAAAAGACAAAGCAGAATGGACTTGGGGCTCCTCGACCCAAGTCCGCCATGGCAAAGATGGAAGATGGCTTCTTAACACCTACAACACCAAAGTCGAAGAAATTGCGAGGAATTTCGCCAAAAAATGAAACTGTTCTTAGATCTGTAGAAACTGAGCAGTCACCAAAGAAACAGACTCGCACTCGAACAACAAGCTTGCCTTTAGATTTGTCAGATGTTGAGAGTTCAACATTAAGGAAGTCACCAAGGTCAAGGTCAGAAGCTCTTGGTAGTTCTGACAATTTACAATTGAAGAAATCGTTAAGGTCACAATCAGTTGAAACTTTGAATGTTAAAGATACAGATAGTCCTGTAAGAGTTCTAAGGTCAAGGTTAAGAGACAGTTTGTCAGACTCATTAGAGAGTCAAGTCAGCAGTCTCAAACGAACATGTTCTCCTGTGAAACAGAAAAAAGATCCATTTGTTAAGAAGAAGAAGGCCTCAACAGAAGAGCTATCAAAGCTGGTTCATGGGACTGAAGTGAAAAATTCTGTTTCAAATGTATCTGAAATAGCAAAATGTTCATCCCCAGAACTGAAAAAGGGTCATGTCCTAGCAAAGCAACAAACAGACAATGATGATGTCCTGGGGATGAAATCGTCTTCCACAGGTGATGTGATGGACATAGATGGTATGGAGGCTGTGGATTCAGGACAAATGGACACTGAGGTAGCAGACAGGACTATTGGTGAGAGTGGACCAGATGCTGAGGGATGTTTGGAAAGTGTGAAGGCAGCAGGTGCCCCCTGTAATGCAGGACACACATCAGGCATGGACATCAAGATAGACTCAAGCCCAGACTCTGTCAAGACATCCAACCATGCTGCTGAAAAAAAGCATTCATCTTCTGAAAGCGATATTTTCTCAGAAAAAGGTCACAATAAGGACAATCTGGATGAGACTTTGAAAGGATCACCATCCAGTTCTAAAACAGTTATATCAGATTCATTCAGTGATAGCTCTGTGTGTATGAAAACACCAGTAAAATGTTCAAAACCAAAGTCAACACCAAGAACAATGACATCTGGCAAGGACAGTGGACCAAGTTTCAAAGTTAAAAAAGTAAAAGCTGTCTCATTGCCATCTAAGAAAATGCGTTCTTCAAAGTCTGGCTCTCAAGAACAATTAGTGTCTTCTGATTCATCCGATACTTCTTTGGAGGAAGACAACCAGAAGAAAAGAAAACAGAGCGCACAGAAGAGGAAGAGTCCAAAGCAACCTGTGATTGACACATCCTCTGAGTCGGAGAAAGATGAGGATGAAAGAACAAATGCTCAAGATTCTGGAGGTCATTTTGCATCAGATTATTCTCCAGGATCGGACAAAGAGTCTGATGATGAGGACAAACAACCACCTGAAACCAGGAAGACAAAACCAGAGCAAGTGGCAGTCAAGTCTGCTGTACCCTTGTCATCCTCGGACCCAGAAGCAGATGACACTGAGAGATCTGTACAGGTAACACATGCTCGGAAACCAAAGAAAAAATTCAGCACCAAACACAAGGGCAATGGAAAGAAAGACTCTGACAAGGCTACCAGGAACCCACAGAAAGTTTTCACATCTAAAGAATTTATTTCAACCGAATCAGACAGTGATGAAAGTGAGAGCATACAGGCCAAAAAGATTGATAAGATACTTCCTGATGTTCCATCTGGGCGTATTGCAAGCAAATCATCTCTCTCTGAACTTAATAAGGACAGAATGGGTTTGGTGAATGAAACTAAACCAATATCTTCTCAAAGAGGAAGAGATAAATCAAGTCGGATCTTTAAGGATAGAAATTCAAAGCTGAGTTCTCAGCAGGGTGAAAATAGAGGTACTTTCCCCTCATTAACTGCCAGTTTTGTTAAGTCAGATACAGTACTGCCAGGCTCCAGCAATGAGACGAGAGGGGATACCGGTCATGAAGAAGTAGGGGACATCCCAGCGGTGCCAGAGCCTAATGCCTTCTCAGAAGAAGGAGAAAAGACTTCTGAAGCAAAGGGAGAAAGTTCACGACCCAGTCCTATGGCTCCAAAACGACGAGTTCGACCATCCAAGCATCGATACCAGCCCTTAGAGACTGAGAAGGACTTTGTAGACATAATTTTGGAAAGAAGACGTGTTACTAGAAGTGCGTCGGACAAATCTGGCAGCGAGGCTAAACAATCTGAAGATAGTGAGCCTCCAGAGATTGTTAGAAAAGCAGAAGCTCAAAGAAAAACAGATTTGGTTGTAGAAAAACTTAAATCTGCCCATGAGAAAAAGAAATTTGTAACAAATTTGGAAAAATCTAGGCTCAATGTTTTAAAGAGAAAGTCGGGAACTGAATCTGGGAATTCATCTGATGATGTCAAAAGGAAAGGACAGACAGCTCTGGCTGGACCAGAAGTGTCGTCTGCTTCTGAAATGGAAGGTGTTTGCAGTGTTGGAAAATCAGAGTCTGTGACAGACAGTGACATGGACACGATCCAAGTGTTGGTGTATCAAGAGAATCTGCAGTCATCGGCTTCAGAGAGTGTTTTCAGTAGTCCGGTGATGTGTCAAGACAACCTGCAGTCATCTGCGTCAGACAGTGTTTTCAGTAGTCCGGTGAGATCTGTGAAATCTCTAGATCTGACTCAGGACAAAGGCTGTGATGGTAGCACAATAAGTCCATTGAAATCCGTAGCAGGAGTGACAACTGTTGTAGAAAAAGTGAACAAAGACAAATTATCAGTGAAGCCAGTCTCTGCAAAACATGATAGTGCTAAGACAATTCAGGTAAGACCTGAAAGTGTTCCTACAGAATCTGTGATCTCAAACAGTGCTGATGTGACAGAAAAAGAATCTAATCCACAGACAAACTCAATTCAGTCAACATCTGGCACAGAACCAGTCATTACCCAACCTCTGCCCACTACACCAGACAGCTCAAGGGGCACAGGCAGTGATATAGCTGGCGCTGTTCCTGCCTTACCAGCACCAACACCAATGAACTCTAGCAGGGCTGTTGAGGTTGAAGCAACAGAAGATGAAAACACTATGAAGGGGAGTATATGTGGGTCAGAATCGTCACATATTGATGAACCTGAGACATCAGTCCCTTCAGAAACAGGGTTGCTGCCAGCACCAGGGTCAGGTTCTACTCGCACTCAAGAAGAGACACAAGGGGAGAGTACACAAAAGGCAGAGAAGAGGCAACTGTCTAGCTCTAGTGTTGACATGCCCTCAAAGGATCAGAATTGTAAAGAGAATAGAGATTTAAAAGTGAATGAAAATGTCCACAAAGTGGTTGGAAAGGTCCAAGAAGGAGAGCAAGCTTCATCCTCCATGACTGGTGGGATGTTGACATCACCATCGCTTGAAATGGATGTAGGAAAATGTCCAAGACGTAAAAGGTTATTAAGGACAGGTGTGGCCAGCAAGACAGAAGATGAAACTAACACAGTAGTCAAGGATGTAACAAGCAAGGACAAGGGTGTAGCAGAGGATGTGACTGCCAAGGATGTATCGGACAAGGGTGTGGCAGAGGATGTGACTGGTAAAGATGTTACCAAGGATGTATCGGACATGGGTGTGGCAGAGGATGTGACCAGTTTGGTCAAGGGTGTGTCCAAGGATGTAACCAGCGATGTGTCTGGCAAAGATGTTGCCAAGGATGTAATGAGCAAGGACAAGGGTTTGGACAAGGATGTGACCAGCGATGTGTCTGGCAATGACGTTGCCAAGGATGTAACCAGCGATGTGTCTGGCAATGATGTTGCCAAGGATGTGACCAGCAATGTGACTGGCAAAGAAGTTTCCAAGGATGTAACTAGCAAGGACAAGGGTGTGGACAAGGATGTGACCAGTGATGTGTCTTGCAATGATGTTGCCAAGGATGTAACCAGCGATGTGTCTGGCAAAGATGTTGCCAAGGATGTAACAAGCAAGGACAAGGGTATGGACAAGGATGTGACCAGTGATGTGTCTGGCAAAGATGTTGCCAAGGATGTAACGAGCAAGGACAAGGGTGTAGCAGAGAATGTTATCAGTGATGTGACTGGCAAACATGTTGCCAAGGATGTGACCAGTGATTTGACTGGCAAACATGTTGCCAAGGATGTGACAAGGAAGGAAAAGGGTGTGGTGAAGGAAAAAACAAAGGATGTGAGTAGCAAGGACAAGGAAGTGTCCGGGGAAGAAACAAAGGATGTGACCATGGACAAGGATGTGACTTGCTACAACAAGGATGTTACCAAGAATGTTACCATCATGGACAAAGATCATAACAAGGATGTATCAAGCAAGCTAAAGGATGTGACTAGCAAGGACGAAGATTTATCTAATGGCAAGGATATGACTAGCAATGTCAAATGTCTAACTGAGGACAAGGATGTGACAAAGGACAAGGATGTGACCAAGGATAGGAATGTGACTAGCACTGACAAAGGTCTAACTGAGGACAAGGATGTGACCAAGGACAAGGATGTGACCAAGGATAAGGATATGACCAAGGACAATGATGTGACTAGCACTGACAAAGGTCTAACTGAGGACAAGGATGTGACAAAGGATAAGGATATGACCAAGGATAAGGATGTGACCAAGGACCAGGATGTGACTAGCATTGACAAAGGTCCAACTGAGGACAAGGATGAGACTAGCTTTGACAAAGGTCTAACTGAGGACAAGGATGTGACTAGCATTGACAAAGGTCCAACTGAGGACAAGGATGTGACCAAGGACAAGGGTGTGACCAGTGAGGACAACAGCAGGTCCAAGGACAGTGATGGCCAGGGCGTCCACAGGAAGACGCGGAGGAAGCTGCAGAGGGTGAGTGCGAGTGAGGAGCAGCTACCTCAGGCTGAGTGTCCTGCTGAGGACACCTTGTGTCCCAGGACTAGCAGGAGAACCACTAGAGCTAACCAGCTGAAGAGAGCCAACATGAAGAGGCAGATGAGTTTTGATCAGGAAGAGGCCAAGACGGTTGATGAACCTTCTACTGTTGAAAAGAAGACAAAGAAGGTGTCCAAAGGACTTGACAGTTTGAGGAAGAGGACGAAGGAGGAAGAAACAGAAAAGAGTGGAGATATTGGGGTGAATGCAACACTGGAGCAGGATAAAGAAGAGGAAAAGGGACCAGAGGAAGAAAGTTGTAATACTGTAATGAAGGCATCTCAAGATGAGGAAGATGTAAATGCTGAAGATAGTTTGGTTGTGAAGAACAAAAAGTTTGAGGAGACCATTAAAGGAAATGTTGAACAAAGAGAAACTTCATCAGAAGTTGGACAGGATGTTGAGGAAGTGGAACACGTACAAGAAGATGTGAATTTGAAGGAGGCTTCTGTTGTCAGTCACGAGAGTGTAAGAGCAGACGTCGAGGCAAGAGATGCGTGTGAAAAGACCCAAGAAGATGAGTGTGAAAAGACCCTAGAAGATGGGAAGAAAATAACAGATACTGATGAGATGTCCGGATCTGAGGAAGATTCTGATGACGGAAGCAAGAGGAAACGTGTAGAATCCCAAAATTCATTTGGATTTACAGTCAACAATGCTGAGACCACCAGCTCCACAGAAGGGCCCGGTCTCCTGGACACCTGGAACTTGATCCCAGAACTGCAGGAACTGGAGGAGGAGGACACATTTGCTGAAGATGTGGAGGAGCCCAAGTCCATCATGGCAGGGGCCGGTTTGCAGACACCCGAAAGAGTCGCCTCCCCAGAAATCGTTGCCCTGACCCAGGGGACATTTTCGTCCATCAGTGCCTTACTACGTAGTGAGTTTTCCCTGGCATCTGTATCCACCACACCGCTGCCACCATCGCCGATGAACTTCCTTCGTATTCGAGATCCTGTTTCACCGCTACCTCCATCCCCGACAGGGTCTCTGGATGACCCCACTCCCCTAACAAAGGGTAAATCAAAACGAAAGACTTTAACGAAATCGAAAAATAGGGCTGAGACCCCACCAACTCCTGATGGAACAAAGTTTACCAAAATAGCTCCATTGGATGAAGCTGTGTCTTCCATGTCCTCAGGGACCCAGAGACGAGTAGCACGGCTGGCTCGGCCTCAAGCAGACTTGCCAAAGTTTGGTGCTGACCTTTCCTCAACGACTGTGAAGCCAAAGGCCGTGTACTCCAAGCCTGGGACTGCTGGTCAGGGTGATGCCACTTTCTTCCCTGTGTTGAGATCTGCGGAGATATCCTTAGCTAAGCAGCAGTTGGCGAAAAGGTGTGTGTAAACTCCTTTTGTAAGATCATTGTTTTCAGTTATTATTCAGGAAGAATTTGTCTCCATTTGATATCTGTCTGTCTGTCTGCCTTCCCCCCTCCCCTCTCACTACCTCCCTACCCCTCTCACTACCTCCCTCCCCTTTCTCTCTCTCATTCCTCTCTCCCCTTTCTCTCTCATCCCTCCCTCCCCTTTCTCTCTCTCATTCCTCTCTCCCCTTTCTCTCTCATCCCTCCCTCCCCCTTCTCTCTCTCATCCCTCTCTCCCCTTTCTCTCTCATCCCTCCCTCCCCTTTCTCTCTCATCCCTCCCTCCCCCTTCTCTCTCTCATCCCTCCCTCCCCTTTCTCTCTCATCCCTCCCTCCCCTTTCTCTCTCATCCCTCCCTCCCCTTTCTCTCTCATCCCTCCCTCCCCCTTCTCTCTCTCATCCCTCCCTCCCCTTTCTCTCTCATCCCTCCCTCCCCTTTCTCTCTCATCCCTCCCTCCCCTTTCTCTCTCATCCCTCTCTCCCCTTTCTCTCTCATCCCTCCCTCCCCTTTCTCTCTCATCCCTCCCTCCCCTTTCTCTCTCATCCCTCCCTCCCCCTTCTCTCTCATCCCTCCCTCCCCTTTCTCTCTCATCCCTCCCTCCCCTTTCTCTCTCATCCCTCCCTCCCCTTTCTCTCTCATCCCTCCCTCCCCCTTCTCTCTCTCATCCCTCCCTCCCCTTTCTCTCTCATCCCTCCCTCCCCTTTCTCTCTCATCCCTCCCTCCCCCTTCTCTCTCATCCCTCCCTCCCCTTTCTCTCTCATCCCTCCTCCCCTTTCTCTCTCATCCCTCCCTCCCCTTTCTCTCTCATCCCTCTCTCCCCTTTCTCTCTCATCCCTCCCTCCCCTTTCTCTCTCATCCCTCCCTCCCCTTTCTCTCTCATCCCTCCCTCCCCTTTCTCTCTCATCCCTCCCTCCCCTTCTCTCTCTCATCCCTCCCTCCCCCTTCTCTCTCTCATCCCTCCCTCCCCTTTCTCTCTCATCCCTCCCTCCCCTTTCTCTCTCATCCCTCCCTCCCCTTTCTCTCTCATCCCTCTCTCCCCTTTCTCTCTCATCCCTCCCTCCCCCTTCTCTCTCTCATCCCTCTCTCCCCTTTCTCTCTCATCCCTCCCTCCCCTTTCTCTCTCATCCCTCCCTCCCCTTTCTCTCTCATCCCTCCCTCCCCTTTCTCTCTCATCCCTCCCTCCCCCTTCTCTCTCTCATCCCTCTCTCCCCTTTCTCTCTCATCCCTCTCTCCCCTTTCTCTCTCATCCCTCTCTCCCCTTTCTCTCTCATCCCTCTCTCCCCTTTCTCTCTCATCCCTCTCTCCCCTTTCTCTCTCATCCCTCCCTCCCCTTTCTCTCTCATCCCTCTCTCCCCTTTCTCTCTCATCCCTCTCTCCCCTTTCTTTCTCATCCCTCCCTCCCCCTTCTCTCTCTCATCCCTCTCTCCCCTTTCTCTCTCATCCCTCTCTCCCCTTTCTCTCTCATCCCTCTCTCCCCTTTCTCTCTCATCCCTCCCTCCCCCTTCTCTCTCTCATCCCTCCCTCCCCTTTCTCTCGTGATCTCTCACTTGATAGCCATAGTTTTCAGCACCAAATTTGATACTGAACCTCCTGCCTCACTTTTGTTTCCG
Source organism: Haliotis rufescens (assembly GCF_023055435.1). Lineage (NCBI taxonomy): Eukaryota > Metazoa > Mollusca > Gastropoda > Lepetellida > Haliotidae > Haliotis > Haliotis rufescens. The sequence continues at coordinate 39,410,567 of NW_025964383.1, read as the reverse complement.
TGTTCAACATCAGCATTCAAGGAATCACAGTGTTTCTGCTCAATTATAAATTTACCTGTTCTCTGGGCCAAATATTTTGGACCGATATGGTTCATGGCCTATGTTAATGCTACGGAAACACTGTAGCATGGCCTTAAACTAAACACACAACTCACTCACTCACTCACTCACTCACTCACTCACTCACTCACTCTTCCAGGCTGGAGAACAAGGAGAAGAAAGAACAAGAGAGGAAGACGAGAAAACGGAAAAGTTCAGAATCGGAGGCTGCACCCCAGAAGAAACAGGTTGGTGTGGAATAAGTGAATGAGCTGCCTGGGTATTCCGGGTTAGAAATATCACCAGTAACCTATGCTTACCTGGATCCGGCAGTCATGCTGAGAGACTTGGTTGATTGCGAGTCATCATAACCTGACAGCATGACGCTGCTATGATAACAATCACTGGTTTGTCTGGTCCAGATTTGAATATTTACAGCAGACATCATATAGCTTGAATATTGCTGAGTGTGGCGTTTAATAGACAAACAATTATAATTCTTGTGAATACCTCACCTCTATCACATCAGTGCCATAAATTCCTGTTTATGCTGAGAACCACACTATAAATTTTTATAAATTTTCAACAGACGTCCACTACACTGCCAACATATCCATAGTTGTGAGGGAAACCCTATCCCTTGCCAGAGGCGCCACTGCGCATGCGCAAGGCGGGAATCTAGTCACTTCTTTCCTGTGTGTCCAGATGACAACAAGGAAAATATTTTGTTGCACATCCGTACACGTGATTGAGTTCCACACTTACAAAGCACATTAGATCTTCTCAAGCTTCATAGGCTACAAGCAGTGAGCAGTCTACAAGCAGAGAACGGGGGTATAAGAAGATCGGAAGTTCTAGTAAGTAATTAGTTAGAAACGTTTTGTGGGATGAGATCTTCATCTCAAGGACAGACACCCGTCTGTTCAGGCTGTGGGCAACACCAGATACCTGGTGACCCTCACCCTAGATGTCTATCATGCAAACAACTGCACACAAAAGTCAAGGTGCAGCTATTGCGAGCCTCTGTCAAAGGAGAAAATTGACAAGCTCTACAAGGCATGTATCAACAATCCTGATTACAAAGATTACTAGCGCATCAAGTAAAAACAAGTGATTAAGCTCTTGGTGGCCATATTAATCACGTGGGTTACAAGCGAGTGTCGCGCGAGGGCGCCGTCTCACCTTATGAGGAGAAGAGAACGCGTCGCTCATCCCACTCTCCCAAAAGTTGAGGAGCAGATGCATTTTACCGGTCAAAAAGAAAGTGCCTCTAACTTGCATCCGGCAACGTATGGTACGGTCGATCATCGAGTTTGGACAGAAACTAACGATCTTCACCCTCTGCCGCGTTCCCCCTTTTAACTTAATTGAGTTCGGAATTCAATGTCTGTAATGATGTATAAAGCGTAAAAGCGCGAGTGTCGCGCGAGAGCGCCGTCTCACCTTATGAGGAGAAGAGACCCCGTCGCTCATCCCACTCTCCCAATAATGTTGAGGAGAAGATGCATTTTACCGGTCAAACAGAAAGTGCCTCTAACTTGCATCCGGCAACGTCTGGTACGGTCGATCATCGAGTTTGGACAGAAACTAACGATTTTCACCCTCTGCCGCGTTCCCCATTTAACTTAAATGAGTTCACGGAAAGAATAACAAAATTCAATGTCTGTTATGATTGACGCACGCATGCAATCTATGACCCGGCTTGGCCATACAGGGGTCGATCAGATTGATAAAAGCGCATGCAATCAATGTCTCAGAAAATCTCATATCCAAAAGAATCTGTCGCACAACCCCGGCTTGGCCATACAGGGGTCGATCAGATTGATAAAAGCGCATGCAATCAATGTCTCCGGAAATCTCATATCCAAAAGAATCTGTCGCACAACCCGGGCTTGGCCAACAGGGGTCGATCACAAGATTCAAGAGACCTAAGGATCTCCCAATAAAGTTGAGGAGCAGATGTACCTCACAGGTTTTTAACTAAAGGGATTCGGAGAAATTAACCAACTCAATGTTGTAATAATTGATAAAAGCGCACGCAATCAAGGGCTCAGGAATAAACTCTAAAAAAATGGATTGCACAAACCCGGCATGACCAAACGGGGATTGATAAGCACGAGATTAAGTGAGATATAAGGCTGAATATGGCAGTACTTCCTCATACAGCAGACAAGCAAGCCTACGCTGTATCTGATTATTATGAGGACACAGGAGAACAAAAAGAGATAGATTACCTCCCTACCACGTACACCATAGGGCAGATCGTGAATCACGGACATTGCATCGCAGTATGCTCAAAAATACACACCATTCACCCTCTAGCCATAAGATAGACGAACTGACAAAGCTCGTGCTAATCAGGATAGAATTCCTAAGCATGCGCCATCTCATACTGCCGCACAGTCCAGTTACACGGGCGGAGAAGCGAGGGAGATGTTACGTCACTATCACACAGTTATAGAACACGTGATTCCCGCACGGCCAGTCGTAGATCAGACGACCGGGATTACGCTACCCTCAGCCATATGACCCAGTCTCAGCACAGCCCGAGTAGGGGGTGCGGATCTATTGCTAATACTGTTTTTTATACAGTGGGGATTCTACTACGGAGGTTAATTATAGACCAAATAATTATACCATTAACATATCATTGCAGAACTCTATAAACTAATGCCCGCCCTTTAAAACAGATACAAGGACAAAATACCAAGATGACCTTGTTAGAACGTGACGGGTAGGAGGTACCGGTCAGTTGATTCTAGAATTCCTTACCCTTCCCTGTTCGTCATATATTGATGACGTCATCAAGAATCGAATATTCATTAAATGCTACTTTCGGCACTTAATGTTAGACTGGGTATGCCTGCCATTAATAAGAGTGATTACACAAGTTGCCCCTGCGCACAGCAGCCGAGCATCGTTGAACTTTTCTACTAACGTCATACCCCGAACAATCAGAACGTAGGCCTACACTTAGACACCCCACGGAGATGACACTACAGCAGACCGGATTCATCAACAGCTCACTGGAACACATTCTGAAGATGCAGGAAGATCTTCAATCAGCAACCGGACTAACTTCAAGAAGCACAGTTCCTGCTAAAGATGATCATCCCACTTCGCAGAGGAGGAAGCAGAAGCAGTCCCCGAAGGGGATACCACCGGAAATGCCTTCAGACCCTACCGACATCGCTTGCCCAATGGACAACGATTTAGAACTACAGAAGATCAAAGATATGACCACATCGAATCCAGTCGAACTAGCCGGTCTCACAGACATCGACCCAAGATTACACAAGTTCAGCAAGGGGCTATCAGCACCTTAAAAGAGTCAAGAGACCACTCACGGGTTCTACTCCCCAGTACTCCAGGTACCTACACTTTGCAGTCAACGGTCAGAGATACCAGTTCAGGGTACTACCATTCGGCATATCCTTAGCCCCATGGTTATTCACCAGGATCACCAATCCCATCATCGGTTTGCGCCCATATAAGCTCATAAGGCTTCTCATATGTAGACGATTTCCTATTGGCCGATCAGGACAAGCGCAATTAGTTTAAACACAGTGTGCCTCACTACTAACAATCTTAGGTTTCCTGGTTCACCCTCTAAAACAGAGCTAGTACCCACACAGGCATCACCTACATAGGCGCAAGATTCTACTCAACAAGGGGCATAGCAGCACCCACAGAGGACAGATATGCAAGAGTAGAGCACATGATAACAAGCCCACTCGATCAGGCCGTCAAGTCGAGACGCTGGTGGATGTCTCGCCTATGCCCGCTCACATCTATCCAAGATTTAACCTACAGAGGCACAAGGTCTCAGCCTTTACTGAAGGAGGTTACATGTTTATATGCCTTGGTGGACTCAGTGAGTTGCAAGATCGAAGTAAGACACATTCCGGGGAAGCTAAATATACTAGCAGATTACCTATCCCGGAAAAACAAGATAGTACCCACAGAATGGTCACTACATCCCGAGGTGTTCAAGTGGATAACCCAGGTATGGGACAGTCCAAACATAGATCTATTCGCCACATGTCTCAACAACAAACTACCAGTCTATGTCAGCCCGGTACCAGACCCACTAGCACTCCAAGTCGATGCGCTCTCCATGGAATGGAAGGGAATGTTTGCTTACGCATTTCCCCCATGGGCTCTCCTAGACAGAGTACTGAGGAAAATAGAGGAAACGGACTGTGTCATAATCCTCATAGCCCCGGCCTGGCCAAAAAGGGCTTGGTTTCCGAGACTCCTACAACTGCTGCTAGAAGTACCTCTGAAACTCCCAGTACGTCCCGACCTATTGAGACAACCAAAGACGGACATATTTTACGGCCGCCTCGACAACCTCCATCTTCACGCTTGGAAGTTATCTCGCATAAGATGCAAGCAGCCGGTTACTCTGAATCAGCTGCACGAAGAGTGGCTAGCTCATGGAGACCAACCTCATCTGCGATATACAATAACAGATGGGACAAGTTCGTCGAATGGAGAAGAGGAAAACAGTTACATGGAGATATAACGATACCTATAGTAGCCGATTTCTTGCTCCATCTCAGAAATGACAAGAATTTACGACACGGCACTATCGAAGGATATAGATCAGCCCAGTCATCAGTATTACAACACGATGACCTATCTATAGGTACCCATCCAGTACTAAATCGACTTATGAAGTCTTTTGCCCTGGAAGATATAAAAGTACCACGTACTTTTCCTAAATGGGATCTATCTATAGTATTGTCGGCATTGATGAAAGCACCGTATGAACCCATGAGTAGTGCGACATTACTATCAGTCTCCAAGAAAACTGCTTTTCTCTTAGCCATGGCTACGGCGGCTCGCGTGTCAGAACAACACGCTATTGACATCTCCACTGTAACCCATACCAAAGAATGGAAATCAGTGTCGTTCAGATCGCTCCCTGAATTTATTGCCAAAAACCAGTCGTCAACCTTCGGCCCACTCGGACATCGGCAATACACAATTCCAGCCTTAAGTAAAAGTGTGGACTTCCCGGATAGATTGCTTTGCCCCATAAGAGCCTTGAGATATTTTATCACAGCGACTCAACCCCACAGAAAGCAGAGAAAACGCCTATTTATCTCTTGCAAGCCCTCGTCAGAAAAGGACATCGCAAAGGGCACTGTAGCGGGATGGCTAAAAACAGCTATCACAGATAGCTATAAAACGGCACAAATCTCCACTCCGATTTGGGGTAGCTGCAGACCCCACGAAATCAGAGCACTGGCAACAAGCCTAGCCACATGGAATACTGCATCCATCGAACAAATCGTGGCCAGCTGCCAGTGGAAGTCCCACAACACTTTTTCAAACTTTTACTTACGAGACATACAGACCGATCTAAATGGACTATACACTCTGGGGCCTTTGGTGGCTCCCCAGGTGATAGTTACCAAATAAAGTAACCTGTTCCCTCCCTCTTCCAAGAAAGGGGGGCGGTCGGGTAGCCTAGTGGTTAAAGCGTTCGCTCGTCACGCCGAAGACCCGGGTTCGATTCCCGACATGGGTACAATGTGTGAAGCCCATTTCTGGTGTCCCCCGCCGTGATATTGCTGGAATATTGCTAAAAGCGGCGTAAAACCATACTCACTCACTCACTCCAAGAAAGGGAAAAGAGAGGGGGGGGGGGTGAAGATTTCAGAAGTACCTCAGGAACTCAGGGTAAGTTGTACTTTGTTACTGGACTGCGCTATTGAGTTAGTAAAACAGGGCAAATGTCAACACTGAAATCAGAGATCGAAGGATTAAGTGATATACGGTAATCTACATGATAGGAAGGTTAATGTATTACCACCGGAAGTGACGTCATAGGAGTCATCACACCGGAGAAACGTTAAGATACGTTAAATATCACTATCCAAAAGGGCATAACGGTAAACCACGTCATAAGTGATACGGGAGAATAGTGACACCGGAAGTGACGTCACAGATGACGTCATCACCGGAAGTGACGTCACAGATGACGTCATCACAGGAAACGACGTCACTAAAAAGTCTAAGTATCACAAGGGAATATACATATACCCTTCACATGACGCCTTGAAAATTCTATACGTCTAAGTCTTGTAAGTAGACTATTAGACACATCCGTTTAAGACCCCTTTTGGCATATAATCCTTGGTTTTACCACTTCACTAGCCAAATATCTATGGGATGCTAGATACCAGAACCCGCCGGTCCCTCTGGTGTATACTGGCACTGATGTGATAGAGGTGAGGTATTCACAAGAATTATCAAACAATAGTTATCATTGTGAATAATTCTAAGAATACCACCTCTATCACATCAGGAATTAATCCCTCCCACCTCCCCAAATATCTGCATCTAGTTGATGAGAGTATGGGTTGAAAGAAGTGACTAGATTCCCGCCTTGCGCATGCGCAGTGGCGCCTCTGGCAAGGGATAGGGTTTCCCTCACAACTATGGATATGTTGGCAGTGTAGTGGACGTCTGTTGAAAATTTATAAAAATTTATAGTGTGGTTCTCAGCATAAACAGGAATTTATGGCACTGATGTGATAGAGGTGGTATTCTTAGAATTATTCACAATGATAACTATTGTTTGATTTTTTTGAAAATCGGATGTGTAGTGGGTAGTCACAATGTTGAAGTGAATGGGTACCCGGTAGGATGAGATGGTCATGTGATGTTAACCTTCTAGAGCCTCACAGGCAGCTTGGGTTGTGTACTCCCCAGGGAGCTGAGAATGAAAATTGAGAACACATATTCGTTGAACAAGGTGACAATATGTGGCTCCTTGAGCATGACCCTCTGTGGTAAAATCTGAGGCAACTTGTTTGTTTCCAGTAACCATGGTAACCCCATGTCCTCGTCCCCCAAACATGTGTCGGACCTTACATGTTACTTGTGTTTTTTGTCTTCTCCAGGTGATGAAGCAAGAGACACGGAACCTGCCATCTGTTTCAAGTGAGTTCATGGAATGAATGCTTGATTGGGGCCCACATTACATATACAGTCAAGTCCCGTTAATCCGACATTGTTGGTTGCATGTGATTCTGTCGGATTAACGAGTATGTCGGATAAACGAAATTAAGAAGTATCAACATTCATGATCGAAATTCGGACAGCTACACGATAGATAACGATACAAACACGTAATAAAAAATGAAATATTCGTATTGTTATATTTCATTGTTAGCGGAATATGTTTTCTAATCATGCAACCTCTAAAGCTTAGCACAAAACAACTGTTACGGACTGTATGACTGATTCAAAATACTTCAAAAAGCATAGTCTGGAATGGAAGTCGCCAGTTGGAAACTGGTACCTCAAAGCTTAAGAGAGCTGCTTTCTTAGTGGCTAAAGATGACTCCCTGTCATTTCATTGGTCGGTCATAGTTGGTGAAAGGTTGTTCTGATGTGACCTGTGATAGGATGTCCTCAACGATAGCGAGAACTTGTATCTAATTTTAATGAGATTAATCTAAGCATGTGATTAATCTTATTTTCTTTATTTAAAGCATTCATTGTTTATTGTTAAGCAAGTTTATCTCTGCAGCCGTTGTAATATGCAGCTACCAGCCGACTCATTTTGTATCAAAACACAGGCTGTGTACTCGCGGGCAGATGACCACGGAGTACACTGATCACTGTCGGATTAACGAGACTAATTAATTAGTGATTTCGGTAATTCGTTGCAAATTAGGTGTGTCGGAGTCGGAGTGCGAGACTGTCGGGTTTAACGGGTCTAAATAGCACTGATTTAATCGGTTCTTATGATAAGTGTTGGATAAAGCCGATTGTCGAATTAACAATTGTCGGATTAATGATTGTGGGATTAATGAGTGTTGGATTAACACGACTTGACTGTTTTTGTACTGTTCACATGGTACTTCTTCATCCAATAATAAGATTACGGGATGTGTGGTATGGATAAACAAGACTACCTGTTACGTCATCAACATGACTTAGATAGGAACTCAGTCCAACCAAATGCCTCAAGATATTAGATGTAATTTATATAATTCTAAATTTATTCTTTTGTGACTGGGGTAGTCGGGTAGCCTAGTGGTTTCTAGTGTTAGCTCATTACGCTGAAGACCCGGGTTCGATGCCCGGCATGGGTACAATGTGTGAAGCCCATTGCTGGAATATTGCTAAAAGTGGCATAACATCATACTCACTCGCTCACACTTTCTGTGACTGCATCGAAAAATATGGATACGCAAGGGTTATCATGTGATGTGTTTATTGCTGAAGGCTGTATTACAATATATGGGGGCAAGTGTGGCCCAGTCGTCTCAGGCGCCACGATTTGATGTGCAGAGTTGCATCCCTTGGGCATGCCATAAACCTATGATTGTGGGTTCGAATCCCGGTTCACCCTGATTATGTTTCTCATTTTGTCAGCACCATACCTGTGCTCGTGCGTTTCACGAAAGTGGTAAACGTCTGAGATCTGCATCACTTTGGGCTATCCTCCCACATTAAACTGACACGCCGCGATATAACTGGAATACTGTTAAAAGCGGCGTTAAACCCAACTCACTCACTCACTTACAATATACCGGTACACCAGTTATATCGCACAACCCTAGAGATTAATGTTGTTATTATGACTGGTTGTGTCTACCATGTTAGACCTGCTGTCAACACTTGCCTGTGCTGGTTACAGGGGTAGAGAGGGTGCTAGAGGAGTATCTCCAGTCAACAGATGCCACGCCCAATTCCTTCTGCAATACTGTCGTCGGCAAGAAGCTCAATACAGATGTTGCCATGGAGATCTTCAGGGCCATTGTCAAGGTCAGTTCACATTAAAATGTTACTTTATTTTTTGTTAAGATTTAATGTACTTTGATAAATTTATTATTTTGGTTATATTTGCACCTTGATATTGCAGCATACAGATCCGTGTCAATGGATATGATACCAATTGGTATGATCCTCCTGGTCTTCATTCTGGCAGGACCGACTATCACCTCCTGCGTGTGTTTATCATAAACGAGACCCAAATTAGCGTCACATGATGAATTTTATTAATGTGTCAAGCTTTCACCGCGTGTTTCACATATGTCTGGCCTGACGAAAATGTCGAAGCAAAAAACAGCCTTATTGTACTCTTAACATGACTCTTTTTCACCTGAAATTACACTTCTTTTCCCAAATGATTTCTCCAAAGCTTCAGTGAGACATCTCTGGTTTAGTTCTGAGTTTTGAAGATCAGCAAACCTAATATCTTTTTTCCAAAAGAAGTGGTTGTTTTCATTTCCTCAGTTGCTGCGCCCAACTGGAAAGTAGCATGCTCTAGCTAAAAAAATCACCCTGCCATGCCATAATTGTCACGACTGGACCCGAATCGTTCAGCCTTTTGTTCAACCTGATCGGACACTGATCAATATACTGTAACAATTGTCAACAATGTATTCATAAGAAAATGTTCAAATTTATGACTAAGTTAATTTAATACTTTAACTAAAATTTAAAATATTCTGAAGGTAGCATCGTGGTTGAGCTTGGTTCCAAAATGGTTACCATGGTTACTATGAAGCCAATTCTTCCCTTCTGTGATTTAGCTTTCAATAAAAGCCACAAAACAGTATTCAAGCACACAACAGGTGGTGCAGCTCTTCAATCTTGAGGGGCACAGGTGCCCCAGTCGTCTGAGGGGCCTCAATTATGTCCCCTGGACACTACTGAAACGTGATCATGGCTTCAAGTGCCAGATCGTCCAGATTAATATGGGAGTCATCTAAGGCGCCGTGATTTGCTGTGCAGAGTTGCGTCCCTTGGGCACACCAGAAACCTATGATTGTGGGTTCGAATCCCGGTTCGCCCCGTGTATGTTTCTAGGTTTGTCAACACCATACCCGTGCTTGTGGGTTTCACCGAAGTGGTAACTGTCTGAGACCTGCATTACTCACTCACTCACTCACTCACTCACTCACTCACTCACTCACTCACTCACTCACTCACTCACTCACTCACTCACTCACTCACTCACTCACTCACTCACTGTGATCATTACGTGCAGGTAGTCCCTGGAAGGTGATACATGTATTTTGAGGTTGTGTGTCATGCTCTGCTGTGATTGACAGATGCTACAGACGAGTTGCAGCGATCAGCTCCCCCTGGTGTATGCAGCGTGCAGCGCGGGGTCCGACATAAAGGGGCCATTCATGACGGACACGGAGACACGCCTACTAGAACTCATCACCGCTCTACTGGAGGAGTACATGGTAACTTGTATTTTTTTTTTTTTTTCGTTCTTTCGTTCGTTCCTTTTTCTTTCGTTCTTTCGTTTGTTCATTGGAGTACATGGTAACTTGTATTCTATATTTTTGTTTGTTCGTTCGGTTGATCGTTCATTCGTTCGTTCGTTCGTTCGTTCATTTAATGCCACATTCAACAATATACCAGTTTATGAGAGTGACCTCTAAATAACTGAGTATTGATGAGACAATGCATTGATATAATGGCGCCTCCATGCTGGACAATGACACCCAAATAAACCAGTTCACCGAGTCTGACGTAAGAGGTGACTAACGGAATCAGGTGGTCAGACTCGCTGACTTGGTTGATGCACATCATCGTATCTCAATTGCATAGATAGATGTTCATGATTTCAGTCCCTGGATTGTCTGGTCCAGACTTGATATTTGAGGATCATTGCAAAAGAACAAATGCACTTAAATGTAAAATTAGTTATATTTTGTAGATGTAGTTCAAATTTGTTGAATTCAGATAGGTTTTGGAAACACTAAAATGATGCAGGTATATTCAGAAGCATCATCAAAATATGGGAACTGTTGAAAAAAATGATGCAGTGACTAATAAGCAAATACATTCCACTACCCCAGTTGTATTGTGTTAGAGGTGTAGGCTACCTGTCTGAGCTTCTATCGAAGATGATGATGATGATTTCTCTCTGCTCCAGGATTGTCCGCGCCACCAGCTGATGGAACTCCTGTGGAACTCCATCTTCCTGCCCTGTGTCGCACTTCCCGGACGTCTGGCACTCTGGTCAGTTCATATGTACTATTCAAAGACAGTTTTACATTACGACATACGTAGGATCAATTGTTGAAATGAGACTTAAGCTTGTCATTTGTTTGTGTCATGATTTGTTATGGTGCCATCACATTATTTTCACTGGCCGACAAAGTTAGCTCAGGTTTCACTTCATGCGAGACCGCCTCCGTGGTCTTGTGGTAGAGCGTCCGCCCGGAGAGCGGAAGGTCCAGGGTTTGATCCCGGGCCGCGTCATACAAAAAGACGTTAAAAGATTGTACTTGTTGTTACCCTGTCTGGCGCTCGGCATTAAGGGGCTAAAACAAGGACTGGTCGGCTCGGAGGCAGTATACTGTGTCTGAGTGGGGTATTCATGTTAAACTGCGGCATGGTATCTCAGTGAGCCAGCACTATAAATCGGCATCAGTCCGGACTAGTACAAGCAGCCACACACACACATACACGTGCATGCACGTCGCTTTATAAGTGCAATAATCTTGGACGCGACGTTAAACCCAATTTCACCTCACCATCACTTCATGCGACCACGTGGTTGTGAAGTAATGTAGTGGTTAAAGCGTTAGCTCGTCACATCAAAGACCCGGGTTTATTCTCCACATGGGTATAATGTGTGAAGCCCATTTCTGGTGTCCCCCGCCGTGATAGTGCTGGAATGTTGCTAATAGCAGCGTAAAACCCTACTCACTCACTCATTCATGTGAGGATGTGTCTGATCTTGATGGAGAGACGTATAGAGCGGAAGAAACCGTGTAATTTTAAGGATATCACCCCTGAATGTGATTTACATGAAAGTCTTTCTCTGTTTCAGTCGGATGTTCACTGCTCTCTGCCGATGTGAAGGTAGGGAGAATAGTTTATGCTTATTACTTAACATTCCTCCTTAAACCTTGGACGGGGCGGACGGGTAGCCTAGCAGTTAAAGCGATCACTCGTCATGCCCAAGACCCGGGTTCGATTCCCAACAAGGGTATGATGTGTGAAGCCCATTTCTGGTGTCCACTGCCGTGATATTGCTGGAATATTGCTAAAAGTGGCGTAAAACCATACTCACTCACTCACTTGAACCTTGGACATGTGGCCTCTCAATCACTAAAGGACACACCATTTCAAAGTCTTTTATTGTATCCAAGGCATCCAGCCTATCTGAAAGAGATTTGTATCTTGTAACTTAAATCCCCTAGCTGCTCAACATCCACCCCAGATTCTGGGTTCAAATCTGGGTTTAGGAATAGTTAGGCTCTTTGGATTTGAGGACCTGCCTCACTTTGGGCTTTTGTTCACCTATCAGCTGACTACTTACTTATGTCAGTGTTATTAATAGTGCCATTATCCAAAGTAAGCTGAATCAGCAATATGTGAATTGTTGAGTCAGCATGAAGCGAGGAACAGCTATGTCAGCTGTATCCAAATAAATCCATTCTTCTTGTTTTTAAACCTGGTTCATGGAGCTCTCCATACTATCACTGCCACCAGTCACAGGTCCCCAGTGTGCACGGAGCTCTCTCTACTATCACTGCAACCAGTCACAGGTCCCCAGTGTGCACGGAGCTCTCTCTACTATCACTGCCACCAGTCACAGGTCCCCAGTGTGCACGGAGTTGAACTCACAACCAACTGACCGTTATGTCTACAAACACGCAATGACTGCCATGACACCGAGTTGAATTGCTTTCTTTGTCAGTTTGATTTTCTATTTTATTTCAACTGACTTGTAATTAGTGAGAATGCAAGGGGTAAGTTGAGTGATTTTCCAAATGTCAGGATGTGGGATTTGAGGGAACGTTGGCAAGACTCTTGTAATGGTTGCTTGCACTCTGATGGCAGTGATGACACTGGGACCTCATATAAACATTTTGACGTCATGATGTCAGTTTTTTTTTAAAAAGATAACTGGATAAGTACATTTATTTTCGAGGAATAATACCATGTTTGTCCACCTTCAGGTGACCTTGAGCAGGTGAGAGTCTTCATCTTCAAGCTGCTGACCAGTGGCTATCTGGGCTACGTGGAGTCAGTGCTGGCTGTCGTGGGGGTGTGGCCGCTCACGCTCATGGGAGGGGCAGGTGAGTGATTCACGGGGCCAGGTGTAGAAGGGACTGATTGGTTGGTTTGTTGTATAACGCCGCACTCAGCAATATTCCAGCTATATGACGGCGGTCTGTAAATAATCGAGTCTGGACCAGACACAGTGATTAATATCATGAGCATCGATCCACGCAATTGGGATCGATGACATGCATCAACCAAGTCAGCGAGCCTGACCACCCGATCCCATTAGTCGCCTTTTATAGCATGCATAGTCACCTTTTACGGCAAGCATGGGTTGCTAAAGACCTATTCCAACCCAGAATCCTCACGGGTCAGCAGGGACTGATGTATAGGCCCTGAGAGGATTCAAGGTCAGCATTGGTCATTGATGGTCGTAACATTTATTGTTTGTTTGTTGTTTAACATCGCCCTCAGCAATATCCTTGCTACATGATGGCGGTAGAGTCTGGACCAGACATTCCAGTGATTGTCATCATGAGCATCGATCTACATAATTGGGATACGATGACATGCATCAACAAAGTCAGCGAGCCAGACCACCCAATCCCGTTAGTTGCCTACAACAAGGATGGGTTGCCGAAGATCAATTCTAACCCGGATCTTCACCGTTCACTGGTTGTTCAAGGCAACCAAATAGATTGGGTGGTTAGATTCAATGACTTGGTTGATTGCGTTTATTGTATCCCAACAACATTGGTCGCTGCTCATAATATCAGTCACTGGATCGATAGATCCAGATTTAATTATTATAGCTGAAATATTGCATTGGAGTGTAGTGTTAGGCAACAAACAAACAAGCTATATTAACCAGAGGTAGTCTGTCTCCCAGAACAAAGAATAAGAAAAAAGAATTTTAGTCGAGAATGTTTTGGCAAGTCAAGATTTCCTCAGCCTGAAATAAGACATTGTTCTGGGCTCAATTTTAATTATGATTTTTATTTTGTAGATATATTTTAAAATATTTAACTATATTTCTGGGACTGAATGTTAGTCTGAGCCAGGAAGGTGATACTAACAATGTTTCTGCCTATGAGAAAGCTACAAGCATAACAAGTCTAAGATCATATGAGTTATGAGGTTATATGAGACGATTCGGAGTAAGCTCTTACGCCAATACAGACTTTTGTCCACTCTAGTCATCTTCATCTGGTGACTGTGAGAGATGATGAAGCCCGGTCATCAGGTATTATCAGTTTCATGTTAATGACTCCTGTTTACAAGCATATCACCTTGACACTGGCCTGTTGCAGACATGCCTCCGATGATCCAGGTTGTGCGACACACCATCCTGGAAGCCGGAACAGCTGAGGGAGCAGACGGCTTTGTGCAGAAAGTGAGTGTCAGTGGAACATATGGGCTTAACATGTACAACGCAATTCTGCCTTCCTCTCTAATCACCATCTTACCATCTCACCCTCGACAACTCTTAAGTTATTGTGGGGTGTTTTTGCTAAGTTTGTGTAACCAGATGATATTATTTGCTCAACCACACACCTTTTAACCAGCAATTCATCCTTCAACCATCCATTCATCATTCAACCATCCATCTACTTTTAAATCATCCATCCCTCATTCAACCATCTATCTACTTTTAAATCATCCATCCACCATTAAACCATCCATCCATCCTTCAACCATCCATCCATGCTTAAATCATCCATCCATCAACCCTTAAACCATCCATCCTTCCTTAAACCATCCATCCATCCTTCAACCATTCATCCACCCTTATATCATCCATCCTTCCTTCAACCATCCATCCACCCTTAAATCATCCATCCATCCTTCAACCATCCACCCACCCTTAAACCATCCATCCTTCCTTCAACCATCCATCCACCCTTAAACCATCCCAGCTTCCTTCAACCATCCATCCACCCTTAAATCATCTATCCATCCTTCAACCATCCATCTGACCACCTCCGTGGTCTAGTGCTAGAGCGTCCGCCCGGAGAGCAGAAGGTCCGGGGTTTGATCCCCGGCCTCGTCATACCAAAACACGTTAAAAGATGGTACTTGTTGTTACCCTGTCTGGCAGCCACAGCAGCCACACAAACACATACAGGTACATTACATGCACTTCGCTATATAAGTGCAATAATCTTGGATGCGACGTTAAACCCCATTTTCACCTCCCGTCACCTCAACCATCCATCCACACCTAAACCATCCATCCACCCTTAAATCATCCATTCTTCATCAATCCATTAAACCACCCATCCATCATTCAACCATCCATCCATCCTTCAACCATCCATCCACACCTAAACCATCCATCCACCCTTAAATCATCCATTCTTCATCAATCCATTAAACAACCCATCCATCATTCAACCATCCATCCACACTTAAACCATCCATCCACCCTTAAATCATGCATCCATCTGCCCTTAAATCATCCATCCATCCTTCAACCATCCACCCTTAAACCATCCATCATCCATCCTTCAACCATCCATCCACCCTTAAATCATCCATCATCCTTAAACCATCCATCCATCCATCCTTCAACCATCCATCAACCCTTAAACCATCCATCCATCCTTAAACCATCCATCCATCCTTCAACCATCCATCAACCCTTAAACCATCCATCCATCCTTAAACCATCCATCATCCATCCTTCAACCATCCATCCACCCTTAAATATCCATCCATCCTTCAACCATCCATCCACCCTTAAATCATCCATCCATCCTTCAACCATCCATCCACCCTTAAACCATCCATCCATCCTTCAACCATCCATCCTTCAACCATTCATCCACCCTTATATCATCCATCCATCCTTCAACCATCCACCCACCCTTAAACCATCCATCCTTCCTTCAACCATCCATCCACCCTTAAACCATCCCAGCTTCCTTCAACCATCCATCCACCCTTAAACCATCCATCCATCCTTCAACAATCCATCCATCCTTCAACATCCATCCATCCTTCAACCATCCATCCATCCTTTAATCATCCACCCATCCTTCAACCATCCATCCATCTTTCAACCATCCATCCATCCTTCAATCATCCACCCATCCTTCAACCATCCACCCATCCTTCAACAATCCATCCACACTTAAATCATCCATCCATCCTTCAACTATTCATCCACCCTTATATCATCCATCCATCCTTCAACAATCCATCCACACTTAAATCATCCATCCAACCTTCAACCATCCATCCATCAATCAACCATCCATCCATCCATCCATCATTCAACCATCCATCCATACTTCAGCCATCCATCCATCATTCAACAATCCAGACGCCCCCCACCTGTTCATCCCGACACCCTCCCTCACTCCAGCTGTGTGTTTCAGCTGATGATGTGCTACCAGAAGATCTGCCAGTGGCCGCCCCTGTCCGAGTCCCCCGCTGATCTTCTGTCTTCCCTCATCAACAGACTCAAGCAGTCCATCATCACAAAGCAGCATCATGGTGAGGCCCTGACAGAATCTCAGATGGTCAGGGACCAGTTCAAAAGTTTCATGTCGGATAATAATCTTAATTCATAAGTTCAGAGGTTTTATAAAGTAACTAAACAAAGCACAAACTGGAATCCTATTTCACTGATCCTATTTCTATTCATATCTGTTAGGATTTGTCGTTAGATATCTTCCTGGGGCAAGGGAGACTGACAAACTAGACTGGAATTTCTGGGCTCAATTGTAGTGCCACCAGTGGCTGTTACGAGTTATGTCCCTTCTATGTCCCTCCTACTGCCAGTCAGATTCCACCTCTCATATCACTTGTATTTGCCACTCATCACCAATCACCCCTTTCCGTAACCTGCAAGAAGACTCGTCCCTCTATCGATGAATGTTATGTGCAAAAATACGACGAGCCATTCAGAATGCGCGTATGATTTCAAGTTCTTCGTCAAAGAATCCCCCAGAAATAATTTTTGATTTTACATATGTCTTGCATCTAAAAATATACCCAAGACACATTTAAATGTGTTCAGTCATACTGTATAATTCTGCAGGTCCCGATGTGCTTTAAATTGCATCTGAAATATTTATATTATATAGGGAAATATATGTGAAACATTACGCAACGAGTTGACAATTGGTTTAGGTATGCCCGTTTGCGGAACCCGATCGCAAAAATGGCCATGTGAGGGGCATGAGACGTTATTCGGCTTGTCCCGGAATAACACGAGTTGGTCACAAATGTTGTATTTGCTTCAGACAAAATGGTGGCGCCCAGTCAAAACAATCTGATCGATAATCGGGATCTGTATTGAAACAAAACGAGTCTTACCCCGCGAAGTGCATCAAATCACTTGAGCACCATGATTAAGAACATGAAAAGATTTGCAAAATATCTGTTGACGCCCAGTTGGCAAAACACATGCTTTGCAAACCTACAGGCGAGCAAAATCTGCACGTTGAAATCCATGTTGAATATGAACCGGATGTCTAGTACGTTAAGTGATTTTGATTGGACTATGTATAGACTCAATAGTCCAGTATCAGGTATTTCCACTAGGTGGGGATTCGTCATCACCAGAACTAGTGCTAAGTCCTTCTAGTACAGTTCGTTATGATTTTCAACACCTAGTAAATAAACTTCATTCAGTAAAGTCAGGGCAAGACACGAGAATCTAAAAGAGGCCACTAAATTCAGGAATCCATCATTTTCAGAATTATGTTTTTTTGGTAGGTAGGGGGTATGTCTCAAAACTTTAGGAATTCTTTTTTATCCGAAGACAAACTTTTAAAAAGGGCCCCGAATTATGATACTATGCTGCCACGGAAACATTTACATTTGAGATTTCATAATGATGGTAAAGTGGGGCAATATCAAGGCAGAAAATTCAAATTTAAATATTTAATGGATCAGTTTAGTTTCTATTTTGCATTAAGTTGATTAATTTCAGGTCTAGATAGAAAATTGTTATTTATACACATACAGAACATATAGAATAACTACTTTTGTTATTAATTGATAATTATATTATTGATGATGATGATGATGATGTTCTGGGTGAACAGAGGCATATTTTCGAACGAAGTCTCTTGCCTCATGAGACACCACATGTGGTGTATGTGTTTTTATAAGTTTGCTAATGTTTTTTGCTGTTTCATTCCCAGGTTGTATTTATGAAACCATGAAGAGTATTGAGCTGTTGCTATGGAAACAAGGTTGGAAGTTTGTTTACATGCACTTCGTAAATCGCCACTTTAACTCAGTCACTGATGCCTGGAAAGCCAAGGGAGATAACTCGAGTGTGGATCCTCGCTTCCTAAACACTATGATCAGAATATTTGGTGAGTGTAGTAGATCTGGTAGCTTTGTCAGGAGTGACAAATGTTGAATATTTAAAAATCAGTTCCCTCAAGTTGGTCTGAAATTGTTTGAGCTTGTTGAAACTCTAATGTTCTAAAAATAATTACCCTCCCCTGATATGAGAGTTGTCATATTTTTGGATGACACTCCCCATGTCTCTCCTCGAAATGACAAGATGCAAAAGCACTTTATATTTTATTATCACAGGTCAGTTTTTTCTTGAGCCCCCCAAATATATGTATTATTTTTTATGACCCTCCCCAAAATGACGAAATGCAAAAGCACTTATATTTTATTATCAAATATCAATTTTTTCATGACACTCCCCAAATAGGTATTATTTTTACGACCCTTCCCTAGAGATTGTCATTTTTTCGATGACCCACCCCCAATGCCCTCTGACCTTTACTTAACTTTGATGATTTGTGTTCCAACATGTCGCTTACAAGTTATAGGAATTTTATGTCACTGAAATCACACAGTTACTTCTATGAAGAAATGAATTAAGCTATGTTCTTAGTCAAAGATGTTTATTGGTTTTTTTTAGCTTTTCAATTGTGGTGATCTGGTTTAAATATTGATCTTGTGAATATTATCTGTTTGTTGTGCCTCCCATGGGAATTCCGGGTTAGAGTTGATCCCAACAACTGGGACTCTGAGTGGTCAGAGTCGGTGACTTAGTGGATTGTGTGTCATCATACCCTCATTCGACTATTTACAGACAGGATCTGGTGGTCAGGTTTGCTGACTTAGTTGATGCATGTCATCGTTTCCCAATTGCCTGGATTGATGCTCATGACATCAATCATTGGATTTTTTGGTCCAGACTTGATTAAGTTCAAACCGCTGTCATAGAGCTGGAATATTGTTGAGTGCATCTTTAAACAACAAACAAACAACAAATATGTTGTACTTATGTGAATCATCTCTATGACAGCAAATTTTATTGGCTAACAAGAAAAATTGTTTTTAATCAAAAGATGTAGCCACACCCACACTCTTTCCGCTTAGTTTGTAAAGTATGTCATACATTTTCTTCTTCACACATGACCAGCAAATTAATTTGAGACACATTGCAGAAAGTGTCAGTAATGTTACACTGACATCTGTGTAGTCTCAGGATCATTAATTCCACTTTGACAGTGACAGATTAAAACAGCTTGCATGCTATTGCCTCAGTTCCTAACTCAGTGAATCAAACAATGTCGGGTTTTATGACACTCAGTCTCAGAGGCATGGGTGGCCAGTAGCTTAAGGCACAGAAGCTTGCTGTGCAGAGTTGTGTCCCTTGGGTGTGCTGGAAACCTATGATCATGGTTTGAACCCAAGGCTCACCATGGTTATGTGTTTGTTGGTTTGTTTGTTGGTTGCTGTTTAACGCCTCACTCAGCAATATTCCAGCTGTATGATGGTGGTGTGTGCATAATCTAGCATCGATCTACGCAATTGGGATAAGATGACTTCATCAACCAAGTCACCCAAACTGACCACCCAATCCTGTTAGTCGCCTCTTACGACAAGCATAGTCGCCTTTTACCACAAGCATGGGTTGCTGATGACCTATTCTAACTTGGATCTTCACAGGGCCCATGATTATGTGTCTAGGTGTGTCACCACAATACCTGTATCACCAAAGTAACCATCTGAGACCTGCATGAATTCAGGTTCCCCCCACATGAAGCCGACACGCTGTGATATAACCGACATACTGTTCAAAGTGATGTTAAACCCAACTCACTCACTCCCCTCATATAGCCATCTTCCCGTGGCAAGG
Organism: Haliotis rufescens; assembly: GCF_023055435.1. NCBI lineage: Eukaryota > Metazoa > Mollusca > Gastropoda > Lepetellida > Haliotidae > Haliotis > Haliotis rufescens. The sequence continues at coordinate 39,390,394 of NW_025964383.1, read as the reverse complement.
GAGTTAACTGATAATAAAAGTCCAGTTTCCACCCTTGCCAAACTAGGCTTGAATTTCGTAGCATGATCATAGCACCGCCAGTGGCTATAACAAGTTATGTCCCTTCTATGTTCCTCCTATTGACCAATCAGATTCGATATCGCTTGCCTTTGCTTCCAACAAGATGGCGGCACCTAGTCAAGACGATCTGATCGATAGTCAAGGCCTGTTTTGTAATTAAATGGGTCCTACCTCGCAAAGTGCATCAAATCATTTGAGCACCTTGATGTAAAACATGAACATATTTGTAAAATATCTATTGACGCCCCGTTGATGGTACGCACGCTTTACAAATCTTGCAGTTGACGGAAATCTTCACTTTTAAATCCATGTTGTTAACAAACCTGATGTCTAGTTTGTTGTGCGATTGGACAATGCAAAGACTCGTTAGTCCAGCCAAAATGTAACTCCAGAATTCCAGCCTAGTTCGGCAAGGGTGGAAACTGGACTTCTATAGTCAGTTAACTCACTTGCCTCGGGAAGATGACGATAGCATGCTCCCTGTGTTTCAGGAAATGTGTACCACCTTCCCAAGTTCTCCCACAAGCACAAGGACTTCCTCAAGGTCCTCAAGCGATGTTTCATCTCAACCCTAGAACGTCCTACAGGTATGGCAGTCGAACCATTGTTGTCAATTTTCTGTTCAATATTTTGTATGAGGTTGGTCCCTGACAGAGTTCAGCAAAGTGATAAGCGTAATAAATGTTATATTTGGGATAACACTTTCTTCGTAAAGTACAGAATCTCGTACTTTGGGGGGTTGAGTCCTTTCTGGGTTTCGAACCCACACTGCCAGAGTGAGGCACCTAATCGCCAGCACACAAAGTCAGCGATCTAACCCACTCGGCCACCGAGGCTTCCACTAGAATGAAAGTACAACAACTGGTAGTCTTGATCACGTACTTTGTGTAAGTACAAGTGTGAATTGGCACGGCTCCCATGGCCGAATGCTATGAACACACAATGCCACTTGTCACCCTGCTGAAAATATTGTTGAGATATAAGCATTTGTAGCATGAAACCCCACACATTCACTCTGTTGAAGCTGAATGTTTAATATTTACAGAACACTTTGAGGTCCAACTGTATGCTGCTGAGGTCCTGGCGGAGTTATCTCCCTTCCACCCCCAGTTCATCATGGACGCCCTCGCGGAGTGGTACACGCACAACAGGGTCATGGTTCCAGCCCAACAACGGACTTACCTGGAACAGACAAGAAATGCCCTCATCGCTAAAATGCCCACTTTCTTCGTTGAAAAATTTGCATGATTGTATAACATGTTTTAAAAAATGTTAATTTATTTTGGAAACCATTATGACTGCTGTGAATTCAATTACAATTTTGAACGCACAATTTATCAGAAACTGCATAGTATTTTGATATTTTGGATGTGTGAGAGGTTGATGTTGGTGTCTGTATATATTGGTTTTTTTGTCAGAGGGAAGTGATGATGGAGTTTGTTATGTACTAGTGTGAATCTTGATAGACGTCAGGCCTAGTTCATGTGGTATCCCTGCTGACTGGTGTCAGATACAGAAACAAGTTTTAGCTTACCTAACATTAAAATACAAGCTTCTGATTGGTTAAGGAATTATTTTCCTTTAGCCTGCTCAGTGGTGGGGTACAAATGTCATGTGACCCACTGAGAAATCAATCGGAACACATCTTAGGGTACTTGCTTACCTCGTATAAGTATTGTTTAATGTCTGAAGTGAACATATGTTTATCCGAATGTATTGGGTAAAGGGTAGTATCTTGGTTTGTTTGCTGCGTCAGCTACGAGTTTTGCAAACACATATTTTTTATGTGTATGAATGAATGTCAGTAAGATATATTCGTTAAAACCTATGGATAAATCTATCCCAGGGGCATATAGTGTGAAGTACCCTGCCGCTGTCTCCATTAGACTCACACACAGGGTACATCCCACCAAGACGACTAACGGGATCAGGTGGTCAGGCTCGCTGACTTGGTTGATGCTCATGATGTCAATCACTGGATTGTCTGGTCCAGACTCGATTATTTACAGACCGCCGTCATATAGCTGGAATATTGCTGAGTGTGGCGTTAAACAACAAACAAACAAACAAAATATCACAGCATCTGCCTCTCAAGATCAGCTGACAACTTATAATATAATCAGCATGTTTATACATATACTCAAATCCAAAAGAAATGAGACTTTCATAATATGTTCTAAATGTGATTAAAACGAATTGAGTTTTGAATGACTTGTATCCAACTTATGTCTACAAATTGTTCAAGGTGTTTCCCTCTTCGAGTGCCAACATCCTGATAGAATAATGAGCTGATGTTACGACTTGTGGAGTCGATACTTCAGTACATGGTCTGCTGTCAACTCCACGCATAACAAACAGATGTGGCTTTCAGAGGCACGAAATGTTTCACATGTTTGTGAAAGTCGTGTATGTACATAATAATCTGAGCTGGTTTCATGGAAATAGGATTTTCATGCATTGAGTTCATTGTTGACTGTGATTTATTTTATATGGTATTATTTCTGATAGTTTTGTACAATTTTCTATAATTTGATATTCTAGTTTGTATATTTTGTATAATTTGTTTTTGTGGTTTTATTAGCATGTGAACATAAATGATTTTGTCGAAAATACTAAAGTCATAGTATCTTGAATTAAGTAATAATATTTTGTATATTTTGTGGTAGTAAACTTATAACTCCAATACACACTCGATACAAACTCTGGTCCCATAAACTGTGGTCTCCAATTAACGCAGAGTCATTAAATCAGGCTGATGCATGTCATCGTATCCTAATTTCGTGGATCGATGCACATGATGTCAATCACATGATTGTCTGGTCCAAACTCGATTATTTACAGACCGCCGTCATATAGCTGGAATATTGCTGAGTTCGGAGCTAAACAACAAAAGACAAACATTAAATCAGGCAAGTGATATTTCTGTCTAAAGTCAGATTTCCATTTTTTATATATGTCCTGTAACAATGTTTCAATGTCGGACATGTGTTTTTGGACTTACCAGTCTTCTAGTCTTTCCATCTTTTTTTATCATTTTTCAATCACATGCCTGTTATATGAAACATATACGCAGGTATATCTATTATAGGAAATATGGTAGACAATTGGATCTAATCAAAACATGGGAAAGCACATGGTGTTATTATTCTGTAGATATAGTAGGTGTAGTGGCTACTGATAAATGTAATACCAAAGGCTTGAACATATTCTAGTCATGCATGGCTGTGAATCAGTTTTGCCACGTCAGCAGTTTTGACATGTGTTTTTCTCTGATCACATGATGATTGATAGTTTAAGTATACTGCATACAGCACCTCTCAAGTTGTACAGAAGACGTCATGTGGTTCACACTAGGCCCATGGCAATAGCTTTAGAAATAGGAGATTTCACACACAGTATTTCTTGAGTAATGTTCAAGTTAAAACTGTTTTATGATTTTTGAGAGACATATTTGACAGATGACGCTTTTCCCATGACAAACACAGATAAACAGATTTGTCTTCTCAAAACTAGTAGAAGCATTCGGTTTGCTCTCCATCTGATTCTACTGACACCTATTTTTGTGTTATATTTGTGCAATATTTTGTATATTTGTACCTAGTGCTCATTGTTGAGATATTTTCCCCATGTTGTAACATATGCTTATGGATACGTGTACATACCTGTCTATTGTAGCGCTGCACTATCGAGTCTCACCATTGTCTCACAATCACATGTCTGTCACCATTGTATCACACAGTTGCAAGTCTGTCACCATTGTGTAACACAATTATGTGTCTGTCACAATTGTGTCAGACAATCACGTATCTGTCACCATTGTGTAACACAATCATGTGTATGTCACCATTGTGTAACACAATCAAGTGTCTGTCACCTTTGTGTGACACAATCAAGTGTCTGTCACCATTCGGTTACACAATCGTATGTATGTCACCATTGTGTAACACAGTCATGTGTCTGTCACCACTGTGTAACACAATCATATGTATGTCACCATTGTGTAACACAGTCATGTGTATGTCACCATTGTGTAACACAATCATATGTATGTCACCATTGTGTAACACAATCATATGTATGTCACCATTGTGTAACACAATCATATGTATGTCACCATTGTGTAACACAATCATGTGTATGTCACCATTGTGTAACACAATCAAGTGTCTGTCACCATTGTGTAACACAATCATGTGTCTGTCACCATCGTGTTGCACTGCAATATGTCGATCCAATTCTGTCAAACAGCCAATGATGAAACCTCTTCAGCAACTGAGCCTTACAATGTATATTGTTGATTCACCACTATTGTGACTGTGATACCTTGACACTGTTGTCTCACTCACTCACTCACTCACTCACTCACTCACTCACAAGAAGCAAATTAAATGTGGATTAGATGGTCACAATGTCTACCAATTCGAGTTTGGTTTTGACAGACGGACAATACCAACTGTCTCAAAACATGAACCATCCTTGATTATCCTGTGTAATATGTCTCCATTCTATTACATGAAAGACCCAGGGCCCTGTTCCACAAAGCAATTGTAGCGGTAAGGTGATCGTAACTCTCACACTTTAACATAGAATTATGACGGTCATAGCACTACAATCACGATGTGGAACAGGGCCCTGATCCAATCGCCACCACAGCTTGTCCCAGAAGAATCCTCGATTGTATACAGGATGCCATCATATAACTCAGCTATTGCTGAGTGGGGCTTGATAAACAAACAAACAAAATACAGTGTACCTATAATACACTGGGTAATCAAGGAGTGGTATGAACACAATGCCCTCAATGTCCAGATCATCTTCCGGAGGCTAGAGAGTTACAGACTTTAAAAGTCCAGTTTCCTCCCTTGCTGAACTAGGCTGGAATTCCTGGGCTCGATCGTAGCGCCACCAGTGGCTATTATGAGAAATGTCCCTCCTATGCCTCTCCTATGGAGACCGCCTCCGTGGTCTTGTGGTAGAGCGTCCGCCCGGAGAGCAGAAGGTCCGGAGTTCGATCCCCGGCCGCGTCATGCCAAAAGACGTTAAAAGATGGTACTTGTTGTTACCCTGTCTGGCGCTCGGCATTAAGGGGCTAAAACAAGGACTGGTCGGCTCGGAGTCAGTATACTGTGTCTGAGTGGGGTATTCATGTTAAACTGCAGCATGGTATCTCAGTGAGCTAGCACTATAAATCGGCATCAGTCAGGACTAGTACAAGCAGCCACACAAACACACACACGTACATGCACGTCGCTATTTAAGTGCAATAATCTTGGACCCGACGTTAAACCCCATTTCACCTCACCTCTCCTATGGACCAATCAGATTCCACCTTTCGTATCACATGCATTTGCTTAAAACATAACGGCACCAAGTCAAGACAATCTGATCGATAGTCAAGATAAAACAGGTCTTATATCGTGAAGTGCACATCAAGTTCGGCAAGGGTGGAAACTGGATTTTTATAGTCAGTTTACTCTCTTGCCTCGGGAAGATGTGTCCAAATCTACACATGACTCCAATGTGGAGGTTTCTCTCATCTTTTTCCTTGTTGTGTTTGTTGATTTGAATGTTGCATAATAGCAGAGGAGGGGTAGGGAGAATTAACAGGAGAATAATTCATGGTATTACTTTGAACATCAACAGGGGATGGAGTGTCTTATATACTGAAGGGTTGATGGTGTATAGCTACCTGTCTGGGTTCAAGTCCTTGCACGAGGGATTATTTCGTGTTTCTTTCTTCATTGAATTGAGATTCTGCTGACTAATCGTAAACCACTCACTCACTCATTTATGGTGTGGTTGCAAAGTGCTGTAAGCAGCATGCGATCTATACTGCTCAGCGTTTGATAGGGATAATCATATACCGTATTCGACGTAATAAGAGCCCACGGTGATATTTGCTGATGTATCAGAAGTGAACAATCCCAATTAGCACCCCTTCCGATTGATCAATGTACACAAGACTTATTTATTCGTGTTTAATGCGCGTGTTAAATTAATTTTTGGGAAATGTATCTGTCGTGTATAATACGCACAGACTTCTTTGGTTTCATTTCAGGCTGTTAGCAAAAACCATGAAATTTACGATCTTTCAACTCTGGGTTGTTTTTTTCACCAAAATAATATTTTAATAAGAGCCCCCTATTTCTAATTTTGAGAGCGCCCTGGGCGCTTATTACGTCGAATGCGGTATGTCATTCTATTTAAATATTCCTAGCATATGAGGATCAGTTTTGTGTATCATGGTAAGATAAAATAGATATCCCTATGAAAAGTGGATCAGTATACAGTACACTGTATTCCCGGATCTTCCTCATCCTTTACAAACACACAAACAGCTTCCAATCTGTCTTGATGCCAGACTGCCCAAAATGGTCAATGCTGTGTTGTAGATTTTTTATTAACAAAATGCACAATGCAAATGTATATTAGTGTATAAAATAGCTGGGGCAAGAAATTAGTCCAAGAATTCATTGTGCGTTGAGATAGGTTTCTGAGGTTTCTGAGCGCATGCTCTTTTGAAAATATTCTTGAGGTCCAAATTCATATTGCAGTCTGCAACTTTAGTCACAAGTCCGAATCCCAAAGGCAATAAAAGTCTGTCTAGTAATCCCAGCTTGTAATGCTGTAATTATAACATTAAAATATACAGAAAATTCTGCTTCTAGCCAAGTTCGGGCTAGAAGATTCAGAAGTTTTTGGCGCAGACTGATATTGAAGACATAATAGAGCGTTTTGTTTGAAACTGTTTGTCATTGTTATACAAGATTGTGGTTCATCAACTGTTTTTGAGCAATTATTTTGATTGGCTTTTGTGATTGTTTCCTAGTATTCTGTTGGAGATATCTATTGTAGAATATAGTGAGCTTGTTGTTTTGGAGATATGTATTGTAGAATGTAGCGAGCTGGTTTTGTACAGATGAGATTCACCAAGTCCAGCATCAGGGAATATGAACTACTAGCTATTCTACTACTACTACTACTACTACTACTACTACATTGATCTACATGTAACAAAGTTTTAGACAACCTGTAGAGGATTGGGTGTGTCCTAATAGATCCGAAAGAGTTATGAACTGTTGACCTTTTCTTCAGTGTTTTGAGGGGTCTTACGATAGAGAAGGTAATATTTAGACCTGGCTGATGGAAATGTTTTGTGTAGTCACTCTACTGGTTTGTGACTAATACTTCTTACCAACCCATGGTGCCAATCTCAAACTTGAGATTTGTTAGGAAAGTAATATGATTGACATGTAAGAAAAGTAGTATGATTGACATTTGTTAGGAAAGTAATATGATTGACATGTGAGGAAAGTAGTATGATTGACATTTGTTAGGAAAGTAATATGATTGACATGTGAGGAAAGTAGTATGATTGACATTTGTTAAAAAAATAATATGATTGACATGTAAGGAAAGTAGTATGATTGTCTACTGTACAAAGGTATTGATTGACATCTGTTAGGAAAGTATTATGATCGACATGTGAGGAAAGTTGTATGATTGACTTATATAAAATATGTAATATGATAGTTTTAAGAAATTAGTATGATTGGCATTTGTTAGGGAATTAGTATGATTGACATTTGTTAGGGAATTAGTATCATTGACAGTTTTAAGACATTAGTATGATTGAAATTTGTTTGGGAATAAGTATCAATGACAGTTAGGAAAGTAGTCCCTGATGGTGTACAGCCATGAATCCAGAGGAGGCCTCAAGGAGGCTGGTTGACATTCCATGGATTTTACCAAGTGATAAAACGACTGAATACTCTTGAGTTTGTTGTTTGTTTTATTTTTCTTACAGCGCCAAAGATTCAAAGATTTGTTGATTTTCCAACTTGAATTATGTCATCTTTAGTGTTTTTCCACTCCTTGAACAAACTCTGAATAATCCCTTTTAGTGTTTTTAAAAGGAAGATCCGGGGTAGAATAGGTCTTCAGGACCCATGCTTGCCCTAAAAAGCGACTATGCTTGCCGTACGAGGTTAGAGGTGACAAACGGATCGGGTGGTCAGGCTCGGACTTGGTTGATGCATGTCATCGTGCCCCAAATACGTGGATCGATGCTTATGATGTCGTCAATCACTGGATTGTCTGGTCCAGACTTGATTATTTACAGACCGCCGCCATATAGCTGGAATATTGCCGAGTGCGGCGTTAAACATCAAACAAACATCATTGCATGACTGCCCGTTGAGACGTTACTCAACACCAGTCCCTTGACTTCCTGTTTGGTAAGTCTAGATTGCCTATTAGTCTGGTCTAGTACAAGAGAGCGCTCGCACCACACACACACACACACACACACACACACTCACCTCACCTCACCTCACCTCACCTCACCTCACCTCACCTCACCTCACCTTGTAATGGAATAGAATACGAAGTTGACCAGTATTGGCTTATATTGTGAGGTACGGTGAAGATCTAGGATAGAGGTTTCCAGCAACCCATGCTTGCTGTAAAAGGCAACTATGCTTGTCGCAAGATGCGACTAACGGGATCGGATGGTCAGGCTCGCTGACGTTGATGTATGACATCGTATTCTAATTGCGTGGATCGATGCTCATGATACCAATCACTGGATTGTCTGGTTCAGACACGATAATTTACAGACTGCCGTCATATAGCTGGAATATTGCCGAGTGCGGCGTTAAACAACAAACGAACAAAAGTTATATTGTGACGAAACCGGGACTGACCCCAAGAAGACAAGACCATAATAATGTCCAACTTGACAAGAACTGACACTGTCATGCCACTGACAAGTGAGTTGGGTTTAACGCCGCTTTTAACAGTATTACAGTTATATCGCGGCGTGTCAGCTTAATGTGGAAGGAAAGCCCGAAGTGATGCAGGTCTCAGACGTTTACCACTTCGGTGAAACCCACGAGCACAGGTATGGTGCTGACAAACCTAGAAACATAATCGGGGCGAACCGGAATTCGAACCCACAGTCATAGGTTTCTGGCGTATCCAAGGGACGCAATTCTGCACAGCGAATCGCGGCGCCTTAGACGACTGGGCCACCCGTGCCCCCATCACTGACAAGACCAAAGTAATGTGTGACAGTAGTCTGGCAACCGTATCCTCTCTAAATAAAACAGACACCGTTGACGTTGATTATGTTTATTCTGTTTATAATTCAGGACACAAACATTGGTATGACACGGGGAATCTTCACAAGCAATAAATAAATAAATATTATATTCACGAGAGATTGAGACTTGCGACCATACTCCCGTCCTGTACAGTACTCTCGCGTATCATTGCAGGACCGCACCGTGAAGATCCTGGGTAGAATAGGTCTTCAGCAACCCATGCTTGCCGATAAAGCACCTATGTAAGGGGCGACTAAAGGGGATTGGGTGGTCGCTGACTTGTTTCATGCATGTCATCGTATTCTAATTGCGTGGATCTATGTTCATGATGTCAATCACTGGATTGTCTGATCCAGACTTGATTATTCACAGACCCCCATCATATAGCTGGAATATTGCTGAGTGCGGCGTTAAACATCAAACAAACATCATTGCATGACTGCCCGTTGAGACGTTACTCAACACCAGTCCCTTGACTTCCTGTTTGGTAAGTCTAGATCGCCTCAGCTCAGCTTGGGAAATTAAGGATTGTTCTGGGCTCCATTTGGCTTCTATTGTTTATATTTTGTGGATAATTATTTTGAAATAGATAACATTATTTCTGGTTCTAAATGTCAGTCTAAAAGAGCAGCGGTCGAGTAGCGGAGTGATAAAACCGTTCGCTCAAACGCCAAAGACCGGGGTTCGCTTCCCCCGCCGTGATCAGGCAGGAATATTGCTAAAAGCGGCGTAAAATCAAACTCACTCACTCAGTCTAAAAGATTTCCAGACGGAATAGAAATCAAATATTCCACAGTTGTAAGGCCCCCTGGACGTGGGTGACCTAGCTGAAGACGACGCTGCCCCGACTGCTCTGATGACACGCATGCTAGCAATAAACCTCTAAAGTATGTCTGGTCCAGCTCAGTTACAGGGCGGTGATATGCTCAATGGCAAAAGTCTATATAAAAACTATGCACGTGTTACACATTCATATTGTATAGAGACCCCATTAGAATAGGCTCCTAGCACTCTTTGCAGGTCAAAATCATCGTCGATCGAACGCTTCAACGGGATAAACATTTGAAACTGAAGAGAATTTCCATAGCCTGTGGGATCACGGCCCTCGTGGACATTCCAGAATTTAATTTCTTTTGTTCAGTTTTCACATTCTGAATCAAAAGTTTTCAAAGGGTAATCTGGAATGAAAGTCGTCAGTTTGAAACTAGTGCCGTAAAGCTCGAGAAAGCTGCTTTCTGATTGGCTATTGTCGACTTCTTGTTTATCATTTCATTGGTCGGTCAGAGTTCGCGTAAGGTCATTCTGACGTGACCTCTAACAGGATGACCTCAAATCTTTGTGTAGCAGTGGCGAACACTAAGCTCTGATTTTAATGAGATTGAAGCGGGGCTGTACCCAACTCACTGCTGTTGAATACATTTATAGTACATGTCGCGTCTCGTTATATCAGATACCAATAAATACATAAAAACCTACTTAACTCGGCGCACTATGCCTCTGTGATGACGATCTCGCCAGGCGCTACTGAAATTGTAATGGCATTTCTCAATACATTAATGCTATTAATCCTACAAGATCGGATCAGAATCACTCTCCCTGAATGAACGCACATATTAACACCAGCACAGAAGTTCGCGTTCACATCACGGAGCAGTGACCTGATTTCTGATGGCGTTCAACAAGACACTCCCTATGTACAAACGTAGTAAAACAAAATGTCAACATCACTGGCATTGCTTTGGGAGATTTGTGTTTTAACTGGCACAATCGTCGTGTCTTCACAGAACAGTTGTCATGGCAACAGTTTCTGATTCCACTTTCGTATCCTGGTACCGGTTTTAGTTTCTTGTTTACCCGACGGCGACCACGTGTAATACCCAGTTGGAGGACAAACGACATTTGGATCAAAATTGTTCCCATGAAGTTTGGGTGTCAAGATTCGTAATAGTTTAAGCCTTAACTTCTTTAGAGTAATATAATAATACCCTCTCCGACTGAATCATCCACTGCGGCAAAATAAACGCCACTGGTAATCCTCGACGCTAGACTGGTCCCCTGCCCTTTTCGCCTAAGCTGGCTGTCTAGACAAGCAAGCGTGCGCAACAGAGGCAGAAGATCAGTCTATCCTGGACACAAAACCTTACAAAATCGGATTCCAATGTGGTGAAACCTCGTTTATCCGGACCATTAATACGAGGTAACTTTCCCTTGGATATATACAGTCGTTCCCAACAAGATCGTACCGAAGACAGGATGTATGGATTAACGAGGTTTCAAAACACGCAGAATGAAGTCAATGGCCATGTTTTGAAGGCCAGATCAATTAACACGTGGGCTAGGCATGTGTCCGGCATTCTGCGGAATGGCACAATCTTGGCTGTACAAATAAAAACATGGTATAAATGGAGAGCCTGTTCCCATCGCGTTCGTCAACACAAGCTGATGCTCCCGCTAATCAACGCTGTTCTCATGACAGTGCCTGGTCAAGTATTTTCTGAAATCAAAAGATGGATAATGATAATAATTATTGTGATAACAGTATTGATAATAATAATAACTATCTGGCTCATCATGAAATGGGATAAACATATTTGACAGAAAAAAATAAATGTCCTATGCTATATGACTTTACTGATCTTAGTATGGTTTTAGCAGTCATTCCAGCAGGCGGGGGCATACAAGAAATGGGCTTGACACGTTGTACCTATGTTGGGAATAGAACCTTTGGTGTGACGAGCGAACGCTTTGACCTTTATGCCACCCCACCACCCTAATTATCTTTGTCAGAAAACAACATTCTCACTGAGTGAGTTGGTTTTAATACCTATTTTAAGAGTATTCGAGTTATATCACGGCGTGTCAGTTTAATGTGGGATAAAAGCCGAAGTGATACAGGTATCAGGCGTTTAAAACTTTATTGAAACCCACGAGCACGGGTATGGTGCTGACAAACCTAGAAACAATCCAAGCGAACCGAGATTCGAACCCATAATCACAGGTTTCTGGCGTCCCCAAGGGACGCAATTCTGCACAGACGACTGGGCCACCCGTGTCCCCGAGTCAGATTAAAAGTGGTAACAATCGTTCAACATACTTTGATTTTGGCAGGGATTTCGTATGAATATAGAAAGGGTTGTGCCACTTTTATTTACGATAGAAATGGGACCGCCTTCCTGGTCCGGAGGGCGGAAGGTCCGGGGTTCGATCCCCGGCCGCGTCATACCAAAAGACGTTACAAGATGGTACTTGTTGTTACCCTGTCTGGCGCTCGGCATTAAGGGACTAAAATATAGACTAGTCAGCTCGGAGTCAGTATACTGTGTCTGAGTTGGGTATTCATGTTAAACTGCGGCATAGTATCTCAGTGAGCTAGCACTATAAATCGGCATCAGTCCGGACTGGTACAAGCAGCCACACCAACACACACACACACACACACACACACATGAACGTCGCTATATAAGTGCAATAATCTTGGACGCGACGTTAAAACCAATTTCACGTCACCTACGACAGAAAAGATATCATGGATCATCATGGAATGACATTAATATGTTATTTTTTTCTTACTTTTATACTCCATTTTTATCAGTGGTACATGATCATGTCATGATATTCATCGCCAATGTTGATATTTTACATTAACTTTTCGATGGACAGAGATAAGGGCATAATAAGGTATAGGCAATTTCTAATTTTGTACAATTATATGTATTTATGTTTGTTATTCGACAGGAAACGATTACACAGGAAATATTACACATTAGTGTGGAATAGTCTTGTGTAATAACTTCCCAATATTTTCACATGTGCTTTATAGAGATTCCCAATATTGATTGGTCAAATAAAGCCTATGACGTCACAGCGCTTCGGTGTTGAGAAGAAATACGATATGACGTCATAAATTGATTACATGACACCATCTGAACAATAGGATGCCTTCAGTGAAGTATATCTGTAGGGTTGACATTTCATACATTCATTGTGTTTATTCTTTATTTTCTCTCTTAAAATGTCAACGAGTAATATCAATAACCTACTACATAATTATGGATTGTCTGTCCCCCGTGAATTAATGGTGTAAGTCCCTCACCAAAGGTTCAGGATTAACACCATTCATTCGGAACATATCATCTGTAATTCCTCGTAGCTCTCTGAGGCGCCGCGATTCTGATGATTGTGGGTTCGAAAACCTAGTTTCTAGGTTTGTCAGCACCATACTCGTGCTCGTGGGTTTCATCGAAGTGGTAAACGTCTGAGACTTGCATCACTTCTAGCTTTCCTATATGACGGCGGTCTGTACATAATCGAGTCTGGACCAGACCGTCCAGTGATTGATGAGCATCGATCTATGCAATTGGGCTACAATGACATGCATCAACCATCAACCAAGTCAGCCATCCTGACCACCCGATCCCGTTAGTTGCCTCTTTCGGCAAGCATGGGTTGCTGTGACCTCCTATTCTAACGCGGATCTTCACGGATTCCGAGTCAGATTGAAAGTAGTTACCACATAAAGTGTTATATATCATGCGAGTTCAATATCGATCCTTGTCACTTTCAGATAAATATATCATTTTTAAATACATAATCATGTGTGTCATCCTTATGTCAATCAACGTGTCCGAGGCCCATTTCTGGTGACCTCCGCCGTGATATGGCTGGAATATTCCTAAACGTGACGTAAACCCATACTCTCAAATTTTAACCAACGCGCAGGAGTATGGAGCTGAAAACCAAGTAACAGGTAAATCTGGCATTGGAACCCACGATCACAGTAGTCGGGCACGTCGAAGGGAAGCAGCTCTGCAATTAGATCGTGGTGCCTAGATGAATGTACCACTCGTGTCCCCTAGAATCCGACGAAGGATAAAGCCTTGCCAATAATACGGAATCTTATTTCACAGACTCACCATTTCATCTGAAAGTAATCCCATCGTCTTGCCATTCGCCAAAGCTGGTAGATGAAGCTTGCTCCTTTCGACCCACCCCTTCAGCCTCCCCTCCATCTTTGAAATCACCTGCTCAGTGGCACTGGCTGCCGGAAGTGACACCGTGGTGTCCAGGCGCATGTGCAGCCGCTTCAGAATGAGGGCCCACTCATCTTCTTGGCAGTCGGTTGGTTCGACAGTGTGTTCCTGAACTAGTCGACGTTTTCCTTTGGAGGCATTCCTGCTTTTCGTCTCCTTCAACGTTTTTAGGAGTCGCTGGTCTTCAAGTTTCATATTTAGGAATTTGAGGAAGGCACAGTTGCCGGATGTTGTCTGGTGAATGTAGAGACACAGACGTGTCGCCAGGTCCTCTTTCAGCTTCACCACAGACTGGGTGGCGTACTTCCGCTTGAACATCCGGTCGTACTGACCTCTGCGCAGAACGAGCATGTCGCAAGCAGCCGTGGTCGTGGCGGTCTCAATGTAACTCTCTAGGCCAAGGACCATCTCCAGAGCACCTGGAAAATACATGCAGGTGTGTTTTTAGATTTGTGGAAACTGACGATGGGAACAGCTTTAGTCAAATAGGTGCAAAAGTGTGATAGACTGTTGGAACTATATTCCAGCTACAGAATGGACAGACAAACCAGTGGTGGACAGCACGAGCACTGATCCACACAGTCGGGGTCCGAGGCCACACTCTCAACCATATCACATTTGTCACCATGTGTCCTTAGTTTGTCCCCGGAGACCTACTCCACCTAGAGACGGGCATGGGGTACTGGGGACCTATTCCACCCAGAGACGGGCATGGGGTACTGGGGACCTATTCTACTCCGGGAGACTGGCATAGGGTACTGGGGACCTATTCTACTCCGGGAGACTGGCATGGGTACTGGGGACCTATTCTACTCCGGGAGACTGGCATGGGGTACTGGGGACCTATTCTACTCCGGGAGACTGGCATAGGGTACTGGGGACCTATTCTACTCCGGGAGACGGGCATGGGGTACTGGGGACCTATTCTACTCCGGGAGACTGGCATAGGGTACTGGGGACCTATTCTACTCCGGGAGACTGGCATGGGTACTGGGGACCTATTCTACTCCGGGAGACTGGCATGGGGTACTGGGGGACCTATTCTACTCCGGGAGACTGGCACAGGGTACTGGGGACCTATTCTACTCCGGGAGACTGGCATGGGGTACTGGGGACCTATTCTACTCCGGGGGAGGCATAGGGTACTGGGGACCTATTCTGCCCCGGGAGATGGGCATGGGGTACTGGGGACTTATTCTACCCCGGGAGACGGGCAGGGGATACTGGGGACCTATTCTACTCCGGGAGATGGGCATGGGGTACTGGGGACCTATTCTACTCCGGGAGATGGGCAGGGGATACTGGGGACCTATTCTGCTCCGGGAGACAGGCATGGGGTACTGGGGACTTATTCTACCCCGGGAGACGGGCAGGGGATACTGGGGACCTATTCTACTCCGGGAGATGGGCATGGGGTACTGGGGACTTATTCTACCCCGGGAGACGGGCAGGGGATACTGGGGACCTATTCTACTCCGGGAGATGGGCATGGGGTACTGGGGACTTATTCTACTCCGGGAGACGGGCAGGGGATACTGGGGACCTATTCTACTCCGGGAGACGGGCATGGGGTACTGGGGACTTATTCTACTCCGGGAGATGGGCATAGGGTACTGGGGTTTATTCTTTCCCTGAATCTGACAGACATGTGATACTGGGGACGATGACGGTCGAGGGCCGGAAGGGGACTGTGTACCTACCTAGATGCTCGTTCTCCCCCAGGAAGCAGATCTGATGTGCCTTGTGTTCGTTCTTTCTCTTGCGTAACATTTCGTGGGGAGACACCGACACGTTCTTCTTGCTGCAAACGATGAATTAAATAATGAAGGCAGTTATTCTCCGGGTAATAATATATATACAGTCTTTGACGATGATAAGTTTGGACTGTGGGAACTGTGGGTAATTGAATTACACATACATGCATTGTCAATTTGTTCAAAATGTGTTTTGGTTTAACGTGTCGTGTACAATGAGACAATGTTTATAACAAAATCAAGTATTTTTTTAAAGACGTCTTGAATTCCAGCATTTATATAAAACAGTTCCCCACAGACACACCTTACAAGAAAATGTATTATATATCTACAGATTATTATATATCCACAGAACGCACCTCCAAAAGGCGCTTAAATGCATGGGTGCTTGTTTTCCACAGTGGTTCCCAAAGTTTGAACCGTTGATGTCAGTTTAATTATGAAATTCATTCGTCTAATAACTTAGGCGACGGAGCCACGCGAACCCCTGTCTGTGCTTTAAGAATTATATCGACCTGACATCAATATTCTCTGAATTTCCAACGTAGAGTGAGTGAGTGAGTGAGTTGGGTTTAATGCCGCTTTTGACAGCATTCCAGTTATATCACTGCGTGTCAGCTTAATGTGAGAGGAAAGCCCGAAGTGATGCATGTCTCAGACGTTTACCACTACGGTGAAACCCACGAGCACGGGTATGGTGCTGACAGACCTAGAAACATAATCGGGGCGAACCGGGATTCGAACCCACAATCATAGGTTTCTGGCGGGCCCAAGGGACGCAACTCTGGACAGCGAATCGCGGCGCCTTAGACAAAGGGGCACCCATGCCCCTCCAACGTAGAAACAAAGTCGAAAAAACAAAGGCTATCTCCCAAAAGTTTACCTCTGACCGTTGTCCATATATTTATCGTATTTATTAAATAAAGCGTCATTGGTAAAAACATGGGTGATAGTTACACTTTCTAACCAGATAACTTGTTGTCTCATCGCATGACATGAAATAGATATGGTTATTATATCTTCAGATAATTAAAATTGTTCATCACAAATTACGTTCAAAATAAATTTATATTTGTAAACAATATTTGTACAGGTCAATCGCGTTATGTTATAAACAACAATATTTGTATGAGGCAATCGTGATACATTTTAGTGAGTGAGTGAGTATGGCTTTAGGCCCCTTTTAGCAATATTCCAGCTATATCACGGCGGGGGACACCAGAAATGGGCCTCACACATTGTACCCATGTCGGGAATGGAACCCGGGTCTTCGGCGTGACGAGCGAACGCTTTAACCACTAGGCTACCCGACCGCCCTGATACGCTATAAATAATACTATTTGCAGGCATGGATCAATCGTGATACGTTACAAAATAACAAAATATTTGTATGGGGCAATCGTGATATGTTATATATAACACAACCTGTATGGGGCAATCGTGTTTTTTCTGCGGTATATAAGACTACTGGATCCTATACTAAAGTTGCTGTTTTCAAGAAAGGGGGTAGATATCTAAACATGAGAAATGGTTCTTCGGTCCAGAAAGACTAGAAGTAGTATCATACTACAAATATCTTGGCTTAACAATTTCATGTCGAAATTTATTTACAAAAGCATGTGAAGACCTTTCAAGGCAAGCAGATAAAGCAATGTATTTAGCGAAGAAGTTTATTAGTGAATTTCGAAATATCGCTGTTTAGGATATTTGATGGTAAAATACAGCAAATACTGACGTACGGCGCGGAACTTTGGGGAACCTTATATCGCCACAGTATTGAGAAAAATCATACAAAATTTTGTAAGTTTGTTCTTGGCGTCGGCTGCCGGTCACCAAATAAGACAATTTTAGCAGAATGCGGAAGTCACCCGATATATATACATATACACGATCAATGTAGGGTTATCTCATACTGGATACGTTTGCTCAGACAACCAGATACACGATACTCCAGACGATGCTATTATATGCTTAAGCGCCTTGATGACATTGGGGATATAATCTGGGCTTCAGCTGTTAGAGAAACTCTTTTTTCGCATGGATTTGCATACGCGCGGATATACCAGGATGTTGGAAATAAAATAATGTTCTTAACAATGTTTAAACAACGATGTAAAGATATGTATTGTCAAGGCTGGTCAGCTGTTATAAGATGATCAAAATCGCTACATGCCTATTCAGTGTTTAAGATGGAAATGATACCAGAAATGTATTTAACAACAAGTCGAGCTTTATCTTTACGCAGATGTTTAACTTTTGTTTGTTTGATGTTTAACGCCGCACTCAGCAATATTCCAGCTATATGACGGCGGTCTGTAAAATAATCGAGTCTGGACCAGACAATCCAGCGATTGACATCATGAGCATCGATCCACGCATTTGGGATCGATGACATGTATCAACCAAGTCAGCGAGCCTGACCACCCGATCCCGTTAGTCGCCTTTTACGACAAGCATAGTCGCTTTTTACGGCAAGTGTGGGTTGCTGAAGACCTATTCTACCCCGGAATCTTCACGGGTCAGGGGTGTTTAACGAAGTTCAGGTGTGGTATAATATACAATTATACAGACACTCCAAAGATAATGATGTTTTAACATCGATGTGTCCTTTCTGCAAATATTACCAAGAAGATGAATACCATGTTTTATTGATATGCCCAGTATATGAAGATATAAGAATCAAATACCTCCCTAACTATTATTATACGTATCCATCACAAAGAAACTTTGTACAGTTAATGAACAGCAAAATAAGCCATATTCTTCTCAGACTTGCAGTTTGTGTTTATAAGATTTTTGAAAGGAGGATAATACATTGAATATAAATAAAACTGTGTACACCATATTTAGCTACAATCTAATCAGTATACAAGTGGTGCTCCACGACGAAGTTTCTTACAACAAAATGGCATTGTACTATTTGCCTCATGGCCACACATACGAAATAAATCTGTCTGTCTGTCTGACTACTGAGTGAGTGAGTATGGTTTTACGCCCCTTTTAGCAATATTCCAGTAATATCACGAAGGGGGACACCAGAAATGGGCTTCACACATTGTACCCATGTCGGGATTCGAACTCGGGTCTTCGGCGTGACGAGCGAACGCTTTAACCACTAGGCTACCCGACCGCCCCGTCTGACTACTGGATCCCACAGACATCATGTCATTGTTTACTGCACCGTAATGAGTGAGTGAGTGAGTGAGTTGGGTTTAACGTCGCGTCCAAGATGATTCCATTTATATAGCGACGTGCATGTACGTGTGTGTGTTTGTGTGGCTGCTTGTACTAGTCCGGACTGATGCCGATTTATAGTGCTAGCCCACTGAGATACCATGCCGCAGTTTTACATAAATACCCCACTCAGACACAGTTTACTGACCCCGAGCCGACCAGTCCTTGTTTTAGCCCCTTAATGCCGAGCGCCAGGCAGGGTAACAACAAGTACCATCTTTAAACGTCTTTTGGTATGACGCGGCCGGGGATCGAACCCCGGACCTTCCGCTCTCCGGGCGGACGCTCTACCACTAGACCACGGAGGCGGTTTAATGAGTGAGTGAGTGAGTTGGGTCCAACGCTGCTTTGAACTGTATTTCAGTTGTATTTGGGAGAAACACCCTTACAGATCGTAGACGTTTACAACACGAACGTGGGTATGGTGCTGACAAACCAAGAAACCCAATCAGGACGAATTTGTTATTCGAACCCACGATCACAGGTTTCTGGCACGCCTAAGGGAGGTTACTCTGCACAGCGGACAGCAACGACGTCGACAGGGTCACCCACGACGCTACTTCATCACAAACTTGCGTTGAGGTAAGATTATGAAGGCATGCGACAAGAGGGTTGATTGTATTTTTTCTAATTAACAGCATGTGTGCAGCACACACATTAACTATTCCCGACGAGTGGCCACACTTGATGTCCGTGCTCCATAGGGCAATCAACGTCGCCCGTGGGAGGTGAGAGTTGGGGTAATTGTGTTTACAATCCAAGCACAGCCCTTCTGAATGAATCATTTCAAGGTCACGTCCAAGCGCTTTCCCATGCAGTTCATATTGCTTTGTTGAGATGGAAGCCGATAAGAAAGTATCGAGACGAGATCGGGATCGATCAAGCAGGACGAAATAATACAGCAATTCTCGGTTCAGCCTGGCTGGAGGTTGCTGCAAGTCAGGTGTTCGGATTCTATAGATCCAGTAGAGCGTCCTTGCTGAGTGTAAACTGGGAGGGCAGAGTATCATAGGGGCTTAGGTGGGATAAGGGTAGGGCTTGGGTAGGTATGGGCGAAGTTTGGATAGGATGAGGGTAGGGTATTGGTGAAGTTTGGGTGGAGTTGAGGGTTTGGTTAGGTAGTATTGATGTAGGGTATAAGTAGAGTTAGGGGTTAGGATAGGGTAGTATTAGAGTAGGGTATTGGTGACGTTTGGGTGGAGCTTAGGGTTAGGATTGGGTAGTATTAGGGTAGGGTAGGGGTGAAATTTTGGTAGAGTTAAAGGTTTGGTTTGGTAGTATCAGGGTAGGGTATGGGTGAAGTTTGGGTAGAGTTAAGGGTTAGGATTGGGTAGTATTAGGGTAGGGTATGGGTGAAGTTTGGGAAGAGTTAAGGGTTTGGTTTGGGTAGTATTAGGGTAGGGTATGGGTGAAGTTTGGATAGAGTTAAGGGTTTGGTTTGGGTAGTATTAGGGTAGGGTATGGGTGAAGTTTAGATAGAGTTAAGGGTTTGGTTTGGGTAGTATTAGGGTAGGGTATGGGTGAAGTTTGGGAAGAGTTAAGGGTTTGGTTTGGGTAGTATTAGGGTAGGGTATGGGTGAAGTTTGGATAGAGTTAAGGGTTTGGTTTGGGTAGTATTATGGTAGGGTATGGGTGAAGTTTGAGTTAAGGGTTTGGTTTGGGTAGTATGGGTGAATTGTTGGTGAGCTCTGGGTAGAGCACTGAGCTGATTTTGGAAAGACTCGGGTGGTGTTTTGGTTTCAGACAACGACACCAAAAGGCCAGAATATGACGCTAAACAGTTGTTTGGGATCGAGGTTCACTAATTACATGTCTGTCTGGCAACACCGCATCAGCTGACAGATGTGTAGATGCTGGATGATATCTAGTTTCATTAGCGACAGGCCCAGCAAGGCCTAGGTGATACCAGTTGTTCGTGATCGACTAATTAACAGATAGTCTGTTAACACGGGTAAACTTGTAGATGTTTGATGATAACTTGTGTTTGATTAAGATGCCATCTAACTCAATCGTTAAGACATAGAGAGGAAAGGTTTGTGTCTTACAGACTGTCACGTGTTTGTACCACGTGAGGACATACATGGAGCTACTTGGATGCTGTGTATAACACAGGGCACTTAACCTTCTCTACAAACCCTTGATCTACTTTCGACATCCACCATAACATTCGACACCAATCGTCCCTCTCCGTAACCTGCAAGACTTGTCCCGGAATGCCACGAGATGGCCACAAAAATGATAACACCCGCGCTTAAAGCACTAGATTCTATTCTGTGTTTCACTCAACAGAAAGATGATATATATTAGGGCGGAGGGGCGAAGGGTCGGTCTGAAAAATAATTGGTTACAGTAAGTACCTGTAAAATATAATTTGTCATCAGGTTACACAAAAATAGATGTTTTGTTTGAAATAATTCTCTGTAACGAAGCAATGGCCGAAAACGTTTATGAAGCTGCAGAGCAAAAGAAAATATACTAGTATACACTTGAAAATTGGATTTGACCAAAAATGTACAAACGTCAAACGTATGCTGAAAGCAGTCGCCGAAACACTTCAAACCAAGGTCCAAAACACAACTATGACACCCGGGTCAAATACATCATCTTCGAATAAACATTTCTTGGTTTTTCAGTTTTAGCCGCCTACAAAACATCAGCAACCCATGCTTGTCGTGCTTCAATCTGACTCAAACCCGTGTAGTTCAAGGTTGGAATAGGTGTTCAGCAACCCATGCTTGCCGAAAGAGGCGACTAACGGGATCGGTTGGTCAGGTTCGCTGACTTAGTTGATGCATGTCATCGCATCCCAAATGCGTACATAGATGCTCATGATTTCAAGCACTGGATTGTCCGTTCCAGACTCGAATATTTACAGATGGCCGTCATATAGCTGGAATATTGCTGCGTGCGGCGTTAAACAACGTTAACAAACTAACTTTCTTTTGCCCGGGAATATATTTTGTCTTTAAAAGGAATATTGAAAGTTTGGTCCATATATAGTGGCTAATAAGGTTATTTGGCTTCCCCAACATTACTTACATTTTGAAACAAATGTAGCGGTATTTCCGACTACAAATACCACTTTGCTTGGCCTAAAAGGTATATTCAAAACACATTTTATTGCAATCAAATGTATGGGTTCAACTGGTAACTGAAGCCCGAGGAACCCTGTGTGGAGCCAGGCTGTGACGTGGAGCTCGTAATGTATGCCCGTGATTAATCAAATGTTGACGCAATACACACACATAAATGAGTGTAACCTAAATCTTATGGAGAACATGTCCAAGGACGTATGCTTGGAATCGCGAAGTATATATATGATACATTATAACGGACCTGATTAATTGTTGGTTTAAACCCATCTGGTTTGACCTCCACGAATTGTGTGGTAATGTGCGGCGGTGTCAGTGTTACGCGGGCCGGGGGCGAGACTCGACTGGGAGTTGTTTTATTACAGCCCAAATAAAGAGCATGGTGTCTTTATTATGGGAATAGTGTAACCTGAGACCCGTACGGCTTTGAGAACCCATGTACGTAAACCCTGACTCACATCAGGGATCACGAGTGTATATTTATTGGTTTATTAAACTATTGAATTTAAAATCAATAACCAATCGATATCGATACGAAAAAAATATTTCATATCTGTTGGTATTTGTTGAGTTCGGAGTAGAAACATATTTTGTAAACTGAGGATAGTGCGATATTGCGTTTTCGCCGTTTTGAACAGGATATCAGTCATATCCTGACCGTCAGTTCTCAGTCCAGAGTAACGCCAACAACCATACAGTCCGTAAATACTGAAGTGATTTTAAAATGAAACTCCAGGCAAATCCGAAGAATATGAAATGGTCGGCCTTTTTTAGTTATCAACAATTCTTTAAACTAAAACCTTTCGCAAGTAAATCTGCGTGTTTCGGGTTTTTTTAAAAAATATACAACCATATGAATCCATCATACCATCAATACCCAGGCCAGACTGAGGTCCGACTTCGTTTTGATAAATTGGACTCAACTTCAGACATGTTCCATAACAGTGACCAGAGAAACATATATTTGGTTTTGATCGACCATTTGAAATATTGGTCAAGGCCATAAAGTCTTTGGCTCAGAGGGACATGTTCTCGCGAGATCTGTGACGTCATGAGTTAACCCAGATCTTCAGCCCCTAGTGTCAGTGGGTTAATGAGATACACATCCCTGCTAATACAGGGTAATATGACCTGAGCAGAATGAAGGCGTCGCCTGGTTATTAATGTTGTAGATTGTTGATAAGAAATATGGTTGGATCATTAGCCACCCAGGTCGAAATCAAACCCGGGCAACGAGTTGATAATCTGATGGTGAGATACGGTCCGATGTAAGCCACGTGAGGCTAGTCTATAGATGTGATTTGGTTGCGGTCAAACTGACCTCCGAAAAATGACGAAACAGTGTCAATATGTATTCTGTATATTACCTTTGACTTCAATCTCATCAAAATCAGATCGAAGTACTCGTTGCCGCTAAAAAAGATCTGAGGACATCCCATTACGGGTCACGTCAGAACGACCTTTCGCGGACTTTGACCGACCACTGAAACAACTAACAACTCGAGCTTTACGGCACCCGTTTCAACATGGCGACTTCGACTATACTTGAAAAATATGTTGATACAGTTCTCGATTAATATATTGAAAACTAAAAAAACCCATTCCGGAATGTCTTATATATGGTTGCGATTGTATGGCAGTTTTTCCCACGTACTGTGCAACGCCTCATCCGTTCAAATGTTTATCCCACGGAAGCGAGAGATAGACGATAATTTTGACGGAATCAGTCGTACGGGCCGTAACTGTCGTTCGGAATACCCCGTGTTAACTTTTTCGAGGTTGCATGATTAGAAAACACATTCCGACTGTCACTTTCATGATCTGGTAAGCGACACTTTGATTGGTCGGATGTAAGGTCGTTCTGACATGACCCGTAATGGGATGTCCTCAGATCTTTGTTCAGCGAAAGCGAGAACTAAGATCTGATTTTAATGAGATTGCCTTTGACTTAATTTTATTATCGGATTTTGTTCGGAAGTTTTCGCTCTTTTCCGTAACCTTCAGACACTCTCGGGTATTTTCGGTTATTGGCGTTATTAAGGAGGAGCTGTGTAATAAGTGAAGTGTGAAGGAGCGCGTTTTGTTAAACGTTGCTCAGGTTTTGTTTGTTTGTTTGTTTGTTGTTTAACGCCACACTCAGCAATATTCCAGCTATATGACGGCTGTCTGTCAATAATCGAATCAGGACCACGCAATCCAGAGTCTGACATCATGAGCACCGATCTACGCAATTGGGATACGATAACATGTATCAACCAAGTCAGCGAGCCTGACCACCCGATCCCGTTAGTCGTCTCTTACGGCAAGCATAGTAGCCTCTTACAGCGACTATGGCACAATAGTCTGGGCCACACGTGGCCCCTGGTTCTGAAAAGAATCAATTTGTAACGAAGCTGTCCTCTCCAAACTAACTTATGGCCTAACCTATTCTTCGCCAGTCAGCCACATCCGCAGATAGACAGCACTTGGAAGTTGTCCAACTAACACGAATGTATCATTTTCTCCTACATAAAGAATGCACGTGGACAATCAACACCTACTAATTGACGCATGGCGTGTCCTCGGATTAAACAACGTTGATGTTAAACTGGTTTAGTCCCGTGAGAGATGTGACACTCCAAGGCCAGATCAGGTTGTGCTTTTCCATACACAAATATTGGAACAACGCACATCACTAGCCTTGCTGTACTCATTAAAGCCATAGACGGACCCCCTCCCCCCCCCCCCCCCCCCCTTGAACCTTTGAAAACCAAATGTAGTATGTTGTTATAGGTGTCATAGTTCTAATATCACTAAAAGTAATCCATAATTATAGTGGTCATAATTCAATAATACGTTTTGTATTTTTCACAATATTTTATCTTACAACTAGCCAAACCTAAATATATTTTGTCATAGTTCTAATATCACTAAAAGTAATCCATAATTATAGTGGTCATAATTCAATAATACGTTTTGTATTTTTCACAATATTTTATCTTACAACTAGCCAAACCTAAATATATTTTGTCATAGTTCTAATATCACTAAAAGTAATCCATAATTATAGTGGTCATAATTCAATAATACGTTTTGTATTTTTCACAATATTTTATCTTACAACTAGCCAAACCTAAATATATTTTGTCATAGTTCTTAAATCACTATAATTAATCCATAATTATAGTGGTCATATCCGAGAAATCAGCTCTACCAAGTTAATTTCCCCACTCTCTTGGTCATTGTGACGTGACAAACAGGACCACGCCCACTAAAATTAATATTCTGGACCCCTCCATTTTAAAATTGCTGGATCAACCCTTCAACACCAAGTTCTTAAGGCAATGTTTTTAACTTATTTTCTAATATGTGGTTAAATGGTTCACTGGTCATGTTTTCCACAGTTATAATCGTGGTTAACCTGACCACGTTTGACATCCATTGGTGGTATGATAACGTGTTCGACCCGTGAAGATCCGGGGTAGAATAGGTCTTCAGCAGCCCATATCCTTATTCCCTGTTCTTATCATACCCTGTATTTATTCCCTGTCCTTATCATACCCTGTCCTTATCATACCCTGTATTTATTCCCCGTCCTTATACCCTGTCCTTGTCATACCCTGTCCTTATACCCTGTCCTTATCATACCCTGTCCTTATTCCCTGTCCTTATCACACACTGTCCTTATTCCCTGTCCTTATTATACCCTGTATTTATTCCCCGTCCTTATACCCTGTCCTTGTCATACCCTGTCCTTATACCCTGTCCTTATCATACCCTGTCCTTATTCCCTGTCCGTATCATACCCTGTATTTATTCCCCGTCCTTATACCCTGTCCTTGTCATACCCTGTCCTTATTCCCTGTCCTTATCACACACTGTCCTTATTCCCTGTCCTTATCACACACTGTCCTTATACCCTGTCCTTTTCACACACTGTCCTTATACCCTGTCCTTATCATACCCTGTCCTTATTCCCTGTCCTTATCATACCCTGTCCTTATTCCCTGTCCTTATCACACACTGTCCTTATCATATCCTGTCCTTTCCAAGGCATATGTTAATGGTTTTACGAGGGTGAAATGACGACAGGAGGAGTGAGTGAGTGAGTGAGTGAGTGAGTATGGTTTTACGCCGTTTTAAGCAATATTCCAGCAATATCACGGCGGGGGACACCAGAAATGGGCTTCACACATTGTACCCATGTTGGGAATCGAATCTTCGGTGTGACGAGCTAACGCTTTAACCACCAGGCTACTCGACCGCCCCACAACAGAAGGACATGTTACTTGAACCTTTAGTTCAGGTGAGCTATATAACTGAATATTAACACGTTTAGATCGCGGAAACCATAACTAATGATATATCAACATCCAATTTCGTATTTTGGTCGATCAAATTAATATTATTTAAATATGATATCAGTCTTGTAACAGTTGGCTTAAAATGAAAATAAACGTACTAAGCCATCGTACATTTAAATAGTTTTATGTATATCTAAGACTGGGGTTGTAAAATATCAGTAGATAAAAGCGACAAAAGCATTTCCATAATCATAAGACATCTCTGCTAAAAGCAGCGTCCACTGAACTATTTCGACTAGACTAACATCTAGTCTCTGAAATGAACATATCGTACAGAAATAAAATAGTTGTTACATTATCTTAATAAAAAAAAATAATAAAAAGGAGCCCAGAGACCCTCTTCATTTACTGCAGAAATCTAGACTTGCCAAACATTATAGACTTGCATGGGCTATATTTGAGATATTTGTATCAGGGTGTGTAAGACAGACCAGAGTCCGACTGTGCCATGTGCATGTGTTTTGAAATCGCTATCAAATAGTGATGACGCCAGGGGCCCGCGACAAGGTGAGCAGATGGGACAAGTCAAAATGGGGGATTGCATCAGACATCATATTTGTCACTGATGTGTCAAGTTTAGAAATGTCCTCCACATGTCTACCATAAAACATTTATAAAGGTTTACTGGGGCTTTGAATTGTGTAACCTTGATCAAACAACTTTTTAGCAAGAGTCGTATGATCTTCGTAGAACGATCATGCTCGATTGTACCTCAAACTTGAGAAATGTGGACAACAAAGGCTGGAGCTGCAGGAATATTGCTCAGCATAAAGGGAAAGTTGACTTTTGGAAAGTTGAAGCCATCCATTTTGTCATACAGTCTTATGGATAGTTTTTCTGGTTAGTCTCTCTGACAAAATCTTTCTGCATAGATCTAAATATGAAACAGATGAGTCGGTCTCACTGGTCTCCTATATTTCTAGTTCAGGTGGGTAAATCAGTGCAAGGGATTTGACTATTTGATGGTTAATGAACGATATCAGATCATCGATATATCTGAAGCTTAAGTAAATCTTCTTGTAGAAATTCGCTTGTTTTGATTCTGCCAGTCAGGCTTCAGGGAACCATCACACTGAAGGGCAGACACAAACCCGACACATAGGTTATCATTTATATTTATCGAGTTTCTGCATTTTATCTATAAACACAACACTCACACATGTGAATATTGAACTAGAACCAGAACTATGAAATGCTTCTGACCATTCGTGACTAACTCGTGCTATTCCGGGATAAGCCGAATAGCGACTCGTGCTCCTCTCGTGACCATTTTTGCGACCGGGTTCCGTCTAAGCGCAAAGGGGCAAAGCTAAAAGAATTGTCAACTCGTTGCGTAATGATTCGCGTATATTTTCACAGATATTTTATATATTTCAGATGCAATTTAAAGCGCATCTGGACATGCGGTATTATACAGTATGACTGAACACATTTAAATGTATCTTGGGTATATTTTTAGATACAAGACATATATAAAATCAAAATCTCAAGGGATTCTTGACCGAAGAGCTTGACGTCATACGCGCATTTTGATTGGTTTGTCGTATTTTCGCACATAACATTCATCGATATCTTCTTGCAGGTTTCGGAAAGGGGCGAGAGGTGACGAATGGCTTCTGACACACGGAATAAGCCGAGTGGATCCGAATGACATCTCTGGATACTCGGCATTGAGCATGCGCAATATTTCCACCAATAGAAATGGTCAACTGAGACTCTTGAATCCCGTGAGGTAATAAACCCACGTGGTTGATATCAACTTAACAGGAACAAAGGCTGTTGGTCATGTCGCGTGTTGCCTTGACTCGGTGCCAGGATTTGGACTTTGGCCTTAGTTCATAAGCACCAGCAGTGCGCTTGCTCCGAATAGTCACGGTCAAATGTATACCAACACTACTTGGCACGTACAGTTAATATTATAAAGTGTTCAACGTATAAGATATTGAAGTTCGATCCCGGCCCTGTAGAGTTCCACAAAACACACTAACAACCGGTTTTTTCCAGTACTGGCTCGTAGCACGAGGTGTGAGACAGACATTTTTTGGCCTTCTGGAATTTTGAAATTTTAAGTTACAGAAAAATATTGTTATGAAAATTATCAGACATGATCTTAAGGCCACCTTTTTTCCTTTCTGTTAGTTTCAATTTTCGAGTGAGTGAGTATGGCTCTACGCCTCTTTTAGCACCATTCCAGCAACATCACGGCGGGGAACACCGGAAATGGATCTCACACATTGCACCCATGTGGGGAACGAACTCGGGCCTTTGGCGGATGAGCGACCGCTTTAACCACCAGGCTACCCCACCGCCCCTGAAAGTTTTGAGTGAGTGAGTGAGTGAGTGAGTTTGGTTTTACGCCGCTTTTAGCAATATTCCAGCAATATCACGGCGGGGGACACCAGAAATGGGCCTGAAAGTTTTGAAGCCGTGAGACATCAGAACAGAGAACGTATAGCAACACGAGTAAAAAGGACGGTTTTGTCAAACGTCATGAGAAAATCTACGTTCATGACCCTGGATGACCGTACGTTTGTACTGTTTGTACCTGCACAAACCAGCCTGTGTTGAAGGTTCATGTTCAAATATCAGTGTTTCCTCTTGGAACACTCTTTGCCTTATAATTTGGCCTGATGTCTGCATTTTGTGGTATGGAAAGTTCCAACAAGTGTTGAAAACAGAAGCCGTATTATCGTTCATATGAACATCGCTTATAACCCTCATAACGAATTCTGACCCGTTAAGATCTTGGGTAGAATAGGTCTTCAGCAACCCATGCTTGCCGTGAAAGGCGACTACGCTTGTCGTAAGAGAAGACTAACGGGATCGGGTGGTCAGGCTCGCTGACTTGGTTGATGCATGTCGTGGATCAATGCTAATGATGTCAATCACTGGATTGTCTGGTTCAGACTCGACCATTTACTGACCACCGTCATGTAGCTGGAATAGTGCTGAGTGCGGCGTTAAACAACAAACAAACAAATCATAATGATTTCTAAAAGAAAGCACTTTTCTTAAATTATGTATATCTGGTGGGTCATAAAGGGATCATATTTTACATCAAAGGAAATGCCACAAATATATATATTATTAAAATAATTAGTCATCATTTTTCATCAAACACTACGATATTTTGATAATTGGATTTTATATACTTCTTTGTGATATATCCACCATTAATTCACAGCGATTGTGCAGCCTTCTCATATCAGTGTTAGTAAATGTGTTTGGTGCACGCTACTGCCATGTATTTACCAGGAAATCTTAATCACCATAGATAAAATGATATGTTGTGTACTGCATGTTTCTGGTCTGAGGTTCTGCTCAAAGCTTATTCCATTCGTGACCAACTCGTGTTATTCCGGGACAAGCCGATCTTCTTGCAGGTTACGGAAAGGGGCGAGTGGTGACGAATGAGCTTATTCGTGGCCACTCGTGTCAAGCCGAGAATGGTGTTGTCTTGCATGTTGCAGACAGGGGCAAGTGGTGACGACGCATCACACTCTGACACGATTCACCATTTCTTTGAGGTTACGGAAAGCGACGAGGTTTGCCGATTGGAATTATCAAAGCTATAGACTCACTCGGAAAGTAGTTCAGGCAGCACTGTGTTAAGCTCCGCCCACTGCTGTGGAAACTGGAATTTATACGCTGTCTGGTCCAGCACTATTTCTACCTCACCCCTGAAGCAACAAAGAAAAACACACGTCATGTCAAAATGAGTTGTCACTCGATAAAGAGGTCGTCGAAAAATTAATACAGGATGCGATATTTTTAAATTGGATATTCCATCTCGAAAAATCATTTCTACCAGATGTAGAGCCGGACAGGCATTTTGACCATTAGCATTTTATGAATATCAAATGCTGGGGAATTTTTAAAGCAGAAAATTGCCACAGATGTTTGCATTCACCAAAATCACAATGATTTTTTACGATAAAATCACTACCTATAATCCGACCCACTCTTCCGTCATTCACCGTCGTCCATCAACACCTGCGATCTATTTTGTGACACCGAGTATCGCGCCTCTGAGTAAATGTGTGAGGTTTTACCCCGCAATATTCCAGGAATATTCCAGCAACATCATGGCGGGGGACACAGAAATCACCCATGGGTATGACCCATACCCATGTGGAGAATCAAACCCGGGCTTTTGGTGTGACGAACGAACGCTATATCCACTAAGCTACCCAACCGCCCCCTTCGCAATGAAACATTAAACGAAGTCATGAATTACTTTGTAACCCTTACCGTAGTATGAAGTACATATCATTGGCAGCCTGGCCCTGTTTCGTCATACGGCAGCCATAGTGAACGGTCTCCTTCTTCAAGCTGATGATGAGATGTCGTTTCTGTTTGAATGACCACGTGTTAAACAGCGGGTTCTTGTCCACGAAAGCTGTCTTCTCGTTGTACTCTCGTTCCATGACGTCCCTGACTGAGCGGTTGTACAGGGCCTTGTCTACAACCAGCAGGTCCGTATCCTCGTCCACCACCACGCTCGCCGTACGGATGCAGTCCTCTTTGAGCAGGGCCACCTCGCCGAACGCTTGACCCTCCCCTGCAGGAGCCAGTGAGTTTAGTTTTACGCTGTTTTTGGCAATAGGTGAGGTGAAATGGGGTTTAACGTCGCGTCCAAGATTATTGCACTTATATAGCGACGTGCATACACGTGTGTGTGTGTGTGTGGCTGCTTGTACTAGTCCGGACTGATGCCGATTTATAGTGCTAGTCCACGGAGATACCATACCGTGACGACACACAATAAGAAGAGGACCCGTGAAGATCCGGGGTAGAATAGGTCTTCAGCAACCCATGCTTGCTGTAAAAAGGCGACTATGCTTGTCGTAAGAGGCGATTAACGGGATCGGGTGGTCAGGCTCGCTGACTTGGTTTATGCATGTCATCGTATCCCAATTGCGTGGATCAATAATCATGATATTAATCACTGAATTGCCTGGTCCAGACTCGATTATTTACAGACCGCCGTCATATGGCTTGAATATTTCTGAGCGCGGCGTTAAACAACAACCCAACCAACCAACCAATAAGAAGAGTCACAGATTGTACCAATCCGTCCCTAAAGTGTCCACAACAGGGGGCCTATCGTGATATCGAATCCCCAAAGGGAAGAGGGGAGATAGTTACGCAGCTTTGGCGTACCTGACGTCCACCCAAGCACACTACCCGGGTATCGTACCCTACCTGACGTCCAGACGTGCTGACCGAGGAGGGTCCTGTCCAGTTTCTTCTTGCTGCACGCGCTCTCCACCTGGGCGACGATGTCGTTCTCATTCTCCTTGTCGTGGATGACGTAGATGGACACCTTACCCCGCAGCACGATGTAAAGTCTGAAATATGACAGTGAGTGAGTGAGTGAGTGTGTGAGTTGGGTTTAACGCTGGTAAGTTTGGCAATAGTAAGGGACGCAACTCTTCTTTGCAAATTGGGGCGCCCTTAACTTGGACGCAGTTATATAATGGTACATATTATGTCACGGTACATGCTGCTATAACGTGATACATGTTGTTATTCCTCGGTATATGTTGATATGCCATGGTACATGTTATACTGTGGTACATGTTGTTATACCATGGTACATGTTGTTATACCACGGTACATGTTGTTATACCATGGTACATGTTGTTTTACAACGGTACATGTTGTTATACCATGGTACATGTTATAATACCACGGTACATGTTGTTATACCATGGTACATGTTGTTATACCATGGTACATGTTGTAATACCACGGTTCATGTTGTTATACCACGGTACATGTTGTTATACCATGGTACATGTTGTTATACCATGGTACATGTTGTTATACCACGGTACATGTTGTTATACCATGGTACATGTTATAATACCACGGTACATGTTGTTATACCATGGTACATGTTGTGATACCACGGTACATGTTGTTATACCACGGTACATGGTATTATACCACGGTACATGTTGTTATACCACGGTACATGTTGTTATACCATGGTACATGTTGTTATACCATCGTTGTGTTGTTTGTTATACCATGTTTGATGCTGTTTTAACAATTAATGATTTTGATGTCCACACTTTCGGTAGTTTGCCACAATGCTTAACTGTTTGAACTTTTGATCTGCTCCTTTAGAAGTATCCTACTCAAGTTTTACTTAGGCGATCCTTTCTTTCAACCAAACCGTAAATTGTGGTACACTATGTGTAAACGTTAAACACTATAGTGAGAGACTGAGTGTGTTGTTTTCTCTCCGCTTTTAGCAACATTACTTCAATATCACGGCGGGGACACATAAATGATCATTATACATTGCATCGCGTGTGGGGAATTGAACCCAGGTCTTCGGGGTATCAAGTCAGCGTGTTAACCACTAAAGGGTCGCCCTTAGACGTACCAGGATCCGCTGTTCATGTGTGCAAATCCTTGCTTCGGTCCCATACATTATCATTAATCATCACGGGTTTCGCTAAAGTGGGTAAAATACGAGACCTCGATCACATTAAGCTGGTACACAATCGTATGTCTTAGTTACTGTAAAAACGGCGGCAAAAGTAACTCACTCACCACCCAAAAACCCACTCACTCACTCACTCACTCACACACTTACTCACACACCCACTCTCTCATTCACCCACTCACTCACTCACTCACTCTCTTACCCACTCACAATGATGTGTCTTTGTTACTGTACAAACGGCGGAGAACATAACTCAACAACCCACTCACTCCCTCACACACTCGCTGCCCCCCCCCCCCCCCCCCCCCCCACACACACACACACCATCTCTCTGTGTGTCTCTCTGCTTCTCTCTCTCTCTCTGCCCTCTCCTCGTCTGTCAGTCTCTCTTCCCTGCTTGTCTGTCTATCTCACCGTCTCTCTCTCTCTCTCTCTCTCTCTCTCTCTCTCTCTCTCTCTCTCTCTCTCTCTCTCTCTCATCAACCCACCCACCCACTCACTCAACCATCACCGCACTCACTCACCCTTTAAAGGGCACTCACTCAATAGTCTAACGCCGTGAGACAACCAGCTTGAACTATGTCCACGTATTCAACAAGCATGAACACAAACACAATTAATAAAACAAATCGTTCGAAACTGGTTCGGCATCACCATGCGATCTCTGTCCATTATGACAACATAATACAAACACGTGGCATAACATATAAGTGCCACACCCGTCCGACACAAAGTCACGTGATGACAGTGACATATCGACAATCACACCTGAATACACACACATCCTGAAGACTGCCCGCATTGACCCTAGTTTGAACCCATACAACGTGGCATGCATTCTACAATTTCAACAAATATTTTGAAACGCGACCCTACTACTAAACCAGTATACAAATGTTGCTCTGCTAATATTAGCCTACAGCCGTCGACGTGTACTGTTACCATTGTTTCGTCTTAAACGTTTTGTTGTGGAGGTGAAACGTGCTGGGCATTGCCATAGTTGAGTCCAAATCAATTAATTTTTATGTCATTCGTAGACGAATATTTCAATAAATTGGCAGCTTGAATGTATTTGTTCAGTCATGTTTGTAAATATATCCACGAGATAAAGTTGACTGGGTGTAACATTAGCATACCTGTTAGTTAATGCGCAATAAAAACAACGCTGAAAACGTCGAAAATGTTGCATACAAATATACAAGTCAACCGTGACACACACACTCTTTTCGCTTCAACTGGGGGCACGGGTGGCCCAGTCGTCTAAGGCGCCGCGATTTGCTGTGCAGGGTTGCGTCCCTTGGGCATGCCAGAAACCTATGATTGTGGGTTCGAATCCCGGTTCGCCCTGATTATGTTTCTAGGTTTGTCAGCACCATACCCGTGCTCGTGGGTTTCACCGAAGTGGTAAACTTCTGAGACCTGCATCACTTCGGGCTTTCCTCCCACATTAAGCTGACACACCGTGATATAACTGGAATACTGTTAACAGCGGCGTTAAACCCAACTCACTCACACTCACTCAATTCAACTGCCAGAACCAGTTAAGTAGTCCTGTAAAATGAGGTGAAATGGTGTTTTGACACTTGCCAAAAACACGAGCGCCTTATCACGTTGGCCTGTGAAGAAACGTGATTGTACAAAACAAACCGGTGATTGATAGCATGAGCAATGATTGTCACGAAGCCGTGCTCCAGAGACCAGGGAGCCATTAAACAAGACCGTCATATAGCTGGTATATTGCTGAGTGCGGCGTTAAACAACAAACAAACAAACATTAAACAAGAATCAAGTAATAACGTGGTAGTAATAATTAAAACGTGGTAATAGGTTCACATGTTTATTACTATCCGCTAATTGTATCAATAGACGACAATATAAAAGATGAATAAAACCCAATTTACACTGACAATGATCACTGATTAGTTAAATCAGAGCAAATATACAAGCTGAGCTCGATCGTAGGACCACCAGTGGTTATTACGAGTTATGTCCCTTCTAAGCCTATCCTATGGACCAATCAGATTCCATCACTTGCATTTGTTTCAAACAAAACGGTGGCGCCCAGTCAAGACGATCTGATCGATAATCAAGATCTATATTGTGATAAAACGGGTCTTACATCGCAAAGTGCATCAAATCACGTGAGCACCTTGATAAAAAAACATGAAAAGGTTTAGAAAATACCTGGCGGTGCATATGCTTTGCAAATCCTGCAATCGACCGAAATCTGCGCGACAGTTTACGAACCAGATTTTGATTTCGTTGCGCGATTTTGATTGGACTATGCATAGACTCGTTAGTCCAGGCAAAATGTAACTCCATAGTACCAGCCTAGTTCGGCAAGGGTGGAAACTGGACTTTTATAGTCAGTTAACTCTCTTGCCTCGGGAAGATGCACTTTGACTGAACTGAACTGAACTCATTTATACTCAGGCCGCTATCAGCGGCATCAGAGGTTCAAAATTATTTCAACAACATAATAATACAAATATAGAATATATACAAAAAGATCTTGGCCGAGCATGCATGCATATTTATACAGATTTACTATGGTAGCAATATATGTGCAATTCAGAAAGAGGGAGAGTTACTTGATAGGTTTAAACAATGACATGATGATTTTACAGAATTTGGACAGTTTTCTCAATGTTCCTAGTCGTGAACTATTGTAAAGTAAATTAATTCAATGCATATTGGGTTTGATGTCGTAGAATCTGTGTAAAAAATGTTTTCTTTCGTTTTCTGAAGATAGGCAAGTAAACAGATAATGGAATTCATTACCTATGTCAGATAATTTGTAAAGTTGGTATTTCCTTTCGGTTAAAGGTATTTTTCTCCATCTCCCAGTTTCAATAGGTAGATTATTATTACAAGGTCTAAACCTAAGTAAGACTCGCCAAGCGCTTTCCTGTAGTACGTTTAAATAATATTCAAAATTTAGGCAGTCATTTTTTATGATACCATACATTGTGCCTTTTAAAGACTTATCCCTTGCACTGGTCCAACACTGTAGGTTAATGTCATTTAATTTTTCATTGACTTAATGTTTTATGTATGTGGGATTTTTTAAACTTTGTGAAAACCTAATGTAGCTGAGACAAGATATCGACAAGGTGAACAGACAACCAATTAAGTCAGCTCCGACCAATTAACACCTGGGAGTTAATTAACTCAACACTCTAAGGAGTGAATAACCTCGGCTGGGTTAACTCGTGGGAAATAAATTACAGAGGTCCTATCCCTAAAGTGAGTCTCT
Organism: Haliotis rufescens; assembly: GCF_023055435.1. NCBI lineage: Eukaryota > Metazoa > Mollusca > Gastropoda > Lepetellida > Haliotidae > Haliotis > Haliotis rufescens. The sequence goes on along the minus strand of NW_025964383.1, from coordinate 39,354,061 downwards.
ATGACGATAAAATAGATGAAAAAATCCCGAATAGCAAACAAGTCTTAATTATAGAGTAAGTCTTGATCACCTTGAATGGCCAAAGCAAATTGAATGCTAGACTTCTCAAAATACAAGGTACTTGACTTACGTAGTATCTGAACTCGCAATAATTAAAAAGGGTACTTGACCAAAATAGTAACTAGTAACTAGACTCCCAATAGTAGGTACTTGACCTGAACTAGACTATCGCGGTAAGCTAGTTATCCAGGGATTACTAGAAAAGCGGGGTATGAAATATAAACGCCTAGCTAATGAGATTTAGCTAAATACCACAGAGTAGGTCAGTACAAGAGAGAAAACTGCCCTATGACCACTTGCAAACGAAACCTAAGTTTCGACCTGACGAAACCAGTAGCAAGACGACCGTAAACGGTCTAGCGATACCAGGGGGAAAAGATACATAATTTCGTCAAGGTTTTATACGAGTGCGCGGACGTCGTAGAGGACAACCTGCCCTGGTCGAGCAAAGAAATGCAATAGCCTGGTGAGGTTATCTTCCCGAGGCAAGAGAGTTAACTGACTTTAAAAGTCCTGTGGAAACTGGACCTTTATAGTCAGTTAACTCTCTTGCCTCGGAAAGATGGGCGAGGTAACCAAAGAGTGTTCCGAACAGGGACAGCCCGAATAGCAAGCTAACTACTAAATCAATAGGTAAGATGTAGATACCAAACATAACATAAGCTAACCAACGGTAGCACTAAAGATTTACAACCAGATATGTACAATTATTGGGGTGGCAAAAATGACCTTAAATACATGAGGAATTGAAATATCTATTAGTACAATAAAATTGCGCTACTGCATTAAAATCAAAGATACTAAAACATTTTCAATCTGGTAGCAAACATATGAGGTAACATATATAACTCATCACTACATGATAAAAGTATGAGATAATCAGCTAGAGAATCAAATTACGGGTCGCCAATTCTCTAACAATGAACGTAAAGACACTGGACAACGACGACCGCCGGACTTTGCCGAATGGTAACGGAAGCCGGACCATTAAGGGAGAGGGGAGCGGTGCGGTTACTAGACCGTGACTAGACTGGTTTTACGACTCGGCGACAATGATCAATGTTTAGATGACACACAAGTTGCGTCACGTGTGGAATCGCACCATTTTGATCGATATTGCTAGCAAAGATCCACGGCGTGGATGACACGCAATCAAACCATCCCCGACTATCCAGGGTATTATATCTCATTCTATAAAGATATCCGCCACCATAGCTTCGACGACCAGAAACAACCATCCCATCAAATTACTCTCGGTGACCGACGTGACTGTGTGTCATCGTACGCTTGACATACCCATCATATAGCTGGACTGTTGCTGAGTAGCGTTAAGCAGCACCCCCAAAATGTCCCTGAAATATTAGCGGATGCATCAATACCATATAAGGAAAGTATACTCACTTGTCACCATGGTCACCTTGCTGGATGATGACGTCATCTGCAAAGTTCTTCTCAAAACTGCTATGCTTAATGACATCTTTAACAATTTCTGAAAAAAAATATAAATACAATATAATCACGGTTAACGTCACTCTCCGCCAACGTCTCTTACCGAACACGGCGAGACAGGTGGCTCAGTGGTTTAAGGTATCCCAATTTGCTGTACAGAGTTACGTCCCCTCCGCATGCCACAAAACTACAGTCATGGGATCGAATCCCGTTTCGCCCCGATAATATTTCTATATTTGTCAGCACCATACACCATCTTATCAAAGTGGTAAACGCCAAGGTTTTAGACAATACGTTTGTTTGTTTGTTTGTGTGTTGTTTAACGCCGCACTCAGCAATATTACAGCTATTTGACGGCGGTCTGTAAATAACATAGTCTAAAACACACAACATCATGAGCATCGATCCACGTAATTGGGATATGATGACAAGCAACCAAGTCAGCGAGCCTGACCAACCGCTTCCGTTAGCCACCGCCTACGACAAGCATGGGTTGCTGAAGGCCAATTCTAACCCGTATCTTCACGGGGACATGCGTCCTTGACACATAGACATTAAATAGCCCTGGGTTCCGAGGATGGGTTTCGTTGTCCCCAACTGCCGGACTGAACAACAAACTGAGACTATATATAGATATGCCACTGACCACAGAGGCCCAAACCTCGCCATTGAACCGTATGCTGGACAGACAAAATAACCTCGTCCAATAAATGAATATTTCCACAAATAGGGTTCTATTATTAGTTTCCCTTACAGTAAAGATAATTAATCTCGATTTAATGCCGTTAATACCTTAAGGACATTAATGTACACAAAGACTGTTTTGATGTCTCCCGCATAGCTGAGCAATGGCTGTCCCTCGCCATTAAGTAGTGTGTCTGCACGATAAGACTTGTTACAGCGTCACGAGAACGACAAAGGAGACATGCTCATAATCCTCTTTATTATCTTGTGGATACACCGATCACAACAACATTATTCCCATTGGCGTGTTCCGCTTTGTATTCCTCTCATGGACATCAGTCTGGAAACAGACATGGCGACAAAATATGCCCACAGCGTCGGAGCGGTTGTCCATTGTGCAGTGATCGTTGTGTGTAAGCACCCTTTCATATAAGATCTGATACATATAAACAGGCTTTGGTTGGAATATTAACATCATGGACTGGGTGTATGAATGACCACAGGTCATTGATAAGAGTTGAAGAGTTCAGGCAGGACTCTACGACAAAGGAAGTGACCAGCCGATATGACGTGCCTGACAAGGGAAATGCGATAGGTTTATCTGTGAATCTGTTCACCGGTTATTATGCCCATGTCCAATGCGTCGGTTTTGTTTGTAGAAGTTACTGACAAGGCTACGTCAAGTAAGAAAAAAGAAAATAAACTGCCAGGAAAAAAATACGCTATACACCCGTGTTTGTTTGTTGATGGCTAAAATAAACATACAAGGAATATTCGATGGTGGTGTATATGACACGGGTATCACAGTACAAGCCGCATATTATTGCATCATATCAATGAGTATCTTACAACAGGCGACTGATTTCAGCCTAATAACGTTTGTAATCTTTTGGTCGAATCAGTTTTCAAGTGTTTACTGCCCTTTGCAAGGCAGTTCAGAAGAATGGTTATTTCAAGAAGCGGGGCAGAAGGAACCACAGAGTGTTCCTACATTACATTTTGTTTTTCGTTTATTTATATAATTCGCACTTTAAACGTGGAGTAGACTTAAAATCACTTCAATATTCCGGATATCCATATTTTTGCTGTTAAATTAGTCAATTTCCATCACTGATACATCTCGGTTAAAAAATATATACCTTTGTCGATGGATGATGTTCATACTATCAATCACTGGTTTCTTTGGCCCAGACTCGGTTAATTATACAACAGGACAATGTCTGACTGTGACATAAACGACAAAGCAATAAAACTTTATTTTAAACAGCCGGGAAAAAGAACACATACACTTGACAATTTGATTTGACTAAAACAATACAAGGGCGGTGAGGTAGCCTAGTGGTTAAAGCGTTCGCTCATCACGCCGAAAACCCGGGTTCGATTCCCGACATGGGTACAATGTGAGATGCCCATTTCCGGTGTCCCCCGACGTGATAGTGCAGGAATATTGCTAAAAGCGGCGTAAAACCATACTCACTCACTAAAACATTACAAACGTTAACAAAACGTTACCAGGCTGCAAACAGATGCTGAAACAGTGCAAAACCTAAGGTCCAAAACACAACTAAACATCACCATCGAATAACCATTTCTTGTTTGTAGCATTTTTATCCACCATCAAACATGGCTGTGTACGTTCTTTGGCCGGCAGTTTAGAGTGAGTGAGTGAGTTGGGTTTAACGCCGCTTTTAACAGTATTCCAGTTATATCACGGCGTGTCAGCTTAATGTGGGAGGAAAGCCCGAAGTGATGCAAGTCTCAGACGTTTACCACTTCGGTGAAACCCACGAGCACGGGTATGGTGCTGACAAACCTAGAAACATAATCGGGGCGAACCGGGATTCGAACCGGTTTCTGGCGTGCCCAAGGGACGCAACTCTGCACAGCGAATCGCGGCGCCTTAGACGACTGGGCCACCCGTGCCCCCTCAGTTTAGATAAAGGGTTCATGATACGCCCGCGTTTCTAACGATGGTAATCACGTGCATATATATCGCCAGTAGATAAAAAATTGTCAGTGAATATCAAAAGAAAATGTCAACATTCTCTTCTTATCCGTTGCCATGGCTACTATGGTTGGTTGCTATGGTTACCAACACGTAGTCGTTAAATGTAAACTTGTATCAACACTATTAAATTTAAGTGAACAATTATTGATTTTGTCAATAATCAATGACCATTCATGCATTTAAAGTATCGAATATTGAAATGGCATGGCAAACATGACATGCGTTTAACCTTCTAGTCGTTGTCGGCTTGACCTCTCGAGGTCACAATACGTCGCGTAATATGTTCCACTGTCATATCACCCTTAACTCCTACGCTATAGCCTTGAGTACGGACACGTCGTTAGTTCCGCCCACTGCGCATGCCCGGACAGAACATCGTGTCAATTTCAAATCCTATGCGCTTACAACGGCTATGCTGCGAGGATCAAGAATGTTGTCAAGTGTGAATTATACCTGTCTGTTGTCAAAAACACAGACGGCACAAACAATGGCGGTCGTATTGGAAACAGAATCTTTGCAGTCTGGCCTTGGAGTAATTTTGAAACAGAAGTAGTCAATACAGAAACATTAGACAAAAATAAATGCACTCGTTTTCGTAATAATCTGACAGGCCCATGTTTTAATTAGGACCCTGAAATAAACCGAGCTAAGCATGTTTATTAAAATAATAATGCTTTACCTATCGACTTATATCTGTTCAGCACCAGGGAATATCGGGTTGAAATAGTTCACATTGACCAATCGTTTCGTAACAGGCTACTAAAAGGATCGGGAAACCTAGGGGTTAAAGCGTTTGCTCGTCACGTCAAAGACCCAAGTTCGATTCCCCACATGGGTACAACGTGTGAAGCCCTCCGTGATATTGCCGGAATATTGCTAAAAGAGGCGTAAAACCATACTCACTCACTCACTCACTCACTGATCGGGAGGTCAGGTCAGATGACTGTTGATTGCGTCATCGTTCCCCGGGGGCGTCGGATTGCTCATCACATCAACCACTGGTTTGCACGGGTGGCCCAGTCGTCTAAGGCGCCGTGATTCGCTGTGCAGAGTTGTGTCCCTTGGACACGCCAGAAACCTATGATTGTGGGTTCGAATCCCGGTTCGCCCCGATTATGTTGTCTGAGACCTGCATCAGTTCGGGCTTTCCTCCCACATTAAGCTGACACGCCCTGATATAACTGGAATACTGTTCAAAGCGGCGTTAAAACCCAACTCACTCACTCACCGACTTCGTACATTGTGATTACTAATACAGGCTTATTCATATTTGCTTTGAGCATGCATGTGTTTAAGCCATGCAAATACTGCTCAGACTGCATGGCGTACACAAACGTATTTTTGAAAACATCCATCAGCAGGTTCAAATTAGTGAGTGAGTGAGTGAATATGGTTTTACGCCGCTTTTAGCAATATTCCAGCAATATCACAGCAATATCATTGTACCCATGTCGGGAATCGAACCCGGCTCTTCGGCGTGACGAGCGAACTCTTTAACCACTAGGCTACCCGACCGCCCCTCAAATTATAGCGGATTTGTGTTACGATGCATAAAGCATAGTTTACTATGCATAAGTTGTATGTTATTCTAGCGATTGAAGTATATTAGTTCTGCAAGTCCACATATCTATATTACAGACACAAATTGGCACAAGATATTGTTTAGAAGTCGAGAGGAGCTCATAATATAAATGAGGGTGCTGATGACCCTTCTCTAGGCATCCGACACACCACGTGATTTGTCTTAGCATCTAATTTAAGAATTGTGTCAGTGTACACAGCTGGTACAAGAACTTTTTTTCTCTAAATTTTGGATATTCGCTCTGTTATTACATGGTCCAATTTCTGATGTTTGTTAATGAAATTCTAGCTCATGAACATTGTTATTAAATGTACATTAAATTTTACATTTATACACATAATATTTCGCCGTAAATAGAAGATAACTGAGTATCGTTTCCTCGGTGGACAGACACTGTTTCACTTCGTACAAGTACACTAGACTTGAATTTTCATAAAGAAAACCTTACCATATTTTATTGTTTTTTACTGCCTGCAAGAAGAAAAAAAGAGAACATTTCTTGGCATCAGCGTACTGCACTGGGACATCCGATGTCCATTTAACAGGGCTCGGCATCCGGGAAACCAGAGGGGTTGCACCCTCATAAATGACGTCATACTCTGCACCATCCGGGTAACCTGGGTCATCGGATGACAATGCACATTCTGTTCGAACTAATAAACTTCTCTTTATAAATACCACCCAATTGAAAGTTTAGGGTGAATGGGTACAATACACTTTGTCAAATAAAGAATACCGGCGAACTAATCTCGAAATCTCGGTCTATATACAACGTGATCCCTTGAACTCTTCTAGTTTTTATCATAGTTTAACAGTTATCGCTTAGACGCGGAGTGATCATATTACAGTCTTAAATAGTCAGGCAATTAAGTAGCCACTCCTGTTAGGATAAAGTTACGACCCTCCTTAAAATATTCCCAAAATACAACGTTCGTAATACGTGTAGACATACGTAAGGAAGTATTTTGACGTGACGTTGTGCAACCTCGATTATCCAACGTATTATTTTATCACCGCTGGATAATCGAGAATCATCAATGCATGGCGAAGTGGTTAAGAAGGGATTGGTGAGTAGATTTTACAGATAGTCTATCAGATATGTAATGCTGTTACTCATGCATCATTGACAGATGTTTTTTTAAGGAATCCGTGGCTCAAAATAGTTACATAAAGTACCCTTGAAGATACGGGTTAGAATTGGTCTTCGGTCGACTAACGGGATCGGGTGGTCAGTCTCGCTGATTTGGTTGATGCATGTCATCGTATCCCTATTGCGTGGATTGATGCTCATGATATTAATCACTGGACTGTCTCGATTATTTACAGACCTCCGTCATAAACATGGAACATTGCTGAGTACGGCGTTAAACAACAAACAAACAGAAAGTAAAGTGACATTAAACGAGGAACGGATGAGTGAGTGAGTATGGTTTAACGCCGCTTTTAGCAATATTCCAGCAATATCATGGCGGGGGACACCAGAAATGGACTTCACACATTGTACCCATGTCGGGAATGGAAACCGGGTCTTCGGCGTGACGAGCGAACGATTTAACCACTAGGCTATCCGACCGCCCAGGAACGGATGAAGGGATATGGTAACACCTGGCAATGAAACGACTAAATTCTGTCAGATCCTGTTCTGGTGAATCCGCTTCCATCTCAGGACGTTTCAGCCTATCGTGCGTCGCGTTAGTGGACGCCAGCTTTTTCAAAATCCTGGTTCCACCCGAGACAAGCGGTTTGTAGTCCATTGTGCACCAATGGCGTGGACCGTTGTTTTTGCTGTAAGCATCTTTTTTGACTGTTCGAGACGGGTTTGTTAACATAGACTGACTACTGAAATATTGTTAAACAACATTCATTCACACACTCAATGTAATCGCGTATAAGGGGCGGTCGGGTAGCCTAGTGGTTGAAGGGTTCGCTCGTCACGCCCAAGACCCGGGTTCGATTCCAGACATGGGTACAATGTATGAAGCCCATTTATGGTGTCCCCCGCCGTGATATTGCTAGAATATTCTAAAAGCGGCGTAAAACCATACACACTCACTAATCGCGTATGAAACATATAATACTTTGAAGAAACCTGAAATATTGCCGACTGCGGCATTAAACATCATTCACTCTACGCAACTGGGATATGTGACATGAATCAACCAAGTCACCGAGCCTGACCATCCGGTGCATGTAGCCACCCTTACGACAAGCATGGGTTGCTGAAGACCAATTCTACCCTGGATCTTCACTGGTTAACCTGTATGCATTTATTTCACATTTGTGGATCCTATCGCAGTTAAATGACATGTTTTGAAAAGGCATAAAGTGCATTTTACGGATTAATTCGTGTATACCTTGAGGCTTCATTTGTTTAAAAAATACTGCAGATGTGAATGAGTATTTATTGCTCGAGGGCTAAAACATATCAGTGCACATTTTTCTGCTATTTGCACAGTGTGCTCATTTATGCACGGGTCCATTAAGCAATGAGTAGTTAAAGTCTAGGCACACGGGACGGCATTGCGTGGGAACTGTCCTTGGCGTGTCGCCAACACAAAAACAACTGTTTATTTATTCTGGAATACTGTTTCGCTGTTCAAGTCAAATATTGCACTCAGGCATTCAAAGATTTGATAACCATCGCTACGTCGTTAGCCTTAAAGCTTAATTACTATGCAAATACGCGGACCTCGCTTTTGAAATGACTGATTCTCAAGTACCAAATTGTCCGACTGACATTGGGAGAGTACCTGGGTTTGCTGCCAGTAATACAGCCCTTGTGACAATCTGGGTAATGCAGAAGGCTGCAGTGTTGGGGAGTCTTCACATTCGCTGAAAAGTTCTGGGTGGGTTCGACTGGGCAGCACTGTCTTCCCTGAGATGATGGGCCTGACAAGAATGTTTTAGTCTTGACTGAAAGCTGCTTTGTTGAAAATTCCTTGATGGTGAGAGGTAGAATCTACCTTTTGAACTATTTCCCTCTCAAGCAACAGGATAATAACAGATATTGTGGCTGATACGATGTGAGTTTATTCTATCATGTGAGTATGTAGGAAAGAGGAGGACAGACATCAAGCAAGACGGCAGCAATATCACGGCGGGGACACCCGAACCCGGGTCTTCGGCGTGACGAGTGAACGCTGTAACCACTAGGCTACCCGACCGCCCCTAGGAGGAGAGACCGAGAGGGGGCGACATAGGAGAGACAGACGGATAGACAGACAGGGAAAGCGACATAAGAGAGAGAGAGAGAGAGAGGGAGAGAGAGAGAGAGAGAAGCAGAGAGACTGGCAGACGGAGAGGGCAATAGAGAAGGTGAGATAGAAAGATGAGGACAAACAGGGAAGGAAGACTGACAGACGAGGAGAGGGCAGAGAAAGAGAGAAGCAGAGAGACACACACAGAGATGGGGGGCAACGTCGATCACCATGCGACACACCTGAAGTACGTTCTAATACGGGCTACCACCCCGCTGACCTAAGGCGTGCACTGACTATTGTAGCGAGAATCAGGGGTAATACCACTGTGCTGTAAGCCGATTGTATTAAGCTTTAGTCAACAGCCCGAACGTCATGTTCAGTGTTAAAGCATGGACCGTGAAACTGTATAACCAGAGTCGGTGCCGGGAATATGTCTGTCAAACATCAATCAATCGTGGGGTAATTGTACGAATACTGAACACATTCAATTCAGAATAAAAGCAGGCACGATTGTTGACTTCAAGTGGCAGCGCTGTAATTACACGTCCACGAGTTCACTGATGTTTTGTATCGGCAATTTGTCAAACAGCTGCCGGATATAAATACTGGGAGAATGAAACATTAATTTGGCTAAAAATACAAGACGTCAATTTCTTCTGTTCGTTTATTCATAGCATCGGTAGTTTAGCTTTTGAAGTAAAACAAATCGTTATTGGCCAAATTAATTTAAGAACTGTTTTCGAATTTCCCATTTGGATGTCGAAATCAGAAGCGACCCAGGACGCTTTGAAATATGACCACATTTAACTTTCATTTGCAATATTTCCGACGTATAACTCATCGCTATTTTACATTTAACACCCAATAAAATCTTTTTCGGTGAATAATTAAGACTGGTTATTCACGAGGAATATACACTGTTCTTGTACCAACTGCCAACTAGGAACATACACTGTTCTTGTACCAACTGCCCACGAGGAATATACACTGTTCTTGTACCAACTGCCAACTAGGAACATACACTGTTCTTGTACCAACTGCCCACGAGGAACATGCACTGTTCTTGTACCAACTGCCAACGAGGAACATGCACTGTTCTTGTACCAACTGCCCACGAGGAATATACACTGTTCTTGTACCAACTGCCAACTAGGAACATACACTGTTCTTGTACCAACTGCCCACGAGGAACATGCACTGTTCTTGTACCAACTGCCAACGAGGAACATGCACTGTTCTTGTACCAACTGCCCACGAGGAATATACACTGTTCTTGTACCAACTGCCAACTAGGAACATACACTGTTCTTGTACCAACTGTCCACGAGGAACATGCACTGTTCTTGTACCAACTGTCAACGAGGAACATGCACTGTTCTTGTACCAACTGCCCACGAGAAATATACACTGTTCTTGTACCAACTGCCCACGAGGAATATACACTGTTCTTGTACCAACTGCCCTCGAGAAATACACACTGTTCTTGTACCAACTGCCCACGAGGAATATACACTGTTCTTGTACCAACTGCCCTCGAGAAATACACTGTTCTTGTACCAACTGTCCACGGATTTATCGTTGGTGTCATTGGTATTCATGAAATGAAATCATATGTAGATATCCCCAAATGTTACATAGCAGATCGGGATATATGAAACTAAAGGGGCGGTGTCTAACGTTTCTCCTGATACTTCGTTGTTTGATGTTGGAAACAATATTTTCCCCGCATGGCCCTTTAACGCACAGTTTTGCACTTGCATATAAAACATCAATAACCAGAGAATAATAAGTCTCGATTATCCGACGAAACAGATTCCATTGGGCGTAAAAGGCAAAATAGCGGTGAAAATTATATGAATGGATCACTGAAAATCAGTGATGACACCACGTGTTCGCGCCATATCAGCTAAATAAGGGAGGAAAGTCTGACGTGGCGTTTTGCGCACACGTTACCGCCTTGGTGTAACTCTCCGACCAGGGTTCATAATCCGGGCAAATGTTGGAATCGAACCCAGGAATAACAGGTCATCTTCTTATTTTTTATCACGTACTTTATATGCACGCACATTGCCCATAACGACCAAATACATCCACGAAATGATAAAATACATGTAAAACGTAAGGCCGGCCCAGTAACCCCACTGAACATACACTAATGCCGATGAAATCAAAGCGTAAATGTACAAGCAAAGTGCTTGAATGTCTGTGTGTTGCTTAACGCCGCAGTCAGCAATATCCCAGTTATATGACGGCGTCCTGTAATTAATCGAATCTGGACCAGACCATCCAGTGATCGATATTGTGAGCAACAATCCGTCAGGATACGATGACAGTAATAGGCCAAGGCACCGAACCTGACCACCCGACCCATTTAGTCGCCTCTTACGGATAGCATAGGTTGTTGGGGACCTATTCTTAACCGCAATCTCCATTGAGAAATCAAATTATTAATATATTGAGTGCTTAGTAAACATAGAGACTGTAAACAATGAACATTATAGTGTTTAAAGGTTGTACCTCCTTATCATTTGTCACAGGAATATGATTGGTACTTTAGCCAGGTGATTATCAATCTCATTAAAATCAGACCTCAGTTCTCGCTACCGCTAAACAAAGATCTGAGGACATCCCATTAGGGGGCACGTCAGAACGACCTTTCATCCGACCAATCAGAGCGTCGCTTACCAGATTGTGAAAGTGACAGTCGGAATGTGATTTCTAATCATGCAACCTCGAAAACTTTAACTCCGAACGATAGTTACGGGTTTAACGACTGAATCCATACAATCTAGACCATCTATTCGCCATCCCAGGATGTTCTTTTGTTCAGGTTTCAAATTTGTAATCGAGAATTTGTCAAAATATGTTTCGAAGCGTAGTTGCCAATTTGAAATTAGTGCCGTAAAACACGAGAAAGCTGCCTTCTGATTGGTCATTCCATTGGTCGGTCAAAGTTCGCGCAAGGTCGGTCTGACGTGACTCGTAGTGGGATGTCCTCAGATCTTTGTTTAGCGGTAGCGAGAACTAAGATCTGATTTTATTGAGATTAGGTGATTATCCCCAACGAAGCCAATGTTTCAAGTCAATACTAGTATATACTCACCGCCAAAAGAATCGCGAATACCATACATGTTGGTTAATTATGAAGAATTAATCATATTCAAGAGATATAAGATTGGTTCGATGTAGGGCTGGGACGGGTAACTGGGGTACCCGGGTCGGGTGGGTCCTGAGTAGGACCCGGGTACCCACAGGACTACCCGGATCCGTGGTTAGTCACGTGATATATACTGTTTGATGACAAAAAATATCTAAAACTCTATGGTTACACTATAAGTCACTTATATCCTATTTCTTTCTGACAATACACCCATTCCTTCTGACTTTTATATGTTTGAATAAAGATAATACTTCATGCATTAAACTTCAGTGTATGCATGAGCGTATCGTCTTACACGTGTCTAAATATCTAAATACATTTTGCCAGGGCTACGGTCAAACGTTTCCAAATTGGACCGTTTGTACCTATCTCTAAATATCTACAGCGGGTACCCGGGTAGGGTCGGGTAATAAGGTGTAGGGTACCCGGGTAGTAAATTTGGACCCGTCCCAACCCGAGTTCGATGCACATGTTGCGTGAACCGACCCTCTAAAACGCATCACATGTGACGTCATAGATCCATGACTCGAGATGCACCATTATTCTCGCGCAAGATTAGCTTGTAAAGTATGGAATAAAGACACTCTGTGGTACCACTTGACTGATTGTTAGTTTTGTCATTAACTGGTACACATTGGAAACAGCTCCTCTTAACGTACATACTTCTCTATATGTTTCTATGGTGTGCGTTTCCTTTCGCGGCGAGTATACAATACACGAGTCTAAATGAGCAGCCTTCCAAATAGGATCAAGAATAAAATAATTTTCTTTAATAATACACATGTTTAAAATCCATCTGAAATATTGAAAAACAGCGCTGCTCTTTAGGTATCTGCCTGTAGGAGAACGCTGTTTTGTAGACGCTAAAATTCTGGTTTAAGAATTACATTAAACAGAATTCGAAATTAACAAAACACGTCTTACAATATATATTCATAACTAATGGTACTTAAATTAATCTTTTCCTGTATTTACTATCTGTAAAACACATTTTTGTTTACTAAGTGACAATCTCGTATTGAAACACCTACACCGCAATCGATGACGTCATGTCTTATTCGGAAAATATTCCGTGGTTATTTGAATATCCTTTAAATGGCTTCCTCGTGTCTTTGCATCATATTCTATGACCAAGTACTTAAAACCATCGGGAGAAACATCCAGTATTCTTCTACCAACTTTTCAACGCATCGATGGTATTTTAGGCATTTATCTAAAAAGGTTCAATGTATGTAGATATTTCCAAAAGATAGACGGAAGTTAGGAATATATAAAACAAGGAGCGATGCTGAACTTTTTTCCAAGTATATATTTAAGTATTTAATTCCAAGTGTCATGTATTTATATAGTTATGAATAAGTCACATTACCTGGTTTGACGGACTTGAATAGCGTGGCCTTGTTCCTAAACCAAGGCACAAACTCGTGGCATTCAAAGTCTGTCCGTAGGTCCGGTGGTCGGTCCACAACGGCAACTACTCTCTCATACATCGACGGCATGACGATGACTACACTGGAACCTTCGTCGACGATGGATAAGTAAGTCTGTGGTGTATCCTCAACACGTCTGATTGGTTGACCGAGAAGACGACACGCTGATATGGCCTTGGTAGGACATTATACCCGCCTAACACCCGGAATGTCTCTTGAGTGATTTCACCCCTTTTCTGTATAAATCTGTCCAAAGACCTGGAATGTCTATTTCAGGAATATTCCCTCTTCCTGGTCAAATTCTTTGAATCCGTTTTTTATCGAATTCAAAGATTCGTATTTTGAAGTATTGTCTGGTTACCAAGGGCGCTGTATGATCCTGGATTAAATTTCTATATCACTGATATTTTAGTCCTCATTTTCATATTGCGACGCTCGAACTATGTCAAACATGGACTAACAGTAAATAGCTTCACCAACCTATGTCGCTCACTTGTGCGTGTTTGTCAAACGAGTGTCCTTGAATTTTCTCAGTCATTTAACGAATGTCGTCTGCCTTGATTCAGTGATTCCCGCTTCAAGTCCAATCACTGAATCTATTTCAATATAAATCCAAGAAACGTTGACTATCGGTCAAGATCACCTCCAAATTACTCCTTGGTCGGCAACCTGGACACGACTGCCTGTTTCTCGTACACTAATTCCTCGCCCTGAGAAACGCCGTGTTTAGCTCAACGGTCCCGGCTCAATCAGACGGAGCAATCTCCGCACGCAAGTTGGGCTTTGCGTAGCACGCCTAAGAAACAATCCATGGATGTTATAAGTGTATATACCTCAGAGACACTCTATACCAGCGCTTTGAAAGCATATATTATGTGTGCCCGCTATTGTGTCAATAGCACGACCGTTAATTGTGACATGCGTAATATGAAGCCATTGAACAATGGCGAGTTGGGTCGTCAGCTCCCGACCATTTAGCGGGCAGTAAGTCAGCTGTGTTCAACGCTGAACCAAACCTAGTGTCACAGAAGTTAGAAACATGCGTCCCATTCGTGACGTCAGTAGGAGATTTTGATCACTCTGACGAAGCATAGGTTACTAAGAGTGAATAACTAGGCCTTATCCAATCGGATTAATTATTTGTCGGAGTGCATATTCATTATTGTATTGTCCTTCTCGTCCAGGAGAGTTTGCATAAGGCAGTGTGCCGTACTTGATCAGTTAATCTCTCAACGTCTTTCATATTATGTACAAAGAGTCAAGTTGTAAAAGTTTATGTTGGATTATACAATACCACGCACAGATCCGCAGAGTCTGACGAGCAAAGACAAGTTTCCAGTGGTCGATTAACCCCTCTTTTGAGGTGATGAGATGTTCTGTTATACGGGAGTTTGGGTTTGAGATAACTTCTTTCACGTTTAATAAAAATATTTATTCATCTTCGTGACGACTTCCCTGTCCACGTCTCCGATCACAAACTCATTACATATATCCAGGATGAATGTCTGCATTAAAAATGTAATGAATGTCTACATTATAAATATAATCATGATTATACCACTTTGATTATAGGATATTGTAACGTGAGGTTAAATGGGGTTTAACGTCGCGTTCAAGAATGAGTGAGTGAGTGAGTGAGTGAGTGTGTGTGAGTGAGTGAGCGAGTGAGTGAGTGAGTGAGTGAGTGAGTGAGTGAGTGTGTGTGTGTGTGTGTGTGTGTGTGTGTGTGTGTGTGTGTGTGTGTGTGTGAGTGTGTGTGTGTGTGTGTGTGCAAATCCGGACTAATGCAGGCTTTAGATTGCTAGCCCACTGAGATACCACGTCGCAGTTTAACATGGATATCCAACTCAGACACACACTCCGAGCTGACCAATCATCTTACAGCCATTGTCAATATTCACTTCTCATAGTCCAGGAGCGGTTGGGTAGTCTAGTGGTTAAAACATTCGATCATTACGCAAAAGACCGATTTCCAACATGGTAACACTGTGTGGAGGCAATTTCTGGGGTCCCTGTCCTGAATGACTGCATATTGTCAAAAAAGACGTAAAACCTAACTGCCGTAGATTGGTTTGTTTGTTATTTAACGCCGCAATATTCCAGCTGTATGACGGCGGTCTTTTAGTAATCGAGTCTGGACCAGACATGCCAGTGATTGAAATCATGAGCATCGATCCGCGCAATTGGGATACAATGACATGCATCAACCAAGTCAGCGAGCCAGACCACCCGATCCCGTTAGTCGCCTCTTTCGACAAGCATGCGTTACTGAAGACCTATTCTACCCCGGATCTTCACGGGTCCAACAGAACACCGCATTCAGCAATATTCAAGAAAGTACGTTTACGTGAGAATCGAAACCGATCTTTGGGGTGACGAGCGAACGCTTGAACCAGTAGACTACCCTACCACTGCAACAATGGATGAAGCTCATGGTGTCCAACGCCGGTATATACTGGCGGGCAAAAGAAAGTATACAGCCATGTTTGAAAGTGGCTAAAAATGAAATAAACAAGAAATGGCTAATCATTGGTGATGTAATTGATACGGGTGTCATAGTTGTGTTTTTGGACATTAAGTTTGAAGTGTTTCGGCGATTGTTTAGGCCTAGTAACGTTTTGATAACGTTTTGATAACGTTTTGAATGTTTTTGGTTAAATCCAGTTTTCAAGTGTAAACTTTCTTTTGCCCGCCAGTTTATGTCCAGAATTGCCAAAAGAAGCGTGTATACTCACTCACTCACTCACTCACTCGCTCGCCCACCTACCCACTCATTTTCTCATTCACCCGTGAAGATCCGGATTAGCCTAGGTCTTCAGCAACCCATGTTTGCCTTAAAAGGCGACTATGCTTATAAGAGGCGGCTAACGGGATCGGGTAGTCAGGCTCGCTGACATGGTTGATGCATGTCATAGTATTCCAACTACGTGGATCGATGCTTATGACGTCAATCACTGGATTGTCTGGTCAAGACTCGATTATATACAGACCGCCGTCATATAGCTGCAATATTATCGAGTGGAGCTTTAAACAACAAACAAACAAACAATCAAACATTAACTTACATCGTACGGCAATCATGAAGCTCCACCCTGTCGCTTTGGCCCACGCACCCCCGTGACGTTTCTCCACCCTCCTAGATTCCCCTGGGCTCTAAGTGCTAGCCTAGCCTACATACGATGCACGATATGCTGGGGAGCCGCTCACACCTCTCACTGCATCCGTCATGTAAGAATTGCATACCTACCTTCAACCATCTCAAGCCAAGACAATCCTTCGCGTCTCATTACAAATTAATCACCTGTTAATCAAACCACGTATTGTGCAAAGAGAGGCAAGAGCCCTAGTTACATCAAACAGTAATTAATTTCCAAGAGAATATGTCGATTCAAGTTCGTGACTACCAAACCAGTTCACGAAGTCGCTGCAGGACATTGGAGGGTTCACGTGCAAGAAGCCGACGTCTACACTGGTGTTACCGTCACGCACGACGTCTTCAACTGTGTCGAGTCGACCACTTTTGAAACAAATCTAGGTAAACATTGGTCTCCAATGGTAATACAGGTTGTGTTGTAGTTTTTACTCTAAACCTCCGTAAGTGGAGAACTTTTTGAAAGGTAAATACGGTAATACGTCATTCAATGCGGGGGTCTTAAAATGCTGCACTTTTTGATTCATAACAAACACACAAACAAACAAACAAACAAACAAACACACACACACACAAACAAACAAACACACAAACAAACACACAAACAAACAAACACACACACACACAAACAAACAAACACACACACAAACAAACACACACACAAACAAACAAACAAACAAACAAACAAACGCTTTCCATTGTTTAGGATCAGTTTGAGTAGTAGAAGTTGGTACAGTCGTGAGGACCCGTGAAGATCCGGGTTTGGGCTCAGTCAAACATTCAAAATTTTTACTGCCGTCCTTGATAGGACAATTGCAATTAAAATTTGTCAAAAGCCTGATCAGGATCCTGTGATTCGTGGCGGGAAATTCACAAATCTGTAAAATCATTTATTTAATCACGACACAAACAGATATTGTTCAGGAAGAGTCCCGATTCGTCCGTTTCCATGCAGCCGAATTCGTCCCGATTCTACCGTTCTCAATCCGAATCTAATCAGATTTGTGTCTTCCGTATGGTAAAAACGACCGAATCTGTCCCGACAGCGTCCCGATTCTCCCGAATGCGATCCGACAGAGATCAAACAGTGACGGGACAGTGAACAGACAAAGACGGTTCGCATTTGACAAGATCTGGACGCAATCTGGACTCAATCGACAAAAAAATGGCAATGAATAATTTCTCCAAATCAACCCCGTTCATCACGACAGCGTCCCGATCCACAGGACACCGTCAAGACAACACATGCAGGACATTGTTACGATTTTGATCTGATACAGCAGAATCTTTCACGACATAGTCACGATTGTAATCCGACTAGAGTTTCCCGAGTGTTACGGGACGCACATACTGTCGGCAGTGCTTGGCCGACCTCTCTGGACCTTTCCCGACTCGTAGGACTTGTTCAGACAATGATAGGACATTCGAGATCTTTAAGGATAGTAATCCGACTTTTTCACTTTTCGTGTCGTAGCGCTGTCTGATCTCAGAGCCATAATCGGCACTGTGTGAACGCAGCCTTAGAAAAGGTCTTCAGCAACCCATGCTTGGCGTAAAAGGCGACTATGCTTGTCGTAGGAGGCGACTAACGGGATCGGGAGGTCAAGCTTGCTGTCTCTGGTTATACATGTTATCGTATCCAAACTGCGTGGATCGATGTTCATGATATCAAAGACTGGATTGTCTGGTCTAGACGCGATTATTTACAGACCGCCGTCATATAGCTGGAATATTGCTGATTGCGGCGTTAAATAACAAACAAACTGTCGGGAGTGGTAGTACTAGTGTTGGTAGTGGTAGTATTAGTGTTTGTTTGCGCTGGTTTTAGAGGTGAATTAATTATGTTTTTTACAGTATTTATCCAAAACACCTTACACATTATTACTCCCGATGCATTAGGACAACACTATGACGATGACAACACCTACTTCAGCTTAAACACTACCACGACAGGACGTGGATTCGACAGTGTTAAGGCGCACGTGCTTCATACTGCAGCCCCTATCGAGGGTTCCCTGTGTGAGCATAACACACAACTTCTGGGTGGGATGAGAACCAACACGCTGAATGTTTAACCTCTTGCTCGCAAGCTAATGTAGTTGTGTGAGCACGCGCCAACAACGAAAAAACGTGTATTCCATCAATGCACTGGACGCCACTCCACCGATAATCCCTTTTGTGAATCTACAAATGCCATTGGTATCACATATGGCAGTACATGTATATCATTAAAGCCTTACTTTGTTCAGATATTATATTTTCATTGTAAACTGTCGGACAAAAGAATGCATTTGAAAATTGGATTTGACCAAAAGGAACAAGGCTAAAGACAGTGGACGAAACACTGCAAACTTAAGTGCTTAGTCCCACATTCAGGATTTTTACTGCCGTCCTTGATAGGACCATTTTGATTAAAATTTGTCAAGATCCTGTGATTCGTGGCGGGAAATTCACAAATTTGTGAAAACATTTATCAAGACAACAATCAGATATTGTTCATTTCCGAAGCAAAGTCGGACGACATCCATAAACCCTCTTCCTCATGTGTCATCATTTCTAAATTGACCCGTGAAGATCCGGGGTAAAATCATCTTCCCCAGGCAAGAGAGTTAGCTGACTATAAAAGTCCAGTTTCCACCCTTGCCGAGCTAGGCTGGGATAACTGGGCTCGGTCGTAGCGCCACCAGTGGCTATTACCAGTTGTGTCTCGTCTAAGCCTCTCCTATTGACCAATCAGATTTCACCTCTCGTATCACTTGTGTTTGCTTCACACAAAATGGTGGCGCCCGGTCAAGACGATCTGATCGAGACTCAAGATCTATATTGTGATAAAACGGGTTTTACATCGCGAAATGCATCAAATCACGCGAGCAGCTTGATTAAAAACATGAAAAGATTTGGAAAATATCTGCTGACAACAGGTTTGCGGTGCACATGCTTTGCAAATCCTGCAATCGGACCGCAATCTGCACGAAAGTTTACGAACCGGATTTCGATTTCGGTGCGCGATTTTGATTGGACTATGCATAGACTCGTTAGTCCAGCCAAAATGTAACTCCATAATACCAGCCTAGTTCGGCAAGGGTGGAAACTGGACTTTTATACTCAGTTAACTCCCTTGCCTCGGGAAGATGGGGTAGAATAGGTCTTCAACAACCTATGCTTGTCGTAAGAGGCGACTACCGGGATTGGGTGGTCAGGCTCGCTGACTTGGTTGACGCATGTCATCGTATCCCAATTGCCTGGAACGATGTTCATGATGTCAATCACTAGATTGTCTGGTCCAGACTCGATTATTTAAAGACCGCCGTCATATAGCTGGAATATTGCTGAGTGCGCCGTTAAACAACAAACAAAACAAAACTATCTGTTGGACATGGACAAATTTTGCGCAGTCATCAATTATCTAGATCTGAAACGGCCTATTCCAACAGCCAACCACCTGCTGTCAACTTGAGATCCTTCCCCTTGTCGCTGCATAGCCTGTCTCTCGTGAGACTTGTTGAGAACATTCTGAGACATGAACCGGGCATGACAAGGGTTTCAGCACGCTGGTTTCAGAGGCTTCTGATTTCTGATCGGGAACTCTCCAGGTTCACCACCTTTCATGAACAGTTACGTCATTTTGAAGCAGACTCTTCGTATTTTGTTGCTTTAACCCAGGATGATTCTTGGGTTTACTACTATCAGACAGAGACTCTAGAGACCAACAGTGAAGGCAGTGAAGAGATCTAACGCTTCGTCCGAAGAAGGCAAAATCTGTTGTCAGCTAGCAAGTAAACTGACGGCCAAAAAGAAACGTTACCAACGATATTTCTAGGATAAAATATGACCAACACAATTTGAAGCAGCAATAACAATTGTATTGTAGAAATTTATCATTCAGAACAGTAAAATGCGAATTTACTAATTCAACAACAAAGTCCTTGACCTCCAACAGGGACTTTTCTTGACAAGGGGTCATTCGTCCAGTATTCGATCAACAACATTGGTTACAACTTTAAGGTGAAAGGGAACAGATCCGTGCGTAATTTATACCCGGAAATTGCACGATGTTTTGGGAAAGAATGTTTTTAAAAAATGCTGACAGAGAACATGAAGGCTGTATTCGTGAGATAAGTTCTTTACTGTTTTTGAACAGGTTGGCATCTTTGTTTCAAAGTGGCAAATCAGTTAATGTTGGTAACGTTTCTTTTGGCCCTCAGTTTAGGACTGGGACAGGTAACTCGGGTAATCGGGTCGGGTGGTTTCTGAGTCGGACCCGGATACCCAAAGGACTACCCGGACCCGTGGTTAGTCATGTGATATATTTTTTAATGGCAAAAATTGTTCACATTTCTTTCTGACTATATAAATTTGATTAGAGAAAAAAGTCAATTTCAGTGTATGAATGACCAGATCGTTTTATACGAGTATCTAAAGACATTTTGCCAGGACTACGGTCAAACTATTCCCAATCGGACATTTGTACCTATCTCTTGATACCTACAGTGGGTACCCGGGTAGGGTCGGCTAATAGTGGGGTGGGTACCCGGGTAGTAAACTTGGGACTCGTCCAAGCCCTACTAGCAAGATATATGGCTTTGGTTTTCTGAGATTCCAAACGAATCCCTCTGCTGGACTACCTACCAAAAGTCAAACCATTAATGACCAATATTATGCTTATCTGCTTATAGGGGTCGATGCTGATTATGTCAATCACTGGATTGTCTGGTCCAGACTCGATTATTTACAGACCGCCATCATATAGCTGGAATATTACTGAGAGCGTCGTTACAAGCAAACAAACAAACAGCAATGTGACAGTAGTGGACACCAGAAATCGGCTTCACACATTCTACCCATGTAAAATCGAACCGGGCGTTCGTCATGACGAACACACGCGTTAACCTTACGGCTAGCAACCGCCCCTTCAACCATATCATTTATTATTTTAATTCAGCTTTAAAATTATTCGTTTTCAGTGACTCACAAATAACCTTCATTATATTTCATAGTTTCGTTCCGAAAGAAACCGAGGCACTCATTCAATACACGAGAAACACATTATCTCCGGTGTAAACCACTAGAAGACCCATAGAATTCACCGCTGTGCACCTGGTGACATGACGCTTGATTCGTTAGGGAAATACGGCTTATGTCCCCATGTTTTGTAGAGAACCTGTGGTTTCTTCCTGCTAATGTTTTTGGTAATGGCATGCATGGTTTTATTGACAATGTTGAGACTTGTGCTTTGGTGGCAGTTAATCATGTGACCGCGCCCGCCATGTCAGCAGTGATAATAAACGTGGTGCTGTTGTCGCAGCTAAGCTGTTTATTCGCCGATTGTGCACAAAGTATTCTTTGAATTGATATTCCCAGAATAAATAACACTTAACGGATCCAGGTAATTATTCTGTGTAACAATAAACACATTTGCATTCAGAAATCAATAACGGTTTATGGAGCGTGGTGAGGTGATGTCAAATGGGGTTTAACGTCGCGTTCAAGATTACTGCACTTATCCGTGTGTATTTGTGTGTGTGTGTGTGTTGTTTTCTTGTGTGTGTGCCTGTGTGCGCGCGTGCGTGCGTGCGTGCGTGCGTGCGTGCGTTTTGCTGTTTGTACTTACCCGGACAAATAAAGGTTTTATTGTGCTAGACCACTGAGATACATGCCACAGTTTAACATGGATACCCCACTCAGACACCGTATACTGACTCCGAGCCGACCAGCCCTTGGTATATCCCTTAATGCCGAGCGCCAGGCAATGTAACATCAAATACCATCTTTTAAACGTCTTTTGGTATGATGCGGCCGGGGATCGAATCCCGAGCCTTCTGCTCTCCTGGCAGACGCTCTACCACTAGAGCATGGAACATGGGCTGCTCCCACTACGGGACTCGCCGTATTTCCACTATTAAGAGCTGAAATCTGAAAGGGATGGTATCCATGGTTTAAAGGGTTGGTCCTCTAAGGTACGGGTCAGCTACAGCGCTCTACCACTAGAGCATGGAACATGGGTTGCTTCAGCTACGGGACTCACCGTATTTCCTCTATTAAGAGCTGAAATCTGAAGGGATCGTATCCATGGTTTAAAGGGTTGGTCCTCTAAGGTACGGGTCAGCTACAGCGCTCTACCACTAGAGCATGGAACATGGGCTGCTTCCACTACGGGACTCACCGTATTTCCTCTATTAAGAGCTGAAATCTGAAAGGGATCGTATCCATGGTTTAAAGGGTTGGTCCTCTAAGGTACGGGTCAGCTACAGCGAATGCTTCTCCGCATTATCTTTGAATATGAACATTTAGTTGACACATCTATGCGGCCGTCCCTTGTGACAGATGGAGATGCGGTAGGGTCGCGTTTGAAAGTAGAGTTGTTTAGATCCAGAGTTGCTGATGGAGGAAATACGGTCAAAGTGAACCTCATCATTCCGGGCGCCGATAATGCAGAAACCCCATCATCCGGGCGATTACTGCTGGGAACGCTCATAAGTATTTAAGACCCGAGTTGGTCCCTGTTTCCTATAGCAAAGGTGAGTAAGATGGTAACGTGAAATTAGGTTCAGCGCCGTTCAACATCATCAGCTAATGCCAAATGTAGTGGTCAGCGTGATTTTACGCCGCTTCAGACATTATGTTTGAGCGCGTGCGTGTGTGTCTGTGTTCGAGATTTGATTTGAAAAAAAGAACTGACATTTTTGCATGGCTGGCCCTGGATGTTGTGATTCCTAAAACGGCTGTTGTCAGCCTCGCCTTGTAAGGTGGGGCGTTGTCTTGTTTGAAAATGACGTTCGCGTGTTGCATAATGAGAAGGACGTGTGGCCGAAGAAATCCGTGTAACGTTGTGCTGTTAAATTCCCTTGAACTTGCACACTGTCTGTTCTACCAGTGTAGGAGATGGCTGCCCACATCATCACGCTACCACCACCAAATCTGTCCACTTCCTGCATGCAGTTTCGGGCGTAACGCTACTCGCGACGCCTGTAAACGTCACCCGTCCGCACGGCAAAGTATAAAACGTGACGTCACTAAACCAAACTTGTCTCCATCGCAGTTGTGGCCATACCCTGTGACCTCGACACCATTGACGTTGCAGCCGACGATGCAGGTCCGTGATAATGACATCTCGAACTGGTCGTCTGGCGCGGATTCCTCCAGCACGTAAACGGTTCCTCACTGTGTGGGCTGATATCCTACGCAATCCTGGGGTTGCCGTAGTTGTAGAGGAGGTCGTAGTGTTTCTTTCTTGTAAGTGACGTCACCGTATGAATCTGTCCTGCGTCTTGTTGTAATACGTGGTCGACCGGATCTGGGAAGGTCCTGTGTTGTTCGTGTGTCTGAGTGAGTGAGTGAGTTGGGTTTAACGCCGCTTTTAACACTATTCCAGTTATATCGCGGCGTGTCAGCTTAATATGAGAGGAAAGCCCGAAGTGATGCAGGTCTCGGACGTTTACCACTTCGGTGAAACCAACGAGCACGGGTATTCGTGTGTCTGATAACGGCTCCACAGTCTTTGAATGGTGCGTGGTTCTACCTGGGACAACGGGGCCACAGCTGAAGATGATTCTCCTGTTAGCCTTCGGCCGATGGCGTTGTTGCGTTGGGCTTCCGTCAGTCGTGGCATGTTTTCGCTGTTCAGGGCTGTAAGATTGTGATGGCATGCCAATGAAATCCAACGT
The DNA here is from genome assembly GCF_023055435.1 of Haliotis rufescens. Classification (NCBI taxonomy): domain Eukaryota; kingdom Metazoa; phylum Mollusca; class Gastropoda; order Lepetellida; family Haliotidae; genus Haliotis; species Haliotis rufescens. Next base: position 39,329,673 of record NW_025964383.1, on the reverse strand, counting down.
TTCTATAGCGCAACACGTAATGTTGCACGTGCCTGTCATGTTGATGTGTTTCGGCGCCAGGATATCACGTGGTTGTGTTTTTTGCGATTTGTCCGCCTTTCCACACAAATCAAACCCAATCCATGCAGAAACGGATATCGGCAACACTCTGAGAGATATTTTCAATTTAAATACTACAACGTTTCTGTTTTTCTTCTTCTTTTTTTGCAGAGTATTGTGGTGATGAATTTTGGCGACACTCGCTTCTTTCGAGGTGTATTTTTTCATGTGTGACGCTTCGATGACTGTATGCTAGCAGCACGAGTGACAAGAGTTTGTTTTCATCGATGAACTGAAGGTGAGGTGAAATTGGGTTTAACGTCGCGTCCAAGATAATTGCACTTATATAGCGACGTGCATGCACGTGTGTGTGTGTGTGGCTGCTTGTACTAGTCCGGACTAATGCCGAATTATAGTGCTCGCCCACTGAGATACCATGCCGCAATTGAACATGAATACCCCACTCAGACACAGTATACTGACCAGTCCTTGTTTTAGCCCCTTAATGCCGAGCGCCAGACAGGGTAACAACAAGTACCATCTTTTAACGTCTTTTTGGTATGACGCGGCCTGGGATCGAACCCCGGACCTTCCGCTCTCCTGGCGGACGCTCTACCACTAGACCACGGAGGCGGTCGATGAACTGAAGACGGAACCAGGCGACTTTATAGTGGAATGTGGCACGGTGTGGCAGCGTGAAACAGATCATCGGTGTCGCAATAACTAGACGTTACAATATTTAAACTTTGTAAATGGCAACTGGGCACTTTTAGGACTCTCAAGATGTGTCCCACACGCTTGGCATTCCTCGCGTCGCCTGGGTGTGTTTTCGGCTGCTCCTCAGTAAAACGTAAGTATTCGCTCGCGTTTTAATCAGTAAGGAAATATCCTCCCATGACAATTTCCTGTTCTCACCAGACAATGAGACCAAAATGCACCGATGAAGACATATGTCTCAGAGATTGCGAGCAATGTCGAGGCTGCATACGTGACTTTCCATAAATCTATGAATAAGCCTTGTACCTGTGGAGGTCCTTTGGCACGTCTTTATTCAAGGCAGGATTTGCTTTGTATCAATTTTATTTCAATGTTGTTTCAAATTTCCCTCCACGTTGTTTCTATGTTACGTCGGTTGAACCAGTGTTTAGTTTAAGATTTACGGTGATTTACAAAAAGGACACGATTCACATCCGAAACATAAATTTGAAATTTTGTACACACCTCAAAAGTCAGAGGTATCGCACCTCCAAGCTTTTATAATAATTAGCAGAAAACAGATGGGTGCAGAGAAACTGGAAAGGGAAACAAAACCATCAAAAGTGTTTAATAATGTCAAATAAGATTTTAATTCTATGAATAATAGGGAGCATTTGCAAAGGAAAACCTTAACTTTATTCGCCGGCGACTATACGGACTGTAACTGGAGATAAATAGAGGCAGTATAAGTATGGTAACTGTTAGGTATGAGATGGACAGATCAACACATACATGTCTAAGTAACGTACCCATGTCACAGTTAAAGTATCAGCAGTTTACATTAAGTCAATATCTGGTTTAGCCACCCAATACACGGATCACATCAGCAAGACGTCCCCTCAGGCTCAGGCGCTTAATCCTACACTGAAAGATGCGTTGCCATTCCTGATGCGATGCCTGGCTCAATTCTTGGAGATTCTGTACTGGATGGTCCCTTTTGCGTTCAGTCGACGCCTAATGGTGTTAAAGGACACTCTTTTGGGAGTATGTCAGTGATGTTGAAGTTGAGGTTTTGCAGCCGTTTTGCCTGGCGTACAAGGACCCTGTTGTATCTGGTACTGGTCTTCCCTGGGCATCTGGATCTCAGCAAGATCCTCAATTGTCCAGTGTTTTTTTCTAATGAGCCGACTGATTACAGTATGATTAATCTTCAACATGGTGGCAATAGCAGGACATGTTCCATCTTTGATTTACTGGGACGGTACACTTAGGCATTTCAGTTACAATTGTTCCAGAGAAACTTTCATTCAAAAATGTATACCAATAAACAGAGAACATTCAGTCCTTAATAACATTCAGCCTGGCCTGAATTCAGCCATTGAAAGTCAATTCAACATTAACATCAGCACACAAAGCCCACTCCAACATTGAAAATGAACTCGCAATTACACTTCAAATTTGGTGGTGTGACGTTTTGATGAGGTGTATATATGCATTACTAATCAGTAAGGTGTGTAATGTGACATTTGCTGTTCAGGATAATACTTTTCTCTCTCCATTTTTGGCTTTTCCTTTGCATATGCATGAAGCTATCTTCTCCTGGCACCTGGTAATAAAATGGTCAAGCAATAAGACAAGCCAACATTGTAATTCTAAGTAATTTATTCTTTTTTTGTTTCTGTACAAAGTCAAACACTGTGCACAACATTATGTCAATGCAGTTGGAATTTCTTTATAAAATAATTTAAGCTAAATGTGAAAATATTATGATTTACACTGTAGTCAACATACACATACAACGGTCCTGAAAGCACATGTCCTTATCTCCCCTTGGGCAGGGGAATCCCCATTTCATACCCCTCCTATTCATATGGCCTGATCCTTTTCAAACGGATCATACCAAATGAAACATTTCTGGGTTAAGGGAGTTCTCTGGCAGCCGTTTACAATATCGTCTCCATCAAATGCAGGAAACATCTTTCAAACCCACAACCCATACGTCAAAATGGTACGGCCCACTGTTACACTTGGAGCGTGCCATGTTGACAATATAGGGGGAAGTATCCTCAAAGGGCCATTCACACAAATTGACATTATTTACACATGCTAATCACCACAATTGGAGTATGCTTCTCAACATGGAAAGCACTGAAGGAAATGCTAACATAAGCATACTGCATTACTGGAACCAACAATGGCTAAAACCCACAAATACTGAAAACACAGAGAACTTAATAACATTCAGCCTGTCTTGACTTCAGCCATTGAAAGTCCATTCAACATTAACAACATCAGCATGCAAGGCCCCCTCCAACAATTGCAAAATCTCATAACAAAAATCCACGAAGATTGCATAACTGCAGAAATCATGGCATTTCTCTGGGGCATTGTTCTCCAACATCCTTAACAGTAGGTCCGAATGGTGTATTTGTAAGAGATCTTTCCTCTAGTTAAGTACATTACGTGCATTATTATGAACAAGTAGTTACCAGCATAGGTAAATACGGCTGTGTGCACATGGAACTTACTTGTTACTGATCTATTTCATGGATGTGCACTTGGGTGCAGGTGGTGGTAGTAGGTAGGAGACCACATCTTTATTTGATGTTTAATATCATCCCAAAATATAAAAACTATGCTAATCAAGAGCGGTTTATGCAATTAGATGACATCTTGTTGACTATTGGTTTAAATATTACAAGGTTATTCATTCTCAGCTTTCACACTGGAATCAAAGTGAGTGAGTGAGTATGGTTTTATGCCGCTTCTAGCATGTTTAGCAATATCACTGGGGTGGACTCCAGAACTAGGCTCCACACATTGTACCCATGTAGGCAATCGAACTCGGGCCTTCAGCATGACAAGCAAACGCTTTAACCACTAGGCTACACCACGGCCCCGGAATCAACATGAACTAGAACATGACTTGAATGAGGATATTAAACAACATATCAATATGGACTAAATATTGGAGCCAACACGTTCACCAGGTAGAAATAGTTCCAAATATGGTTCTGGAGAAACCAGACTTCTCATCCTCCTTTCATCACCTCTGTTACCATGGTTATGTGGCATCCAACCAAATATACCAACAACAATTATGGAAGGTGCATCCATCTTTGAAACATCAGAGGGGGCCTTGTGAATTCATCAAATTATACAAAACATGGTAATTAACATAAAATCAGCAACACTGTCAGATTTGTACATGTTCAGCACTTCAAAACAAATAGCACTGTCATAATGCGAATAATAGCAGCAGCTACACAGTATAAACAGACAGCAACTGTCTCAAGTTAGAATACGCTGTACATAATATAATAACTTGGTGGCGGCTGCAGCGGCATAACGTGGAGACAAACAAATAACAACTGTAGCTGCTGCTGCTGCTGCTGCTGCTGCGGCTGCTGCACAGGCTCCATATCTACACCATGTTTTTTGTATTAATTGTGCATTTTAATTGAATATATACATACTGTACAATGTGGGCATAAGTTCCTTTAGCCAGTCTACATACAGTATCACAAATGTGCATCATATACAAAAGGCAGAGATTTAGGCCAGGCATTTCCCATGCGTTTTCTGGGCTATAAAACAAGGTTATGCCAGGCTTGGATGGGGCCGGTGCAGACTGCTTTGATAACAAGAAGGCTGAACCACAAATGTCTAAAACACAACTAGGAGAGATGAAAGATGTGACGATGCTATATTCAGTATCATTTTCTTGCATACATAATTCACGCATAGCATGGCCTCGTTTCACATCTTCATAAAGCCCTTCATTTCTCTTCTAAAGACGAAACAAATTACTTGAACACACCTGGCTTTAAGCTGTTTATGTGTGTTTTCAGACCTGTACCTAATTAAAAAGGTCTTAACGACCAATCATTATGAAAACGCATATTTGTACTTTACGGTTTTACATCTGTTAGTAAAGAACAGTCCTAACTAAGCTTTCTAGATTTAGAGAATGACATGAAATAAATCCATCGAGGTCGACCGCCAAACAAACGTTTCATGATTGACCGCATCTGCAAAATGCTGGCGCTTTAATTTCTAAACCATGAACGGCTACCAGCTCTATCTGCCACACAATAACCAAGGAAACTGAAGGAATCAGATGCCTATCAAGACTTTTCAATGGAGATATCTCTGCCAGCTGCAGGATTGTGAAACCGAACAGGTATTGGCTAAAGTGAGTTCAGTTGCGCAGTCTATGATGGAAACTATCCAGGTTTCTTCCATGAATACTGCAGTAGCCTTCTGTTTGCAGGGGAAAAACCAGGAAACTGCTACTCCGAGACGTTGAGGTAGAGGCCATGCTAGTGGATCATCATCATTCTCACTCCACATCAATAAATACACGCACACTCTATCTTGTCACCGTACTATACATCATGTGTTTAGCATCACAGAGCTCACAAAGCTAACAGCCAGCTCAAATGTACACCAGTGTTATCATTTACAAACACTTGGGATTATTTACACTAGAAATTCTCCCTGACAGAAGAAAGTCAGATTCACAAGAACAGCTGAGGTTGACGATATATTTGGTTGATCATATATGATCGTGCAAGCGCCGCGCCAATCCTCAGGAGCAAAAGGAGAAGATGAAGTAGAAGTGTGTTGCTATCTAATACTGCATCGACATTTACAACAGGTGGGTCAAAGTTGCATGTATGAAGTGGCATTTTCATGATTCCATAACGTCAAGAGAGGAAGGAAGAGACTAGACGAAGGCATGACAGAACGATGATGAAGTAAAGTGATGAACCTGTGCCCCACAAACTTGAGAAAACCCCGTGAAAAGATGGAAACAGACAAATCTGTTTGTGTCACAATGTCCGTTACACATCACAGAAGCGCTAACGTGTGCTAATTCTTCAACTACTGCGGTAAGTAATAAATACTTACTTCTTTGCATTCAAAACAACTGGGATGCTGTCAGGTACTACAGGGACTTGCATGGGACTAGGGGTTCTTCCAGATAAAGCATCTCACAAGGATCAGTCAGGGATAGTTTACTCGGAGTTGAAGTAACAAACTCTCATGTCAGTGGTCAATGGAGCCGACAGACACCAGTCTTCGTCAGTGTAACCTTTGAGCTCTAGCACAGACAATGTTTTTGCATCTGTGTACTGAATACAAGTACAATTCCAATAACTGCTACAAGTGCTAAATTTATGTCTATGCATAGGTTTACATCATAAACACTCTGTTACAAAGTCGCCAACGACATCTACTACTAGACTCCATTTGTGACGTGGCTCTGTAGACTCCGGTTGTGACATGACTCACAAGGCAGAGGTGATTGTGAGGGCACACACAGGAATGATTATCATGCAAATCAAGAGTGAAACTTTGTCAACATGCAGAAAACTGCTCAGATTTCAAATACTCAGGGTCTGCCATTTTAGATCCACATTTCTCTAGAAATGACTGAAGATAAGAGAGCAAAGATGGTGAAAAATGTTGTTCATGCTGACATGGTTACCATGGCTACAGGGATACAGTCTATCTGGTGACAGTTGAAGACAGGGAATACTGCAGAAATAGATTACTTATCTGCAACATGCTTTTGATTCTTATCAACAAATGATCATCGTATTTAACACATACAACAACAATGGCCTATCTACGTATTGCTTATGAAAATATCCACATCACTTCCATATCATCTGGAGTTACTTCCCCTTGTAATATGGCACATAATGTATGTATGTCTTGGCTTCAAATCAAATTTACTAGAACTTAAACTCAAACTGCAGTATTAGAACCAAGTAATAGGAGCACTTTCTGCAAAATCAAACGAGAAAGCTGTTGGATTACGGGTAGCACTTGTTGTAAAAATCAAGAACAAATTAGTCATCCTCGTTCAGATTGTTGTTGAAAAATAAATACGTTATAAATATCAGCATGTCTACATGAATATGGATTATTCAAATCTCAGTCTGGACCGCTTAACATCAGGGAGATTAATTTGGGAAATTACTGTACAAGTTCATAAATACTAACCACATATTCGCCACTTGCTACTACATCCATATAGTACACTTGTATACCACACATGTAGCTAGCTAGCTCAGACACAACACATTCGGTTAACTCATGACTTCAGCTGCACCACTGTGGCAACAACTCATTAAACACGACAACAAACCTCAGCATACAAACATGTGGAATAAATGAAGATATTTTCATGTGTCACCCGATGGGAGACTGACTTGTACCTCATGAGAGTTTGCATATGAAACAGATGCCTTGGATTAACTACAGGCTAAATGGTGTGTACTGATCAGGATGTCTCTAAACTTGACTGGGCCCACACTCAATGACTGGGACAAAATGTACTGTAGCTAAACTGAACTAACATCGTAAGTATCTTTGATGCACTTTTTTCTACTTTCGAGATGTATCTACTGTTGTGTACTACTATAAAACATGTAATTCAAAATGCAGTTGAAATATTCTTTGAGTACTTTTTGACATAAACATTTGCAAGTTTGTAAATGATTTGATTAACTAAATGTCTCAATAACTTGTTCAAACACTTTGACGTTTGTCCTGTACATGCTCAATTTTCCCAAACAGCCATGCAATTTCAAAACTAACACCTCCCTTATACCACAATGTACAAATGACCTTCAATTGAAGCATTTGGAAACAGCTGAACCATTGACCATCACATAAATATCACATTGCAGGATTCAGGAGTAGATGTCAACGTTATCTTTGCAATCACTTTCAGCTGCATGCTGAGGGTTAGGTAAACTGAGGGCAGTCGATGCTATTTCCTTCTTCCTTGGTATATAGGTAGAACTGTATGTGATTGGCTGCATATCCTGTTATGTATCATGGCATAGACCGATTTGGAGGATGTCTGTGTCATGTAGACATTAGTCTGTGGTGATATCATATTGACGATCTGTTTGTACAGGCATCAGGCTATCGTACCATCCAGTTTAAGAAACTTGCTTGTCGTGGATATTTCATATCACAAGAAGTTGCATATCGGACTCGGACTCCAAGCGAATTCCTCACCAGATACTGACCATCCAGCTCATGAATGTATTAATAAACACTTGAGGTTGCCATGGTATACAAGGCAGAAACTTTCCAAGGCCATCACTTCCGTTCACTGGGAAAACAGATGAAACTCCTGACAGGTGTCAAGCACAGTTTGTCAAGCTTAAATCACAGATTAGATTCAGTGAAACCTTGCTTCTCTCCTCGGGAAAACAGTACCTTCGACATTGACCTTCTATACAAAGCTCAGTCCACACCTTCTAGACAGGACCATCACAAATAATTATCACAAAGCACACCCGTGTAACAGTAGAGCCACTCACTCGCTCACGCCTCTGTGTGAGTTCTCTCCCCCTTCCTCCCCCATCTCCTGATTGTCTGTGGGTGGTGGTTGTTGGCCTGGAGGTGGTGCCTGCTGCTGGCCCTGTTGGTTCAGCTGGTTGTTGATCTGATTACTGGGCTGCACTGGGTGTGCAACTGGTTGCATGTGTATCTGGTTGTTCTGCACATGCTGTTGAGGCTGGGGTGCTTGTTGTTGTTGCTGGGGCGCTTGTTGTTGTTGCTGCTGCTGCTGCTGGGGTGGCTGCTGTTGCTGAGAGCCCTGTGGCTGCGGCTGCGGCTGAGGCTGTGGCTGGTTGCCAGGTTGCTGGGGGAATCCGGGAACTGGGTCTTCCTGGTTGGCAACCTCCTGTTCATCGGTGAGCTCCCCTTCCTCTTGTTCCTGGGAACATAGCACATACTCAGCATATTACTTACTTTGGTATGGTTGTCACTGTAAGTCATTATTTCCCGCAATTCAGCACATGGTCTGAAGTCATGATCGCACAATGTTCCTAGCTAATAAGAGTTTCTGTATTAAACTAACATCTATAGAAAATGATAAGGAGTGATAATATCAGGAAGGAGGTGAGGTGAAATTGGGTTTAACGTCGCATCCAAGATTGCACTTATATAGTGACGTGCATGTACGTGTGTGTGTTTGTGTGGCTGCTTGTACTAGTCCGGACTGATGCCGATTTATAGTGCTAGCACACTGAGATACCATGCCACAGTTTAACATGAATACCCCACTCAGACACAGTATACTGACTCCAAGCCGACCAGTCCTTGCTTTAGCCCCTTAATGCCAAGCGCCAGACAGGGTAACAACAAGTACCTTATTTTAACGTCTTTAGGTATGACGCGGTCCGGGATCGAACCCCGGACCTTCCGCTCTCCGGGCGGACGCTCTACCACAAGACCACGGAGGCGGTCAATATCAGGAAGGAAGTCTCTACATTACTGGCATAGACTGCTTAGGTAGACATTACGAAAAGGACAAGTCACCCTCGACTTGTAGCTTCTCTTTGCATTTCTTACCTCTTCTGGGCACAGCTCGTAGGCCTTCGCTAGTGTGATCCTTGCACTCTGTGACCTTTCCAGGAAGTAGCTGAAACAGTCATTACTGGTTGTTTAGATCCTTGATCAGTGAACACACAAACCAAATGCACATATGGATTGTGCAAAATCATATTGAAGCGATTACTTGATCAGTGAACACACAAACTAAATTCACATATTTTGGAAAATATACCATATTTGGAGAGACATCTACAATTGCTACTCACCCATTTGATGTTTCATTTGACTGGGCAGGCGGAGACCAGTTATTGTATGTGTACTGTGCATTTCCCGGGTATGGTCTCTGGAGAAATGGAGAAATAATTTGAACATTATTCAGGAATTTCTAATGTACAAAGCACAAAGAATGACTTTCATTGTTTATTATCTGTAAAGAATCCAATAAATATCTGAAAGTTAACTCAAACACATACAGCAATTACTGTAAATGTCCTTGTTGGTTATGCATTAACAGAATCACTGGGATAAGTTCAGTTCTGTTTCTATCCTATTCATGAGTGCTCATGTCTTTATAACAGCCTAAGCCATCTTTGGGTCACAACAGCCCTCTCCATACAAACCATTTGTGTATACTTCAAACAATCGATCAAGAAAGAACCTCTTAGTGTTACACTTACTCTCTCCAACTCATCTGTTAACCAGTCAACTGCTCCACTCCACTTTCGCTTGAGATCTCCGTTACTTTGTAACATCTGAGCAGCAGGTGCACAACTGAAACACATAACAGTGTTCTCTGTACAAATACATCTTCAAATGCAACCGGGGTAGAATAGGTCTTCAGCAACCCATGCTTGCTGTAAAAAGCGACTATGCTTGTCGCAAGAGGCAACTAACGGGATCGGGTGGTCAGGCTCGCTGACTTGGTTGATGCATGTCATCGTATCCCAATTGCATGGATCAATGCTCATGATATCAATCACTGGATTGTCTGGTCCAGACTCGATTATTTACAGACCGCCATCATAAAGCTGGAATATTGCTGAGTGCGGCGTTAAATAACAAACAAACAAACAAACAACCAATAGAAACCTTCAAAAACATATAGCAATACCCCCAAAAGTGTTTGAAATTCTACTCGCCCTTAGTAAAACATTAACAAAACTAGTCTGGACTAGAGAGCTAGTCCTAATTTCTAAGCCTGATTCTTTTTATACACAATTCTTTGCAAAAGAACAAGCGGGAGACAGGGAGAGAGGGAGAGATGTTTAATGCCATTTCTGTAATTCAGTCATTTCTCAGTATGTCAGCTTGATGTGGGAGGAAAGCCTGAAGTGATGAAGGCCTTTCCCACCTTGGTGAAACCCATGAGCATAGGTATGGTGCCAACAAATCCAAAAACATATCCACATCGAATCTGGGATTCAAACCCACGACCACAGGTTTCTGGCATGCCTAAGGCAAGCAACTGTACTTACTGTGTGAAGAGTGCAACCATCATCTTTATACACTGGTACGCTCTCTTCTGGTAGTGATTCTTTGATCTTTGGATTGTGTCAAACAGCCCATCTCTATCATCTGGGATGCCTGGAAAAACAAAAGCCTCATACTAATTCGACCAGACATGCAGCACTTGCTTTAACGTGTTATCAAAACCTCACACGTTATATACATATATTGCACATAAAGGTAGACGGTATGGTCATATTATTAGTCTGGTTCAGATCTGTAGATGTTTCAACAGTTGTCTTGATGAGAAATCCCTCAGATGAATGCACAATACAGACAAATCAACAAATCCTAAGAGATTTGTCACCATGACTAAAGGGAGATTACTTTGGATGTCTCTTTAACTTTTCAAACAGAAAATATGTGTGGAAATGTTGTCAAATAAATAGATGTAACTTACCTTTCAGTGCGTTGTGTATCCTGTGGTTCTGCCAGGAGTCTTCCAACATCAACATTTGTAAGAGAAGATCTAAGTATGGCCTGAGCTCATATGTGTAGGAATAGGCAACCTGGCGAGATAATGCATGGATGTTAGGCTCACAAACTTCAAGATTACACAAGAAGGAAGTCTTTCTCTCCCTGAACACACATCCTGAGAAGTGAGTGAGAGCACAAGTTCAGTTCAACGCCGCTTTCAACAGCGTTTCAGTTATATCAAGGTGTGTTACTGTTAGCTAAATGTCAGAGGAAAGCCAGGGTGATGCTGGTCTCCGACGTTTACCATTTAGGCGAAACCCAGAGCATGGTTATGATGCCGAGAAACCTAGAAATATAATCAGGGTGAATAGGAATTCAAATCCACAATCCTACGGTTACTGGGACAGTTAAGGAATGCAACTGTGCATTGAATTGACAACTGGCCAACCTTTCCCCCTTCTGGGTGAGAACACCAATGGCCATCTTCAAAATCATCATACACCTCATTAGTCAAGTCTCCCATAAAAGTTGTATCAGGGATAGAGTATCTTGGGAGTGAATATTGTTAAGGACATAATCCATCAACATTATTCAGTCTGCTGTTAACTGAATCTGGGTCAGACAAACCAGTGGCTGATGGTATGAGCAACAATCATTCACACCATCAGGGTACAATGTCACAATATCAACCAGGGCACACATTGTGGCCACCAGATTTTCATTGTAGTTGTTCTGGCAGGATCTGGGGCCCTTCTTCCCTGAAATCCATACAGGGACCAGTCATAAAACTTGAAATGTCATATCTACTTATGACAACAAAAAGGATTACACCTTAAAAAGTTTATTTTCTCCTATTCCTAATGACACCTGAAACACCAGTAGAACAGTCCATGGCTACACAGCTTGTGGTATAGCACTCATACCTTGTTGTTTATATTACATCTGGACAAAAGCATACAGGCTCACTGCCTGGTTAACATACCTGCCAAAGAAGCTCACTGAGAACTGTGGAAGAGAAGTGAGGGTTCTCCCAGCAACAGAACTGAAATCATAGTAAAATATTGTCAAGGGGAAATCTTGTAAGTAAACACAAACACATACACCATTTGTACACATACACATCCACATAAAAGATCAAATGTTACCAATTTATTCTCAGGATCCCTGTACTGAGCCCTAGTACAAAGACAAATACTAAAATAATTGTCAATTCTAATGCTAAATAGTGACAATTTCCCATTGTTTTGAAGTTTTCATATTCTATCAAAGACAAAAGTTCCAATCACTGAAAGTGCAACATACATTCATCAGTGGTATTCAAAGAAGATTACAAGAACAAGTTTTGTGATACATTGGTACTAGGTTCCAGTCTGTGCCAATATGTTTGGAATCTAGTAGTCCAAACTTGTCCTTTATGCACCATTTTCAGTAGTTCTGGTGTGATTTGTACTATAAAACATAAACCTATAAAAATCAAAATGAGTGAGTGAGTGAGTATGGTTTTACGCCGCTTTTAGCAATATTCCAGCAATATCACGGCGGGGGACACCAGAAATGAGCTTCACACATTGTACCCATGTCGGGAATCGAACCCGGGTCTTCGGCATGACGAGCGAACGCTTTAACCACTAGGCTACTGGGCAACCCCCAAAACAAATGAACGAGATTGGGCTTTGTACAAGTGGTTAAGTGTTGGGGCCCCGCCCACCCACCTTCAGCAGCTTGGTGGTGTCCTCTGTGTTGTTACACTCCTCTATGAGTTTCTTCACGTAGCTGGTACGACCGAACAGCACCTCCTCCACCTGAGATTGGATCTCCATCAGTGGCTGAGGACAGTGCTGGTCACCGTGGGGGTTGGGCAGTGGAGGCTGACCCTGAAAGAAGGCTTCATCAGTCAGAAAATCTTTCAAATAGAGGATGCCAATACATGAAAGCCAAGATCATCGATATGAGGTAGTACATTTCACATACAGCATATACAGTGAAATCTTATTAACTCAAACTTCATTGATATATTGTATGAGTTGTTTTAATGTCAGGGTACTTGCAGAATCTCTATTGACATTATGGTTTAATATTGACTACGACAAAATAAATTCAACTGTATCGGTCAAACTTCTTCATGTAAAAGGCAAATGTTTTTATTATTCATATCAAGAAATCTTTCAAAGATGAAGCATTGATTGTCAGAAGATGGAGTGCAAAGCTTATATGATGATATGAATATTTTCTGTACAGATATATATACTTAGATTTAGGGTTTCACACAATGTTGATTCTACTTACATTGACTGAGCACTGACACCTTGCTGACACATCACAGCATCGCACTAGATGAGACACTACTGAGTAGAGTTTGCTGAGTTCAGCGTACTGATACTTGATGGGAGGACCTGCACCTTCATCTAGAGCCACCATTATAAACTGAGCTGGCACATTCAGCCGAAGCAACTGTTGTTTCTGGAGAGAAGAAAATCACACATGGGGTCATTATGTTTTTGACTGTCAGCTTCCTAAATCTACAAAATAATAAAAACACAACCATTTCTCTTCAGACTATGTGAACACCCACTAACAAATGGATCTCTCATTCATGGCAGAAATGTACTATCTATTGTTATATGATATAATGCCTGAGAGTGAGTGAGTTTTGTTTAACACTGCTTTGAACAGTAATCCAGTCATATCACGGCGTGTCAGCTTAATGTTGCAAGTCTCAGCGGTTTACCACTTTGGTGAAACCCACAACCATGAGTATGGTGCTGACCTAGAAAAATAATCAAGGCGAACCACGATTGAAATCAATAGGTTTCTGGCATGCCCAAGGGATGCAACTCTGCACAGCAAATACTGGTCCACCCATGCCCCCTCATGCCTGAGTTGATGTCACTTACAAATGACATTGTTGCTATGACTTCAAGTTGAGACTATGTCATCAAAAGAGGCTACCAGTCTCATTCTTGTGGTCTGTTCTTGTTTTCCTTTATTTTTTGCCCTTGACTAGTATCTTCAGGCCAGAACACAATCAAGGGTAAGTTCTTCATTATTCATTACAATTGTGTACATAAAGAGTGTACCTGTGAAGATCCAGGTTAGAATAGGTCTTCAGCAATCCACGCTTGCTGTAAAAGCGACAATGCTTGTCGTAAGAAGCTAACGGAATTAGGTGGTCAGACTCGCTCAGACTGATGCTCATCATGTCAGTCACTTGACTGTCTGGTCCAGACTCGATTATTTACAGACCACCATTGTACAGCTGGAATATTGCTGAGTATGGCGTTTAACAACAAACAAACATGTAGAGTGAGTGAGTATGATTTTACACTGGTTTTTTTCAATGTTCCAGCAAAATCACTGGGATGGACCCCAGAAATGTGTCCATGTAGATGAACTATCAGTGGATGACGTACCTCCTGTATGCCGAGGTTGAGGTACATGAGGAAGAGGTGGAAGTATTGCTGCAGATGTCTGCCATGTTCTGACACCTCCTTCCTCATGAGAGCTAGCACAGCCACCAGCAGGTGATCACTCAATGTGGCATTGGGGTCTGCAGCCTGGCCAGCAGCTGAAACACACATATACATTAACATCAACCCTCGATACTGTGAATATCTGTACAAATACATACATATCTGGCCTATCAAATATGGCAGGAATTGGCCAATCCAATTTTAAAGGGAGAGAAATGTTGTCCTTCACCCATGGCAAACATTGTGTTTCTAGTAATTCAGGTAACTATTTTTGTCTCTGAACAAATCTTAAACAACCATCCCCTAGATTTAAAAGAGAAATAGAAGACAGATTTGTTTGAGCAACAAAACAAGAACTCTTTTTCAACATTACATGTCTCCATCAATATTGTTCATTGTGAATAGCAGGAATAAAAGATTGACAATGATCAAGATGCCAAAGTAATAGGCAAGACTGAATTTCCCACCGAACAGGTGTCACCAACTTCCTTGTCTGGACAATAAAAGGAATTGTTGATATTTCACTAATGTGATAAATAGTAAGTGAGACTATATGTTCCACTTCAGGGTCCAATCAATGCCCATATCTAGAGTATGATCACGGTGGTCAGGGATTTATCAGGGATTCCAAATAGAGTAAAAGAAAGTGACCTTAGCCAGCAAATCAGTACAAAAGATTTTACTGTTTAAACTTGTCAGTGTTTGAAATTAAACATGAAAGTCAAGGGGTCCTTGTCATTGCCCTAATGTTTTTCTGCAGACTTTCTGCAGAATATCGGCCACTGAGCAGGTCTAGATAAATCCCTGGTGGTGTAAATTCTGGAAGACATAAAAGCCTACACTCACCATACAGCCCCTGTACCAAGGGTGGAGGACATGGTCCATCTTGCAAGGAGAAGTGTGCCAGTATCACAATAATCTTCGCAAATGCACTCCGCACCTAAACCCACAAACAGTGATATAATATAAAATGAAGTTGCACAATGAGCGAGAGAAAGCTATAAAGCACCCTCACTTTACAACCATACAGTTCATTACAACAGAAGAGTTTAAGCTAAACTGTTTCAAATCATAATCAACCAATATTCCCATGTGACATGGTGTATGATATGTATCATTATACATAAGGTAAAGCCTTAAGTATTAAATTATAACCAAGACCTACTAACTAACTACTATATCAGACCTGTTTGCCCCTAACTGGCCATACCAGTATTTCACTAAGAATCTGTCAGTAGTTTCAGCTAATTGTCAGTAGTCATTTTTTAATTAACTTGTTAGAACCTTATTAATATCATATTCTTAAAATCCTGTTTCTTTCACCTGACTTCTAGTCCACCCTTTTTTCAAAATCAGTAAGAACTACAGAGTGAGTGAGTGAGTACGGTTTTAGCCGCTTTTAGCAATATTCCAGCAATATCACGGCGGGGGACACCAGAAATGGGCTTCATACATTGTACCCATGTCGGGAATCAAACCCGGGTCTTTGGCGTGATGAGCGAAAGCTTTAACCACTAGGCTACCCAACCGCTCAAGAACTACAGAGAAACTGTGAGCAAACAGGTCTGCTATACACTGTACTATGGAGAAAGCCAAATGTGTACTTAATGCTCACCTCAGAACTAGGACATTCTAGTAAGTACTCTGCAAATCTAGATGGGTGAGCAAACAGCACATTGTGTGCAAACCAGCTGCGAACACTCTTGCTGTATCTCAGGTGTATATGCAGTGCATCGTACCATTCACTAGCAGAGCACCTGTAAACAAATCAGGTTTCAATAATACAAAAATAGTCCGGCAGTGTTCAAAGCCTGTTTCATGTTTCTAAGCCAATCATGTTAACAAACATCATTAAATGAATCGCAGATGTTAACCAAATTGTTTGAAATGCAACAAGATGAGCAAGTGTAAAACTGTATGGCACTTTTATCAATATTCCATCAATATGCTCTAACGCTAGCCCACCCCACTGCCACTCACATGAAAATGATTCCATTCTCAGCAAAAGCAGTACTTAATATTAAAACAATTTTGCTAGTCTGATTTGTTTATTTGTTTGGTATTCAACACCGCACTCAGCAATATTCCAGCTGTATGACGGTGGTCTGTAAATTAACGAGTCTGGAACAGACAATCCAGTGATTGACATCATGAGCATTGATCCACTCAATTGGGATACAATGACACGCATGAACCAAGTCTGACCAGCTGATCCCGTTAGTCGCCTCCTACGACAAGCATAGTCGCCTGGCTGTCTGAGACAAGTATAATTCAGGAAGTACTGGTGACATTTCCTTGTGGAATAATTTCTAACCCTGAATAGTCCAGCAATAGAATGGCAAATGATACGAGGAGTGGTCTCTAAACATCGTTCCCATGTGGGGAACTGTACATGGTTCAGTAATATTCCAGCCATATGATGGCGATCTTAACAATCAAGTCTGGACCTGAGATCCATGCAATCAGGGTACAATGATATGCAAGTCAAAGTCTGACCACCCAATCCAATTAGTCGCCTCTTAAAATAAGCATAGGTTACTGGGGACCAATATTCTTTAGCATGACAATTCAATTGCATGAAGTTACTAACTCACCTGAGTGTTTTCTTTGTATGAAAGCCCACATTGAAGAGGAATTTAGATGCTAACTCAACACTGATCATAGCTATCTGTTCTGCTTCCTGTGTCTGAAATAAGCCCAAAACTTTAATAAGACTGTGGGATGAGAACTTAATTAGGCAGATGAACAGTAACAAGTAACAGAACCAGAATGCTATAAGATTTCTGCTGAACAGTGGCATGTGTTGCAGCCATTACCACGTAATACGAAACTTATTAAGTGGTATGCCCTGTTTAAGCTAAATACGGCAATAAACCTACCATTTTCTCTTGTATGGCATGATTGAGTGTGATATGATTGCATGTGAGAAGTTTCTTCATGAACTGGAAGTACTCCATGGAGAACTGGTTCTTCTCGTGCATGAACAAGATGTTCTGTTTCCGAACAAGTCTGTCGATGGCTGACGGCATCATCACATGTGACACTGTACTTGCTGTGAAGACAAGAAACATCTTACTGTCCTGATCAAACAAAAATATCCCACCTAATCTACTAGCTGTGACGACATAAGAAACATCTTACTATCCAGATCAAACACTAATGTGCATTTAACATTTTGACACATGTTTAAATCATAACACTGATAACCTTGTAAGCAATAAGGGAGTACATTCTCTCCATATTGAAGATGCTGAAAGCTCTAACTTCAAGATTTCCTTGAAATTGGAGGCTCTCTATTCACATACTGAACAAATACTAATTTAGTATCAAATAGTTCACTTTTTGGTGTAAAGGCATATTTAATAAACTTACATAATGAGAGTTTCAACAATTCTTTTGACAATGTTTCTTCCTTTTCATCTTCGTCAATCCTCTCGTAGAACAGAATGTATGCATTCCACCATCTCTTTTGGCGCCTAACTGCAGATCTGTGATAAGAAATACCAATAATATTGAATGATGTAACTAGCAACTAAAATCTCACCGAAATCAAAAGCGGTCTTATTTCATTACATTCAGTGCTTCTAGATTCAAAGATTCTAATTCAATTATCAAAATAAAAATGTAACACCTGCGTCTTCCATGCATTGCTCTCTTAAATTTTGGCAACACTAAAAGCAGGTCACAAAAAGTCTTTGTTCAAGGCAACCTCCACAAAAAGGCTACAGGCCAAACTTGACTGAAAGTACCTTTTCACCATGGTTAATTTGATTTTTTAATTTGATTTATACTTATACACTCTCCAAGTCAGCAGCATGTCTTTCTGTCCAATAGTAATTATTTTATGGCCTGTATGAAAGAATCCACATATTCGTAATGATAGCCTATTTCATCTGTGAATATCATGTTAAGAAAAATTTGCAATAATAGGGTTCTACAAGACATCTCAACATATAAATGCAACACAATATGCAACCAAATACCTTTTTAGCATGTGGTCATACACTTCTCCCAAATATTCTCCTCCGAAACACTGATTCTTCATTTCCTGAAAAATTGAAACATACCATCTGTGTTTGCTTGTTTGTTGATTAACGTCGCACTCAGCAATATTCCAGTTACATGAAAGCGGTCTATGACATCATGAGAATCTATCCACACAATCTGGATACAATGACATGCAATCATACAAGTCACCGAGCCTTACCGCTTGATCCATATTGTCTCCTGTTACAACAGGCATAGGATGATTGAGTCTTAAATTCTTACCCAGAATCCCCATTGGTAAATACTATCTGTGAAAGCTCTCAATACGTATTAAATGACACTGTTACTTACTCAGAACTGTTCAGTTATAATATGTATTAATCTCAGGAAACGAGAGGAAACAACTCCAATTATTCTGAAATTACTATTGACGACAACAAGTTATCACATCTCAGTCTGAAACAACGGACTAGTCGTCTGGCTCATCATTGTCAAACTACTTATTCTAATACAAACTTACATCATCATCATCCATCTTGCATTCCGTGACGTCTCCATCATCAAACTTGTACCACTTTGGATGAGGATCAGCAGCACCCCTGTAGAGGCCAGACAAACAGAGTATACTACCACAGTCACAACATGTACAGTCATTATCTTCACCAGACTCAGGGTTAAACACAGACACTAGTCCCACGCTTTTCTCCCCAAATCTAGTTGGGTTACATAAACCACTAGTCTGAATGAGCTGCAGTTGGAGTCAACATGAGGTCTACCCTTAGTGAGTGAGTGAGTGAGTATGGTTTTACGCCGCTTTTAGCAATATCACGGCAGGGGACACCAGAAATGGGCTTCACACATTGTACTCATGTCGGGAATCGAACCCAGGTCTTCAGGTGACGAGCCAACGTTTTAACCACTAGGCTACCCGACCGCCCCGGTCTACCCTTAGATTCGAGGAAGCATCTCAACACAGTATCAACCTTAACATTAGCTACAGCAATGCAATTTCAATCTAAATCAGAGAATAATCTTTGCATTCAACAGTTACTAAATAAGGCAGTTCCTCAGGTTTCATAACAGTTACCAAAAGGAAGTTAATGGTGTTTAATGCCAAGGGTAGCAATATTTAAGTTGCATAATGACAGCCTGAAAATTAACAAGCAAATGAATACTGTAAGTGATGAAATGAATGCATTCTGAAAATATCCAAGTACAAGTACCAAAAGAAAATTGCGTTACTTAATAAATGACTGATCCCCTACTTCTTTCTCTTAAGTCAAACAGGATACTACTAAAAATCACACCACTGATTGCTACTGGGGTGAAAACTTCATCATCTCACATCTCCCAAGCTGATGTTTTCCTTCAAACAACACACAATGCTCCAAAGCGGAACATGTGTTTTAAAATAAGTGATAACACAGAGACTGTATCAACTCATTCATGTTGGCTCACAACCAAGTGGCCAGGCACAAAGAAACCACCTTGTATGGGTGTCACCTGTCTGACAAGCTTTAGTGAGCAGGACGATATGAAAGTCATTGACATCTCACAGTGAGTAGAATTCACAAAGCGAATTGTTATGGGGTTTTACGAGTGTTTCCTGCATCAAGAAAACTAGTAATCACGAACAGAGTTTGGATGTTGAAAATGCATAAGAAAAATGCAGCATTTTATTAATGCGAGCTACATTTTCACATTAATATCCTGCTCGCATTAATTCCATGAATTACAGTATAACACTGATTATACCAGAGTTAGCTACATCGCAGCAGCTTGTAAATAATCAAATCTGGACCAGATAAAACACTGGTTGATGAGCATCAATCCACACATAGGATTTTGATGACACCCAAATTAATGAGCCTCTATCAATCAAACCTGTGGTCTGTTGCCTGAACCCCGATCAAGGCCATCAGGCATCCTGACAATTGGGTGGTATTTCTACTGAACAAGGGACAAGACATCATTCTCACCTGTGTAGAATATAGGAGTAGTAATGTCCTCCACTGGCCTGCCCACTGTGAACCACCACACCTATCAACTTGTACTTGGTGCTCTGAGGACTTTCATCTAGATCACCATCAATTATTTCTCCTGGAATGCAGAGCGAGGAACAAATGCATCATGATAGCAACTTCTGTTCAAATTGTATACTTAAAGGAGCGATCATATATTTTCAGAAAAAGTTGCCAAACATTCCAATACAATTACATTATTTTGTTTGAGATCAGAGCCTCTGTGTTTGAAAATGCTGTCAGTCTAAAGGAGATGATCTATATTGTATTGCTTATGCAGGAATCACAGTTGCCAGTCTTAGACAATGGGACTGGTTCTAGTTCCAACATTACTTTCACTCTTTCAACACCAGTCAACCAGAAGTGTTTACTGCTGGGACACCGAGTTCCCAGAGACTCTTGTGTGATAGATGAAGCCAACATTTATCAAAGAAAATACCTGCTTGTAAAATATATTTGCTACTACATGTTATACACCATTTGAAAGGTCTGATCCTATGGTTTATAAATATGAAAGTTATGTTTTTCACATTATTTAAAATAATGCATTTACAACTTAATTAAATTCGTTGTAAATAAAAAATGTACGCTAACACGTTGTTAACATCCAGATTAAGGACCAAGGAAGCGAAAACTTGACGATTTTCGGCAAATATATGATTTCATAATATCCACGTACCTATTTCTGTTTTATTTTCATTGTTTACGTAATTGGAAAATCATTTTAAAAAGAATTATAAATGGTTTCTGTCATCACCCATTTCCCGATAACAGCGACTGTCCGCTCAGTAAAATGAAGAAATACCATCGTTTTCGAAGTTTCGTATGAATAACACGTTCGTCGAAGAATGGCATATGACACATCGCTGGAAAGCTTATTCCTTCATCTACACGCTCGTAACATCGACTGGTTTTTTTCGTAGTTATAACAAGCAATTTCATTGGATTAAAATTGGTTTCTAATGACGCTTTCTTGCGGAAATCTGCTACAAGTTTCGTGATTGGTCAATTTTGAGCACGTGACCTAAGGCAGCCAATCAAATTACAGCTGTGATACCAAGCTCGTGTTCGATAAATTACAGAAGTTTGCGAAAGAATTTTGTTAAATCGTGTTATTCTGAACGTTTTGAGCAGGAAATCACGATATATATTAAAAATATGGAACTTCGTGAATGTATCGTGCTAGGTTACGAGCTGTGACAAAGATTTTTCATGCATATATTTTTGCATTAAACATCGTGTCCGAGCCGAGAATTCAAGGCGACGAAAGCCGAGATGTCATTTGACTTACATTACACGCGATCGCACGAAAAGATGGAAATAATAACTTAGATGTAAGTTTGATTACTTTTAGATATATTTTTGTTGATTTTATTTATTACTTTGTATAATATATTTAAAGATTTGTTTAAAACGTCTTTTTTTCCCTCTTTGACGTGTTCGATGTGGACCCGTTGTCGAAATGTGTGTCCGAGAATTTTATTTTCAATAACATCGCGAGAAATAGTGAATAATTTTTTAATTTAACGATAAAAAATGTTAAATTGAAATGGAATATGTATTTCAGACATTGTGAAATGTGATAGATTTTATAAATTTATGACATTACAGGTAGGTCCATAAAAATATATACTATTTTGACGTGACTACGGCTTGGCCGGATAACCGGCCTGCGGTGTCTGGTGACTCGATGCTTCTTGGCCGGATAACAGGCCTAGGGTGTTGAAAGAGTTAAGGCAGGGTCAATGTGTTTGTCTTGGGGCATATACAGGCTAAATCACAAAAACTCCATGAAGAAGCAAATATGGATAACATGGCTTCTTCATGACGCAGGGATAATTCTAGGGTGGGGCCTGGTGCTTGTAGCCCCTAAATTAAAAAAAGGCCAACATTTTAAAATACAATGGGGCATTAAACATTGTGCTGCAAGTGTGGGTGTACCTCTGGAATATTTGAAATTTTCACATAAAGGGCCCATGACAGAAAATTCCAAGAGTGAACCCTGATGATGTATTCCATCCCCGTTCAAAATGCACCATAAGAGATGCTACCTATAGCAACTACATCCAGTACAACTGCTATGCTATGACATCCCATTCACTGATAACTTCAACTCCATAAACAGATCCACAAGGTTACTGACCTTCTATTTTGGCAAGACCTTGAACTGTGTAGGGTTCCATGTCAAATTTCCGTGGAAACTCAAAGTAGTCATTGAACTTGATTGCACATTCCCTGGAAGAGATAAATTAACATTCGAAACAATTGTAACTTAAGGTGACTACCAACGTCTTAAGATATTTGTCATAACTGATCATGTTTTAAAAGTTCAACAAGAGACGACTTATAATTTCACAATTTGAGACAGAACACTGCAAGGACATACCTTTCCCAGTCATAGTCAAATCTCTTTAACTGGATGGCCAGGATTTTTGGCAGTTTCTTTATCACAAGTCTTTTAACTGTATCAACCTGAGAAATGAAATACAAAGAATAGTAAACTACATGGAATACAATAGCAAGAGAAACATATTTGAAAGACACAATGACAAACTTCAAAACATTTCAACATTTGTCAACTATGGCATTTGTCAGGAATATTTCAGATGCTTCACAGCAATTTGTAAATATCTCGACGGCTGGAACCAGTGACAGAATGCATGAGCAATGTTCCGCATCATCTGGGCACAATGACACACATTCGTGACCATCATCAATACTTCATGGATGTGTATAAACTACATTCCTCCATGCCCGTTATTACATAAGGACTATTTGTGGTGAAGTAACGCCTATTGTATAGATAGTCAGTTTTTTGTGTGTTTAACACCACACTATACAATATTTCAGCTAAGGGACGGCAGTCTATAAATAATCAAGTCTGGAACAGACAATCCAGTGATTGACATCATGAGCATCGATCTATGCAATTGGGATACAAAGACATGCATCAACCAAGTCAGTGAGCCTGACCACCCAATCCCATTAGTCGCCTCTTACAAGCATTGTTTGATGAAGACCATTTGTAACCCACTCTTCATGGGAATTTCTAGTCAGATAATAAAATGAGGCCGTATATAACAAATAAGTCCTATTACGCAAACCGACTTTGTGCCAACCCTAACACTGCCTGATATTGAAGCAATGTGTAGACTGGTAGAAAACAAGACAGCTGTATGTATTCATGGTTGATCAAGAACGTAGTGAATACAAGCTAATGAAGTATTGATGATGATCTTTGACAAAAGGTAGGAAATACAGTGATTCCTAACTCACCTTCTTGTTGCATTTTTCACAGTGATATGCGTTGGCACCTTCTAACAAGTCTCCTTTGACGTACTGTTCTAGAGACTCAAACAGATTTTGATGATTCCTAATATCTACATTCAGAGTTGTGAAAGCTTCTTCTCTTTGATACCTGAAGACAAACAGCACACAGTTAACAGATAAATACCATGTATATTCTTCCTAATAGTCCTAACATTCTCTGACTGCTTTCATTGATGCAGTAGAAAAATAGCATAAAGTTCATAACAAAAACATAGTTTATTTATCTTTAAACACTCCTAAAATATCTCTTCTGACATAAGTTACATCAATGATATCAACACTATGGAAACATGTACCTACCTATGAGGACAATCTTTACAAATCTTCTGATCAGCAAACGATCCTCCTAAAACCTTTGTCATTGCCATTGGTTGTCCTAAAACTTTTAAACTCTCATCTAAGCTGTCGACTAGACTGTTGAAGAATTCTAAAGCATCATGTTGCTCTCTCAGGTTGACCGGCTCTCCCCATAATCTAGAAAAAGAAATATGCATCCAGCATTTTATTATTACAAAGACATCTTTCAAAATCAAACTATTAGTTTTCTTTCTTCGACAAAGCAATTGCGTCACTACAATTGCAATAACTCTTAAGAGACTTACAACAGTCCTAGAGATAAGATTACTTTGTCTCATACCTAGCAAATATCAACATATACACAGGATTTGGGCATATGACAGTGGTGTACAATACCAATTAATTAACAGTAAGGTGTTGATGTTCTGATGTTGCACTCACTTGAAGTGTTTCCAGAAGCCCCTTGGTACATGATACTGCAGTCTGCTTGCGGCGAGATGCCCGAAGATGACCTGGATCTGTTTGAGAACCCCCATGTGATAGTCCTTCCTCTCCTCCACCTTGTTCCCCTTGTCATCGTCCTTCTTCTCCTCCTCACTTATGTCAACATTTGTCTACAATACAACAGTCTCACCTTAGTACAATCCATTTTAGGCCAGAGGTAAATCATGCATTTCATTGACTTATTTTTTATGTTCACCATTTTTTGCACAGGATTGTAATTGAACTTAAGGTTCACTTGTCATGGTATATATGTAGCAATGCCAATGAAATGTAATTAGAGTTACAAGCCCTTCCTTGTAAGGAGGTAATTAACAGTCAGTCAGTGAGTATGTATGGTTTTACGCCGCTTTTAGCAATATTCCAGCAATATCACTGCGGGGGACACCAGAAATGGGCTTCACATGATGTACCCATGTCAGGAATCGAAGCTGGGTCTTCGGCATGACGAGCGAATGCTTTAACCAAAAGGCTACCCAACCGCCCACGTCATTAACAAGCCAGTCAAGTGATTGTAGCTATTTGTCCGAATCACAAGTCTCTAACAAGCATGAAATACCAATATGACATGTCCGGTTGTGTGCAAGGCATTAGCCCTCCGGAAACGAGCACAACAGTCATTTTCAGTCTAAGTTAAAGACATTGCCATGGAAACCCGAAAAATAAATTTGTAAAAAATCCTTAACTATCAAAAGGCACCAGTTCACCACTAGACCTATCTATGTCCCAAGTTTTGTTAAGATATCTCTAATGGTTTTTGAGTTCTGCTCAGGAAACGAAACATGGCAGACAAACAGGACGGATGGAGAGCACCCATCAATTGAAAATGTGAACAAGAGTAACTTTGTGAGTAGTAGTAGTAGTAGTAGTAGTAGTAGTAGTAGTAGTAGTAGTAGTAGTAGTAGTAGTAGTAGTAGTAGTAGTAGTAGTAGTAGTAGGCCTTCTTGTACCATCTTTGAGTTTCACTTACCTCCCCTTCTGCTTTTTCATCATTCATGAACTCTTCCTCAATGTCATCAGCTGCACCCTCCACACCAAGAATACCATTGCGGATCGGCTCAATCATAAACAACTGAAATATACAACATGTATAGCTATGAATACAGTGTCATTGTTCTAGGGCCTAATTGTATTGTTGCAGAGGGAATACCATAGTGTTCAACATAGTGATATCCACCAAGTGTGTTATGAAAAGAATTGAATAATTCCCATGTGATACTGGCAGCATTTCTTAATGGAAAAATGTTTAAGAGTCAGAATTTTATACTTCCATCTTTAAGCAAATTTAAAAGCATTCATGCAGTTTTTATCTCTGATGAACTGCTACCGAGTCTATTAATTTGTCTCTTTAACCTTGCCGACATAACTTTGGATCTAGGTATTGAGTGCCCAACACTCACTTGTTGTAATACAGAATTCATGTAACATGTTGCACCAGCATTCTTCAAACCAACAAAGCCTTTGGATGGCCTTGGCCCAACGGGTGGTAAGTACTCCCACTCTGACAATGGGGTCTCATCTGTAAAGAAAAGAAAATGTACAAATTATATATCCAAACACACTTCAAATCATATTGAACTTGGCCAAGTTCCATGCAAGAAGCCAAATACAGCCACCAAGAGCATGCTTTGTTTATACAGACAAGATACAAGATATATTTAAGATGTGGATACACTGGATACACTTGATTCACTGGACACACATACTGACAAGTTTTCAGACAAGTAGCTTTCCAAGACAATTACTTCCAAGGGGTTGAAATTAAGGGGGTCCTGGTGTCATCAAATGTTGCTCCTATAGCATTTGATTCTATGGACCCTTCAATGTTTACACTTAAAAGTTAGGGCAATGATAACGACCCCATGACTTTCATGTTTAATTTCGAACACTGATTTCCTCCAACTGTAATTTATTAATGCACTAATATACAATGAACACTTACTAGTATAATACATATCAATGATCATGGCGGCAAGGAAGCGCAGGTTGTGCACGCAGCCAGTGCACAGCGCTACCAGGAGATCAAAAGCTGCTATCACAGTCACGGGGGAAGAGCAGACAGGCACAGCCTGCTCTGCCGGAAAATCACCATTCAATTTGCGACACTGTAAGACTATCTTGGATGCTGGGAAGATAAAATCTTCTACTATTTCCTGAAAGAGAAAAAGAAGGATTGCAACACAGTCAAATATTCATTCCTACAAAACAACCCTAAAAATACTTCCTGATATAATAACATCACATGCTCCATTATAACAAGACACTGACATGTTACATCACAAGATTTGCATGTCAGCCAGCAGCTGAATCATGACGTTGAGTACATCTGCTAAGCATCAAGGTTACAAAACCTGTGATTTACACCAGGGCACTAAGTACATGAGACAAGAATACAAGCAGTCTTCTCACCCTGATGAGATTAGCTCCTCCCTTCTCTGAGCCAATGTTGAATTTCTTCTCTGGGGACTGGAACGCAAGGAGCTCTCGTGTGATGCCCAAGTGCCCCTCAAGTAACGCCTCTTCTGTCTGCACCTCGGAACCATTCAACACATAGTCCTGCAGAAGCAAACATCACACTGACTAAATCTACATTTCAACTTCTTTACAATAAACGTTGTTGTAACAGTTTCCTATGCAATCAATAAATCCTAATACATGTCGGCCTACTGGTAAAGAGATATGCTTCCTAACACACAAATCTCGGTTAGCCCTGATTATGTTTCTAGGTTTGTCAGCACCATACCTGTGCTTGTGGGTTTTACCAATGTGGTAAACGTCTAAGACCTGCATCACTTCGGGCGTTCTTCCCACAATAAGCTGACACACTGTGATATAACTGGAATATTGTTAAAAGCGGTCTAACCATACTTGACACATAGAAACACAATTGCAGATGGGACATTTTTAAAGGAAGACAGCAAACATGAATAGTGAGTGAAAACATACAACTGTATGTCAGCTTAAAATGGGAAAATAGCCAAACCTGAGGCTAGTCGTATCTAACTACCACTTAGGTGAAAGGCATGAGAATTTGTATGCCTCTGACAGGCCTAAGGTTGGGGTGACCTGGGAATGAAGCCCATGACAAGCAGAGTCTCTCAGCCAAAGACGCAACTCTGAAAAGTGAGTTTGTGCATCTTCAACCCCTTGGTCACACATGCCATCTTATAAGAATGCTACAGTAACGAAGGAAACAAATATGTCACCTGTTTCAGTCATCTCTATGAATGTCTCTGTAAACTATTTACCTTTCTAAACATAACGTGATGATTCTACTTACCCTGACTTTTTTCAACCATGCTATTTCATTATTCAGCAACGCTTCTGCTGTAGAGAGACTAGCTTCACTCGCAAATGCATAACTTAATAATCTGAAAAGGAGAAACATATTTTGTACTGAACAGGTAGACAACTGTACTGCTTAGGGTGAAATCTTAGATGTGTTGATCTACAAAAATCTTTCCTCAGGCACAAGGTGATACTTACCTACATAAAAGCTGAAAATACTCATGTGACTGTTTTGCATTGTCTTTTGCAGTTGTCTGAAACAAAATCAGAGCAATCAATGATAAAATGGTGGGAACAAACAAGTCTTCACAATTTGGAGAATATCAAAGAAACTGCCAATATTTTTTATGCACAGACAAAATAGATCAAAACATTTTGAATTCTGTAACCATTATAGTGTTTGTATGGGTTTTTTTAATGCTCAATGCCCTACTCAGAAATATTCCAGCAATATGACAACAGCCTGTATACAACAAACTGGACCAAACAAACCAGAGATTGATAGGAGCAATGTCCTTGACTGTCGGGGTGAGGTGACATACAATCAACCCAGTCACCAAGCCCAACCACTAAGTCACTTCTTCATGCATAAGATGCTCGGGATTCTAATACTGAATTCACAATAGCAAATGTGAATAGGCTTATTCTGCTCTTAGCAATATTCAGGCCATACAAGGTGTAGGCATTACACACTGAGGGATTCAACCCAGGGTTTAGTATGATCAGCAAACACGTTACCCACAGAGCTACCCTACCGCATTCTACTACATAGGGGGGCATGGGTTGTCCAGTCGTCGAAGGCGCCGCGAATCGCTGTGCAGAGTTGCGTCCCTCAGACATGCCAGAAACCTATGATTGTGGGTTTGAATCCCGGTTTACCCCGATTAAGTTTCTTGGTTTGTCAGCACCATACCCGTGCTCATGGGGTTCACCAAACTGGTAAACGTCTAAGACTTGCACCACTTCGGGCTTTCCTCCCACATTAAGCTGACATGCCATGATATAACTTGAGTACTGTTAAAAGCAGCGTTAAACCTAACTCACTCACTCGCTCTACTACATAGGTTTCTGTCAATCAATGTACATCATTTCAACTTGGATCTGGCAAAGGATCTCAACATTGTTGTTAGTGCAATATTCTTATGTCACATTTTCCACACAGTGATGATAATTCAGCAATGTTGCAGCTATATGACTACTGTCTGTAAATAATCGAGTGTGGACCGGACAATCCAGTGATTGACATCATGAGCATCGATCTATGCAATCGGGATAGGATGACATGCATCTACCAAGTCACTGAGCCTGACCACCCGATCCCTTTAGTCGCCTCTTACAACAAGAGAGACCAATTCTTCACGAGACCTTCACAAAACCCTAGGTTATGGGATCTTGTGTGAACATTCTGAGCTGGAAGGACCTACTCACCGACAGAACTGTGAAGAGCAGAGTAATCATGAAATGCTGGGGTCTGTGACTTGTACTGCATCGTGTGGCCATCAGGAAAAACTGGTCAGAGGCACAGATCCTCACAGATCGACTGAAAACATGCAACAGTATTACCTAAAATATTCTCTAATCCAATAACAAGTCAAAGATCAGTAAAACAAGCATTGAAACAACATGAGAATGAACTCATTGCTTCAGTCTGCAATATGACAGTTATGGAAACAAGACAACAAGTGAGAAGGGTCACTTATACCCCTGACTTTGACTCCAACATATTTCTAAGTTCAAAACATGAAAAAAGCAATCTTTTTTTCAGAAAATCCAATGCACCTCTCCCATTGGTATAGAAACTGTACTCCCAAATGGAAAAGAATCAATGAAGTAGTTTTCAAGTCACAGTTTGTACAAATGTTGAAGTAAAAAAATTCTAAGTAAAGAAATATAAAAAAAAGCTGTATTTTTCAGAAAAAACAAATACTGATATCAAACTTCACACGGCACCCTTCCTGTAGGTACAAAAAGTGTTTACCAAGTTTGAAATTGTAGTAGTTTTCAAGTTATAGGTTACACAAAAAAATGTCCTTCGATGGAAAGACGGAATTCATTGGTATAACTATATACCCACCCACCCACCCTTTTAGGTCAGGGGTATAATAATCATGTCTACTGGGGCTTATTCTTCCCCAGTAGCCCAAACGGTTGCAAGCAGGAAGAATGTATCTGCTCCAGCCAGAGTTGCTCTCACCTGCTTCTACAGAGGAGCAGCAGATCAATGATGAAGCACTGCCAGGCCTTGTCCTTGTGTAGAGCATCCAGTGCTGCAGGGAACAGCGCCAGACACACTGTCAGCACTTCTAGGGCTTCTCGAGCCACTCCGATATCCTCCATGTCAGAGGGCATGCAGTCTTTAGGCTGAAACAGCAGGGTTTGCTTCAGAGTCAACTAGGCAGCAGGCAGTTCTGGTATTTACAACAACACTAAGCAATGGTGTTACCAATCTGTCTTTGAGAGAAATCATTTAAAATAAAATTAAAATCAACATCATATTCATACATGAAGTTAGGTAACAAATTCAACAGCCTTCAGTACCACGGCATATTGTTTTATTTCTGGGAAGCAAAATAACTTTCCTTATGTATAACCAGGAATTATACATTAGGTAGCCATACATAATTCAGGATTCACTCCAGGAATTTTCTGACATAAGCCCTTTATGTGAAAATTTCAAGTATTCCAGAGGTACACTCACACTTGCCCATGCAGCACAATTTTAAAATGCCCCATTGTCTTTGAAAAAGTGGGCCTTTTTACAAATGAAGGGGCTAAAAGGCCCCACCCTAGAATTATCCCTGATAATTTCTACTTTTGATAAATTGCAATTTTGTGCAAACAAATCAGGGGGAACCTTAGTTCTGTTCCCAAATTGCACGATAGGTGGATGGTTTGATGTACAGGAATGTTTGTATTTCTTACTAGCTCTATTTATTTGTATAGCATAGGCCACAGTAGCCATTACTTGAATACTTCTTCGACATACTTACTTTCTCATGTGCTCTATGTATATCCTCTATTGAGGCGTGGACAAGATGAAGAGAACAGCTACTAGCTGCCCAGGCTATCTTCTGTATGGACTTCACTGTCGCCAAGTCTGGTAACACACCAGTGGCCTGCAATCAAGTCAGAATAGAAGTCAGGAAATAACTCCAACCAAGAACTCACAAGTATCTTTTGCTTAATACATACAATTGTCATTTTCAAAGATATCACTCACTTTAGCTACAGATATAGTCAGAGATTGTAGCTAGTTTGTAGCTAGTGCTGTTTTGTCAAAAGCGACAAAAAATGTTTATTATGTTTACATCAGGTTTGTTCAGTTCCAATTTGTAGCAAAAACTGAAAACTTGTTCATAACTGAAGCCCTCAAATGCTACAAGTCAATGAAGGCTGCTATCATTTGATTTTTACTTGTCCTCAGCACAATGTAACAGCCTCGGACATGCAGACTAACATGAATTTTGAAGGTTGTCTATATGGTAACCAACTACAAACTACTAATGAGCACTTACCTGTTCTCCTAGATTCTGCCCAAGTCTCAATGCCACATTTCTGGTGGTGAACTCTGCATCAGGACTGGGAATATGTAGCAGAGCCTGTTGTAATGCTGCAGCCTGGTTGTGCTCCACGACAGACACAGCTGGCACCTGGGACTCGGAGTGACAAGCATCCACCACAACCTGTACCTTCGCATGACCCACCGTCGTCAGCATCAACTTACACACCTTCAGAACAGTCAGGTATGCAGCTCTGAAAACAAATCCATATCATAAAATATCTGAGAATATCATCAAATACAGAACATGTAAAATGTCAAATATTAGTGACAAAGAAGCTGATGCCACAGTCAGCAATATCTCAGATTATATGGCGATTTGGAACAATCAAACCAGATGTTGATACTATCATCCAATTTTAACACTGAATTGGTCATTACAAAGCATAGAATGAGTGCCTGACAAATCACCTCCAGTACATACATCTAGTTTCACTGATGGGTAATATTCAAATGATCTGTTAGATACCTTCGTGTTGGCAGGTCAGCATTTGGCAAAAAGTTGTTCTTGGTCAGCATGTTGATGGAAAGCTGAACACCTCCGCTCCTCACAAAGTTCAACTACAATTGAGGACAAAACCAACAATGATACAACATTCAAAACATGTCTCAAACACAGTTAGTCCTAACTTGAAATAAAACACAAATTATCAGAATATGCTAATAGACCAACGAAAATAACTTCCTCAGTTCAGCAATCCTTACAAGGAGATGAAGTCAATGTAGGTTTGACTTATCTACATATATCTGAAACTGGACTGACCTGAAACTCAAAAGCCTCTTCAACCAATGGATCCACTGCAGGCATCAGCAAACTGTAAGCAGTCTGGAAAAGAACAGAAACGATTGATTTCAAGTTTACCTCAACATCAACATGATCAAGTATTTCTAAACCGAGAAAGAGTATATAGAATGTACTATCATGTCTATTAACTATTAACAGAGCTTGTCAAGCTGCAAATAACACAAGGTTCTTCACAAAAGTTTCAAAACTAACACCATACACACATATATATGTTGATCAAAAACATAATGTGAACATATATGTAAATTTATGAAGCTTTTCTTACCTCAATATTATAGAGCACTTGAGTAGGAGAAGAATTGAAGAACAATGCTTCAAGGGTTACTGCCACAGTTCCATCAGCCTTGGCATTTTCAGAACAAATTGCTCGGAATTTCTGAACAGTTGTCCCGTCTGCAGTGTAAAACAGTGATAAGAAATGTGCACAATGAAGGATACTGTTAAACAATGGTTGAATGTGAATTGTGTATTTATTTATTTATTTGTTTGTTTGTTTATTCATATGTGACTTTTTTGTATGTGTTTATAGAGGTACTGTGTGCTCACCTTTTTTTCACGCTTACACCTCTACAAACGTGAAAGAACTGTGGAAATCAAATCTTGACTAAGGAAGACATCAACATACCAGCGGGCATCAGCTTGAGTACTGCTCTGGCTGTATCTCGTAGTTTTGGTACTTGCAGCTGACCACCCAGGTCAGACAGTTGGAAGAGAAACTGAGCATATCGAGGGTCTTGAGCCATCAGCTGGAACACAACAGCATAATGGCATGTCACCCTTATCACACATACATACAGGGGGCTGCTCCTAATCTACTAACAATGACAGGTGCTTAGTTCTGTTGTTTATTGTTTTAACACACTAACCACAGTAAATAACATCCAGACAAAGTACCATCAAAGCATTCCATAAAGATGTATGTACAATAACTGCAAGTATTTCTCTGTCTCTGTAAAAGACACCTGGATTAAAAATATTCACCAAATGGTTCAAAATAACATGAATCATCATATCTCAAACAAAGTAAGATTTTATCAAATTACATTGAAATATCAATGTGCAATGTATCAATGTACTGCCACTTTGGTTCATTCTTTTCCTGAGGAGCCACTTGGCTCTTGCATGAAAGAAACAGGTGCCAAAATGGTTTTCCTAGGAGCCAAAATAACTGCCATTTTAACATTAAATATTTCTGCTCAGATAAGTGGTTATAATGACAACTGCTAATTGTTGAGGCTTTTATAAGTTGGAATGTATTCAATTAACTTTTTTTTGGAATTTTCGTATCTGGTCAAGTTGATTAGCTTAGAATCACTAACGCCCACTGCAGCAGTTTTGCCACTCTCATTATTTTCACTGATCGGTGTTTTTGAAGAAGTATAGAAAACATTGCAAGTCAGCATGTCACTGTCTCGCTTTTTCGGAGACAATGAAAGTCATGTGACATAGCACAAATTAATCTAAGCTCAACCGAACAACTGTTTTCTATCAATATGAACTTATTTTCATTCTTTTACATTGGCAGATTATAACATGTCGGTAAGATCAATTCCTTGTAAAAGTACCCCTCTTGATACTGCTACAACTTATATCAATGAAACCTCAGAAACAAGAGACAAGAACTGACCACTCCTGGCAGGCTGTTTTCAGCCTCCACATTGGGTCCATCATAGGCGTTGTGGGGCGACCCAACAGAGCTGTCCGAGCTACTGTCTGGACTGGAGGGCATGTTGCTCCCAACTTGAACCAGCTTGGCTGTTACAGTCTGCAACATATCATACAAGGAAATGATGAGACAATTACCGAAAATGCAGCAATTTATTTATGATTTCAAGCTAAATGCCTACCAGAAAAAGAACCATTATTTTGTTCAGAACTGTGATTTTTCTAAAGTTCATGTTTTCCAAATATCAGAGACATTTTATCTTTACATTAAATGCAGTAATGTAAAGTTGAGCATGCAAGCCTCTTCCTCTTCCTACTGGTCTTGCCATCAGTGACATAAGGTCATCACTTCCAAACATAGCATCACGTGGTATGTAAATCTATTTAAACATGAATTGGAAACTTTTAATTGACACTTGCTGCAGACTTTGGGCCAAATATTGCCCTCTAAAAAGGTCCAGATAAATTCCACTACTTATCAGGGTATTTGGTTATAATTATTTTTGACAGTATTCCAGCCAAATGTTGTTGACATCAAGGAATGTGCGAAAACATAAGAATGACACATTTAAA
The DNA here is from genome assembly GCF_023055435.1 of Haliotis rufescens. Lineage (NCBI taxonomy): Eukaryota > Metazoa > Mollusca > Gastropoda > Lepetellida > Haliotidae > Haliotis > Haliotis rufescens. The sequence goes on along the minus strand of NW_025964383.1, from coordinate 39,295,152 downwards.
AAACTTCTTGTCTTGTGAATGGTTAACTCAAAGAAAGATATATGTAGATCATCTTGGTAGAAAAACAAGCAGCCGCCTTTTTGTAATGTTGTGTATAACAACATATTTATTTGCTCATAAATCATCATGAAATGAGGCCAATGGAAGCCAAGAGTGCAGGAAAAGGCGTCTCAAGGGTGACGAGTTCTAACATTTTCAGAGCAATGATAGGTAGCTATGTGACCACAGGTTCGGCCTCCACCACGTAGTGTAGGCCAGTTAGTTTGGAGAAGGGCCAGTAACTTTAAAAAGGAGCAAGCCCTGCTGGCTACATACAAATTTGTTTTTAAATCTACCCCTGATTTAGTTAAGAGTTTGAACAATATGGAAGACAAGTTCATATATTATCCAAGCCAAATTACTTTACATTGGCTTACTAGTAACAAATAACAAGGATATTCTTATATTCAAAGAATCAACTCACCATCTTGTCTCGAAGTGGAATCTGTGAAATTAGTTTCTTGTCTTCACTTGGGTCCAGCTGTTCACCATTGACATAGAGATCCACTTTGATGTTGTTTGCATTGGCCTTGACTCTTGATAAGATATATCTCCGTAATGAGCCAACTGTATCATTGCTGTGAGACCATACCTCCAGATCTTCAACTTGTCTCCCCTGATTGGGGAACCTAACTTTTAGAGTTACTAGTTTGCCACGACATGCTCTACAAAAAACACACACAACATACAATGTTAGAGTATGTTCAGGAATACATATGAATGTGATTATGGAAACAAAGCTGTCTGTGCGGATAGCTCATCTTCTCTATCATAACTAGTGTTTGAAATTAAGTCTTGAAAGTCAAGGGGTCTTGTCATGACCCAAATGTTAAAAGTTAAGAATTTAGAGCCTTAACAGATTCGAATACCAGAGCAGCAAACTTTAAGAACCCCAATTAATTTGAACACTGAATATCTATGCCCAATCACTGTTGACACCCATACAATCTATAATACATGATTTGTCTCATCTATATCTATGTATAATTAAATTATTAAGGCAATTATTCGCTGAACAGGAAATGAGATGGAGGTGACTTTTTCCATAACTTCTTAGTGAAAGACTCAAATCATAGGGCCATTCTTGGAACAACTCATAGTGCTATGACAATAACTCCCATACTTTAACAAAGACCTATATTCGTCATAACAGTAACTTTACTGACTTGTGGAATGGCACCAAGGGCCCTGTTCCACAAAGCTATCTTGGCACTAAGGCATTTGTAACTCCATCACTTTAACATTGACCAATGACAGCTGTAGTGCTGATATCCCTTTGTGGAAGTCTATAAGTCCATGTTAACCTGTTGAAGTGATGACAATCATAACATTAAGATCGCTCTCTGACACAGTGCCCAGGACTTCAAATAAAATGACGTACCTGCTGAGAGGAAGAATGGTGCGTTCCTCCCCATAAGCTTCATCACACTCTGCCACATACTCCTTCAACACTGTGAGAATCCTCACCATGCGTATTGTCTCCTGCATCACCCTACTGGTGCTATCAGCATCCTTCTCCAACACACTCACTGTGTCAAACGAGGCTTTTAGTCTATCAACACATGATTGTATAAAGTCCTCATGAATCTCAATTTGATTCTGTTGTAACCTTGGCCCAAGGTTGGTAAAAATGTCTTTCAAAAGAGCGATTGCTTTTTCAGCAACTTCATCTGGACTCCAGAGCACAACCTAAATGAAGAGAGAACTGTTAACATCAACAGCAGCAACAACTCCACCCTGTTTCTTCAATGTCACAGAGCCCCACTTAAAACACTTATCACAAGTCCTTCATGCAAGGAAAGAAGGAAGATGGAGAAGGGGGGAGAGAAGAGGGAGAAGAACCTTATTGCAAAATACCAGTTTGCCATTCTATTAACTGCCATGTACATGAAGGATACTGTAGGAGGATACTGACAAAGAATGCACATATGTATGAGTTTCCTATTCACATTCCTGATTGTTCATCAACTGCTTATTCAAACACTCAATCCTGACAAATTTCCATCTGATACCACTATGTAACATACCCGCCACATGTAATCCAGTCCTATCAACTCCAGGTCATCCATCATGTGACCTCCTCTTCGTTTGGCAATCAGCTTGTTTTCCTTCAGATTTACTTGCTTGAAAAATCTTTCAAAACAGCTGAAAGCAAGTATATGCTTAATCAGAACTTCAAAAAATATAATCACTTGTTACCTTGTTGAGAAATAAATAATAATCTCATATTACCTATGTCATTTGTTTCATAGATCATTGAAATTCATTGTTGATTGCTGAATAGTAGTTAAAGATATTCAACTGATAGCACTTACTTCATTCCATTTTCTGTGAGCAGTGCTGGGTCAAGCTGGAGAATGTTCCTCTCAAAGAAATCTCTCGTGATTTCAGGGTCCAGATCTGGTTCTTCTCCCATCAACTGAAATTATACACGCTCATCAATAGTAATCAGGGGACCACTCCTAATTCATGAAAAGGCACCAGTTCAACACTAGACTAACAGACGGATGGACATGCTGATCGCTATATCACATTTTTCAAACAGGGTGATAACAATGAGTATTTGTATGTGAATATGTGTTTAATTGAGCCATTTTTTTCACCAGATATAACTGTCTGATAAAAACAATTTCACCTAGGAAACTTATTGTTTCTCAGTTTGGTTTTGAGAAAATGCAATCAAACCCGCAACAAAGTGTATCTTACTTGGTCAAGTTCTTGTAAAACAGTACAATGACTATTGACTTACCTTTGCAAACCATTTGAAACATGACTCCCTGTCTGTGATGTAAATTGCATTCTCAGCCAAACAGTGCCAGATCTGACAACAGAAATTAGTATTATTAAATTCAAATGCATTTTTAATCTGTTTCCATCTAACACATTATCCTTATCCAAATAAACCATTTTCAAGTCACATAACTCACCTGTCTTGCTTGGGGTTCACACAACCATAACTGCCCATCTTTCAGCAGGAATCTGAAGAATTTGATAGAGAAACTCATGTCAATAAGGGAACATATCCTGTGCCTTGTGGTCCTAATTTATTTTGATTATTTTAGAAAAGGAAAACACTCCATAGATAGGTAATATACATAATAATGTTCTCACCTGAGAAATCTTAGTCTTTCTTGCACCTGCATGACATGATTGAATCTTCCATCGGGTAGAATATGAAGAGGCTCCTCTTCTGGATGTTCTGAAAACACGTCGCGATACCATTATTATTTATTTAGGACAGAAACATACACTTTGTTCAAATGTCGAAGAATATTTTTTTCTGAATATCTTATGAATCCTGTCTGGGATTTTGTGATGCCTACTGTGTGAGACACCTAAATTTTGGTTTCTGAATATAGCTGTATGTGAGATCATGTTATATTTGTTTGTTGTGAAATGCCACATTCAGCAATATTCCAGCTATATGACGGTGGTCTGGAAATAATAAACTCTGGAAGACAATCCAGTGATTGACATATGAGCATTGATCTACGCAATTGGGATACAATGACATGCATCAACCAAGTCAGCATGTCTGACACCCGATCCCAGAGATCTAGTTCTAAATTGAACTTGATTCATAAAGGCAACATAACTACAAGTGACTGATTTGGGTTTTACACAGCTTTTAGTAATATTCTGGAGATGTCACGGCACGGAAACATAAGGTATGGGCTACACACATTGTACCCATGTTAGGAATTGTACCCAGGCCTTTGGCAAGATGAGTGAATACACAATGACTGATTGTCTGTGGGTTAGTTGTTTGACACCGCACTCAGCAATATTACTGCTCTATGACAGCAGTCTGTAAATCATCGAGTCTGGGCCAGACCATCAAGTGATTGACATCATGAACACTGGGATATGATGACATGCAATCAACCAAGTCATTGAGCCTGACTACCAGATCCATTAAGTCGCTTCTTACGACAAGCATAGGTTGCTGGGGACCCATTATATTATTACCTAGAATCCTCAAAGGTTAGTGAACACAATAACCACTAGACTACCGCTCCGACCCACTTTCAACTACAGGAATCAAACATGAATGTTACCTTTGTTATGCTGTCTGGCTTTGTTCATGTATGCAGAGAGATTTTGAGAAACAAGCATGACAATTGAATGTTGATTCTGCAGCTGACCAATGACACTGTTCCTATAGTACATGTGTGGAGACCTCTGTGTGTGGGGGAAGTTCTGTGGAGCTTCAGGGAACAGCTGACATATCTCCCGAATCTGCTTCAGTGACGGCAACACCCACTTGTCATTCTTCAGCTCCTCTACAAACCTGTTGATCCACTGCATTTTCTGAGCATCTCGGTCCTACAAAGGAAACAGGACTCTCATGATGTTCACAGAATCTACTTCACATTCAAATTATTGCATAAATTCAAGTGGTTGTAATATTTTTGAGTCTGCAATATTAGCTACTAGTATGAAGCTTGAATTTTGCAAATTTCTTTCGGTCTAATAAACTTAGCTTATGAGAGCCAATATAAAAGAAATTTAACCTTCAATATCAGTGACAACTATTTCAAGAACATTCCAGAGGGCAATTCAGCAAACAAACCAAAAATGATGTCACTAAGTTGAATTACCATATGCTGGTCATTGACTGTCCTACTACTGGTATTACAAGATTGTCATCAGTTGTCATACATAGTAACTGTATGACATAACCACAAGCAAACGACTTATTAATATATGCAGAAAAAGGCATTTTCTTGAAAATGCATAATGAATAATGAATGACCTTCATTGTGACCTTGACCTTAGACATAGGTCACTAACAACTTTTCCCAATCTACAGCCTGATCCAAGGATGACGTTAGGGCTGGGACGATTCCAAATTTACGACCCGGGTACCCAACCCCTATTACCCTACCCGGGAACCCGCTGTGGGTCTCAAGAGATGGGTGCAAAATGTCCAGTTGGGAATAGTTTGTCCATGGCCCAAAATGTACTGAGATACACATATGAAGGATCTGGTCATGCATACACTGAAGTTGACTGAAGCTTTATCCTTCCAACATGAAAGTCAGAAGGAATGCCTGCATAGTCAGATAATCAGAAAGAAAGGTGAACATTAGTGACTTGTACTGTTACCATGGAGTTCCTGATAATTTTTGTCATTAAACAATATACCATGTGACTAACCACGGGCCTGGGTAGTCCTGTGGGTACCTGCGTCCTACTCAGTACCCACCCGACCAGAGTTACCCGTACCAAGTTTCGTTGACCATTAATAAATCCTCTAAGGTACTTTTTAAAATTATGACCTTGAAATGACCTTGACATGACTGATCAATATGCCAATATCATTTCCCAGGGCTATTTATAAAGGATATACACATGACAAAGACTACCTGAGATGTCAAAGCACCATATGGTTTCAAGAACGAAGTACAGCAGTGGCCGTCAAATTCAGGCCAAAACCATATCCTATTTTCTTAAATATAGTGCACACATTTTTTTCCAAAAATACAGCTGTGTAGAAGCGGGTGTGCGTTATACACACCATAATGAGTTTTGATGTTTTTTTCCCCCCAACACAAAGACATTACCATGAGCATTTAACACCGTAAACACCATGTCAACAAATCCATACTGAAGTACGCAAATTAATCATGTAATTACAGTCTGGCTATATTGTATATTGTATATCTGGACTTATTTTGTAAATTATTTCATTAATTTCATTCAAAATTCCTTTTAATATAGTTTTAAATAATTTTGGCGAAATCGTGTGTGATGTGATCGGTTGATCGCACATATCACACTGTTATTAACAGCAACCACGGTCAGATTACCGCTATTGACACCTCGAACGAACTTTAGTTGACAGAGAAAGGATACACATATCATAAATGCCATACTTTGACTCATTAAAAGTCATATTTGTTGTAGTTTGACTATTCTATGCAACATGTTGTTCTCGTGACCACGCACGCGGGAGCTTGACTCGACGGTGACTGGTCAAACTGTTCCATGTGAAAAATATAACTGGCAATAGCTATCAGCTACACCAAAGTGCTACGCTTAGGGTCATTATTATCTTAAATATATTTAGTAAAAGCTGCAACTAAAATAACAGGATATATTATTCCTGATTAAAAAATTAGTTTCAGATACAATTTTTCCCAATCCTTGCATTAAAATCCTTTAAAGTTATATCATTGGGTAAGTTTTAACCGAATCACCAGCGTAGTTTACGAGAAAATACTCAAGGTTTAATCCCTGCATGTAAAACAATGCCTAGCAGAACAAAAAATACAATCTAAACGGTAAATCAACATGTCTGATGATTTATTATCTCAAATTTTAAATTTGTACTGACCAAGTTTTTTTACCGTTTGTTTACCGGAATTCGCTGAAGGGATAAGGTGTAAATTTTTTTTCTGTGCAGAATATTTAAAAAAAAAAATTCTCCAAAAATACTGAATCCGCTAGAGGGGAATGCGCATTATACCTTGGTGTGCACTATACTCAAGAAAATATGGTAATTTACATGGGGCTGTTTAATCAAGCAGGGCCTACCTGAGAGCAGCTGTAATCTAGGATCTTGATATGAGCAGTGAGAGCTTGGTCCATGATCTCTGTGGGGACATCATCACTGTGGGCCAGGTTCCACAGCAGAGTGAGAACCTTGTGGGCCATCACACCTTCCTTGTCATCCTCGGCAAGACGGCGGATCAACTCAAGGAGCTTCTCACGCTGTTTCTTAGTAGCATTATTCCAGCTACCCTGTAAGACAACATCATGTTAGAGATAGAAAACAAACAATGCTTTTGTTAAGCAGTTTTTTTCCAGGTTAATTTGGAAAGGCCAGAAACAGAAACAACACTGTTAATTTTTCTTTTATAAACGTAAATTAGGCCTAGCCATTTTTCTCTTGTTTTATGGACAAGCTTACCTTGAGTTGTGCTCAAGTTTAAAAAAAATAAAAACATTGTTTGATTGAAATTACGCTTTCTTAACATCTTCCAATAAAATGTTTTACAAGAAATCAAACTTGTCTTTCCTTACAATTAGACGTTTACCTAAATAGTATTGAATAGCTTCAAACAACCACATATTTGCATCAATCAGCCCTAACTAGACTTTCATGAGTAACTTTGATGTTCTTTATCTTATCTTTATCTTGGTAATCAACCATCACATTAAACTGCTTTGAAAATGCAAGAATAGTGAAAAATGGTATCCATCTCTATCCATGGAAGAAGGTTTCAAAATATCCTTCTACATTGAACTGACCTGGAAGCACTCAAACAGATGGTCCAGCTGTTCGGGGGTAAAATCCCATGCCAGTTTGGCCAGCAGGTCATGAACATTCTTCACAATAGCATCATGTTTCCCTGACTGGGCCTCCCACAACCGGTCCAGGTCCTCCATGGTAAGAGCCTTCTCCTTGATCATGAAGCGGAGAATCTTTTCCAACTTCTCCACATACTGGGGCTGATGCAGGCTGTCGCGGAGAACTATTGACAGTACGTTGTTCTGCTGAATCCATTCCTGTAGACATGAGAAAATATACACTGCAGCTGACTATAAGTACAAGCAGTGATGGAGGACTCCAGTTTCAAACCAAACTATTGCTGGTAATATTTTCAATTGTCAAAAATCTTGTACAAATTCAATTGCATTTACAGAGAATCCTTATAATGTGGAGAGTAAAATGTCAGTTAAAGGAAGCTTAATGTTCAGTAAAAGAGCCCTGTTTCATAAAAAAAACATCAGCATATGAATGTTGTAACAACAAATCCTCCATCACATGTGAATACATATGGCCGATTTGCAGTGAATTACCAATGTCTCATACCTATGAGTGCTCAGATTACATTGCTGTATTAAACAGCAATATTTCTTGTGCAACAAGTGCCATAGTCTTGCAGCTATCTACTCGCAACGGTAAGGTTCTCACAATTTCTGGCATGGTGTAGGGTCCATGTGACTTTCCTTGAGTTATAAACAGCCTCTTTCCATTACGACTTAAAACCAACATGTATCAATACCACAGCCAATATCAGCCCGATGCATTCACAGGTGATGGAGGAATGCTGTGTATACAAACCCGTGAAGTACTGACAATGAATCCTATCACCCCCATTAATGTCCAGAAACGGTCCTTGAGAGAAGAACTATTATTTCAGGTACATGCGTTTGTGATATGACTACACACAAGCAATAATTAACCAAACAAACTTCTGTTCAAAACATCAAGCACTTTGCCCTCTAGTCTCTATGTAAACATCGTAAACTGTCAACTTACAGCCATTTTCTCCGCAGTTAGCCACTCATCCTCCTCTACCTGGGTATGGCGACTAGCATGGAATGACACGTTGGTTATCACCTTGTTCACTTCATTAAGTGCATTCATCTTGCCATTGAACGATGATATCTGCAGCAGTCTGAAACACAACACAGCAGCATCAGCACTGTCTGAAGAAATTACCAGTCAGCTGTCTACTGTTAAAGGAAGCTTATGCTTGACTGTCAGAAAACTATTTCAAGTCAAGATCTAGATCCTGTAATTAGCAACAGGTTGAAACATTGTCACTGTGAAATAAGAACTATAATTGCAATAATAATAACAATGCAATTTAAGTCGGCAAAACAAAATTTACACCATGCACAATTTGAGTTGGCACAGCTTGATCTACCCCATACAATTTTAGTCGGCACACCATGACTTACATCATGCAATTTGAGTTGGCACATCAATAAAGTGGTGTTAAACAGCTTGTGCAGTTTGACATCGAATATTCCACAGAGCATATGAGAAACTTAGAAAAGAATACGCTTCATACCTCAGTATCATCTTGAGTCTAAATATCTCCAGTTCTTTGATTGTCTCATCCTGGTTGGGGAGTCGATACACAAGCTGTTTCAGGGCTTTGATGATTGATGACAGAGCATCATTCTTTGCCTCAGTCTTTGATTCTTTCTTTAGTTCGTCATCAGTCAGTTTATCAAGAAACTTTGGTACAATATCCTGTAAGAAATGTCTACAATAACCACATATCCAAAGCCACAGATTAAAGGCACAGCCTCAATCTATTCATTTTGGAAACTATACTTAACATTCCTAAAGCAATAGCTCATGTCTAAGGGTTGTTTACAAACTTCCAAGCTTTGCCCTATAGATGATATGTCAAGCTATGACCTTGATGATGACCTTCACCTTTGACATGACCAGCCAATATGTCAAAAAGACTTTCCCAGATTTTTATTGGAGATATACATAAGATATCCCTGAAATGTCGACTTGCCACATGCTCTTAAAAACAAACTGTGGCGGATGCAGTCAAATTCAGTTAAAACCATTATTTCAGTCACATCACTGCATGTCAACTTTATGGGAGAGGAAATCTCAAAACAACATACATCTTAAATGTTGAAAGCTACCAACAAGGGTAATGTGGGACTCACACCCATGGAACAGTGTATCCACACATTGCTAAGGGAAACCACTCTGTGCAGTGAATGTGATGTCTTAAGGTCACTGGGCCAAACATGTGCCCCTATCTTTTGGTGACAATGAGAAAAGATTCAAAGAAACTTACCACAATGGGCATGAAGTATTTCTGTACAGTGTGTGGTGTCAGTACCTCAGCACACTGTCCAAATGGTCTAAAAAAAGCAAGAAAGTTCATTGATACACATTCAAACATACCAGACAAATTTTTATGATCTGATGAGAAAGAGACATTATATAAAATTCTTGTCATGGTACTTACTTAATAAGTGCAGCAATAATTGGTACGGAGAGAGCTGGAGCTTTGATGAATCTGTCCAGAAGAATCTGAAAGCCTTCTAGGCCTCCGAACTTGTTTACCAAGTCAACCAACCAACCCTGAAAAAGAAAGCAAATGTGACTGAATTCTCAAATATTTTCAAAAGAAAAGAATACCTGATAATATCTAGAGTCTGGTCTCAGATAAAGGTGTTTGGACACATCTTGCAACATGGCCAAAGCAGACACATTCCAGTAATAAGAGTGGCAATTGGGGTTCTTAGATTTTTACGCTATAGATTTTGAATCGAGGGACAATTTATATCTTTAACATTATGAGCGTCTTGACTTTCATGCTTAATTTTGAACATTGCTATTAAACCTACCTTTATGACTCATTAAAAAAAAACTAATCTATCATCTCAAACAGAATTGAGTACTCAGATCAGACTCGCTGACTTGATTAATGCATTCATCGTAACCCAATTGCAAGGATTGATGGTCATGATGTCAATCACTGGATTAATTGGACCAGACGCAATTATTTACAGGCTGCCATCATTCAAAGGTTATATTGTTGTTTAACAAGAAACAGAATATAAATGGCAAGTACCTGTGGTCATAGGGGGATGATTGTGGTCAAAGGGGGATAATTGTGCATCAAAGGGATAACTGTGCATCAAACTTTTCAAAGAATATCAATAATGAATGTGTCAATAATTCCCAAGAGCCTTACCCTTGGAGTTCTTGGGTCTGGAGGTCTTGCAAACAGAGATTCCTCCGATGGTTGGGTTCCAGCTGGTACACTCTCTGACGGCCGAGTTCCATTGTAAGTGTGGAATCTGCACAAATTGATTAAAATCCATGTTATTCAAATAGCTTAATAATATGTGCATGTCATACATTTTTCCCTCTATGCTTTACAAATAGTGTCATGTGCAATGTAGCTCAGCTGAGTATCTATTTAACAGTTCAAAATGTCAACAAAGACAGACACTTCGGCGATTTGTGACGTAGAATGGTTAATGAACTTTAGGGGTTTTGAGTGTGTCATAAGATAGATTTTATGTGGACTAGTAAGGGATAGTAGACAGAAATTTGAATATTTTGACTTCCACTTGGTGCATGTAAACATAAATATTAAATTGCATTTCAATCTTAGGTTGCACTTGTGCATGATTTATACAGCTAAATCAAGCCCTGACAACTGTGTGTCAGGACAATGAGGGAAGAAAGTCAAAAGTGATGCAGGTATGAGACCTTAACCACATTGCTGAAACTAAGTTATGGTTTGGTGCTGACTAAAGATGACAGTAAGACAAATCTGGGATATGAACCCACTGTCATCTGATTCTGACATGACTCTCTAAACAGCATTTAGTGATGTTTAACACATGTACCTACGAATACAGTTCCAGGAACATTTCTGTTACATTAAGAAAGTGATTTGTTTGCTTGTTGTTTAACACCACACTCGGCAATATTCCAGCTATATGACTGCAGTCTGTAAATAATCGAGTTTGGAGAGGACAATCCGGGGATTCACATAATAAGCATCAATCTCCGCATTTGGGATACGATGACATGTAGCATCCAAGGCAGCAACCCTGACCACCTGATCCCCGTAGTCGCCTCCTACAGCAAGCAGAGTCGCCTCCTACAGCAAGCAGAGTCGCCTCCTACGGCAAGCATAGTCGCCTCCTACGGCAAGCATAGTCGCCTCCTACAGCAAGCATAGTCGCCTCCTACAGCAAGCAGAGTCGCCTCCTACAGCAAGCAGAGTCGCCTTTTACGGCAAGCATGAGTTGCTGAAGACCTATTCTAACCTGGACCTTCACGGGTAATCAAGAATGTGAACACTATGACTTACTTGCACTGAGGGCTGAAAACCATGGCCAGAAGATCCAAGAGAGGAAACCAGTCTTGTGATAATTTAGCCACACAGAGTTCTATTAGTTTCTCAGCATTTTTCAAAATACATTTCTGAAGAAAAGAAAGGAAATGTCAATTAAAACTGATCAAATTATTAATTTGACAAATATATCTTCAATTAAATCAGGACTTTTTGGACATGTACTTTATGACATTCATCGCAAATAATATAGTATTTCTATCTAAATATTGGTAAACATAAAATGTGGAAACAAAATTATTGTAACATTCAAAATATCAAAATATTGCACTCGTACTTACATGTATCTCATATTTCCATCCACTGACAGCTTCATCTGTGAGAATCTTTGTGAAAGATATTGTAAGACCCTCACGAAAGAATCTTTGACAAGCCTCACTTCTTACATCCAATCCTGAAAGAATGGAAACAGTAACTGAGTAAGTGAAGGTATTAATTCATGATGCCCTTTTTAAGCAATATTACCATTAAACTACAACAGGAGACAACAGTCTCTTACTTACCTTTAAAGCAGACAGCAATATTCAATGTAAATCAGTGGTCAGTAAATATTCATGGTGGGACAAGACAGAGTCTGTTAACACCCAACAATGGAGACCGACAATCAGCAAAGTCATCATGCAAGAATGCTCAATCCTCTTTCACCAGCTTCAAGACAAGCAGGGGATACTCAGGACCTTTTTACCCAATTGCAGATAAGTCTGGGACTCCATGAATTGGCTTTACCCATTTTGTCTATTTTGTGAATCAACCATGGATCTTCAGACAACATTCCCATAAGTCTACCCAACAAGAAAATTAACGATGAAATCTAGAATTAAGATAAAAAAAGATACTTTACGGAGCTTCATTTTGACAGAACTGTCCACTCTAAAAGCTTAAACTGATGTCTTGTCTTGTGTATGAAGTGCACTTAAGTATTATGCACATCTCCAATTCTCTGACACAACTTTCAGGAAAAGTTTGCATATTATGCACAGTCAAAACATACTTTGGATCACTTTGGTGAATGAACATGAAATAACAAACTTGGTCAATAAAAATGTTTGCAATAAAAACTATAGGACATGATGCTTTACAATTTCAGTTGTATTTCCTGCAAGGCAGAGATTAAGATTATCATATGTAGTTGTCTTGTAATACATGCCGAAATAGCAATCAGCAGAACATACATTTTCTCCTGGGATCTATTGTTGATTCAGTTACAAAATACCCAATATCATAGCATGAAAGAATTTTAATGCAGTGATTACTGGAAATTATATCTGAAACTATTTTTTTATTATTTATTTTTTGTTGTTTAACGCCGCACTCAGCAATAGTCCAGCTATATGACGGCGGTCTGTAAATAATCGAGTCTGGACCAGACAATCCAGTGATTGACATCATGAGCATCGATCCGCTCCATTGGGATCGATGACATGTATCAACCAAGTCAGCGAGCCTTACCACCCGATCCCGTTAGTCGCCTTTTAAGACAAAACTATTTTTGTACCACAGCTGATGATAGTCCGCATAATAACAATAAAATCTACTGAAAATGATGTTAAGAGCCGTGTTCAGAATACTAGACTAAAAGTGTTTGGAATTTTAGAACAGGGTACTTTTGACAAAAATTCAATGTCTGAGTGTATAATGCACCCCGACCTCTACAGATATTTTTTCGAAAAAAGGTGAATTATACACAAGAAAATATAGTAGTCTTCCAGAATAATCTGATGTAAATATCAACTCCCATGAATACATCATAAAAACATAAAGCCTTGTAAGTAGACAAAATACTAAAAAACCTAGGTTTTGGCTTTGAAAAGATGAGTAACATATTTCTAAATGAAAACAATTTACATACCATCTTTGCTCAGTTTAATTGCAGCTTCCAGAAGAACTTCAAGTTCTCCTTTCGGCAGCACTGGAACAACCCATCGAGGTCGGTTAATCATTTCATCTAGTTTTGCCAACTCCACGTGGGGGAATTCAGGTTCTTGGTCATCAGGAGGCACCACTATTCCATCACCTTGACCTCCTTCATCATGCTGGGTCGCAATCTGACTTGGACCTCCACTTGTGGACTGCTGTTGTTGTTGCTGCTGCTGCTGTTGCTGCTGGGGTAGAGCTTCTTTAGGAGGCTGTTGTGTCTGTGATGGTTGTGAAGTCGGGGGTTGTTGTTGTTGTGGCTGTTGTGTTGTTGGCTGTTGTTGTTGGGGAGCCTGGCCTGTCTGAGGAGGGGAATTCTCTTGAGGGGAATCCCCTCCAGCTGGGCTTCCACGCATAACTATCGTCATGATTTCAATACTGCTTCAAACAGCTGAAACAGAAGAGGTGTTTTAATGATAGAAAATAAAATATACTTCAAATGTAACTGTTAACATAACAAGGGCTCACTAATACCCCCGACTTCGACTCCCAAAATATTTCTAAGTTCAAAACATGAAAAAAGCAATATTTCTCAGAAAATCAGCTTATCAATAAGTTCAGGGGGTGGAGCCATCCCCCCATTTTTTCCCCCCACCCTCAATGAAGGTACAAATGGCCCAAGCTGACACCCCCCTCCCCCTGTTTTTTCGATCCTGGATCCGCCCCTTTAACATGAACACAACTTGTATTGATTTCATAGTCATAGGTGGCCAAGTTAGATATAAGGTCTTGCAGTTTGCCATGCAGAGTTATATCCCCTAGCCATGCCAGGATCCACTTATGGTAACTGAAACACCAGATTCAACCCTCATTATAATCCTTGGTCAGCAACACTCACATGCTTGTGAGTGAGTGAGTATGGTTTTACGCCGCTTTTAGCAATATTCCAGCGATATCACAGAGGGGGACACCAGATATGGGCTTCACACATTGTACCCATGTTGGGAATCGAACCCAGGTCTTCAGCATGACGAGCAAACGCTTTAACCACTAGGCTACCCGACAGCCCCTGCAATTTTTAAGGGTTTTGCTCTATGTCATTATAAGGACTAGTGGACTAAAACTGTTAGTTTCTGCCGCTGAAATGCAAAATCAGCTGTTTACCAAGGACATTTCATTATATACTAATTGATAACATTGGAACATTTATCACCATCAATGATTGGTTGGTTGGATCAGATCAATGTTGGAACAGACCAATGATGAAATTCCAATCCTATCACATACTGAAATCAACAGGTTATGTTGTCATTAGAGATGCAAGATATAACTAGTATGCAGAAATATTGCAATATGGCCATCTGTAATACACGTATATCGCAATTTGATCCTTGTGTATCGATATTTACACAGCACAGTCACAGAAGAATTAATACATAATCATATAAATAATATCTGGATCTTGAGGCATTTGGATGGACTGGGTTCCTATCTAAGCAGCAAAAGCTTTGTGTTGTTCACGTCAACATTCAATATCGATGATGTAATAGGTAGTCTCGTTTATCCAAACTGTCATAACCGATCTCGCAATCTGAAGTCTGGATTATTGAGTGAAGCAGCACCCAGTTTTGAGGTGTCATTTGACATATTGCAATACTATTTAAGTGCCAATACACCAACCATAGTAGTTGTCTTCCGTTGTTATGAATAAAATGTATTCAAATCACATGAACACTGTATGCAAAAGACTTTTATAATATATCACAGTAGAACACGGACATATCAAAGACAGATATAGCAAACACACGGATATAGCGAACACACGGATACAGCGAACTGTTAAACAATCCCTGATTTATCTCCCATATAATATCATATAAAATTTACGTATATAACAAACTCTCTACAACGAACTGATATCTGATCACTGACAAGCCCATCTACCACTAAATAGTGACGTGTATAGCGAACTAAGAAATCTCACTCAGTGTCAAGTGTCACTAACAATTGGCTGTATGCAATCAGCGGTGAATCAACACAACCAGCGTCGACGGATCAACCTTGTTCAACTTAATTGAATGTTATGAAATGTCATCAATTGAATGCTATGAAGTGATCACTGCCAATACAAGTCAATGCTGCAATTACGTGTATTGTGTATTGTTTTATCCAAGATGGCGGACGTTTCTGAGCGAAAACGTATATAACGAACAACGGATATAACGAACAATGGATATAAGGAACTGATTTTTCTGGTCCCTTGTAGTTCGTTATATCCATGTTCTACTGTTTATCCTTTTCATCAATCTTTATCATCAACTGCCATAACCTTAAAGTCTGATGATAAATTTGCAAAATCCATTAATTTGATAAGATTTTCAATTAACATTGAACAGTAAATGGTCAAATTTTAATGCAACTAGGTGTTTGCAAGTACTAATAAAAAAAGAAGCAGACCCTAAATTGCCATTTCCTCCAATCTTAAAAGACTCAAAATACCACCATGCACATCAGGTAAAAAACATTTCTTTCAGAACCTGACCATAACTAAGACGACTTCTTAAAATCTAACAATTACCAGGTCCCAGGTTTGTACATGTAAATGTACAACAGTAACTGGCAAAGAATGATACAACAATGTTGCACGATAACCTCAAAGATGACCTTGACCTTTGATAGACAGCACCAACACTAGATGTGGTAGGATTTGAAAAGATAGATGTAAATAAATTCCACTACTCAGATAAAAAACTGAACGCTGACCTTGACTCATCTTAACCAAACCCTATTTAACATAGGGCACTGTCTTAAAGTCCACTTGTTTCTGGTTTAACGGCGTCTTCAGCAATATTCCAGCTATATGATGCTGTCGGTGGTATGTAAATAATCGAGGCTTGACCAGACAATTCAGGGCTTGATTTAAGGAACTTGACTTAACTTGTACCAGGTGCATGTTTACATGAAAACCAAGTTGCATCAAACAATACCCACAGTATGATGACATTGAGCCTAAGGAATTACACTAAACACGGGGATTAGTGATGTAGTACGGTTAATAAACTTTAGAGGGATTGAGTGTATTCAAATATCGATTTTGTGTGGACAAGTAAGGGTTAGTCAAGTAAGGGTTGAAAATTGTATACATCCACTTGACACATGTAGACATAAATATTGATTAAGTGGCATTTGTCAATAATAGGGTTGCACTTAATTGAGGTCTGCAATCCATTGATTGATCTATGCAACTGAAATACAATGACAATCAACCATTTAGGGAACCTCACCACCCGATCCTGTTAGTTGCATCTTCCGACAAACATCGGTTGCTGAAGACCAATTTTAACTTGGATCTTCAAAGGCGCCCAGTCCAAAAGAACGTACATATTTATACTTTTCTGTATCTTCTTTTGTGACCTTGAACTTTGACCTTTTTTTGTATGTACAAAAAGAACATCCCAGAATAATCTCTGTCAATAATCTTTTCCCAACAATCATTTGAAAAAAAAACCTTAAAGGAGATGTAAAATGAAAAAAAAATGATTGCAATTTTGTTTTGAATATCAATTTTCCTTGACACATTTAGTCAATTCCTGAGAGAGAAAAAGTCATATTCACAATTATATTTAGTATGTGTGACTTCATGTTTACACTGACAGCCATACAACAACCAGCTGCATCGCAAAATAAAATAGTTCCTCAAAACGCGAGGCGACATGAGCGTATGTATGCTCAACATCCTCTACATGAACGAACGGTTATAACGAACTCAAAGGGACCACTAATTTTAGTTTGTTATAACTGTAGTTCATATATACAGGATATACATAAGTCATTGTACAGCAAAAGACCGTGACCAAAAAACAGTATGTTATATCCATAAGTTGTTTTAAGCATGTTTGTTATAAAAGTAGTTTACTGTAATATCTCATTAGATGAGAAAGGTCTGTTAAGAACTACCTAAGCTAGCCAGTCACAATGACAGCGAGTCTTAATACATTTCCATCAACATCAACAGAGCTCCAGATAACTTTTTGAGCAATTGAGTTTTTACTCGAAGGTTTCTATTTTAATTGGTGTTATTATATTTCTCATTGGGTAACCAATATTCTCATCTATTCACTCTATTGGGTTTTTTTCCAAAATGAGTAAGCATTATGAGATTTATAAAAAAAATGAAATAATGTTTTAGATGTATATAACGGTTCTAAATATAGGCTTGAATTGGAAAGTAATTTAGCTTGTAATTGAGTTTCGGAAATAAGCTTTGTTGTACGCATGCTGAAAAAGCTTCATTGGGTATTTAGGAGTGCTATTTTCAAGCAATTGATTTTTTCATTTGATGCCTGCGTTTCTGTATGCAAGTTAATTGAAAGAAATTGGGTTTTGAATACCGTATTCAATGTAAAAGGCGCCCAGGGCGCTCTCAAAATTAGAAATAGGGGCGGGGCTCGAAAAATCCACTCGTCCGCTCGTATTGACGAGTGGTAACTGATGTCGGGCAAGCTAAAATTATCAACTACTCGTCCTGATGGACGAGCAGATACTCACAGCAGTTTAATTTATATTTGTTTTGATGTGCGATATATTGACATGGAAATCACGGCCATTCAGTCGATCAATATTTATGTCGCGTATAGCATTAACAATTAGGCTGAGGTTTGTCTCTTGATGTATCTTTGCGCAGGCTTTATTCTGAAACCAGTCTTTATTTATTGATGTAAGCAGTTGGTTGCTAACTACTGGTGATTCGGTCAAGACACACCCGATGATATAACTTTATAGGATTTTAATGCAAGGATCGGCAAAAACTGTATCTGAAACTATTTTTTTTATCAGGAATAATATATTCCAATATCTTGTTAATTTAGATGCAGCTTTTACTTAACATATTTAAAATAATAATAACCCTAAGCGAAGCAGCTGATCGCTATTGCCGGGTATTATTTTTTACATGGAACCAGTCTGACCAGTCACCGTCAAGGCTCCCGTGCACGTGATCGCGAGATTTACGTGTTGACATAGAATCGTCCAACAAAAACAAATATGACTTTTAACGAGTCATTCTCTGTCAACTAAAGTTTGTTTCAAGGCATCAATAGCGGTAATCTGACCGTGGTTGCTGTTAATAATGGTGAGTTGTGCGATCTTCCGATCGCTTCACACACGATTTCACCGAAATTAATTCAAACAATATTAAAAGGAATTTTGAATAAAATTATTAAAATGAGTTACAAACATAAGTCCAGATATACAAAGAACACTTTTCATAGCCAGACAGTGTAATTACATGACTAATTTGCGTACTTCAGTATGGATTTGTTGACATGGTATTTCCGGTGTTACGCGCTCACGGTAATGTCTTTCCATTGGGGGAAAAACATCAAAACTCATTATTTTGTGTATAATGCGCACCCCCTTCTACACAGCTGAGTTTTTTGGAAAAAAAGCACGCACTATACTCAAGAAAATACAGTAAACCAAAATGGCGGATATGAGAAAGTTTTTCTCGTCGGAGGGTTGTGCCGACAAAAAGTTGACTGGACAGGCGGAGAAACGAAAACTTAGTCAAAAACAATACCATACACAAAAGCGAAAACATGTTGTACAATCTGAGTGGATGAGTGAATTTGAATGGGCAAAATTTGACGATGATGACAGCGAGTTGTATTGCACTGTCTGTCGAAAATACCCCAAACTATCTGATCCCAAATGTGGACTCGTAACTGGTTTACATCATAATTTCAGAAAAGAAACTTTGAAATTTCACGCTAAAAGTAGGAAGCATATTCAGTGCTGTGAACATGATAATTTTTTTTACAAACCTCAGACTGTGCAGTTTGCCAAGTCAATGCAAAAAGTTGATGGAAAAAACAGTGAAGTTTATGAAAAGCTATTCACAACAGCCTACTATGTTGCTATAGAAGGGGAACCATTTTCAAAATTTCCAAGTTTTTGTCAGTTGCAGTCTAAGAATGGCGTAATACTTGGTACAAATTATTTGAATGATCATGCTTGCAAGGCATTCACCCAATCTATAGCAGATGTGTTGAAGAAAGAAACTGCTCAGGATTTGGAAAACAGTAGGTTTGTCAGTATTTTAGCAGATGGTTCAATTTATTTACTTTGTTTTCAGTGGTTACATCATGTACATGATACATGATATTGTCTGTTCAGCATTGAGCAATAGGGCAAGTGAAAATTTGGCAGGACAAGTACAAAATAAAAAGTACTTGCCCTGCAGGACAAGTAGGGTTGAACAAATTTTTTGAGCCCTGAGGGGGCTCTTCTTAGAATATTATTTTGGTGGAAAAAAGAGAGTTGAAAGATAAATTTCGTGGTTTATGCTGACACACTGAAATGTTTATATGCGACATACATTTTTCCAGAATTTAATTGCCCATAATTAAGAATGCATATAACACACAAGTACGTATTATACGCGAATAAGTAAGTCTTGTGTACATTGATCAATCGGAAGGAGTGCTAATTGGGATTGTTCACTAGCCAATATATTAGCAAATATCGCCGTGTGCACTTATTAGAGCGGGGCGCTTATTACGTCGAATACGGTAGTTTAGGGGGGTATTTTACGCATAAACGCAGTTTATCTGTAGCTCTGCATTTAGTACAAGACGTCAAAATGGCCAACATGATGAGGTGATGGGTGATTTCCGAAGTTGTTTATGAACCTGTGGCGGTTACAACTGTTTGTCATCACTGATCAATTGGCCGATCATTGAAAGATGATTGTAAAGATGTGTCAAATAGAAACTAAGGTAAATTCAAAGATTGTTGTAGACTGTCATTGATGTCTGGACACGGATCGAGTCGATACTATGATAGTTTGGATGAGCTTTTCTTCCTTTTGTTCTCTAGGATGGGTTGTAGAGGGGATATCCTTGAACAAGCATGCAATCAAACTCTCAGCCTTTGTCTTTGTGTTGGGGAAAAAAACATCAGGACTCTTCAACCCTGTTTATAAGACGACATACCACGTTAGGTACGAAAAACTTGCCTTATACACAGCGATATACAGTACCACTTAGACTAGAAAGCAACCCAAGTGAATTCTCACCAAAATCCAAAGTGGTGCATCGGTTGTAGCTGTGAGTAATAACAACTTCTCTGACTGCTACAACCAAGCACAATGTGAAAAAGACAACCTTAAGATAGATTGATGATTTTACTTTCAGACACTGAAATGCCGAATATTGACTTTCCATCACAATTAACTTGGGTGTGGCCTTCTTGTAATGAAAACACAGTCTACTCAAGTAAATGGTTTATTTTGCAAGACATGGTCAATCAAGATGTATTGGTAGTCATTGCACTGGTTCTCAAAATTGAATCATTTTGTATTTCAGTCATGTGTTACTACATAGGGTTTTACCTTGACGTACAAAAGTGGGGGTCCAGAGAACCCACAATAATTAATTTTAGGGGTATGAGGGGGTCCTGTAAAGTAATGAAATGATGTAGTATACAGGATGTATAATTACTTTAGATCCTTGAACATGTTGAATGAAACAATGATGTGGGCAGTGCCAGTAGTCATGATTGATGGATGAAATAACACCACACCAGTAAATGCTCTTGTTGCGCTGTAGTTACAATGATTATAAGCGTACGTTCCTAGAGACACAGTATATTTTTTTCTGCATCCTTTCTCTACATTTGTGCGTACTAGACGTACCAGTATTTCCGTTCTCCGGTATATGCCGGCTTTTGGCCAGTAAAAAATGGCAAAGACCGGTAAATGTTTAGTGTGACGGTCCCAGTGTCCGGTAGAAAGAATGTTAGAAAAAAATAACTTCAACTGAGTCTTTGTCTGCAACAAGGTGTTAAAACTGTGTTCACTCAACTCTAAAATAAGTCCGTGTTTCTCTTCCACACAGAAAGGAAATCGCAGTTTTCTAAAAATAAACTGGACTGGACTCGTTTCGTTTCATTCAGATTGCATCTTTATATCGTTGGTATCTAGACACAACAAAGCTATAGTAATCAAGTAACAGATTTAATCGATATTTTCCGAAAGAGTTCAGAACCACATGCACAGTGATGACTTCGCACCGCACCATTGCCATTGGCAAATTTGCATATCACTATCACGTGACTGAACTTTTTGTGTGTTTGTTAACAAACGCGCTTATTCTGAAAACAGAACAGACTGACCTAATGCAAGCCTTTGATGAGCTTTAGATATTGTTTTTCAAAATAATATAGATCTAGATATGCTACTACAATTGCGAAAAGTGCATGACAAAATATTTTTGGGCTCCATGTGCTGTCATCGAAACGTACGGAGAGCTATTGCAATGTGGTCACTTTAATGTGTAAATATCATATGTATTGTCATGCAACTCACTGTCGGAGTTGTAGTATGTATATAATTTCACAAAACAATATGTAAAGCGCCCCCAAATACTTGCATTAGTCTTTTCCTTTCCATTTCTGAAAAAGCGTGTTGGTTTACAAACAAGAGAAAAGTCCAGTGATGTCATATGCAAATTAGCCTGTGGCAGTGGAGCTATGCTAAGTCACCACTGACCCGGAGTGTGATCCAATGTGAACCAGGAATAAATATGCATATAGTAATAGTTTTTCATGTTTCATGATATTTTCTCAATGAAACCCTACTTATACAATACGTCTAAGACGTATGTTTATCTAAATAGATAGGCTCATCAAAAATGAAACAGATGAAATACACAATATTTCAGAAAGACAATCTGAATCTCGGCATGATAATGCCAATTTTGAACTCAACCTGCGAATCATTGCAAAGATTGCTAAAAACACCAGGAGAAAATGAGCAATCGTTTACTGACATCACAAACAGCGTGTTTCGTGGTGTGAAAGTTACATATGCAAATGCACGTTTGGTGCAGGCATTTCAAAATTCACGTGCAGGCTTCATCGATAAATTTTTCAGTACACAACATGCCAGATTTCCTGAAGACAGTCTGTCTACCCTTACTTGTCTTGACAAAGTCCTGAACCCATCTCACCTCCCAGATTAACGCGAAGAATTGAATAACTATGGAATGGATTCCCTAAATCAGCTGATTACCCATTTCAGTCCTGTGATTGGTCCAATAAATAATGACGTCTCATATATCATAGGTGGCAACCGGGCCAACCGTGATTTCGCCAGCTACAAAACTACAGTTGTGGGACTTGGTACACACACACACTTCAACATAATTGTCGAGTTATCATGGCTGATCATGAGGATATTTATCCAGATTTTGCTGTTTTCGCAGCTGTAACCGACTTTGCCAGCGAATATTAAATGATCTTGAACATGCATTCTGGTGAAAAAACACCTTCCTGCAGCAAATCTACAGTTCAGAAATAAAAAAGAGAAAACTCTGATCGAAAGGTATGTTTTTACACAGTAACATGGGGAACGTCCGAAAATGATAAGGACCGGTATATTTTTAGTCAGCCGGTACTCTGACCGGCTGACATAAAAGCTAACGGAAACACTGTGCACATTGATATGCATTTGACTAGTTTTCATCGATACAATATGCCATCTATCAGCACTGATTGATCATATTATGACAATTGACAAACTTTTAATTTGATCGCCATCAGTAGCTAAGCTTATATATGTCTGCCCATGCTTTTGGTGGTAACCATTCATCACAGCAAAAGAAAATTATTGACTGAAAGTACTTCCTTCTCAAACACAACTAGTTTAAGTCTTACTCAATCAAAGTAGTGAGATACAAAAATACAGTTCCCATACTATTTTGAGCAAGTGTGTCAACAAAAATTGTAGGCAAAAAGGATGATATTACAAAGAACAATGCAAGACCCTGATACTTGGCACTTTGTAACATCAGGTTGACCATGCAATTATAATTCTCCGCCATGACATAAATATGTATATGTTTACTTCCGAACTTAAAAGTCAAATTTAGAGATGAAAAACCCTGATTTGAACATTAAAGCTCTAAAAATATATTACATTTGTTTTTAATTGTATAATCAACTACATTTGTAACCTCAAAATTGACAACAGATTTCAGCGAAAAAAGCTAACAGTTTTAGCCCACTAGTCCTTATAATGATAACATGAACACATGATGAAGCAAAGAAAACTTTAAAAGGGCAAATGCTGAAGTTTATCTCCTAAATCACAGATATAAAAAACTTAGAGGCTAATGAAACTTCACGAACATCTTGGACAAATTAAAAGACCATAACGAAATGTGGTTTAGTGGCTTAGTCTGTCCAATAATCATATAAACACAATAAACATGCCAACAATGAAACAAAATTGGCTCATCAATAATTACACTAATCTACAAGTTGTCTAGTGGCATTAACATGACTATCATTTTATGTTAGTATCTGAAAAGAGGACAGGGACAGAATGCTTTCAGCACACAAAATACAAAATTATCTTTCCCTGCATCTGCTAAAATAATAATTACTTAATCAAAAGATTATTACAGTATTTTTCAGATTTTGCCGCAGCTCTAGATCTACATATATGCATAACATGATTTTTTTAATCAAAGTATTAACCAATAAATATCTGGCATTTACACATTCCTGTTGTGCATAATTTGATGTACAAATTGCCCTGACAGTACATCTATAACATCAAGAGGATTTCGCTGGGTTAAGAAAATAACTGATGACTTGTGTCAATATGTCCTACTATGACATTTCTCGTATGCAATGTGGGTTTTTCCAAGAACATTTCTGACATTCACGTCATTCATTGAAAATAGAATTGCAGTTTTTAGCAAAATGGTCATTTTCATCAGAATAACTGTTACATATACGATTCGTGGAACATGTACAACTTGCCATTACATATGAAGTTGTATTGTTGGAGATGCTGCATATTTTGACGACGACTGAGCTGCAAATTTACTCAGACGCTCATGTGACGACGCATAAAAAATGACATGCACGATATCAACAGAAATCGAGCGGTGCACAACATCCGATTTTTCTGTCTCATATATATCCGACTCACAGATGCACGTACGACTAAACACTCGTGCAGGGAATGTGACAACGCAAATTATGTGATAAAATAAGTGAAAGAACCGGCTACCAGGAAACGAGCTTTGTCAAAATGGCGAATCTGGGGAGTGGGATCATTCGCTCGTAAACAGCAATCGCCCAACTAACAGACTTACCTCGTAGACGGATCTAATCCGGTCCAAATAGTTGTTTAGAAGCTAATAAAGTGGTCATCTGTTAAAAATAAAGACTGTCTGTGAGATTTGGTGGTATTTTTCCACCAACAAAACATCAGACGACCAAAGCCGTACGCAGTATTATGGTAATGAATGTGTCACGGTGAAACGTGATTACCTCAAATGATAAAAGTAAATTAATTGATGCGACGAAAACTTTAAATATACCTACAAAATGGTAATTTCTCAGATCAAGTGATATTTTCACGTCAAATTCTTGATGAAATCGGTCTGAAAAATCACGTGACAGGAGGAATCAAAATGGCGTCTTCTATTGCGGCAAGGGGACACTGTTATGTTGCACAGATGCAGTTTGTGTCAAGACGAGCTGCCAATTATGCCAATCCGGTAAAAAGTATTCCTTCTTGAACAGAACGTACCACTTGCAAAGACCAGTCTACACAGAACTGCATTTATTTATTCAAAACACACTAATGTTTGCTTCCAACGATCTCTTTTGATAATGTCATTGAAACTGGGCCTTGTTTCGGCTATCAATGCAATCGCTCATTGGTATTTGCATCGTGACATCAACAATGGTCCATCGCGTCATATTCAAAAGACTGTAAAGGAATTTATAACCGATTGATGGGCGTAGATAAATAAATTGCAAGCAGTGTCAAATTACTATTTTAGACATGACCCTAGACATCTTGAATAGCATTAAGTGCACACCAAGGCCTTATAATGCATTAAACGGAATAACAGTACATTAGTGACATGTCATGTAATTTAAGTTTCTTTCAATAAATGATAAGATCAAAGGATAAATGCGACTATTAAACACATGTCATTGGAAATTCCCCCATAACATGTTATTAATGTGGTAAACATGGCTTTTACATAATTACATGTTATGACTTTTTGTGTGGCCGTTTGACTATGGGTTGAAGCTGTTTTGGCTTTTTGCTGTGGCCGTTTGAGACTTTTCCTTTTGAGGCCGCTTTGACACGCTCCCAAAATGGATCCCCTCTCCCCCCTCAAAAATGACCTGTATATATAAAAAAATAATTTAAAATCTTTTCATCTTTGTTGAAACATTGTGAAAATGAAATATGTCTTTCCACTATCTTGTGTGATCCTAACATGAGGATCTTGTTTGTAGTAGCAGTACACATCCATGAGAAAGTCAGTTTTTGCAGCCATTTTCATGTTATGACTTAGCATTTCATAACTTGCCTTGTATAACAATGTCTGTCCATGTCCAATCTTTAATACTTTGACTAAACTAATTAACACACATGCTGTTTACCATGCTAATCTGGAACAAGTGGAGAGAAGATAATTTGTAATTGTATGCTTCTTTCATTGTTTTCCCTTCATAGGTTCAATTACTGAGCTATATCGTTCCTGAAATAAACAATAAATGATAATCGTGTTATGCTAAAAGTATGTTTGTACCATGGAGTATTGTGATGCCCCAGACCTTGGATGAATAGTTTATAATCTCAAAATAACAATGGCAACCATTTTGGAAAAAAAACTATATTTGTAAGGCATTTAGGCCATTGCTCAGTCATTTTTGCTTGAAATTTAATGAAATTTGTAATATGTTTAGTATGTACACTGGGGCTGGGTCGGGTAACTCGGGTTGGGTACCCACAGGACTACGCGGACCCATGGTTAGTCACGTGATATATTGTTAAATTACAAAAACTCACTATAGCTCAGTGGTTACACTACAAGTCGCTTATGTTCGCATTTCTTTCTAACGATGCACACATTCCTCTTGACTTGTTTGTTTGAGTAAAGGTAAAGCTCCAGTCAACTTCAGTGAACGCATGATCTTATTGTTTGATACATGTATCTAAATAGTTTTTGCCAGGGCTGCGGTAAAACAATTGCCAATCAGACATTTTGTTCCCAACTCTTGAAACCTACAGTGGGTACCTGTGTAGGGCCGGGTACCCGGGTAGTAAATTTGGACTCGTCCCAGCCCCAATGAACACATGTATTTCATTTTTTTAGACAATGTTAATACTTTTTACCTTGGTTGACCTTTGTGTTTACTTGCCCTTAAAGGGAAACACAAGCTCCTTCCCAGCGCGTGACACCTTCGTTACACTCTTGGTAACATCGATGCCACCAGTGTGGGTGCGGCCATTACAAGAATCTTGAAATTTGCCCTCTAACCCCAAATGTAGTACCACTTATACTTTTGTTTATGTCTTTGGGAATGTCATCATAGTTCATTTTGAAAAGGTTTACGACAGACCATGTTTTCCAGATGAATTTACTTTGTTGTTTTAATAATCAGATTGGTTCGAGATTGCGGACTAACAGAAAATCAACCAACTTCTCCCTTACATTCTTACTATATCAATTAAAGATGATAGTTTTAATAAAATGGAAATCCAAATTGACAAACAAAGAAAGTAATTTAACAGCGGTAAGTGTATTCAACGTCACGACAGTCGTCACTTGTTTGTGAACATAACGGTCATTCGGTTGCGAGTTCAACTCCAAGCATGGTTTGGGGCCACTTATCACAGTGGGGAGTTTTGACTGGGGGCAGCGATAGTATGGAGAGCTCCGCGAACAGACTATCGCTGTGAGGAGCTTGAGGGAAACAGTGCTCCATCTTTGAAAGTATTGACATATGGATCAGTGTTTTCTTTGTGGAATCAAAAGTTGCTTATTATGGACTGTAATTTTGACTTGGTTGACTTGTGTTTCGCTGAGCTGTGAGATGCGACACCTCTGGAGGATTGAAGAATGACATATGTATAACTGTTCCGTCTCACCCCTGGAGGGTATCTGGCTGTGTAGATAACCCCAGGTCGGGAGCCTCACTGAACAATATACTCAAGCTTAACCTTTGTTGTATTTAATGTTCTTGACTCTTGTAAAGGGTAAATGGCTGAAACAAACAAAACAGCCAATAACAACGATGTCTTCATTCAATACTAAGAATGCATGTAAAGCGGAATGTCAAGATGTGAGAGTGTACATAGATTACCGAACAACATGACGATAATACACCACGGTATATATGAAGTCAGATTTGACAAGAGCATATATATCACAGTGGTACAGTAATTAGATTACTCACACTATGACTGCCTGCGGGTTGCGAGGTTTATCAACGTATTAGCTAATCCTTTGATCAAATATGTTTTTACATTGGCCCTTCACGCCCAGATTGTGGTGTATTCCATCTGCTTTAGTAAACCTATATATATAAGGCTAAAAAAAATAATGGTCTTGGTTCTCAGGCACTGCCCACATCATCATAAAGATCATTGCATGTTTCGTTTTGGTTTCTATTTTCTATTTTTTTTGTGCTTTGTGTTTAAGTATTAGGATTTTTATAAAAAAAATTAAAATGGAAATAAAAACAAAACGTGCAGGAGACTTTATGATGATGTGAGTGGTGCCTGAGAACCAAGACTAATTTTTTTGTAGCCTAAACACTTACTTTTGACAAATCCACTTCAAGATAACAGTGATGAATCAAACAACGTATTATCGGCTAACCTTTTGATCAATGTTTTTTTGTAACTCAACTGATCATTCCTCTCTTTTTGCACTGCCACTTACATATAACATAATATGTACATTCACAACATCAGACCTGGATTTATAACCCAATCTTAGATTGAATAAATACCCCTGACGACGAGAAATGCCAAATGGGAACCACTGATTGCTATATATCCCTGACACCCATGAGGCAGGGGTGAACGTTATTGAGTTAGTTTGCACAGTCTTTGTCAGGTAATCTGAGTCATGCTGACAGATTTTGCAAGGTGAAAGGTTATGGTAAGCATCATCCAATCCAATGTGAGGATTCAAGGGGAATCCCCCTGGCTGGTCAGACGTCCAGTTTGTCGGGTAGCTGATGCTAATTGACATCCAGTGATTACACAAGCTAATTAAACGCCCATGGCTAAGAGTTGGAGCATTGTTTCCCTTTAAGTTCTCTCAAGATGAGCCGCCTCCGTGGTCCAGTAGCAGAGCATCTGCCCGGAGAGCGGAAGGTCCGGGGTTCGATCCCCAACCGCGTCATACCAAAAGACGTTAAAAGATGGTACTTGTTGTTACCTTGTCTGGCGCTCGGCATTAAGGGGCTAAAACAAGGACTGGTCGGCTCGGAGTCAGTATACTGTGTCTGAGTAGGGTATTCATGTTAAACTGCGTACAAGCAGCAACAAACACACACACACCTACATGCACGTCACTATATAAGTGCAATAATCTTGGCCGCGACGTTAAACCCAATTTCACCTCACCTCACCTCTCTCATGATGAGGACATTTCTAATCTAGCCTTGTAGTTAAAGTATTCACTCATCACACTTCAGGTCCGGGTTCAATTCCCCAGGTGGTCTCCATTTCTGGCGTCCCCTGCCATGATGTGGCTGTAATGAACCAATATGGCTAAAAGCAGTGTAAAACACTCACTAAAAAACACATTATGTGAATGTCAATGATGTCAGTAAGTTTTGTGAAGTGGCCATCTTTGTTGACATGTTAAACTGTTGACTTCATATCCAAGTGAGCCACTGTGCCATGTCAATATTTTTCTCTTATGAAAAGGATGTTGTGTACTTGCTGTTTTCAGAACTGGCTGTGTTCATCCCAGAGAACCCTGTACACCACTGTTCCTCTACAGCGGGAACTTTACTGGAATGAAAAGTCGGATCCAAAAGAATCTGTAAGTAATAATTCTATGACTGACAATCAAGTGAGTTTTATTTCATTGTGCTTTGGCTGTCTTCTGGTTGTCCATTTGTCCATCTCTTGTTAACTTTTACATTTTCTCTTCTGAAACTACAAGACCCACGGAGCTGAAACTTTGTATCAAAGACTTGTATATACGTCTTTGTTTGTATGAAGGATCCCAGCTATGGTGTTTAAAAATTGCTCACAGAATTTCAGTCCAAGATTAAATATGGCTACCATTATGGATATATGTAAAATGTTATATTTTTAAACTTATCCCTTCTCACACTGTGCATTGCCCCTTCTTTCTCGATCCTTGTATGGAGCGATCCCCAAAATAAGTTTTCAGCTTTAAAAATAACACCTCACCCAAACACACTGAAGGCGTCGCCATGGCTACCATCACTCACAATGGGCTGTGCACTGCCCGATTCAACACAACTGATCACATGACATCCCAAGCTTACTCATTCTTTCTTATCTCCATTGTGTGGAGAAGTTCTTTTAATTGAAGAGAATACTTTTTTTAGTCAGGGTAGAGAGTTTTTCCATGGATAACAAGTGCAAGACCAACATTTCAGCACAGGATCCCCACGTATAAATGTTGTGACTGTTGTGGTCGATGCACAGAAACTCAGATGCAGCAAGTGCAGGGATCTCCCTACCACTGACTTTACTCTCTATGAACATAACTGTTATTGCAGAGGTTTGACTGCCTTCTAAGTTTACATCAGTAGATATGAGCTTTTCATCAGCAAACCCGTGAAGATTCCGGCGTAGAATTGGTCTTCAGCAACCCATGCTTGCCGCAAAAGGTGACTATGCTTGTCGTAAAAGGCGACTAAAGGGATCGGGTGGTCAGGCTCACTGACTTGGTTGATGCATGTCATCGATCCCAATGCGGGGATCGATGCTCATGATGTCAATCATTGGATTGTCTGGTCAAGACTTGATTATTTACAGACCGCCGTCATATAGCTGGAATATTGCTGAGTGCGGCGTTAAACAACCAACCAACCGAACCAACCAACCAGCCAATCATCAGCAAGAAAATCTAAGAGGACCATAATGAAACCCACTTGTGAGGACGCCTCTGAATCAAATAAGGTGGGAAATAGCACTATGCGGCCAGGTTTCTGGACGATGAAAATGGCTGAGACTCATTCCTGACTTCAGATCTCCCGAAAATACCGCATTCGGTTGCAGTAGGCCGGCAAATAATTCTTCTACTCAGGCGTTAGATGACCGTTGTCAGGTACAACACTGAGATTCGTCTCAATCGACTGCTTCGCTCCCCTCAACAGAAGTGCGAGCACGATCGCTCACATAACCCAATGACGCACAGACAATGTGAAATCGTCCGATTGTGATCATGTCATCACGATTGTGACACAAACGTTAGTTTGGCAGAGCAAACATACAGTTCGGACAAACGGAATAACCTGGACAGGTAACGCTATCAGGGATTGATTTCGCTATATCCAAGCTGCACTAGCGCAGGTAAAACATTACTAGTGCAGGTAAAACATTACTAGTGCAGGTAAAACATTTACTAGTGCAGGTAACTTTATTGCCAGGATGCACTCATGCAGGTAACATTTCCCACCACAGCAGTTATATTTGATAAAAGTGGACAACTGAAATCTTTTAGAACTGGCTGCAAATCTTTTTGAATCCAGGAAACAAAAGTTTATGAAATTAGTGAAATACACAGGTGGTCTGAATGCAATGAACTTGCAGAACTAATTCTTTACAATTACCACTAGAACAATCAGTCATGTGGTTACAAACAGACAATTTGAAACTTCTTTTTAAGGTTGTTTACTGGATATCAAGATGTGAAAGGCCATATACAAATTTCCCCCAAATATAATACTGGAGCACATTCTCAAGTTTATTTGGACTTTGGATATATTTAATATTTAGAAGAACTGAAAACAGTTTTTCAATTATGATAAAATGGTGCAGCCAATATTTTTGTGGTGCAACCTGATTAATTCACTTGGTTGCACGTGGTGCAGGTGGTAAAACAGAATGAAATCGTAGTCTGCATCTATATTGAGATATGTATTGTCATATATTGGGAGCTGTTTCCACTGTTTTTAGTGGAGGGAAACATCATTTGTGAATGGGGGACACGGGTGGCCCAGTCTTTCAAGGCGCCGCGATTCGCTGTGCAGAGTTGTGTCCCTTGGACATGCCAGAAACCTATGATTGTGGGTTCAAATCCCGGTTCGCCCAAATTATGTTTCTAGGTTTGTCAGCACCATACCCGTGCTCGTGGGTTTCACCAAAGTGCTAAACGTCTGAGACCTGCATCACTTTGGGCTTTCCTCCCACATTAAGCTGACACGCCGTGATATAACTGGAATACTGTTAAAAGCGGCGTTAAACCCAACACACTCATTCATTTGTGAATGAATTTATGTGTAGAGATTAGGATAAGCGATATGAAGAATAACAAAACTTGTTAAAAAATGTACCTAATATACTGGAATACAGAAAAACTATTGCAATACATATTGTTTGAAAAGCATATATTGCAGTATACCAGTAAAACCGCACAGTCCTAAAGACACCATCATTCAGAGAGTTGTGTCCCTTGCATCCACCAGGATCTGCTGACTATAAGTTCTGTTAGCATGATTTGGTTGGTTTGTTGTGTAACGCAGCACTCAGCAGTATTCCAGCTATATGACGGCGGTCTGTAAATAATCGAGTCTGGACCAGACAATCCAGTGATTAATATCATGAGCATCAATCCAGGTTGCTTAAGACCTATTCTACCCCTGGAATCTACACGGGTCTCTGTTCGCATCATCCCAATCCTCATAGGTTCCAGTGAATGTCTACGTCCTGTTTTTTCCCCACATTAAACTTGAGTGCCCTGATTGGATGTAACCTGGTACATCATTCTCTCATACCTCACTTGGGCACATACAAGTGATATGTGAAGCTCATGTTTTGTTTTCATTGCAGAAATTTGACAAAGTCCTCATTGCAAACCGAGGTGAGATAGCATGTCGAGTTATCCACACCTGTAGACGTCTCGGTATCAAGACAGTTGCCGTCCACAGTGATGTCGACTCCTTGGCCGTGAGTATGAACATATTTGTAGCACATCTGACCCAGAATCACCTCTGATTTCCTCTCACATAGAACGTGACACCTCAAACAGTACATGAATTAGAACAGGTTGACAGGGATTCAGATGATGCTTAGGGATGTCCAATGTAACAGCCTGCCCGTGGCTAGTAACTTTTCCGTCGGGCTGCATGAAATTTTCCTTCCCCTGCCCAACTGTCTGGCAGATAATTTTAAGACTACCTACCTATTCAGTTATATTGTATCTTCTCATGGTTTCTTAAGTAATTGTTTTGCATTATTTCAACTGAATCAAGATGTGATTTGTCTCATATTTTTCACGATTTTTCAATATTTATAATATATTTATAATATCTGAATGTGGGCAGGTAACTTTGAAGATGGGCAGGCAATGCTTATGGGTCACCTGCCTGACTCTCTTGTTGGGTTCTAAAATTATTTCAAACACAGCCTGATGACCTGTAAAAAATGTATTGTGAAATGAAATTAATTCCTTGGTTTCTTCTTTCATGGGATATATGGGGGCACGGGTGGCCCAGTCATCTAAGGCGCCGCGATATGCTTTGCAGAGTTGCGTCCCTTGGGCACGCCAGAAACCTATGATTGTGGGTTCGAATCCCAGTTCGCCCCAGTTATGTTTCTAAGTTTGTCAAAAAATATCCATAAGAACATATTATATGCATAGATGTCTTCAAAAGACAACACTCTCATTATATTTAATTTGACAGTATTGTGGTCATTGTTGCATTTGTGCAGATACTAAATCCTGGATAAGTGCAGTATATTAATGTATAAAATATTAATAATTAACAAACCATGTCAAGTAATTTATGTTACTGTTTCACTGGTAACAACAAATAATACATCAACTGCTGACTTGTTATTGTATTCATGAATTGCAATTCGTATTCGTTACCCTATATTCGTGATACAAATCGTATTCGTCTCATAGTGTATTCGTTGCAGCCCTAGTGTACATTACATTTTATGACCGAAAAGAGCAGTGCAGAAGTGCACAAATTCTTAACTAGTTGGGTATAGTTTTAATAAGCACCCCCCTCCCCCAGCCTTTGTCAATCTTCTGAGTGCCTAGGGTGCTTATTATGGTGACTACAGCATCTGGAACATTGCTGATCATCGTGACATAACAAACAAAATAATGACTACATCTGGTTTCCAGGTCCACACGAGAATGGCGGATGAAGCAGTGTGCATCGGTCCAGCACCCACCAGCAAGAGTTACCTCAACATGGACGTCATCCTGCAGGCTGTGAAGGACACTGGTGCCCAGGCTGTGAGTCAGCTGCAGTCAAATAACATCTTGTTGGATATTGTAGAACACAAAGTCTTGTGTATTCTTCAGTCTGATTGGACCGCCTCTGTGGTCTAGGGGATGAAGCGGGGGCTAGGGTGGACCAGTCGTCTAAGGCGCCGCGATTCGCTGTGCAGAGTTGCATCCCTTGGGCATGCCAGAAACCTATGATTGTGGGTTCGAATCCCGGTTCGCCCCAATTATGTTTCTAAGTTTGTCAGCACCACACCCGTGCTCATGGGTTTCACCGAAGTGGTAAACGTCTGAGACTTGCATCACTTCGGACTTTCCTCCCACATTAAGCTGACACGCCGTGATATAACTCCAATAATGTTAAAAATGGCATTAAACCCAACTCATTCACTCACTCACTAGGGGATGAAGCATATGCCCAGAGAGCGGATGGTCGGGGGATTGATCCCCGGCCGTGTCATACCAAAAGATGTTTAAGATGTTACTTCTTGTTACCCCAGGCGGAATTAAGGGGATAACACAAAGAGTCTGGAGTCTGAGTGGGTATTCATGTTAATCTGCGGCATGGTATCTCAGTGGGCTAGCACTTTAAAACCAGTATAAGTCTGGACTAGTACAAGCATCCGCACAAACACACATATATGTCATTATTTATGTGCAATCAAATAGAACGCAACATTAAACCGCTTTTCATTTTACCACACTAGTTGAAAGAGTGTGCAGTGGAAACTTACTGTTGTCTATTGTATTAGCTATGTCGAGGTTCCTATTCCAAGGCAGGGGGCACGTGTGGCCCAATCGGCTAAGGTGCCGCGATTCACTGTGCAGAGTTGTGTCCTTTGGGCACGCCAGAAACCTATGATTGTGGGTTCGAATCCCGGTTGGCCCCAATTATGTTTGTAGGTTTGTCAGCACCATACCCGTGCTCGTGGGTTTCACCGAAGTGGTAAACATCTGAGACCTGCATCACTTCGGTCTTTCCTCCCACATTAAGCTGACATGCAGTGATATAGCTGGAATGCTCACTCGCTCGCTCGCCCGCCCGCCCGCCCACTCACTCACTCACTCACCCACCCACTCACTCACTATTCCAAGACATCAGAATGATCCTAATTTTCCTTTCAGGTTCATCCTGGGTATGGCTTTCTGTCGGAAAATACAGTGTTTGCTGCTAGACTGGTAAGCATGAATCATTTTCATTATCTTGCTTATAGATGTCTGTTGGTTCTCTGGGGCTACTCTAAACGTTTTGTATCACGAGTCCTTTCGCATCTAACGTCAGTCTATCCCCAAATTGACATGATCCAGCTGAGAATCATAGATAAACTGTGATGTCATAAAAGATATGAAGTACAGTAAAGTCTCATTAATCCGACACTCGTTTATCCAAAACAAAAGATGGGAACCAATTAAGTTTGTGCCATTTAGACCTGTTAATCCGACGGCCTCGCACTCCGACTCCGACACACCTCATTTACAACGAATTTCCGAAACCACTCATTAATCTGACACAGTGATCAGCGTACTCCATGGTCAACTGCCCGCAAGCACACAGCCCATGTTTTGATGCGAGACAAGTCGGCTGGTAGCTGCATCTTACAACGGCTGCTGAGCTAAGCATGCTTAACAATAAACAATAAACAATTTTCATAAACAAAACTGGGTTAAAAAAGATCATATGCTTACATTACCTCAATATCATATAATCACATACAAGTTCTCGCTACCGCTGAGGATATCAGGTAAAGTCAGAACGACTTTTAGCAAACTTTGATTGACCAATGAAATGACTAACAGGAAGTCGATATTAGCGACTAAGAAAGCAGCTTTCTTGAGCATTGAGGTTTGAGTTTCAAACTGGTGACTTTCATTCCTGACTATGCTTTCAAAAGCATTTTGAATCAGTCAACAGTTTTGTGTTGAGCTTAGAAGTTGCATGATTAGAAAACATATTATGCTAACAATATAACATAACAATATGAATATTTCATTTTTCATTTTTTTATTACAACGTGTTTGCATCATTATCTTTCGTCTAGTTGTCGGATTTCCGATCATAAACGTTCATGTAACTTAATTTCGTTTATCCGACATAATCAAATGCAACCAACCATGTCGGATAAACGGGCCTTGACTGTAGTTGCAATTTTCCAACTTGTCTGGGACTGAGAGTTTAGACAGTGTTCTGCTGTACATTGAAAAACCGACTTGTTAGTGAGCCCTTTTATGTTGCAGGCTGAGATCGGTGTTGAGTTTGTTGGGCCGAACAGCGAGGCCATTCATGCAATGGGTGATAAGATTGAAAGTAAACGGATCGCAGCGAAGGCCGGGGTCAACATGATTCCTGGTCACGATGGCGTGGTGAAGGACGCAGATCACTGTGTCACTCTCGCCAATGAAATTGGTGAGTCTGGGATTTTATAATGAAAAATGGAAATGTTTCTCTTGTGTGGAAATCCTTCTAGTTTTATGTCACCTGACTGAAAGTCAAGTGAGCTTGTATTGTGGCCTGTTTGTCTGGTGTTCGGCGTAAACATCTTCTCAGAATCCACAGCTTCAGTGAAGCAGAAACTGCACATGCTGGTTCCCACCAACGAGTCCGCTCGTCACGCCGAAGCTCTGGGTTCGATTCCCCTCATGGGTACAATGTGTGAAGCCCATTTCTGGTGTCCACCGCTGTGAATATTGTGAAAACCTTACTCACTCGATCACTCACTCCCACCAATGAGGACACCCTGAATTGTTCAAGGGTTTGAATCTGATTTTCAATATGGTGCCACTGCTGCCATGTCTGTGCTGAAGAAGCAGAACTTTGTCATGTATATGTTTTACCTTACGCTACCCATATAGGACTGTGTAGCGTCAGGTTAGTATAAGAACATTGCATTTAATCAGAAATACTCATATTTTCTCCTGATAACATCAATCCTCAGTATTTACGCAGAAGATATTTGAATATCAGTGGTGACAATAACTTTTATTAAGTTGCTGTCAAACTGCTGGGGGCACGGGTGGCCAAGTCGTCTAAGGCGTCGCGATTCGCTGTGCAGAGTTGCGTCCCTTGGGCACGCCAGAAACCTATGATTGTGGGTTCGAATCCCGGTTCGCCCCAATTATGTTTCTAGGTTTGTCAGCACCATACCCGTGCTCGTGGGTTTCACCGAAGTGGTAAACGTCTGAGACCTGCATCACTTCAGGCTTTCCTCCCACATTAAGCTGACACGCCGTGATATAACTGGAATAATGTTAAAAGCGGCGTTAAACCCAACTCACTCACTCACTCAAACTGCTGTTTTCTGCATACCCAGGTGAGCTACAGTACCATGTCACTGTTGTTATTGTGTTCAGTAGTTTGAGGAAATGTAGGAATGTCCAGTGTCTCAATTGACCGAGTTGTCTTGTCTAGTGTTTTGCTGTTCTTGCTAAAATGTCCTTTTTGTAAAAGTCAATTATAATTATACAATTTGTTAAGTTTGTTACTATTTACTGTAATGTTTTCAGGCTACCCTGTCATGATAAAGGCGTCGGCCGGCGGTGGGGGCAAGGGCATGAGAGTGGCCTGGAACGATGAAGAGACCAGGTAGGTGGGGATAGGTGTTTGGGGCAGGGGTGGGAGAGATGGATAGGGCAGGGGTGGGAGAGATCATGAGGGTGGCCTGGAATGATGGAGACTCCAGATAGGTGGGCAGGGCAGGGGTTGGAGAGAACATGAGGGTGGCCTGGAATGATGGAGACTCCAGATAGGTGGGCGGGGCAGGGGTTGGAGAGAACATGAGGGTGGCCTGGAATGATGGAGACTCCAGATAGGTGGGCGGGGCAGGGGTAGGAGAGAACATGAGGGGGGCCTGGAATGATGGAGACACCATATAGGTGGGCAGGGCAGGGGTAGGAGGGAACATGAGGGTGGCCTGGAATGATGGAGACACCAGATAGGTGGGTGGGGCAGGGGTTGGAGAGAACATGAGGGGGGCCTGGAATGATGGAGACACCAGATAGGTGGGCAGGGCAGGGGTAGGAGAGAACATGAGGGGGACCTGGAATGATGGAGACACCAGATAGGTGGGCAGGGCAGGGGTAGGAGGGAACATGAGGGGGACCTGGAATGATGGAGACACCATATAGGTGGGCGGGGCAGGGGTAGGAGAGAACATGAGGGAGGCCTGGAATGATGAGGACACCACATAGGTGGGCGGGGCAGGGGTAGGAGGGAACATGAGGGTGGCCTGGAATGATAGAGACACCAGATAGGTGGGCGGGGCAGGGGTGGGAGAGAACATGAGGGTGGCCTGGAATGATGAAGACACGAGATAGGTGTTGTGTGTTCGTTGCTCTGTTTAATATCCATATCCATTTCCTTTTGCCAGGCAAGCTTTCCGATTGTCGACACAGGAAGCTCAGTCCAGCTTTGGTGACGACAGGATGTTGATCGAGAAGTTCATTGATAACCCAAGACATATCGAAGTGCAGGTATTAAATTAGAAAAACAAATTATTTTAGATGGCGTCACTCAGTTAAAGCCTGCTATGGTTTGACCCACATGGCTTATGCTTATTCAACAGAGTTGCCTCCCTTACTAAGTCCAGGATCCGATGATAGTAGGTTCAAATACCAGGTTCACAGCTCCATACCTGTGAAAATGCTAAACCTCTAGGACCTGGATCACTTCAGGCTTTCCTCTCGTATTAAGCTGTCACACCATGATGTAACTGAAATACTGTTGAAAGTGATGTGTAACCAACTGCTACAATCTGGTCTGCATCCATGGTATTGTTCATAGAGCGTCTGCCCAGAGGGCAAAAGGTCGATGGATCAATCCCCAGCCAAGCCGTACCAAAAGGCGTAAAAAAAATAATACTTGCTGTTTCCCTGCCTGGTACTCGCATTATGGGATAAAACAAGGACTGGTCGGCTGACTGACTGAGGTATCCATCTTCGCACTATAACCTGACTAATACAAGCTGTCATACATGCACACACACTATATTAGTGCAATAGTCTTAAATGCGACATTAATTCACATTTCACCTCACCTCACCTCACCTCACCTCACCTCACCTCACACTCAGTCTATGTTCTGCACAACTACAGCCTTTCCTCCCACATCAAGCTCGCTCGCTCACTCACTCACTCACTCACTCACTCACACTCACTCACTCACTCACTCACTCACTCACTCACTCACTCACTCACACTCACTCACTCACACTCACTCACACACTCACTCACACACTCACTCACTCACTCACTCACTCACTCACTCACTCTACCTGCTCACCAATGTATCCTCATGTCCCTCACTGTACAGGTGTTGTGTGATCGTCATGGAAACGCACTGTGGTTAAATGAAAGAGAGTGCTCAATCCAGAGAAGAAACCAGAAAGTTATTGAAGAGGCTCCAAGGTCAGTGACAAGACACAATTTTATGGATAACAACTTCTTTAATACTGTGAAAAGCGACGTTTTGGTATAGATCCTTATACTGTTGTCAAGCAAGACTGAATGAGGGACATAGTACAGAATATATATACCGGTAGTAGGTGGAGGATTAACAGTAGAGGATTAACAGGAGAGGATTAACAGGAGAGGAATAAAAGTAACAACAATTGCATACATGAGTGGGATAACATAGGTAGGTGTTGACAACAAAGGGATGAAGCTGTCACAACACGATGGACAGAGAACACATAGGTGGAGGCCAATAGGGACATGAAGCCAATAAACAGGATAAGTGATTATTGCTTGATGAGTTCATAATAGGCGGATGGGATGAAATAGCCTTGATCTCTGTTGATTGATGGATTGTGGCGGCGAATGTGGACTGCTTCTGTTAGTTTTCTTTTAGTGAAATCATGGAGGTTGTTGGCAAGGATTTGGACGTTGTCCCAAGTTGATGATGTGATTTGGACAGTTGCTGATATGGTCTGAGATGGCTGATTTGCTGTCGGATTTAATGGTGGAGGTTTTATCCTCTTTCATTCTGTTTCACCTACGTAAGATTGTCCACAGTTGCAGTCAGTTTTGTAAACTACACCTTTAGGCTCTTGGGGTTTAGTTGTGTTCCTGCTGTTGGCTCTTAGCAGGGTGTTGAGGGAGTTGGAGCTGGTGAAGTGGGTGTCGATGTTGGCTTGCTGTTTGAGGAGGCGGCTGATGATGTGGGAGGCTTTTCCTATGAACGGGAGGGCGATGCGGAAGGGTCAGTGATCCAATATTTCAGACAAAATAGGTATTCTAACTGTAATCAGCGGTAGAAATTGGCACTAGTCCTGTAGTCCTTGCCAAACTGCCCAATTGTTATGGGTTTGTTATCATTATGAGGACTAGTGGATCAATGAAACATGCTAGTTTCTACCGCTGTGTAATACATCTTATTCCCTTTAGTTTAGTTGGTTTGGTTTAGTTTGGTCCAGATAAAAATCCTTAACTTAATTTAAGATTCACTGGCATTAATTTCCTGATTTACTGTAGGTGAACTGTCAATAATAGAATTGCCAACTTTACATTAGGCAGTCAGTCAGAAAATGGGCATGTCTAATATTTTCTACTTTATTCCCAGTTTTGATGTCATATTTTCATTCATATCTACTTTTCAAAATTGTTGACAGAAAAGCCAGACAGTATAGTCTAATTCCCTGAAAAAACAATCTCTCTTGCAATATGTCAGTGAGCACATTGAGGGTGTATGGTTTATGTAGGGAGCCTCCAAGTACTGAAGTCCGAAGTTATATTCCTGATTATGACTCCCTTTGCATTGAAGCACATTCCTTGACCAATCCATGAGGAAAGCCATGGGAGAACAGGCAGTAGCTCTGTCCAAACAGGTCGGCTACACATCAGCAGGTGAGTTGTCTCCACTTGATTACTGTGTCTCCATGTGTTGAGAAAATTTAGTGGTATGCACAGTGTATCTCCACTGAATTATCTCCCTTCGATATTATTTCTCTCTGTGTATGTACATGTATGTGTTTATGTTTCCGGACCAAATCTCCTAAACTACTTGGTATTCTTTCATTAAACATTGCAAACACAGAGATCAGGTTGTCAACTGGTGCCCTTTGCTATTTAGGGATTTTTAGAATTTTTATATTTTCATTTTCATCACTACAAATTGACTTTGACTCAACTCACAGGAGTGTGTTTTTGAAGAGCACATCTTCAGTTTTCTTCAGTGTGCTCACAATGAACAAATTGTAAACTGGAGCTTTTAATTCTTGACAGAATTTCAATTATTTCTTACACCTATGTTTTTTTAAATGTTATCATAATATTGTATGACATTATCATAATAATTCATATTTACATCAAATACAAAGTTCCGAATCCCAATTCCATTGGAATGTTTCTTGTATGAGGACACATAGATTAGATAGGAGTACTCTCATCAAGTTGGACAGATGACTCTTGTAAGACTTGCTGTAACAATCAGATGAATTGTTCTTTAGAATTTGTAGGGGCCAGGGAGATTTGTCATCTTCTGATGACTCTTTATTTGAGCCACTCATGACATGAACTTTGTCAAATAACTTAGTGCATGATGAGACATGTTATAAGCTTATGTATGACATAGGTTTAGCCAAATAGCCTCTCAATCTCATTAAAATAAGGGGCGGTTGGGTAGCCTAGTAGTTAAAGCGTTTGCTCGTCACGCCGAAGACCCGGGTTCGATTCCCGATAGGGGTACAATGTGTGAAGCCCATTTCTGCTGTGATATTGCTGGAATATTGCTAAAAGCGGCGTAAAACCATACTCACTCACTCACTCACTCACTCATTAAAATAAGATCTTAGTTCACGCTTCCGCTAAATGGAGATCTCATTATGTGTCACGTCAGCCCGTTACTTTCATTCTGAATACCCTGTGTTAATCTTTATGAGGTTGCGTGCTTAGAAAACACATTCCAACTGTCACTTTCCTGTCTGGTAGGCGAGTAGTCGGATAAAATGTCATTCTGAAGTGACCTGTAATGGTATGTGCTTAGATCTTTGTTTAGCAGGAACGAGAACTAAAATGAGAGTTTAATGACATTGTATCTAGATCCAAAAGGGTTACCATAGAGGGTATATTTGTGTACTGTGGTGATAAATAAATGAAGTCGAATTGATTAAGAAAGCTGACATCTGATTGGCTCAAGAACCCATGCATCCTCCGTTTTGAGTGGGCAGTAAGCGTTCGCTTCCGGTTCATATTACATGACCTTTTATAGATATCATATGGG
Organism: Haliotis rufescens; assembly: GCF_023055435.1. NCBI lineage: Eukaryota > Metazoa > Mollusca > Gastropoda > Lepetellida > Haliotidae > Haliotis > Haliotis rufescens. The sequence goes on along the minus strand of NW_025964383.1, from coordinate 39,253,120 downwards.
AGTAAAACATCTCATTTTAATGAGATTGATACTTGACGTTTTTATTTGTGAATCATCAAATGCAAATTTTACCATTGAGACATATTTTGACATATTGATGAATGTTTTGTATTTTCCAGGAACTGTTGAATTCTTGGTTGATTCTGCACGGAACTTCTATTTCCTTGAGATGAACACGCGACTCCAAGTTGAACACCCAATCACAGAATGCATTACAGGCATTGACATTGTACATCAGATGATGCGGGTTGCAAAGGGTAGGTAACTCTCGTCTTGTGTTGGGCTCAAACTGGGTCTTTCAGTCTAAGCACTTGATAGAAGGCCTGGGTTCAAGTCCCATCAATGTGTGAAGTCCATTTATGGTGTCCTCCCCACTGAAATTGCTTGAATGTTGCTAAAAGCAGAAAAAGAATACTGACTCACTATTTCTTCTGAATCCATGAATAATTTGGGGATCAGTGACCTACATGGTGTCCACAGAATGGTGACATATGGCACATCGGTGTTACAAGAATTTTAGTGACGTGCTCACTAAAGTCCGTCGGAGATGGTTGGGAAGCCTAGTGGTTAAAGCGTTCGCTCGTCACGCCAAAGACCCGGGTTCGATTCTCGACATGGGTACAATGTGTGAAGCCCATTTCTGGTGTCCCCTGCCGTGATATTGCTGGAATATTGCTAAAAGCGGCGTAAAACCATACTCACTCACTCACTCACTCACTCTTTGTCCGTCAGCGCCGTGTCCATGCTCGTGGGTTTCACCATGGTTGTTAATGTCTAAGACCAGCGCACTTTGAGCTCCCACATCAAGGATGACTGAATGCCAGTAGTTTTCCAAGCCTTTCAAGACCCAAGTCACTCACTCACTCACTCAAAATATTAACTACACGCCAAAGACCCGGGTTCGATTCTCGACATGGGTACAATGTGTGAAGCCCATTTCTGGTGTCCCCTGCCGTGATATTGCTGGAATATTGCTAAAAGCGGCGTAAAACCATACTCACTCACTCACTCACTCACTCACTCTTTGTCCGTCAGCGCCGTGTCCATGCTCGTGGGTTTCACCATGGTTGTTAATGTCTAAGACCAGCGCACTTTGAGCTCCCACATCAAGGATGACTGAATGCCAGTAGTTTTCCAAGCCTTTCAAGACCCAAGTCACTCACTCACTCACTCAAAATATTAATTGAATTGAAACAAGAAGAAGACTGCAGATATTGGTGACAACTCTTTAGTAACAGACCATCCACAACTGACACTGTTGTAATAAATACCTTTGTTGTCAGGTCATAAGCTGAATCACGCCCAGGCTGACATACCAGTAGATGGATGGGCCTTTGAATGTAGAGTCTATGCTGAGGTAGGTCAGACTCAGCGATTTGGCTGCTTCAGCATGTTCAGTGTCATCATACATGTGATGTAGCTCATGATATCAACAACTGGCTGCCTGGTCCAGATCAATTTCCAATCTGATTAAAATCAGACCTTAGTTCTCACTACCGCTAAACAAAGATCTGAGGACATCCCATTAGGGGTCACGTCAGAACAACCTTTCATCCTACCAATCAGAGCGTCGCTTACCAGATCATGAAAGTGACAGTTGGAATGTGATTTCTAATCATGCAACCTCGAAAACTTTAAAATGGGGTATTCCAAACGATAGTTACGAGTGTAACAACTGAATCCATACAATCTGGACTATCTATTAGCCATTCCACAATGTTCTTTTGTTCAGGTTTCAAATTTTATATCGAGAATTTGTCAAAATATGTTTCAAGGCGTAGTCGACAATTTGAAATAAGTGCTGTAAAGCAAGAGAAAGCTGTCTTCTGATTGGTTATTCCATTGGTTGGTCAAAGTTCTAAGAACTGGTTTTATCAATTTCTTTCCTGGCCACTGATATAACTGCAATACTGCTAACTGTGGCATAAATCAACAATAACAACAACAAAATGAGATTTTGGCTCACCCAATGCTCAATAACCCCAGAAATCTCAGAACAAATTATGTTTATCTTACTGCTTTTCCATTTCCAAGCAAATTTTGTGTATAATCCGAATGTATTTCACGGCCAGATTTCCCTATCTATGTAGCACTTGTCTCATTTGAATTGAATTTTCTTTCAGGATCCATTTAAGAATTTTGGAATGCCGTCTATTGGTAGATTGTCGAGATACGTTGAACCTCAACATATACCTGACGTAAGTAGTCCTTGCCACAGAGGCTGCTGTAACAGCTGTGTGACTTGGCTGATGGAGTGATTCAATCATCTACATGTCATCGATACGGATGTTCTATGCTGACATGGCCCGTGAAGATGCCGGGGTAGAATAGGTCTTCAGCAACCCATACTTGCCGTAAAAGGCGACTATGCTTGTCGTAAAAGGCGACTAACGGGATTGGGTGGTCAGGCTCACTGACTTGGTTGATACATATCATCAATCCCAATTGCGTGGATTGATGCTCATGATATTAATCACTGGATTGTCTGGTCCAGACTCGATTATTTTACAGACCGCCGTTATATAGCTGGGATATTGCTGAGTGCGGCGTTAAACAACAAACCAACCAACCAACTATGCTGACATGGCATTAAACAACATTCACTCGCTCAAATGTATAATGCCCGTTTCGTGATTACATTTCTATGCATATGTTTTTATTTCATATTTTGTTTTGTTCTGCAGGTTCGCTGTGACAGTGGTGTGATGGAGGGCAGCGACATCAGCATCTATTATGACCCGATGATCTGCAAGGTAAGGACAATAGGTTAATAGTGTCATTCTAGCCATAAGACAATATGAGGATATCTACCATCACATGAGGAATTATGGGTTAGTGAGTTTATTTAGCTGTAGTTGGGAACATGAGTGCATGAGGACCAGATTATCTACATTTTCCCAAAAAAGTGGGATGCAGAATGTGACAAATATTGTTGGAAATATTGTTATGAAATTTTGATTAAAAATTGAACATGTAAATTAGATTTGGTTCTATATAAAAAAACAATGAACAATGAACAATAAAATTAATGTCTATAATTATGATAATAGTATGTAACACAGACATAGTGTTATTTTGATGGCATTGTGATTGGGTTATTTCTGTATCAACAGTGAATAGGATTAATAATGTTGTTTTCTAACCAGCTGGTGACATATGGACCAACCAGAAATGAAGCACTCAGCACAATGATAAAAGCCCTGGATTCCTATGTGATAAAAGGTATATACTTAGTTCAAGTTAACAAGGTTTCACCACTATAATGAGGCGTAGTATGTAACATCAGTGCTATTTTCAAATAAATTGGATCTTGTGGACATATTTTTCAAGAAAGAAACATTTACTCACAACAGTATGTAGCTCACCTGAATTTTGATCAGAAAGGTCTCACAATGCTAAAACAGAAGCAGTAGAAATAACATAAGTTTCTTCACAGTAACAGACACCTTCACAGCATGGTCATTACATGACCATTGATACATGTTTAACTCCCGATGTTCAGGGTCCAAAATACATGCCATGGCGATATTGGCAGCCCTACTGATACATGGAGGTCAAAGGGTCATGCACAACATACAAAATGAAACAGCAAACATCCAGTTGTTCTTCATATGACTATAATCAATCTGTCATGCCATGAAAACATCAGGTGTTCTTGAACTTCTTTTGAGTAGTATATTTATATCATCTGCTGATCGTATCTACTGAATTCAAGTTAACAAGGCTTCACTGTAATGACTAGCATATATGCAAATGTAATTGTATGGTCCTTCTGTAATATAATTCAAATCTTGTGTATTTCAATGTCAGTTTGAATTACTTACGCCAAGCTTGTCATGAACTTGGGGGGCGGTCGGGCAGCCTAGTGGTTAAAATGTTCGCTCGTCACGCCAAAGACCCGGGTTGGATTCCCGATGTGGGTACAATGTGTGAAGCCCATTTCTGGTGTCCCCCGCCATGATATTGCTGGAATATTGCTAAAAGCGGCGTAAAACCATACTCACTCACTCACTCATGAAGTTGGGGCCTGGCTATTTGATTTCCTGGAGACCTACACTTGTTTCTATTAATGCAGGAACCAAACAACTTTATTTTCGAAACATCTAGTATGTACTCTCAACTAGGTATATATTTTTTAAAACCTGTGGACAGGTTATATTTCCCCATAATTTTAGTAATATACTATATGAGAATCCCAGACCCACAAGGTATACTGAATGGTCAGTTTGTAATATTATTTGTATACTCTTGAAATGGTATTTTGATCTGGTGGTGACGAACGGTTGTATCTGTGCAGGTGTGACCCACAACATCCCCCTGCTGCGCGACATCTTGACGGAGAGCAGGTTCATCAAGGGTGACATCAGCACCAACTACCTCCCCCACGTGTACCCGGATGGATTCCAAGGTGGGTGTCGTGTACAGTGAAATCTGGCCAACCAGTACACTCCAGGTTTATGTCTTTGTCAGAGCAGTTATCAAGGGATTTAACTCTTGTTGTCAGCTACCAAGGGATGTAACTCTTGCACTCAGTTACTAAGGAAGGGGGCACGGGTGGCACAGTCGTCTAAGGCGTCCCTTGGGCACGCCAGACACCTATGATTGTGGGTTCAAATCCCAGTTCGCCCCGATTATGTTTCTAGGTTTGTCAGCACCATACCCATGCTCGTGGGTTTCACCGAAGTGGTAAACGTCTGAGACCTGCATCACTTCGGGCTTTCCTCCCACATTAAACTGACACGCCGTGATATAACTGGAAAACTGTTAAAAGCGGCGTTAAACCAAACTCACTCACTCACTCAGTTACTAAGGAATGTAACTCTTGCTGTCAGCTACCAAGGGATGTAACTCTTGCTGTCAGCTACTAAGGGATGTAACTCTTGCTGTCAACTTCCAAGGGATGTAACTCTTGCTGTACAGTGGTATCTGGCAAAACCAATCTAGAACAGTTTGGTATGCATTAGACCAATAATTTTTCTTGAAATGTAAATCTTCAGCCAAATTATGTCCATACTGATATCCTTTTCTAACAGTTTGAACTGGAAAAAGTTGTATGTATTTAGTGATGAGTATTAAGTTTTCACTCTATTTTGCAGGAAAGCAGCTGAGTTCTGGAGAAAGGAACGAGCTTGTAGCCTTGGCAGCAGTTGTTTATGCTCAAGATAAAATTCGTACCCGCAACTTTAAGAACCAGACAAGGTGAGTGCCATGTCAGTATCACAAAGGAAACATGTCATTGTTCTTAGTTAGCTCAAGTACAGTTCATCAGTGATTTGGTCTGTCTAGATCTAGGGACTGTCTCTTTGTGTGTAGGATAATATTTGGGATCCCAGGCATATAAACGGACGCCCCAGATTGACCGCTGTGACCTACTTGACATCGTCAGGCTGGAAACATGTGGCCTACTTCAAAGAACTTCTATGATGTTATGACATTGTACATGCTTTGAAACCCTGACCTAATTTTTTGTATAGTGATTGATTTCTGTGATAAAATAAAACCTAAGTGATTGAGGGAAGAATTGATCCCAAGCAACCTATACGACCAAATGCATCCGGTGGTCAGGCTCGGTGACTTGGTTGATGGTGTGATAATGTATCCCAATAGCATGGTTCGTTGCTAAGGCTTAAAAAAATAAAAGAATTGGTACTCAGGCAATGGCTTTTGAAAATTTAGTGCAGGTGGGTGGTGTGTTTTGGGGGTTGTTTTTGTTTTTCGTTGTTGTTTTTTGTTTTTTTTGTTTTTTTGTGGGGGTGGGCATTGTTATTCAGATTAGTATGTTAGCAAATAAACAGTTGTGTAAGCAAATAACCAGTTGTGTACAATCAACCTGGGAAAGGAATTCCTTGATGAGTATGATACTGGAATACAGTATTTGACTACCATTGGGCTTTGAATATTTATGGATTTTTTTAGTTTTTTAAAAATGGAAATAAAAACAAAATGTGTAGCGAACTTTATGATGATGCAGGCAGTGCCTGAGAACCAAGACTATTATTTTCTTTAGCCTTAAATCAGTCACTGGATTATTGCTGCCTCAGATACCTAATTACAGAGTGACATATTCCTTTTTATTACCCACGTGGTAAAGAGACAGGTGACAAGATACTAAATCCGTACGTCACACGTGTGTCGTACAAGGTTGACCTTGTTTTATTCGTTTTGATTGGATAACCGTGACCTCTGTCACACCGGGACTACTTTTTTCATTCATAAAAAATCGCGAGACGTCATTCATTTTGCGATTACAAGGCAGAACTGAAGAAATTCATGAGAACGAGAGATATTTACAAACACTTTATTAAACCAAACAAGATAGTCACACGCATCAAATTCGGTTTGCATTCTATATAAGTTATGCATAGAGGTCCTACAGACATATAATCGAGCTAGATCTATAAATCGATTAACAATGTACGACTGCCGATCGAGCGCGTCCCTTGAGCGTGACGCACCCAACTTTCAATTTGATTAAACGTAAAAGGATAGGTGTGGTGAAATGAAGTCTGTTTAAACTATCTGGACAGATATCTAGACTTACTTGGGATGATCCGGTTGTGCCATCGGTGTCCCCCTTGAAGCTTATTTTGTGGCGCTGTTTCGGGAGGTGTTGTTCATGAATGAACGAACACGACAGCACGACCAGATCACTTAAAGTTCACAGTTCCGATACAAATCATTCGTAAACTCCGTGGAAGTGTGCTTGACTTCTGATTTTGTGGCCCCAAACATCCCAAATGTGAACAGTAACATTCCCTATCTCTAGCGTAAAACGCTGTGAGTGGATCGCGGTTGTCTTTTCTTATTCTGGTGGCGACCTTGCCCTTCGATCGTTCGAAGCTGTCACTGACATGCAAGCAGATTTGAGTTTGTTGATTTTCACGTCTTCAGTATATAGGGTGGTACAGTTAACATGAATGTCTTTGGCGAACAGTCTGATTTCCCTCTTCCAAAATGGTACGGACAGGATATAAATTCAGCTGATAGATCAAGGAAACCGAACTATTTTGATTGCACAGACGGGACCCCGGCAGTGTGATGCGTGTGACTGTTGGTCCGATATTCAAAGAGCGGCGATAATGTGACATTTCAAATTTTCTTATCGGTGTCCTGCGTACAAACAACATGGCGCTTGAATTACAATAAGTTGAAGACTTTCTTCCAAAAGGATCTTGAGCATCGGTGCTGGTTTGTTTGCAAACAGAACAGCAGGCGCATGTTGTTAATGCGTATGCATAAACATGTCAACAATGCCATTATTTGGTCTTATATCAATATTCATGCGCAACCAGATTTTGCAACCGGTTTCAGTTTGGTCTGTCAACGAACGAAAGTTGTTATGTATTTACACTTAAATATATATTTAACGTGGGTAATAAATAAAATACCACACTCATTCTCGTTAGATACCATTTTTACGAAACTCGTGAACTTTCAGATACCATAGAAAGTCCACTCATTTCGTAAAAATGGTATCTAACGAGAATGAGTGTAGTATTTTCTATATATTGAACCTTCATGCTACAGTATAATTAGTTTTAGTGCTTCAAACTTTTTTGTTGACCCATGGGACTGACAGTGCTTATTATTTGCATCCATTCTTGTTTGGCATAAAGGACTAAATACATTATGCCCAGTAAAACCAACTCATGTACAATAAACAATTTGTATTCTCCCTGTTGTGTTTTTTCAGGATTCCAAATGTACGTCATAAAGGTAGCAAATGGAATGTCAATGTTCAGCTAGGTGGTACATCGCACCCGACCAGCATCCGCCAGATACAAGATGGCAGCTTCACCGTGGAGACCGGGGACCAGACGTTGACTGTCTCTGGCGACATCTCCTTCTCCTCCCCCCTCATTGAGACCACCATCAACGGGGAGGAGAGGATCATTCAGGTTATTATGCAACAACAAACTGACTGATAAAACAAACTTAGTTTTAGTCCCGTCCATTTGTTGAATATGGTCCCTTTGAGTTCGTTACAACCGTAGTTTACTGTACTGGATTTGGCTCCCTAATCAGCATTCGTCACGACTCGCCCCTTTCCGTAACCTGCAAGAAGACTTGTCCCCCTATCAATGAATGTTATGTGCGAAAATACGACAAACCAATCAGAATGCATGTATGATATCAAGTTCTTCATCTAAGAATCCCTCAGAAATAATTTTTGATTTTACACATGTCTTGCATTTAAAAATATACGACGAATGCCTAATCAGGACCCACTTGCACAAAGCGATCTTAACTCTAAGACTAATGTAAGCCTATGTTAAAGTATGGGCGTTACAATCATCTTAGCGCTAAGATCGCTTTGTGCAAGTGGGCCCAGGAGACACATGATCTCAATAGTTAATCAAGTGTAAGAGGCTTGGATTTTGAACGCCACTGGCAGTACACTTTGTTTTAAGAACTATGGGTTTCTTAGACATCTCAGGGATGTTATTTCTTTTCCTTCATAGACTTGTAAAATCATTTTGACACGTTGATATATCATATCGGGAGTCAAGGTCAGTCTCAAGGTCATTAAGGTAGCTTGGGTTGTTGGCCTTTCTGTTTCAAAGTTGTAATGTATTGGGTGTGTGTTTGATAAACCAGAAGTGATGTTAATAAACCTGAGGTGTTTATGACTTTCTATCTCAAATTTGAACTCTGTTGGTCATGTGTGAGGTCAGTTTTGAAATGGTCAATAATATGCTTTTGATGGGAAAGTTTGGCGCATTCAGGAAAAGGTGGGAATGGGGCTGCTTTGCTTTCTGTAGTCAAAAGACTTCACCACGACTGGAGCGAAACTAGTACTTTAATGTGCGTATAATTTTTTCCTGAAATATCTGCCCCTCAATGGGATTGCGTATTATACACAAGAAAATATTGTAATAAATACCAGATGCTGTTGCCAAGTTGATATTCCTTAATTCTGAGGTATGAGTAGGTTGTTCTATATATGACCTCATGTCGGGATTTCCTGATGGTGTGTGGAAACAGTTGGTTCAGTCTGTTGTCTGTGGTGTTATCAACAATGGACAATGATGTCTTCCATTATTTTGGGGGGGGGGGGGCCTAGTGGTTAAAGCGTTCGCCGAAGACCATGGGTACATGGGTAGCCCATTTCTGGTGTCCCCCGCCCTGATATGCTGGAATATTGCTAAAAGCGGCGTAAAACCAAACTCACTCGCTCACTCCATCATTTGGGACTATGCCATGACATGACAGCACAGTTTATTGATATCTATGTCCCAGTGGGTAATATTTGTTTATATTCTTTTGAAAATTCTCCGCTTATGTATTTAGTAATTAGGAATGTTATGCCTCCACAGTTGACCAACCGGGACGGAGCGGGGAACTACAAGCTGAGGTTCTACGGGACTGTGGTGAGTAGGCCAACTACCTGGGGAAAGTTTAAAGATGGCTGCTGGTATTGTGTTGTGTTTTTTTGTGAATCCCAGCTGTGGTATATCAGGGAGTTTGACAAAACAACTATCACAGAGTTGAAGTGATGGTGAATAACAGCCAAATGGTTAATATGCTGAGTTGTATATATGTGTATATGAGCCAAACAATGGATAAAGAAGGTGTAAATAATGTAAATAATACCTCAACTGTGATAGGATGTGGCGGCAAAGTTCAACTGTCACATCATTGCTTGGTGACCTTGATACTTGACATCATAGCGCTGTGTGACATCAACAAAATGTCCCTATGAATGGAGAAATCATGGAATATTTTTATTCTTTTCCCGGAATCAACATATTTGAGTTATTTCTCTGACATAAACCATGTCATATGTTGATATAATTTCTTTATAACTTTGCATGATGAGCTGTTGAAAACTAACTTACATGTGCAGTTCTGAATGTAATTAATAAAGGCTATACCTTCATATTGTTGTGGATTTCTTATGCACCTTCATTTCTGTGTGCAATGACATCTGAACCCCAAACTGAATCACCTGACGTGACTTTCTGAAGGGTTGTCAGATCTTCATGCAGAGAAGTATTGTATTGAAGTAAAAGATTGGATTTTGCTGAGATTGAACGTAGTTCCATTTTAACCTTACTTCCACAGTTCCTAGTCTCTGTCCTCGACGACCTGGCGTCTGACCTGACCCAGTTCATGCCTGAGAAGAAGGAGGTCGACATCAGCTCCGTCATCCTGGCGCCGATGCCCGGTGTCCTCAAGTCTGTGTCCGTTAAAGATGGAGACATGGTTAGAAGTTGCTCTCACAAATATATCCTTACTTGGGTGCTTAGATATCATGCTTGGAGAAGCCAGGGGTGGTCCTGTGCAGATTTGCTGTGCAGAGTTGAAACAATGGTCGTGGATTCAAATCTGGATATGACCTGACTATGATCCCTAGTATGTCAGCACGGAAAACACCGTTTTTTGTTTCCGATCTGGAATCCTAATTCAAATTCGCTTTTCGATGAAATATGGCATACATTTTTGTAGGTATTTTAAAATAAGGAAAATAAGGTATTCTAATATTGCAGTTAATGCAATAATGTTAAACTAAGCATGACAGCCTCTCTATCTGTAGCGGTCCTGTTATCAGTGAAATACAAGTCACCTCTACAGAGCCATGACACTAGTTACAACTGTATTAACTTTGAGTATTAAGAAATTGAGAAATTTTTATTTCAAATTTTAGACTTTTCACTGACATTTGCTGCTAACATTTTGCCAAATATCAGCCTCTGAGGTGGTCAAGATAAATCCCTAGAGTTCTTCCACTGGGAATGGGGTGGTCGGGTAGCCTAGTGGTTAAAGTGTGCGCTTGTCACGCCGAAGACCCGGGTTCGATTCCCGACATGGGTACAATGTGTGAAGCCCATTTCTGGTGTCCCCCGCCGTGATATTGCTGGAATATTACTAAAAGCGGCGTAAAACCCCACTCACTCACTTGATATTGGCTTGACAATTGCTAAAAGCGGTGTAAAATCTCTCTCACTCACTCATTCACTCACTCATTCACTTACTCACTCACTCACTCACATGATAAATTTTGAGAACATTTGAGTTGAGATTCTTACAGGGTGTATGAATCTATTATCTACTTTTCCTTGGAGTTCATGTTGTTTCCATGGTTACTAGATAGTTATCAGTGAGTTATTCCCCTTAGCTAATTTTACAGTTTCCATGTAAGTTGTATATTTTTTAACTTATACTGCATTACTCTTAATGCATTTGATGGAGCTGTGTGGGGTCCAGCTGAAGAAGAAGTTGTTCCAACTAGTTGTGTGGCTAATCCCATCTCAAAGCGCCTATGTGACCACGGAAGTTATGATGTCACAGAACATCACATTACCGCTGGTCACCCAGACAGATACTGTAAAATAAACTGTCCAGCTTTTTTACTGGCATCCTTTTGATCGATGCTTCATTCAGCTATTATTGCAACTTATGTCACTCCTATGGCCGTCCACACAACTAGTTATGAACAACTTCTTCTTCAGCTGTACCTCACACAGCTTCGTCTTTCTGTCAAAATTCAGTATAAGTATACAAATGTAAAAAATATTTAGGTTCTAATTTCATGATAATTGAGTCACATCCAGCATTACATGTATGAGAAGGGCAGTTTGTCCAACTTCAAGAGAAAACCTCACTGTCCACAGGTCTGTGACTGAAGATGATTTGTACTGTCTTTTTCTCCTAATAAAATTAACATGGGTCAAAGACTTGTTCATGTTCAATATTAAAAAAATGGTTACTGAAAAGTTCTCAAATGAGCCTTTTGGTCACATATTAGCCTTATCGTCACATTTAGTGATGCTATAAGTCCTTGCAGTACAAGGTTTCATAAAGAAACCCTAGTTCAACTTTCACAACAATTATTCTTATATGGCACATTTCTAAAATTTAAAGGCCCCTTTTCATACCTTGACCATTATATAATCAGTTTAAATACTTATGTGTTTGATCCTTTCCAAATCATTTGAAACTGTGATAAAGGAATTTGTAACTGGGTAAAACATGATTCTTTACACTCCTTGTATTTTTCCCAGGTGGCCGAGGGGCAGGAAGTGTGCGTGCTGGAGGCCATGAAGATGCAGAACAGTCTTGTTGCTGCCAAGGTCGCAAAGGTGAGACAACCCTGTACATTGTTTCTCAAGTCAACCCTATTCAAGGAGCCGTGAGGTAGGGTAATAGTGTTGGATCCTCACGCCGAAGGTTTTGTATGAGGGTCCTGATAAGGTATACTGTTAGAGAACAACTATTTTGTATTTGAAAAGATTAATGTACCATGTCCATAATTAACAGCTAAGAGTAAAGTAAAGCTTCACTGTTTATTGTATGTGGGCTAAAATTGTGTGAAAGTTGCATATAACTACCGGTAGTTTTGTTATTTACAAAAACACAAATTGCAGTAATGACATGAAAGCAAAACCAGTTGTCCCCAGACGGACTGATGTTTTCACTCAGACGAAAAAATACTGACTACAGACGACTGTCTGCTGACTAAAGCATGCTCTTTCTCCCAAACCCCCCATCAGGACCCTCGCATAGGGGGTGGTATCATTTCTTTTGGATTTTCTTTTGGGGGGACTTACCAATGTAACAGCTATTTGGGCTTGAAGGTATTTGACCTTGATTTGACCTTGGCACTTTGTGTTCTTCTCTCTGTCAGATTGTATAATTCTCCTTTCCTTGCTCAGGTGAAGAAGGTCCACTTCAAGGCAGGCGACACAGTCAATGAAGAAGATGTTATTATTGAACTGGAGTGATTGGAACAATTAGTTGCCATAGAAACATATGATATGGCCATCCCTCTAGCTGGAATGGAACGGTCTGAGAAAGACAGCAGAGCTGGTCTATTTGTTTGTGATAGGGGTGCCCGTGTGTTTGTGACTTGGATGGCATACAGTGATCGCTCGCTATTGCGCTACCAATGGGGTCCAAATAATTGGTGGGCGTTATAGACGATGAGCCGTTTAACCGAGGCCGAGGCGGGGGAGCGCGCTCGGCAAATCTCAAATCATCAATAGGCCTATGTGTTTATCTCACGTCACGTCAAAATAGTATATATTTTTATGGACCTAGATCTACCTGTAATATCATTCATTTATTAAATCTGTCATATTTCACAATGTCTGAAATACGTATTCCATTCTAATTTATCATTTTTTATCAATAATTTAAAAAATTATTCACTATTTCCCGCGATGTTATTGAAAATAAAATTCTCGGACACACATTTCGACAACGGGTCCGCATCGAACATGTCAAAGAGCAAAATAAAGACTATTTTAAGCAAATCTTTAAATATATTATACAAAGTGATAAATAAAATCAACAAAAATATATCTAAAAGTAATCAAACTTACATCTAAATTATTATTTCCATCGTTTCGTGCGATCGCGTGTAATGTAAGTCAAATGACATCTCGGCTTTCGTCGCCTTGAATTCTCGGCTCGGACACAACGTTTAATGCAAAAATATATGCATGAAAAATCTTTGTCACAGCTTGTAACCTAGCACGATACATTCGCGAAGTTCCATATTTTTAATATATATCGTGATTTCCTGCTTAAAACGTTCAGAATAACACGATTTAACAAAAAATCTTTCGCTAACTTCTGAAATTTATCAAACACGAGCTTTGTATCAAAGCTTGATTGGCTGCCTGATGTCACGTGCTCAAAATTGACCAATCACGAAACTTGTAGCAGATTTCGGCAAGAAAGCGTCATTAGAAACAAATTTTAATCCAATGAAATCGCTTGTTATAACTACGGGGAAAAAACAGGCGATGTTACGAAAGCGCGATTACGAAATGAATGACCGCCGTGTTGTGACAGCAACTACATGTGTGTGACAGTTTAGCCTTAAATTGGATTGCCCACTAATTAAGAATGTAAACTTCACTTGTGGTTCTCTTTTATTGCATGCATGCGCTTCTAAGATCAAAGGATGTATAGTGTGAAAAGTTAACTAGTTGAACAATCGTATTTCCGGGACTTGCCGCGGATATTTTCAAACAGATTATTAGAACTCCATTCAGCGATAAACCGTTGATTATGCAATGAGAAGCGTTATGTGCAAATAAACAATGAACAACAATACAATCATGTCTGTGTAAAACTCTCAGTATTAAAAGTGTACATAAATTTTGGGAGCCATGCGTTACCGCGCGTAATAACCGAAGTAGCGGTTTATCGAAGAGCGCAATAGCGAGCGATCACTGTAGTATATGCACCAATATTATCTTATTCTGTGTGGAAGATGTACATGATTTTTAGTGTGTGCAGCCTAATAATACCTGTGAGAGTACCCAGACAAAACGGCATTTCAGATAACTCTATGTACAAATATTTATTGAGAATCGTTTGAGATATTCTTTAAATCATTTAAAACAACCCAGTGAATTGATATACAAGAGTTATTTACAGATATTTATGTTTGTTTGGTTTACCCGGTACTGAAATTGATTGATGGGCATTACTTAGAAATTGACCGATGACAAAGTAGAAACAATTTATGGATAACAAGTTCTTTAATTTACTGTAATGTTTGGGTATAGATACTTATACCATTGTCAAGAAAGAGAAGGATGATGATGATGATGATGATGATGATGATGATGATGATGATGGTGGAGGATTAACAGTAGATTATTAACAGTAACAATTGCATATATGAGGGGGATTAACATGAGTAGGTTAAGGAATGACAACAGAAGGATAACATGATGGACAGAGAACACATGATGGGGAAGCTGATAAGACAAAGAAATGTTTTTCTGAGCAGAGGTCTTATACCGATTTGAGTTATGAGAAACATCTTCAGCTTGAGGAGTAGGCGAGGTAACCTTGTGAGACCTTATACCAGTTTGAGTAATTAGAGACATCTTCAGCTTGAGGAGTAGGCGAGGTAACCTTGTGAGACCTTATACCAGTTTGAGTAATGAGAGTAGGAGTAGGTAGTGGTTTGAGTGCTGGCTCGTCATGCGGAGACCAGGTTCAACTCTGCACATGGGTGCAGTGTGAGATCTGTGATGTCCTTGATGTTATATGGCTGGACCAATGCGGGTAAATCACAAATCACTCATTCTTCAGTGTGGTGTTATATTTTCTCCAATGTCTATCTTTACACATAACCTTGTTGACATTATATCTAGAGCTGTAGCATTTCACTAAGGTTACTCATTGTTAAACTTCTGCATAGCTGGATTTATGTTCACAAATGTATAAACATTTGCACAAAACACAAACAAGTATTTAAAATTCATTGTTCGTTATCCAAAAACGAACCATTACTTCATAAAGTCATGTTCAGTCATACCAAATTACCATTTATTGGAACGGAAAAGTGTCAGTTGCAGAGAGCATTATTTGTAGATGATTCCACATCCAATTTAATATGGTTGTGTACAAGGATCTGTTACATTTTGTGGCCGATTGATGTGTCCACAGGGACCATGAAGACCCCATGAAAGCAGTTACCACTGTCGCCATTCTCAGAAAAAAATGTCACACTATCATCTCTACACAAAAATAATACATCTGGCAAATGACATGTTGCCTCAGTGACATTGGAGACACAATTTATGGATTACAACTTCTTTATTTTACTGTAATGGCAACGTTTCGGTATAGATCCTAGCAGGACATTGTGTCTATATTATCGCACCGAAGTTAACATATCCGTTGTCATGCATGACATGTTGCCTATATTATCACACCGAAATGAATGTAACATGTGGCTATCGGTATGCCTGTGCATTGCAATACTGCATGTCTTGTCAACAGCACTATCTCATGGGGTGAGAATTAACACCAACAAGTCGGCTGGTCCAAAGAAAAAGAAAAATCTCGATGGGACGACTTGTTTTCTCCCCGAGTTTTAACGTGCTGGTGTGTAATAGTAATCACTTGTCCAATCTGTGGATGGATTCAACTCCTTTGTCCATCTCTGACTCCAGTCATCTTTCAGTGCATGTATTTATACAATGGCCTTATGTGAGTGTATTGTAACATGTCCTTGTGCAAACTGTTGGAGCGTAAGCGTGAAAGATCCTTGTCACATCCTCTGTGTAGACAATTACAATTTTAGGTGTCCCTTGATTCAAATACTTCAGGAGCAAACTTTAAAGAGCCAAGGACTCCCATGGTTTCTAACATTGTTTAAGTTTACTGAATGTTTGTTATTCTCATTGCCAAAAGATGTCTAATGTTGTTGTTTTATTAAGCATATCATGTCTCGTACGATCTAGCCATAGATATATATCATATCATGCAAGAGTGTCGGTTAATACTCAAATATTATCAGTTTTAACAGTGAATATTATGTAATTTGAACAGTAGGATTTATCCAACTACTGCTGAACGAAATTAAGCTAAAGTGACGTGGATATCATTAGGACACAAGCGTTCCTCGTGGAACAGAAGATTCCACTTCCACTAAACGGGGGACTGCACGATGGAGTTCATGCTCCATGTGTATTTGTTAATGTGCCACATGAACTCTCCCACAAGCAGGTCTCACCTGAGGCGTGTTCAGGAGGACGAGCGACCGAGCGAGAGTACAGTGAGGCAATATAACGCCTTTCTGAACGAGAGGCGCGTACTCGCTCTCGCGGCACAGCATCCAAAATGGCGTCGCCGGGGATCAAAACAGCCCTGTCCACAAGTGTCATAGGTTCACACATTTAATTTAATCACAAGTTTGATGGGTTCATACTTTGATGTTCATGATAACAAAGTGTTTATCTTTATTATTAGTTACATGTCCGTTTGCTGGACCAGACAATCCATCAATCGACATGAGCATCAGTCTGTGCAATGGGGATACGATGACATGCATCACCAAAGTCAGTGAGTCTTATCACTCGATCCTTACGGCAAACATATGGGTTGGGGAAGACCTATTTTCTTCCCTGATCATCACGGGTCAATATATTAAAAATGCGAAAATAACTTTTTGATGGTAGATCTAGTCTAAAAGATTATTCTTTTGACATCGGTTCCATTCTCGTCAAAGGCAAACATTTGTTCAACATGCGACGCCATCTTGGATTACGAGGCAAACTACCTCTCGGGCTCGATCGCGAGTACACACATGCGCTCGCACGGTTAGCCGTGTTCAACAGCCCGCGCTCATGTAATATCGCGAGCGCCTGCCCCCCAACCACGCCTCTGCTGTAATGGATTACGCAGACTCGATTTCAATTGTAATGGCGGTATATGCCTGAAGTTTCTCTGATTTTAAAGGCTTGATACCCACTTGTCTTAATTTGAGATTGCATCATGAGACAAGCATCATGATTGCATGGCATAATCAAAACTGCTTCTGCAAATATAATTGTTTTGTTTTGAAATTATTTCAATAACAATCTCAGGGTGCTCAAGTATTTGCAGCAGATTTAACCTTGCCGGGGATGAAAGGTGCCAGTGTTCTTGTCAAGTCATTACAGATCATGACGAAATATACGTGGTTCTATTGTTGCCAGCTCTAGGTCATTGTGTAATTGTTTAGTCCTTGCTGGAAGATAAAATTTCTATTTTCTTAAAATTTAAAGTAAGGAATGAGAACAACTATATTTTGAAGATTTATTCACCAGTTGATGAATTTATTCCCCTCCAAGGTGGGATTCACAGTATTATATCAAGATCACGTGAACCAGTCAGATCTCATCATTCTGACATAGAGGTATGATAAAGTTCAATGTTCGAGCACCTTATCGGATATGATTATAAGTGCATGTGACCAAATAACAAACACTCTGGATTAGATAAGTTAGCAGTGATCCAGTGATAATTATGTAGCTGTGTATGTAGCAGAGATTTAGCTATGAAGGCCAATTTGTCTTATCTAGTGGGGGCACGGGTGGCCCAGTCCTCTAAGGCGCTGCGATTCGCTGTGCAGAGTTGCGTCCTTTGGGCACGCCAGAAACCTATGATTGTGGGTTCGAATCCCGGTTTGCCCCGATTATGTTTCTAGGTTTGTCAGCACCATACCCGTGCCCGTGGGTTTCGACGAAGTGGTAAACATCTGAGACCTGCATCACTTCGGGCTTTCCTCCCACATTAAGCTGACACGCTGTGATGTTACTGGAATACTGTTAAAAGCGGCGTTAAACCCAACTTACTCACTCAGTCTTATCTAGTGTTCTGAAGTACAGGAAATTGTTTTTATTTAGAGCAGTGAGATGCTTGTCACCATGTATTGTGTAGTGTATACAAGGTTAGTTGTTATGTTTCTATTTCCTTGTTAGCCATTTTTGTGTTTCTGGAGGATGTACATGAATTGTTTTGGAAATTCATGTTAAATACATTATCTCACGTCGGTTAAACCAAAGTTTAAGTCTCATGTATTATATGGGTATAGGACAAGAGTCCCTGTGGAAAAAAGCTCCATGGGATAAAAGTCCACCCGGACATAAACCCTATAAGATAAAAACCCTTATTTGTTAAGGAAACATATAACATGTATACAAACATCTCCAAACTATTTCCCTTTGAATTGGTAAAAGCTATCTTTTGACAGAAAAAAACATGGAGTATCATATCGTGGTGAGCAGTTCATACACCAGTTTAATTGATGTATCTCAGTATTTCTCAATAATTCTTTTCCAAGTATTTTGTGGTCTTGTGGTAGAGCATCCGCCCAGAGAGCGGAAGGTCATGCGATGGATCCCCGGCCGTGTCATACCAAAAGACGTTTAAAGATGGTACTTTTTTTCAACACTCGTGTTGTTGATTTAATGTTTAAAAATAAAATAATACGTCTGATTTCAACATATTTTATTTTTTCCTTACTAAGGGGCTTTTGTCCTAGTGGGGCTTTTATCCTAGCTGTTGTGTCAATCTGTGGGTCTTTCATCCACAGGGGCTTTCTGCTCCCACTATTACACATACTTGTTCCGGCCAGAGAATTGTTACAGCAAGGAGAAGTATGCTTCTTGACATTTGATCAGCTGTATCTGCTTTTGTGGGTGCATTCATCCACTTTATTGCTTCCATTTACACCTATATCGGTATTTTGGGGTTCATATTTCAATCAAGGTAGAAAATTGTCTATTAATTGATTGAACCTATTGCAGGGTTATTCAGTTGCAGGAGAAGACTTTGGTGCAGGGTTGGGTGAGATGGGCAGGGGTGAGGTGGGCAGGGGTGGGGTTAGATTGGCAGGGGTGAGGTGGGCAGGGGTGGGGTTAGATTGGCAGGGGTGAGGTGGGCAGGGGTGGGGCTAGATTGGCAGGGGTGAGGTGGGCAGGGGTGGGGCTAGATTGGCAGAGGTGAGGTGGGGTTAGATTGGCAGGGGTGAGGTGGGGTTAGATTGGATGGGGTGAGGTGGGCAGAAGTGGGGTTAGATTGACAGGGGCGAGGTGGGCAGGGGTGGGGTTAGATTGGCAGCGGTGAGGTGGGCAGGGGTGGGGTAAGATTGGCAGAGGTGAGGTGGGCAGGAGTGAGGTGGGGTTAGATTGGCAGGGGTGAGGTGGGCAGAAGTGGGGTTAGATTGGCAGGGGCGAGGTGGGCAGGGGTGGGGTTAGATTGGCAGGGGTGAGGTGGGCAGGGGTGGGGTTAGATTGGCAGAGGTGAGGTTGGCAGAGGTGGGGTTAGATTGGCAGGGGTGAGGTGGGGTTAGATTGGCAGGGGTGAGGTGGGGTTAGATTGGCAGGGGTGAGGTGGGCAGAAGTGGGGTTAGATTGGCAGGGGCGAGGTGGGCAGGGGTGGGGTTAGATTGGCAGCGGTGAGGTGGGCAGGGGTGGGGTAAGATTGGCAGAGGTGAGGTGGGCAGGGGTGAGGTGGGGTTAGATTGGCAGGGGTGAGGTGGGCAGAAGTGGGGTTAGATTGGCAGGGGCGGGGTGGGGTTAGATTGGCAGGGGTGAGGTGGGCAGGGGTGGGGTTAGATTGGCAGAGGTGAGGTTGGCAGAGGTGGGGTTAGATTGGCAGGGGTGAGGTGGGGTTAGATTGGCAGGGGTGGGGTTAGATTGGCAGGGTTGAGGTGGGCAGGGGTGGGGTTAGATTGGCAGGGTTGAGGTGGGGTGAGGTGGGCAGGGGTGGGGTTAGATTGGCAGGGGTGAGGTGGGCAGGGGTGGGGTTTGTTACGTGTGTGTGTGTGTTGAGTGGATGCAAGTGTACAGCCTGACATATTTCTTGCTCTCTCCATGTGCCCACTGGCAGATTAATCAATATTGTTATTACTCATTTTACAATGATGCTTGCTGATTGTCTGTTGGTGGATGTCATGACCTAATCGTGTTTGATGTAACCCTGTATCACAGATGAATGTTCACACACTCAATGTCCGATGGCAGGAAGGGATGTTTGTCCCACATGTGTATTTTTCTGAAAAAAATTGTTACTCAATCATAAATTCTTTACATACTGGGTGTACAGGATTGAATGAGCTGAGCGATCTACATCCCCTCAGGACTCGATTTACTATCTAAAACATGCACCAGTGCAACCTATTGAAAAATGCAACCTAATATTTATGTCTGCATGCACCAAGTGCATGTGAAAATTAAAGGTTTGTCTCTGACTAACCCTTTTTAATCTATCTTTGAACACTCAATATTTCTTAAGTTTATTTACCACACTACACCACTAATCCCTGTGGTACATGTGATTTGTCATGTTTTGTTAGGCTTGACGTCATTAAGTGGGGTCAATGCAAGATTATGTGCATATGTTCCAATTACATTTTACAGCAATTAATTGATGTGACACTGGCAGCAGACCGGCCTATGGTGCAATCTGTTAGGCTTGACGTCATTAAGTGGGGTCAATGCAAGATTATGTGCATATGTTCCAATTACATTTTACAGCAATTAATTGATGTGACACTGGCAGCAGACCGGCCTATGGTGCAATCTGGTCTTGTTTGGTGCAACCTGGTTTTCATGTCAACATGCACCTGGAGCACGTTAGATCAAGTTCCTTAGATCGAGCCCTGCCCCTGTCACCGGGTATACTGTTCAGCTGGTAAAATATACCAGCCTATGGTGCAATCTGGTCTTGTTTGGTGCAACCTGGTTTTCATGTCAACATGCCCCTGGAGCACGTTAGATCAAGTTCCTTAGATCGAGCCCTGCCCCTGTCACCGGGTATACTGTTCAGCTGGTAAAATATACCAGCCTATGGTGCAATGTGGTCTTGTTTGGTGCAACCTGGTTTTCATGTCAACATGCACCTGGAGCACGTTAGATCAAGTTCCTTAGATCGAGCCCTGCCCCTGTCACCGGGTATACTGTTCAGCTGGTAAAATATACCAGCCTATGGTGCAATCTGGTCTTGTTTGGTGCAACCTGGTTTTCATGTCAACATGCCCCTGGAGCACGTTAGATCAAGTTCCTTAGATCGAGCCCTGCCCCTGTCACCGGGTATACTGTTCAGCTGGTAAAATATACCAGCCTATGGTGCAATGTGGTCTTGTTTGGTGCAACCTGGTTTTCATGTCAACATGCCCCTGGAGCACGTTAGATCAAGTTCCTTAGATCGAGCCCTGCCCCTGTCACCGGGTATACTGTTCAGCTGGTAAAATATACCAGCCTATGGTGCAATGTGGTCTTGTTTGGTGCAACCTGGTTTTCATGTCAACATGCACCTGGAGCACGTTAGATCAAGTTCCTTAGATCGAGCCCCGCCCTGTCACCGGGTATACTGTTCAGCTGGTAAAATCCCATACATCCCTCCATGACACAAGTGACTCCCAACACCCGTGTCCCAGACCAAGTTGTTATTGATGGCATTTGTGGTGCATGTAGGTTTTAGTCATGTAATTACTTTACTGATATGTTATAGAATTGAAAAACAAAGACAGTGAGACATGTTTACATTGTAGATTTTGATGTGTATCAAACATTAGGTGTAGATTCACCATCAGGCTGACAACTTTCGTAACAGGCAAAGTGTTTCAGGCCTACTTTTACCCAATACCATGTCGATGCCTTGAAGCCACACTGCTGAACCAAGACACACAGTTTTGTGGCTTTAAGGATTATGTAGGATTCCAATCTGAGCACCTTTGTAGGCAAAAAGGTAAATAATTGTTATTTTGTTGAATTCTTTTTTTAAAATCTTATTTCCTTAGTTCAGGGTTATTATAACAGCCAACAATAATGTGAAACTAATCATTAAAGCCTCTCTCTATGTATTGTTCCTGTTGTCAGTGAAATACAAGTCACTTCAACCAAGCAACATAATGACATGATTTGGGACATTTTTTTATTCGATTTTGGAACTTTTCTGACATTTGCTGCAGACTAGGGGCCATCTGATCAGGTCTTGATAAATCCCTGGGCTTTGTTCGTTCAGTAAGTTTGTAAATTACTGGTCCTGATCATGTTTGTTTTTACAGAAAAACAGCAGTGTAGGAGTATATAATTGGCTGGTACCTATTATGGAACAAGTTTTTATTCATAGATGTTTGAACTAAGTTCATTCTCTACCACTGGGTGCTTGAATCACATTTAACACTTTGTGGAAATAAAAAGAAAATAGAAAACAATAAGTCTTTGTGTATGTGTTTTAAAAGCTTTCCTATTGTCAATGTTATTTCCCAGGTACTTATGGTGAATATGGTAATTGTTTTAAAGAGGTACTGTATGTCAGTTAAGAGAAGAGATGGATGCTGTATATAACCAGAGTTTAATTAAGTGAACAGTGTGTTGAAAAAATTAAAACAGTGCTTTTCTATGAAATAGTTGAATGCATTTATTTGTTACAGTTTCAACAAAACTTTAGCTTCTGGTGAGTTTCATGATATCAGATGTAGCTTGGTGGGTCTTAGAATGTAACTGTGTGTGCTGAGTGGAAGGTTTGTGTTCTGTGTGAACATCTGCTGATATTAGCCAGACACTGAGGTCTCTGTACAGTGGAACATGGCTTTATCAAACACCATAATTGTCACAACTAACCCAGACCACTTAAATATTGTGAATATCCAACCAAACAAAAATTTAATATCATTATGTCTACAACTGATTGTAAATTAATGAACTGTGTAGCTATCTATATCTGTCAAGCGATGTCACTTCGTTGTAATTTTTGTCAACACAAATAGATCTGTGTACATCACGTCCATTTGAATACAAATGTAACTATGAGCCATTGGCCTTCACTTATGAAAAATAATCCGAATTGAATTGAATTGATAAACTAACCCAGATATAGTGTACTGACAAACAAATCCCACTACCTTGATATTGCAGGTATGGGTGGGTCAGTCTGAGGCACGGTAATTAACTGTGTAGAGTTGTGTCCCTTTGGCATATCAGGATCCAATGGTCCCAGATTTGCTCTGATGATGATCCTTAACCCTGAACAGTTGGTCTCACCAAAGTGGTAAACGCTGACGACCTGCATCACTTTGGACTTTCCTCCCACATTGATCTAACACACTTTGATAATGTGTAGTACATACCTGTCACTACAGTACACTTATGTTCTTAATTAGGCGATTCATTTTTTATGTTGGTTTACAGATCCGCTGACGTGAAAAATAGCAAAATGAAAATAAATTTAAAATGACTTGTCTGATATTTTGTTAGTATAAGAATAAATAATAAGATAAGTTAACTTGAAATATCACATAATTTATTTTCATTGCGAAAAACGCAGTGTTTTCCCCCAAAGTTTGTGCGATGTAGACCGATTAGAGTTACGGCCCTTCATTATGACGCAGTCATTCAGTTTGTGGGTTCCATTTACGATATGTTTACATGCCATATGGTAATGAAAACAAGATTTAAGAAGCACACAATTGAAATATGTTGTTTTGGTTTGGTTTTCTCAACCAAAGACACTGTAAGAACAAACCAAAATTCTCTAAACCAACTAAGAAAAAATTAATCTGCAAGCAAAAGTTGTCTCCATTGCCAATCAGCAGCATTTCTGTTCTTGTCACCAGTGGAAGTTTTCAGCCTGTAAATTCACTGTAAGTAACCAAGTTGCGATATAATGAATCAATTTCAAAGGTACACTGGAGTGCATTACCGGTAATACCATGTTTGACTGTGTCTGAGATTGGAAGTTTCTCTATTGTTAATAAAACTGTGTGCTTTTCTTTGTATTATTCGTGTGACAGGAAACAGTGCTAATGTCTGCCAAGTTACTGCATGTATTGTTGACAATACTGTATGTATTGTGTATCTGAGGTTGACAGTATCAGAGGTTGACAGTATGGTATCGGAGGTTGACAGAATTGGTATCAATGCTGAGAATGCAGCACTGATAGTTGTAATTTGTGAGTAGAAGGTTGGAAGGAGAATGTAATATTGTTGCTTTTTACACAATTAAAAAATAATTACATTAATCTGTATTGTTTGTTATGACAACTGCATGTTTTTTTTGTTTTATACATTTTATTTCACCTTTTCCCTGTTACATGAGGAGGATGGCCATCCAGGGCAATGGTCACCCTCACATTCTGAAGACGATGTATGTATACATTTGGGGAAAATTAAATACAAGTATTGGAAATAGTGCCATGGTGATTTTTAAGAAATATAACAGAACATACACACAGTCAAGCATTCAAAATATTATTCAAACACTGATCCTGGCCAGAAACAAATATGAGAAAGAGATACATATGTTATTGCTGTTCTGCTTCTTCAAACGACAACTGCATGTTACCATGGAAGACCACAGTGGAAGAGAAAGACCAACATACTCCATGATTGTCATGGCAACTCCGATGTCCCAAAGGCTGCCGTGTGTTACAATACATGCTTGTGTGACAACCAGGAAAGACCATATCCACGTAAACTGTTTCCTGGACCACT
Organism: Haliotis rufescens; assembly: GCF_023055435.1. Lineage (NCBI taxonomy): Eukaryota > Metazoa > Mollusca > Gastropoda > Lepetellida > Haliotidae > Haliotis > Haliotis rufescens. The sequence continues at coordinate 39,228,386 of NW_025964383.1, read as the reverse complement.
ACCAGAACAGACCATAGCCATCACTTTCAAGCTGTGTAGGGGCGGTCGGGTAGCCTAGTGGTTAAAGTGTTCGCTCGTCACGCCGAAGACCCGGGTTCGATTCCTGACATGGGTACAATGTGTGAAACCAATTTCTGGTGTCCCTCGCCGTGATATTGCTGGAATATTGCTAAAAGTGGCGTGAAACCATACTCACTCACTCAAGCTGTGTATGTGGGTCAGTGATGACACAGGTAACAGTGATACACCAGTAATCTCTCGGGTAGATCCGGGGAAGAATAGGTCTTCAGCAACCCATGCTTGCCATAAAAGGTGTCTATGCTTGTCATAAGAGGCGACTAAGGGATCGGGGAGTCAGGCTCGCTGACTTTGTTGACGCATGTCATCGTATCCCAATTGTGTAGATCGATGCTCATGTCAATCACTGGATTGTTTGGTCCAGACTCGATTATTTACAGACCGCTGTCATATAGCTGGAATATTGGTGAGTGCGGCAAAAAATAACAAACAAACAAACCCCATGGTTAACTCCCAAAACACACATCCGCTGAAGTTGTCTCTGACTGGGGTACACTTGCCTCTACAGAACCCAGCAGACATTGTCTCCCTGTACTTTGTCCAAGGCATACAAGGGGCGGTCGGGTAGCCTAGTGGTCAAAGCTTTCTCTCGCCACGCCGAAGACCCGGGTTCGATTCCCGACATGGGTACAATGTGTGAAGCCCATTTCTGGTGTCCCCCGCCGTGATTATGCTGGAATATTGCTAAAAGCGGCGTAAAACCATACTCACTCACTTACTCCAAGGCATACAAGCAGCCATCAAGGGAATATAAAAATATGATAGGAAAGTGCATTTCTGACACTCATGATATGTTTGATCTAGAAATAGAGCAACAACACAAGGGCCTGGGGTGATAACAATTAAACTTTAAATACAGATGTTAAATTTGAGATAAAACATCACTTGACATGATGATTTACCGTTAAAATAGTACTTCCTGTTCATCTAGGCATTATTTTATAGGCAAAGATTACGATTGCTGTGTGTATTGTCTCATAAACTAAGCCGGAAGCCGCAGTCAGCTGTACACACATTCTCGGAATCTACGTTTAAATAGTACTTCCTGTTCATCTAGGCATTATTTTATAGGCAAAGATTACGATTGCTGTGTGTATTGTCTCATAAACTAAGCCGGAAGCCACAGTCAGCTGTACACACGTTCTCGGAATCTACGTTTAAATAGTACTTCCTGTTCATCTAGGCATTATTTTATAGGCAAAGATTACGATTGCTGTGTGTATTGTCTCATAAACTAAGCCGGAAGCCACAGTCAGCTGTACACACGTTCTCGGAATCTACGGGTGATTCGGTTAAACATTACCCAATAATATAACTTTAAAGAAAGAATTGTATTTGAAACTATTATTTTATCAGGAAAAATATATTCCAACATCATGTTATTTTCGTTGCAGCTTTACTATATATATTTCAAATAAATTATAAAAAGACAAGACCCAGTTAGGCCGGCCTCCGCCTCCACCTCCGGTGTCTAGCCGGGAGCGCCACATTTCAGAAATGGCTATTGCCGGTAGGGCCACATTTTCAGCTGAGTGCATTTCACCTATTCTAGCGGGTAATTAATTAATCCGATTACCGATACCTTTAAATGAGTGTCCCACATTTAAATTACTAAGCGTGGTGTTCTTTAGAGATACCTTTAAATGAGTATCTCACATTTAAATTACGAAGCGTGGTGGTACATTTTATGCCTGTCCCAAGTTGTTTGATCAGATTTATTGTTTACATGCTGAGGTGTTTGGCCATATGTTTCCATTAGTTTACTGTTTGTTGTCCAATCGAAAAAGATGAGTGAGATGGAATATGCTGACCACGTGGGCGACCTCCTTCATCTGCAGTTATGATCCATTATGATATTCATATGCTATTCATATTCATCAATGTAAAGTTCTGATGAATATGTTATCCTTGTTGAATAAGAAATGAGAAAACAAGACTTGTTTTGTTATATACGGTAACCTGTTAGAATCACAAAGCATGTTTTGACAGCATAGCCGTGAGAGCCACATTATACAATCACGCAACCATAACCATTGCCGGGAGCGCCACATCAATTTGGGCTATCTACCATGCATGAGAGCGGAACTTGAAATTAAGACAAGGTGGAGGTACTGGTTTCCTGTTAAGTGAACCCAACCCCTGCACCAACTTGCACTTCAACAGCGTTTCCAGTGAGGTGAGGTGAGGTGAAATTGGGATTAACGTCGCGTCCAAGATTATTGCACTTATACAGCGACGTGCATGTACGTGTGTGTGTTTGTGTGGCTGCTTGTACTAGCCCGGACTGATGCCGATTTATAGTGCTAGCACACTGAGATACCATGCCGCAGTTTAACACGAATACCCCACTCAGACACAGTATACTGACTCCGAGCCAACCAGTCCTTGTTTTAGCCCCTTAATGCCAAGCGCCAGACAGGGTAACAACAAGTACCATCTTTTAATGTCTTTTGGTATGACGCGGCCGGGGATCGAACCCCGGACCTTCCGCACTCCGGGCGGACGCTCTACCACAAGACCACGGAGGCGGTCCATTTCCAGTGAGGCATGATATTAACTTTTAAAAAGCTTATTCTTATAGTTTCATGGGTGTTGTCTTATAAACATTTGCTCTCTTTGTCTTCCAGAAATGACTAATATCAAGCAAGAGTGAGCATAATTTGGGTCCTTTTAGAAGGACTTTTGAAATACTTGAACCTGTTTCTGTTTTCATTTCATTCAGTAATTCAGATCATACAGATGTCTTTTCCAGGTGCACGAGTGGCCGATTGATCTAAAGTGCTGCAACTTATTATCCACTAATCACAGGTTCGAATCCCATGATTTTAAAAGCACTATATTGATGCTCGTGTGTGAGTGAACATCTATGAGATGGGACAGGATATATCTTTATTTGAAATGGATAACTAATCAAGTCTGGACCAGACAATTTAGTCATTGATATAATGGGCAATGATCCACGCTGTCTGGTACAATGACTCCTATCAACCAAGTACCCAAGTCCTACTCAAGTCTTTGTTGCCTCTCAAATGTCTCAAGAAAATATTTCAAAGGGAGTTTGAGTTGAGCTGCAGAAAGAAAATGTGACGGACAGACAATCTGATTAAGATAAGATCTTAGTTCTCGCTACAAAGCTCTGATTTTAATCAGATTGGATGGACAGGGTAGTTTGTTATTCAGAGAAAACGGACAACTGAAATTTCTACATCCCAACCTTATTGTGGACAAAACACAAACATCAAGACAAACATTATGTTATATTTATTAAATTCAAAATCTTACAAATTAGCTACATTTACTAGAAACCAAGTTTATATTCTGTACAAAAGAGAAAAATATGAGATGCTAGGTGACAGCATTTTTTTTATGACAACTACAAATGGCAGTTTCATTCTGGTACTTCAATGTGTGATTGTTCAATGTGACACTTACTTGTTGCATGACTTAGAATAAACTGCAAAAACGGTAATATGGACATGTTGAAAAGACAAACTTTGGGAAAGGAAATTATTAGCTTCCAGAGACTTAAATAAACATTGGCGAGAGTTGAGTTGGTGCGCCAGTTCCTGTCACAGTGGGATGAGTGAGTGAGTGAGTTGGGTTTAACACCGCTTTTAACAATATTCCAGTTATATCGCGGCGTGTCAGCTTAATGTGGGAGGAAAGCTCGAAGTGATGCAGGTCTCAGGCTTTTACCACTTCGGTGAAACCCACGGGCACGGGTATGGTGCTGACAAACCTAGAAACATAATCGGGGCGAACCGGGATTCGAACCTGATCATTGATGCAAACAACCTTGCTGACACCCACAAGCATGAATTCGCTCATCACGCCAAAGACCTGGGTTCGATTCCCGACATGGGTACAATGTGTGAAGCCCATTTCTGGTGTCCCCCGCCATGATATTGCTTGAATATTGCTAAAAGCGGCGTAAAACCATACTCACTCACTCACTTGCAAGCATGTGAGTGTTGCTGACCAAGGGTTATAATGAGGGTTGAATCTGGTGTTTCAGTTATCATACGTGGATCCTGGCATGGCTAGGGGATATAACTCTGCATGGCAAACTGCAAGACCTTATATCTCACTTGGCCACCTATGACTATGAAATCAATACAAGTTGTGTTCATGTTAGAGGAAAAAATGGGGGGGGATGGCCCCCCCTCCACCCCTCCACCCCCAAGTTTGTGTTGTTCTCTGTTAACCAGCCTCACATACTGATTAGAATAACGTAAACTGCCTTACAATACTTATCAAATTAAAATCCAAAAATCTAAAACATATTCCGATAAGTTTTTAACATGTTAAAGAGTAAAACACATTTCAACAAATATCATTTCCTTACATCAAGCTGTTGTTTTACTAATAAAACAGTTGACACTAATATAACAGGTGCATGTAGTAAAAGATAAAACACCATTGCAAACAAATTCAAAATAAATAAGCATTTCGCCATATGCTTTAACACTCAGGTAAGAAACAAGAATAAAAACAAGTGGTTTCCAGGTTTTCCTTTGGAATTGTACAGACCTGATTTTAGGAATCTTATTTTACACCCCAAAGCAGAAAAAGGTTTCTTAAGTTTTCTTTCATTTTGTTTTCATGACATTGTTTTAGCCTTACAAATAAATATCTCTTAATAAACACTACAAGCATCTGTCAAACAAACAGCACTCGCTATTATCAATGATTATATGTTTTCAGACATCAAACATTTTTGGCGTCCATGTTTTTTGCGATTACACGCCCCATAACAAGGGGTATGGTGTCACACTGGCATTGCAAATGCACCGATGGCCCTGTCTTTTAAAGATTACATACTGTATTCAATGTGAGGCCAAGTGTAGCTTTTGTGTTTTTCATCACCCACCGGTCCAAAAGTATCCCCCCCCAAAAAATTAAACATGTTCTGATATCCACCATTCACCAGTTTGAATATATATTTTCCCACCCTGGAAACACACTGTGATACAACAGAAGATTTGCTGTTTAATGCTGCACTAGTCAATATTCCAGCTGTATGATGATTGACTCATGATGTCTAACACTGAATTGTCTGGTCCAGACTTGATTATTTACAGACTGCTGTCATATAGCTTAAATATCTCCGAGTGCAGTGTTAAACAACAAACAAACAAACAAACAAACAAATAAATTCGAAAAACTCTGAACATATGTAAAACAGCTTCCACTTTGTTCAACACAGTAAAAGCCCCATTATTTCATTATAAACTTAAAATAAAAAAACTGCAGACCGGCAGGTAATGTGTTATGTTACAGCTGAATTTAGTTTTTAAAATGGTGGGCATTGTTGGAGGCGGGCATGAAACACGTTGAAACTGTTATGATGATGATGATGATGGAATTCCTGCGATGAGAGCATGTGAGGATCAGTTTGACTATCTTCATCATGTAGGACAGATGGGAGTTTCCGTCAAGAAAATAAATTCTTTTCTCTTCTTCAGCATCGCTATAGCATACTGGAGTCCACATCTGTAAGGACAACAAGAGAATAGCATCACCCTGGGAACAAGTCGCTATCTGTGCATGACACAGGTTCTAAAATACATGATATATAGATGAGAGTGAAATGGTCGTCACTACACCGCCTCTGTATCGGAAGGCTGGAGGTGCAATTCATGGTGCATCATACCAAAAGATGTTAAAGTGAGTGAGTGAGAGAGATTTTACGCCGCTTCTAGCAATATTCCAGCAATATCACGGCTAGGGCTTCACACATTGTACCCATGTCGGGAATTGAAACCGGGTCTTCGGCGTGACGAGCGAACACTTCAACCACTAGGCTACCCGACCACCCCGAAAGGTGTTAAAAGATAGTACTTGTTGTTACCCTGCCTGGTGCTTGGCATTAAGGGGATAAGACAAGGGCATGTCGGCTCGTGTCAGCATGCTGTCTCAATGTCGGGTATGCACATGCAAGCACACACGCATATGTATATCACCATATGATATTATAAGTGCAACAATATTGAACGCGACATTCAAACCTCACTTTGTCATAACCCTAGTGTTACAAATCAAATGTTTAAGGGGTCTCTAGATTCCGATAATACAGGAGCTAATCGCAAGGACTCCCTTACTTTGGAACACTGACAACATGATAGGTTGGTGACAGCTTGGGTTTGTGGAGTAAAATATCTGATTTTAGTCATGGTAATGACATTGCTGAGACATCTAGGGGGATATCTGTATGACATCTCTATGAGGGGCAGAATGAAGGGAAATCTCCTATAAAAATTGTTAGGAATGAATGTAGTTTTATGCCAGTCAGCAATTTTTCAGTAATATTTCAGCAATATTTCAGCAATATTTCAACTACATGTCAGTAATATTTCAGCAATATTTCAGCTACATGTCAGAAATATTTCAGTTACATGTCAGCTACATGTCAGTAATATTTCAGCAATATTTCAGCTACATGTCACTACATGTCAGTAATATTTCAGCAATATTTCAGCTACATGTCAGTAATATTTCAGCAATATTTCAGCTACATGTCAGTAATATGTCAGCAATAAGTCAGTAACATCACATCGGCCAGTAAATATGGACCAATATGATTGAAGGCTAGAACAACAATGCATGCCATCGGGTCCCCATGACACACAAACAGACATAGCCTGACCCCCGATAGATCGACAAGCATAGGCTACTGGGGACAGATTCTACCCTGGAATCCAGAAAAGTTGCAGAAAATGTAATTTACCTCAGAATTGCAGAAAAATAATGGATATAAACTAATTTTCATAATTTTCAAGCTTTTCTATAACATTGTTACATGTTGTAATGCCCCGACATTTAAGTGAGTGAGTGAGTGAGTTGGGTTTAATGCCGCTTTTAACAGTATTTCAGTCATACCGCGTTGTGTCCGATAATGTGGGAGGAAAGCCCGAAGTGATGCAGGTTTCAGACGTTTACCACTTCGGTGAAACCCACAAGCACGGGTATGGTGCTGACAAACCTAGAAACATAATTGGGGCGAACCGGGATTCGAACCCACAATCATAGGTTTCTGGCGTGCCCTAGGGACGCAAATCTGCACAGTGAATCCCGGCGCCATAGACGGCTGGGCCACCCGTGCCCCCCCCCCAAACATTTAACATGCAATTCAAACATACAAAATATAAATCCTTCAATAAACAAAATTTAAAAATAAGCAAGATTTGACGTTCATACAGTTTGGCCCTCACTCTATGAAGGTTCATACTCCAATGAACTCACATAAAGTGAAAGTCAATTCTTAATTTGAAACAGAGGGGCCCCATCCTGCATCAACTGTAGTGCATGAGAGATACGTGCCTGAGTCGAAGTCTAGTTTTTTAGATGCAGATCCATCACCTAAACCTTCAATGTCGACATCACTTTCAGGAGCATTGAGAGCACTCAGCGTCACATCTGTAATATAAATACAGATCACAATGTTTTGCCATACAATCAATAGTGTCATGAACATGGTATTACAATCTGACATTCCCAAGATGTTAACATGTGGATAGCCTGAACTTGTGGGTGTTGCCTGTGGGTGTTGCGTGATATGTGGGTGTTGCTTGTGGGTGTTGCCTGTGGGTGTTGCGTGATGTGTGGGTAGCCTGAAGTTGTGGGTGTAGCCTGAAGTTGTGGGTGTTGCCTGATGTGTGGGTGTTGCCTGTGGGTGTTGCGTGATGTGTGGGTAGCCTGAAGTTGTGGGTGTAGCCTGAAGTTGTGGGTGTTGCCTGATGTGTGGGTGTTGCCTGTGGGTGTTGCCTGTGGGTGTTGCGTGATGTGTGGGTGTAGCCTGAAGTTGTGGGTGTAGCCTGAAGTTGTGGGTGTTGCCTGATGTGTGGGTGTTGCCTGATGTATGGGTGTTGCATGATGTGTGGGTGTTGCCTGATGTGTGGGTGTTGCCTGATGTGTGGGTGTTGCATGATGTGTGGGTGTTGCCTGATGTGTGGGTGTTGCCTGATGTATGGGTGTTGCATGATGTGTGGGTGTTGCCTGATGTGTGGGTGTTGCCTGATGTATGGGTGTTGCATGATGTGTGGGTGTTGCCTGATGTGTGGGTGTTGCCTGATGTGTGGGTAGCCTGAACTTGTGGGTGTTGCCTGATGTGTGTGTGTGTGTTGCGTGAAGTGTGTGTGTTGCGTGATGTGTGTGTGTTGCGTGATGTGTGTGTGTGTGTTGCGTGATGTGTGGGTGTTGCGTGATGGGTGGGTGTTGCCTGAACTTGTGTGTGTTGCCTGATGTGTGGGTGTTGAGTGATGTGTGGGTGTTGCCCGATGTGTGGGTGTTGCCTGGTGTGTGGGTGTTGCATGATGTGTGTGTGTGTGTTGCCTGGTGTGTGGGCGTTGCATGATGTGTGTGTGTGTTGCCCAATGTGTGGGTGTTGCCTGATGTGTGAGTTTGTGTTGCGTGATGTGTGGGTGTTGCCTGAACTTGTGGGTGTTGCCTGATGTGTGAGTGTGTGTTGCGTGATGTGTGGGTGTGTGTTGCGTGATGTGTGTGTGTTGCGTGATGTGTGGGTGTTGCCTGATGTGTGTGTGTTGTGTGATGTGTGTGTGTTGCGTGATGTGTGGGTGTCGCGTGATGTGTGTGTGTTGCGTGATGTGTGGGTGTTGCCTGATGTTGTGTGTATGTTGCCTGATGTGTGGGTGGATGTCGCGTGATGTGTGAGTGTTGCCTGAACTTGTGGGTGGTGCCTGATGTGTGAGTTTGTGTTGCGTGATGTGTGGGTGTTGCCTGAACTTGTGGGTGTTGCCTGATGTGTGAGTGTGTGTTGCGTGATGTGTGGGTGTGTGTTGCGTGATGTGTGTGTTGCGTGATGTGTGGGTGTTGCCTGATGTGTGTGTGTTGCGTGATGTGTGTGTGTTGCGTGATGTGTGGGTGTCGCGTGATGTGTGTGTGTTGCGTGATGTGTGGGTGTTGCCTGATGTTGTGTGTATGTTGCCTGATGTGTGGGTGGATGTCGCGTGATGTGTGAGTGTTGCCTGAACTTGTGGGTGGTGCCTGATGTGTGGGTGTTGCCTAATGTGTGAGTGTGTGTTGCGTGATGTGTGAGTGTGTGTTGCGTGATGTATGAGTGTGTGTTGCCTAATGTGTGGTTGTTGCCTGAACTTGTGGGTGGTGCCTGGTGTGTGGGTGTTGTCTGTGGGTGTTGCATGATGTGTGGGTGTTGCATGATGTGTGGGTGTTGTCTGTGGGTGTTGCCCGATGTGTGGGTGTTGTCTGTGGGTGTTGCCTGATGTGTGGGTGTTGCCAGTGTGTGGGTGTATTCCAGATGTGTGGGTGTATCCCAGTGTGTGGGTGTTGCCAGTGTGTGGGTGTATCCCAGTGTGTGGGTGTTGCCAGTGTGTGGGTGTTGCCAGTGTGTGGGTGTTTCCCAGTGTGTGGGTGTTGCCAGTGTGTGGGTGTATCCCAGTGTGTGGGTGTATCCCAGTGTGTGGGTGTATCCCAGTGTGTGGGTGTTGCCAGTGTGTGGGTGTTTCCCAGTGTGTGGGTGTTGCCAGTGTGTGGGTGTATCCCAGTGTGTGGGTGTATCCCAGTGTGTGGGTGTATCCCAGTGTGTGGGTGTATCCCAGTGTGTTGGTGTATCCCAGTGTGTGGGTGTATCCCAGTGTGTGGGTGTATCCCAGTGTGTGGGTGTATCCCAGTGTGTGGGTGTTGCCAGTGTGTGGGTGTTTCCCAGTGTGTTGGTGTTGCCAGTGTGTGGGTGTATCCCAGTGTGTGGGTGTTTCCCAGTGTGTGGGTGTATCCCAGTGTGTGGGTGTATCCCAGTGTGTGGGTGTATCCCAGTGTGTGGGTGTAGCCCAGTGTGTGGGTGTTTCCCAGTGTGTGGGTGTTGCCAGTGTGTGGGTGTATCCCAGTGTGTGGGTGTTGCCAGTGTGTGGGTGTTGCCAGTGTGTGGGTGTTGCCAGTGTGTGGGTGTTGCCAGTGTGTGGGTGTATCCCAGTGTGTGGGTGTTGCCAGTGTGTGGGTGTATCCCAGTGTGAGGGTGTTGCCAGTGTGTGGGTGTTGCCAGTGTGTGGGTGTATCCCAGTGTGAGGGTGTTGCCAGTGTGTGGGTGTTGCCAGTGTGTGGGTGTTGCCGGATGTGTGGGTGCTGCCAGTGTGTGGGTGTTGCCAGTGTGTGGGTGTATCCCAGTGTGTGGGTGTTGCCAGTGTGTGGGTGTATCCCAGTGTGAGGGTGTTGCCAGTGTGTGGGTGTTGCCAGTGTGTGGGTGTTGCCAGTGTGTGGGTGTATCCCAGTGTGTGGGTGTTGCCAGTGTGTGGGTGTATCCCAGTGTGTGGGTGTTGCCAGTGTGTGGGTGTTGCCAGTGTGTGGGTGTATCCCAGTGTGTGGGTGTATCCCAGTGTTTGGGTGTTGCCAGTGTGTGGGTGTTGCCAGTGTGTGGGTGTTGCCGGATGTGTGGGTGTTGCCAGTGTGTGGGTGTTGCCAGTGTGTGGGTGGTGCCAGTGTGTGGGTGTATCCCAGTGTGTGGGTGTTGCCAGTGTGTGGGTGTATCCCAGTGTGTGGGTGTTGCCAGTGTGTGGGTGTATCCCAGTGTGTGGGTGTATCCCAGTGTGTGGGTGTATCCCAGTGTGTGGGTGTATCCCAGTGTGTGGGTGTATCCCAGTGTGTTGGTGTATCCCAGTGTGTGGGTGTATCCCAGTGTGTGGGTGTTGCCAGTGTGTGGGTGTTGCCGGATGTGTGGGTGTTGCCAGTGTGTGGGTGTATCCCAGTGTGTGGGTGTTGCCAGTGTGTGGGTGTTGCCAGTGTGTGGGTGTTGCCAGTGTGTGGGTGTTGCCAGTGTGTGGGTGTTTCCCAGTGTGTGGGTGTTGCCAGTGTGTGGGTGTATCCCAGTGTGTGGGTGTATCCCAGTGTGTGGGTGTATCCCAGTGTGTTGGTGTATCCCAGTGTGTGGGTGTATCCCAGTGTGTTGGTGTATCCCAGTGTGTGGGTGTATCCCAGTGTGTGGGTGTTGCCAGTGTGTGGGTGTTGCCAGTGTGTGGGTGTTGCCAGTGTGTGGGTGTATCCCAGTGTGTGGGTGTTGCCAGTGTGTTGGTGTATCCCAGTGTGTGGGTGTATCCCAGTGTGTGGGTGTATCCCAGTGTGTTGGTGTATCCCAGTGTGTGGGTGTATCCCAGTGTGTTGGTGTATCCCAGTGTGTGGGTGTTGCCAGTGTGTTGGTGTATCCCAGTGTGTGGGTGTATCCCAGTGTGTGGGTGTATCCCAGTGTGTGGGTGTATCCCAGTGTGTAGGTGTATACCAGTGTGTGGGTGTAGCCCAGTGTGTGGGTGTTTCCCAGTGTGGGGGTGTATCCCAGTGTGTGGGTGTTTGCCAGATGGGTGGGTGTTTTCCAGTCTCTGGGTGTATCCCAGTGTGAGGGTGTTACCTGATGTGTTGGTGTTTCCCAGTGTGTGGGTGTATCCCAGTTTGAGGGTGTTACCTGATGTGTGGGTGTTGCCAGTGTGTGGGTGTTTCCCAGATGTGTGGGTGTTGCCAGTGTGTGGGTGTTTCCCAGTGTGTGGGTGTTGCCAGTGTGTTGGTGTTTCCCAGATGTATGGGTGTTGCCAGTGTGTGGGTGTTTCCCAGATGTATGGGTGTTGCCAGTGTGTGGGTGTTTCCCAGATGTATGGGTGTTGCCAGTGTGTGGGTGTTTCCAACATGTATGGGTGTTGCCAGTGTGTGGGTGTTTCCCAGATGTATGGGTGTTGCCTGATGTGTGGGTGTTTCCCAGATGTATGGGTGTTGCCTGATGTGTGGGTGTTTCCCAGATGTATGGGTGTTGCCTGATGTGTGGGTGTTTCCCAGATGTATGGGTGTTGCCAGTGTGTGGGTGTTTCCCAGATGTATGGGTGTTGCCTGATGTGTGGGTGTTTCCCAGATGTATGGGTGTTGCCTGATGTGTGGGTGTTTCCCAGATGTGTTGGTGTTTCCCAGTGTGTGGGTGTATCCCAGTGTGTGGGTGTTGCCAGTGTGTGGGTGTATCCCAGTGTGTGGGTGTATCCCAGTGTGTGGGTGTTTCCCAGTGTGTGGGTGTATCCCAGTGTGAGGGTGTATCCCAGTGTGAGGGTGTTACCAGATGTGTGGGTGTTGCCAGTGTGTGGGTGTTACCAGATGTGTGGGTGTTGCCAGTGTGTGGGTGTTTCCCAGATGTGTGGGTGTTGCCAGTGTGTGGGTGTATCCCAGTGTGTGGGTGTTGCCAGTGTGTGGGTGTATCCCAGTGTGAGGGTGTTGCCAGTGTGTGGGTGTTGCCAGTGTGTGGGTGTTACCGGATGTGTGGGTGTTGCCAGTGTGTGGGTGTTGCCAGTGTGTGGGTGTTGCCTGATGTGTGGGTGTTTCCCAGATGTGTGGGTGTTGCCAGTGTGTGGGTGTATCCCAGTGTGTGGGTGTTGCCAGTGTGTTGGTGTTTCCCAGTGTGTGGGTGTTTCCCAGATGTGTGGGTGTTGCCAGTGTGTGGGTGTTGCCAGTGTGTGGGTGTTGCCAGTGTGTGGGTGTTGCCAGTGTGTGGGTGTTGCCGGATGTGTGGGTGTTGCCAGTGTGTGGGTGTTGCCTGATGTGTGGGTGTTGCCAGTGTGTGGGTGTTGCCTGATGTGTGGGTGTTTCCCAGTATGTAGGTGTATTCAAGATGTGTTGGTGTTTCCCAGTGTGTGGGTGTATCCCAGTGTGTGGGTGTATCCCAGTGTGTGGGTGTTGCCAGTGTGTGGGTGTTGCCTGATGTGTGGGTGTATCCCAGTGTGTGGGTGTTGCCAGTGTGTGGGTGTTGCCTGATGTGTGGGTGTATCCCAGTGTACGTGTGTTTCCCAGTGTGAGGGTGTATCCCAGTTTTGTGGGTGTATACCAGTGTGTGGGTGTATCCCAGATGTATGGGTGTTGCCTGATGTGAGGGAATATGATTGGAATACAACTGATACAATTGTACACAGCCCCAACAGACACACACACACACACACACACACACACACACACACACACACACACACACACACACACACACACACACACACACACACACACACACACACACACACACACACACACACACACACACACACACACACACACCTTCCCCAAACCCTTCCCTACCCATCAGAGCTTGTAGATTCTCCCCCTCACCTGATGTTTTCTGTTTCTTGGTCTGAGGTTCATGCGTCACGTGGTGCGTTACTATGTGCTTGACGACTGTCTTTGTCGGCGATGTCTCCACAGTGGGTTGTATGCCAGCATCCTCAAATGCCTTCCGTTTCAACTGATTTTTTATTTGAGAACTGAAACGGTAGAAAGAGTTTTATCCAGCAACAACTTCACATAATCATTGGGACCGCAGGGTATTACCTGGACACCAGTATACAGCAAGGTGCTTTTCAAATGATAGGTATTGCAATATTCTTTCCGTGTACCAGTATATTGGGTTAAGAGAATACATGACAAGGTCTGTTTTTATCTATAACATTTAACCATGTCAGCCTGAAATCTACAAGAATTTCATTCACAAATGGTATTTCCCTTCGAAATTGATCAAAAAAAATAAATGAAGAGAGTTATTTCTCTCTCACATTGTTATCCCCTGTCTCCATGACTACAAAACAGAGACACCAGACCATGGAGGCATCAGTGTCAATCACTGTCAAACACTAAAGCTCCCAATATATCGTAGTACATATCACAATACAGAAACCTTTATCGAAATACATTGTACTAGTTTGTAGAATAAATTAAAAAGGGAATCCAACTCAAGTCCAGAATGATTTGCCAAGTCTTGATTGCCTCAGCTCTAGTTCTGAAATTATACATCATTCTGGGCTCCATTTGGATTTATGTTTGTTTTGTTTGTATGTTGTTTAACGCCGCATTCAGCACTATTCCAGCTATATGACGGCGGTCTGTAAATAATCGAGTCTGGACCAGACAATCCAATGATTGACATCATGAGCATCGATCTACTCAATTGGGATATGATGACATGCATCGACCAAGTCAGCGAGCCTGACTACCCGATCCCGTTTGTCGCCTCTTACCACAAGCATAGTCGCCTTTCACTGCAAGCATGGGTTACTGAAGACCTATTCTACCCCGGATCTCCACAGGTCAAAATACATAGTAATACAAATCTTTTGCCAATACACAGCCATCATAATCATACTGTATCTGGGCTACAGCTGAGGGGTTCCTAGGCAACCTTGTGAAACCAGGGCACGATTTAGCCATATAAAACATGCACCAGTGCAACCTAATATTTATGTAAAAATGCACCAAGTGTACGTAAAAAATATTTCAAATTTGTGTCTGATTAACCCTTACCTGTCCCCACAAAACTGATCTTTGAATTGAACACACTCAATACTTCTAAAGCTTATTGAGCATACTCCCTATGTTACAAGTGTGTTAGAACTAAACTCAAAGCTTTAATAGCCTGTTTGAAGATAAAATGCCCTTGTAATTGTAGCGGCAATAATATTTCCGAGTCCCGTGATGGGATTCGAACCACGGACCTTCTGATCAGAGGTCGGATGCCTTCTCCACATGACCAAAGAGGTTAACCCTGTCAGCAAGCTGACAAGGTAAGGATGTCATCTGTGCATGGGATGACTCCACGCCCTGCTACATCCTCCCCCGTCAACAGAAGGCACGTCCCGGGCCGCATAGTAGGGTACTGAGGCTTATTTTGCTCAAATTTAATATGAACGTGCTCAGCCCCACGTTGGGCGCCAATGTAGCGGCCATAAAATCTCTGAGTCCCGTGATGGGATTCGAACCAAGGACCTTCTGATCAGAGGTCGGACACCTTGTCCACATGACCAAAGGGGTTAACCCCGTCAGCAAGCTGACAAGGTGAGGATGTCATCTGTGGGATGTTAAAACAATACGGAAATTGGGAAATTTGTTCCAGCCACGGACAAGTGGGCAAGTGTTAAGTTTAAACCCCGTTTCTTAGACTTGAAGTCATCAAACTGTGGATGCTTCCTATTATGTTTTACAGCAATTCATCATTTATTTATGTGATACTGGCAGCAGACTCGCCTATGTTTCAACCTTGCAAAATGTATGAGACCAGGTGCAACCTGGCCTTGTTTGGTGCAACTTGGCCTTGTTTGGTGCAACTTGGCCTTGTTTGGTGCCACTTGGTTTTCATGTCAACATGCACCTGGTTAAATAACAATCTGTAGACCGAAGATACATCTTGATCTATCTTGCACCAACAAGTAGACATTTATCAAAAATATTTCTGATTGAAACAAGTGACATGCTGTTTCACCTTGACCTTGTTCAGGTGACCTTCAACCTGCATCTGTTCAAGCGTGATCAGCATGTGTCACATATCGTATAGAACTTATCCAGCTGCTCAAATTAGCACTTATGGAAATACACGTACTGTAATCATGTCAGTGAATCAGTAAATTTAAAAACAACAAATTTTGTGTTACCATCACCCTGTCACTTGACCCACACTTAAAAATCACACAAGAGTGATACACTCATTTACAATAACATTAGGAGTGAGTGAGTGAGTGAGTGAGTACTGAGTGAGTGCTTTAACATCACTTTCAGCAATATTCCAACAATATCACGGTGGGCAACTCCAGAAATGGGCTTTACACATTAGGCCAGGTCTTTTTCATTTTTAGGATTACAGATTTTTCATCCCAAAGTCCAGGGTTGGAGGAGGGGGAAAAAAGAAAAAAAAGCCAGATTAATTTTTTTTGAATTCAGAATGCCTCTGGCATCTTTTATGAACATATTCTGTGCTCAAAAGACCACCATTTGTGATGATAAATCCCCTTGTAACAATAAAAATTCTACCACTTACAACACGGACAATTGCCAAGGGAGGCTATTCATGTTCGGCTACGAGATCAACAAAGAGCAATTATGTATCTCTTTACTAGTTTACAACGCTAAATTCATGTTATTTTTATTAAAAGCTGATAATCCCCCACAAAAATAGCTGACTACGTGGCTATCGGCAGGGAAAAAAATATGGAAATCTGATTTTTTCTTTTTACATTTTCTCAAATATTAGAGTCGGCGGGTCTGTAGTCCGAAAAATCTAAAACGCCTGACCTTATACCCATGTTGGAATTGAAGCAGAGTGATGAGTGAAAGCTTTAACCACGAGGCTACCCCATCTTCCCTTAACATAAGAACATGGAAGACACACGGTCTGTGCACCAATCACAGCATATCATGCACTACCTTCAAACAATCAGTTCAAAAGACTTTTCCCTGACAACTGTCGCAAATTTGGTGCCGAATACCAGCCTCTGGGCAGGTCTTGAGAAATCAGAACAGTGTTGTTATACTAGTAGGTTTTGAAATTGTTCACACATATTTGTACACAGGCAACTGTTGTTTAGTTGGGTAATACTGATTGTCTGGATTACTGAACAGACTAAACACAATTTGACAAGTCCACATACATGACATAGTTGCAATGTTTTAAACCATTGTTCCTTGGGAGTGTTCCGCAGCTTTGGAGTGTCAAAGTAATTCATCCTATGTCGCCATGTATGCGTCATCAAAACAATTAATAAAATGTATACTTACATAGTTCTATTCTTTATAACTTCACTAATTTTGTTGAGATCATCTCCAAACTTTTTAACAGCCGATCTGAGCATTTCAATTTCATTGTCTGTCCATTTTCCACTGTTAAAAACAAAATGTTAGTTGTTAGTAAAGTGCAATTCAACAAAAAGATCAGGGCTTGTATTTCTGGCATCTGATATTAATGGTATGTAAACAGTTATCAAGTTATACGACATTAGGCGTGACTGTTGGGGCTATTTTCACTATTGCGATAGCATTGCAATAGTACCCAAAACCACTGCAATAGTATTGCGATAGTATGAAACAAAGTATAAGGCTTAATAATTATATTAATCAGTGAAATAGAAATGAACACAATTTTGTCGACAATGTCAAAGTCAGCCATTTTCACGCCTGTCGCAACTCAAACCAAGGGGAAGTAACTCTAATCATTGTCCTAATCCTTGCTAATCCACACATGACAGGTTTAAAATTACCTGACACATAATTTATGTTTTATTTATAACAAATTGCAACTATTGAAACTATCAACTGTTATGCACACTATTGAAAATACTATCGGTGTTTTTACATTCCTATCGATCTAGTGGTCGTTTGATATATCTTTACATTCCTATAAGATATACCGTATTCGATGTAATAAGCGCCCCGCTCTAATAAGTGCCCACGGCGACATTTGCTAATATATTGGCTGGTGAACAAGCCCAATTAGCACCCCTTCCGATTGATCAATGTGCACAAGACTTATTTATTCGCATATAATACGCACTCATGTCTTATATGCACCCTTAATTATGGGCAATTAAATTCTGGAAAAATATATCTGTCGTACATAAACACTTCAGGCTGTCAGCATAAACCACGAAATTTATCTTTCAACTCTGTTTTTTTCACCAAAATAATATTCTAATAAGAGCCCCCTATTTCTAATTTTGAGAGCGCCCTGGGCGCCTATTACGTCGAATACTGTATTTGTTTTATCATTGTCTATAACCTACAGAGTAAATTCAAGTGGGGTAACGATACAGCGGTATAGTATTGTATCTCGATTTGAGGCCCACTATACAACACATGAATTGACAACCCTGTATTGCTATACATATAATACATTACAAGTTACATTGGTGTAAAAACGTGAATAATAATAGAAACTGTTCAACAACCAGCTGATGCAGGTTCTCTAGTATTTCCTTGTTTGCTTTAAATAGCCAAACATTTACACTGCCCTATAGCCTGTATGTTTTTTGCCCTATAATATCCCACTTTGATCTCTGAAATTTAAAACAAATGATTCAGGGTTCACCTTTAACATTGTTCAAAAAGAAAGAATATCAATTTACAAAATCAAAGTACTGTATCAGGTAGGGCTGGGACGGGTAACTCAGGTACCCGGGTCGGGTGGGTACAGAGTAGGACCCGGGTACCCATAGGACTACCCGGACCCGTGGTTAATCACGTGATATATTGTCTAATGACTAAAATTATCTGGAACTCTATAGTTACACTATAAGTCACTAGTGTTCGCTTTTCGTTCTGACCATGCACCCATTCCTTCTGATTTTTCATACGGTTGAATAAAGATATAACTTAAGTCAACTTCAGTGTATGCATGACCAGATTGTTTAATACATGTATCTAAATACGTTTTGCCAGGGCTATGCTAAAAATATTTCCAATCGGACATTTTGAGACATCTCCTGAGACCTAGAGTGGGTACCCGGGTAGGGTAGGGTAATAGGGGTGCAGGTACCCGGGTAGTAAATTTGGACACGTCCCAGCCCTAGTATCAGGGTACATATCATTTCAAAACCCCACCATATCGTTACACATCTTTGTAATTTTCATCATGTGTTTTCATAATGATTATGATTAACATCAATAGCTTTCGCCAATACATAAAATAACCATAATAAACATAATATTGAGTACATTTCATAGTTGGAGTGACAATCATTCATGATCATGGACTGATGTTTATTCAGTTACCATGGTTACCATGGTCACACAGCAGTTATCAAATGATAAAAAGAAGGTTTTCAAAAACCTAGACTGAGGTAGGCATGTTAGGAGATAAACATACTGTGATTTCAATGTAGAGCTAATTAGCATGAAGATTTAACTCAACTAAATTGAATTTGGAACCGTAATGTTAAATGTTAAATATAGCACAGTTAAAGCTAGAGGTAACCTAGCTCTTTAAATACACAGTATGTGTTTCCATTCTACCATGACTAAATAAAACGCAAACGCATGTTAGCCATGATATTGAGTGAGGCGGCATGGGTTGAGTCCAATGTTTTCAGCAGGTCACTAAAGGTGCTGTATATGCTCAAACTTTGTCTTTTTTATCATTATCATGATTATACTTTACTCGCATATAAAACAGGCACCGAAAGTGTGAAGCAGAGCATAAGCCAACATGAGTGAGTGAGTGAGTGAGTGAGTATGGCTTCACACCGCTTTAAGCAATATCACGATAGGGGACACCAGAAATGGTAAGCCAACATGAAGTGGGCACTCCTGAAGAATATGAAGCAAGCCTTGCAGGGTTTAATTCTACACTGCACATCACTAATATGACATCACGTCCCTCATAATGACACAGTTAATATGACGTCACGGTTGGCGATATTATGAGTGAGTTGGGTTTAACGCCGTTTTAACAGTATTACAGTTATATCACGGCGTGTCAGCTTAATGTTGGAGGAAAGCCCGAAGTGATGCAGGTCTCAGACGTTTATCACTTCGGTGAAACCCACGAGCACAGGTATGGTGCTGACAAACCTAGAAACATATTGGGGCGAACCGGGATTCGAACCCACAATCATAGGTTTCTGGCGTGTCCAGGGGACGCAACTCTGCACAGCAAATCGCAGCGCCTTAGACGACTGGGCCACCCGTGCCCCCTACGGTTGGCGATAGAAAAGGGACAGATTTCAAGCACTCTGCAGTGCCTGAAACATGAATACACCCCCTTATTTGATTTCTATGGTGTTTTTTGTTTGATTGTTGTTTAACGCCGCACTCAGCAATATTCCAGCTACATGACGGCAGCTGTAAATAATCGAGTCTGGACAAGACAATCCAGTGATTGACGTCATGTGCATCGATCCACGCAATTGGGATACAATGACATGCATCAACCAAGTCAGCGAGTCTGACCACCGGAGTGTTTTCTGTCCAGAATGTATTGTCGCATGTAGTTTGAATATACCGCATTCGATGTAATAAGCTCTTATAAGCGCCCACGGCGATATTTGCTAATATATTGGCTACTGAACAATCCTAATAAGCACCCTTCGGATTGATATTTTGTACACAAGACTATTTATTCGTGAATAATACATGTGCTATATGCACCCCTTATAATGGGCAATTAAATTCTGGAAAAATAATATCTGTCGTATATAAACATTTCAGGCTGTCAGCATAAACCACGAAATTTACGATCTTTCAACTCTGTTGTTTTTCACCAAAATAATATTCTAATAAGAGCCTACTGATAATAACCATGATGATGGTGAAAGAAGAACGTTTCTATAAATATTATCTTGTGCAGTCAATACAGATGTTTAAATAAGAGGTGGTTATTGTCATTTGAGACCTCTGATTGACCAACCAGAATCAAGTAATTTCCAAGTTCATGGTAAAATGTAGGAATAATAAGCTTTGTTCAAAATTCAGCCTGAAAGTAGTTGAGTCCTTGTTACCATGGTAATAACCCTTATGTTAAAAGTTGAAATTAAGGGGATTCCAAGCTTCAAATACACCCCAGTGTAAACACTGACTGCCCAATCAAAACTAAAGGGTGTCAGAGCCAATCAGGTATCATCTTTCTGAAATGATTTGGCTTCACTCCACTCCTAATATGCTCATCATGGTCCATCAGGTTTGTCTGGTTTTCATAATGCTCATGTAGAGATGTATCAAATCTGTGCAATAGATGATTTTTTGCTAAAACAAAAAATGTTCTTGGCTCTCAGGTGAGGTGAAATGGTGTTTAACGTTGCATCCAAGATTATTGCACTTATATAGCGACATGCATGCACGTGTGTGTGTGTGTGTGTGTGTGTGTGTGTGTGGCTGCTTGTACTAGGCCGGACTAATGCTGATTTATAGTGCTAGCTCACTGAGATACCATGCCGCAGTTTAACATGAATACCCCACTCAGACACAGTATACTGACTCCGAACCGACCAGTCCTTGTTTTAGCTCCTTAATGCCAAGCGCCAGACAGGATAACAACAAGTACCATATTTTAACATCTTTAGGTATGACGCGGTCGGGGATCGAACCCCGGACCTTCCGCTCTCCGGGCGGACGCTCTACCACTAGACCATGGAGGCGGTCTTGGTTCTCAGGCACCGCTGCATCATCATTACAAAGTCCACCGCACGTTACGTGTCTGTGTAATGCTGGTTTTATAGTGTCAGCCCACTGAGATTCCATGAACAATGATGAAGCCGTTTCCATGGATACCCCACTCAGACGCAGTATACTGACCCCAAGTACCACCTCTTAATGACTTTAGGTATGACAAGGCCGGGGATCAAACTACAGACATTCCGCTCTCTGGGCAGACACTCTATCCACTAGACCACAGAGGCAGTCTTCTTTCGTTCTTCAAAACGTTATCTGAATATTTGCAAGTCTTCTAGAACTAATGACTCCAGCAACCTATGCTTGTCATAAGAGTAGTCTAAAATGGACTGGTTCAAGGCTTGGTTTAACTTTAACTTGTTTAATGATCATGATGATAGCTTAGCTAATATTTAACATGTTTAATAATAATCATAGGTTGTAATACCGTATAACTATCAACCCTACTCCCCCTTTCATTAGCATTACTTGCTAAAACTAAGTAGCGCCATGAGCAATAACTCGGTGAATGGAATCTGGCGCAGTATAAATGGACTTATTATTATTAACTCTGTGTATAAGGCGAGTTTTTCATACCTAGAAATAGGGAGCTTTCAGGGGTGGTCGTCTTATACACAGGGTTGAGGTTGTTTTTTTTTTCCCAACACAAAGACATTACTGTGAGCACGTAACACTGGAAATACCGTGTCAACAAATCCGTACTGAAGTACGCAAACAAATCACGTAATTAAACTGTCTGGTTATAAAAAGAGTTCATTAGATATCTGAACTGATGTTTGTAATCTATTTTATTAATTATTATTCAAAACTTTATTCAATATTGTTTATA
Organism: Haliotis rufescens; assembly: GCF_023055435.1. Lineage (NCBI taxonomy): Eukaryota > Metazoa > Mollusca > Gastropoda > Lepetellida > Haliotidae > Haliotis > Haliotis rufescens. The sequence goes on along the minus strand of NW_025964383.1, from coordinate 39,206,575 downwards.
TTTATTTCGTCGAAATCGTATGTGAAGTGATCGGAAGATCGCACAACTCACCGAAGGCTTGTACAGAGGGGTCGCCTTATACGTGGGGTCGCTTTATAGACGGTGATATGGGGTAAGTATATTTGTAGTACTTACCTTCATGTTCTCACTTGGAGAATCTATACACTTACACAGTATATCAATTATTAATGACTTACTTATCTTTTAGCATACTTAGGGGGATTCAGAACACTTTGCTTTCAGTTTTCTCAATTCTCAAAATCATAATGCCCTAGATCTAATCATGTTCACTAATCATGCTAATCACTATTTCAAAACATTGTACCAAAAAAAGATACTATTGAGTTATACCATGTTAAGAAACAAGTACAATAATTAAGGTCTGTAGTTGCTAAACTTTTGTCCACCACTAAAAGTTGTTAGTTGAAACAGGGCAGGTGTCATCTAGCCTGACTCTACCTTCCACATACCTTGTAGGGCTTTGCTCTGTTGTTGGGTGGAGTTGCATTGTCAACTCTCCCAACTTACTGAAAGCTGATCCAGCCGCCGTAAATATTTCCCCAACCTGTAACATCATTTGAGAAAAGTTAGTGAGTGAGTCAGATTTTATGCCTCTTTAGCAATATTCCAGCATGGTCGTGGAGAGCTTGTTTGTTAACGCTATATGACGGTGGGTTGTAAATAATTAAGATTGGACCAGACAATCCAATGATGGACATCATCAGCATCAATCTATGCCTTTGGGGTAAAATGACACACATTCAACCAAGTCACCGAGTCTGACCAACCGATCCATTTGGTCGCCTCTTGCCTATTCTCACCGGCATCCCCACACAGGGGTCATGGCTGGGAAAACAGAAATGGGCTTCAAACATTTTACCAATGTGAGGAATCAGACCCATGTCTTAACTGTGACAGGGTTAGATATTGGCACTAGTCCTATAGTCCTTGCCAAACTGCCCAATAGTAAAGGTATCCTAAGGACTAGTAGAATTTTGACATTTTTAAAGGTTCTGCTATATGCTATCATTATAAGGACTAGTTGACTGAAACTGTTCGTTTCTACCGCTGTGTGATGAGTTAAAGCATTAAAGGGACAGTAGGTTGACAGTTCTGTGTTTTTAAATCATGCATGACATAATTTCTGAGTGTGACGTCACATGCCTGATTCAATTCTTAAACCAAAACAAGAGAGATCCGCACAGTGAAGCCGACAACACAAGCAGCATGCAAAGTAAACTGGCTTCAGCAATGTTTTTATTTTAGAGACATTGAAGTGAAAGATTGTGTGCTTTTCTTATGGATGAGTTATAAAATACTAACTGCCAGCTTGATAAGATTAGAAGCCAGTGTTTATCTACATTACAATATGAATATGCCTTGATCATATGAAGCCAATCACTCTCCTACCTGTAACATGTGAACTAATATTCTCTGTGCATATGTTACAGGACCAGCTGAAGGCCATGCGTATGACGTCACAGGTTGTGTACGCAGGAGGAGACAGCCATTAAAAACAGGGCTTGTGCCTCTTGAAAAGACATCAAGTGTTTGTTATGTACTCAAGAAGACATGAAACACAACCCAGAATTCCTTACAGCTAGCACTGTACCTCTGTCACATCATCACATCTTACACAGTCCATTCACATTTATCATGTTTCAACACATTTAGATCAATATAACTTTCATCAAGAAAATATCCCAACAGTGAAAAACTAGTTCCATTTGAATATTTATCCTCCACATGCTGTCATCAAGGCCCTACAGAGAGCTAGAGATAGTCACTTTTTGTCTTGCACCTCACTGTCGCAGTTGTCTACATCATTATGCAAAACAATATGTAAACTGCACAGAAGGCTTGCATTAGGCCCGTCTGTTCTTATTTCAGAATAAGTGCATTTGTTTACAAACAAGAGAAAAGTCTGGTCACATGATAAGCCTACACCTGAGGTGTGGTCACTGGAGCAGAACAGTCTGTCATGGCACCAGGCGAGCATAGCTCGGTGGTTATCGAATATTGTCTACAAACAAAGCTTCAGAACGGTCAACGCCCTGTTCCTTTAAACACTAGGTCAAGGTCAGATGTGTGCCAAAACCCGTTCTCACCATCACTCTCCCTCCATAATCGCACAAGTGGCACAATATTATGTACATCGCTTCATTCAAGCGTTTCAAGATAAACAAACGCTTCAAACACAAAAGAGTTTTCAGCATCCTATTTCAACACATCGATTAGCATTTTCACAAGATCTATATCAGTTCGATGCCTATGATTATTACCTTGCTTGCAGAACTCATAATGTGATCATCAATTCACTAACAACATACTAAAAGAGCAACAATTTATACAGAAAATTTCATTGTTTGGGTTGCATCTCCCGCGACTAACAACAGCGGAAGCGGAAACGCGCCGGTACTCTCGAAACAGTTTCTTGACGTTTGATAAAAAGTTCACCTTAAACAAAAACGTCATAAGATTGAAAAACAAGATTTAATTCCAATCTCATTAAAATAATAGTTTAGTTGTCCATTCCGCTAAACCACCTAAAACGGTGGAGAAAAAATGATATGATTGTTAAGGGATTGACTTAATTCTATTTAAATAGCAATTTTAAATAAAGTTATGTCAGTTCTCGTTTTCAATGTAGCATTTAGAAGTTGGTAAGATGACCAAGGGATTCTTTATTATAATGACTGCGACGTTTCGGTGAATATACTAACATTTCTACAAACATATCATAATGACTTAACAGACTCAAAACCATTAATCAAAGGTAATTTACATGCTTTTTCATGGAAAGACAAACCATATGTATTATAAATAGGTTTTCGTATCTTTTTTAATTCTAGGCACAACACATCTGCTGAAAAAAATGAAATTTCTAATAAAGACGTTAATTCTTATCTCTGGCTGTAGGGACATTTTTATTTGTTTTGTTTATCACTGTTTTACATTTTAAAAATGCATGCCTTATAGAAATATACTTTTTTCAAATTATTATATGGAGGGCAACGGTAATTTTATAAACTTCAAAGCAGGGTATCCAAGTTGGTCATCTTACTCCATAAATAATCATTCCTACTTTTCGATCCAAGGATTGGTTAGAGAGTAAATGTTCTATTTTTAGGTGTCCCGTGACTGCCTCCCTCAAGACTGTCAAGACACAGCTGATCGTAAACTTTGAGGGACGATTTGAATAAGTTCCATGATGACAGAGACGGAGAAATCTCCCTTATTGGGATCTCGAACTGAAGACGAAGAGGAGGAGCAACTGTCGGGATGCGGCGCTACGATATTCTGCGACCCCAGGAGGTTTCTTCACAGATACCTGGTTTTAATTGTGATGTGCTTCCTTAGTTTTGGTGAGCCGTAATTGTATTTTAATTTTTTTTTTGAATCCGACCAATTTAAGTCATAATGTAAATTGTTAAACTATTGGGCTGAATAAATATGACAAGATATTTATTTCAAGATTTTTTTCAAGATAATATTCAGCTGACTCCTCTTTCTGTACTGTCACATGACAGTCACATCAGCTTGTGGCAATCTTAAGACTGCGAGACATATATTAGATGACACACGCAATCATTTGATGATTCAGAATAGATCGAACATGTTGAGGCAAAAATTGTAAACTGGGTGGTTTATGTCATGATATAAAAGCACTCTGCAGTGTTTGTTTCCACATTGTCATTTATGTGATAACAAGGTCTGCACTCAGAAAGAGTCTGCCCAGAGAGAGTAAGGTTGGGGGTTTGATCCCGGGCCGCGTCATACCATAACACGTTAAACGATTGTACTTGTTAACCTGCCTGCGCTTATCATTAAGGGTCTGAAACTAGGACTTGTTGGCTTGGAGTCAGTATACTGTGTCTGAGAGAGGTATTCATGTTAAACTGAGGCAAGGTATCTCAGTGAGCTAGCACTAAAATTCGGCATTGTCCGGACTAGTACAAGCAGCCACACACAAACATGTGTAAGTGCAATAATCTTGAACATGTTGAACGCAGTTTGACCCATACAGTTCGGCTTGCTGGATATCATTACCTGATCTTGGTGATAATGTTTCATGTGATGTAATTTATTTGTCATCTCACAATGGACCATGTTCACACTTTGAGTCACCCTGTGATGGCTGTCACAAGATAGATCAAATTGGCACAGAAATATAATTCACTGACAAGTCTTGTCACTTGCAATGATGAATTTGTGACATGTTTGTGTCACTAGCGCATGTTCAGTCCTAAATTCCATTTATCACGGTTAAATCTACAGGAAAGCTAGCTTGACATTGAAAACGCGGTATGTTTATCTTCTGATTGACATCATTCAATTATTGACATACCACTAAAAGTGACAGGAATATATGTTTCACAAGCTACCAGGGGTGGCCCAGTTGTGTCCCTTAGTTGTACCAGAAGCCTCTGATCATGAATTCTAATCCTGGTTCGTTCGGTTCATGCTTCTAGGTTTGTCAGCACAATACCTATGCTTCTGTATGTGTCTTGACTTGCCAAAGTGTTGTAGTCTTGCTTGGGAGTTTTCAAATTAGTTTATTTCTAGTCCTGTATGAGAGACTAGCACACATACTAAGGCCAGAGACAGCCTCCATGGCCTAGTGGTAGAGCGCTCTTGGTTAACTTTTTCCTTGGAGCCATTTCACTTCTAAGCGAAAAGCTATTGGTGCCAATTGGTTTTATTAGTAGCCAGATTTATCTATACATGATATTATGTGTTTTCTTATATAAACCTGTACAAAAATAAACAATAAATAAATATTATTAACATGATAAATGTTAATCATATCATAGCAAATTTCTTGATTTGCGGCACAAAAAACAAAAAACGTTCATGCTTTTGTTAAATTGAATTCAATCGAAATCTTTCAGCCAACCTTTATGAAAAATACACATTTCACTGGCCTAGTTGACTGTTTTGCCCAGTTTTCACTATTTTTGTTGTCCCTGCACCAATTAGGTAAGCAGACAAAGCTTCACTAGTACAGATGTTTTAGCACTGGTACTGGATTCAATAGATTTGCCAGTCAAGACTCCGCTAGTAGATCCTAAACACGACTGTTTCTCTACAGGCCCATCAGAGCACGATCCCTCTTTTGTAGCTCGCCTACTTGTGCTAGATGAAACACTAAATATTGAAAGTATATTTGTCGCCATTGTCCTACCACTGACAGCGGACCTACCACGGTACTTCATGCACAACGTCACAGTAATGTAGTGAAATAGCAAAGCCTATGTTCCATGTATCATGTGTATGGAGTAGTGTTACGCTCATGCTTCATGGTTTGTCATTGGTCGTATTTAGCCAATGAGCAAATTTGATACAGAATACAAAAACTGGGTTTTATGCCAAGTTATGATTGCACATGTACAACACAAATATTGAGACTTTTTAAGAATGGTTCTAGTCTTTATTGAATACAAAAAGAACCTTGGTTTGGTTCCACTCGGGAACTTTTGAGAAATGTAGTTAAAAATTTCAGAATTTAATTACATGGACGAATTAAATGGAATAATGGCCACAGTGTGACTAAACGTTCATACTAACTTGCCATCATAAACTTTCAATTGCATATGGGGCAGATTCAGTCGCTAATAAGAGAGCTGCTATGATGAAAGGGAGGTAACTCTGAACCTGTTCCTTTCCCTATCCCTTGTGCCCAAATGTTTTCATTTTGAGGAAATCCAAAATATATACTTGCTATATAACTACAGACCTGAATTCTTGGAGCAAACATCTGTAAACCACAAAAATAATGAAGTGGGCTTAAATTAAAGAATTTTGATTCTTCTTTTTAAGGAAGCTACTTCTGCTATGACAACCCTGCTGCCTTGCAGGACAACATGCTGAAGGACCTGGACATCTCTGAGAGCCAGTTCATGTCCTTCTATTCCTGGTACTCCTGGCCCAACGTCGTCCTCTGCTTCTTTGGCGGGTTTCTAATCGACAAGTTGTTGGGTGTCCGACTTGGCTCCATTGTATTCAGTTTGTTTGTGACAACTGGTCAGGTATGTGATGACGTGCTGATGTGATTTTATGTGACATTTTTCACTGTCTTGTCATTAGATGTTTACAGTGGTTGTGAAGGGTGGGAATTCCGGGTTAGAATTGGTCCCACATACCTAAGACCAGTCCCTGCTGTACTCCACAGCCAAAAATCAAGATTCTGCGGTCAATTTTTGTATATTATGCAACCAAATTTAATAATTCTAAACATAATTCTGTTATCTTTTAAGCTTAATTTTCATAGTTATGCGCCTGTTTCACTTGTAGCAGGCATTTTTGTGATCAACTAATCCTTGGCTAGAATAGCTTATTAAAGTGAATCTGGAGATCATTAGTGTAAATATTGGTAGCAATAATACAAAAGTCAACTTCTATTCAAAACAATTAAATGTCCATTTACATGTTTAAATCCACATGTCGACTAAAAGTCTGCAGTGTATTTGAAGAATTCATGGCTGTTACAATGTTGTGTTTGGGAGCTTGTTTTCTTCGGAAATGTACTAGCCACATAAATCATTTAGTTTCATTGACAGACATTAGTGTAGTTTTCTGTAGTTTCACCTCAAAACAAAATACCCCCTACTTCTTTTGCATAGTATTTGTCAACTAATCCTGAGCCAGGTGTTTAATGTGTTTAATGGAAAAAGCATAATTTTTAGTGTTTAAAAAAATGAGCTCAGACTTAGAACAAAGAGAAGGCCTCTGGTTTTACTTGCTTCAAGTATAATTCAAGTAAATAGACTTGTAATAACTTGAAATCCCATCTGATGAGATAATAAAAAAACAAACCTTTTCCATCTGCTATTTGTAGTTTGTTTCAAGCATGGCTGCAGGTTCATGCTGTGGTACACGGTTTGGATTTTAGTTTTGAAATTGTTTGAAAATATCTGTATCATATCCAAAAGGCATTTTATCTGTACAGAAATGAAACTCTTCCAACAAGGAAGCAATCTTAGTGTACACAATGTAAACCAGGATGGAGAATTCAGTAGCTGGCCAGGGTCCTGTTATACAAGGCGATCTTAGCGCTAAGGTGATCGTAACTCCCATACCTTAGCATAGACTTACGACAGTCGTAGCGCTAAGGTTGTTTTGTACAACGGCACCCAGGGTCCTGTTATACAAGGCGATCTTAGCGCTAAGGTGATCGTAACTCCCATACCTTAGCATAGACTTACGACAGTCGTAGTGCTAAGGTTGTTTTGTACAATGGTACCCGGGGATTTATCTTTGTTTCAAACTGAGTTCCTTTGGCAGGTAAATGGAGGATGGGGAGGGGTGGGGGAAATCACGAATTGATCCAAATTTAAATATTATTTTCATAAATTCTGAGGAATTGGAATTTTAACAATTCAAATTGGGAAATCTGTGATTTTTGTTGGGTTGGGACCAAATATCAGTCTTTCATCAGGTCTAGATAAATCTCTGGCTGATAGCATAACCACTGTGTAACCATGGCAACTAATGTAACATCTAGGTTATCAGGGTATTGTTTGTCAGTGTTTAACAATTATTGACAAATTGATAAGTCAGGATACTCAAATGACACCTGTTTCATTCCAGATTATATTTGCATCAGGAGCTATGATCAACAATATTTATCTGATGTATTTTGGTAGATTTGTTTTTGGGTAAGTTGTGTGTAAACATGTTAAATGCATGACAATCTGTTATTGTTTGCGCTTCGTGATAGATGCTGTGTGCCGCATACTGACTGTTCACAAATTGCACTTAGCTACTAACATTAGGTAACGGTGGGGTAGCCTTGTGGTTAAAGCGTCCGCTCGTAACGCCGAAGACCCGAGTTCGATTCCCTACATGGGTACAATGTGTGAAGCCCATTTCTGGTGTTCCCTGCCATGATATTGCTGGAATATTGCTAAAAGCGACCTAAACCATACTCTCTGACTTGCTAACATGACTAACAGGTCTGTTTGAATATTTTGGGTGATGGACTGTTTTCTTGAAAAGGAGAGAACTGAAACCTTGAACTTTGTCCGTGTATGGACGCATCAAGAATCATCATAAATCATGTGACGAAAAGATTTTTCGAACTTTTTTAAATTGTTTTTAATACAACAGAAATTAATATTTTGGAAACCAACTGACAAAATGTAGGATCATGTTACCATGGTAACATGAAGCCAAGTAAGTTTTTTATATGTTACTACCTTGACCATGAAAACAGTGCTGCCTGGGCATCCATCACTCACAATGAGCGTAGACAGGCTGTGCTTGTGCATGGTGCTTTATAACATTATTTCTGCATGTAATGCTTGTTTTGTACTTCCAGGTGATCTTTGCCTTGGGTTCTGTGTTCAACCTGTATTGGTTGATGTGTGCTGGAAGATTTGTGTTTGGGTAGGACTTGGAATTTAACCCAATAGAATATCCTGAGTTTATGTGTGACTCTAGGGCATTTGGTCCAAGACATGCTGTAGTGTAGTACGGGGTAGAACTTCTCCTGCACCACCCATAACCACCATCACTGAAATATCACATATTTCTAGAATACCAGACTTTGGCTTCAGCACCTTGGGTTCTTGTTTACTTAATACATTGATGAGTATAATTACCACACTTATGCTTTCTTGGCTGGATTAGCCCTAAGGACCCTAGAGAAAAAATTAAAAAGGGAATCCAACTCAAGTCTAGAATGATTTGCCAAGTCTTGATTGCCTCAGCTCTAGTTCTGAAATTATACATCATTCTGGGCTCCATTTGGATTTATGTTTGTTTTGTTTGTGTGTTGTTAACCCCGCACTCAGCAATATTCCAGCTATTTGACGGCGGTCTGTAAAATAATCGCGTCGCGACCAGACAATCCAGTGATTGACATCATGAGCATCGATGTACGCAATTGGTATCGATGACATGTATCAACCAAGTCAGCGAGCCTGACCACCCGATCCCGTTAGTCGCCTTTTACGACAAGCATAGTCGCCTTTTACAGCAAGAATGGGTTGCTGAAGACCTATTCTACCACGGGTCTTCACGGGTCTTTGGATTTATGTTTTATTTGAAGATATATATTATTTGTAGATATGTATCTATAATTAACTTCATTTCTGGGACTAATGTGTTTGTCTGTATGCAGCTATGAACTCTTAAAATTAGAGAGGCGTCTAACAGGATCAGGTGGTAAGGTCTTCAGCAACTCATGCTTGCCGTAAAAGGTGACTATGCATGTCGTAAACAGCAACTAACAGGATCGGGTGATCAGGCTCGCTGACTTTGTTGATGCATGTCATCGATCCCAATTGCCTGGATCGATGCTCATGATATTAATCACTGGATTGTCTGGTCCAGACTCGATTATTTACAGACCGCCATCATAGAGCTGGAATATTGCTGAGTGTGGGGTTAAACAACAAACAAACCAACTTAAAATTAGAAAGTGGTTAAGTTTCATGGAATTGATAACATTGCTTGTGCATGAGTATGCCGTGTTTGTCATGAATAGACTGATAACATTGGTGATTAACCATTGCTTGCCTGCAGAGTGTTTTCATTATTTAAAATGTGAACTTAGAAAATATTTATTACATCATCAGATTCCAAAGACACATGTATCTCTCTATCTTGTTGAACTGAGGGATCGGTATGGTTTAATGTGTAGACATCCTCAAAAGTCAATACCAGGGTTTTACCATGCGGGGTCCATGATTAAGTGTTAGTAATTCTATAGCTCTATTCGACACAGTATTACACCATGTTTTCAGTATTGGTGGAGAGTCTCTGGCTGTGGCACAGAACACATACGCGGTCAAGTGGTTCAAGGGGAGGGAACTCAACATGGTGTTCGGTCTGCAGCTCAGCTTTTCAAGAGTGGTAGGCATTTAGTTTACAATTAAAAAACCCCATTATTGTCTCCTATTATTATTAAATTATATACAGTAAAGTACGGTTATAACTAACTCAAAGGGACTACTAGTTTTAGTTCATTATAACCGTACTTCGTTATAAGCATATATACAGCATAACTACAGCAAATAGTCTGGACCAAAAACGTAAGTTCGTTAAATCCGTTATAAGCGTGTTCGTTAAAACCGTAGTTTACTGTAGTATTTTATTTTAAGAATTCTTGAGATGAATTTTGATCCCTGTATTCAGTTCTAATGTATATTTCCACACACAGGCTACAGAGCAATATTTTGTTTGTTTTGAAATGTAGGGTTCATTGTTTGTGTGTTTTGATGTTATGACCTAAAACCAGTGATAACAAAGCTGGAAGTTTTCACAGCAAAGTGTTTTTTAAAATTTACTCACAAAAGTTTTAAACATGTCAAACATCATGGCAGAAGGTTAGCCTCATGGCAGTAGGGTAGCCTAGTGGTTATGGTGTTCGTTTGTCACGCCGAAGACCCAGGTTTGATTCCCCACATGGGGACAATGTGTGAAGCCTATTTCTGGGCCCACTTGCTCAAAGCAATCTTAGTGAGAATAAATTATTTCTTTATAAACTCTTTATTTAGATGCATTAAGAACTCCATGTGTAGCTGTCAGACGAGTGACCCATTCTTATTCTACCATCTAGTCACGTGACTCAAACTACATATTCGTAGGCCAGTGTGACCTTGTGTTATAGACAGGACACCTCAAACCTTTTCACTCGGGATATTTGATGTTCTCCAAGTTGTTTCTGAGATAAATTTCAGTGATCCTTAGAGAGTTACTTTTGCACTCAGAAATATCCAAGTCATCAATGTTAAGAAATGAAAGAGTTTAACCCATCTGGGCTGTAACCAATGACAACAATATTACTAACGTCACTGGCAGTTTCTTTTGTGTTACTGATCTGACCGGTGAAAGTTTCCTGAGAAAATTTGGAACAGGTCTAACATCCAAAACTTCTGAGTATCTGTGTGTAACAGGTCTAACATCCAAAACTTCTGAGTATCTGTGTGTAACAGGTCTAACATCCAACACTTCAGAGTATCTGTGTGTAACAGGTCTAACATCCAAAACTTCTGAGTATCTGCGTGTAACAGGTCTAACATCCAAAACTTCTGAGTATCTGTGTGTAACAGGTCTAACATCCAAAACTTCTGAGTATCTGTGTGTAACAGGTCTGACATCCAAAACTTCTGAGTATCTGCGTGTAACAGGTCTGACATCCAAAACTTCTGAGTATCTGCGTGTAACAGGTCTAACATCCAAAACTTCTGAGTATCTGTGTGTAACAGGTCTAACATCCAAAACTTCTGAGTATCTGTGTGTAACAGGTCTAACATCCAAAACTTCTGAGTATCTGCGTGTAACAGGTCTAACATCCAAAACTTCTGAGTATCTGCGTGTAACAGGTCTAACATCCAAAACTTCTGAGTATCTGTGTGTAACAGGTCTAACATCCAAAACTTCTGAGTATCTGTGTGTAACAGGTCTGACATCCAAAACTTCTGAGTATCTGTGTGTAACAGGTCTGACATCCAAAACTTCTGAGTATCTGTGTGTAACAGGTCTGACATCCAAAACTTCTGAGTATCTGTGTGTAACAGGTCTAACATCCAAAACTTCTGAGTATCTGTGTGTAACAGGTCTAACATCCAAAACTTCTGAGTATCTGTGTGTAACAGGTCTAACATCCAAAACTTCTGAGTATCTGTGTGTAACAGGTCTAACATCCAAAACTTCTGAGTATCTGTGTGTAACAGGTCTAACATCCAAAACTTCTGAGTATCTGTGTGTAACAGGTCTAACATCCAAAACTTCTGAGTATCTGTGTGTAACAGGTCTAACATCCAAAACTTCTGAGTATCTGTGTGTAACAGGTCTGACATCCAAAACTTCTGAGTATCTGTGTGTAACAGGTCTGACATCCAAAACTTCTGAGTATCTGTGTGTAACAGGTCTAGATAAGAAAACACCTTTCAGGAATCTAACAGTCAGAGGGTGTAACCCAGTTGCCTCCCTTAGACATACCAGGAGTAGCTGGTTCAAATCTGTCCTGAGTATGATCCCAGATAGCTGGGGGTTTTCACCAAAGTGAAAACAATCAAAGGCTGGCATCACTACAGGCTTTCTTCCCTGATGTATCTTATGAGACCTTGTTCATGGATTCATTGGGTATTTGTCACTAAACATGGTGACCATAGATATAGTTACATATCTATCCTTAAAGGGTCGCGTCACGCCGAAGACCCGGGTTCGAAACCCGACATTGGTAGAATGTGTGAAGCCCATTTCTAGTGTCCCCCGCTGTGATATTGCTGGAATATTGCCAAAAGCAGCATAAAACCATACACTCACACTCACTTTAAAGGGTCAGGAGAGTTTGTAAAAATTGAAAGCAAATTTCATCGTAAGTTTACTGAGATAACAATGTTTGAAATACTGGGCGGTAGACATACTCAGGACATTTCCAAATTTGATCCATCAGTGAGAAAAATGATGTCTGATGTCAATTACATATTTTGACCTGTACCTCATGTGCCTGTGTTTTCCAGGTGAACAATTGACTTGCCTTTGCATGTGTTTGTGATGGGTGACACAGGTAGAACAGGATACTCTCCCCTTTTCGGGAACACCTGGTATCATCACTATTTGATAGTGATTCATAAACACATGGTCAAAATATAGTCAGGGTCATTCATTGACTCTGCTTTTAGCTTAGCAGAGATTTCTTGTGACAATGGAATTGGTTTTTGTAGCTTTTGTTTACATCACAAGAAGTGGTGTTGAACAAAGTCAGCCAGTAACACAACCACTCACCCACTGATCACTTAGTCAACCACCAATCCATCACCAAGTTGTGTTTCCATTCCAGGGCAGCACGGTCAACATGAATGTGATGCAGCCCGTGTACAAGTTCATCGGCAAGTGGTACGAGGGATTCAAGTGTCTAGGAATGTCGCTGTTTGTAGGTGAGTTGTGAACAGAACATGTTTTGGTTTGTGTGAGAGTAATGATAATGATTTTCCGTCGTTGGAACCAATAAAGTTGAAACTTCACATACTTTTTCCCACCAAGGATGACACCCCAATCTGATTTTCAATATGGCCGCCACATCAGCCTTATTGAAAAATCATTTTAACAAAATGTAAAATGAAATTTTGTACTTGTTTAGATTCAACACATTTGTTACTCTCTTTTTTTAAAATTGCAATTTTAAATTTATTCTTAAATTACCAGACTGATGTAGCTGAACTTTGGCAAGTATGTGCCCGTGAAGGTCCGGGTGTGAATAGGTCTTCAGCGACCCATGCTTGTCATAAAAATTAACTATGCTTGACAGTAACCTTTGTTGTAATGATAATGATGTTTCTGTTGTCAATGAAGCTGGTTGTGGAATGTTGTAGGCGCCGGCACGTGTGTGTTCTCCCTGATCTGTGCATTGACCCTGGCCTTCTTCGACAAGAGGAATGACCGAGTCCTAAAGAAATCTGCTTCAGCCTCAGGTACTTATTCTGTAGTACTTGACTTAAACTTTGACAATGCAGTGATAAATAAATAGAATTAAGCTCTTGTCATTGCAAGTCGTATGTTGTCTGTCGTCATCATCCAGAACTATTTACAGTTTTGACCTCATCTCCGAAATGGCTTATAGATTCAGATGAATTGTGTTCGGATATTGTTAAGTAGAATAAGGATTCCACGTTAGATATATTGGGCCAGAGGCCTGAACATGGTGGGTGAGATAGTCACCTTGCAACAAGTTTGTTTGAGGCATCTTGATCGGAAATCATATATGAAAGCAGAAAATAGTGGAAGATATCATGCAGTCCCAAATGAGTCGCTTTGTAGATCCTAATGTCAGCTAATTTGAATTTTAGACAAATTTATATTTCTCTATAACCCAAGCATTGTTTTGTTGCAACGGTAGCATTGTTGTTGCAGTCCTAGCATTGTTGTGTTGCAACCCTGGCATTGTTCAGTTGTTGTATTGCAACCCTGGAATTGTTGTGTTGCAACCCTGGCATTGTTGTGTTGCAACCCTGGCATTGTTGTATTGCAACCCTGGCATTGTTATATTGGAACCCTGGCATTGTATTGCAGCCCTGGCATTGTTGTGTTGCAACCCTGGCATTGTTTTGTTGTTGCAACCCTGGCATTGTTGTGTTGCAACCCTGGCATTGTTGTATTGCAACCCTGGCATTGTTGTATTGCAGTCCTGGCATTGTTTTGTTGCAACCTTGGCATTGTTGTGTTGGAACCCTGGCATTGTTGTATTGCAGTCCTGGCATTGTTTTGTTGCAACCCTGGCATTGTTGTGTTGGAACCCTGACATTGTTGTATTGCAACCCTGGCATTGTTGTGTTGCAACCCTGGTATTGTTTTGTTGCAACCCTGGCATTGTTGTATTGCAGCCCTGGCATTGTTGTATTGCAATGCTGGCATTGTTTTGTTGCAACCTTGGCATTGTTGTGTTGCAACGCTGACATTGTTGTGTTGCAACCCTGGCATTGTTGTATTGCAACCCTGGCATTGTTGTATTGCAACCCTGGCATTGTTGTGTTGCAACTCTAGCATTGTTTTGTTGCAACCCTGGCATTGTTGTGTTGCAACCCTGGCATTGTTGTATTGCAACCCTGGCATTGTTGTGTTGCAGATGAAGTTGTTCGGATGGGCGACGTCCGCTACTTCCCCCTCACCATGTGGCTCATCTGCGTCATTTGCGTGGCCTACTACGTCGCCGTCTTCCCCTTTGTGGGCCTGGGACTGTGAGTATTGTGCAGTCACTAACTAGAAGTAGACTAGTTAAACTTGGCCACTCCGCTGCCTTCAGGGATTTAGTGGATAGAATACCTGCCTGGAGAGCAGTCGGTAGTTTGATTCCTTTGGCTGTGTCATAGCAAAAGATGTTCGAGATGGTACTGATCGGCTCGGAGTCAGTGTATTGTGTCTGAGTGGGATATCCATGTTAACACTTTCAACACCACAGGCCGGTACACTGGCCAAGAAGTCATGAATCCCCAGACACCTCAGGCTGGTACATCATCCTGGCTGTATCCACGTCAAAATAATATAGAAAAATGATTAAATCTATCACTTTTCAGAATTGGTCAATCAGAGGCTGTTAAATCACAATAAACCCCCTCTGATTGAAACAGCTGGTTTGACGACCGCATCACCGCGGAAGCTAATATTCATAGAATAGTACTTTTTTCAGCCATTGTCGGTAGGCATATTTAAATAATTATATCTACAATTACAAGTTACAAAATGCACAGATGCGGTAACTACAATATTCAAAGGATGTGTGGCAATACATTTCGTGCAGAAAACACGATAGAATTCTACAAAGGGAATGTATTTACGTTTTGGAGACAACAGAGAGCTTGGAATTTTGGCGCTTTTCTATATACGACTGTGACGTCATATCTTTTGCGTCACAATGAGCGGCATGACGTCATAATGGTGACGTGATGTAGAGCGAAAGCCTTGCAAAGCTTGCTTTGTTTTCTTTAGGGATGCCCACCTCATGTTAGCTTACCAAGTTGCCGTGCTTATATGCTTTCAATACCTGTCATATGTTCGAGTGAAGTATTAGGGTGTAAACAAACTGCTTGAATATATGCAGCGCCATATTTTGTTCAGTGATTCCGTAATTCAGATCGACAACCCACTCAAAACACTGAACTCAACCCATGCCGCTTCACTCAGTATATTTGCTAACACCAAAGAGTTCACGTTTTATTTAGTCATGGTAGAATGGAGATAAACATACTGTGTTTTCAATGTAGAGCTAGGTTACCTGTAGATTTAACCGCGCTAAATTTAACATTTGAAACCTCACGCTGCGCGTTCGGTTCCAAATTCAATTTAGCGCGGTTAAATCTACAGGTAACCTAGCTCTACATTGAAAACACAGTATGTTTATCTCCTAATCAACAAAAATATGTCTAATAGTTGTCAAACTTACATCTAAATTATTATTTCCATCTGTTTGTGCGATTGCATGTAACGTAAGTCAAATCACATCTCAGCTTTCGTCGCTTTGATTTCGAGGCTCGAACACGATGATTAATGCCAAAATATATACATGAGAAATGTTTGTCACATCTGAAATTTATCATACACAAGGACGGTATCCATTGCTGTAATTTGATTGGCTGCCTTAGGTCATTTGCTTGAATTAGACCAATCACGATCCTTGTAGCAGATTTTGGCAAGAAAGATTTCGGCATAATACAGCCTTGAAAGTACTCCAGGGGAGGTTACTGTCATATCATTGAAGTCATCAGCTTTCTAATGATACCAAACATCAAATGAATTGACGCACGTGTTATTCATACAAAGCTTCGAAAACAGAGGTATTTTCTCATGTTACTGAGCAGAAAGCCACTGTTATTGTGAAATGGGTGATGAAAGATATTTTAAATTCTTTTAAAAATAATTTTCCGATTTCTTAAACAATGAAAATTAAAAAGAAATAGGTAAGTGAATATTATGAAAGCTTATATTTGCAGAAAATTGTCAAATTTTCGCTTCCTTTGTGCTTAATCTGGATGTTATGAATGTGTTAGCTTACATATTTTATGTACAACAAACTTAATTAAGTTGTAAATGCATTATTTAAGTAATGTGATAAACATAACTTTCATTCTTTAAACCGTAGAATCTTACCTTTCAAACATGTAGTAGCAAAGATGTTTTACAAGCAGATAATTTCCTTGATAGCTGTAGGCTTCATCCATCACACAAGAGTCTCTGGAAACTCAGTGTCACAGCAGTAAAAGCTTCTGGTTGACTGGTGTTGGCATGTTATCTCAATGGGCTAGCACTATAAAACTCAATGGGCTAGCACTATAAAACTCAATGGGCTAGCACTATAAAACTCAATTGGCTAGCACTATAAAACTCAATGGGCTAGCACTATAAAGCACAATGGGCTAGCACTATAAAACTCAATGGGCTAGCACTATAAAACACAATGGGCTAGCACTATAAAACTCAATGGGCTAGCACTATAAAACACCATTTGCTAGCACTATAAAACACAATTGGCTAGCACTATAAAACAATTGGCTAGCACTATAAAACACAATTTGCTAGCACTATAAAACACAATTGGCTAGCACTATAAAACACAATGGGCTAGCACTATAAAACACAATGGGCTAGCTCTATAAAACTCAATGGGCTAGCACTATTAAACAATTGGCTAGCACTATAAAACACAATTTGCTAGCACTATAAAACACAATTGGCTAGCACTATAAAACACAATGGGCTAGCACTATAAAACACAATGGGCTAGCACTATCAAACTCAATTGGCTAGCACTATAAAACTCAATGGGCTAGCACTATAAAACACAATGGGCTAGCACTATAAAACTCAATGGGCTAGCACTATAAAACACAATGGGCTAGCACTATAAAACACAATGGGCTAGCTCTATAAAACTCAATGGGCTAGCACTATAAAACTCAATGGGCTAGCACTATAAAACTAGCATTAGTCCAGATTAATACTGGCAAAGACAGACTAGCACATGCAGACGCTAGGGCACATGCACAGACAAAGGCAAAAATGCACGCATGTGCGCACACACACACAGAAAATTATGTTCACTGAACCATTATGAAATACTATTACTATATTGATGGTTATTGCTGCGTGTACTTGCCCTCATCATAACTCATGTGAAGTAATAAATGTTGTATTTATTTCAGTGTTTTCTTTGAAATGAAGTACGACTATTCCCCAGGCCTTGCCAACAATGTCAACAGGTAGGTTGCTTCAAACACTTTGATACATAAGTTTTAAGTTACAGTGGAATCTGTCCAATTCCGCCCTGGATGGGATCGGTTAAAAAGTCCGGTTTACAGCGAGGTCCAGAGTCCATTCATGTCCATTTGAGACACAAGTGACTTCAATAGCAGCTTACACTACCTTGCTTTGAACGCTCTAATAGCTCCTTGATTCAGTGGTTTCAAGACAGAAGTGAAGTTTGGAAGTGAAAATTAAATTTTTGCGCTACAATAGCATTGTTGTTTGAGTTGACAGTGACTGAACTTACTTCAAAGTGAGAGAACATGCGGTCCGGTCCGGTCCGGTCTGGTCCAATCTCATTTAGACCGCTTCTTCTCAATAGTAAATTGGTTGTCGGGACTAAATTTTGTCCCAGGTGTAATAAGTGTGAATATGAGAGTTGTAGGTCAGTTTGAGTATGATAATTTATTAAGGAACTGAAGGGACATGTTGTTCAAGTGTTCACCAAAGTCCAGTCCAATTTGGACAGATTCCACTGTAATTGGTTATTATCCCAACAGAGAAGAAATGCCTTTCACTTTTAGCTCACCTGAAACACCGGATATTATATTTACTGTTAATGGAAGAATAAGTATTAGCACATTATTTGTGATGTAAGGCTGTGACAAATAAGTGACCTTGTTTTGAATTGATGCACTCAGTTATTCACTCATGATGCTATAATATATGCTACTCAAATGATGTCAAGGAACACCTGATTCTTTTCACGTGACTATAGTTATGACTATAGCCTTGACAGATTAACTATAGTCTTATAAAAAAATATGTTTTTCTTGAACTTCTTTTGAGTGGTATACTTGTAATAATGCGGACAGCGGCAGAAGATATTGCTGTCTGCAGGACAAAACATTCACTCACTCTATTGTTAGACCCGTGAAGATCCGGGGTAGAATATGGTCTTCAGCAACCCATGCTTGCCGTAAAAGGCGACTATGCTTGTCGTAAAAGGCGACTAACGGGATCGGGTGGTCAGGCTCGCTGACTTGGTTGATACATGTCATCGATCCCAATTGCGAGGATTGATGCTCATGATGTCAATCACTGGATTGTCTGGTCCAGACTCGATCATTTAACAGACTGCCGTCGTATAGCTGGAATATTGCTGAGTGCGGCGTTAAACAACAAACTAACAAACTAACAAACAAGACTATTGTTGACGGCGTCTTAGTCCTGCATCACTTCAGACTTTCTTCCACATTAAACGGAGTCACTGTGATATAAATGTAATACTGTTCATAGTGGCATTAAATCAAACGCACTCACTGAATTTTGTAAATCTTTAAGTGATATTTGATTGCCCAATAAGTCACTCGCTAATGCACGTGGTTCCCTTGCAGCATCGTGTATATCATCTCAGCAGTTGCCTCCCCTTTGTTTGGCTTCCTGATTGACAAGAGCGGGAAGAACATCTTCTGGGTGATCACGGGGGTTCTTGTCACTTTGGGATGTCATGCCATGCTGGCCTTCACCTTCATCAACCCATACGTTGCCATGGTAACCAGACTTTATCAGATGATGCTATCAAACAACTGTAAAAATATTCACACACTGTAAAATATTGGATACACACCGAAGGAATCTGTCCTATGTTTAAGTTATCCAGTGTTAATTTAAGTTTTAAATAGTACCACCTTTGCCAAAATGTTTCAAGCTTTGTCATCACCATACCCATGCTTGTGGGTTTCACAAACGTGCTAAACATCTAAGACCTGTATCACTTCGGGGTATCCGCCCATATTAAGCTCAAACTCTGTGATGTCATTGGAACACTTCGGAAGAGACTTCAAACTCACTCTTAGAAAACAAAGTGCTCATTTCATGTCCATTTCCTTGCAGTATTGCTCAAAGTGCCTAAAATTCATTCTGTTTATCTTAGAGCTAAATATGTTGAGGTTACTCTCAATAAAGTTTGTCAGATAGGGAAGGGAGATCACTCTCGAATAAAGTTGGCCAGATCGCGAAGGGAGGTCACTCAAAATATAGTTGGCTAGATTGGGAAGGGAGATCACTCTCAATAATGTGTGCCAGATCAGGAAGGGAGATCACTCTCAATAACATTTATCAAATTGGGAAGGGAGATCACTCTCTGATAAGTTGGCCAGATTGGGAAGGGAGGTCAATCTCAATTAAGTTAGCCAGATTGGGAAGGGAGATCACTGTCAATAATATGTGCCAGATCAGGAAGGGAGATCACTCTCAATAATGTCTGCCAGATTGGGAATGGAGATCACTCTCAATAATGTGTGCCAGATTGGGAAGGGAGATCACTCTCAATACTGTTTGCAAGATCAGGAAGGGAGATCACTCAAGCCATTGTATGATACTTATCTGCTCCTCATGTTGCCCTGTGTTGCTTAACATTGTGCCTTGCTACTTTCAGTCCACCATGGGTCTGGCCTACTCTGTGCTGGCCAGTGCGCTCTGGCCAATGGTGTCCATGGTAATCCCCCAACACCAGCTCGGGACAGCATACGGAATGTGAGTACAAAAGACGAAAATTGTGGTTTCTTCCTTAATTCAAAGTGTCAGTCCACCCAAAAGATAATCAATTGAAATTTTGTGTGGAAGTTTGTTACTAGGCATCAGAATTTCAATATGGACACTAGATAGCCAACATTCATTTGAAAAAGCAACTAATAAATCTTAAAAACTACCAGCAGCCATATTGGAAAATATAAATAATCATGTATGCCTCCTCCATAAACAGCTATTCCTCAGAAATAACTGGGGCGGTGGGGTAGGCTAGTGCTTAAAGTATTTGCCAAAGACCCAGGTTTGATTCCCCACATGGGTACAATGTATGAAGCCCAATTTTGGTGTCCCCCGCCGTGATATTGCTGGAATATTGCTAAGAGCGGCATAAAATCATACTCACTTACTCAATCAGGAATCGGGCGGTCGGGTAGCCTAGTGGTTAAAGCGTTCGCTCGTCACGCCGAAGACCCAGGTTCGATTCCCGACATGGGTACAATGTGTGAAGCCCATTTCTGGTGTCCCCCGCCGTGATATTGCTGGAATATTGCTAAAAGCGGCGTAAAACTCACTCACCCACACTCAATGAGGAATCACTGGATCAATGAAGTAAAAGGTCTGTAACCCAAGCAATAAGAAGTAAAAGGCCTTGTGTAGAGAGACAGTGGTTAGATCTGGCTGATGGACATCAGTTGTTAGTGCACATACCTCATGTAACCTTCAATAAATGTCTGTTACAGAATGCAGGCTGTACAGAACCTAGGTCTGGCTGTTATATCACTGGTGGCTGGGATCATCGTAGACTCCAAGGGCTACCTCATCCTGGAGGTGTTCTTCATGGCCTGGCTCTGCAGTGAGTACACCAAGACATGAGATCACCCTCATTAACCTTGGCCATATCGAGAAGGGAGATCGCTCTCAATAGCCTTTGACATATTGAGAAGAGCGATCACTCTCAATAAACTTGGCCATATAGAGAAATGAGATCATTCTCAATAGCCTTGGCCATATCGATAAGAGAGGTCACTCTCAATTGCCTTGGCAATATCGAGAAATGAGATCACTCTCAATAACCTTGGCCATCTCGAGAAATGAGATCACCCTCAATAACCTTGGCCATATCGAGAAGAGAGATCACTCTTTAAAACATTGGCAACACATGCTTGCTGTAAGAGGCGACTATCGGGATCAGGTGGTCAGGCTCACAGATTTCATGGATGCATGTCATTGTATCCCTATTGCCTAGATCAATGCTCATGATGTCAATCACTGGATTGTCTGGTCCAGACTCCATTATTTACAGACCACCATCATATAGCTGGAATATTGCTGAGTGCGGCATAAAACAACAAACAATAAAAAAACTTGCAACAGCAGAAAGGGAAGTCACTCTCAAATTTGACTGTGAAGGGAGATCACTCTCAATAAGCTTGACCACAGTGGAAAGGGAGATCACTCTCAATGAACTTGACCAGATCAGGAAGATCTGTAGTGAGGCCTAGAGGTTAGAAGCCCATGTCCCATTGACATAGTTGGAATATTGCTAGCATTAAACCTGCTTAATCATGCCCTGTAGTGGCAGTGAATACAGTTAAAGTACTCATGGAAATGAAAAAAAACTGTTTTGCTGGATTTAATAATCGACACAAAGCATAACGTAGATGTAAATACGAAATAACAAAACACCTGGAAAGTACTAGTCTGGATTTGCTAGTTTTATCTCAGTGCTCAATACAAAATGTACTTTAAAGGAGGTAATTTGTAGGCACTTTCAACATTCAAATATAAAACTAAGTCCAAATTGACATGGAAACAGGCTATAGGCATTATGCAAATTAGCCTGGAAAAAAGTTATCAAAACAGCAATAAAAATAACAGCTATGTTCATGTACATAATAATAATGACATGTAAGTTGTTGTTTGAGAAGGGAATATGTTATTTTTACGTTCTGGTATTTTGACGATGATTCACTATCCCACAATGCCACTCACAAATCACTAACCACATGCACATGCACGTGGGTTTCAAGCACCTGTTTTCACCTGTCGTCAAGGTGTCATAGGTCATGGACATTCACCTTGATGTACTTAACACCTGGTTATGCTCAGTTTCACAATAGTCTGTTTTGTTCATATTTTTACACACTTTTATGTGTAAAAAGACATAACCTTTGATACGCTGTATTTGTGCCAAGGCCCAATTAGTACTCATTGAGTTGATTGAATATTTATAGATTTTGTATATTAACTGCATGTATTTAAAATCTGAGATCGAAAAAACAGGTTTTTTTTTCATTTCCGTGAGTACTTTAGTATGTGTATGTGATCTGTGATTCTCTCTCGCCAGTGGCCCTGATCGCAGCTGTCTTCCTGTACCTGGTCGATGCTACACGAGGTATGTTCTCAAACACATGGAGAGGTACACTCAGACAAGTCTTGTGACTCTGTGGTACTGCCACATACATACATGTCTCAGGATAGAAAATAAAAAAATTATATGATTTTAAAGTGCCATTTTCATTTCAGAATTGTGAATACTTTTCACCTCTCCAGTTTATGTGAGGGAGCTTTTGGATGTCTACAAAGTCATTAACAACATTAAAATTTGAAAACCACAGTTCTGTACCAAGTTCCAAAACAAAGTTGTCTGAATGCTTGTTCTCAGTTGCCTGTCCTCAGTTCCACTTCTCTCTTTCAGGCGGTAAGCTGAATATGTCCTCCAAGAAGCGACACCAAGAAGCAGAAGCACTCAAGGAGAAGGAAGAGAAGGAAGAAGAGTAAGTGATGGGTTAAAGTCAGGAGGAACTGCTTCATGTGTCCAGAACAGTCAGTCTAGTTACTAACAAAATTTTATTGCTGAAATACAGTAAACTACGGTTATAAAGAACACGCTTATAACGAACTGACGGATATAATGAACATACTTTTTTGGTCCCGACTATTTGCTGTAGTTATGCTGTATATATGCTTATAACGAACTAAAATTAGTGGTCCCTTTGAGTTCATTATAACTGTACTTTACTGTACTTTGACTGCTCTGTGTATGGAGAAACAGAATTGTGGGGATTGGTTGGTCAACATGACTTTTGACATTCAGTCTTGTTGTTAAAAAAAAGTTGATTGGTCGGTCAAAATGGTTGCTGATCATGGAGAGATCCTGTATTGATGACCTCCCAGGAGCACCATGTGCATCTGGGTCCAGTGTTCTCGTATGCACTGAAACGTTGATGGTACCAAACTATATGGGCCTTCACGAGCCTTAAGACCATCGTAACTCCCACACCAACTCCCATACCTAAACAGAAGTTTACAATATTTGGAGTACTAAGACTAATGTGAAGATCCAGGGTAGAATTGGTCTTCAGCAACCCATTCTTGTCATAAGAGGCGACTAATGGGATCGGGTGGTCAGGCTCGCTGACTTGATGGATTCATGTCACGGTATCCCAATTGTGTGGATTGATGCTCATGATGTCAATCACTAGATTGTTTGGTTCAGACTCGATTATTTACAGACCACCATCATATAGCTGGAATAGTGGAATGTCAGTACTTTTGAAAGTTTAATATCTGAGTCATGACGATTGCTGGAAGCAGAATGATCGACCAGTGTCCCATCCTTGTGATAAATGACTAATGACTCGACCGGATTTGAGTTTTACATTGGTATTCTTGAGCTAGTGGATTAGTGAATTTCGAAGGCTGTCAATTTGTTCAAGAAGGCCAAGCACCAAAAGTTTGACCTGGCTTCCATTCATCAAAGCAACCATAACTCTAAGGTGTCTTAACTCTACGTACATGTGAGTTATGATAATCATTCGGGCTGTGTATTGACCTGGATTTTGTATTGCAATATATTGGCATACTTTATTCTGTATTGTGATACGTATTGCAATATATTGCAAATTTACATTTTCATGAGTTAATCAGAGTTATACCCTGTATTAATGTCAGATACCATCAAGCTCCTTCCCAGCGTGTGACACCTTCGTTATACCCTTCGTGTTATAGAGCTCCGCGGACGAGCTGTGGCTGAGAGGAGTTTGATAGTCTCGATGTGTACATGATTATCAGATCATCAGAGGCAAGTTGTATCAGAAAGATACTATTTCCCATCTCCATATCGATAAGGAACACATAAATATACTCATTTATATTTGCCGCAATATATTGCTATATTTACAAACAATAGGTATTGCAATAGGTATTGCTGAAAATTTGCACCACAATATACCAGTGTACCGGTAATAGTTGGTTGGTTTGTTGTTTAACGCCACACTCAGCAATATTCCAGCTATATGACGGCGGTCGGTAAATAATCGAGTCTGGACCAGACAATCCAGTGATTGATATCATGAGCAACGATCCACACAATTGGGATCGATGACACGTATCAACCAAGTCAGCGAGTCTGACCACCCGATCCCGTAAGTCGCCTTTTATGACAAGCATAGTTGCCTTTTACAGCAAGCATGGGTTGCTGAAGACCTATTCTGCCCCGGATCTTCACAGGTCGTACCGGTAATACTGCACACCTTTGATAATCATAGCGCCTCAATAGCTTTGTGAAATAAGGACCCAGTGTATTGGGGGGTTATATTACATCAATTTACTCACTCACTCCATGTTTTCTCTTCCAGAAAGAAACCACTGAACTAAGCCGGCCAACCACACGCAACCATCACAGTAAATACCATTTTCAACATGACAGAAAATGCAAATATTATGCAAAGTTTGATATCTAATTTACAGATGATGTAGAGTTGACCAAAAACCATACATGTAGTGTTTCTTCATTATGTTATCAGGGCGGTCGGGTAGCCTAGTGGTTAAAGCGTTCGCTCGTCACGCCGAAGACCCGGGTTCGATTCCCGACATGGGTACAATGTGTGAAGCCCATTTCTGGTGTCCCCCGCCGTGATATTGCTGGAATATTGCTAAAAGCGGCGTAAAACCAAACTCACTCACTCACTCATTATGTTACCAAGCTGGAAAAAGGGACAGTGTGAAACATGTTTATGAAGCATGATAAACATTCTTTTATCTACTTGATCTGCATAGTTTTAGGAATGAGCACAAAGTTTAGCAATCATTATGAAAGTTGTGTTCATGAGTGTGGTAGAGAGATTTGTTCTTTTCAACACCCATTTTAGACTTGTACGAACCTTTTTAACTGTATACCTGTCCTTGTTGGTGTCTGTAGTCTAAAACAGCTGACATACATGAAAAAGGTTATCAGTCATATAAACAAGTCTGATAACTTTAGTATCAATATTTCAAAGTTTTCTGTAACAAGCAAGTATGTCAAGTTCAGTGGACTTAAAAGGCCTGTGTCCTTGGCAACCATTATTTACTGTATGGCTGTATGATGAAATGTTGCTCCACTCAATGACCCAAAATACTCATTTACAAACGATCATGACACTCACATTTTGTTACGGCATTTTCATCAAGTATTACTGTATGTAAAGACACACGTGTAAAGACACATTTTATGGTTTTCAAAGTATCCTTGATTTTTATTCTTTTAAATTTAATTTTCGACACTGTAAACGCACACTGCATTGAACAGAAAATATTATTGTTTTGTTTTTTACGTGTTGAAGAAATTTAAAATACCCCCGGTATGACAATTCAGAGAGGTTAAAAATGTTTAAAGGTTGAATTTAAATGAATATAAAGATCGTTGACTGAATATGATCAAATTTGAGAATGTGTAATGGGCTTAATTTTATGTCAGTATGTATGTATATATACATGTGTATTTTATGCTAGTCTTTCAGTCTTTGTGCCATATTCCTCTGCAAATCAAATAGAATTTATCAACTTTAAACAGTCTTAGTGTCTAACTGTCTCAGGTACTTGGGTACTCAGGGTCCTCGTCATTATGTGAAACTAAATTGTTCGACTTTGTTCTTTTCAAATTCATTCAGCTGTGCCAATGTGTTAAGGGCAGCTGTGTCAATGTGTTAAGGGCAGCTGTGCCAATGTGGTAAGGGCAGCTGTGCCAATGTGGTAAGGGCAGCTGTTCCAATGTGTTAAGGGCGTTAGTTGACTGTGTTGATTTTTGATGCCACTATGGTTGATCTCTCAAGGAGCTCCATTGTATCAGAACTTAGTGGTGTGCTGTTTTCACATACAATGCCAATCGGGAGATAAGCTTTCAATGTTTTCTTAATACAATTACACACCACTAACTTTAACTAAAATATAATTTAGAACAATTGAGCTTAGTTATACAGAATCTTTGACATTCCACTTGTCTTGAAGTTCAGAAACCTGTGACGCTCCTCAGGACTCCTCTTCCCGAGGCAAGAGAGTTAACTGAGTTAAAAGTCCAGTTTCCACCCTTGCTGAACTAGGCTGGTATTATTAATGAGTCAACGCATAGTCCAATCAAACTAAATTGAAATCCGGTTTATAAACTGCTGTGCAGATTTCAGTCAATTGCAGGATTTGCAAAGCATGTGCACCTCCAACTTGTTGTCAACAGATATTTTCCAGATCTTTTCATGTTTTTTATCAAGGTGCTCGCATGATTTGATGCACTTCACGATGTAAGGCACGTTTTATCGCAATATAGATCTTGATTATCGATCAGATCGTCTTGACTTGGCTCCGCCATTTTGTTTGAAACAAATGCAAGTGATACGATAGGTGGAAACTGATTGATCTATAGGAGAGGCTTAGAAGGGACATAACTCGTAGTAACCACTGGTGGCACTACGATCGAGCCCAGGACTTTCAGCCTAGTTCGGCAAGGGTGGAAACTGGACTTTTAAAGTCAGTTAACTCGCTTGCCTCAGGAAGATGCTCAGAATGTTGCATAAACAAGGTTTGCTGTATATTGATTGTAAGTTAGAGGTATGTTATTTGCACATTTGATAGGGCTTCGTTTTATATGAAAGTTAATGTCAGCATGAGGTTGTAAATGTTGAATTAAGCACTGGTAGTTTCATCTACTTTCTAATAATAATTCTGTCTGGTGTCCAAACATTTACAGCTGCGCTGACTCCTTGTCCCACAACTCCTTCACCTGAAGCAAGAGGACTCTTCCTAAAAACATCAACCCCAAAACAAGGGTGTGTAGGACAAATTCTCCTGGCACCAAATTAAAGTAACGTTGCCTACGAATTTAAAAAAATCTCAATTTTGGACAATAAAAAATCTCTTTCCAATTTCTAGATATATCCCAGATTATTACTTAGAAGTTGATGGATGACAAAGTAGACACAATTTATGGATAACAACTTCTTTATTTTCTGTGAAGGCGATATTTGACAACGGTATAAGGATCTAGACCGAAACGTCGCCTTTACAGTAAATAAAGAAGTTGTTATCCATAAATTGTGTCTACTGTCATCCATCAACTTCTAAGTAATGCCTATCAAACAATTCCTCCCTGATTATACCTGTTTCCATAGTGAACAACTAAGGGACATTACTCTGCTCAAAAAACATCCTTAGCCCTGACAACTTCCCTACTATTTGAATAAAGAGGGTATAATAATTATGGATTGGTTGGCATTGTTAAAAGACTTTGACTGAATTGAATAGATGATTCTGCTATTTATGCTTCTTAATTTCTCATCTAATTCTTGTACATATGTAAAAATATGTCTGGTGAATTGTATTGACTAAAGGTAGGATTTCAATGAGTCTAATAACAGGTACCGTATTCAACAAAATAAGCACCCAGGTCTCTCTCAAAATTAGAAATAGGGGGCTCTTATTAGAATATTATTTTGGTGAAAAAAAACAGAGTTGAAAGATAAATTTTGTGGTTTATGCTGACAGCCTGAAATGCTTATGTACGACAGATATATTTTTCGAGAATTTAATTGCCAATAATAAAGGGTGCATATAACACACGAGTGAGTATTATACGCGAATATAGCAAGGAAGTGGTGGGTATTATATGCGAATAGGGGTCGGAAGGGGTGCTAATTGGGATTGTTCACTAGCCAATATATTAGCAAATCTCGATGTGGGTGCTTATTAGAGCGGGGCGCTTATTACATCGAATACGGTAACTATGATTTAACTGACGGCACAGACAGTAATGTATTTGTAAAATATTGTCTTAATTTGTGTTGACTATGGCTATGATTACAATGAATTTTATAGCATATGATTTTAATTATGCTGGTGCACTGATAGTTTGTTTGCACCACAATAACTATGTCTGTGCAATGACTACACGTTGTTCCCCAATGCCAAATGTATATATATATATCTTACCCGACAGGGTGAAGATAGAGTGTAGATATTGTACCCTGGATAAGCGAGGATGGTAGCATCTTGGACATACACATTGTTTACTGTGTCAGGTTACTATGCTAAGTTACTATGCTGAATTGATATGTCAATTTTTTATACTAAATTACGATGCTCTGCCAACAGAATCAGTTTTGTTCTGCTAGTTTACACTTATTTTTTTATGTATTGTTAGTTGTCTGTTGTATATTAGTTTACTGAGGATCCAGGTCATGGGCATCTTATATGTTAAACATCTACTTAAATCTCAGGGACCTTAATCAGCGAAAATAGAAGCAGTTACATATTTGCTACTCCGATGGACAAAAAATACTCCAGTACCAAGAGTAAATAATGTTGTTTATTTATTTTTTAGTGCAACACTTGGCAATATCCCAACAATTATTATTTGGCACTATTTATTAGGTTATTTTAAAAAAACAAATGATTGAAATTGTCTTGAATTAAAGAATCCACTATGATGCAAGGGTTGAAATCAGCAGATGTTCATCAATCAGATAAACACTTTGTTCTTTTTTTTCCACCAAAACTTTTCAAAGGTAAACCACTTCAATAAAACAAGAAACAGAACACAAAGAAAATAGAAGAACACACTAAACTCCCACTGAATTTCTAATTTGGTGTGAAGCCCATTTCTGGTGTCCCCCGCCGTGATATTGCTGGAATATTGCTAAAACTCACTCACTCACTCTAATTTGGTATATGAAGGATGCCTGTATTTTTAAAAGTGTTTGCATCAGAACAGTTGTATATATTTTTTAGCTACCTTAATTGATTTACTGCAGGTTTCTAATGAAAGAATCTAGAAGGGTGTTTCGCATATTCGTAATGGCATTGTGCATAACAGTTGAATTTAGCACCAGTTTTGTGTCTCTTTGTAAGAAAACTAGTCTGTAAGTGAGCAGGTGCTTGCTGACAAAGGCACAAAAGGAGAATGATTGGTCACAATGGCTGTGGATTGTACATGGATGGGTGATCATTTTGGAAAAGCAACTCTCTGCTGTGATTGGTTCATCTGTCATTTTACCATTTAATGATGTGCTTCGATCCTCAGACTGTAAATGGTCACTCCAGGAACTGATTGCTTTGCAGACAGCTGTTTTGGAGTCATCCTCATCTTTAGGCTTCAGCATCAGTGCCATCTGTCTTAGGGGTGTCACGATTTGCCAATGTATCGATACATCACGATTACTCTGATGATACAAATAACCTTGTATCAATTGATGTTCTAATTCTTCGGCGCTATTCAAAAAAACAATTTTTTACATTTTAAAATAATTTGCAACATTTTGGGCCAGCGTTATCTTACTCCCATCTCAAAAGAAAATGTTCAATTTTGTTGCATAATGCTATTATAATAAGTCTAAATTGACCAGTCAACCTCTTGTTTGCCTGGCCACATGGAGAAATTCAAGCAGAACAGTACAAGTATCACGATTTGTATCATATTGTGACTTAAGTATGAGTACTGGTCGGGGTATCGATATGTGAGATGGGCATATTGTGACACACCTAATTGTCCTGTTCAGTGTTGTGTGTCAATTTGATTTTATTCATAAATTTTATGCCCTGCAATGGAGCAAGATAATTAATTGTGGCATTTTATTCCTCCGCCATCAGGGATGGGTTGCTGAGTGCCATGTTGCCGCAACACCTCTAACACGTCGGTAATTATCTGTATATTTTGTAAACCAGTTGTACCGGTACATGGGTGACACCAATATATGATCATCTGTATATAGAGCATATATTTTTACCTACAGTTTTAATAAAAATTGCTGATGAGAAAGATTCCTTGTTATTGTGATTTCTTTAACAAGACAGTGCCCAGGTTGCCCAGTGGCCATGCAGAGTTGTGTCCCTTTCATGTACCAGGATCCAATGAGAGTGGATTTGAATCCCAGATCCAACCTGGCTATGATCCTTTGTTTTATTTGTTGTTCTTAGTGCCGAGGCAGGGTAATAACAAGTGTACCATCTGACAACACGACGTGCCCGGAAATCAAACAGACCAGACCCTCCAGACAGACGCTCTATCCACTAGACCACAGATGCGGTCCCTGGGTGCATAGTGCAGGTGGTCCGAGTCTGTTCAACAACAAAGCACAAGATCGACAAACTGAAATAATTTAACTTTTTATTCTTAAAATTATATTGCAATATAGGTGCGAGGTTATGTACACAACATTGTGCCATAACTCTGTACAAAGAAGCTGAACCAAGTTAGCTTCCTGCTACAAGCAGCTACTGTTTACAGGAAAACTACTTCTAACTTCCATTTTCACTAAAGCATGATTTGACCAGTATCTTGAAAAACATTTTTCATCATGCACTCAGTGTCCATTGGCATTTGTCACCACTCGACCCTTCAGTAGCCTGCAAGAATCCACACAACTGGAATACGATGACATGCATCAACCAAGTCAGCGAGCCTGACCATCCTGTTAGTTGCCTCTTATGACAAGCATAGTCGCCTTTTACGGCACGCTATAAGTAGTTTGGTCAAAGAATCCCTCCTAAATATTTGATTTACTTATAGGAATAGTTTGACCTAAGAAAGTGAATCGGAATCTTTTCACCATAATGAATCGTGTGAGGATGTTAACATCCATGTTCTGTCGTATTTAGTAGCATCTGTGTAATTTAAAAGGCAGGACGTCGACTGTTCTGAAGCTTTTTTTGTTAACAGTAGCAAATAACCCTCGAGCCGTCTCGGCTATGCTCGCCTCATTCCGTTTCTGCTCCAGTGACCACACAATGAGTGTAGGCTTATCACATGACCAGACTCGTCTTTTGTTCGTAAACAAATGCACTTATTGTGAAATAAGAACGAGCGGCCCAATGCAAGCCTTTCGGTGCACTTGAGGCAACACATCAAAGTGACCGTATCGCTTATTCTCCATAGGACCTCGATGACAGGATGTGGAGGCTAAATACGCAAATGAAAATAGTTTTTTACGTTTTTGGATATTTTCTCAATGAAACTTAAACTTTTCATGATGTATGTTTATCTAAATGTAACAGATGAAAAACACATGCATGGACTGTGTAAGACGTGACGATGTGACAGAGATATTGTAAGCTAGGCTTTGATAGACACTGGCTTCAAATCTTATCAAGCTGGTATTTAGTATTTTGTAACTCAGCCGTAAAAAACACACACAAGCTTTCTCTTCAATTTGCCCCTAATAAAAAAAACCAGACTATGACAGTTGACTCTGCAGCACTTATGTTGTCGGCTTCACTGTGCGGAGCTCTATTGTTTTGGCTCGAGAACTGAATTGGGCATGTGACGTCATACTTGGAAATTTTTTCATGCATGATTTAAAAACATACAAGACAGTCGACGAAATGTCCATTAAGCAGATGTGATCATCTTCACTCTGCCCATAGTGATGCAATGCAAAATGTTGCAAAAATGTTGCAAAAATGGCCACAATAGGGTCAAGAGTCGCCATTCGGCTTGTCCCTGAATGACACGAGTGGTCACAAATGAGTCCATTGACTGTATGATGAAATCTCAAGATGCCAGCCTAACAACTACTATCAAGAGAAAAGCAGATGAAGAACAGTTATAAAGCAAAAAGCATTTAGTAAGGTTTTCATAGAGGAAATGACAATACTTGAAACAGCTACAGCAAAGGTTTGAAGAAAAAGGATATAAGCAAAAGATACGAAAAACATGATAATGGTACGAGATGTCGGTGGAACAGACAAATGACTTATGCTATTCTTGCCAATGTTGTGTAACTAGTACATCTGATTTGAAACTCGCTAGTCGTATTTGTCGTGGGAGGCGCTAAATATCTCCAGGGTTTGACAAATACCCAATAGGACCAATACTATGAAAAATCAATGGTCCCGCAGAAATGTTGCTAGGCAACTACAAAACATCAGAAAAAGTTTTCACAGCATCGCATAAATATTCCACCAAGTATGTCCTTTCACTGTGCTTTCATAGTTTCCAAGAGTCCAGTTGACTCATTCTTTAGTCTCTAGCCCTTATTAGTGTTTACTTGTCCTTGTCTAGTGGGCCAGCATATTTGTCGGACCCTGTATCTTTATCTAAACAAATGGTTGCCTACGTCAAGATGAGAGTTACACCGATTTCAAAAATAGATTGGGTAAAACAAATGTCGAACAAATTCAACATGTACACCAAAAATATTTTCTTGAAAAATAATTCTCCATATCTGGCAACAAAGTTATATGGAGTGATGAAAGTACCAGTCTATCTACCTACCAGCTACATCCTACGTTCTTCAGCATTTGCAATATGCATTGAATAAACATTTACCATGCCTACACTTGAAGCAGAGAGAGAAAAATGCAAGCCTCATGATTAAAAAATTCAACAATGCATAGGCAATATCATTAATATCAACCTCCATGAGGGACTGGTCTTGAAAACAAGAAAACACAAACCTGAATTAAACAAATGATTCATCCATTAAAAACACAAGATGTGTCAATTATCACCACTGAGTATTAAACTCAAAGTTCAATTGTTATTCAGAGACCATATACTGGTCTCTGTGTAATTCAACATTAAGAAGTAAGGAAATTTTAGTTAAAATAAATATTTTGATTGTTCTAGCTCATACGTACATGATCGTTTGTTTAAATGTTTGTCTTGTATGTCGTTATGTGAGCTCTTAGAAACATATTTGTATTTTAGCTACAGATAGATATGAACTGTGTCCTCTCACACTACAGACCCATGAAGATCCAGGTTAGAATTGGTCTTCAGCAACCCATGCTTGCCGTAAGAGGCGACTAACGGGATCGGGTGGTCAGGCTCGCTGACTTGGTTGATGCATGTAATCGTATCCCTATTGCGTGGAGCGATGATCATCATGTCCATCACTGGATCGTCTGGTCCAGACTCAATTATTTACATGCCGCCATCATAAAGCTGGGATATTGCTGAGTGCGGCGTTAAACAACAAACAAACAAACGTCTCAGATCCCAGCATAAGGACATACAAGATTAACAATACATTCACGAGATAAACATTTGGCAAAATACGTTTGTTCGATGGTGAATTTGAACACACAAACATGTAGGTAGACTTGATAATGCGATGACGTCATGACCAGATAGACACGGAAATACTGGTGTAGAATGAGAAGTGAGCTTGTAACTAACCTGGACACCTGATACCCCATGCAGAGTGTATTCCTCAACCAAACTGATGCAATCACTTCAATTAAGTCAAATTAAATCATAAAAACTTTGCAAACTTCCTTAAATAAACACAGACTTTTTCTCTTTATGGCATACACCCACAATGCACTATCAAGATGGTGCCACAAAGGGAGACAACTTTCGTCTCACCATATTGTTTTGTTTCTACTCTATTACAATCCACTTACAAATTCCTTTGATTCAACATAAATACAGGCAAATCTCACGTTGATGCTTCTGTGGAGAAATACCACGCCCAGCAGAAACTAAAAGTTAAAAACCTACAAACATCAAGATGAAGGTTTGAGTTTTGCATAACAAAATGGTATCACCATGGGTCAATGTACCAACTTGTAAAAACGGAGATACATTTCGAATAAAATACAAAGAGTAAACAGTTGTTAAAAAAACACAATCGTCAACATGAGGACAATGCTTGGCTTGACGGAAACAATGAAAATTCAAATAACAAGACTCGATGAACAAATCACAACCGTAGGACAAATAAAAAGTATAATGACTCCATGCATATCAGCGACAAGACAAATGCATACCAGCGTACAATTATCAACAATATCTGTTTCGTCTGTACAAACAAGTTTCAGGAACCATTTCCATGGTAACTGACACTTCATAACTTACAATCATTGTTCACCGACCATTTTACCCGGCAGTATGTACACACATGAAGTAAACAGTATAAAAAAGTTGTCAAAGACCACATACTCCAAAGCTGACTATTTAACAATTTGCTTAAACAGGTTTAAGCATTCTATGGCACCTTCACTTGGCTGGTTTAAAGTCACATCTCTTGTATCATTGACGACGATCAAGAATTGATTTGTGTATTTTGATTATCAGAGAAATAATCGGAACTGATGCTGTGAAATCAAAGAGATCTGAAATATCAGTCTTTTTAAAATATACACTTATATGTTTATCATTGTTCTAGCATGAAATTAGTTTATTCCACCTATATTTCCTACTGACTATCAGAAATACCAGTATTTGCTAAAATTGTAATTACAATCCTCAATAAAACCGAACAAATATACTTCATTATGCAGGCAATTATGAAAAAATACTAATAGTCAAAAACAATATGATGATCAATTATGTCAAAGAAAACAAATGAAAACAAAACTAAAAACAGTATGATTCAAGTTATCATTTTTAAATTAACAAAATACTTGAGGATTAAGATTCCTTGTTCAATTTCCTCAAATTTTATTTTTAAATTTTAAGGATCTTGCTATTAAGATAAGTGTTTTTTTAAACGTCAGCCATTGAACAATCATACGTTATTAAACGTCTGTACTATACATTTACAATCATACGTAATTAAACGTCTGTACTATACAATACAATCATACTGAATTAAAGAATCCAAAGTATTCAACATCGGAAAATTTACAACCCTCATCAATTAATACGTCAGACTTAGAAATTCTTTTTTTTTAAAAGACTTGTGTATTAATTTTCTTTTTTAACCTTATTCCTACTTTAAAGAGACAAAAATATTTAGTATGCTTTCATTTTCTGTCAGTTATATTCAGTTCCGATTTGTATCACAATTGAAGTATTGCGAACTGGTTCAAATTATAGACCCAAATGCAACTAAAAAATGTGGACGACCATCACTGGATTCTACCTCAGTTTTTAGTAGTCTTGGGCCAGCGAACAAGAGTGAATTTTGAAGGCTGCACGTTTACCCCAACTATCTACCAATGCCATAGAGTGACTGTGTGAGTGAGTATGGCTTTACGCCCATTTTTCAATATTCCAGCAATATCATGGCAGAGGACACCAGAAATGGGCTTCACACATTGTACCCATGTCTGGAATCAAACCTGGGTCTTCGGCATGACGAGTGAACACTTTAACCACTAGGCTACCTGACCGCCCACCAATGCCATAGACATACAGACTCATCAGACGTCGTAGGCACAGTGAATGTTTCGTATCGTCTGAGTGCACTTATTTCGTGTCTCCTCGACTATTTAACACTCATTATCAGGACCCAAAGCAGGATAGACAAAGTCAATCATTTTTAAGCTAACAAATTCAAAAATACTTTAATGACCATATCATAATGTACGATGGTTTGGCGATAAAAAAAGGTGTGACCTTGACATGAC
Organism: Haliotis rufescens; assembly: GCF_023055435.1. Classification (NCBI taxonomy): domain Eukaryota; kingdom Metazoa; phylum Mollusca; class Gastropoda; order Lepetellida; family Haliotidae; genus Haliotis; species Haliotis rufescens. Next base: position 39,170,755 of record NW_025964383.1, on the reverse strand, counting down.
AGACAGCGGCATCCGCACTCCTTCCAGCTCAGGCATTGACATAATCAATGCTTTAATCCAGGACAGGCAATATTGGTCGACTTTATCTTGAATAAACTTGACACATTTAACAATCATTGTCTTGTCATCTACGATTCATGACTTATACTACTAAAAACATGTTAAGGACCATATTACTATAGTTAATGTATCAGGCCGTGAGGGAGTAATATATATTGGTTATAACGCAACCAGATGATTTGGATGTTGTTTAATCACAGTTGTATTCCGTGAGTGGGAGAATTGAGATTCTGATAAGGGAATTGGAGGAATTTTTTGTCACTGCAGTCATAGAGAGGGCCTTGTTTTATATGTCTTATCTAACACATATACACGACAGGTCTATACTTCATCGCACAACACGTGCCAGGGGAATTTGGGTACATAGGTTTGCAACATTTCACACTCACTTCATCATTGCATATTTACAAATAGTAACCATAGCAACGAGTAACCGTGGTACACAGTAACAGTATCCATGGCTATAGTATTCATGGTTACTTGATAGAAACCACAGTAACCATGGCAACACCTCCTAGCTGGTAACCATAGCATCTGTGGCAACATGTTGCCTGATAGTGCCCATAGCAATGAGTAACCAGGGCACATAGCAACAGTATCCATAGCAACGCTTTGCTGAAGATTCACGGATTGGACAAGAACGTTCTCAACTTTAATCTGACTTCCCTCCATTACTGTAAATCTTCCAATAACCCAGAATTACTTACACCTTGTTTCTAAGAACCCACCTTCTAACACATTCTAACATGAACAACACAAATTTTGTTGCTCTCAAACCCGCTTCACACATCTCATTCCTTGTCACAAGGCAAATATTCACACTGCCAATGGAACAGAAATAATGCATCAAAATATCAAATATGGAAACTGTACAGGAAGCGAGATTCAGTTCATGTACCTCACAAATCAATGTCTTCAGGCCATAGTGTGATAATATACTACTCAAAATAGGTTAAAGAACACCCACAATTGAAAGGCTGTGTGGTGCAATACCCACCAGCCATGACAGATGACCTGTAGTCATATCAAGAATCAGACATTCTTTAACTTTCTCTTGAGTAGTATACATTACTGATTAAATTTGAATTCTTAAAGTTGGCAGACTTCAAACTCAAAATGAAATTAACAGTTAACCAGACAAGTACATGGAAGCTGTGTTTGCAAAACCAACACAAACTTGTTATATAAACCTATCCTTTGTTTCGGGGACTGAAAATACGTAACGGCCATCATGACATGCACATGGGTACCGAAACATTGACACACGGACGAATGTTAAAACCTGTTTGTAACAGTAACACCCCACTGCTCCACCATCGCCCTTCTGACAGCATTCAGTCCACCATCACTATACACACAATATTCAATAGTTATACCTTGAAATAAAGCTCAACCTTTCCTCACAAAACTCTACATGTGTTACAAAACAGCGCTGTAACCCTTTCACATCTGTTACAACATAATGCTGTGATACTTTCACATCTGTTACAACATAATGCTGTAACACTTTCACATCTGTTACAACATAATGTTGTAACCCTTTCACATCTGTTACAACATAATGTTGTAACCCTTTCAGATGTTACAACATAATGCTGTAACCCTTTCACATCTGTCACAACAATGTTGTAACTCTTTCACGTCTGTTACAATGCTGTAACCCTTTCACTTCTGTTACAACATAATGTTGTAACCCTTTCACACCTGTTACAACATAATGTTGTAACCCTTTCACACCTGTTACAACATAATGCTGTAACACTTTCACATCTGTCACAACAATGCTGTAACCCTTTCACATCTGTTACAACAATGTTGCAACCCTTTCACATCTGTTACAATGCCGTAACCCTTTCACATCTGTTACAACATAATGCTGTAACCCATTCACATCTGTTACAACAATGCTGTAACCCTTTCACATCTGTTACAATTGCGTAACACTTTCACATCTGTTACAACAATGTTGCAACCCTTTCACATCTGTTACAACATAATGCTGTAACACTTTCACATCTGTTACAACAATGCTGTAACCTTTTCACATTTGTCACAACAATGCTGTTACACTTTCACATCTGTTACAACAATGCTGTAACCCTTTCACATCTGTTACAATGCCGTAACCCTTTCACATCTGTTACAACAATGTTGCAACCCTTTCACATCTGTTACAATGCCGTAACCCTTTCACATCTGTTACAACAATGTTGTAACCCTTTCACATCTATTACAACACAACTCTGTAGCATGTTCACATTACAATATAACACTGTAATGGCTTCACAATTGTTCCAATACAGCGCTGTAGCTTTCACATCTGTTGGAACATAACACTTCACTGCTTCACGGTGGTCCTGCCTGTCACACACTGTCAAATATTTGCCACTATTGTCTTGTACACACTCTCCGCACACTAAAACGGAGGACCTAAAACAGCTGGCCTTCAACAAGGCCCGAGTAATCTTCATTTTTTCCGCGGTCTGTTATGATTACTGGAGCTTGGAGAGTTGTTATTCGTAGCCTGCTGTGCAACCTCTTGTGCTCGTCTGGAAATAAATATGATAATCACAATATTGATATGCTAATTAAAAGATAAAATCGGAATCTAAGGACCTGGCCATTTATTATTCTGGGTGCTGGGATTTTTTAACAGTTTGTTCCCGAAAATTGAAGACAAAAATAATTTGGCTCAGCTCTTACCCTTCTCAACAATAATTGTAACTGGATATGCTGGATGTTCACAAAAACAGTGATGTGGGCACTAAATTTATAGAGTGATTTTTTTAAATGACTGAAATTCATTTTTGAGCATTCAAAATATTTACATAAAACACAGCACAATACATCAAAATATGAATTTGCATATAGACTTTCTAACATATTATATGCACTTCCCCGCCTAGATATTGCTGGAATATTGCTAAAAGCGGCGTAAAACCATACTCACTCACTATATGCACTTCATTCAAATTTTTAGCATATGCCTTGCAAACCACATTTCTTAACTTTCATCTGAATTCTAAAAAACATTTACCGATTCTGATATGAAACAATTCAAACTGTAACATATTTTCTTCTCAAAACCTAAACTTTCAAAATGCTCAAACTGTAAGCAAAATAATGAACATAACAAATACAAAACTGAGAATAAAATAGTCCAAAACATTTTAAAAAACCAATGTCTCTAAACTCTAACAACTGTATCATAGCGTAAGGACACGAGTCTCAGCATGAAGCTGGAAGTTGAATGGAAACCAGGGGAGGATTTAACACAGAAAATAGCATTTAAAAATGGCAAAATTATGAACACATGGTGCACAGAACATGTACTACAAACAAAATTTATATTTCAAATGATACACAGCATAATGGTGTTTTTCGAACTTGTATCAAGACTGGTATATGATATTAACTCACAATATTCCAAACATGAAGTTGAATTGAAAAGCTCTACAAGTATGAGATTCAATGCTCCTGGTAGCCTTTGCATAGGATATATGAACTGCCTCCAAGTGAGATTGGTGCGATTTTCTTTAACATTTGTCAAGGTCGAAAACATTCAATAATTACTCCCTTTCTTATCATGTTTATAATGAAATACAAAATAAAAAATGATTTTATTTTTTTAAAAATTTAAAGTGATTTCTTGTAATTTGTGTCGGAGAAATAAAATATAAATATATTGAATGAATGTTTTTAAAGTCAAAGGATTACATCCAGACAAGGGGAAATGAATACTGTTATCCCAATTTTAATTGTATTCTTTTGTGAAATTTTGGTTGGTAGATTTGAAAACAGGTACTTAATAAGATAAGGAATTGACTTTGACTGAGATTTTACAAAGTTCCGCCAGTATGCTGCGTGTTTCTGATGCAAAAAAGAAAAAGCAAGTTGCAAAGTACCGTGGTCTACCTGCTGAGGTCCTCAATATCCACAAGCATGGAGTCCTGCTCCATGTGCAGGTCGTCCCTCTCCATCAACATCTGGACCAACTCCTCGTTCAGACCTAGCAACATAATGATGTACACATGATACCGTATATAGCGAGTTTTTCGTACCTGGAATTAGACCAACCCAGAAACATAATCGTGGCGAACTGGGATTCGAACCAATGATCATAGACTTCCGGTTTTCCCAAGGGATGTCACTCTGCAGAGCAAACTGCAGCGCCTCAGACTATAAGGGTCACCCGTAACCCCACATAACTTCCTTGCTAGCCCAACAAAGTATTTAATATATATCACGGTCTGTCAGTTTAGTGAGTGAGAGGGTATGGTTTTACGCTGCTTTTAGCAATATTCCAGCAATATCACGGCGGGGGACACCAGAAATGGGCTTCACACATTGTACCCATGTCGGGAATCGAACCCGGGTCTTCGGTGTGACGAGCTTAAGCTTTAACCACTAGGCTACGCCCCCTCTGTCAATTTAATGAGGAAACCCAAAGTGATGCAGGTCAGATGCAGGTCACCTAAGGAACATTGGATTCTAACCTACAACCAGCACAAGCTCCTCACAGCGATAGCCTGTTCGCCGAGCTCTCAAAACTGACGCTGCCACCAGTCAAAGCTCCCAACTATGATAGCTACAACCATGCTTGGAGTTGAACTCGCTGTCGACTGACGATTATGTTGACAAACAAGTGATGACTGCCATGACACTGAATACTCTTACCACAGCTAAATTATTTTCTTTGTTTACCAATTTGAATTTCTATTTGATTTCAACTTTCATTGGTATGGTAAGAATTTGAGGGGGGAGTTGGGTGATTTTCCGTTAGTCTGCAATCTCGAACCAATCTGATTAAACAAAAAATAAGCAAATTCAACTGGGAAATATGGTCAGTCGTAAACCGTTTAAAAATTAACTGTATTGGCATTCCCAAAGACATAAACGTTACTACACTTGGATTAGAGGGCAAATTTCAAGATTCTTGTAATGGCCGTCCCACACTGGTGGCAGCTATGTTACCAAGATGTTACCAAGATGTAACGGAGGTGTCACGCGCTGGAAAGGAGCTGGACCCTGACATGGCTAAGGGAAGCAACTCTTCACACTGAGCAGCAGAGTTGTGTCCCCTTAGACCACAAGGGCTAAGTCAGATAAGTGACAGTAGTACCAGTGATTCAGTCTAAACTGTATAGACCAGAGCAAGAGTCTCACCCTCTATCTGGGTGTGAAGGTCATTGACGAGGACTTGTAATTGAGCTAAATTCATGTCGAGTAGCACCTTCTTGTTGATTTTGCGGCGACGCCCATCTCCAAGGCTGGGAATACCCACCTGAAAACATCAGTAGGTCTTCACTTGACAAGCATTAGTTACACACCAATCTAATAACTGAACAACACAGAAGGTGAGCAGGGCTCACTAGTACCCCCGACTTCGACTCAAACATATTTCTAAGTACAAATCATGAAAAAAAGCGATCTTTTCTCAGGAAAAATCCACTTATTGAAATCTGCAGTGCCCCCCTTCTATTAGTTTGGAAACTGTTCATGAAAAGAATCCATGAAGCAGGTTTCAAGGTATAGGTAGCACAAAGTTTAGGTAAAAAAAAATAATTTTCTTGTTCAGGAAATCCAAATATTGAAATCAGACTTTGTACTGCCCCTCTCCTATATGTATTAACAGTGTTTACCAAGTTTGAAAAGAATCTATGCAGTAGTTTTCAAGTCGCACAATAAAATGTCCTCGGAAGGATGGACGGACAGCCAGACGGAATTCCTTGGTATATCTATATACCCCAACCCTTTTAGGTGGAGGTATAATAATGCACTGTGGATATTATCAACAATTTCAAGAACATCATATTCAGTAACCCTTCTTTCTTTTTCTCGTGTTCTAGTATGATTATGAATAAAGCCTTACCCTGGTTTTCATAGACATATAGACACATGTTTACTGCAGTAGCTGTAGTCCCCAACAAACCAATGTGTATTGATATATTTGGTATTAGTTAGCTCTGAGTGTAATATATAACAAAAAATATTCAGTCATCAATATTAGTAATAAGTGAAAATGAAATACAGGAATTCGTTTGCCATGTTTCCTTTGTAAGGATATCTGCAGAGAACCTAGACTTGTGAAATGTCTGTGTGTGACAGTCATGACTCACCATATGTCAAGACTGTTCACCATGTCACAACTCACCATATCTGCTATAGGAGATTTCTTTTTAAGCTGTTTTTCCACTTCAAGTTGCATGTGGGCCATCGTGCAAGCCTGGAAACAGAAAACAGATCCACTGCAATAGTAGCACCAGCGACGACATGGTGGCCTGCGAATACATCTACAGCAACAGCACCATGGTGGCCTGGGAATACACCTACAGCAACAACAGCACCATGGTGGCCTGAGAGTACACCTACAGCAACATGGTGGCCTGAGAATACACCTACAGCAACAACAGCACCATGGAGGCCTGAGAGTACACCTACAGCAACAACAGCACCATGGTGGACTGAGAGTACACCTACAGCAACAACAGCACCATGGTGGCCTGAGAATACACCTACAGCACCATGGTGGCCCGAGAATACACCTACAGCACCATGGTGGCCTGAGAATACACCTACAGCAATGACAGCACCATGGTGGCCTGAGAATACACCTACATCAACAACAGCACCATGGTGGCCTGCGAATACACCTACAGCAACAACAGCACCATTGTGGCCTGTGAATACACCTACAGCAACAACAGCAACATGGTGGCCTGAGAATACATCTACAGCAACAACAGCAACATGGTGGCCTGAGAATACACCTACAGCAACAACAGCACCATGGTGGCCTGAGAATACACCTACATCAACAACAGCAACATGGTGGCCTGAGAATACACCTACAGCAACAACAGCAACATGGTGGCCTGAGAATACACCTACAGCAACAACAGCACCATGGTGGCCTGAGAATACACCTACAGCATCAAATACAGTAAATTCTGTTTATAACGAACATGCTAATAACGAACTGACGGATATAACGAACTGTTATTTGTTGTCCCATTCATAAGCTGTGTGTGCTGCATATATGCTTATAACAAACTACAGTTATAACAAACTAAAATTAGTGGTCCCTTTAAGTTTGTTTACTGTACTTGGAAACATTGCATATTTTACAACTGATTAGAGTATGACTGAGCGAATGTTGTTTAACGCGGCAGTCAGCAATTCCAGCTTTATCACAGAGGCTGTCAACAACTGAGTCTGGGCCAGGCAAACCAGTGACAATACACATGGTAACCTTAACCTCTGCATAGAAAACAATGCCCAGCAGAACAGGAAACACAAGTCATGTTTTTATCTCAAATATCAAATCTGTATTGACCAAGTTTATTTGTTAGCACCCGTTCATTTACCTGAAAGGATACGATGTAATTTTTTCTGCAGAAGACAAACACGTTTTGATTGCAAATGTGGGGATTGTGTTTTCACTGGTGACATCCCTCATTCGCTTAATAGACGGGGTATATAAATTAGCATCAATTTTGAAGGCTTGTACAGTGGGGTCGCCCATACGGCGGCGATATACGGCATATATATGGGAGGGCAGTTACCGGTTACCGGACACAAGACATACACTTCCTGGCGACATCCCACACACTGTATACGAAATAATGAGCTTCAAAACCGACATTTCTTTAACTTTTCCACCCACACATGATTCAAGCATGTTTTCCATGTGGGTTCAGAACACAGCATGGTTACAAGTAAACCTGGCATTGTGTTTCAAATATTCAAGACACACTATCATGTTATCGCTTATCTCATTGATTTTGCTCAGTCGTGGACACAGATAGCAACAGAAGGGTTTTAACTTGATGAAAAATTAAACCAGTTGGTTCTCAGCTGGTGGGGAGTGGATGCTGTATTTCTAGGTTGGAAATGTGTGCTGCTTAGGCTAAAAAAATAAATAGTCTTGGTTCTCAGGCACCCCCCCCCCCCCCCCCCCCCCCGCATCATCATAAAGTTCGCAGAACGTTTAAGTTTTTATTTCCATTTTTAAAAAAAATTAAAAAATCCTTAAATATTCCAAGTCCAAAGGTAGTCAAATACTGTATTCAAGCATTTTACTCATCATTTCCCAGGTTCAGTGTACGCAACTGTTTATTTTGTTACACAACTGTTTATTTGGTTACACAACTGTTTATTTGGTTACACAACTGTTTATTTGGTTACACACTAGTTTGAAAAAAAACCAAACAAAACCCAAACACCAACAAAAAAACACCGCCCACCCGCCCGAACTATATTTTCAAAAAGCCATTGCCCGAGAACCAGTTCTTTTATTTTTTTAAGCCTGGTGTATCTGAATGGTTCAGTAGGCTTCAAGGCAGAAACAACTTTGTTTTCTGGGTTGCATGTTTTCGGTCACTGCCTCAATACACTAATATTTTTCTGTGAAAGGAGTGAGTGAGTGAATATGGTTTTACGCCGCTTTTAGCAATATTCCAGCAATATGGAAAATGGGCTTCACACATTGTACCCATATGGGGAATCGAACACAGGCCTTCAACGTGACAAGCGAACGCATTAACCACTAGGCTACCCCACCGCCCCATTCTGTGAAAGGAACACCCTGACAAAGTAAATAGGTTTCACAACCTAGATTTTTCAAGACACCCAGCATGTACAATGAACAAATAATTTCTTTTGGTCAACAGACATGCTAAACACATTGCAAAAGTTTGGGCCTTACAATTAAGGAATCTAGGAAATATCAGGAAGTATCTTACCAGGGAATCTACTATCATCCCTGTTCTCTCCCTTGTCATAGCCAGGCTAGATTATTGCTATAGTCTTCTGGCAGGTGCACCAAAATCAATTACAAAGTAGCTTCAACGTGTTCAAAACACAGCTGCTAGGATTGTCACGCGCTGTAGCCAGTATCATCACCTCTGTGCTTTACAGCTTCCACTGGCTTCCAGTTCATCAGAAAATAAGTTACAAAATTCTCTGTATTTTCTACAGATGCCTGTCCCGTAATACTCAACTATATTTGTGTGACCTGCTTACCAGATACACTCCAAAAAGATCTCTGAGATCTGAATCTAAACTCCTTTGGACTCTTCCATCAACCAAAACTGTGAACTATGGCCATCAGTCTTTCTCTTTCGTCAGTGCCAAAGAGTGGAATAACCTCCCTCTACGACTGAGACAGTCTCTAAGCTTTCCACTCTTCAAGTTTCGCCTAAGATCTCATCTGTTCCTTTCAAGATTAACTTTTTTCACTGTGACTGTGCGCTTCGAGCAGTGATGTGCGATAGAAGTTGACTATTAGTAGTAGTAGTAGTAGTAGTAGTAATAGTAGTTGGGCCTACCTGTGCTAGTTGCACATACCTGGGCTAGTAGTAGTAGTAGTAGTAATAGTAGTTGGGCCTATCTGTGCTAGTTGCACCTACCTGTGCTAGTTGCACCTACCTGGGCTAGTAGTAGTAGTAGTAGTAGTAGTTATAGTAGTTGGGCCTACCTGTGCTAGTTGCACCTACCTGGGCTAGTTGCACCTACCTGTGCTAGTTGCACCTACCTGGGCTAGTTGCACCTACCTGGGCTAGTTGCACCTACCTGGGCTAGTAGTAGTAGTAGTAGTAGTAGTAATAGTAGTTGGGCCTACCTGTGCTAGTTGCACCTACCTGTGCTAGTTGGGCCTACCTGTGCTAGTTGGGCCTACCTGGGCTAGTTGGGCCTACCTGTGCTAGTTGCACCTACCTGGGCTAGTTGCACCTACCTGGGCTAGTTGCACCTACCTGGGCTAGTTGCACCTACCTGGGCTAGTGCTAGTTTGGCTTCTTCCTGGAGTCTGGCCTGTTTCTTAAAGAAGTCCTCATCATCTTCCACGAGTATGGAGGGAAGTGGATGGCCGGACTTGGTGCTGGACTTGGACTTGGAGGCAGACTTGGAGCCTGGCTCCAGGGACTGGCAACCACTGGTGACAGGTTTTGGCTGAAACATGGAAGAGTAACATGAGTGACTGAGTTTTTAGATCACTTTTAGCAATATTCCTGCAACATGACCATGCAGGGGACACCAGGGCCTAGATTTTCGAAACGATCTTAGCTAAGATAAATCTTAACAACTTACGTTCAAAGATAAGATATCTTAAGGTTAAGATAAGATAGATTTTCGAAACTATCGTAAACCTGTCGCAGATCGTTCAGAGTTACGATACCTGTCGTAACTCTGACAGAGAACTCATTTGTGTTAGAGATTGAAAAAGCGGGGTGTTTCCCAGTGACGTCACGGGGATTTCCCAGCTGCATATATATGCGTTCAGCATTTAACATGCGTGTTCAAGTCTGATGTTAAGTGATGTATACTGTTTATTTTTATGTTTATGTCAAAAGTCAAGTTTATATTAGTGTAAACACCAACATTATACGTGGAAACACTCAAAACAAAAATTGTTCAGGAAGCAGCGCACCCACAAGCAAGTTTATATGATAATCTAAGCTTGTTAAGTTTGTTTTGTTACTTATGTATCCAATATATTTCACGAATAAACCAAGGACTTAAATACAATATCAAGCTATTAGTATTTAGATGATGAAATTATTTTTTTATCTATCTAGATCCATAATTATTTTCAAAATTTAAAAGTGACACTAATTTTCGTTCGCAAAGAGAGATAATTTCGGAATTGTCAAGTTATGTTGTCTCATGGAACACGCCACAAGTTAACGTGAACATACATATAATGTAGTCATTTTCTATCCTTTTAAATTAAGTAGAGCTAATGAACTGATTTGTCTTATTTCATTTAAATCTGGCTGAGGAGCGAAATACTTTGTAATGTGTCAAATCTATTCCAGAACGTAGTTCAATGATGTTTGGCTTGTCTGACAGAATTGCTGAGGATCATTTACTATTGTTTGTCCGTTGACCCTATACGTTACAACGATTTTATTGTCTGAATGGTCTCAAGGATATCTATATTTTTGTAAAACATAAAACGGGAAGATGTACCTAGACTTAAATATTAAAAAGACCAAAATATTTTAAAACCGGTTTATTGAATGCAAAGATTATTGTGTTGAAAATGTGTATTTTATGTTGATCAGTAAATTTCATTCAATAAACATATATTTGAATGTGAATTTTGGACAATGTGCAATCTATGCTACATTTTGACGAGAACCAGAACGAGCATGGGAACTCATTTTTTATTTGATTTGTCGATACAAAAATCTGTGCTTAACTTTTGCTGTCAAAATTTCAGTAAATTGTTATATTTATTAGGGAATACATCTATATGCCGTTAATCACCTGTTTTTAAAGAATGCAATTGTTCAACAGACAGTTTTTAATCACTTTTTATCAAATATTTGTCTTTTAAGAGGATATAGATAACGTAGGTATTGAATTTAAAACGAAACAAATTACAATTACTTTTGCAAGAAAAATATTAGATATTGTATACAAATATTTGATCACATGTATTTCCTTGTTAAGTCAATAAATACTACACTGTATAGTTAAAATTCAATTATTAAAACCACCCGTCCCACACGATTTTAGATTTAAAAACTTATGCGAAACCTTTATGGTTGTTTTTACATATGTAGATTGATATAATTTTATAAAATGCGAAAATAAAGACTAAAGCATTGACACAAATGCGACTCAGAAAATATAACAGCGGAAATCTGCGGTTTATGAAAACTGTACCATTGAGCAAGGTGTCCCGGGCGAATACAAAGGGAAACCACTCTCAACTAGAGTTTGAACTAAGATTAGCTCCCCCTAAACTATCAATAAGGTCACGGTCATTACTGTAGCCTGCCGACACCTTCCGTTTTTATCCTTCCCAAATTATCGAAAAGGTATGTTGTTTCACACTTCTTCAGCATGGACTTGGATAGAAAAATAATGTAAGCTATCGACTCCACAGTTATGTGTATTGCTGTCGCAATTAAGAACATTTTTGACGTGAAATCCTTGATGCGTTCTTCGTGTTTTCGAATTGTCAATTTGAATCACTCAGTTTTACAAAATGAAATGTCAATGTTTGAACGTAAAGCGGACTAGTTGTTTGGCACAATATCTATGGAAAAGTATGCCGCCATCTTGTATGAAGATAAAATAAACTTACGACAGGTATAGAGCTATCTTAGATTTACGACAAACTTAAGATATCTTAGGGCTATGATAGTTTCGAAAATAGGCTACGATAGCCTACGATTTCCTTACGACAACTTTACGATAATCTTAGGGCTAAGATCGTTTCGAAAATCTAGGCCCAGGAATGGGCTTCACACATTGCACCCATGTTGAGAATGGAACCCGGGTCTTCGGTGTGACGAGTGAACGTTTTAACCACTTGGCTACCCCACTACCCCAAAAGACACGATGGGGATACTGAACTCTCTGACAGCACCATTCTATAGTGAAGCCTCACAGAGCACCGCCTTAGGGATAAAGGTCAGCCTGACGGCTTGATCTGTTTGGTGTCTTCATAGCTGACTGACTGAGTATTTCAGTTAAATCACGGTGTGTCAGCTTCATGTTGGAGGCCAGGCCAAAGTGATGCCGGTCTCAGACGTCTACCCACTTGGTTAAGCCCAGGACCAGGGTATAGTGCTGATAAAATTTGCAACATAATCGATCGTGACAGTTGGTGTGTTACCACTGCAGAAACTTACTGAACACATTCTTACCATCTGGTACCCATAATACAGCTGGTGTTACCATGACAACTGAACATATTCTTACCATCTGGTACCCATAATACAGCTGGTGTTACCATGACAACTAACTGAACACATTCTTACCATCTGGTACCCATAATACAGCTGGTGTTACCATGACAACTGAACATATTCTTACCATCTGGTACCCATAATACAGCTGGTGTTACCATGACAACAAGCTGAACACATTCTTCCAATCAGGTACCCATAATACAACTTGTGTTACCATGACAACAACTAACGGCGCACCTTTATTAAATGTGGAAAGGATGTTTCAACCAGCTATGTTGCCAACTAATGTATATGTAGTATATGAAAGATGGTCTGGGTTCAAACTGACAACAAGCTGATCATTGCTGCATCGATGCCAGGGGTCAGACTGAAGGTCACAACGAGTGGGATTTACATCAAATGAGTGAGTGAGTGAGTTTGGTTTTACGCCGCTTTTAGCAATATTCCAGCAATATCACGGCGGGTGACACCAGAAATGGGCTTCACACATTGTACCCATGTCGGGATACGAGCCCGGGTCTTCAGTGTGACGAGCGAACGCTTTAACCACTAGGCTACCCAACCGCCCCAGGATTTACATCAAACAAAACACAAACACTGATGGAGAAGAGTAGCTATGAAGCTGATCTCCCAGGTTCCAAGTTTCCCACATAGCGTGCAGGTGTTTATCCTGTCCTGAGGCACTACAAAGTTTCAACGTCTCATACTCAAATCTCGATCATCTTTCTGCAAGTCAATCCTTTAGAGAATACAGAAGACACTTTAACACAAGATCATTCCGTCAAAACAGATTAACAATCAATTTGACAAACTTTACTCCATATTTAGCTTTTACCAGCTCTGTTCGGCCATTGCTGCCTCCAGGGACCAGCAGATCAATATCCAAACTCTGAGATTTTTCCAAATGTCAAATGCTTAAATATTATTGACAGCTTTTGCACATAATCACTGAACTAACTTGACAACTTGCTTCGTTGGGGTCACACAGTTTAGACATGTCAAAATACCCTAAACAGAACATTTCTCTCACTGAAAGGTCATGTTCGCAATAAAAAGTTTTCAGAATTTAAATTTAAATGCAATTCGAACAAATGAGGCTTCAATTTTTGGTGAATGCAGAATGCTTCTTAACAAATTGTGTTAGTTTCTTAATTCCATTTAAAATCAAAAGAACGGCTATATTAGATGTTTGAAATGAGTTATGGTAAATAACGATTAGTCCCCAACACTCCAACAAAATGAACAACGGCAATGTAGCTCACCTGCATGTAGAGCCAACATTTTACAATTTTAACAAATGTTGCTATCAGCACTGATATACACCCATTCTCTGCATAAATCATGAGTGAGTGAGTGTGTGAGTAAAAGGGAAACAACTACATTCAATCAATGATTTTTAATCTTTAAAAAAGAAAAGAAAAAAAAAGAAAGATTTTTTTTCACAATTTGCTTGTTTTAAGAAGTAAATTCATTATTTTGTTGAGTTTCAGCCATGTGGAATCTGAGTAACAATACATGCTTGTCATAAGAGTCAACTAAACAGAAAGAGTGGTCAGGCTCCGTGACTTGGCTGATGACATGTCATCGTGTGCCACAAGATATGGATTCACGCTCTTGATGTCAAATCACTGGATTATCTGGCCCAGACTCGATTATTTACAGACCAGTGTCATCCAGCTGGAAAATGGCTGATTGCAGTGTTGATGAACAATAAAAAACTGCAGACAAAAATCTAAATATGTACTGATGATTATTAGTATAATTGTTTACCTGTAGCTCAAATAATACTACAAGTAATATGAGGGAAATATATTACTCAACTTTGTATAGGGATGAAATTGAAGTCATAATGTGGATGATTTAGGTTTGGTCAGAATTTGACCACAACACATTTATCAAACAATGCTTGATTAACACATTAATGTATTAGAAGTGCATCATAAACGCTCAGCATGGTCAATTTGCTTGGCACTGCCATTAGATAACATTCAACAAACTGACCAATCAGAATCAAGGATTCTTTGTCACTGTGGAATACCATAAACTAAGTCAGAATCATTTATTCCTTAGAGTCGCAGCTTTGTAAAAATAAACTGAAAAATATTGGTTATATCTTGAAACTTTCCATTTTTCTAAACTTAATAATCTCCTCTGGGTTTTGGGCAAAGTAATTCTCAATATTTATACAGAACAGAATTTCAGGGACAGGCATAAAAGCATCAATCAGTCTTTCCCATAGGAGATCTGGAAGCAAGTATACTCAATACTTGTCCAAAATAATTCAATTTGCTGGTCTGGAAGTCAAGACACACCTTCAGTTCCCCTGCATTCATTACCAGATATACACATTCACGTCAGCAGTAAGTGAATAAGTTACAATTTGATTAACGGGCCAGAGCCACCCTCGGAATAGCTTTTAATCACCATTAATGACAGCAAAGGAATGACTCATTTTCTGCCGAGAATTAATTCCAACGTAATCGCTAAACTCTTTGAACTAAGATTTACGATGAATTGAAATCAAATAAATCGCGGACATGTTCGATTGTCTATTTTTGTAGTTGTCAACTGGTAGGTCCCATGGGAGCCTAGATCAGCTCTACTTTTGGAGGATGGCGAACAACAGCCACAAATCCATACTCGTACATCTTCCAGGACTTTTTCTGAAGAAGATGAAGCTTGCCTGGAATGCATGCAAGTCTTGAGTGCATTTCAATGGCCAATCAGAACTCAAGCAAGTTTGCATAATCCATCCTCTATTTTCCAGTGTAGTATGTCCCCAGGTACCCATTCACAATCATAGCTTCAAAGTGATGTCCCCATCTCTATTTCAAGACCTCTTTTTACCAAGTTAGCAGGGAATGTCTCTCGTTCGTTATGATAAATACCCACGTACCCAAACATAACGATAGCTTTAATTTACGTCACCATCTCTATTTCAAGACCTCTTTTTACCAACTTAGCAGGGAATGTCTCGTTCATTATGATAAATACCCAGGTACCCAATCGCAACCATAGCTTCAAGTGACGTCCCCATCTCGATTTCAAGACCTCTTTTTACCAACTTAGCAACAGTATTCTGACTCCGAGCTGATCAGTTCTATTTTACCCCCTATTGCCGAGCACCAGGAATCAGGTAACAACAAGTACCATCATTAAACATCGTTTGGGATGGCACAGCCTGGGATCAAACTGCTACCGTCTGCTCTCCGGGCAGACACGCTCCAACCACAAAGCTGTCATCGCGACTGATTTACGACACCCATCTGAGGAACATTTAATTGCAAAGGCTCATTACCCTGGAGCCATGACATCTATATGCCTTGAAACACTTGCTGTTATTTATAAGATGCTAATCCTAATTGTTAATCCCCATTTTTGTGTACATCGACTGTCTGCCATCCTAAAAGAGATGTGCAAGTATGTCACTGATGAATTACTGTTTATATTTATATTTATTACTTACTAAATGTCAGGTGACCTTGGCTATATAAGCCTTGGTCCAGGGAGATTGAGAGCAAGGAGAAAAGAAAGGTCTTACCCTTAGCCTAGCTAGGGTTAGGCTGGGTGCTCTGGGGCACCTGGACAACAACCACAACCACTATGTGCTGACCTGGCACATAGTGTCTTTTGTATGTATATATCTACATGTATAAAGTAAAACTGTATTTACCGCAAGCCATCGTCTCCAAGTTGTCACTTCCTACTGAGAACCATACCTCGGCCTCTTGCATATACGGGTATGCAAATTATTCATTAATCAATGTCAGACCACATGCGTTGTTAAAACCACGGGGGTGATCTGGCAATGAAAACATCAGTACCTATACAGCAGACTCCATCCCTGATATTGTCATTAACAAACAAAACCTCTCTCACAGATAACACTGATAACCACCTTAAAAACATTTTCTCAACTTACCTCTTGTGCATTTTTCACTTGTGGTATGCTACTGTTCTTCTCCACAGTTGCCTCCCCTGAATCTTGTGGCTCCCCCACTGCCTCATTCATGAAACATATCTGTAAGTTCATACCACTCTGTAACCGGGTTTGTAAGTTGGGCTTTTTGAAAGTCCTTTCATTATAATAGTATTCTTCATCAGTTCCCATTGCCAGCTTCCGACGGATTTCCTCGCGATCATTGAGGCGGGTCTGAAAAACAACAACGCAGATTTGAGATTTCAGAAACAAAATTAACTTGGAACGGTTAACAAAATCATGTTAACAAAACAACAAGAATAAACATTTTTGTGACCACTAATCAATATATGTAATTAATTACATCACACTTCATGCTTTTTCGGACTCTCTCATGAACCAGTCATTTTCATTTCACAGGCAGAAAAGGATTTTTCAATCCACAATATAATTGGCCCAGAAGTAATAACATAGAACCACTTTTGGATAAAATGGATATTTGTACAACTGCTGTACAAAATTCACATGCGTTAAAATTCATGGGGAAAAAAGCAATACAAATATCAGCCTCCATTGCTTCTGCACTGAAATGTAAACGGCAATAGAAGAAAATATTCAGAAACAACAGTGACCTCATTAGGTCCAGGGGGCACGGGTGGCCCAGTCGTCTAAGGCGCCGTGATTCGCTCTGCAGAGTTGCGTCCCTTAGGCACGCCAGAAACCTATGATTGTGGGTTCGAATCCCAATTCACCCCGATTATGTTTCTAGGTTTGTGAACACCATACCGTGCTCGTGGGTTTCACCGAAGGGGTAAACATCTGAGACCTGCATCACTTCGGGCTTTCCTCCCACATTAAGCTGACATGCCGTGATATGACTGGAATACTGTTCAAAGCGGCGTTAAACCCAACTCACTCACTCATTAGGTCCAAATGAGGAAATGTACATATTTACTGAACAGAAAGAATTAGAGATCCTGAATATTTTCCGGGACACTGTAGTAAAGACTGAGCACCAAATTTCATAAAAATATCCTCCAAACTTTTTTGTTCAATACACAAATATTGATTTGTCAATGTCAAGGACACAATGGGAACACTTCAGTTGTACAGATAAATCTATATATCCCCCAATAACTTCCCATGGTATTGTCATTTGCAGGATTTCTATCACAAATCAACTGTTACTTAAGTTAGCTTCACAGCACAAACATGTATTGGCTGATGTGTTTTCAGACATAGGTTTGTGTGGGTGTGAAAATTGTGAAAATCGTTTCTAAACCAGTTTGTGAGATTTGACAAACTGGTGAGACACAGAACCAGTCTCTATTCTCATCAATATTTTGGCCAACATTTTAGCATATTGAAACTCAGATTTGACGGATGAATTGTTGTCGAAACTATGTTAGTGAATTACAACCAATCAGAAACTGCGTACACATCACATGATATCAACCTGCGTCTGCTACAAAATGGGGTCGGAATTTGAGAGAAGAGGAAGCAACAACCCAATTCTGTCCTGTTGAAAGTTTGCCAATCTGTGTTTGCAAATTTATGTTGCCTGTTTGAAGCTGCCTTAAGATTCTGACTATTCTAATTAGTTGTCTAATTAGTGATACGTTTGGATTGATTAATAAGATTGCAACTATCTGAAACTAAGATCTTATGATCCCACATGCAGACAATGCAATTAATTATGACCTCAGTGAAATAATCAAGATGGCTCCACACCAGTTCCTGTTATCTACCAAGGTCAAGGACAGTCCGGCAACATGAAACAAATAACATCATCTTTAAAACATTATTCTGAACGTTTTATTGCTTTGGGGCCACCTCAGACAGAAAACTTTGGGTCTGATAACTGTCCAGTTTCCATCCCTCCTACACATTCCATTCATGAATATCTCAAGATTAAAAGTGCAAGATTTCACATGTTCTAACAGTGATTCATATATAAATGATTATCTTCCTTTGGATTTTTTAGGAAGTTCAAGAATGACGGCATTCAATGACATGATTGTGGTGACAGCAGAGTGATATCTTCTCCACATACAGCTCAGAATTGTCATCACCTGCAATGCAGCCTTTCTTACATGGACAGGTTGCTTGCAGTGTTTGAGCGGCATCACATTTATAATGTATAAGGACAGACATTTCACCAAAGCTAACCTATTTTATCATCCAAAACTGGCTTCCAGAGGAGCAATAAGTTAAAAACTCTGAGATTCTCTCACCACGCTGGGCATTTTAAAAAAAATATTTGCTTTGTCCAATAGCAAATAAAACGCAAATGAAAATAAAACTGTAAAAATACAAACTCAATCTCATTAAAATCAGATCTAAGTTCTCGCTTCCGCTGAACAAAGATCTGAGGACATCCCATTACGGGTCACGTCAGAATGACCTTTCGCGAACTTTGACCGACCACTGAAATGAATAACAAGATGTCGATATCAGCCAATGAGAAAGCAGCTTTCATGAGCTTTACGGCACTCATTTCAACCTGGCGACTTCCATTTCAGACAACGCTTGAAAAATATGTTGACACAGTTCTCGATTAAAATTTTGAAAACTGAACAAACGAACATTCCGGAATGTCTAATAAATGGTTGCGATTGTATGGCAGTCCTTCCCACGTACTGTGCAACGCCTCCCCCGTTCAAATGTTTATCCCACGGAAGTGAGAGATAGACGATAATTTTGACGGAATCAGTCGTACGGGCCGTAACTGTCGTTCGGAATACTCTGTTTTAACGTTTTCGAGGTTGCTGATTAGAAAACACATTCCGACTGTCACTTTCATGATTTGGTTAGCGACACTTTGATTGGTCGGATGAAAGGTCGTTCTGACGTGACCCGTAATAGGATGTCCTCAGATCTTTGTTTAGTGATAGCGAGAACTAAGATCTGATTTTAATGAGATTGAAAAAAACTCAAACTTCTGCACGTTTATATATATATAAAGCCAATATTCTACATAAAAGGTTGGTCTAGGTAGCTTAGCATTAAATTCCTTCTGTCAACCCAGGTTTGATTAAGTTCAACATATGTACCCCATTCTTAGCGTCCCCCACTTAGAAATGTGTGGAATATTGCTAGAAGACTGTTAATCTTTATTTACTCACTCTACCATACACTATCTGGATGATTACCCACTGTCAACCTCGAGCACTCTCCACGACAAACGAAATGTTCCACTCCATGCCCACTGATTGGTTAATACAAAGTGCAATGCCCCATAATTGACTTATCACTTCTCCCAAGGTACAAGTCATCTATTTTAAGATTACGTCAAACTTAGACTCCCCCATCACATCTGAGTCTGCTGCAACGCATCCATGCACTCAGGAAGGCACAATACCCAACCATCAAGTCCCCATTTAATCTCCCCCTTTACAATCGAGGAAAAAGGCCCAAAAGTCGCTTCGGAAAACTATCGCCACTCCCTTCAGACAGCTTCCATCGTCACAGAAGATCGTCTAATAACATTTCCCTCCGAGTCCAATGTGTACACGCTAGATTGGCTAAAAAATCTATGAAAGCCCCTTGGTTTGATGATCTCTATCCAACTTCACTGACATATAAAAAAGTTGAAGTTACAAAATGTACAGTGTGCTGCCATTAGAAGCAAATTGCTTGTCCAAGCACATGGTGACTGTGTCGACACTTTGACAGGAAGCAATCCAACAAGTCAAAGATGGCGGACCCTGGAAGCCCCTACTTGTGAACGACCTCATCAGTGTAGGCCCTCATTGGCTGCAAGACAGGGGACATGTTCTACAGTCAATACTCGTGCTTTTCAAGTGTCAAACTTGCGTCACAGTATATTGATTTGGGACACAATTGTGGTCAATGTGAAGTAAATGAAGGTTTTTTGCTCTGAAAGTGATCTCGACAGCCACACTTGAATATCTTCACAGATGCAAAGTATGTAGACAGTCTTGACAGTTTACTCTAATACTGATTACAATCGAAAAAATCCAAAAGTTTCAAAGAATACAATATAGATAAGGTAACATATTTCCAAGATGGCCGCATGACTAGATTTAAGCAAACAAGTCTTTGGGGTAGAGGACAGGTACATAAACCTTTAGTCTTAAAGTGAGTGAGTGAGTGAGTGAGTGAGTGAGTGAGTTAGTGAGTGAGTGAGTGAGTGAGTGAGTGAGTGAGTGAGTGAGTGAGTGAGTGAGTGAGTGAGTGAGTGAGTGAGCACCACAATCAGTCATATCCATATTCACATAATTTTGATCCAAATCAATCTGTTAGAACAGTAAATTAGAGCACAGTCTCCCCTTAAAATAGTCAATGGCTACTGTTTATCAAAAGTCCCAATGTAAGTCATTAACAGATTATGGCCCATTGTTAAAACGCCTGCCTTGTGTACAAAGCAGGAATATGACTGCCTCCCAAGAACCAAGTACTGCATATATCCTCTGGACTAAACACTGAACAAATGTCATGTGTCACTTTATGAGGCTAAAACCAATAACTCATGCAGACATATGAAGCAGACTGATTTTCAATATTTACACATCCAACTCAAATATTTGACGCATGTTTTCAAACACTGGTTCTGCCAGCACAAGGATGCCTTCAGTACAAATGAGAGTAGTGAGTGAGTGAGTGAATTTGGTTTAAAGCCGCTTTTAACAGTATTCCAGTTATATCGCGGCGTGTCAGCTTAATGTGGGAGGAAAGTCCGAAGTGATGCAGGTCTCAGACATTTACCACTTTGGTGAATCCCATGAGCACGGGTATGGTGCTGACAAACCTAGAAACATAATCAGGGCGAACCGGGATTTGAACCCACAATCATAGGTTTCGGGCGTGCCCAAGGGACGCAACTCTGCACAGTGAATAGCGACTGGGCCACCCGGTCCCCCACAAATGAGAGTAGAATACATATGCTACGCTGAAATGGTAAAATGCTTACATGCATAAAACTGTGTATATGGTGAAGAAAGTCAGCACATATAATAACTTGGCATTAAAAAAACTTAAATATAATACAGACCCTGCAAAATACTTCACTACTCCATGTTGAACCGGAGTAAAATTGTCATATTCATAGGACACACAAAAAAGTACTTGATATATCCTCAGGAGACCATGTTCCATCTAATTGTGTATTTCTGTGAATAGACAATGGCTTTTAAAATGGTCTAATGTAACATACAGTGGTCCCTCGCTACAACGCTACCAATGGGGTCCAAATAATTGGTGGGCGTTATAGACGATGAGCCGTTTAACCGAGGGCAAGGCAGGGGAGCGCACTCGGCCAATCTCACGATCTTCGCCTTGTCTCGCACATTGCAATGATACAAGTTGTTTACCGTACATAGTGTAAACATAATATATATCCATTATGTTTTCGCCGTTTGTTTTATTGTATTGCATGCATGTGCTTCTAAGATCAAAGGATGTATAGTGTGAAAAGTTAACTAGTAGAACAATCGTATTTCCGGGACTTGCCGCGGATGTTTTCAAACAGATTTTTAGAACTCCACTCAGTGATAAACGGTTGATTATGCAATGAGAAGCGTTATGTGCAAATGAACAACGAACAACAATACAATCACGGCTGTGTAATTCTTTCAGTATTAAAAGTGTACATAAATTTTGGGAGCCATGCGATACCACGCGTAGTAACCGAGGTAGCGCTTTATCGAAGAGCCCAATAGCGAGGGATCACTGTATATGATATTTGGGACTACACTTACTTAGCAATGTACAAATTCTAGTGTTTTTTTGGTGGCGTTCCATTCAGGATTTGAACCCCCACTCTCAAAGTGAGGCACCTAATAGCCAGCACAAAAATTCAGTGACCTAGCCCGCTCAGCCACTGAGGCTTCCACAAAAATGGATGTCAGACAACTGGTAGTATAGATCACATGCTTTGTGTACCCTTTGAGAAGTGTAAACTGGCATGGCTCCCATGACCAAAAGCTATGTATTAGGGCTGGGACAGGCAACTCGGGTACCCGGGTCGTGTGGGTACTGAGTAGGAGCCGGGTACTCACAGGACTACCTGGACCCGTGGTTAGTCACGTGATATATTGTTTAATGACAAAATTATCTAGAACTCTATGGTTACACTACAAGTCACTAATGTTCGCATTTCTTTCTGACTATGCACCCATTCCTTCTGATTTTTCATATGGTTGAATAAAGATATAACTTAATTCAACTTCAGTGCATGAATGACCAGATTGTTTAATACGTGTATCTTAATACGTTTTGCCAGGGCTATGATAAAAATGTTCCCAATTGGACATTTTAAGACATCTCCTGAGACCTACTATGGGTACCCAGGTAGGGTCAGGTAATAGAGGGTGGGTACCCGGGTAGTAAATTTGGCCTCGTACCAGCCTTACTATGTATAGACAATGCCTTTTAGAAGTGGGCACATATAACATATATTATATTTGGAATTACACGTTCTTAGTAAAGTACAAAATCAAGCATTTGTTTGGGATTCAAACCCAGACTCTCCAAGTAAGGCGTGTGTATTTGTAATTTGTATTTCCAGTTTTAAAAAAAAGTTTAGTCCAAGTATTTGTAAAAACTTACTCCTTATGCAGATCATGGCAACTGCATATAAGATCAAATTCAAAGAAACCCAGCAATCGGTATTTTTCGACAAGCACCTGAATGTCAAATTAAGACCCCAGGCCTTTCCCTCGTCCTGGCTCTGTAGCCAGTATGTAAATATTCACTGACAAACTTGGAAACTACATTTGTAACTAATTCTATTTAGATGGCCAACAAACCTCGGATGAATATTTCAGTTCAAATATTCCCTCTGGGTAATACTTGTTGATTTGAATATTTATGACCTTCATTACCGATTCAAGGAACACAATATTACACCTGTATCCCCTTAGGTAACCATGGCAACTGTAAGGGATTCTGTGTATCAATACTAGAAGATGTAGATGGAGTTTTTTCATTTTCACCAAAAAACCTGAATCTGTAGAACTGGTCGAAGAATGTCAAGCACAACAAATTGGAGTGAGCAGAATATATCACTGTGTGTCACAAGGCCCAGCTACTGGCCATCACAAGACCAAGCTATTGGCCTCCAGTCTTTACAGCTAACTGTTGTGGTGAATCAAGCATTCAAACCCATCACAAGGCCCAGCTATTGGCCATCACAAGGCCAAGCTATTGGCCACAACTCTGTACAGCTTACTGTTGTAGTGAATCAAGCATTCAAACCCATCACAAGGCCCAGCTATTGGCCATCACAAGGCCACGCTACTGTCCATCACAAGGCCAGGCTATTGGTCTCAACTCTGTACAGCTAACTGTTGTAGTGAATCAGAATTCAAACCCATCACAAGGCCCAGCTATTGGCGATCACAAGGCCACACTATTGCCTTCAACTCTGTACAGCTAACATGGTGAATGTCAAGGATTTCCTATATAAATAGAAAATTTACTTGCAACTCTGAATTACTAATTATATCTGTCCCACAAGACATAATGGGAGACGGAGGAATTCTAGCTTGTATATTCTCTAAATATATGGTTTTATTAGTTACACAGTTACATGTAATCCATGCATGGGTTGGCGTATAGTTAGACGCAATGCTAGAGCACTGGGTAAAACACCAGTCTGGACTAGCTGCAGGTTTTGTCAGGATGATTCTACCAGGTCATGGAAGTACTGTACAATGATACAGGGTTTAAAAAAATTCTTACAATACCTGGAATGGCTTCATGGTGGCAGGGATAGGGTCTAGATGCTGGTATACATGTCAGTTGTCACATACTGACGAAGACAATCTCACACGTATCACGACACAAAAGTTAGGTTTATGATATGTAATATCATAACTCCCACCCTACTTGTAAACTTCCTGTTGCTCAAACATTGATTCAATGTAACTCTACATATCTACATGTAATAAATTGCATGCCAATCACATTTTGTATCCATATTGTTATTGAACAAAGTGTGCAATTGACTGAAGAGTATAGAAACAAAAATTGTTTATGTTCAAATTTACAAGAAAAGCTGTAAAGTTGATCACAGAATATGACACAATTTAGATTAGATTGTCCTTTATCTGATTATACAGATTGCCATAATGGGTACCTATTGCTTGTTGACAGACCATGTATATCTAAATGTTGCACGGTGGTGGGGCAGCCTGGTGGTTGCCTTGTCCCACTTAAGTCCAGGTTTGATTCCTTGCAATGTGCGAAGCCTATTGGTGTCCCTCACCATGATGTGACTGAGTACATAAAACCCTATTCATTCTCTCACCTTGTCTCTTATATAGACCCAGAAATAATATATATAAAAAGCCCATGCAAGTCTATAAAAGCTTTGCAAGTCTAGATAAATCTCAGCTCTTCAGATTCGTTTTGTCTGGACTCCTTTCAATTAAAAGACAATTTAAATATCTCCATTTCAGAGTGAGTGAGTGAGTGAGTGAGTGAGTGAATATGGTTTTACGCTGCTTTTAGCAATATTCCAGCAATATCATGGCTAGGGACATCAGAAATGGGCTTCACACACTGTACCCATGTCGGGAATCGAACCTGGGTCTTCGGCGTGATGAGCGAACACTTTAACCACTAGGCTACCCGACTGCCCCCTCCATTTCAGAGACTACATGTTAATCTAGGTCTCAATATTGGAAACATTTCCACACACTATCTATTTTGTGAATATATGGGTTAAAAAATCAAAATACTTTCCTGCCTCAAAGGGTTAAAGTAAGTGGGAGTTATTAGGAAGGAAGCCATTGGCCAGCTTCCGATTACTGAGATATTTCAATTACATGACTCCTATACCATTCATCAAGAGGGAAGACATATTAAATCCATATGGAAACAATTCAGACACTGCAACATTCATAACTGAACTAATAACTTTACTACCTGTCTTTTTATTTAATAAATTGAATGCCAAACTCAGTGTAAATAATTCTAAGAGAAATTAAATAAATTTGGGTATTTTGTAGGTATTACGTAAGCATAATATTTTCATGATGATGATGATGATGGCACATGATCATCATGATGATGATCATCATCATCATGACCAACACTTGTATGCTCTTGTGTACAAGATTCAAGTGTGTTACAGGGATAGAACTAATCTGAAAAACTTAACTAGTCTGGGTAAAGATAAAATTCCCTTGTAATGTTAAAACAATGGGGAAATTGGGAATTTTGTACATGATTAACATCCATAACTGAATCATCATCTTCATCATCTACGATATCATCATTAACATCATAAACATCATCATTAACTTTAACATCGTCAACATCATTATCACTCATCATCATCAGCAGCAGCAGCAGCATCATCAACATCATCATCAACATCATCATCAACATCATCATCAACATCATCCTCATCATCAACACCTACCTGGCCACAAGCATGCTCCAACCAGCCATCATGAATTGTAAATTCTCGTACTGAGAAATCCAGATTTAAATCTTCCACATCACGTCCACTTTCTGTCATTGTCTGTCATCCCTGTCACCTGCCCTGCACACCTGTTAACGAGCTACACCCTCAGATAACCAGGTACAAATGTCCTGACAACGTAACACAACCTACGATTCCGCCCCTACCACAGCCACCGACCTGCACAACACAACCTATTCTCATTAATCACTGTTTTTTATCTTAAGCCCAATCCCTGTCAACTGAAAGGGTCTACAAAACTCAGTCTCGCAACTGATACCATGGGGGCAAACAGTATGGTTAAGGTATCCTTCTGTAAAAAAGACAAAGTCCTAATTAACGATAAACAAGGATCCCCCTCATACATCACCCAGAAGGCTAATGTAAGGTAGACAAGAACAAGGACACTCTTGAAGCCAAAGACCATTACATCCACAGTACCTAGAGACAAACACCCTGTATAGAGACACTGGCCATCACAAGGAAGGGATCTCAAGCATCAGAATTTTCTGTTTGGTTTTGGTTAATGGCGAACTCTGCAATATTCCAGCTATATTCCAGCAAATAAATGTAATCTGTAAAGTTTGGATCAGACAATCCAGTGATTGACATCATGAGCATTGATCTTCTGAACAGGGATATGACGACATGCATCAGCCAAGTCACCAAGCCTCAGATAACCCGATCCCGTTAGTCGCCTCTGACAGTGAGTGAGTGAGTAAGTTGGGTTTAACGCCCCTTTTAACAGTATTTCAGTTATATCACGGCGTGTCAGCTTAATGTGGCAGGAAAGCCCGAAGTGATGCAGGTCTTAGACGTTTACCACTATGGTGAAACCAACAAGCACAGGTATGGTGCTGACAAACCTAGAAACATAATCGGCGAGAACAGGGATTCGAACCCACAATCATAGGTTTCTGGCGTGACCAAGGGACACAACTCTGCACAGTGAGTTGCGGCGCCTTAGATGACTTGGCCACCCGTGACCCCGCCTCTAGCAGCTAGCAGCTGGGTTGCTGAACTTTGCCAACAAGATGAAAATGTGCATGATTTTGAAAAACTCAATTTACTGGTATTTCCAAACATATTGTGATACATATTCATTAGTATTCAAATCATGGTTTTCAAGTGTACCCGTAATAAGAAGATTGTTTTCCAAAGACTTAATATCAGCGATATTACCACCAAGCATGCAGAGATAACACAGGAATACTTGCTGAGGTTATCATATGACATTAGACTGTACTTTCTCCAGATAGGAAATGGTCAATCAACAAATTTGTAAAAACAAGTGTTTTCCAAAGAACAGCTCCTCGTCTTAAAACATTGCTCAAATTATCTCAACACTGAAAACAGACATGTCAACATACATAGACCCCGACAGCTACAGACAATTTACCATCAGCTAATTTCCTATAGTAGACAAGAATCTTGGTGATGATATTCCCCCACGTCACACACTGGGCACACCAGACTCAATTACATAACTGTCCTCCGGTAACAATTGCAAGAAACTGGAAATACATTTGTGACGTTGCTTTAGACAAAATGGAACTGTATCATAGCAACACTTAATAATGTTCAGACGCTGTATGACACATGTTCTCAATCTAATAAGTTTTGGGAATCTATACCTCAAACTTGATACTTCTTTATCATACTTTTCCACAATAACACGTTCCTTAATAATATCAGGAATTGATTCAGCCACTATAATCAGTCTTTATTTCATAACTTTGTCTGCGTTCCCAACATTTTATCTGTTTTTTATCATAGATAAAAGTTTGGATACAAAACTATCATTCCATTCAGGTCATAGCATTTATTCTTTTGAGTATTATGATTATAAGAGTTCGACCCATGAAGATTCCGGGGTAGAATAGGTCTTCAGCAACCCATGCTTGCCATAAAAGGCAACTATGCTTGTCATAAGAGGCGACTAATGGGATCGGGTGGTCAGGATCGCTGACTTGGTTCATGCATGTCATCGATCCCAATTGCGTGGATCGATGCTCATGATATCAATCACTGGATTGTCTGTTCCAGACTCGATTATTTACAGACCGCCGTCATAAAGCTGGAATATTGCTGAGTGCGGCGTTAAACAACAAACATACCACACAAACAAATCTTCAGCAATGGTGTATGAGTTATTATATATAATCTGAAACAGTTGCAAGGTAGTTGTTTATTTTGTTATCAAGACAGTAAAAAGTTTGGGACACCTCAATATATACACATAACATGAATTAGCATTTAACCTTTGGATGTTTATTATCATTGTGTATTGTGTCTAAACTCACAGGAACAGTTGCAAGATAGTTTTTGCAGATCACCTCCATGGTCTAGTGGTAGAGCATCCGCCCAGAGAGCGGAAAGTTCGGAGTTAGATCCCCGGCCTTGTCATACCAAAAGATGTTAAAAGTTAAAACGTGTTGTTACCCTGTCTGGCGCTCGGCATAAGGGGCTAAATCATGGACTGGTCGGCTCGGAGTCAGTATACTGTGTCTGAGTGGGGTATTCATGTTAAACTACATCATGGTATAATCAGTCTGGACTAGTACAAGCAGCTACACACACACACACACACACACACACACACACACACACACACACACACACATGCACGTCACTATATAAGTGCAATAATCTTGGAAGCAACATTTGACCCCATTTCACCTCAGCTCACCATCTTATCAGAATCCACCACATCTAACAAAAACAACAAAAAAAGACTTACAAAATGGTGGAATAAACATTTATCTTTTTTATTTTTAATGTTATTTTTTTTTTAGTTGAGGTTTATTGGATATGGAACAGTCTGCAGATTAGTAGTACCTGTTTTCTGCCCTGTCAATGTGTCACTGCCCTGACGTCTTTGAAGCACAACATTAACTTAGGGCACAGGGTTCTAATTACCTGTCCTTCAAGATGACAGGTGTTGCCAACTGACCCCCAGAACACAAGTGACTTCTTAGTGTAGAGAAATGTGACTGTGCGAGCGTAGGAACAGAGTACAAAGTCAGTTTATCAAAGTAACATCAATGTTTAGTTGGTTGGTTTGTTTGTTGTTTAAGGCCGCACTCAGCAATATTCCAGCTATATGACGGCGGTCTGTAAATAATCAAGTCCGGACCACACAATCCGGTGAAACATCATGAGCATCGATCCATGCATATGGGATCGATGACATGCATCAACCAAGTCAGCGAGTCTGACCACCCGATCCTGTTAGTCGCCTCTTACGACAAGCATAGTCACCTTTTACGGAAAGCATGGGTTGCTGAAGACCTACTGTAAGGAGACATCACATATGGATAATATAAACCAGTAATTCATAGGTGAGGTAAGGCGTGGCGAGGTGAGGTCAGCAGAGGTGAGGCAAGGCGAGGCGAGGCGAGGCGAGGCGAGGTGAAATGGGGTTCAATGTCATGTTGAAGATTATTCCACTTATATAGCGACGTGCATACATATGCATGTGTGTGACTGCCTCTGCTTGTGTCAATCCAAAATAATGACAGTTTTATAGTTCTATCCCACTGAGATACCATGCTGCAGTTCAACATGGACCCCACTTGGACACCAAGCCGACCAGTCCTTGTTTTACCCCCATAATGCGAGTGTCAGGCAGGGTAACAACAAGTACCATATTTTGGTACTTTGGTATTACCGTCTTTGGTATTACCGTCTTTGGTATTACCATCTTTGGTATTACGAGGCCTGAGGATCAACCGACTAACCTGCCACTCTCTGGACAGACGCTCTATGACTTTGAAAGCAATCGTTCAATATTCTAGCGGAGGGACCTGGAATGGTTGTTGGAGACAGAATATCCCTCACTGCTTCCAAAAATACCATTCATTTCTCGGAACCAAACAATGTGTTTAGGCCCACACCTCTTGTTCAGAACAGCCAGCATGTCCATTGAGCAGTTATTATTTTAGGGGCTAAAACAGGAGCTGAAATTATTTCTTACAACTATTTTCTGGAACCAATTATTTTAGAAAAAGAGGATAAGACAAACTGTGTTTTTACCCACAACTCATTTTTCCCCAAAGACATCCAGTGACATACTTTATTGCAACCAAAACATCCCTTCATTTTCAATATATTTATGGGGTGGTCAGGTAGCCTAGTGGTTAAAGCGTTCACTTGTCACGCTGAAGACCCGGGTTCGATTCCCGACATGGATACAATGTGTGAAGCCCATTTCTGGGGTCCCCCGCCGTGATATTGCTGGAATATTGCTAAAAGCGGCGTAAAACCATACTCACTCACTCAATATATTTATCCAATCCATACAGAATATTTTCATGATCAAAAACTTTCCTTTAACAAAGACTATCTGCTGGAACTTCAGAAGTATTCAAAGACAACACTTAATACTATATGAATCAGTATTTTACTTCTTTTAATAAGAATTAATAAATCAGCTGATTTAATAAATTTTACGAAGGAATCATCAACTTGTATACAATTTCGGGTCCATAGAGACCATGACAGACATATTCATTTCAATTCTACACACTACACACTAGGGGCATCATAACTACACAGTTTTCAAATCAAGCATTAAACTTGAACTGATAAATGTGCTGATTTGATTACCTTTACCAAGGAACCATCGTCATTTACAGATATTTTCCACCTTTCTATACTCCACCTCTCCATCCAGCCGCAGCCATGTGACAGTGATCTACAGAGCCACTTAAAACCCTGCCCCATCAACACACGGTAAACACTCCATTTACCAACAGACTTTCAGACAAATGGAACCAGCAGTAAATACAATTTACTATTCGACAGTGACCGTCTGACTGTGGAAATAAACAGGATTCCCATCTTGCCATCAATCACACGACCCCGTGGCGTCACTCACACGACCCTGTGGTATCAATCACACGGCCCGTGGCAAAAGCCTCACACGAGAGTGACTCGTACACTTTCAGTTGCAATAATACTCTCAAAGCAATTTATTTAATCATTTTCATTTCAATTTATGGCATTGTTTTTCCTATCACCAAGACAATAGAAGAATTTATAGCGCTATAACCAGCAATAAAAACTGTACAAAAAGTGTTGTGAAAAATCATATAAAATTTCATAAATCTACTACTTTCCCAACAAAGTTAGACAAGATTAAATAATGATTTGATTTAAAACAAAGGAAAAAAATTCAAATATCAAAATGAACGTTTACGACTGAAAATTTAACTGTCCCCTTTCAGAATTCATTTTTGCATTCAAAAATTTCAACTTTCCACTGTTATAAATATTGCAACTGTCGCTTTTTGATCATAACACTCATCATTAGTAATGTCAGAGGTTGATCCCCGGCCGCATCATATGGTACTTGTTGTTACCCTGCCTGGCACTTGCATTAAGGGCAAAAACAAGGACTGGTCAGCTTGGAGTCATTACCCTGTGTCTATGTGCGGTATTCATGTTAAACTGAGGCATGGTATCTCAGTGGGCTAGGTTAATACAGGCAGCCACACACATACTTGCAAGTTCCCATATACCGTATTCGACGTAATAAGCGCCCCGCTCTAATAAGCGCCCACGGCGATATTTGCTAATATATTGGCAAGTGAACAACCCCAATCAGCACCCCTTCCGATTGATCAATGTACTCAAGACTTATTTATTCGTGTATAATACTCACTCGTGTGTTATATGCACCCTTAATTATGGGTAATTAAATTCTTGAAAAATATATCTGTCGTATATAAACAGTCAGGCCGTCAGCATAAACCTCGAAATTTATCTTTCAACTCTGTTTTTTCCACCAAAATAATATTCTAATAAGAACCCCCTATTTCTAATTTTGAGAGCGCCCTGGGCGCTTATTACGTCGAATACGGTAAGTGAAATGATCTTGAATTCAACTTTAATTAAAAGAATTCAGTCGCCACTCTGAAAATTTAAAGCTTCAAGAAATTCAACATTCCAATAAATAATGCCTCCTCCCCCGGGGGAAAGAGTCCAACTCTGTCCTGTAAACCCTCCACTGGTTCAAGATCAAGTCAACCCAACTTGTTATATCATCCATTATTAATAAAATATGAAAATTGCCCCAAGTTCTGTAATCCCATTATATGGCTAATCAAACGTAAATCGTAAACTTTTTCCTCAGCAAAACTGCTCTAGATTTCTAACAATACCTCCAAGCCATCATCGACAGGGAAACCTTTTTTCAAGAATTTCCACAAAACATCACACTACGGGCCACACTTCATTAACCTCACTAGCACTGACGACTGCTTTCAGTCGTGCAATATCAGCGCCCCCTGTTGACAAGTCCACAACTCATCCTTCAAACTACCGGTAAATACTGGAAACTCTGTCAAGTGGACAAAATGGAGCTCCTATTTCATGCTGACGTGGTAAAATGGGTGTCATGTGAAATGCCGCAAGTCGGGAATACTCAGTGAGTGAGTGAGTTTGGGGGTGGGTGAGTGAGTGAGTGAGTGAGAATGTGGGTGGGTGAGTGAGTGAGTATGGTTTTACGCCGCTTTTAGCAATATTCCAGCAATATCACGGCAGGGGACACCAGAAATGGGCTTCACACATTGTACCCATGTCGGGATTCGAACCCGGGTCTTCAGCGTGACGAGCGAATGCTTTAACCACTAGGCTACCCGACCGCCCCAAATGTGGGTGGGTTTTGGTTAGGTGAGTGAGTGAGTGAGTGAGTGAGTGAGTGAGTGAGTGAGTGAGTGTGGTTTTACACAGCTTTTAGCAATATTCCAGCAATATCACGGCGGGGGACACCAGAAATGGGCTTCACACATTGTACGCATGTCGGGAATCGAACGCTTTAACCACTAGGCAACCCGACCCATGTGAAACCCACGAGCACAATTTATTAAGCCATGAGCATATTTATGACAAACCAAAGACCATACCATTCTCGGGGGAGTGATTGGCAAGTTTCAATCCAACACATGCAGAGGCTGGCACAACAAAGGGAGGTAACTATCTTTCAGGCAGATACCACTCAGGAAAGCATCTATGTTGGGATCATTGCTCTACAAGAATTTATTATTTCTTCAGAAATTTCTCAACTTTTTAGAAAGTAACTAGTCAATGTACAAGAGATTTACAATTATGAAATGGTTGCAAGTTCTTGTCCATGAGCATCACAAGGGCAACACTTTACGGCAGATATATGCGTTGTTAGGATTCGAGGCATCTAACTCAAAATTACACTCATAACTGATAAACGAGCAAGTCAGATTAGATGAAACCTAAGAAATATATGTGTCTGGGTCTTGGATTTAATCAGGTGCTTGTGTCTTTATGAGGGGGATAATCAATTTTGCACTCAAAACTTGTATCTTTTTTCCACTTCTGTCCAAACATGGCTTCAGCTTATATATATGTGCAGCAATACATTGGGTGCAGTGTTGGTACAGCTTTGACCTCAACAAACTCAAGGCCTTTTCCAGCTTTTATCAAGGCACTTTTAGTCAAATACAAGGCAAATAAATAACAAACAAGATTCAAACAATCAGTGTCATAAAGGGAAGTAACTCATCCCATATCACAATCGCATTCTTTCAATGAACATTCACAACTCAAGCAATCATCATGGATGAGCTGCTCATATAAGAGCTGGGATGGGCAGAGCATGGGCTGTTTATATAAGAGCTGAGAACTGATGGGCAGCTCATGTAAGAGCTGAGAAGGGATGGGCTGTTTATATAAGAGCTGAGAAGGGATGGGATGGGCTGCTTATATAAGAGCTGAGAAGGGATGGGCTGCTTATATAAGAGCTGAGAAGGGATGGGCTGCTTATATAAGAGCTGAGAACTGATGGGCAGCTCATGTAAGAGCTGAGAAGGGATGGGCTGCTTATATAAGAGCTGAGAAGGGATGGGATGGGCTGCTCATATAAGAGCTGAGAAGGGATGGGCTGCTTATATAAGAGCTGAGAACTGATGGGCAGCTTATCTAAGAGCTGATAAGGGATGGGCTGCTTATGTAAGAGCTGAGAAGGGATGGGCTGTTTATATAAGAGCTGAGAAGGGATGGGCTGCTTATATAAGCGTTGATAAGGGATCGGATGGGCTGCTTATGTAAGAGCTGAGAAGGGATGGGCTGCTTATATAAGAGCTGATAAGGGATGGGCTGCTTATATAAGAGCTGAGAAGGGATGGGCTGCTTATATAAGAGCTGATAAGGGATGGGCTGCTTATATAAGAGCTGATAAGGGATGGGCTGCTCATATAAGAGCTGAGAAGGGATG
The DNA here is from genome assembly GCF_023055435.1 of Haliotis rufescens. Lineage (NCBI taxonomy): Eukaryota > Metazoa > Mollusca > Gastropoda > Lepetellida > Haliotidae > Haliotis > Haliotis rufescens. Next base: position 39,136,385 of record NW_025964383.1, on the reverse strand, counting down.
GGCTGCTCATATAAGAGCTGAGAAGGGATGGGATGGGCTGCTTATATAAGAGCTGAGAAGGGATGGGCTGCTTATATAAGAGCTGAGAAGGGATGGGCAGCTTATGTATGAGCTGAGAAGGGATGGGCTGCTTATATAAGAGCTGAGAAGGGATGGGCTGTTTATATAAGAGCTGAGAAGGGATGGGCTGCTTATATAAGAGCTGAGAAGGGATGGGCTGCTTATATAAGAGCTGAGAAGGGATGGGCTGCTTATATAAGAGCTGAGAAGGGATGGGATGGGCTGCTTATATAAGAGCTGAGAAGGGATGGGCTGCTTATATAAGAGCTGAGAAGGGATGGGCTGCTTATATAAGAGCTGAGAAGGGATGGGCTGTTTATATAAGAGCTGAGAAGGGATGGGCTGCTCATATAAGAGCTGAGAAGGGATGGGATGGGCTGCTTATATAAGAGCTGAGAAGGGATGGGCTGCTTATATAAGAGCTGAGAACTGATGGGCAGCTTATGTAAGAGCTGAGAAGGGATGGGATGGGCTGCTCATATAAGAGCTGAGAAGGGATGGGATGGGCTGTTTATATAAGAGCTGAGAAGGGATGGGCTGTTTATATAAGAGCTGAGAAGGGATGGGCTGCTTATATAAGAGCTGAGAAGGGATCGGATGGGCTGCTTATATAAGAGCTGATAAGGGATGGGCTGCTTATATAAGAGCTGAGAAGGGATGGGCTGCTTATATAAGAGCTGAGAAGGGATGGGCTGCTTATATAAGAGCTGAGAAGGGATCGGATGGGCTGCTTATATAAGAGCTGAGAAGGGATGGGCTGCTCATATAAGAGCTGAGAAGGGATGGGCTGTTTATATAAGAGCTGAGAAGGGATGGGCTGTTTATATAAGAGCTGAGAAGGGATCGGATGGGCTGCTTATATAAGAGCTGAGAAGGGATGGGCTGCTCATATAAGAGCTGAGAAGGGATGGGCTGTTTATATAAGAGCTGAGAAGGGATGGGCTGCTTATATAAGAGCTGAGAAGGGATGGGATGGGCTGCTTATATAAGAGCTGAGAAGGGATGGGCTGTTTATATAAGAGCTGAGAAGGGATGGGCTGCTTATATAAGAGCTGAGAAGGGATGGGATGGGCTGCTCATATAAGAGCTGAGAAGGGATGGGCTGCTTATATAAGAGCTGAGAAGGGATGGGCTGCTTATATAAGAGCTGAGAACTGATGGGCAGCTTATGTAAGAGCTGATAAGGGATGGGCTGCTTATATAAGAGCTGAGAACTGATGGGCAGCTTATGTAAGAGCTGATAAGGGATGGGCTGCTTATATAAGAGCTGAGAAGGGATGGGCTGTTTATATAAGAGCTGAGAAGGGATGGGCTGCTCATATAAGAGCTGAGAAGGGATGGGCTGCTTATATAAGAGCTGAGAAGGGATGGGCTGCTTATATAAGAGCTTAGAAGGGATCGTATGGGCTGCTTATATAAGAGCTGAGAAGGGATGAGAATGGAATTCAGTGATTGTTTTTTAAATGTTCTGGGATCTGCACAATAGTAGGGAATAGTTGAGATGTTACTGGTCACAGCTATACCGTGACAACATCAATACGAGACAAAACGGATACCCAAAATATCATTCCACCTCAGAACAGCTTAACATCTTGACACGTAGGAAGATGAGCAGACATTTCAACCTTGACATTGATGTATCGGATTACCATTCCAATTTACAAATCTATGAATTATTCACAAGTCTGGCAAAGCAATTTCATAAAATCCTATTAACTCTCCAAGTAGTTACCAGTAAAGTAATATTTCAATTGTTCAACACAAACATAACAGACAACATAATTCATACCTGAGTCTTTCTCATCCTTTTTCTACATCCTGAGAAAACCCTCAACGAGGACACAAACTGTAGAGATTGTACGTTCTAAGAAATGTCAATACCTACATGATGTAAAGCAAAACATATCATTGAAAAACAAAATCAATAAGTCTCCACCGTACTGACTAACCTAGGATCAATGTCAGACAGAACTAGTCATGACGATGGACTCATTCACACAGACGTGAATCATCCCAGCCAGGCATTCACGTGAATACATATCTGAATGCTACGACTACCTAGGGTCTTAAATATTCAAAAGTAGTCCGAAATGTACAAAACATGGGATTGAATGCATCAAGTTTGTGTGTATAGTGACCGAAGTGGGCAGAGTTGTGACGACACTTGGGACTGAACGGACTTATCCCATTTGAAACTGTGGTATCTATGGTAACACATCTAATCTCCCATAATGCTAGAGGTGAGACTTTGAATAAGTCTGTTTTAGATGGACTCGACCTTGGGGTCACATGACATAATTACCAAATTTAACGAATCAGAACATTGGCGGAACTATCTACCACCTACGACTCAACCTTCGTTAAACCGCTGATCATCTATAACGCTCATCAATTATTTGGACCCCGAAGGTGGCGTTGTAATGAGGGATCACTGTACTATGATGGGTTAAATATAAAAGTTGTACAAAACTTTGATATATTGAACATTTAGTCTTATGGACGTATGAACATAAAATCCTGTGTGCATACTTTATAACTCCATAAATGCAAAAATATGTTGAAGTCAATTCTTATAAATACATGTCAACAAAAATGTAAAAAATACATATTAAAAAATTAATAAAAACTTCAGACAGCTTATTTAATTATTAACACTAAAAAATCTGTGACTACAATATGGAATCCATGACATCGTTAAGTGCAACACAAGCCCCGCCCATTAAATTATCAGCCAATCAGAAAACAGAAGTCCGTTAGTGGGTGTGGCTGATATTTTTTGTTGGTTTATGAAATATAAGCAAAAGCAATTTCTTGGTTAGCCAATCAAACGCCACAGAAACACTTGCAATTATTTATGTTCAAATAGATGCCAATCCAATAACTGATATATTCTGAGAAGAACAGTCAGACGTTGCATGTAGCCTGTACAAGCTGCAAGTCTGATTCTACAAGATACTTACACCAAATGTGGGTTAGACCTAAAAATGGCATCTAATCACCAGAGGAACTTGGGAATCGCCTGACTCTATGATGAACCATAATTGTTTGGCGCCAGGATATACGGCAGTCAAGGGACTCTGGACTAAGGCCATAATGGTCGGACTGGTCCACGAATGCCAATGCCAATGCCATACCTCATTACCATAACGGCACCATGGTAAATTGTGCTGTGATTCTACGGTTCTCTTACCAAGTTTCTATGGGTATTCAATAATGGAAATGTTTCATGTGTAATCTGCCAAGACACATTTACAACAGTTATGGCTACAAATGTCAAACATAATCTCTCTCCGTTGCTTTGTGTGATAGATAGAAATGACAAAGGTACCCTTACTGACAAAGCCTTATCTCAGCTACCTCGTCCTTACTCCCAGACCAACATGGCTGATGCTAAAATGATAAACCGCCTCTAGTCCAGTAGATAGTGCAGCTGCCAGGAGACAGGACAGTGGTTCGAGTCTCTGATCGCATCATATAAAAAGACGTATAAAAGATGGTACTTTTTGTTACTCTGTCTCATGCTTGGAATGAATGAATGAGTATGGTTTTACACGGCTTTTAGCAATATTCCAGCAACATCACAGCGGGGGACACCAGAAATGGGCTTCACACATTGTACCCATGTCGGCAATGTAACCCTGGTCCTCGGCGTGACGCGCGAACGCTTTAACCAATAGGCTACCCAACCGCCCCCTCATGCTTGGAATAAACCCGTGAAGATTTTGGGTAGAATAGGTCTTCAGCAACCCATGCTTGCCCTAAGAGGTGACTATGCTTGTCGTAAGAGGCGACGGGATTAGGTCGTAAGGTTCGCTGACTTGGTTGATGAATGTCATTGTATCCTAATAGTGTGGATCGATGTTCATGATGTCAATCACTGGATTGTCTGATCTAGACTGATTTACAGACCGCTGTCATATAGCTGGAATATTGCTGAGTGCAGCGTTAAACAACAAACAAACAAACAAACATGCTTGGAATTAAGGTATATAACTGTGGCATGGTATCTCAGTGGGCTTGTACTGTAAAACCGTCATTAGTACAGTTAGTACAGACTAGTACAGTCGAGTATACAATACAATGAGTCCCTGTACAAGTGAAATAATCTTGAACGTGACGTTAAACCCAATTTCTGCTTTCGTCATTCTGAAAATATCTTTAAGGAAGGGAACATTTTCACAAATAAGTTTTAGTGTGTGGGAGGGCATGTCTCAAGTCTTAAGGAATTAAGTTTTTTATCTGACATCAAACGTGAACGGCTGAAGGCTTCAGTCAGTTTACAACAGCTAGGAGTGAGGTTCTATATCCCACACATCAATAAACACACCCTTGGTGTAAGGCACTTTCAGCAGCATCAGAACACTCAATAAATACATCATATATCTGTTTTAAAAAGTATACACAACTTAGACAGCGAACAGCATATTTTCAAACACACCGTCAATTATGAAACATTTAGTTCTGATAATGAATTGTTCTCATGATTCAACTTGGCAACCATCACCATATTGTATATTCCTTATCAATTAAAAGCCTTTCCTAAAACAGCTGTTACAACACATGTAAACAAAGTACACAAGTTAATGAACCTACACAACAAAATAATATACACTGAATTAGAATCAACATCACAAATGCATAGTTCAATACTTCAGTGCTTCACAACATTTGTCTAAATTGATTTAATCATTTTTGCATCCAGTGGATACAAACAAATAGTACTGATCTCGACCTTATCCCTGTTGTCCATTATTTGTTTCCATGGTAACACGAACAAAATTAAAACATCAAAAACTGATTTTTTTTAACAAAAACCAAGAATATCTTTTCTTAGTCATTTCAGAATTACAATATCATATATACTGGAATAGTTATCATGACACATGTTGTATATATACATTGTGACTTTAAAACAATACAGTGTGTGAAGCCCATTTGTGGTGTCTCCCGCTATTATAGTGCTGGCATATTGCTCAACATGGCATAAAACCAAACTCACTCACTCACTTTATACAAACAAAGGAAAATCTCTCACATTCTGACCTTTTAAATGTTTCCATGGAAACACAATTAATTACCACAGCAATCTGTGCAAACATAAAGTCCAAGTTCCAAGAACATCGCGATTTCCAAATAGACAAAAACATTCTGATGTCAGCTCTAATCGCTGAGCCATGACGGCCAACCCAACCATCGTATTAACCTACTTCCAAAACACTTCTTATCAATCAAAAAGGAATGACAATTAAACCATTTCAACATAATGTCTAAAAATCCATCAACACCAAAAACCCATCAACATAGAAGCCAATAAGTGTGAAAATAAACGAACACTGACTCACCAGACCACTATCTAAATTTCAACCCAAGACCACGTTCCATTACCCAACTCTTATAACCATGCATTCCTATAGAGACCGATGACGCCGGTCCTCTGTCACTAAAACTGCAGACCCATGGCGCCAATGTCCCATGACACGCTAGTCTGCAATAAGTTAACTACCTCCATTATCAAACCCAGAAAATCAATATATCTTATAGTGGTTAATCATCACACAGTACTTAATGGGGATCAGAGTAGCCTCCCCTGTTTCCTGCTCGTTGTGAGATAGCTTATCTTATCTCTTTATGCTAAGCGTGTCTGTTAAGGGAATGGTTTAAAAAAATCACACTTTGTGAAAAGGCGGAACATTTCATGAATCAGTTACCAGTTAATGAGGTTTTACGATATGAAAACAGTTCATGCATCAATATTTGTGCATTTTGGTATTTATTTATGTTAAAGCTGTTCAACTGATAACAAGAGTGTTAATAATGACATTCCATGTTGTATTTCATTCATTGCATCAATATTTGTGCATTCGGGCAACAGTCTGTTGAACCTTTTCTATTGATCACAAGTTGGTGAACAATTTAAAGAGTCTTTCCTCCCATATTTTGAAATGTTGCCATGGTGGCCATTTTGAATATATTAAATTAGCATCATCATTTTTCTAGTATCATCTTATTGAATATATTAAACTAGTATCATCATTTGGAATTTATCAAATTAGTCTCATCATTTTGAATTTACTAAACTAGTATCATCTTTTTGAATTTATTAAATCAGTATCATCATTTTGAATTTACTAAATTAGTATCATCTTTTTGAATTATTAAATCAGTATCATCATTTTGAATTTATCAAATAAGTATAATCATTTAGAATTTATTAAACTAGTATCATCTTTTTGAATATATTAAATTAGTATCATCATTTTGAATTTATCAAATAAGTATAATCATTTTGAATGTATTAAATAAGAATCATCATTTTGAATACATTAAATTAGTATTATTATTTTGAATTTATTAAATAAGTATCATCATTTTAAATATATTAAATAAGTATCATCATTTTGAATATAATAAATTAGTATAATCATTTATAATATATTAAATTAGTATAATCATTTTGAATTTACTAAATTAGAATAATCATTTTGAATATATTAAATTAGTATAATCATTTTGAATATATTAAACTAGTATCACCATTTTGAATTTATTAAATCAGTATAATCATTTTGAATATATTAAATTAGTATCATCATTTTTGATGTATTATCATTGGACTGATGATACTCATTTAGCTCCTCCTTATTTCAAAACAAAATGCCACATTCCTACACAGATGAAGAATGCAGCAGTTCTGTTTCTAAAATTGGCAACTGCTGTAACCAGAACCCTACTTGTTGATAACTGAGGCCATGCAGGATTAGAGGACTAGGATTGGGGTTGGGATTGGGGATTCTGTGCTATGATACATCTCCAACCCATGTCGTCATCGGAGGCAAACTAATGGATTTGGGCGGTGACTTGGTTGAGTGCGTGGCACCACTCCAATGGTGCTGACTGTTCCTGATTATCAATCACTGGATTGTCTGGTCATACAGCTGGAATATTGCTGAGTACAGTGTCAGACAGCAACCAATAAGAAACAGTTGAGCTTCCTGCTGCGGATCACAACCAAGGCAGCTACAGGAGAAGTAAACACTCATAGAGGTTATCACGCGAGTGTGTTTGGGGATGGTAAATATCCTGCATTAGGAATAAACATTGTATTTAGCGAGCCTTGGCGAGCTAAATACATAGTGTTTATTCCTAATGCAGGATATTTACCATCCCCAAACACACAAGCGTGATAACCTCTTTATCATATAATGTCATTCTTTAATTCTGTGCTTCAAAATCTCTTTCCCTCTCTCACAAACATTACCGAAACATTGCGTGTTTTCTTGCAATGCGCGCATTAATATTTATTACGTCACGGGGTCAGTGATGTGTCAGTCAGACAGTGACAGTAGCCAATATAGTTCCAACTGAAATCTGTTTCTTATACAGTGGCGATGCAACATATATGCAAAACAACAATTGTTTTTAATTGCCTTTCGCGGCAATCCATCGGTCTCTCCGCTAGAGTAACTGCCCTTTGTCAAAGGAAGCTACTCTAACCCTAGTCTATGAGATGTCACGGCCACGGTCAAACGTTGTTGACAGTCGGTCTGTCATGTCATAACGATAAGAAGTGTACTCAGATGTTCACATAGCGACAAAACGAAACAAGGTAACAATTCAAACATATTTCCGTCAAATCCAACTATTCTAATTTGTTGAGATGGTTTCAAGCCGCAGAGGTCTACAAGCACAGATATGGCTACTGATCCCACTTGGCTAGGCCTCGTGCCCTCGCCAAATTGTTTCGAAATTTATATCTCCAAAGTTGCCAAAACTTATGAAATGCCTTAGCTGCGTCACAGTTAGACACATATTTTCAGTATATTAGACTGTTCTTTTGATAATGATAGCAATTATCCCTGTAGTTTATCCAGATTCCCGATGGTTAATTCTGACTCAATCGCCGAATGACGAGTGCGACGCCATGTTTGTTTATAAACAGTGAAAGTAGTCCCTACTTGACCTGTGATATTTGCATCTCTATCCGCATATGACCCCAACGGATATCGTTTTTATCCGTTGGCTTTATCCTGCCGAGAAACCTACCCTTTATATGATAAAGTGATTTACTGGACACAAAATGGCCGAGTCTAACATACACAAGGTTTGAAAGCAGACATAAAAGCATACAGAGAACATCCACTGGAATGCCGGATATTTGTATGCATGTTCAGGAAAGAATGCTACTATTTCATAATTTGGATCCATGTAAAATAAATTTCCATACATTCTCATTCAAAAACTCCCAACACACATGGATTTATCTAGACCAGCTCAGACAATGATATTCAGGCCCTGAATCTGCAGCAAATGACAGTAATTGATATCATAAAATAACACCAACAAGTCACTGAATGATTAAGTAATATAGTCAAATAGTTGTGTAGAAATTGAAGGGACCTATGTAAATACTTCGAGTTATCCGAAGTTCGACACAACTAAAAATGATGAATAAAGAAGGAATATGCTGGGACCAAGCTTTTACTTCGAGACAACCGTAAGCTCGAGGCATCAAAGTTTGACACAACGATGTATGACTTCATTATTAATATTATTATTGTTGTTGTTGTTGTTATTATTATTATTATAATTATTATTTACAGATTAAAATAAAAAATGCAGCAAAGAGGGTTTGGGTGATCCTGGCACAGTCAGGCAGGTTAGGCTCATCATCAGCTCAGGGCCCTTGCCCCCTCTACACGCAGTCCAGACAGCGAATGTGACTTCTCCTAAGAAGCGCTGCCTAGTCAAACCCACCCAGAACTTTTCGGAGAATGTGAAGACTCCCCAACACTGCAGCCTTCTGCATTACCCATTGTCAGAAGGGCTGTATTCCTGGTAGCAAACCCAGGTATTATAATAATAATTTACAGATTAAAATAAATGATGATGATGATGATGATGATAATTATTATTATTATTTGTACCTTAATTGATATTCATGAATAAACACCAACTAATCATGTACAACATATAAGGAAAATACTTTTTAATAGTAATGCTCTAGGACATCGTACCTATTTGCATATGAAGCCAAATGGCTGCGGCTATTCGTGGCCCTGTAGGAGAGGCAGACAGAGGGTGGGCCGACAAGTCTGTTGTAACTAATGACATGAATAATGAAGAGTCCCCATGGGCATACTCCCATGCTGTGACTAACAGCAGGAATACCTACATCATCAATCATTGAGGGCACCCTGGTGTACTCAGTACTGACGACAGTGTACTGAATGAAGGCTAGGGGGAGAGGCAGGGACAGGGAGAAACAGCAGGAATACCTACATCATCAATCCTTGAGGGCACCCTGGTGTACTCAGTACTGACGACAGTGTACTGAATGAAGGCTAGGGGGAGGGGCGGGGACAGGCAGAAACAGCAGGAATACCTACATCATCAATCATTGAGGGCACCCTGGTGTACTCCGTACTGACGACAGTGTACTGAATGAAGGCTAGGGGGAGAGGCAGGGACAGGGAGAAACAGCAGGAATACCTACATCATCAATCATTGAGGGCACCCTGGTGTACTCCGTACTGACGACAGTGTACTGAATGAAGGCTAGGGGGAGAGGCAGGGACAGGGAGAAACAGCAGGAATACCTACATCATCAATCATTGAGGGCACCCTGGTGTACTCCGTACTGACGACAGTGTACTGAATGAAGGCTAGGGGGAGAGGCAGGGACAGGGAGAAACAGCAGGAATACCTACATCATCAGTCATTGAGGGCACCCTGGTGTACTCAGTACTGACTACGGTGTACTGAATGAAGGCTAGGGGGAGAGGCAGGGACAGGGAGAAACAGCAGGAATACCTACATCATCAATCATTGAGGGCACCCTGGTGTACTCAGTACTGACTACGGTGTACTGAATGAAGGCTAGGGGGAGGGGCGGGGACAGGGAGAAATAGACACACAGATGGAAAGAGAGAAGGAGGAAAGAATCAGGGAGGCAAAGAGGAGGGATGGAGGCAAGAAGGAAAGGGCGAGAGGGATGGCAGATGGAAAGAGAGGAGGGATGGAGGCAAGAAGGAGAGACTGAAGAAGGGAGAGAGAGAAGGAGGGATGTGGCAAGGAGAGAAGGGAGAAGGGAGAGAGGAAGACAGATGGAAAGAGAGAGGAATGAATAGGAAGGGAAGATGGATAGAAAGAGATAAAGGGTGGAGGCAAGAAGGAGAGAAGGGAGAAGGGAAAGAGGAAGACAGATGGAAAGGGGGATGGAGGCAAGAAGGAAAGGGCGAGAGGGATGGCAGATGGAAAGAGAGGAGGGATGGAGGCAAGAAGGAGAAAATGGAGAAGGGATAGAGAGGAGGGATGGAGGCAAGGAGAGAAGTAGATAAGAAGACAGATGGAAAGAGGGATGGAGGCAGAAAGGAGAAAAGGGAGAGGGAGAAAGGAAGACAGATGGAAAGAGAGAGGGAGTGATGAGGCAGGAATTACAAAAGGGAAAAGATGGAAGGAGAGTAACAATCAAATATATTAGAGAAAGAAGAAACAAAGGAGAGTGACACTGAGATGAGTGAGTGACAAGAGGAGGGGGACCAGCCAGAGAGATTTATTAAAAAAGTTTTATCTCTTGTTTAACACACACAAAGGTTTGACTGAGTCAACACATATATCTAAACACTGATATCACAGTTGTCATAGCTTTAGGAACAATACCAGTCATGTTTGGTGGAGCATTTACAAAGGGATAATGTGAGACCCAGTGATAACTGACTACTGACGAAGGAGACAATGTGGACCACACATGTACCGCCGCCACCTTGGCCGTCACAGCTAGTGTACATCTCACACCACAACCTGGGGACACTGATAACATCGTCCCACAAGGCCATGGCTGTCTCCATCATGCATGGGGGTCTGTACAAGCCACAGTGTCACGCTATAGACAGGCTGTGATTTCCCATTGATAAGACTGTACTACCGCAGTCAAAATCGACCTGTGCAGCATTAATTAATAAGCAGACTGCACTGAGTGCATTTGGTAAGATATTCTACAAACAGGCTTATGGTCTAAACATTGATTTTCACAAAAATGTGAAAATGGATTGGTAAACAAGCGAAACGCTTATGTTAATACCGCTCCGTTACATATAAGACATGATACAATAAATACATCAATGAAGGTTAGATGTAACAAATGAATGGTACATGCCAAGCTAGATGTGTATATATGATAAATCTATTTGCAGTTTATATTAAACAATTAATTCAGCTGAAAATCTGCCAATATGAATCAATATGAAGTTTTGAAGAGAATCTAATGTTTGGATTTGCTCTTCCTTACTCAAATACAAATTTCCGCATAGCATTTGTAAAAACTACATTTCATTTCGAGGAACAAAGTAATTTGTACACACAAAAAAGAAGTGTAAAGCATCTTCGGTATGATATCCACAGGAACAAGTTTTGTATCCAAAATATATCTCTCATACTGATCTGCGGTAAGATCGCTGCAGCCAAGCCTGGGGCGACTGTGAATAATTTGACATAACCAGTTTCCATACTTGAAATCCCAGTGTGTACCATCATCTCCCCTAACAGACTTATAAAGATCACTTGCTTCAAATTTATACCATGCACACAAGATCTAAACAAATTGAAACACAAATAATTTCATTATACACGGTACCGGTGCATTCTTTTTCTGTATACTGCCAGTTGTAAACTGCAGCCTGCACTTGGTGCAGTGGAGAAAAAAACCAAGAAATTTTTTTTTCTGTACTCTACAGATTGCTAATCTTCACTATATACATGTTTAATGTTCCAGTAAAGTACATGGTGCAGTCAGCTTATCTGTTGTGCAGTCAGTGGTAAACTGCAGTCTGCACTACGTGCAATGGAGAAAAAACCCACGAAATCGTACCCTTCTATACAAGCCACACTGCGCACCACAATGCTTGCATAAATCAGCAGAAGATATTTTGTCAATAGATTAGAATATTTTGGATGTCACGTACAGGTAATTCAGTCATAGAATTCATAGTTCATAGAACTTTTATGCTGGAATCAAGCTAAAGGAATAATTGTGGGAGTCAAACCTGGGCATCCGACATTGCAAGCTAACACCTTAACCACTCAGCTACCCCACCTCCCCTAAAACACATACCACACCTGAAGATCCGGGGTAGAATAGGTCTTCAGCAACCCATGCTTGCAGTAAAAGGCAACTATGCTTGTCGTAAGAGGCGACTAACGGGATCGGGTAGTCAGGCTCGCTGACTTGATTGATGCATGTCATCAATCCCAATTGCGTGGATCGATGTTTATGATGTCAATTATTGGATTGTCTGGCCCAGACTCGATTATTTACAGACCACCATCATATAGCTGAAATATTGCTGAGTGCGGCATTAAACAACAAACCACCCAACCAACCAACCAACAAAATCATAAATTGTACCATTTTAGTAAAGATCACCAACTCACACAAACATGCTGTCCCATTAATGCAAATCAAATCTTGTTGACAATCTGAACAACCAAGGAAGCCAATCAACAGATATCGTATATAGATACAGCTTTGACCAAAATATTTAACAAACACGTCATGAAACATAACACTTAACAAGGCCCAATTTAACCGAAATCTTACAGTAAACCGATGTTCTAAAATACACTGGAACAATTAAAACAACCAACTCAACTTACAAACACCAACAACAGAGACCAAGTAATAAAACCAACAAACTCACAACTGTGGTCTGGAACAACTGTCACATCAACTGTCCTGTCTCCAAGTGTCATTCTATCCGGCCATGCCCTACAAGTCCCTAGCCAGCTTCATTATCCGCCCGGCTGATTAGATTAGATATAGTCCCAGGAACAATGGACACCAGCAACTTTTAAACCATGACTACAAAACTGGGAATTACACCGAAATAAGCTGGTAATAACATGCATGGAGAATACATTTATCTGCAGTAAGACTCAGTTAGCCAATATTACATTCATCAATCTACTTATCTCCCTTTGAAGAAGTCTTTACAGGACCAGGTATTGGTGTCAAAGCAAGGACCGAGCCTGGGGATCGAATTACATCAAAGACATTTATCTGCTACAAGATCTATGTGTTTCTACCATATCTGTAAACCTCCTGCCAGGAAAGTGCAGAGACACATATTAGCACTAATCTGCACAGGATTCTTCAACACAGGCAACACCTCCAGCTAGGCTCATGATTTCAATGTTCTTTCTTTGTAACTTGTTCTTGTCACGCTATGGCTGCAATACTGTCGAAGTGACTTTAATTTTAACTCACTCACTCATTCATGATTTCAAAGCTATCCATTTCATTTGTTTGACGCTTAGGCTTGCACAAGTCTCTAAGGTATTATAAGTTTTAATCATAATTACTAGATTATTTAAAAGACAGGCATCCATGTACTTATCTAGTCTTGCCTATTATAAGGATAGAATTACTGTACACCCAGGTACTTATCATTCAGTACAGCCTTGGAGCGAGGCTATTTAATGCTTCACTCATTGAGTTATTGAGTTAGTGAGTGAGTATGGTTTTACGCCGCTTTTAGCAAAATTCCAGCAATATCACGGCAGGGGACACCAGAAATGGGCTTCACACATTGTACCCATGTCGGGGTTTCACTCAGCAATATTCAAGCTATATGACGGCAGTCTGTAAATAATCCAGGGATTGACATCATGAACATCAATCTACGCAGCCAGGGCCAAATATTGTTTAACATTGTCACAAGTTCTGATGTTCAATCAGTTTGGCCCTCACTCTATGAAGCATCTCTAATAAACTCACACAAAGTGAAAGTCTGTTCTTAAATACAAAAAAGTTGCAATAGGTGATGATCATTTTACAACTTAATAGTGAACACTTGGACACAGCAGCATAATAGGGGTGAAACTTGGTATACAATCAAACATTGTTATCTCGAAAACTGAGCTGGACCATGTTGTAACTTCGAGATATCCAAACATTCGAGATAACGAGGCTGAACATCTAACACAATTATAGCAATACGATAGCTTACACAAAATCTTCAGAACACAACACATGTATGTGATGACAAATTGAAATGTATTTTGCCAGCAATGATTAATAACAATTGTGACAAACTATGTTTTGTTTGTTTGTTGTTGAATGCCACACTCAGCAATATTACAGCTATATGACAGCGGTTTGTAAATAATAGGGACTGGACCAGACAATACAGTGATTGACATCATGAGCATCGGTCCACGCAATTGGGATACGATGACATGCATCAACCAAGTCAGCGAGCCTGACCACCCGATCCCATTAGTCGCCTCTTACGACAAGCATAGTCGCATTTTACTGCAAGCATGGGTTGCTGAAGCCCTATTCTACCCCGGATCTTCACAGGACGGGTTCCTACTTTGACTTCACTGACAAAGTAGGGACCCGTTCCAAGGTTCAAGATAGTGCTATGTATATTTATCTTGATTTCTAGATAAGCGGGAAAATGTGTATGTATGTATATAGTGAGGTGGTTGGTAATGGAGAATAGGTTAGAGATACCAGTACATTTAAGAAAACTGAGTTCAAGATATAGAGAATCTCATGGTAACCAATGATGTCACAATGGTCTGCAAAGCATTGTGATGCAATTTCATTGCAGCGATTTCTACCGTGTAGATATCTGATGGCTGCAATACTCACCCAAGCGACATCTCCTGTGGGAGACACTTTTGGATGATAAAGCTATGTTCGACTGTATGTTGGACTAACATACAAATGGCATATACCGTATTCAACGTAATAAGCGCCCCACTCTAATAAGCACCCATGGCGATATTTGCTAATATATTGGCTAGTGAACAATCCCAGTTAGCACCCATTCCAATTGATCAATGTACACAAGACTTATTTATTCGTGTATAATATGTACTCGTGTGTTATATGCACCCTTAATTATGGACAATTAAATTCTGGAAAAATATATCTGTCGTGTATAATACGCACAGATTTTTCTTGTGTCATTTCAGGCTGTCAGCATAAACCACAAAACTTACAATCTTTTAACTTTTTTTTCCATAAAAATTATATTCTAACAAGAGCCCTCTATTTCTAATTTTGAGAACGCCATGAGCGCCTATTACGTCGAATACGGTAAGTTGGTTTCAATGAAACAGCACGTACTGAAAAGACAGATATGATGTAATATAAAGTTTGACATAAGGGAACCACATATAGTGAAAAGAGTGATACAACAGATCACTCACAGCCAAAATTGGATATATAAGGGCCACACCTACTGAAATATTAGGTGAGGTGAGGTGAAAGGGGGTTAAACGTCGCATCCAAGATTATTGCACTTATATAGCGACGTGCATGCACGTGTGTGTGTGGCTGCTTGTATTAGTCCGGACTGATGCCGATTTATAGTGCTAGCACACTGAGATACCATGCAGCAGTTTAACATGAATACCCCACTCAGACACAGTATACTGACTCCGAGCCGACCAGTCCTTGTTTTAGCCCCTTAATGCCGAGCGCCAGACAGGGTAACAACAAGTACCATCTTTTAACATCTTTTGGTATGACGCGGCCGGGGATCGAACCCCGGACCTTCCGCCCTCCGGGCGGACGTTCTACCACTAGACCATGGAGGCGGTCACTGAAATATTAAGTCTTTGAAAGGCATTTAGAAGTGATACACATAAGGGATCATTCACCTGATGAAGGAGTAAGCATATACTCCGAAACGTTGTGTTCCTCATAATGAAGAAGTTGATATCCATAAATTGTACGTAACAGCCACATGAACTTCAATTTTAGCATACTGAATAACATTGTTGATTAGAATCTCAACTACTGGTCATTATATAGTTTTAACAGTTTTTATTTTCAGCATATTCAAATCTCTCCAAAGAACATGACAATTAATTGGTTTTCGATTTCAGAAGTTTTCCATTCTCCAGCAGACACGCGTTTGTGAAAGTGCTGCCTTCATTTCGCTGACAGAGTCGTCTTGGAATATTTGACAGGACACTACCATCCTCTTCTAAAACCACTCCAGTCATGTCTGATATCCAGGTAATGCAGGCTTCCCACTTCACAGAGACAGGTGAGAGACAACATGGAAAGTCTGGGGAGACAGTGTGGGGATTTAGTGGGGGGTGTAGGGAGTAGGGGGTAGGGGGTACGAATGAAAGGGTATAGAATAGACAGCACAAAGAGAGAGTGGAGAGACAGCACAAGGAGAGAGTGGAGAGACAGCACAGAGGAAGAGTGGAGAGACAGCACAAAGAGAGAGTGGAGAGACAGCACAAAGAGAGAGTGGAGAGGCAGCACAAAGAGAGAGTGGAGAGGCAGCACAAAGAGAGAGTGGAGAGACAGCACAAAGACAGAGTGGAGACAGCACAGAGGAAGAGTGGAGAGACAGCACAAAGAGAGAGTGGAGAGAAAGCACAAAGAGAGTGGAGAGACAGCACAAAGAGAGAGTGGAGAGACAGCACAAAGAGAGAGTGGAGAGAAAGCACAAAGAGAGAGTGGAGAGACAGCACAAAGAGAGAGTGGAGAGACAGCACAAAGAGAGAGTGGAGAGACAGCACAAAGAGAGAGTGGAGAGGCAGCACAAAGAGAGAGTGGAGAGACAGCACAAAGAGAGAGTGGAGAGACAGCACAAAGACAGAGTGGAGACAGCACAGAGGAAGAGTGGAGAGACAGCACAAAGAGAGAGTGGAGAGACAGCACAAAGAGAGAGTGGAGAGACAGCACAAAGAGAGTGGAGAGGCAGCACAAAGAGAGAGTGGAGAGACAGCACAAAGAGAGAGTGGAGAGAAAGCACAAAGAGAGAGTGGAGAGACAGCACAAAGAGAGAGTGGAGAGGCAGCACAAAGAGAGAGTGGAGAGACAGCACAAAGAGAGAGTGGAGAGACAGCACAAAGAGAGAGTGGAGAGACAGCACAAAGAGAGAGTGGAGAGACAGCACAAAGAGAGAGCGGAGAGACAGCACAAAGAGAGAGTGGAGAGACAGCACAAAGACAGAGTGGAGAGGCAGCACAAAGAGAGAGTGGAGAGACAGCACAAAGAGAGAGTGGAGAGACAGCACAAAGAGAGAGTGGAGAGACAGCACAAAGAGAGAGTGGAGAGGCAGCACAAAGAGAGAGTGGAGAGACAGCACAAAGAGAGAGTGGAGAGGCAGCACAAATAGAGAGTGGAGAGACAGCACAAAGAGAGAGTGGAGAGACAGCACAAAGAGAGAGTGGAGAGACAGCACAAAGACAGAGTGGAGAGACAGCACAAAGAGAGAGTGGAGAGACAGCACAAAGAGAGAGTGGAGAGACAGCACAAAGAGAGAGCAGAGAGACAGCACAAAGAGAGAGTGGAGAGACAGCACAAAGAGAGAGTGGAGAGACAGCACAAAGAGAGAGTGGAGAGACAGCACAAAGAGAGAGTGGAGAGACAGCACAAAGAGAGTGGAGAGACAGCACTAAGAGAGAGTGGAGAGACAGCACAAAGAGAGAGTGGAGAGACAGCACAAAGAGAGTGGAGAGACAGCACAAAGAGAGAGTGGAGAGACAGCACAAAGAGAGAGTGGAGAGACAGCACAAAGAGAGAGTGGAGAGACAGCACAAAGAGAGAGTGGAGAGACAACCCCAAAAGACAGTTTAGGTTGTTGTTATTGTTTTGGGATTTTTGCTTGTGTTCATTTGTTTTCTTTGGGGGGTGGGGTGGAGGAGAAAAGAGACAAGGGAAGAGTCAGCTCCAAGAAACATTGGGTGAGTCAGCTCCAAGAGACAGCAGAGAAACAGCAAGGAGAGACGTTAGACGGAGACAAGGGGAGAGTCAGCTCCAAGAGACAGCAGAGAAACAGCAAGGAGAGACGTTAGACGGAGACAAGGGAAGAGTCAGCTCCAAGAGACAGCAGAGAAACAGCAAGGAGAGACGTTAGACGGAGACAAGGGAAGAGTCAGCTCCAAGAGACAGCAGAGAAACAGCAAGGAGAGACGTTAGACGGAGACAAGGGAAGAGTCAGCTCCAAGAGACAGCAGAGAAACAGCAAGGAGAGACGTTAGACGGAGACAAGGGGAGAGTCAGCTCCAAGAGACAGCAGAGAAACAGCAAGGAGAGACGTTAGACGGAGACAAGGGGAGAGTCAGCTCCAAGAGACAGCAGAGAAACAGCAAGGAGAGACGTTAGACGGAGACAAGGGGAGAGTCAGCTCCAAGAGACAGCAGAGAACCAGCAAGGAGAGACGTTAGACGGAGACAAGGGAAGAGTCAGCTCCAAGAGACATGGGGTGAGTCAGCTCATAGAGACAGCAGAGAACCAGCAAGGAGAGACATTAGACGGAGACAAGGGGAGAGTCAGCTCCAAGAGACAGCAGAGAAACAGCAAGGAGAGACTTTAGACGGAGACAAGGGGAGGGTCAGCTCCAAGAGACAGCAGAGAACCAGCAAGGAGAGACGTTAGACAGAGACAAGGGAAGAGTCAGCTCCAAGAGACAGCAGAGAACCAGCATGGAGAGACATTAGACGGAGACAAGGGGAGAGTCAGCTCCAAGAGACAGCAGAGAACCAGCAAGGAGAGACATTAGACGGAGACAAGGGGAGAGTCAGCTCCAAGAGACAGCAGAGAAACAGCATGGAGAGACATAAGACGGAGACAAGGGGAGAGTCAGCTCCAAGAGACAGCAGAGAACCAGCAAGGAGAGACGTTAGACGGAGACAAGGGGAGAGTCAGCTCCAAGAGACAGCAGAGAACCAGCATGGAGAGACATTAGACGGAGACAAGGGGAGAGTCAGCTCCAAGAGACATGGGGTGAGTCAGCTCATAGAGACAGCAGAGAACCAGCAAGGAGAGACATTAGACGGAGACAAGGGGAGAGTCAGCTCCAAGAAAAAATGGTGAAAAAATAATTCATTATATCTGCCTTGTCAGAGAGGGCGTACCAACAGTATGGAACTGCTGCCACTACATTTACACAGAGTTGGTAATTACGGATACCAGACAATGTGTGGCATCTCCTCCCTGAACTACATCCATGTTGCTCATGACGACACACAGAAGTCCTTCAAGAGGTTACCTGTCTCCACAGCCATGATCATCGGCCCACCAAATGTCACATCAAATGCTTAATCTCCAGTTTCACACCAAAACTTGCTTCTGCCGGAGACAAAACAGCAGCAAGTGGGAGGGGGTGGAAGATTGGATGTCCACATTGCCACGGGAGATGTCATCTAACAACAACACACCCTCCACCAGTGATACCCTCTCTAACACCAAGCCCTCAGACAGATACACAACCTCTCTAACACCAAGCCCCCAGACAGATACCCCCCTATTCTTACAGTGACACAAGTCCTCCACCAGTGATACCCTCTCTAACACCAAGCCCCCAGACAGATACCCCCCTATTCTTACAGTGACACAAGTCCTCCACCAGTGACAGCCTCTCTAACACCAAGCCCTCAGACAGATACACCCCTATTCTTACAGTGACACAAGTCCTCCACCAGTGATACCCTCTCTAACACCAAGCCCCCAGACATATACCCCCCTATTCTTACAGTGACACAAGTCCTCCACCAGTGACAGCCTCTCTAACACCAAGCCCCCAGACAGATACCCCCCTATTCTTACAGTGACACAAGCCCTCCACCAGTGACAGCCTCTCTAACACCAAGCCCTCAGACAGATACACCCCTATTCTTACAGTGACACAAGTCCTCCACCAGTGACAGCCTCTCTAACACCAAGCCCTCAGACAGATACACCCCTATTCTTACAGTGACACAAGCCCTCCACCAGTGACAGCCTCTCTAACACCAAGCCCTCAGACAGATACACCCCTATTCTTACAGTGACACAAGCCCTCCACCAGTGACACAAGCCCTCCACCAGTGATACCCTCTCTAACACCAAGCCCTCAGACAGATACACCCCTATTCTTACAGTGACACAAGGCCTCCACCAGTGACAGCCTCTCTAACACCAAGCCCTCAGACAGATACACCCCTATTCTTACAGTGACACAAGCCCTCCACCAGTGACACCCTCTCTAACACCAAGCCCCCAGACAGATACCCCCCTATTCTTACAGTGACACAAGTCCTCCACCAGTGATACCCTCTCTAACACCAAGCCCCCAGACAGATACCCCCCTATTCTTACAGTGACACAAGTCCTCCACCAGTGACAGCCTCTCTAACACCAAGCCCTCAGACAGATACACCCCTATTCTTACAGTGACACAAGTCCTCCACCAGTGATACCCTCTCTAACACCAAGCCCCCAGACATATACCCCCCTATTCTTACAGTGACACAAGTCCTCCACCAGTGACAGCCTCTCTAACACCAAGCCCCCAGACAGATACCCCCCTATTCTTACAGTGACACAAGCCCTCCACCAGTGACACCCTCTCTAACACCAAGCCCTCAGACAGATACACCCCTATTCTTACAGTGACACAAGTCCTCCACCAGTGACAGCCTCTCTAACACCAAGCCCTCAGACAGATACACCCCTATTCTTACAGTGACACAAGCCCTCCACCAGTGACAGCCTCTCTAACACCAAGCCCTCAGACAGATACACCCCTATTCTTACAGTGACACAAGCCCTCCACCAGTGACACAAGCCCTCCACCAGTGATACCCTCTCTAACACCAAGCCCTCAGACAGATACACCCCTATTCTTACAGTGACACAAGGCCTCCACCAGTGACAGCCTCTCTAACACCAAGCCCTCAGACAGATACACCCCTATTCTTACAGTGACACAAGCCCTCCACCAGTGACACCCTCTCTAACACCAAGCCCCCAGACAGATACCCCCCTATTCTTACAGTGACACAAGCCCTCCACCAGTGACACAAGCCCTCCACCAGTGACACAAGCCCTCCACCAGTGACACCCTCTCTAACACCAAGCCCCCAGACAGATACCCCCCTATTCTTACAGTGACACAAGCCCTCCACCAGTGACACAAGTCCTCCACCAGTGACAGCCTCTCTAACACCAAGCCCTCAGACATATACACCCCTATTCTTACAGTGACACAAGCCCTCCACCAGTGACACCCTCTCTAACACCAAGCCCTCAGACATATACACCCCTATTCTTACAGTGACACAAGTCCTCCACCAGTGACATCCCTACAAGATGACATCCCTACAAGATGACATCCCTACAAGATGACATCCTCACTCAGTTCCGCAGGGACTGATCAATGGATTGCACATTATGTTTTATCGTCACAGGATTGCAAAATCAATACAATCCAGAATTTCCCCTTGTACCATAAAACTGTCCTCCCACACTGGCCTGATTCTAAGGCTAGTTACCCAGGTCATAAAACAGTTTGTATACTGCTTGTTATGAACACAGCAACTTGTTAAAAACAGTCGGCAATGTCCCCCAGCTTCCAAGCAAAGCATGTCTCCGACTCGGTGAAATATTGGAAATCTCCAATCACGCAATCAGATTCCTCCTTTCTGACTCTTGTTTCTTGCCTCTCCAATTACTAAATAGTTAGAACGCATTTCTTAGCAACCCAATTTCTGGCCATTTCTCATTTTTTAACAATCCAATTCGGCTGAAAAAATGACATTGAACTCAATCTAGGGGATAATCCATTTGTCAAATTCCATGAAAAAATTCCTGCAACATGATAGGCCAATACTGTGTTGACATTTCATTTCTAATCCACAATTAATACCAAATCTGATAACAGACATTGATTTTCTGTACAACATGACTGACTCACTTTACTTTGAAGGCCCAATTTTCCATACTCCACAATCTTTGCTAAGGATATCGCTCAAGTAACGAACACACAAATTTGGACACCTGCAAACCTAATACAGTAAACTACAGTTATAATGAACTCGAAGGGACCACTAATATATAAGCATATATACAACAAATGGTCGGGACTAAAAAATTCTGTTCCTTATAGTGAAACATTTTTGAAACAATTACTCATGACACAATAACCATTGACACAAGTAGCCAACACAGAATATGCACTACAAGAATCGTTGACAAATGAACAACTTTACTCCAGAGTGAGTGAGTGAGTTTGGATAAACACCATTTGAACAGTATTCCAGTCATATCACGTCGTGTCAGCTTAATGTGGGCGGGAAGCCTAAGTGATGCAGGTCTCAGATGTTTACAACTTTGGTGAAACCCACGAGCATCACTTTGGTGCTGACACACTTGTGTGTTATATGTACCCTTAATTATACATAGCCAATTAAATTCTGGAAAATATATCTGTCGTGTATAATACGCACAGACTTTTCTTTTGTATCATTTCAGGCTGTCAGCATAAACCACGAAATTTACGATCTTTCAACTCTGTTTTTTTCTTACCAAAATTATATTCGAATAAGAGCCCCCTATTTCTAATTTAGAGATCGCCGTGGGCACTTATTACGTCAAATACGGTATGTAAATTCATATTCCTTTGAAACATCCAATTATGAAACATCCCAAAAAATTCAAAAAAATTGGTTAGTATCTACAATTCTAAAGGATTTCAACAAATTCCTTAACAGATGTTGAACAGTATATAACTTTTTTTAAAGAGGGCAATTACATTGTGAATGATCACCACCATGCAAAACTTTCAAAAGCAGTGTGTTTGTCTTCATTATAGATTCTGTATAGAGCCCAAAGCCCCATGGGTACAGACAATGGTTAGAATTTGATAGACCTTCTGGATACGGGCAAGTTGGGAAGATATTTGGGGCCCACCTTCACTGAGGGAAACTAATTAAGCACCAGGAACAGACAAAACATGAAAGTGACGCATGAAATCGGGAAGCTACAGATTGAGCTGGCACCAGTTTTTTTAAGAATACAGCAGGTTCCAAGATGTGCCACTGTTCCGTATCGATGAAAACATCCACATTAGCCTGGTACGGAATCACTCAACCGTGACAGTGGCAGACATTCAGACTCAGTCGACCATGCAGAGATTAGTCTGGTGTCACCTGAGGAGTCCGGAGTGGTTAAGGGCGGTGGGGTAGCCTTGTGTTAAAGTGTTTGCTTGTCTGGGTTTGATTCCCACATTGGTTACAGTGTGTTAAATTCATTTCTGGTGATCCCCGCCATTATATTCGTGGAATATTGCTAAAAGCAATGTAAAATCCAACTCACTTGCAGTAGGAGTTTAAGTGTATCTCATCATGCCAAGACTAGGTTCAATTCGCTACAAAGATACAATGTTAAAATCACTCCCTAAACCGAGTGAGTAGAGTTCTACAATGGTTTACAGTTTGATCCCCAAGTGTACAGTCCATTCAGTAGGGCATAAAATCTTTCTTGAGCCATATTCTCACAATAATAATCATAATATGTGCATTTATAATACGCCTATTTCCAATACCCAAGTGGATGCTCATAGCGCTACACTATCATTACCCTGGTCAATGGATCAGTGTGCACTCGATTTTCATTCTCAGCTCCCTGGGGAGTATACAACCCAAGCTTCCTGTGAGGCACTATAAGGTTAACAGCCACATTACCATAATCTATACCCTTTATCACAGAAGGGTCACCAAGCCTGCCACATCCCACTTTACCCATCAGGACCCAGCGAAGGTCATACATGTAAATTTCGCAAAGGATATTCTAGTCACAGTCATCCAATTACATCCCTTCACAAACATTTTTCTTCACCAAACTTCTCAAAGCAATTTCCTTCTTCTTTTCAAAATGATGCCTAAGTGCTAAAAAGTGCTACCATCACAACCCAAGAGGAAATCCAAACAGCCTAAAGATAGCCAACCAGAGGAAGCAGACGTCAAAAGCAAATGGCCGCGCATGTCATGATCGCCCCCAGACCGGGCCACTTCCTCCCTGACAACCTTATGGGGCTGGAGGAAGAACTTGACAGCATCTCACAGCGTCCAGCCGGTCAACTCCATGAATAATTCCACGCCTGCCCACAAAGCCTGTCCCGAGTTGGACTTGATGCATAGGCTCACCACGACACTTGCATATAGCAGCACACCGAATTGCTATTGTATAAACCAGAACTTTCTATGTCATCATCCATTCATCTTAATGAGGTGAGGTGAGGTGAGGTGAGGTGAGGTGAGGTGAGGTGAGGTGAGGTGAGGTGAGGCGTGGTGTGGTGTGGTGTGGTGAAATGGGGTTTAATGTCACGTTTATGCTTACTGCACTTATATAGTGACATGCATGCAAGTTTTTTGTGTGACTTCTTTAAAAGTGCTAGCCTACTGAAATACCATGGTGTAGTGTAACATGGATACACCACTCATACACAGTACACAGACTCCAAGTCCACCAGTCCCAGCAATATGCTGATACAACCACAAACAACATAGAAATATGACCTTGAGCAGATACACTCCTGGGCAATACGGTGATATCTTCATGGGCAATATGCTGATACAACCAAAGGCAATATGATACAACCCCAGGCAATATGCGGATGTGATCCCAAGCGGGATGTGGTATGACCCTGGCAATATGCGGATGTGATCCAGGTGGGATATGATACGACCCTGGGCAATCTGCTGATGTGATCCAGGTGGGATATGATACGACCCTGGGCAATCTGCTGATGTGATCCCAGTGAGATATGATACTACCCTGGGCAATATGCTGATGTGATCCTGGGGTGATATGATACGACCCCAGGCAATATACTGATATGATTCCAGGGCATATGATACGACCCTGGGAAATATGCTGATGTGATTCCAGGACATATGATACGACCCCGAGCAATATACTGATATGATTCCAGGGTATATGATACGACCCTGGGCAATATGCTGATGTGATTGCAGGGCATATGATATCCGTGAAGATCCAGGGTAGAATAGGTCTTCAGTAACCCATGCTTGCCGTATAAGGCGACTATGCTTGTCGTAAGAGGCGACTAGCGGGATCAGGTGGTCAGGCTCACTGACTTGTTTGATGCATGTCATCGTATCCCAATTGCATGGATCGATGCTCATGATGTCAATCACTGGATTGTCTGGTCCAGACTCGATTATTTACAGACCGCTGTCATATAGACGGATAATTGCTGAGTGCAAACAAACAAACAAAAAAATGAACAGAATATGATACGACCCTGGGCAATATTGTGATGTGATTCCAGGGCATGTGACACGACCTCGGGCAATATGCTGATGTGATCCCAGGGGCATATGATACGACCTTGGGCTAAGCCAGTGTGACAACCCTGCAATACGGTAACCTGGATCACGACAGCTGGGGTCCCTCACAATGCTCCCAGCTGAACCAGTGTGACAGCTCTAGCCGCCATCATCCAGTTAGCAGGGCAAATTGATGTTGTTCATTTGCATAATGAAATTTGTACTTGGAATAAGAATGATTAGACCCACTTGAAGGGTACACGACGACAGCAACTGTTGTTTTTCTTCATCAGATTGCCATGCTAACGACAGGCGTGGTGGCCTGGTCTCTTCAGAAAGTCAAATTATCAAGCCACATTCCAAAGTACCGGGTTTAAAACTTGCTTTTATCATCCAAAACTGGCTCCCACACAAGATATGGCTTGGATGAGATCAAGCGTTATCTACACTGTAGATATCGCTGCAATGAAATTACATCATAATGCTTTGCAGACCATTGTGACGTCACTGGTTACCATGACGTCACAATCAAATGACATCACTTATGGCTCTGCTACTGAAGCTGTTTTCAGTACTTTTTACACTGAAGACACTGCTCATTCCTGTCTACAAATTGAAAAAGTTGAAAGAATGATGTTGGATGATAAATAAAATCTCACCCTCGTGTCTTTTGATATCAAATATATCAACACTCGTTGATAAAAGTGGCAAAAATCCTCGGCAAGCCTTGGAATTTTTCCACTTTTATCAACTCGTGTTGATATATTTTATATCAAAAGACACGAGGGTGAGATTCTCTATATCTAACTGAAGATAGGAATTTCTGACCTATTTTGTCAGCATATTAGAAAAAAAAGTAAACATGACCTAGATCCAATCAATAAGTACAAATTCTACCATGACTTTGAAGGATGACCAAATTTGATTGATTAATTTTACCAAATTTGAAGTGATTAATGAGCGATAACCAGTTCTGACCGCATCACTGCATTGAATATGTGCAGAACAAAAGGTGTCCACTTTTTATGAAAGGCTAAAGAAATTTAGCGTTGTATAATCAATCATGAAACATCCCAAAATATAAAACAGATTAATCATAACACAATGAAAAAAATAGAACAAATTAACTACATATGTGAGACAGTGCAAATATGACAATAAAGATGAATTGCTGCAATGACACAGCCCAAAAAACAAGTTCAACCATGCACAGCATAAACACGTAGAAAAACCAATATAAATAAATACAATTATTACCTCAAATCTTTCCTCATACTCAATGACCAGCAATGAAAATCTTCTCACATCCATCGTCAATTCAAAGGAACGCAGCAAACATCACAAAGTCAAATACACAAACTCATATCGGAGTTATTTAGAGTATATATTCCCGCAAGCCCTGGCCTTAACCCAGTGATATTGGCAGACTTCATTTCCTATACATATATGCAGAGAGATATTGGTCAGCAGCCATGGCCTGCTTTCAAACAAGACACACACCTGTTGCCTTTATTAATTTTTTTTAACATAAGCTTTGTCCAATGTTTAGTCTGACAGCTATTTGCTTCCTATCAATGTTTCCATATCAAGGCTAAATATTCACTGCAGTAGTCTGTTTACCTGTTGATAATAACCAGCATTTAATGACCACGTACATTAGCATTGGAAACATTCACATAATACAATTATTCGGTGAGGAATTTTCCATGACAGAATTAATAAACACTGGCATATGTTCTCTGAAGTTATTGCTTTATATGCTGTTCCGCCTTCATGGTCTAGTGGACGGAGCATCTGCCCAGAGAGCGGAAGATTGGTTGTTCGATCCCCTGGCCACGTCGTACCAAACAGCGTTAAAAGATGGTACTTGTTGTTACCCTGCCTGGGGCTTGGCTTTAAGTCTCAGAATGGATATCCGTGTTAAACTGGGGCATGGTATCTCAGTGGGCTAGCACTATGAAACTGTCTATATCATAAGTATATCCCATTTCACCTCTCCCATTAGTGATGAAGTTGTGGATTGAATGGTCACAATGCCTGATAGGAAATGTTCATCCTCTTTGTATTGTGACCACCTTGGAAGATGGGGACTGGATTAATTGTGTGTCATGGCGCCCCAGTAGAACGGACCGTGCTCATCTTGTTAGCCTGGTCCATACATACTTCTTCACAGGCCACCGTGATACAGCTGGTAAAGTGATAACTGTGACCCACCAACCCACCCACTCACTCACCCACCCTCCCACAACCACACTCACTCACTCACTCACCTCACTCACTCACCCTCCCAAAACCACACTCACTCACCCACTCACAACCTCACTCACTCACATACTCACCATTTCATTCATCCACTCATTTACTCACTCACTCACTCACACACCCACTCACCCTCCCACAACCTCACTCACTCTTTCTCACCCTCCCAAAACTGCACTCACATACCATCTCATTCATCCACTCATTTACTCACTCACCCACCCTCCCACAACCTCACCCACCCACTCACTCACATACCATCTCATTCATCGACTCATTAACTCACTCACCCACCCACTCACTCACCCACCCACTCACTCACATACCATCTCATTCATCATCCCCTCATTAACTCACTCACCCACCCACTCACTCACCCTCCCACAACCGCACTCACTCACTTAAGTCTCACTCTCTTACCCTCCCACAGCCACACTTACTCACTCACCCTCCCACCCAACCATTCCCTCACTCACCCATCCACCCACTCACTCACTCACAGTCACCATCTGATTCATCCACTCATTTACTCACTCACTCACCCACTCAATAACCCTCCCGCAACCTCACTCACTCACCCTCCCCCACACACACACCCCATCCACTAACTCCCCCCCCCCTCACTCAATAACCCTCCCACAACCTCACTCACCCTCCCACACACACCCCATCCACTCAATCCCCCCCCCCCCCCCCCCCACACACACACACACTCAACAATGTCAACTGCATAGGGATAGTACTTGCACTGAAGATACATAGGAGCCAAGTCTAGATACACAGAAGAGATAGCCAATCAAATAACACAAATAAACCAGCAATAAAACCCCCTCACACATCACCACTGACTTCATTAGACACAATAAACCTCATTCCCAGTGACAAATGGTTTCTGGCAAAAAGCTCCCATTTCATGTCAGTATGACGTTTCTACAAGTCATTCAATCAGAAGTAATGATACCATTCCTGCAGACATTTGTAGAATACAGAATGTAAGTAATACCCTTGACATCCTCACACAAAGCTGAGACAAACTTCAAAACCATATTTTCTGAAGCCCACTAGGAAAAAGTAACAACATTGAAACTTAGAACAAATATCAAACAGGATTTATAAGACTAGAACTGTGACCTGTGATGTAATCAGTCAGTGAAGCAGTATACCCAGAGACTATACACCTCATGCATGACTAAACTAAACTTGGACAATCCTATTTCATGCTTCATCTTTTGCACATTACTTGGTCCATACAATGCCATCTTCGAAATCAGTAATTAATGACAAGGACAGAAACCATGACATTGGAACTGCGAACTGTTACAAAATAAGTCAATGATGTACCATACCCATAAACGATCTGTACAATGCCATCTTCAAAGTCAGTGATTAAATACAAGAACAGGTTCGAGGGCATTGGAGTGAGTGAGTGATTTGGGTTTAATGCCGCTTTTAACAGTATTCCATTTATATCATGGCATGTCAGCTTAATGTGGGAGGAAAGCCCGAAGTGATGCAGGTCTCGGACGTTTACCACTTTGGTGAAACCCACGAGCACGGGTACGGTGCTGACAAACCTAGAAACATAATCGGGGCGAACCGGCTTTCATAGGTTTCTGGGGTGCCCAAGGGACGCAACTCTGCACAGCGAATTGCTGCGCCTAAGACGACTGGGCTATCCGTGCTCCCCTAGGACATTGGAACTGTGAACTGTTACGAAATAAGTCAATGATGTAACATACCCATAAACTATACTCTTCTTGCATTATTAATTAAACTATTGCAATCCGATTTCATGCTTCATCTTTTGCACATTGCCTGGTCCATACAATGCCATCTTCGAAATCAGTAATTAACGACAAGAACAGGATCTATGACATTGGAACTGCGAACTGTTACGTGACAAGTCAACGACGCAATACACCCATAACTATAAACTATAAGCTAAAGCCACACAATCCTATTTCCTGCTTCAACTTTTCACATGACCCGTTCCATACAATAACATCTTAAAGATGAGCAATCAACAACAGCTATTCCCATTCCTAACCCTATGCAACAATAGGACAAATAAAACCCTGAAAAAAAACTAACAAATTTCGATCTCAGATGCCTCGACATCTAGCCTTCCTTTCCACACACTGGAACAATATTATAATTCTCAAACCAATGCCAATAAACCGCAAACCATTTTTGCAAAAGTATGTCAAACAATGGAACAATTGAACCAACTCTATATACTCTATAGACAAAGTGTCTCACGTGTACAAGAGGCGTCAACGTCCTTCACCCATCCACAAGATAGTTCCCTATGTGCATCTGTAGTCTATGCAAACACTGGAGAATAAACGCAAACCTTCATTATCAATTTGTATCATTGATCCGGCGCCACCATCCAGGAATCAATGGACAGATTGAGGTACATGGTGTCTTCATTGACTAGCTGCCAGACACATGCAACCATGGAATAATCAGGACCTATTGGGATACATGCCCAATACCATTCTAAATTAGAACAGCTTGCTCCCAGTGGGACATACTTTCGTTATGGTTCCAGAAGCATTGTCTTCTACAAGAGTCCCTTGTATTCAACCTATGGTGTATTCAAACAGTCAACATTTAGTTAGTGGGCGTGTTTCGAATACACAACTGAGTACTATTAGTTTTAAAACTCAGGGGACGTACCCTTTGTAGACGAAACAGTTGTTTGGTTAAGTTGTTTAAATTACAAAAATAATAAAACATCTCTTTATCATAGTTACCTTGATGAGACAAATTTAGGATTTGTATTGGTCTAGAGAACAAAAAGGTTATACTGTCTACAAAGTGAATTGAGATTTTCAAATGGTTTCTGGCAGAACTGCTCCCAATCCTCTTATTGCCATGATTATCCGCCATATTGATTGCATCAACTGCACTAAGACGAAGTTATCGACTTTCTTGGAACAAGGCAATATGGAATTAAGGACAACCAGTGCTACAGGGTTCTCTGTCAACAGACAGCTTATTCCATGACCAGACACTGACTGACCCCTACCAAGTGTACACAGAGGCCAGACAAAAGACAAACTCAGACACCCACTTAAGTGTAAAGAAATGCCAATGAGTTATTGTGTCTAGATACTGTACAAAAAGGTAGTTAAAGGTAAACACGATCACTGAAGTTTTTCACATTTAGGCACAACATAAGAAGTTGCAAACCTGGTGTCTTGAGAATAAGCCAACAAAACTATGTGAGTGAGTGAGTGAGTGAGTGAGTGAGTGAGTGAGTGAGTGAGTGAGTATGGTTTTCGCCGCTTTTAGCAATATTCCAGCAATATCACAGCAGGGGACACCAGAAATGGGCTTCACACATTGTACCCATGTCGGGAAGCGAACCCGGGTCTTCGGGTTGATGAGTGAACGCTTAACCACTAGGCTACCCAACAGCCTCCAACAAAGCTAAGATAGACAGAGCTAACTGTAAAGTTTTAAATTCAAAATGAGTTAGTCTGGTTTTACACCACTTTTAGCAATATTCCAGCAATATCACGGCGGGGGACACCAGAAATGGGCTTCATACATTGTACCCATGTCTTGAATTGAACCCGGGTCCCCGGTGTGATGAGCGAACGCTTTAACCAACAGGATACCTGACCGCCCCTCAAATTCAAAATACAGCCAAAACTTGTATATAACAACATTTCAAACTTTCCTTCACATTTTGTTTGTACACAAAAGATAGGATTTTCAGAACATGTATAAATAACAGTGACTAAACCCTTTCCATATTTACAGCAACCACGTTCAGATTACCGTATTTTCTTCAGTATAGTGTGCACCAAAGTACGGCATTCATGATATATGTATCCATTCTCTATCAAATTAAGTTCGTTTCAAGGCTTCAATAGCGGTAATTTGACCGTGGTTGCTTCACACATGATTTCGCAGAAATTAATTAAAACAATATTAAAAGGAATTTTGAATAAAATTAATGAAAAAGGTTACAAACGTAAGTCTAGATATACAATGAACACTTTTTATAGCTAGACAGTGTAATTACATGATTAATTTGCGTACTTCAGTGTGGATATGTTGACATGGTATTTCTGGTGTTATGTGCTCACGGTAATGTCTTTGCGTTGGTGGAAATAAACATCAAAACTCATTATGGCATGTATCATGCACACCCCCTTCTACACAGCTGTGTTTTTTTGGAAAAAATGTGCGCACTATACTCAAGAAAATATGGTACCTCGAAATGAATTTTAGTTGACAGAGAATGGATACATATATCATAAGTGCCATGCATAAGTGACTCTTTAAAAGTCATATTTGTCGTAGGTTGACTGTTCCATGTCAACAAAGTTTTCACGATCATGAACATGAGTGTGTGAGCCTTGATGGTGACTGGTCAAATTGTACCATACCTAAAAAAATATCCGGCAATAGCTACTAATTGTACCATGTTCTACGCTTATGGTTATTATTATTCTTAATATATATGGTAAAGCTGCAACTAAAATAATATGCTTTTGGAATATATTACTTCTCATAAAATAAGAGTTTAAGATACAATTCCATTGCATCAAAAGTCTTTAACAAAAGATAAATATTTTTTTACACTATGAATCATAAACAACAGTTGTTTATGATTCATAGTGTAAAAAGATATTTTTCGCATGTGAAAAAAGATAAGAATATAGTAGCAAGCATGTACTGTTCTGTTGGTCATCTACCCACAAAGACTCCAAGTCGGCTAAACCAGTGATCGTCTATAACAGTCATCAATTATTTGGACCCTCAAGGCAGCGTTGTAGCGAGGAATCACTGTACGTAGAGGCAAACAGAGGGTTGTTGACAGTCAGTGGGGAGATGGTGTTTCATGATGTCTGTGTAGGTTGACAATTTCTGACTCAGTCAGATTGCTGACAGTCACTGTTGATTGCTACAGTTGATTGCTACAGTTGATTGCTACAGTTGAGTGCTACAGTTGATGTCGGCGTAGGTTGATGGAATCTATACCAGAAGAATGGCCAGCGGTCAGTGGTGGTCTCTCCAGACCACGACACACAGAGGGTCAACATGTGCCCCCAACATCTAGCCTCAAAGTGTCCAAGAAGTGCCCCACCAACCAGGGTTCTGTCATGAGGTGCACCTCCAGACCAAGCATATAAGTGGCAAGAAGGTGCTCCACCAACCAGGCTTGTGTCATGAGGTGCACCTCCAGACCAAGCATATAAGTGGCAAGAAGGTGCTCCACAGACCTTGTCCATCATCAAGTCGGACCCTCCAGGCCATGCCGCACATCAGGTCAACAGGTTCTGGCCACATGTCACACAAGACAACCAAAGGTCAACAGGTTCTGGCCACATGTCACACAAGACAACCAAAGGTCAACAAGTTCTGGCCACATGTCACACAAGACAACCAAAGGTCAACAAGTTCTGGCCACATGTCACACAAGACAACCAAAGGTCAACAAGTTCTGGCCACATGTCACACAAGACAACCAAAGGTCAACAAGTTCTGGCCACATGTCACACAAGACAACCAAAGGTCAACAAGTTCTGGCCACATGTCACACAAGACAACCAAAGGTCAACAAGTTCTGGCCACCTCGAAGATACCCTGGATTCAGACACAGATGGAACTCAGGATCCCTAAAAATACCTCTACATCCTTTAAAAAAAACCCACCCCACCAACAGCTCCCCACCAACCATCGAATCACTACCCATCCAACCCCCTCCAGACACTGTGCAGCCAAGTCTCTATGCAATCAGTACAACAAAGGCCACAGGCAGTATGCTGCTGTCACAAATGAGGCTCTCCTCAACATGGCCCTAGGTCCTTCTCAGTGTTATGGAATGTCTCCGTCAATATCCTGAGGACCACAATTAAGTTCA
Source organism: Haliotis rufescens (assembly GCF_023055435.1). Lineage (NCBI taxonomy): Eukaryota > Metazoa > Mollusca > Gastropoda > Lepetellida > Haliotidae > Haliotis > Haliotis rufescens. The sequence continues at coordinate 39,103,096 of NW_025964383.1, read as the reverse complement.
TCATGAGGTCAACAAAGGACAATATGATCTCTCAGTGTGCTCCTGCCAAGCTTCAGGAACACCAATCCAAAAATTACACCAGCTCACCGAAGTTTTGCCTTTAGGCCTTGCTAGCTGTTGTGATTCCAATAAAACAGCCTTCAAAATCAGGGTGTGATGGTAATGTAATTTCTGCACCATATTAAAACTAAGGGTCAAAATGGTGCTACCATTGATCATATAAATAATATATGAACCTATTTCAATAAATTGGCACACTGACTGTACAGCCTATAGGGTATTGATTGATTGCTCATTTGATATTCAGAGGGGGAGAGAAGAATTGTTTGTCTTAGATTTTACCCCCAAATGGCAGTTTTCAGTCCTGAAAAAATATGATGTGAGTCCAAAAACAACTAGTTTGGCTCCCATTTCAGAGAAGAGACAAATGTTTTGGGATAGGAACTCAATGACAGGACAACAGAAAGCCCAGGATCCCATTCTGAAGCTGTGAACCACACTCTCTTCTTCAACCAAAGGATGTGCTGGTGTCACATATCTTCAGAGACCTATCTCAAGAAAGCTGCATCAGAAACATATCTACAGTGTTCTCTACACGCTGCAGTGCTCTGCACTCATCCTACCCAGGTGCAGCAACATAGAGGTGGCCACACCCAACAGTACATCGCAGCCCACCTTCCGATACAGTCAGTTCAATACAGGCCTGGAAAAGCTAATGAACAAACAACTCCCTCTAATGAGATCCTACATGACCAGAGATACACTCCTCACAACTGGCAGGAATAATTTGATAAAATCCCCCGTTTCTAATGGACACTATTTTTTTAAAAGTAGGTGCTGGAATGATGTTCGATTACATTTTTTTTTCTTCTAGATTCCAATGCAAGGTACATTAAGAGTTCCATAAAAGAGCTTCAGCCATATGTTCTGCTCAATAATTAACGTCCAATCATGGAGTGGGAGGCCTCAGGGGTATAGACACGCTGGAATTACGGCAGGACACAGATGAAAACGGATTAGTTATCATGGTGGTAAGAACTGACACAACAATTTCTCCTAGGGATACCAAATGACCATTTGCAAGAACTGATATTGATTAAAGCAAGTATCATTGAAATCTTATCTACCTCTTGAACTCACATGAGGTTCCAACTGAACAGTTGTTCAACATCAGTCATCTAATGTTCCCCAGCAACACAAAGTCTTTTTTTTATATCCACTGGGAGATTAAAATGGTTCACCACAGTCCATGAGTGAGTGAGTGAGTATGGTTTAATCAATGACATCTATACAGCATCTACACAGCAACATCTACGCAACAACATCTATGCAGCATCTATACACCATCTACACAGCAACATCTATACACCATCTACACAGCAACATCTATACACCATCTACACAGCAACATCTATACACCATCTACACAGCAACATCTATACACCATCTACACAGCAACATCTATACACCATCTACACAGCAACATCTACGCAGCAACATCTATACAGTATCTACACAGCAACATCTACGCAGCAACTTCTATACAGTATCTACACAAACATCTACGCCGCAACATCTATACTCCATCTACACAGCAACATCTACGCAGCAACATCTATACACCATATACACAGCAACATCTACGCAGCAACTTCTATACAGTATCTACACAGCAACATCTACGCAGCAACATCTATACTCCATCTACACAGCAACATCTACGCAGCAACATCTATACAGTATCTACACAGCAACATCTACACAGCAACATCTATACACCATCTACACAGCAACATCTATACAGTATCTACACAGCAACATCTACGCAGCAACTTCTATACAGTATCTACACAGCAACATCTACGCCGCAACATCTATACTCCATCTACACAGCAACATCTACACAGCAACATCTATACACCATATACACAGCAACATCTACGCAGCAACTTCTATACAGTACCTACACAGCAACATCTACGCAGCAACATCTATACTCCATCTACACAGCAACATCTACGCAGCAACATCTATACACCATATACACAGCAACATCTACGCAGCAACATCTATACTCCATCTACACAGCAACATCTACACAGCAACATCTATACACCATATACACAGCAACTTTACGCAGCAACTTCTATACAGTATCTACACAGCAACATCTACGCAGCAACATCTATACACCATCTACACAGCAACATCTACACAGCAACATCTACACAGCAACATCTACGCAGCAACATCTACACAGCAACATCTACACAGCAACTTCTATACAGTATCTACACAGCAACATCTACACAGCAACATCTATACAGCAACATCTACACAGCAACATCTACACAGCAACATCTATACAGTATCTACACAGCAACATCTATACAGCAACATCTACACAGCAACATCTACACAGCAACATCTACGCAGCAACTTCTATACAGCATCTACACAGCAACATCTACACAGCAACATCTATACAGTATCTACGCAGCAACATCTACACAGCAACATCTATACAGTATCTACACAGCAACATCTACGCAGCAACTTCTATACAGCATCTACACAGCAACATCTACACAGCAACATCTATACTCCATCTACACAGCAACATCTACACAGCAACTTCTATACAGTATCTACGCAGCAACATCTACACAGCAACATCTATACACCATCTACACAGCAACATCTACACAGCAACATCTATACAGCAACATCTACACAGCAACATCTACACAGCAACTTCTATACAGTATCTACACAGCAACATCTACACAGCAACATCTACACAGCAACATCTACACAGCAACATCTACGCAGCAACTTCTATACAGCATCTACACAGCAACATCTACGCAGCAACATCTATACTCCATCTACACAGCAACATCTACACAGCAACATCTATACAGCATCTACACAGCAACAATTATGCAGCAACATCTATACAGCATCTACACAGCAACATCTACGCAGCAACATCTACGCAGCAACATCTATACAGCATCTACACAGCAACAATTATGCAGCAACATCTGTATAGCATCTACACAGCAACATCTACACAGCAACTTCTATACAGTATCTACACAGCAACATCTACACAGCAACATCTATACAGCATCTACACAGCAACATCTACGCAGCAACATCTATACAGCATCTACACAGCAACAATTATGCAGCAACATCTGTATAGCATCTACACAGCAACATCTACACAGCAACTTCTATACAGTATCTACACAGCAACATCTACACAGCAACATCTACGCAGCAACATCTACGCAGCAACATCTACACAGCAACATCTACTCAGCAACAATTATGCAGCAACATCTGTATAGCATCTACACAGCAACATCTACGCAGCAACATCTATGCAGCATCTACACAGCAACATCTACGCAGCAGCATCACACCCTGGTTTCCACCTAAATGAATTTTAAGTAGTCATTGTATCTCCCTTTCAAATCAGTCGTTCCTTTGTGGTCAGACCAGGTCTTTCATCCAACCCCTTTCCCTTTGAGATCTGAGGACTCTGATATTCCCAAGTGTCTACAATTCCTGTAAATGTAATCGGCTGCCATTGAGCCTGTAAGTGTTCAACTTCTATGGATTGTTGGGGCCACAATTCTGGCGTAGATTGAGCATTGTGAACAATGAATATTCAACTTTCCCGATCAATCGATATGCAAATTAACCTGATTTAGGGGACCCAGTCCATTGTGTGGGTGGCATATTTGAGAATCATCAGCACTGAAATCAACTTGAGGGATGAACATGGAAAATGAGCAGAAAAGATTATTTCCTGTTATTTTTTCTTTCATCTTTTCAATTCACGTCCATCTGTGAACTTCTTCAGCCTCCTCATCTTTGTCAGCCAGCAGATTGTATGATCTCCCTAAATATATCCTGACTATGTGTACAAACATACCAAGCCATCATTTCCAGAAAGAATGAATCTTTGCAGATGGACAGACAGACAGACTCTCTGCATCCAGACAGACTCATTACCCCGGACAGACAGACAGACAGACAGACAAATTCTACGCAGACAGAGAGACAGACAGACTCTTAGCATCCAGACAGACTGATTGTGCCCAGGCATCCAGTCTTTGCAGCCAGACAGCCAAGCAAACGTTTTGCATCCAGACAAACACTTTGCATCCAGACACACTCTTTGCATCCAGTCAGCCAGACAGCCAAGCAAACGTATTGCATCCAGACAAACACTTTGCATCCATTCAGCCAGACAGCCAAGCAAATGTATTGCATCCAGACAAACTCTTTGCATCCAGACACACTCTTTGCATCCAGACAAACGTTTTGCATCCAGACACACTCTTTGCATCCAGACACACTCTTTGCATCCAGACACACTCTTTGCATCCAGACAAACGTTTTGCATCCGGACACACTCTTTGCATCCAGACAAACGTTTTGCATCCAGTCAGCCAGACAGCCAAGCAAACGTTTTGCATCCAGACAAACTCTTTGCATCCAGTCAGCCAGACAGCCAAGCAAACGTATTGCACCAGACAAACTCTTTGCATCCAGTCAGCCAGACAGCCAAGCAAACGTATTGCATCCAGACAAACTCTTTGCATCCAGTCAGCCAGACAGCCAAGCAAACGAATTGCATCCAGACAAACTCTTTGCATCCAGTCAGCCAGACAGCCAAGCAAACGTTTTGCATCCAGACAAACTCTTTGCATCCAGTCAGCCAGACAGCCAAGCAAACGTTTTGCATCCAGACAAACTCTTTGCATCCAGTCAGCCAGACAGCCAAGCAAACGTTTTGCATCCAGACAAACTCTTTGTATCCAGTCAGCCAGACAGCCAAGCAAACGTTTTGCATCCAGACAAACTCTTTGCATCCAGTCAGCCAGACAGCCAAGCAAACGTTTTTCATCCAGACAAACTCTTTGCATCCAGTCAGCCAGACAGCCAAGCAAACGTATTGCATCCAGACAAACTCTTTGCATCCAGTCAGCCAGACAGCCAAGCAAACGTTTTGCATCCAGACAAACTCTTTGCATCCAGACACACTCTTTGCATCCAGACAAACGTTTTGCATCCAGACAAACTCTTTGCATCCAGACAGCCAGACAGCCAAGCAAACTTTTTGCATCCAGACAAACTCTTTGCATCCAGACTGACGCACTCATTGTGTGAAAGCATCCAACATATCAGATGCTTTTCTTGCATCAAACAACAGAGTCATGATTCAGCCTTTGTGCAGGAAGTAGGCGCCATGTTTCTATACATACATCAGACCTCCTCACGGCCCATTCATCCCAGATTGATCAGTCACATGACCTCTATTGCCGTAACTTCACTCAATGGACGTCAATACGTTTCCATTCAGAATTGCAATAGCTTCGAAAACTGCCCATGTTATTCCTTTTATCTTCAGGTTGAGTACTGGTGAAAGAACGAAGCAATTAAGTACATCATGAATTCACTTAAAGGCGTCAAACAGTTCATGATAAAATCTAACACAATAACATCAAACCCTTGGTGTCAAAGCCAAAAAATCCCATCACACTAGAATGACCCACTCCCTGTCTTCATCATTCAAGCATCATCCATTGTGATTCATAAAGATATCCTTCATTTAATAAAAAAAATTACCGATATGCAAGAATTCATTGATCCTAAAATCTATTGCATGAATTCAAAATTCAAAAGGCTATTGAACTGTTATGAAACTCCTAGCATATGCAGATCTTACAGGAACCATAGCAGAAACTACAACTTTTTTGTTTCGTGTAAGAGGACACTCCAGAAAAAGAATCTTTCCATTGAACATAAAACATACCTCGAATAACTACAAATATTGATAATTGTCAATAATTGACTCTTAACATCTATATTCAAAAAGAACCTTTACAAAACATATGTATCCAAATTTTGTAAAACCGTTTTCTTGAGTAGAATCTTACAGGATAAGGTTTGAAGAACCGTGTGAAGCTAAATTTCAGAATATTTCAAAGCCTTTTCACACAACATACTTCTCTGAGATGAGATGATCAGGGAAAATTCTTCCACAGCATCTTCTCAAGATGGAAGCACTTCAGACAAAACCCTCACTTGTATCCATCTGTCTACCACACTTTGTAGTGAACAAACTTCAATCAAATCTATGCATCAAACATTTCTATTAACATCGAAGTTGAAAAGAAAGCTTTACTCAAAACACAAAGGACCTGCTTTCTGACAGGCAAAAACCTTTGGTAGAGATTAATGTGTACAATTTACTAACTGACAAGGATATCAATTATAAGGAAGCCTTTGATTGTCAACATTTTTGTATCACTGTGCCCCAAAAGCCTTTGATTAAGTAAGTACTTGCAAGTCATTTCAAACTACAGCAACCACGATAGTAATCCCATGATTTTCGTCAGGTAAGGTTTAAACTAAACGTTGAAAAGGTCCGCTTTATTTCTGATGTAGAGATTCCTTTGAACCATAAACCAGATCCACCGTACGCCGATGAGACGAAGAATCGTGTCAGAGAAATTCTGACATGACGCCTACAGTCAAGTTGGTCCAGGAAGACCATGAGCTTGAGAATGATCATAAAGAGACAGGTATCTCTCTTAAGCAGAACAAACAATCCTAATTGACTGAGCAAGATTATTATGTTCTGCATCTACGGCTTCTCAGTTGAAAAAACCTTGACCTACCTGTTACAAATTATGCATTGTGTAAGAGGCAGAGTCTCAGATTGTAACATATCAGGATCTTTGCAGAAAAACATTGTTTCTTAATTGAATCGAAACATTTCAAAAGACATATCAAGTTGGAAGTAAGATGAAAATGGATGTGTGTTATTGTATGTGTGTGTCAATCCTTAGTCATGAGAGAGAGAGAGAGAGAGAGAGGGAGAGAGAGAGAGGGAGAGAGAGAGGGAGAGAGAGGGAGAGAGAGAGAGAGGGAGAGAGAGAGGGAGAAAGAGAGAGAGGGAGAGAGAGAGCAAGAGAGACACAGAGGGAGAAGGAGAGAGAGGGAGAGGGGAGAGAGAGAGGGAGAGGGAGGGGGAGAGAGAGAGAGGGGGGGAGAGGGAGAGGGGGAGAGAGATAGAGAGAGGGGGAGAGAGAGAGGGAGAGGGAAAGGGGGAGAGAGAGAGGGAGAGAGGGAGGGAAGGAGAACATAGAACATTCTCAGATTGATGTTTCTGAATTCATCACATCATGACAGCCATGGATGCTGGGGATATACTCAAAAATCGTTGGTTTGTGGAGTGAGTGAGTGAGTGAGTGAGTGAGTGAGTGAGTGAGTGAGTGAGAATGTGAGTGACAGAGTGAGTGAGTGAGTGAGTGAGAATGTGAGTGAGTGAGTGAGTGAGTGAGTGAGTGAGTGTGGTTTTACCCTGCTTTTAGCAATATTCCAGCAATTAAGCAAATCTAAGTAAAACGAACACTGTTCGAAGTACCAGGCAACACAGCACAATGATTTGTGTAAGGCAGAAAACACTTTGGAAAATGCTACTGAACGAACAACGACAATGACTTCTGCAGTGATTATATGCCCCAACTTAACTCTTTCAACTATTCGATGTCGTGAGTCCCCATACAGAGCAGGCCAGTACACCGTATATAACTTTGGCACAAATACCTCGGCAACAAATCCCTGTAGAAACGTCAAGGAGCAAAATAAAGATGTTTCAAGCAAATCTTTATATGAAAATTAAATAAAGTAATAAATACAATCAATATTTACGTTACATCCAAGTTAAGATTTCAATCTTTTTGGCTCTTGTCGCACCGATTTTCACACTCGGAAACAATGTTTAGTGCCAAAATATATGCTTAAGAGGTCTTTGCCACAGGACATAACATAGCACAATACATCCACAAAATTCCTTATTTTAAATATAGGTCACGTTTTCACGCTTAAATGTTCAGAATAACACTATTAAACCAAAATCTTTCATCTAAATCTGAAAATTATCATACACGAGGATGGTACACATTGCTGTAATTTGATTGGCTGTCTTAGGTCACATGCTTGAGTTTGACCAATCATGATCCTTATAGAAGTTTACAGCAAAACAGTGTCATTGGAAACCAAGCTCTATCCAATAATATCTCATGTCACAACTACGAATATACCTCTGGCGAGGTTACAGTAACATGATGGATGTTCAGAGCTTTCAAAAGTTCCCAAACATCGAAAGAATCTTAGCATGTGTTATTCCTACAAAACCTCGAAAATGGATCAGGTGGTCAGGCTCTGTGACTCTGCTGTGGACTGATGTTCATATTATTATGGGGTTGTCTGGTCCAGACTCTGTTAAGTACAGGCTGCCATATTGCTATACACACAACAGCTAATTCATTTCAGGCTAATTTCTTTCTACCCCAGCCTTGCCACAATGACAGGGCACTGTTCAACTTTTCTCCAAAGTCCTCCAAAAATATCTATGTGGTGAAGAAATTCCTCAATTGTATTGGCACTACCACTGAGACAAATGTACAGTAACAAAGAGATTTGGACACAGGAAAGATAAAAAAAGCAACTATTTGAAAGAATTCTGAATTACCTCAATGGGTGCAACTATAGTAATGTAATAAATTGCCATCTATTGCAATAGTATTTTGATAGTATTAAACCAACTTTAAGGCCTGATAATTATGTTAATCAATGTAATAGAGATGAAGAAAGTATACATTTTCCTCCATGTCCCTACTCAAACAAAAGGTTAAACTCTACTCTGAAGTCATCGTAATCCTTGCTAATAAGCACACGGAAGGTCATAAATTCGAGTTTTCTGATGCATAATTTATGTATTATAACTACCAGTAACTGCAACTATTGAAACTTAGCAATTGTTATTCATGCTATTGACATTACCATTGGCATTCTCAAATTCTTATCGATATTGTACAATCGTAGGGCTAACAATTGAAAAAAATCGACAGTTTGATATATGGTTCCACTCCTAGGAGCCACAATAAGCATGCATTGACATGAACAACTTCATATTTAGAAGATAAACGAGTGAATTGAGATTTGTGGATGTTTCATTCCAAACTGAGGCACAAGGTTATAAATGTCAAAATATCCAGACACATAACATTTATCGACATTGAAAATACAAGTTATCTGTAAAGTTAGAAAGCAGGACAACCTACCAAATACATGTTCCTTTCCATTTGGGAAAGTGTCTATGGCCTAATCTGGAATTCAAGTCCCATTTAACCATGTTTATCAACGAATCAAATTGTGGCACACACTCAAATTTACTTCCTATTTACTTACCGGCCCCGAGAAGTCCTGTTGCATACAGGAATCAAAGACGTTTATCCGAATCCTCATGGTGGCGTACTGTCACATGTATCCAATGTAGAAAACACACAGAGAATGTCGAACAACAATGTCAATCAGCTTCTTTTGGCTTATCAATTCCACACAGAATTACGTCCAGACAAATTCCCAATCAGCGAACTGCACCGAAACTTGCATTTAGTCACAGAGCTCGCTGCCTCAATTCTACTTGTAATTTGTTACAGGACGCTAGTATTTGTCCATGATCAAACTTCCTCTGTGTGGATGGAAGAGGTAATCTTTGAAATACCAACGGTTGAGTTGGATTATGACTCTCTTGTGACTGTTTCAATTAAATTGTTGCCAAACCACACATAAGTAATATGTCTGCTTCCCGTCAATGGGGTATATAATTGTCACATTTCACAGCTCGGCTGGAATCACCATGCAATCCCTTACACAACAATGTTTATCTAAAAGGTCTCGTAAATCAAAGCAGGATCATAGAACCTTTCGAAATGCTCAAATGTTTTGAAGTCAGTCTGAAAATTCTTTGAAGTTCTAGAGACGGAAATATGAGTCAGCATAAAACCTCCAAGATTTCACTAAAGTGTACAAAATGACATGTTCCAGTGAATTCAAACCGATTCGACATTCTCAACCATCACTCAGAGCTAGCTTCTTGAAGACAATACCTTCTCCCTCATGAGTCAAAGAATCTGTGAAAAAAACACTGCTCTAAGCGATGGCATCTGAAAAATCCAACAGCACTTAACATCACATTTCACGCCACAAACGTCAAATCGACTTGTGCCAAGTCTTACACATACATGTATACAAGCACATCCAATCAGCAACAACTTGATCAAATACACCACTGGTATTCTACTCAATGCATCAAAAACACATGTGTAAGCAATCTCCCAGAGTCCTCTAGGGACAGCGCTGAATGAAGATCGTTTACTCCAACAAGCCTCGATTCAAATTGTCCATTTCTCATATCACTGACCTGAGGTCACATCAGGCTTTAAAGACAGTCAAATATGATCCCACGGCAAACAGAAAAGAAATTCCTCTCATCCTGAGACTTGAAATTTGACTGTTTCTCCTGCACGCAAACTGTCTGGTTATAGATTTTCTATCAATCATGTAACAAATATCAGCTGACGCTCTCTACGATCGGGATAGAGGATAACATAGGATGTCAAAGGTCAAATTATGATGTGTTATTTTACGATACCCCACGTGTGTCCTAAACACTGTTCATGTTTTAGTCATATGCTTTGTGAGCCAATACGCCTCGTACAGCCTCTCTGACTGCCGCTTGCATAAGCTCCGTGTGTTTCGGTATTGAACATGGAATATTGGGATTAACAGGGAGTGTACTGGCCAGTGTCAGGCTTCATTGGGATCCCCTCTGGGATGGCAAGTATGATCAGAACTGGGGGATATCACCTACAATTATCATATAGATTGTTCCGTGACACAAAGATGCAAGTAGCAACGACACTGTCACACAAAGTTAGAATTCTGTCTGATTTACATCAATTCATATCCATGTCCTCCAAGTGGCAAATTTGTAAGACTTTGCGAATCATAAACTATCCACAGATTAAAAACCTCACTTTGAAATGTACTTGTACCTTAGTGGGTCCATTTTCCAATTCATTAAATATTCACAGGATAGAAATTCAGAACTAGTAGTGAACATCAGTTACACGACTCTTGGCAATGCTTGCTGATGCACGGTAGTCAAGGAGAATGTCGAATCAGTGATTGTAAAACTCGCAGATCTCAACAGGTGTCAGATTTACAAATGAATATCCTCGCTTCACAAGTCCATCATGAAAAATGTGAGTATATTGCTTCGTCTCAATAAAAAATTGTTAAATATTCCAGAAGCAGAACTGATATTTCAAATTGTGTGCATACCAAACTATGTACATCAGTGCTTCAAAGAACAGGTCTGTTATCTGGGAGTGATGAAGAAAACTAATAATAATTCCCCACGATCTGTGACAATTGGGTAATCTGATACCATTATGTGTATCCCAAGGTCAAAACGTGATCTTCCTCCTCCCACGCTTATCTATCCTGATTGAAGTAGAACGTTTCACCATACGATTTCCTGACAAATTAACACATGAGATATGTCCTGCTTGCAGACAGTTAATGATATCTCATGATTCTGATGAAAACTCGTCGTCTTGCACAATGGTGCTGTAGGCAATCTACAGAGCCTGGGTCACATGATCTTTTGAGATAACTTCCTTGTGCTAGTACATGCACAACAAAATCTGACCAATCACATCACAAGATTCAGACTTCAAACGAAACAAGACATACTTGACACAACAATATTTGTCTGACACCAACTAAAATCCTTGAGTGGGTGACAGAACAAGCATTACATACCCTTCAAAGTATTTCTCTCACAAAGTATTTTGCACCTCAAAAAGAGTGCTTGAAGTAGACTTTATGAAACTAGATAATATTTTTTTAACGTTTTACAGAAGAACAATTTTGAATTTTAGTAAAAAAACCAGCAACAGACTTGAAAGTGCAGCTTGTCTTATTAAAAATAATGACATGAAAGTTAGTTTAAAGGACAGTTTACTGGTATCTTTGTTTCATATATTCACAAATTAAAACTCTCACTAAACTATCAAAATCTTTCAAATTATTTAGGATTTATTCAAAACATATTCCAAAGATCGCCTCTTGTTTCCGATAAATAAAAATGAAAGAGCAGCCTAGCCTTTGAACATGGTATCTCCAACAACAATGCTTTGTTCTCGAGATAAAAGCTGATGGAACTCCATTATAAAAGAATGTTTGTGACACACAGAAGAGTGATCATGAATTACTCGAAAGAACTGTCATCCACTGACAGGGGAAACAACCCAGTAATTCAACTTTCCCAATCACACAGTCTGCTTGTGAATTCTGGCTCTCATGACTCCAGTCATCATAGAAATGCTTAACAAAGTACAAAGTTTTCCTCTGAATGCCAATCCTATCACTTGCTGAACGACTCAGACAAGAGTCCCTGATCCCGTCTGTATTTCTCATAAAGACAAAAAAATTGTCATATCACCGATCTCTTCTCATTAGTATTCATGCTTCTCTGAACAGAAAGACCACTTCTGAATATCTTCATGAATATTTTCATTCGGCGCTATCCCTCATCTCATCAGGGAGGAACCGCTTGCCGCTCATGACTGCCAAATGTTTTCACAAGAAAAACACAGCCAATGGTTTAAAATGATCTACATCACAAATCAGAAACTCCAAGCTCCCATGGTGATTCTTTGTCAACTACCACGTAGAACATCAAGATACACTGTTAGGAGCTCTGTCAGTTCCCAACGCAACAATCACACACAATATTTAACAATGCTGTTGGAAGAATTACATCTGCATTGCTCTTAACCTGTCTGGCCTGGGAACGAAATGAGGAGAATCGCACAATCCACGTATTATCCTGAAGAGTAGGCTATTATTCTGATGTTAATCACCCTGAATCAAACAGGCTATCCTTCTTTGTCTCGTTTGACAGAATGAAAACTATCTTCTTTCTCCATCTACCCTGTAATCATGCCGTAGAGCACTGAGCGACAATCACAACCCTGATTGCAAACTAGACGCTCTCTTTCAGACAGAGGAAGGGAAGATGCCAAGATGGACAGTATACAGTTGTATACAACACATTTAAAAAAAGATCTGATGAATATTTGATCAAAGTTTCCTCAAGTTGATACCGATGTTTAGGTGAAGCTGCCCCAGAGTGAACACATGTGTGTCTCTGTACACTGAAGCAGAGCCATGAAGCAGAGACCTGCCGGAATAACAGTGTTCACTGAAGTGTGCTCGCCACACTAATTCAACTTGAGCTCCAGGAATAAGACTTTGACTATTTGTTAATCAATCGGTGAGTCTATTTTCACGGTCTGGTCCATGGCCTAATGCAGGTGAAGGCTGATGCAATCTTCATGTGAATGTTAACACGAGGTGTCGGACAACTTCCAACAAATCAAACTTGATTGCGTGCCTCAATTTAACTCCACTTTGCGTCTGCTCTATTATCAGCCAATCAATTTCATGCTGTCACAGTTCAATAAACGGATCCTCAAAAAACGCATGGTTCAACGCACAGAAGTGTATTTCCTCGGGATCTAAATTCACATCTTGCTTGAATAGCTGATGGACTTTTCCATCAAAACAACATCACTAATCAACATGAAGCTGTTCGACAATTACCCGTGAGATGTGTCTCATAAATGTGTCCAATCAAATGCAATCACGGGACAGAGGGCCACATGTACCCCCGCAAACTCCCGCCATTAAGACGTAAGAACCATGAATCTGTCACGTCTAATTTGATAAGTTTCCGCAAAATAGATTTCTTTCTGAGTGGAACCATCCACAACCAGGATTTCGTGCCTCAATTAAGTCCTCAGAGGTTCTCACCATACCTCGGTCTATTAATCTCTACCTATTGCCCGTATTTCCCTCACCTGTCATAATGCCTGCAGCTATGTGATGCAAAAATTCCATTATGAATACAGGATGATACAATAATTAAAGTGGAGCAGACGGACACAGATGCCAACCCTACACCACCCCCAAATGCAGGAAATACATGCAATCAAACTGTATAAATATTACCAAGCATTACCCCAGGCAACCAAATCTAACTTAACCGAGGTACAAAGTGTCATACTTCACACGAAACCCTCGCAAGCTTTTTCAGCGATGATGGACCACAGCGAGACTATTCCCTGATCAATACACACCAGCATTTCTCTTTTGAGAGTCCAGGGTTTTCTCAGTGAAATATTTATATGTCATTGATCATAGGGGACAGGTCCTGGGGATGACACTTCAAATTAACCAAGGTCTCTCATTTGCTCATTTGGGTTCCAGGTTCTAATCAAGCTTACAACCCACTTCCGATGTAATTACATTTATGATATATCTGTAACCAATGGCTTTGAAGTTTCCACATCTCTCTCACACTTTGTTGTTAATTGAACACTGACCATTTTGATTGGAAACTTTTTTTCTTGCAAAGGAACGCACAACTTTTAACTCTCAATATGGCCGTGTTGGAGCAGACGTCACACTTAAGCAAATGGACCTTGCCTAATGCGGTCAGATACACTGAATCAGACCAGCTCTCATTTGAAGTTTGACATGAATCAAAGACTGTCTACTTCAAGACACAGAGAGAAATAAGCACCTCAGTGGCAATGGCTTGCAATTACATCACAAGGATAAAAGAATCTACCTCTTTGTCAAACTATGAGAAATATTTTCAGTACACTTGGCTGTTGGGTGAATTGTTAGTTTTTGTTGAACTGATGTCTTGATGCATGATAAAATACTTTGCCCTTCAAAGCAAAATTCTTCAGTTGCTGCTTGAAAGGACACTTGTTGGTTGAAAGTTCAACGTGTTGGTTGAATAGACAGACTGTCGGTTCAAAGGACAGGTAGTTGGCTCAAAGGGCAGATAGTTGGTTCAAAAGACAGATAGTTGGTTCAAAGGGCAGATAGTTGGTTGAAAGGACAGATAGTTGGTTGAAAAGGCAGATAGTTGGTTCAAAGGACAGATAGTTGGTTGAAAAGGCAGATAGTTGGTTGAAAAGGCAGATAGTTGGTTCAAAAGGGCAGATAGTTGGTTGAAAAGGCAGATAGTTGGTTGAAAAGGCAGATAGTTGGTTGAAAGGACAGATAGTTGGTTCAAAAGGGCAGATAGTTGGTTGAAAAGGCAGATAGTTGGTTGAAAAGGCAGATAGTTGGTTCAAAGGACAGATAGTTGGTTGAAAAGGCAGATAGTTGGTTGAAAGGACAGATAGTTGGTTCAAAAGGCAGATAGTTGGTTCAAAGGACAGATAGTTGGTTCAAAGGGCAGATAGTTGGTTGAAAAGGCAGATAGTTGGTTGAAAGGACAGAAAGGTGGTTCAAAAGGGCAGATAGTTGGTACAAAAGGGCAGATAGTTGGTTCAAAGGACAGATATTTGGTTCAAAGGACAGATAGTTGGTTCAAAGGACAGTTGGTTGAACATATAGTTTCCTGACTTAAATATTTCTAAACTAGTTTGCTCCTTCTTGTTGTTTGTGTTAAAGAAATAAACACTAAAGACACCATTTAAATCCCTTCTGAAAATAAAATGCACTTCACATTTCATGCCATAGAGACAATGAACCAACAGCCATTTGTGAGCTCCATCAATGTCCAGCCCAACAACCATCCCCAACATTCACAATTCTCAATGAGCAGCTCATCAATTCCCCTGATTGTAGCCTCCAGCCCTTACACTGGCCCTGCTCCAATAATCACTGCCAGTGTCAGGACACAGTAAGTACTTCCTGCTTCATCATCCCAGACTGTTTAGCCATGTGTAGGGGGAGGGGAACACATCCCAGACTGATTAGCCATGTGTAGGGGGAGGGGAACAGACTGATTAGACATGTGTAGGGGGAGGGGAACAGACTGATTAGCCATGTGTAGGGGGAGGGGAACAGACTGATTAGACATGTGTAGGGGGAGGGGGAACACATCCCAGACTGAGTAGCCATGTGTAGGGGGAGGGGAACACATCCCAGACTGATTAGCTATGTGTAGAGGGAGGGGAACAGACTGATTAGACATGTGTAGGGGGAGGGGAACAGACTGATTAGCCATGTGTAGGGGGAGGGGACACATCCCAGACTGAGTAGCCATGTGTAGGGGGAGGGGAACAGACTGATTAGACATGTGTAGGGGGAGGGGAACACATCCCAGACTGAGTAGCCATGTGTAGAGGGAGGGGAACAGACTGAGTAGCCATGTGTAGGGGGAGGGGAACACATCCCAGACTGAGTAGCCATGTGTAGAGGGAGGGGAACACATCCCAGATTGAGTAGCCATGTGTAGTGGGAGGGGAACACATCCCAGACTGAGTAGCCATGTATAGTGGGAGGGGAACACATCCCAGACTGATTAGCCATGTATAGTGGGAGGGGAACACATCCCAGACTGATTAGCCATGTATAGTGGGAGGGGAACACATCCCAGACTGAGTAGCCATGTGTAGGGGGAGGGGAACACATCCCAGACTGATTAGCCATGTATAGTGGGAGGGGAACACATCCCAGACTGATTAGCCATGTGTAGGGGGAGGGAACACATCCCAGACTGAGTAGCCATGTGTAGTGGGAGGGGAACACATCCCAGACTGATTAGCCATGTGTAGTGGGAGGGGAACACATCCCAGACTGATTAGCCATGTGTAGGGGGAGGGGAACACATCCCAGACTTAGTAGCCATGTGTAGAGGGAGGGGAACAGACTGATTAGACATGTGTAGGGGGAGGGGAACACATCCCAGACTGATTAGCCATGTATAGTGGGAGGGGAACACATCCCAGACTGATTAGACATGTGTAGGGGGAGGGAACACATCCCAGACTGAGTAGCCATGTGTAGTGGGAGGGGAACACATCCCAGACTGATTAGCCATGTATAGTGGGAGGGGAACACATCCCAGACTGATTAGCCATGTGTAGAGGGAGGGGAACAGACTGATTAGACATGTGTAGTGGGAGGGGAACACATCCCAGACTGATTAGCCATGTGTAGGGGGAGGGGAACACATCCCAGACTTAGTAGCCATGTGTAGAGGGAGGGGAACAGACTGATTAGCCATGTGTAGTGGGAGGGGAACACATCCCAGACTTAGTAGCCATGTGTAGAGGGAGGGGAACAGACTGATTAGACATGTGTAGTGGGAGGGGAACACATCCCAGACTGATTAGCCATGTGTAGGGGGAGGGGAACACATCCCAGACTTAGTAGCCATGTGTAGAGGGAGGGGAACAGACTGATTAGACATGTGTAGTGGGAGGGGAACACATCCCAGACTGATTAGCCATGTGTAGTGGGAGAGGAGCCACTGGATCAAATTCAGCTTCTTTCTCATTCCTAAGAAGATTCCATTATGTCTTTATTTGCAGAGTTGTGTCCCCTTGTCATGCTAGGATCTGACGGTCTTTGGTTCTAATCCCAGATGGTAATGAAAAAAGCTGGTATGAAATACTCTGATCCTTCTATTCTGCTTATACAAGAAACTTGAAATAATACAAACATTATCTCAGCAGAATCATTTACCGGACACATAAAACTCTTTCCTTATCACATTCACACAAGCTTTTAGCTTAATGATAAATACTTCCTTTGCAATGGAGCACACTGCCATTGCAATGGAACACACAATAGATTACAAAAGCCATTAATTACAATTGATCCATCCACGGAGGGATGAATGTGACAGCATCGTTGAATGATGAGGAAATATATCACATATATGATATCCGAGATACTATTGAGTATCATACTCAGCTGGGGAGTCCTCGTCCAGGCTCTCCGATCCAAGTCATCACTCATTTATCATGAGGATGGGACACTGGTCGATCATTCCGCTTCCAGCAATCGTCATGACTCATATTAAACTTTCAAAAGTGTTTGTTTGTTGTTCAACGCCACACCCTGAAATATCCCAGCTATATGACGGCACTCTGTAAGTAATCGAGTCTGGACCAGACAATCCAGTGATTGACAACATGAGCATCGGAATTGGGATATGATAACATGCATCAACCAAGTCAGCAAGTCTGACCACCCAATCCCGTTAGTCAACTCTTACGACAAGCATGGGTTGCTGAAGACCAATTCTAATCTGGAATCTTCATGGCACTACTTACATGCTACTATTGTTGTGAACTAATGTTGTTTAACGTCACTGTCAGCAATATTCCACGTATATCATGGTGGCCCGTGTAAGAGCAGGAGCCAAGCAAACCAGTGACTGAAAGCATGAACAACTAACTATCCATGTCAATGGGATACAAATATTGAACATAAAAAATCGTTGTCATGCAAATATAATAGTAATAGAGTGTTGTTTGATGCCCCTGTCAGCAATATTCATGGAGGCCCATATAATAAAAGAATAGGTTTTGCAAACCAGTGACTGACAGCATGAGCAAATATCCAGTGGGCCACAAATATTGACCTTTCACAATAACTGAGTCCATCTGTTAACAGAGAGTGTGTAAGAGTGCCTCAGTCAGCACTGTTCCAGGCATATCAAGGAGACCAAGATGCAGAATGGACAAGTGTTTTATGCTGCTCCAGCAGTAAAACATCAGGGACACCACGGCATCACACCATGTGGGAATAGAACCTGGACCTTCACCATCAGCACTTGAACCACTAGACTACCCCACCACCCATCAGGTATGGAAAGTGGAACGACTTCAGGTAACATGATGAACCATCTCAGAACCATTTCAAAGTTGGGATATGATATTAAGGCCATTGACTGTTTTATTTGGGACAAAAGATGGACCTGTGGACTGGACCTCAAATGACAGAAATGGGCTTCACACATTGTTCCCATGTCTGGAATCAAACCAGGGTCTTCGGCATGACGAGTGAACGCTTTAACCACTAGGCTACCCAACTGCCCCCAAGTCAGACTAGATGAATCATATCAAAGTTGTAACATTTCCACACAATGACCATTTAACAGAACAGAACAGAACAGAATTTATTTCGTATAGTCTGGCCATGAGGGGGCGGTCGGGTAGCCTAGTGGTTAAAGCATTCGCTTGTCACGCCGAAGACCCAGGTTCGATTCCCGACATGGGTACAATGTGTGAAGCCCATTTCTGGTGTCCCCCGCTGTGATATTGCTGGAATATTGCTAAAAGCGGCGTAAAATCATACTCACTCACTCACTCACTCTGGCCATGAGGCCAACAGTACAGATGGCTGGATAATATTTGACATATTGTGACAGAGCGCTTCAGTTAATATTGGCTTTAAGTTTAAACATTTTATCTAAATAAAGAGCTAGCTGAAATAAAATGTTGTCGATATTTGTTGTGAGTAACAATACAAACTTGCGCAGGGTAGGATATTGATAATAATACTAGGGCAAATACCTTATGACCATTTAACATATTGTTTGGGACAACGATGCAGAGCAACGGAATCATCTTCAACAAATAAGCTTTGACATTATCATGATTTGTCTGTTGAAACTTCAGTTGGGACAAGGATACAGAAAGTGAAATTTGACTTCCAAAGGGTCGGATCTTTTCAAAGGCAGAGTTTAAACTGTATGCCGCTAACCAATTCCAGCATGGATTCGCCCACCACTGAATGTGATTACTGTATGACATGTGACACGCAGCACGGCAAGAGATTGCATCCACTTCCTCTCATGTCTGTCAGCTCGGAGTTCTCAGGGGATTCCACCAACCATCTGACAAATACAGATCAACTTAGTCAACGATCTGTGGGTCTGACGACTCAGCGTGACAGCTTCGTCAGCAACACTGTCTGATGCCTTAGTCATCAACATTGATGGAGGCCTTAGTCAGCTACACTGTCTGATGCCTTAGTCAGCAACATTGATGGATGCCTTAGTCAGCTACACTGTCTGATGCCTTAGTCAGCAACATTGACGGAGGCCTTAGTCAGCAACACTGTCTGATGCCTTAGTCAGCAACATTGATAGAGGCCTTAGTCAGCTACACTGTCTGATGCCTTAGTCAGCAACATTGTCTGATGCCTTAGTCACCAACACTGTCTGATGCCTTAGTCAGCAACATTGTCTGATGCCTTAGTCAGCAACACTGTCTGATGCCTCAGTCAGCAACATTGATGGAGGCCTTAGTCAGCAACACTGTCTGATGCCTTAGTCAGCAACACTGTCTGATGCCTTAGTCAGCAACATTGATGGAGGCCTTAGTCAGCTACACTGTCTGATGCCTTAGTCAGTAACATTATCTGATGCCTTAGTCAGCTACATTGTCTGATGCCTTAGTCAGCAACATTGATGGAGGCCTTAGTCAGCAACACTGTCTGATGCCTTAGTCAGCAACATTGTCACCTATATTGTCTAAGGCCTAAGTCAGCAAAACTGTCTGATGCCTTAGTCAGCAACACTGCCTGATGCCTTAGTCAGCAACACTGTCTGATGCCTTAGTCAGCAACATTGATGGAGGCCTTAGTCAGCAACATTGTCTGATGCCTTAGTCAGCAACATTGTCTGATGCCTTAGTCAGCTACATTGTCTAATGCCTAAGTCAGCTACATTGTCTGATGCCTAAGTCAGCTACATAGTCTGATGCCTTAGTCAGCTACATTGTCTGATGCCTTAGTCAGCAACATTGTCACCTATATTGTCTAAGGCCTAAGTCAGCAACACTGTCTGATGCCTAAGTCTGCAAAACTGTCTGATGCCTTAGTCAGCTACACTGTCTGATGCCTTAGTCAGCAACATTGTCTGATGCCTAAGTCAGCTACATTGTCTAAACTGCCTTAGTCAGCTACATTGTCTAATGCCTTAGTCAGCAACACTGTCTGATGCCTTAGTCAGCAACATTGATGGAGGCCTTAGTCAGCAACACTGTCTGATGTCTTAGTCAGCAACATTGTCTGATGCCTTAGTCAGCAACACTGTCTGATGCCTTAGTCAGCAACATTGATGGAGGCCTTAGTCAGCTACACTGTCTGATGCCTTAGTCAGCAACACTGTCTGATGCCTTAGTCAGCAACACTGTCTGATGCCTTAGTCAGCAACATTGATGGAGGCCATAGTCAGCAACACTGTCTGATGCCTTAGTCAGCAACATTGTCACCTATATTGTCTAAGTCCTAAGTCAGCAACACTGTCTGATGCCTAAGTCAGCAACACTATCGGATGCCTAAGTCAGCAACATTGTCTGATGCCTTAGTCAGCAACATTGTCTGATGCCTTAGTCAGCAACATTGTTTGATGCCTTAGTCAGCTACATTGTCTAATGCCTTAGTCACCTACATTGTCTGATGCCTTAGTCAGCTACACTGTCTGATGCCTTAGTCAGCAACATTGTCACCTATGTTGTCTAAGGCCTAAGTCAGCAACACTGTCTGATGCCTAAGTCAGCAAACTGTCTGATGCCTTAGTCAGCAACACTGTCTGATGCCTTAGTCAGCAACACTGTCTGATGCCTTAGTCAGCAACATTGTCTGATGCCTTAGTCAGCTACATTGTCTAAACTGCCTAAGTCAGCTACATTGTCTAATGCCTTAGTCAGCTACATTGTCTGATGCCTTAGTCAGCAACACTGTCTGATGCTTAAGTCAGCAAAACTCTCTGATGCCTAAGTCAGCAACACTGTCTGATGCCTTAGTCAGCAACACTGTCTGATGCCTTAGTCAGCTACATTGTCTGATGCCTTAGTCAGCTACATTGTCTGATGCCTTAGTCAGCAACACTGTCTGATGCCTTAGTCAGCAACATTGATGGAGGCCTTAGTCAGCTATACTGTCTGATGCCTTAGTCAGCAACACTGTCTGATGCCATAGTCAGCAACACTGTCTGATGCCTTAGTCAGCAACATTGATGGAGGCCATAGTCAGCAACACTGTCTGATGCCTTAGTCAGCAACATTGTCACCTATATTGTCTAAGGCCTAAGTCAGCAACACTGTCTGATGCCTAAGTCAGCAACACTATCGGATGCCTAAGTCAGCAACATTGTCTGATGCCTTAGTCAGCAACACTGTCTGATGCCATAGTCAGCAACACTGTCTGATGCCTTAGCCAGAAACACTGTCTGATGCCTTAGTCAGCAACACTGTCTGATGGGTGGGTGAGTGAGTGAGTGAGTGAGTGAGTGAGTGAGTGAGTGAGTGAGTGAGTGAGTGAGTGAGTGAGTGATATCACAAGTAATGCAGGAGACAGACATCTACCACTCGAACACACAATGAGCCAGGTCCTGGGAACTTGTCTTACCAGAATCCCCACTGGGCTATGCACATCTGAATAAGCAATAAAATCTATACTTTTTGGAATATTGATTCCTGGAAAAATAACACAACTAATCATTACACTTTATGAAAGACGAAAAAGATCCCAAAACCATTATTATAAGCATAAAAACCATAATCTATTCATTGAAGAATTTCCGCCTCACAAATTATGTTTACAAAATCTCAATTTGAAAGTACTTTATTCACTACAAATTAACCCGAACCACCCACCCCTACCAATAAATGTCAAGCAGCAAATATGGCTACCCAGAACAAATCATGTGCACTTCAGTCGGCGGATTCCCACGTCACGACAGCAGCTGAACTCCCACGATGTGAAACAGGGGGAGACGGAATATTCATTAGCAGCCGCTTGAGCTGCCATCGAATGTAATGACCCCGGGGTTGCACTGGCTGTTCTGGGAACAAGACGTGTTTCTGTGCGCAGCACGGCACTTTGGCGTTTGTACCTGCCTTAAGAGAGGAGCATCTGGTACAATCTTCTTATCAGCTTATCTGATTTCTTACACTTCATTATTTCCTGTTGTGAATCCATACATGGATGAGACTTTCAATTATTGAGCATTTATCAGGTTTACAAATTTGGTTTTCTTCCTCATCATTTGTTTTGCATTTCCTTGCCACCCTTGTCACCACATTCCCTGCCACCTCCATCACCACCCTCGTCACCACCCTCCTTGCCACCTCCGTCACCACCCTCCTTGCCACCCTTGTCACCACCACCTTCCTTGCCACCTCCGTCACCACCCTCGTCACCACCCTCCTTGCCACCCTCGTCACCACCCTCCTTGCCACCTCCGTCACCACCCTCCTTGCCACCCTTGTCACCACCACCTTCCTTGCCACCTCCGTCACCACCCTCGTCACCACCCTCCTTGCTACCTCCGTCACCACCCTCCTTGCCACCTCCATCACCACCCTCGTCATCACCCTCCTTGCCACCCTTGTCACCACCTTCCTTGCCACCTCCGTCACCACCCTCCCTGCCACCTCCATCACCACCCTCGTCATCACCCTCCTTGCCACCCTTGTCACCACCTTCCTTGCCACCTCCGTCACCACCCTCCCTGCCACCTCCGTCACCACCCTCGTCACCACCCCCCCTGCCACCCTCGTCACCACCTTCCTTGCCACCCTCGTCACCACCCTCCCTGACACCTCCATCACCACCCTCGCCACCACCCTCCTTGCCACCCTTGTCACCACCCTCCCTGCCACCTCCGTCACAACCCTCCTTGCCGCCCTCGTCACCACCCTCCTTGCCACCCTCGTCACCACCCTCCTTGCCACCCTTGTCACCACCCTCCTTGCCACCCTTGTCACCACCCTCCCTGCCACCTCCATCACCACCTTCCTTGCCACCCTCGTCACCACCTTCCTTGCCACCCTTGTCACCACCTTCCCTGCCACCTCCGTCACCACCCTCGTCACCACCCTCGTCACCACCCTTGTCACCTCCATCCCCACCCTCCTTGCCGCCCTCGTCACCACCCTCCTTGCCACCCTCGTCACCACCCTCCTTGCCACCCTTGTCACCACCCTCCTTGCCACCCTTGTCACTGCCCTCCCTGCCACCTCCATCACCACCCTCCTTGCCACCCTTGTCACCACCTTCCTTGCCACCCTTGTCACCACCTTCCTTGCCACCCTTGTCACCACCTTCCCTGCCACCTCCATCACCACCCTCCTTGCCACCCTTGTCACCACCCTCCTTGCCACCCTTGTCACCACCCTCCCTGCCCCCTCCGTCACAACCCTCCTTGCCGCCCTCGTCACCACCCTCCTTGCCACCCTTGTCACCACCCTCCCTGCCCCCTCCGTCACAACCCTCCTTGCCACCTCCATCACCACCTTCCTTGCCACCCTCGTCACCACCCTTGTCACCTCCATCCCCACCCTCCTTGCCACCACCCTCCTTGCCACGCATGTCATCATCCTCATCGTCACCTCCACTGTCCCCCTTGTCACCACCCTCCTTGCCACCCTCGTCACCACCCACCTTGCCACCACCCACCTTGCCACCCTCATCACCATCCTTCTTGCCACATCTCTCAATGAGTGGAATCATGATCTCTGTAAGACTGGAATATTGCTAAAGTTGGCCAAACCCAACCTACACTCCCTAACCGCCAACACTGACACAAAGAATCATATCAACTGATCTCATTACACAACACTTTAAGGTCCAAGGCTGGGCACTGCATGTCCATCAGGGCAATGCCACTTACAAGTGATCCTGATTACAGTACTCAATACATCACTGGCTGCACAGCAAACAGATAATCCCCCCTTCCCCACCCGACCCTCCCTGACGAGAAGGCGACACTGGCATTGATCAAGTGTCATGTCCTTGATAATTGTTGCACAATCAATAAGAATACAATACCTGTGTTGATCCTCATTAATTAATATTTTCAATGTTATATAAAATCTTGCAAAAAAGCAGGTTGTCAATATCAACACAAATACAACTTCCAAAAATATCTCATATCAAATATGTCTCTGCACAAAAGAACAATGGCCGCCATCGACTCACCCACATAAAACAAACAGAGATATGTGCACAGAGAAACTTTAATCTCTATTAACTAGGTGACTGAGACAAAAACAACTGAAGCTATTTCTCTCCATCTGCACCGACATTACGCACACTTCATGCCTCAGACAGGCATTGTAAGCAGAACCCATGTTAAAGATTTACTGGAAATCAATGTGTTCTTTCACCAAACCGACATGCATCGATCGATACCAAAGTGAATGTTGTTTTATGCGATAGTCAGCAAGGTAATAAATACATCGTGGCAAATTATCATCAAGCTTTCGAGTCAGACAGGAGTATATTTGATCTTGTGTCCAAGAATTGTCCTAAATAATAAATATTCAAAGAACCATTTACTCTTCTTTGTCTTGGTTGATATATGTGTGATGTCAGTGCAGCATGCAGACCTATCAACTGTTTTATTTCTTGCTGCGGTTAGTGATATTCCAGTTATAATGGGGCAGCCTGTAGATAATGGAGTCAAGAGTTAAGAGCTTGGGGCGAGGGAGATGGGGTTTAACGTCAAATTCAAGATTACTGCGCTTATATAGAGACAAGTATGTGTGCGTGCGTGCTTGCGTGCGTGCGTCTCTGTGTGTTTGTACTAGTTTGGACTAAAGCTGGTTATATAGTGCTGGCTCACTGAGATACCATGCCACAGTTTAACATGGATATCAGGCTCAGAAACAGTATACTGACTCCGAGCCGACCAATCTTTGTCACATCCTTTAAAGAGCCAGGCAGGATAACAACAAGTACCATATTTTACATTTTATGGTAGAATGCGCCCAGCGAATCAAACGACCAACGTTCCAAGAGACACAAGACAAAGGCACAATCAGCCCTGTCAGAGGGTCCGATCACCACAAAGGCACAATCAGCCCTGTCAGAGGGTCCGATCACCACAAAGGCACAATCAGCCCTGTCAGAGGGTCCGATCACCACAAAGGCACAATCAGCCCTGTCAGAGGGTCCGATCACCACAAAGGCACAATCAGCCCTGTCAGAGGGTCCGATCACCACATTCCCATTACAGTCAGGTCTCTCAACAAGCATGAAGAACAAAGGGCCTATTCTGATATGGAACTCCCACGTTGGTTGGTTGGTTTGTTGTTTAACGCCGCACTCAGCAATATTCCAGCTATATGACGGCGGTCTGTAAATAATCGAGTCAATCAGACAATCCAGTGATTAATATCATGAGCACTGATCCACGCAATTGGGATCGATGACATGCATCAACCAAGTCAGCAAGCCTGACCACCCGATCCTGTTAGCCGCCTTTTACGACAAGCATAGTCGCCTTTGAAGGCAAGATTGGGTTGCTGAAGACCTATTCTACCCCGGAATCTTCACGGGTCGTCACCTGTTTCGGAGTGAGTGAGTGAGTTTAAAACCATCACATGACCCATTCTCATCAGTGAGTGAGTAAGTGAGTTTGATTTTATGCCGTTTTTAGCAATATTCCAGCAATATCATGGCAAGGGACACCAAAAATGGACTTCACACATTGTACCCATGTCGGGAATCGAGCCTGGGTCTTCGGCGTGACGAGCGAACGCTTTAACAACTAGGCTACCTGACCGCCCCCCCTTTCTCATTAAGTTTTTATTCTTTGAATATTTGATAATTCACAGAGTTTAGAAACTGACCTCCCAAAGTATCTATTTATGTCAAAAGTGAAGTTTGTTCCATTAAAAACGTCATCAATCCAAGCTTTCACTGATAGAAACAACATTTGTGAAATCATGTAGACCATCTAAAGCTTAATGTTTGTTTGTTTGTTTTTTATTTTGTCATAACCGCCATCGGTGTTCATAACTTGGAACATGAAACTTATCATGTTTATTTTTATATTTTAAATGCCAAAAAATTATATTTTAGAACCAAATTTGTTTTTTTAAATCATTTCATCAGAATATGTTTACGTCTTAATGCCGATCTCAACAATATTACAGCTATATGACAAGGGTCTATAAATAAAATAATCTGGACCAAACAGTTGAGTGATTGATATCATGAGCATCGATCCACACAACTGGGATGTGAAGACGTGCAGCAACCAAGTCAGCGAGCCTGACCACACGACACTGTTAAGCCACCTCTTACAAAAAGCATGGGTTACTGAAGACCAATTCTAACCTGGATCTTCAGAGCGGTAATGGAGTCTAAATTAATCCAAAACCATAAAGAAAAATGTGAAATTTCATGAACAAACCGAAATGGACAGAAATATGAAATATAAGTAGAATATGCAGCCAAAGCCTCGCTAAACTATAGTTAAGTTTTATTACTGAACAGGAACATGGCCATCAGCAATCCCTAAGGAGACAGAAGCAATATGGCACCACCATTACCGTTGGCGCCATAAGAACGGTTTGTACAATATCCAATTCCATACCAATTTCCGACACTTTCTGTTATTGAATATATTTTTTTTGTATAAAATACTTCTGTAAGTAAATATTAGGTATATCATTGAGTCCATCTCAACTAAATGAAACAAGTGGCTGTTTTAATTCGAAAGCACACTGTATGTTTAACACAGCTTAAACCTTTCCTCCAAGGAAAGTGCGTTGCGTGATATGGGTTCATGATGTTCAAAGTCATAAAACTTTGGAACCAAAATCAATAACCCAAAAGCTTCCAATGTCCATTTTTTGTAGAATAAAATTCTCCTAAGAATACAGATGTATTTGTCTCTGCCAGTCATGTTGAGGGGAATGTTGTAAAGAGACTGTCTTTGAGCATTGAAAGCACCATACTTAACCATTAATTCTACAAAACTATGGGAGAGAAGAAATAAGAATTTCTCATAAATTCTAACATTTCTCATCAACAATGACATACCGTGTAATAAAGAACTAATGATTAAAGTAAAAACATTTTTCAAATATTTTTGCCTGACAAGTTTTCTAATAAAAAATGTGAAAATTATGTCTTTTAGTGTTATTTTGTCATCAACACCATTGGTGTTCATAACTACGGAACATGAAACTCATCATGTTTATTTTGATATTTTAAATGCTTAAAAAAGTTAATTTTAGAATCAAATTTATTTTTCTAAATCAATTCATCAGAATTAGTTTACATTAAAATGAAGTTTTCAATCAAGGCCTTATTTTTCTAAACTTCACTTCAAACAGAGCCTTATTTCACATAAATTAAACTATCATAGCCCAATCATAAGGGATGGTGTCAAAAGTTCTGAGTATATTTATTCAAATGCTTCTGTGTTTCATGGTATTTACATTGCTAATGAGTTGGTACATTGGTTTATGTCTTGGAGACACATGATGTTGTATAGGATATTTATACAATCCCTCCACTAATGGTATTTAGATTGGAAACAGCAAGTGTATCTTCAGAGAAGATTGCTGTAAAAGGTTTATGAGATATCTATTTAAATGTCACACATCACCATGGCATTTCCTCACGAAATGAGTCTGAAAATGGGAGCAACTACCAGGGGCCATCTCAAAAGTAAAAAAGAGTATTCACACACTTTCTTGTATCTTCATCCAAATCAGTTCTTCTGAATGGATGTCTGCGCTGAGGAACGTAAAGTGAAATTGGGTTTAACATTGATTCTAAATTATTGCTGTTATATAGCGATGTGCATGGCTGCTTTTAAAAGTCTGGATGCATGCCACCCCTGAGAGAGGAAGGTTGGTGGTTCGATCCCCTGACCACATCACACAAGAGACATTAAAGTACCTGCATGATGTTACCCTGTCTGGCGCTCAGCATTAAGTGGCTCAAACAAGGACTGGTCAGCTCAGTCAGTATAATGTGTCTAAGTGGAGCATCCATGTTAAATCGTGTCATGGTATCTCAGTGGGTGAGCATATAAAACTGGAATAAATCCGATCTAGAGCCAGCCAGACATACATCCATGCAAGCCGCTATATTTGTGAAATATTCCAGAATTTGATGGAAGAAATCATTGAAAACATCTCTTCACATCCCCAAGGTCATTTTCAGTTCTAAAATAAACTAATTTTCTCACATTTTTTGTGATGATCCGACTTAACAATTACCCAATGGGTCTGAATTGATGAAATGACTAAAAAATTACTTCAAAGTTTTAAAGACATAAAAATCAATTTGATAGATTTTCTTCTTGGGAATTCCATCTCAGTGAAACACATCTTGATTATGGCTGGTGGCAACTGTACACTACTTAACATGCTGCCACCCACTACACCACCGAGGTGGGTGATGTGACATGGGGTGAGTGAGTGAGTGAGTTGGGTTTAACGCCGCTTTTAACAGTATTCCAGTTATATCACGGCGTGTCAGCTTTATGTGGGAGGAAAGCCCGAAGTGATGCAGGTCTCAGACGTTTACCACTTCGGTGAAACCCACGAGCACGGGTATGGTGCTGACAAACCTAGAAACATAATCGGGGCGAACCGGGATTCGAACCCACAATCATAAGTTTCTTGTGTGCCCAAGGGACACAACTCTGCACAGCGAATTGTGGCGCCTTAGATGATGGGATCTCTTGGCAGAGCTCTATCCATGCGCTTTTACACCAATGACAAAAAATATTTTTTTTAGGGTAAAAATAGTATTTATACTTATCCTGACTCATACTTATTGCTTATCTCTACTCATAACCGAGAGGTAGAGGAAATGTCCTGAACTATGTTCCCGGAGAACAGAGCAAACATCTCACCCAAACGCAACCCTGGACTGTGCATGCGCAATGAAAGAACGTGACCAAGCCCGGTAACTCGTCACTCGTAAGAGGGGTCAACTGGATGGGGGGGGCTTTAGCGTAAGAGTCAGGATAAAATAAAATATATATAAATCATTGTCGGTTGTGTTCCTGGACGCAAAGCTTACAGCATGGATGCCTTTAATCCCTTGTTACAGGAGCATGAGGAGTGATGGCAGACATGTGGGGATTCCAACTGGCAGATCTAAACTTGCACTCATATTGACCCCAATGACGTCCTAATGAACGACTGACCCGCTTACTACATAGTAATAATAAATTATAGCAATAATATATAATAAATAAGTCTATTCATAATGTATCAGATTCCATTCATCAAGTGAATGCTCATTAAATAATTATTACTCTGCTCTTTGGATTAGTATATCAGTCTCTATCCCCTGAGTATACAAACCAAACTGCAGGTGAGGAGTTACAAGGTTAACAGTCACATTACCATCTCGTCCTACCGGGTACCCATTTAATGCTGGGTGAAAAAGTGGCCTATTCCGAACAATGACTCTTGCCTAAAGGGACACCTCATGTATGTAATGTATGGGGTAGGATGAAAGCCGAGAATGAGTGAGTGAGTGAGTATGATGTAATGCCGCTTTTAGCAATATTCCAGCAATACCATGGTGGGGGACACCAGAAATGGGCTTCACACATTGTACCCATGTCGGGAATCGAAACCAGGTCTTCGGCGTGACAAGCGAAAGCTTTAACCTATTTGCTACCCGACTGTCCCTCAAAGCCTAGAAACCTACATGAGTTAAGCTGCCCAACACTTTCACCCATCCAACTCCTCTCTGCAACCAGCATGGCTTAACTTGACCTGATTTGTTAATGGCCATGACCAAATGTCCTCCCTCCCTCCCTCCAATGTCTATTCAGACATTTTCTCGCAATATCAGATCCTCTGTTAATCCTGTAACATGTTTACAAGAAACCCCATACATTATGTTTATTAAGCTACAAAACACGATCATCATAATCCTATTTTTGTCTACTTCGAGAACATGTTTCAACAGTAAACCTGAAATTAAAGGTTAAAAACATTCTGATCGCTTTGGAGATGACCCCTTGGCCTCGATACAATAAAAATCATCTACAGTTCAAATCAAACACTATTTACACTGCAAAGAAAACATTACCCAGATACAATAAATATCAAATATTATTTACACTGTAAACACGGCATTAATCCGAAACAGTACCAATCCAAAATCATGTCCACAGCACAGACACAATATAATGAAATACAACATCAAACGATATGGAATAAATCCTGAAATTTATGAGCAATTACACAATTGAAATCCCAATCCAATGTTGAGAATATTCTAACTAAAAACATAGGATTAACCCCTTTCTGGCAATAAATATGATCAAAGCGAAATTCAATGTGACGAGTGAGTGGTCGTATCCCCAGTGATAGCAACAAAGTCCTTCATTGGAATGGCAGGTCTATCCAAACATTGACTGTTTGTCCAGGGGATGGCATATCACAGTCTGTTTACACAAGAAATAATGTCAATTTTATGTAATTATTCGATTCAGAAAAGCACAGAACTCATGATTTATATTTTTTTCAGTCTTGGTTCAACAATGGCCCCATATGATTGCCGTATTTCCTCTATTAAGCGCTCTGGTGCTTATTTTTTAACACGCTCCCGAACCCAGCAGGCAATAGAGGTAGGTGGTAATTGGAAAACTGGTGATTAATATTCAACAACTGTGCTGCATCAACTAGTCACTAATACATCGACATAAGCCTTTTCTTAGATTCTTTTTTTTCCAGAGAAAGTAGCTGATCTCTGACACACCTAGTGCTTACGGTATTAGAGACCAGGACGCCTATTGTAATTACGATGACACGCAATCAGCCAGGTCACACATTGTAGTCACGATGACACACAACCACACAGGTCACACATTGTAATTACGATGACACGCAATCAGCCAGGTCACACATTGTAGTCACGATGACACACCTAGTGCTTACAGTATTAGAGACCAGGACGCCTATTGTATTTACGATGACACGCAATCAGCCAGGTCACACATTGTAGTCACGATGACACACCTAGTGCTTACGGTATTAGAGACCAGGACGCCTATTGTAATTACGATGACACGCAATCAGCCAGGTCACACATTGTAGTCACGATGACACACAACCACACAGGTCACACATTGTAATCATGATGACACACAATCAGCCAGGTCACACATTGTAATCATGATGACACACAATCAGCCAGGTCACACATTGTAATCTGTTAGCATCTTTAACATCTTACAAAATGAAAAATCTATTTAAAGATAAAACGGTAGGCGCTATGAATTAATGGCCATGTGTAGAACTTGACAAAGTGGCTTCTCGTTCTGATATCATAGTGCTCACTCTGCATTTACTTTCAAATGAGCTTTGACATAAGAGTTAAATATTCTTGAATATGTTATCCTAACTGTTCAGAATGAGCGAAGACTCTACAGCGATGTCTGACATTGTACGCACTCTGTGCTTGATGCCCCCAGTTTGTCCTCTCCAATCTCCATTCTATTGTCTATGTTTGATCATAATCCCCATAATAAGCGCTCTGAGTACTTAGAAAATTGACAACCATAAACAACAAAGTAAAATTTCTTTTTAAAGATCGAGCAGTAGTGCACAAACTTATTTCTCTAGTTCCAGGCAATAATATACCCCTTCTACTTCTGTAATAATATCTGTAAGAGCGTTAACTGACTTTAAAAGTCCAGTTTCCACCCTTGCCGAACTAGGCTGGAATTCCTGGGCTCGATCCCGGTGCCACCAGTGGCTATTACGCTATGTCCATTCTATGCCTCTCCCATATGGACCAATCAGATTCCACCTCTCGTATCACATGCATTTGCTTCAAACAAAATGGTGGCGCCCAATCAAGACGATCTGATCGACCATCAAGATCTATTTGGTGATAAAACGGTTCTTACTTCGCGAAGTACATCAAATCACGTGAGCACCTTGATTTAAATAAAACATGAAAAGATTTAGTAATTTATCTGGTGACAATGAGTTGGCGATGCACATGCTTTACACATCCTGCAATCGACCGAACTCTGCATGACAGTTTACCAACCGGATTTCGATTTCGGTGTGCTATTTTGATTGGAATGTGCATAGACTCATTAGTCCAGCCAAAATCCAACTCCATGATCCCAGCCTTGTTTGGCAAGGGTGGAAACTGGACTTTTATAGTCAGTTAACTCTCTTGCCTCGGGAAGATGGGGTACATAGACTTTTACAAACATTTTAGTCTGAGTAGAGGGTGTTTTTAAAGATTACTTACAGTTTGGTTCAGAGGGGGTGGTGTCACTTGTAGGTGTCATGGCACTTCAATCAGTGGATATAGCACGTCCAAACACAAATAATTAACCGAGTGTGACATTTCTTGATTCTTTCTGCCACCTGTTACCTGTATATTACTTGTTCATGTACCCTTATTTAGTTGTATCAAAGACATTCAAAAACATATTCTGTTGAACATGAAAACTGAAATGGAACAAGCATTTCATACAATTTCATTAAAATCAGATCTTAGATTTTGCTACCGCTAAACAAAGATCTGAGGACATCCCATTACAGGTCACGTCAGAACTACCTCTCATGAACTTTGACTGATCAATGAAATGACTGACAAGAAATCGACATTAGCCAATCAGAAGGCAGCTTTCTCGAGCTTTACGACACTAGTTTCAAACTGACGACTACGCTTCAAAACATATTTTGACTATTGAGAAATTGATGCTCGGTTAAAAAATTTAAAACTGATAAAAAGAACATTCTGGAATGGCTTTCAGATGGCCTAGATTGTATGGATATAATTATAAAACCCGTAACTGTCGTTCGGAATACCCTCTATTAAATATTTCGAGGTTGCATGATTAGAAAAGACATTCCGTCTGTCACTTTCAGGATCTGGTAAGCAACGCTCTGATTGGTTGGATGAAAGGCCGTTCTGACGTGAACTGTACTGGGATGTCCTCAGATCTTTGTTCAGCAAAAGGGAGAACTAAGATCTGATTTTAATGAGATTGGCATTTATATATATTCAAACATTATTCTGTAAAAGAAAAGTTTCCAAACTGAAGCCCATTCTAAACCACGTGCTGCCCTGACCCAAGGGTCCCATGAAGGGGTGGATCTGAACCTACTCATCCGCTGATACTGGGGCTGATACCCGTGAAGATCCGGGGTAGAACAGGTCTTCAGCAACCCATGCTTGCCGTAAAAGGTGACTATGCTTGTCGTAAAAGGCGACTAACGGGATCGGGTGGTCAGGCTCGCTGACTTGGCTGATGCATGTCATCAATCCCAATTCGTGGACTGATGCTCATGATATCAATCACTGGATTGTCTGGTCCAGACTCGATTATTTACAGACCGCCGTCATATGGCTGGAATATTCCCGAGTGCGGCACAAAAAACAACAAACAAAACAAACAAACGATACTGGGGCTGAACTTTTCAGCAAATCTCAGTAAAAAATCCCAAAATGCAACAGAAAATTGCCAATTCATGTTAATAGTCATAACTAATGTGATGGCTAAGGCCACACATTTTTTATGTTTATTTTCTGCCCCTACCAACAAGCAGCCGGTAGAAATAAATTTAACATAAAAGTATTTATTTTCACCATGTCTCACACTAGTAATATAGTCCCTCTTATAAAATAAATAATGTTTCACTACATCAATGGCAGAATGACTGTCATATAAACAAATAAATGATTGACATAGCTATTTATATTAATTTTTATTTCAACCGACCTTGTGTGGAAAAGCTGGAATTAATCTGTGAAACATAAAATTAAAAAAGTGAGGCCTAATGGTTAAAGAGACTTGTATTTCAATGATATCAGATCATTAATAAAGAAAAGTCTATCAAGTTTAAGTTTACATAATTGCATTGAACGTAATGTCCAAAAAAAGAGTCACCTTGAAATCACAAAAAAATTATTTTTTTAAATAATCACAAAATATTTACAACAAAGAGGCAATTCTTTTCCCGAATTGCTGCCATGGCTATTTCGTGTGGACTCCTAGATATATCCCTGATATTCCAACAACTGCACCATATATCCTATGCATTTGTGAACACAAAATGAACGTTCTCCTCACAACCATTAATCATTTTCACAAACCAACAGGAACCCTAAAGTACCGCTCCACTCGAACACTGAGCCAACAGGACCAGCAAACAGACTAATCGCTGAACAAATCCCCCATCTTCACATCACACAAGTCTGGCCCTCCGAGCCATTCATCAAGAACAAATGATGGCCAACAAGACATGTTTTATTTAGGAGCCGAATGGCCAAGCACGTTCGGTCAGTGGAAGGGCTACTGACCAATTCATTGCCACAGACCAAACACAGGAGTCCATTGTAATCAGAGAAATATTGCAATCTGAGATCTGCTCAAGTTTCTGGAAGCTAAACTCAATTTGTCCTGTCTGGCTCTTGTGGATATTCCTTACGCTGTTTGCTAAGTAATTGGATTGCGTAATACAAAATCAGCCAGTAATATGGCGAGGTGGTTATTTGTAGCTCCATAGGAACATAGACTTTGGTCTGATACCTGTTGTATTTGACATATTCTGAGGTTAGGCGGCTTTGTTGACCAGACTACTAATTGAAGCACATAAGGAACATAGACTTTGGTCTGATTCTGACTGTATTTGACTTGGTTATGTTAAATGGGGTTTAACATCCTGATAAAGATTATTTCACATATATGGTTACGTGCATGCAGGTTTGTGTTTGTGCTAGTACTCCTCTAGACTAATTATGTATTTCAGTGCTACCCACCGAGGTACAAAATGGGATGGACACAGGTTGAAACGTAACGTGTCTGAACGCCAGCCACCAACACTCTGTAACACTGTTAATATTCTACATCTCCCCTACAACTAACTCAATCCTTCTGGAACACTACGTGACACTGGTAATATTCTACATCTCCCCTACAACTAACTCAATCCTTCTGGAACACTATGTGACACTGGTAATATTCTACATCTCCCCTACAACTAACTCAATCCTTCTGGAACACTCTGTGACACTGGTAATATTCTACGTCTCCCCTACAACTAACTCAATCCTTCTGGAACACTATGTGACACTGGTAATATTCTACATCTCCCCTACAACTAACTCAATCCTTCTGGAACACTATGTGACACTGGTAATATTCTACATCTCCCCTACAACTAACTCAATCCTTCTGGAACACTATGTGACACTGGTAATATTCTACATCTCCCCTACAACTAACTCAATCCTTCTGGAACACTATGTGACACTGGTAATATTCTACATCTCCCCTACAACTAACTCAATCCTTCTGGAACACTATGTGATACTGGTAATATTCTACATCTCCCCTACAACTAACTCAATCCTTCTGGAACACTATGTGATACTGGTTATATTCTACATCTCCCCTACAACTAACTCAATCCTTCTGGAACACTCTGTGACACTGGTAATATTCTACATCTCCCCTACAACTAACTCAATCCTTCTGGAACACTATGTGACACTGGTAATATTCTACATCTCCCCTACAACTAACTCAATCCTTCTGGAACACTATGTGACACTGGTAATATTCTACATCTCCCCTACAACTAACTCAATCCTTCTGGAACACTCTGTTACTGGTAATATTCTACATCTCCCCTACAACTAACTCAATCCTTCTGGAACACTCTGTTACT
Organism: Haliotis rufescens; assembly: GCF_023055435.1. Taxonomy (NCBI): domain Eukaryota; kingdom Metazoa; phylum Mollusca; class Gastropoda; order Lepetellida; family Haliotidae; genus Haliotis; species Haliotis rufescens. Next base: position 39,066,911 of record NW_025964383.1, on the reverse strand, counting down.
GGTAATATTCTACATCTCCCCTACAACTAACTCAATCCTTCTGGAACACTATGTGACACTGGTAATATTCTACATCTCCCCTACAACTAACTCAATCCTTCTGGAACACTATGTGACACTGGTAATATTCTACATCTCCCCTACAACTAACTCAATCCTTCTGGAACACTATGTGACACTGGTAATATTCTACATCTCCCCTACAACTAACTCAATCCTTCTGGAACACTATGTTACACTGGTAATATTCTACATCTCCCCTACAACTAACTCAATCCTTCTGGAACACTCTGTAACACTGGTAATATTCTACATCTCCCCTACAACTAACTCAATCCTTCTGGAACACTCTGTGACACTGGTAATATTCTACATCTCTCCTACAGCTAACTCAATCCTTCTGGAACACTCTGTAACACTGTTAATATTCTACATCTCCCCTACAACTAACTCAATCCTTCTGGAACACTCTGTGACACTGGTAATATTCTACATCTCCCCTACAACTAACTCAATCCTTCTGGAACACTCTGTGACACTGGTAATATTCTACATCTCCCCTACAACTAACTCAATCCTTCTGGAACACTCTGTTACTGGTAATATTCTACATCTCTCCTACAGCTAACTCAATCCTTCTGGAACACTCTGTGACACTGGTAATATTCTACATCTCCCCTACAACTAACTCAATCCTTCTGGAACACTCTGTGACACTGGTAATATTCTACATCTCCCCTACAACTAACTCAATCCTTCTGGAACACTATGTGACACTGGTAATATTCTACATCTCCCCTACAACTAACTCAATCCTTCTGGAACACTCTGTTACTGGTAATATTCTACATCTCCCCTACAACTAACTCAATCCTTCTCGAACACTCTGTTACTGGTAATATTCTACATCTCTCCTACAGCTAACTCAATCCTTCTGGAACACTCTGTGACACTGGTAATATTCTACATCTCCCCTACAACTAACTCAATCCTTCTGGAACACTATGTGACACTGGTAATATTCTACATCTCCCCTACAACTAACTCAATCCTTCTCGAACACTCTGTTACTGGTAATATTCTACATCTCTCCTACAGCTAACTCAATCCTTCTCGAACACTCTGTGACACTGGTAATATTCTACATCTCCCCTACATCTAACTCAATCCTTCTGGAACACTCTGTTACTGGTAATATTCTACATCTCTCCTACAGCTAACTCAATCCTTCTGGAACACTATGTGATACTGGTAATATTCTACATCTCCCCTACAACTAACTCAATCCTTCTGGAACACTATGTGGCACTGGTAATATTCTACACCTCCCCTACAACTAACTCAATCCTTCTGGAACACTATGTGACACTGGTAATATTCTACATCTCCCCTACAACTAACTCAATCCTTCTCGAACACTCTGTTACTGGTAATATTCTACATCTCTCCTACAGCTAACTCAATCCTTCTCGAACACTCTGTGACACTGGTAATATTCTACATCTCCCCTACAACTAACTCAATCCTTCTGGAACACTATGTGACACTGGTAATATTCTACATCTCCCCTACAACTAACTCAATCCTTCTGGAACACTCTGTTACTGGTAATATTCTACATCTCTCCTACAGCTAACTCAATCCTTCTCGAACACTCTGTGACACTGGTAATATTCTACATCTCTCCTACAACTAACTCAATCCTTCTGGAACACTCTGTTACTGGCAATATTCTACATCTCCCCTACAACTAACTCAATCCTTCTGGAACACTCTGTGACACTGGTAATATTCTACATCTCCCCTACAACTAACTCAATCCTTCTGGAACACTATGTGGCACTGGTAATATTCTACACCTCCCCTACAACTAACTCAATCCTTCTGGAACACTATGTGACACTGGTAATATTCTACATCTCCCCTACAACTAACTCAATCCTTCTGGAACACTATGTGACACTGGTAATATTCTACATCTCTCCTACAACTAACTCAATCCTTCTGGAACACCATGCTAATGTTCTAGAACTCCGTAACAACCCAAAAATCCTTTACAAAGGGTCAAATTGTCAACTTTCTAACCTCGTAATTAAATTTTAAACAAAAGTTATTTGCAAAACATTTGTAACCATTCTGTTAAAAGCCATTTATAGAAACTCTCAAACTAATATAAAGAGCGGCCTCTGCGATGGACAGATGTTAGAATAAAGGTGTTATTTTCTTTTTCTTTCTTCTCTGACAAGCTTGGAAGGATTTGGCCAAGCTCCAACACATCGACGGAGAAATGAGCATCATTGGCAAAAATTCGTCTTTTACCCATGAAAGAAATACAGGAGCTCTTCTCATTTTAAACTGGCAAATCTATTGATTTTCACACAGCTATTTCTAAATGATTGCAGGAAACCTACGTATATCTGACCTTTGACTCCTCCTATTTCCCACGAGGCCACTGTCAACAAAATCTGCTGATCATGGGACTTCTTCCTGCTGCAGTAGCAGGAACGACATTGGAAAATCAATTCCAATCCAATTTAAACTTCAAAACTTTCCTGCAAAAATTCCCAAGTCTCAGCTAAACAGATTAATCTGACAACTTGGATCACACTTTTGTAAATGTGTCGCACTGACCTACTTTCCTCCTTCCAAAATCTGAACAGTGTGATGAGTTCGGGCAATGTTTCTCGAATCTTGGTTATGGATAACATCTGAAGCATCTTTTATCTTTGAAGGTCACATGATTACAGACTTTAGCCTATATTGTCCTTGGATCATTAACTGATGCACAATTGTGCACTGATGGGCTAATAACATGTCATTTGCTGTGAACATGCTTTGTGTGGAGCCTAGCACTGTTAGTGGACTATTAATATCATTACTATTGTCATTACCTCAAGGTCGTCTCTATCCGAAGAATGGCTACACGACCTACAAAAACACATTTTGACAGAAGCAGGAAAGGATGGGTGCGTGCGTGAGTGAGTGAGTGAGTGAGTGAGTGAGAGTGCGTGAGTGAGTGTGTGCATGAGTGAGTGAGTGAGTGAGTGAGTGAGTGAGCTAGTGTGTGAGTGAGTGAGTGAGTTGCTAATTGGTGAGTGAGGGAGCAAGAGAGAGAGAGAGAGAGCCCAGTATTCATCAGATGAACGATATTTCAGTTACTAGGTGCTGGTACTGGACATCATGATTATGTCATTAGCCCAAAACACCTGTGTGAGTGAGTGAGTGAGTGGATTTAACACCGCTTTTAACAATATTCTCAAATTTTCAAGTTGAAGGCAGGGGACACCAGAAATGGGCTTCAAATATTGCACCATGTGGGGAATCAAACCCGGGCCGTTGGCATACATGACAAACACTCTAACCAAGAGGCTACCCCACCACCCTTTTTAAATCTGAAAAATAAATGGATTGTGTGCGAGGAAAATAACAGTTAAAGTGGAACAAGCGGCCAAGTCTCATCAGACTGACATACAATGTTCCAAATGTAAATATTCTTCTCATCAACAGGAAAAAGTTAATTCCACAAATAAGATGAAGCATTGGAGATATGTTGATATTTATGCCTGTGATACATTTGACATTTCATGTCTTAGACAAATGCAAATGTCAAAAGCTGTTGTTTCTATTTTTGCATTATTGGTAATAACAACATATTTTACTGAAACTATCCACTGTCACAGACATAGGCTTAGCTGAAGCACTGAGGTCATTGAGGAAGATATATTCTTGGAAGTGTGTGACCATCACATGATACAAATATATACTTGATGTATGTTAATGCTTGTTTCTTGTTTGCAACTAGTCTGTATTATTCCAGCTGTATCAGAACAAGCGTATAGTTGACAAAGTCATCTATATCTCCCGCCCATTTTAACACGCTATGGTCCCAAACCAGGTAACTGACCCAACATTTCTCTTAGCCCATGTCAAAATAGCTGGAATGGAAATTCTAAAATAAACATTTCTAAAACTCCTTAATATCAAATGGCACTAGTTCAGTATGCGCTTTATATATAGACATGCAATGTTTGGCAAGGAAATATTTAACATTTTATTTGTTATACTACTTAAGTAAACCAATCCTATATTAAAACTGAAATCCAACTTGTTGCACGCACGCACGCACGCTCGCATTCACGCACGCTTGTTACTGGGGACCTTCTCTATGAAAAGCCTATGGTACTGGGGACCTACTCTATGACAAGCCTATGGTACTGGGGACCTACTCTATGACAAGCATCAGGTACTGGGGACCTACTCTATGACAAGCCTATGGTACTGGGGACCTACTCTATGACAAGCCTATGGTGCTGGGGACCTACTCTATGACAAGCCTATGGTACTGGGGACCTACTCTATGACAAGCCTATGGTACTGGGGACCTACTCTATGACCAGCATCAGGTACTGGGGACCTACTCTATGACCAGCATCAGGTACAGGGGACCTACTCTATGACAAGCCTATGGTACTGGGGACCTACTCTATGACAAGCCTATGGTACTGGGGACCTACTCTATGACAAGCCTATGGTACTGGGGACCTACTCTATGACAAGCCTATGGTACTGGGGACCTACTCTATGACAAGTCTATGGTACTGGGGACCTACTCTATGACAAGCCTATGGTGCTGGGGACCTACTCTATGACAAGCCTATGGTACTGGGGACCTACTCTATGACAAGCCTATGGTGCTGGGGACCTACTCTATGACAAGCCTATGGTACTGGGGACCTACTCTATGACAAGCCTATGGTACTGGGGACCTACTCTATGACCAGCATCAGGTACTGGGGACCTACTCTATGACCAGCATCAGGTACAGGGGACCTACTCTATGACCAGCCTATGGTACTGGGGACCTACTCTATGACAAGCCTATGGTACTGGGGACCTACTCTATGACAAGCCTATGGTACTGGGGACCTACTCTATGACAAGCCTATGGTACTGGGGACCTACTCTATGACAAGTCTATGGTACTGGGGACCTACTCTATGACAAGCCTATGGTGCTGGGGACCTACTCTATGACAAGCCTATGGTACTGGGGACCTACTCTATGACAAGCCTATTGTACTGGGGACCTACTCTATGACAAGCCTATGGTGCTGGGGACCTACTCTATGACAAGCCTATGGTGCTGGGGACCTACTCTATGACCAGCCTATTGTACTGGGGACCTACTCTATGACAAGCCTATGGTGCTGGGGACCTACTCTATGACAAGCCTATGGTGCTGGGGACCTACTCTATGACAAGCCTATGGTACTGGGGACCTACTCTATGACAAGCATCAGGTACTGGGGACCTGCTCTATGACAAGCATCAGGTACTGGGGACCTACTCTATGACAAGCCTATGGTGCTGGGGACCTACTCTATGACAAGCCTATGGTGCTGGGGACCTACTCTATGACAAGCCTATGGTACTGGGGACCTACTCTATGACAAGCATCAGGTACTGGGGACCTGCTCTATGACAAGCATCAGGTACTGGGGACCTACTCTATGACAAGCATCAGGTACTGGGGACCTACTCTATGACAAGCATCAGGTACTGGGGACCTGCTCTATGACAAGCCTATGGTACTGGGGACCTGCTCTATGACAAGCCTATGGTGCTGGGGACCTACTCTATGACAAGCCTATGGTACTGGGGACCTACTCTATGACAAGCATCAGGTACTGGGGACCTACTCTATGACCAGCCTATGGTACTGGGGACCTGCTCTATGACAAGCCTATGGTGCTGGGGACCTACTCTATGACAAGCCTATGGTACTGGGGACCTACTCTATGACAAGCCTATGGTACTGGGGACCTGCTCTATGACAAGCCTATGGTACTGGGGACCTGCTCTATTACAAGCCTATGGTACTGGGGACCTACTCTATGACAAGCCTATGGTACTGGGGACCTGCTCTATGACAAGCCTATGGTACTGGGGACCTACTCTATGACCAGCCTATGGTACTGGGGACCTACTCTATGACAAGCATCAGGTACTGGGGACCTACTCTATGACAAGCATAGGGTACTGGGGACCTACTCTATGACAAGCCTATGGTACTGGGGACCTGCTCTATGACAAGCCTATGGTACTGGGGACCTACTCTATGACAAGCATTAGGTACTGGGGACCTACTCTATGACAAGCCTTTGGTACTGGGGACCTACTCTATGACCAGCATCAGGTACTGGGGACCTACTCTATGACAAGCCTATGGTACTGGGGACCTACTCTATGACAAGTCTATGGTACTGGGGACCTGCTCTATGACAAGCCTATGGTACTGGGGACCTACTCTATGACCAGCATCAGGTACTGAGGACCTACTCTATGACAAGCCTATGGTACTGGGGACCTACTCTATGACAAGCCTATGGTGCTGGGGACCTACTCTATGACCAGCATCAGGTACTGGGGACCTGCTCTATGACAAGCATCAGGTACTGGGGACCTGCTCTATGACAAGCCTATGGTACTGGGGACCTACTCTATGACATGCCTATGGTACTGGGGACCTGCTCTATGACAAGCCTATGGTACTGGGGACCTACTCTATGACCAGCATCAGGTACTGGGGACCTGCTCTATGACAAGCATCAGGTACTGGGGACCTACTCTATGACAAGCCTATGGTACTGGGGACCTACTCTATGACAAGCCTATGGTGCTGGGGACCTACTCTATGACCAGCATCAGGTACTGGGGACCTGCTCTATGACAAGCATCAGGTACTGGGGACCTGCTCTATGACAAGCCTATGGTACTGGGGACCTGCTCTATGACAAGCCTATGGTACTGGGGACCTACTCTATGACAAGCCTATGGTACTGGGGACCTACTCTATGACAAGCCTATGGTACTGGGGACCTACTCTATGACAAGCCTATGGTACTGAGGACCTACTCTATGACAAGCCTAATACTGGGGACCTACTCTATGACAAGCCTATGGTACTGGGGAACTACTCTATGAAAAGCCTATGGTACTGGGGACCTACTCTGTGACAAGCCTATGGTACTGGGGAACTACTCTATGACCAGCCTATGGTACTGGGGACCTACTCTATGACCAGCATCAGGTACTGGGGACCTACTCTATGACAAGCCTTTGGTACTGGGGACCTACTCTATGACAAGCCTATGGTACTGGGGACCTACTCTATGACCAGCCTATGGTACTGGGGACCTACTCTATGACAAGCCTATGGTACTGGGGAACTACTCTATGACCAGCCTATGGTACTGGGGACCTACTCTATGACAAGCCTATGGTACTGGGGACCTACTCTATGACCAGCATCAGGTACTGGGGACCTACTCTATGACAAGCCTATGGTACTGGGGACCTACTCTATGACCAGCATCAGGTACTGGGGACCTACTCTATGACAAACATCAGGTACTGGGGACCTACTCTATGACAAGCCTATGGTACTGGGGACCTACTCTATGACAAGCCTATGGTGCTGGGGACCTACTCTATGACCAGCCTATGGTACTGGGGACCTACTCTATGACAAGCCTATAGTCCTGGGGACCTACTCTATGACCAGCATCAGGTACTGGGGACCTACTCTATGACAAGCCTATGGTACTGGGGACCTACTCTATGACAAGCCTATGGTACTGGGGACCTACTCTATGACCAGCATCAGGTACTGGGGACCTACTCTATGACAAGGTTATGGTACTGGGGACCTACTCTATGACAAGCATCAGGTACTGGGGACCTGCTCTATGACAAGCCTATGGTACTGGGGACCTACTCTATGACACGCATATGGTACTGGGGACCTACTCTATGACAAGCCTATGGTACTGGGGACCTACTCTATGACAAGCCTATGGTACTGGGGAACTACTCTATGACAAGCATTAGGTACTGGGGACCTACTCTATGACAAGCATCAGGTACTGGGGACCTGCTCTATGACAAGCCTATGGTACTGGGGACCTACTCTATGACAAGCCTATGGTACTGGGGACTCTATGACAAGCCTATGGTACTGGGGACCTACTCTATGACAAGCCTATGGTACTGGGGACCTACTCTATGACAAGCCTATGGTACTGGGGACCTACTCTATGACAAGCCTATGGTACTGGGGACTCTATGACAAGCCTATGGTACTGGGGACCTGCTCTATGACAAGCCTATGGTACTGGGGACTCTATGACCTGCTCTGACTTGTAAAACCAAAAAGGGTAGAGTAGAAAACACTACATTCACCATTCAAACATCACCATGGTAACATTGCTTAATCAAAACCAAAAGCTGCAATCATCTTTTGCAATCAAACTCAACTAAAAACATAAACAAAATGACGAATCTGATCATGTTTTCCCCCTATCATCTTTTACCTAACTGAATGTAACGGAAAGCATCACTTCCTTCTGTGCCTGGACAGCACTTATGGCTGGGACAAACCGATTGATTGCGGTTCACGTTACAGCTGTTCTAGTTTTTCTGTGTATGATTAAAGTTAACGATTCCATGCGGACAAGACCTAACGCCATTATCCCAAACAAACCTTCAATTACCGGAGGCGTAATGAAACAGCATGTGAATATTTACATTTATGGCAATTCCAGAAAATGTTAATCTGTCAATCCGAAAGAGAACTCTGAATCAATATGATTTGCTAAAAACTAAAAGTAAAAAAAGACTATATCCATGAGGAATTATTGTATAGCTTTGTTGAACAAAATAACAAGCAATCAATATGAAAGTGTTGGCTTGCAAACAATCTGGGGAAAAAAACATGAGAGTGAATCATGAACTAAAACGCTGCATTAGAAAATTCAAACCAAATAACAGATAAGAAATATCTAAATGTCAAAATTAATTTCAAGTGATGCTGTCAATTCCTATTGAACAGTTAAGTGCATCAAGGTGTATAAATAATCCTGAAATATTGGAGAGCTCTGAGCCAGTTTAATGCCTCTGACTATATGAAGATGGATGTGCACTCCGACAAGATATAATTTTGCAAATGATTTGTTTGTGACGGAGACATACAGAGATGGAAACCTGGAGCTGCTCATTCAGACAATCAATAAACACACGACCACTGCTTGGCAGGCTCCACAAGCTGGGAAATGACAACCAGAGTTACTTCCCTTACACTATGCAACCAGTTGACTCGCATGCACTCAGTCCACTCTTGTCTGCGAATTACACGATACCTTCATAAGCAATAGAGAAGTGATATTGCATAGATTCACTGTAAGCTGTGTAACACCAGAGCCCGCCACTTAAGAGTTTGTATGACATGACGAATGTTTCTGAACACAGATTATTCTGTGTAACACCAGATCCCGCCACTTAAGAGTTTGTATGACATGACGAATGTTTCTGAACACAGATTATTCTGTGTAACACCAGATCCCGCCACTTAAGAGTTTGTATGACATGACGAATGTTTCTGAACACAGATTATTCTGTCCTTAATGGGCAACAATGCTCCAACTCTCTCTTGCCAGCGCCGCTTTAATTAGCCCGGGTAATCACCAGACGCCAATTAGCGCCTAACACAAGTCAAACCAGTCAAGATTACAGTCCATAATAAGCAAATTTGAAAGCCATCCATATGTCAATACTTTCAAAGTTTGAGTGTTGTTGCCCAATCCTAAATTACGTACACACTTTGATTTGGGTGAGTGAGTGAGTATGGTTTTTACGTCGCTTTTAGCAATATTCCAGCAATATCACGGCAGGGCACACCAGAAATGGGCTTCACACATTGTACCCATGTCGGGTACACTTTGATTTGAAGGCAAAAGCAAACAGAATCAATTTGACCTGTTACATAGCATTCATGACCGTCGACAGTTGTGTCATGGGATATATTCAGTTCCACATGGAATTGGTTCCATGCAGAACAATACTACCAGTGTAAATGTATCGTGGAAACATCTTCCCAGTAAAAATAAATGGAAATAAATCCCCAAGAGTAAAACAGTAAAGAGGAACATTTTCACTCAAGGAACAGATACTCTTTGGCAATATCTCAACCCTAAACTGAACCCATAAAGCTTCTTGCCTGAGGGTTGGCTGAGGTCCATATTGGACTGAGACGAGTCTGTTGCAATATCAAGTAATGACTGGTCCCTATCATCTCACAGTCCAGTACAATAACTGATCCCCATAAAACCAGCTTGTAAGATCATGGCCACCGAGAGTAAACGAGTGAAGTCAGACATGCTTCTTGATATTGAAACAGAGTCGAGCGGACACAAAGTTCCCAAATAAAGCTTAAAATTGAAAAAGGTATCCATATTTCAGAGCTGAATAGAGGTGGCCGTGGGATGCTATACCTGAAAGAGAATCATAAGGGAACTGTTTTATAATGAGATCTAGTGTTTGAAAGAAGGCCTTTTGGGCTGGCGGACCAAGATGGGAAATAACATCCAGAGTTACTTCCCTTCTACTTTGCAGTTTTATGCAGCAGCTGGGGAGATTTTCAAACTCTTCTCTCACTGCAGAATTTCTGTGAGGTAGGACACAGAACCTGAAGGGTTCAGCTACTCTGTACAGTCATTCACCTCAATCCATGTCACCAAGCTTGATGCTCTAACTTTTGGTTGCACTGCGCTCAGCAGAATTCAAACTATATATTGGCAGTTGTAAATAATTGAATCTGGACCAGAAAATCCAGGGATTGATATTACAAGTGATGATCCAGGCCATTAGGGTAAGAAGACTCGCAATCAACCTAGTCACTGAGCTGACCACCCGATCCAATAAGGAAGAAAACTCCAGTGCCGTGTCTTATGCTTAAAATAAGGGAGACAACTTCTGAGCAATAGCTGATAACCTATCAGGTATTAAATCTCTCATTCCCGTCCCTGATACGGATGCAATATTTTACATGTGTCACATATTACCTGTTACAGAATCAGCCTCTCAGTCATTTACTGAGGACATCACTGTAAAAATAGCCACCAGAAAATATTATCAGCACGAATCTTAGAGAATCTGCAAAGAATTGAAAAATAACCTTATCACGCTTCCAAAGACGTTAAAAGATGGTACTTGTTTTATCCTCTTAATGCTGAACACCAGGCAAAGTAACAACAAGTACCATCGTGTAACATCTCTTGGTATGACGTGGCCGGGGATCAAACCCCTGACCTTCTGCTCTACGAACAGACGCTCTACCTAATAGACCATGCAAATTAGTCCACAGAGTGACAAACCAGCTTACAGCTTACCACCCTATTTTCCGACCCTACCCGGGTACCCGTTGTAGATATTAAGAGATAGGTACAAACTGTCCGATTTGGAAATGTTTGACCGTAGCCCTGGCAAAATGTATTTAGATACATGTGTAAAATGATCTGGTCATGAATAAACTGAAGTTTATTGCATGGAGTTTTATCTTTATTCATACATATAAAAGTCAGAAGGAATTGGTGCATTGTCAGAAAGAAATGTGAACATTAGTGACTTGTAGTGTAACCATAGAGGTCTAGATATTTTTTGTCATTAAACAATATATCACGGGTCCGGGTAGTACTGTGGGTACCCGAGTCCTACTCAGGACCCACCCGACCCGAGTACCCAGGTTATATCATTATTGTCTTCCCTGGGTGCAAATGTCTGTCAGAGGTATGCATCATTTTGGACTTAGCTCCAATATTAAAAATTGACACACCATAATAACCTGAAACTTAAAACCAACACAACAAAACATGTGCATCCCATCTTGACAAAGGGAAGTAACTCTAGAGATTACGCCTGTTGTACTGCTCCTGAAATAAATGTTTGCATGTAGCATCACATTTGACTGGTGAATCTCCCTTACCTGAGACCGATTCTTTTCCTCCAGCGCCGCCAACTGCAACTGCTGCTCCAACGTCTCCCAGTCCATCTGCGGCAGCGTCGACTCCATGTTGTACACATCAAAGTCCCCACTTTTCTCCATATCACTCCCCACAGACGGGGAACTATCTCGCTTTGACCTTCCACCTTTCACCCTGTGATTACTACCGCTGTCTTTCACTCGATGTTTCCGTGATTTGGCTGTCAACTTAGTCTTACTCCCCTCCCCGTCCATTAAATCCCGCTTTGCATCAGCTGGACTTGTCATGGCTGATTCGGTCAAATATTCCTCCACCCCGATACCTGAGCTGGCATCACTCTCGGGACTACTTTCTTTCACAAATTCTCTCCCCTTGTGAAGGTCAAACGGCAATGCATCGGCATTAATCTTTTTCAGTTCAGCAAATTCTTGAGCAAGACTCAAAATATTTATTTTGCGAGCTCGTTTGCAGTAATCAGAATCGGTTTCACCAGGTAAACGATCAATTTCCTTCTGGTTATGGCCGGGTAGAAATGAGAAATTCCCACGTTGCAATTCCTCTCGCTCAATAATCTGCACCTCGCTTTCAATATCCTTCAATGGACCTGCAATTTCTGATACATCCGACACAACGGACTCGCACTCAATATCACGCAGTTGTCTCACTGGTGATTTTTTTGCCAAGAAATTGTCAACAGTGAGAGTAGCCTCCCTTTCATTATCTTCCTGATGCTGGTTTTCTTCGGGTGTCGACAGCGTCATCACTTGCCCACAGATGGCGCTCTCGGTCTCGCTATATTCATCTTCGTCAGACTCTGAACTCGACGTTACATCCTCTTCCGGCAAGCTATGATCTAACTTCTTCTTGTTCTCATGTTTATGACGTAGCTGACCCTTCCAGGCCCGCTGTATTCTGAAATATTAGATTACCGTTCAGAACAAAGTAAATCTCACATCAAACAATTACAGTGCAATTCATGTTCAAACTTAATACATAATCTGTTTCTCCTTTTTTCTAATGATTTTTCTCCACCAATATGCTGTGATGAAGGATGCAAAACAAATGATTGTAGGAATCATATCAGGAGTGACATGAGGATTTAAACATGAAGAATTCCTTGAACAAATTTTTTTTTTTTTAAATTCAATTAAATTCAGGCCTTTTATTTTTGTTTAAATTTCAATTAGTTTGGACAGAATCTTCCATTAAATTGAAAACACAAAAGTGCAGAATAGACTGGAATGAGGATTTGAACATAAATTTCATTCTTCCAAATGTCACCAGCCATGAACATACAAAATGATAAAAATGAGTTATCTCCCTTGTATTACATTACATACCTGTACTTATCAAAATGGTTTCATAACCCAGTGGCAGTGAAGTGAAGTGAAATTGGGTTTAACGTCGCGTCCAAGATTATTGCACTTATATAGCGACGTGCATGCACGTGTATGTGTGTGTGTGGCTGCTTGTACTAGTCCGGACTGATGCCGATTTATAGTGCTAGCTCACTGAGATACCATGCCGCAGTTTAACATGAATACCCCACTCAGACACAGTATACTGACTCCGAGCCCACCAGTCCTTGTTTTAGCCCCTTAATGCCGAGCGCCAGACAGGGTAACAACAAGTACAATCTTTTAACGTCTTTTTGTATGACGCGGCCCGGGATCGAACCCTGGACCTTCCGCTCTCCGGGCGGACGCTCTACCACAAGACCACGGAGGCGGTTTAACTCAGTTGCAAAGAAGGAAGAAAAGATTGTAAACAGGTAATACTCTCATGACTTAACTATTGCATGAAGCCAAACTGATCTGCTTCAACAGGCTTTTTATTGAATTCTTTCTAAATGAATGCCATTGCATCCATTTTCAGGTGAGGTGAAATTGGGTTTAATGTCGCGTCCAAGATGATTGCACTTATATAGAGATGTGCATGCACGTGTGTGTGTGTGTGTGTGTGTGTGTGTGTGTGTGTGTGTGTGACTGCTTGTACTAGTCCAGACTGATGCCGATTTATAGTGCCAGCCCACTGAGATACCATGCCGCAGTTTAACATAAATACCCCACTCAGACACAGTACACTGACTCCGAGCCGACCAGTCCTTGTTTTAGCCCCTTAATGCCGAGCGCCAGACAGGGTAACAACAAGTACCATCTTTTAACGTCTTTTGGTATGACACGGCTGGGGATCAGCCCCGGACCTTCCGCTCTCCTGGCGGACACTCTATCACTAGACCACGGAGGCGGCCCATCCATTTTCAGTTTGGGTCCAGACACATCATCAGTGAATCACTGTGCAGGCACTGTCTCTGTATAAAAGGTTGACCAACTGTAGCCAGTGAGTTTGGTTTTCCGCAGCTTTGAAAAGTGTTTCAGGTACCGTATGTCAAGGCGTGTCAGCCTGATGATGTAGGAAAGTCTAAAGCGATGAAGATCATGGACATGTCCACATTTGAGAAAGCGGCAAGCACAGAAATGCCGCTGATAAACCAAATTCATAATGAGAGCAACATACATGTGATAAATTGTCAGAGGGTGTCAGGGACATTAAGCCCTTTCTGGGCCTTCAGTTATGGAACAAACATACAATTTGAGAGAATAATGATTTGAATTTGTCTCAACTGAATTATTTTTTTCTAAAAGGGAAAAAATTAATTACCTAGTGAAGATGTAGCATGAGGTTTGTATCTATTTACGTATTTAGATTTAAAATTATGATCAAAATCAATCGTATTGTTAGTTAAAAATTTAAAGATGTACTTGATTAACCCACAGGAATACGTAGCTATACACACACAAAGTAATTTTTATTGACATGTATCTAGCCTCGTGTGTGTTAATCTTATTGGTTGACTAATACTGTTGTATGCAAATTAGACTGCCAATCTGGGACGTCAGCTAACTATTAGCCAATCGATTTGCGTAAAATAATCACATGGAACATTCTCGCAAAATTTGACAAAGTTTGATGTATCTGTGTGGAATGATTGTTGAATCTTATGCTTGTTGTGAACAGTGAAGTGTTTATGTGGAATAATTGTTGAATCTTGTGCTTGTCGTGAACAGTGAAGTGTCTATGTGGAATAATTGTTGAATCTTATGCTTGTCGTGAACAGTGAAGTGTCTATGTGGAATAATTGTTGAATCTTATGCTTGTTGTGAACAGTGAAGTGTCTATGTGGAATAATTGTTGAATCTTATGCTTGTTGTGAACAGTGAAGTGTCTATGTGGAATAATTGTTGAATCTTATGCTTGTTGTGAACAGTGAAGTGTCTATGTGGAATATATATAATTGTTGAATCTTATGCTTGTTGTGAACAGTGAAGTGTCTATGTGGAATAATTTTTGACACCATTATGATCGCGGCTTATTTAAGTGCTAAGAGAGATAAATAAATGATGCAAGAAAATTTGTCTTTGTGTTTTAATTTTGTGCATCCCTATTCACGGTAAAATGGATTGATCCACATGCCTACTTTGTCTAACGAGCAAAGCCGTTCTTCCGGGTTGTCTAATAGCTACTGATTATCTGTAATAAAAAATTAGACGAAGCGGGTTGATACCGCCGCCAGTGACCATCAGACTCTGGCATGGATCTCCCTCCCTCCCTCCCTCCGTCCCTCCCTCGGAGATGTTCCCCTGTATTGATTTTATAACAAATTCGGGGGGGGAAACATTACATTAATGTTCAACCAACAGCACACTAACCATGCATTAATCTCAAATTATCTGTGTACACCGAGAACCAATGTCCAACTGTAGGGTTTTGTATATATGTATGTTTGCTGTGGAAAAAACTAATGATTGTTACAGAGCCGATTGGCAGAAACTTGAGTGAGATCTAGGGGAATGATCCATGCAAAATTTCCGCACCATTGCTCCTTGATACCAGAGATATACAGAGAAAGAGACATGAGGGTTAGATCAAAATTAAGTAATACTTCACTTCAGGCAAGACGCCCGACCCTGCAAACTTCATCAGGATGAAAAACATTTTTGTCAGCTTTACCTTTTAATTTGTTTATTTGTCCCCAAACCAGCATCAATACAAGGTAACACCTTCAACAAACTGGGCTGCGGTCTGGTGGTAGAGCGTCTGCCCTGAAAGTGGAAGGTCTGGGGTTCGATCCCCGGCCACGTCATACCAAAGACGTCAAAAGATGGTACTTGTTGTTACCCTGTCTGGGGTTCGTCATTAAGGGGAGTATTCATGTCAGCACTATAAAATCCATACTAGTACTAGTACTAATCCTATTAGTCTGGACGAGTACGCACCCGCACACTCCCGCCCACCCGCCCGCACGCACACTACACACACTACACACATTCTACACACACACTAAACGCAATACACACACACTACACGCAATACACACATGCATGCACGTCGCTATATAAGTGCAATAATCTTGGATGTGAAGTTAAACCCCCTTTCACCTCACATACAACAAACTGAGCCTGATTATATATACCCAGCAACATATGCACCACACAACATCAGCGGACTTTGGGTAACATGAATAGAAACAACACATTAAAACCTTCATTACTCAAAGAAAGAGTTGAAAACAACAAATTTACAAACCCGTGGGCAACAGAGAGCGCCTGATTTACATAAACAATGATGGACATCACACAACATTGGTGGACTTTGTGCAATATGAGTTGAAAACAACACATTAAATAACACTAGACAGCAGAGAGCGCCTGATTTACATAAACAATGATGGACATCAAACAACATTGGTGGACTTTGTGCAATATGAGTTGAAAACAACACATTAAATAACACTAGACAACAGAGAGCGCCTGATTTACATCAACAATGATGGACATCACACAACATTGGTGGACTTTGTGCAATATGAGTTGAAAACAACACATTAAATAACACTAGACAACAGAGAGCGCCTGATTTACATGAACACCAATGGACAACACACAACTTTAATGGACTTGATGAAGCCACACATTGAATCAGGGTTAGAAATTGGCACTAGTCCTATAGTCCTTGCCAAACTGCTGAATAGTAAAGGTATCCTAAGGACTAGTAGAATTTTGACATTTGTAAAGGTTTTGCTATATGCTATCATTATGAGGACTAGTGGACTGAAACTGTTAGTTTCTACAGCTGTGAATCAATATTGAGTCAATATGCCATCAGCCACATGAACCTAATGTTGTCACCTCCATAAGTGAGTATGGTTTTACGCCGCTTTTAGCAATATTCCAGCAATATCACCAGAAATGGGCTTCACACACCGTACCCATGTCGGGAATCGAACCCGGGGTGTTGTCACCTCAACAGTTAAGTGATGGGCAGTGTTGGACAGAATTAAATTATTTAGACATCCAACAGGAACATTGACACAGAAAATTCATGAGACAAAAACATCAGTTCTAAATAGTTTATGAAAATAGGGTAATATTACTAATAACATAATTTCCATGGTCAATGCACATACTTGAATTTACTTTCAACTTTCAATAAACAGTGAGTGAGTCAGTATGGTTTTACACCGCTTTTAGCAATATTCCAGCAATATCACGGCGGGGGACACCAGAAATGGGCTTCACACATTCTGCCTATGTCGTCTTTCAATAAACATTTGATTTCAATATTTGCAGAAGAATATTCTGTTTCAGCGTATCCTAATAACAGTTCTGATATTCTTCTGTTAATCTCTGCAACAGCAGCTAATGCACAACCCACCTGAGCTCGGAAACACAACCTCTTAAATCCTAAACGTCATAAAACTGTTAAAGCAATTAATTTGAAAGATTTAAACAAGCCAATACAAAACACCATCTCATTTGGAACTTCCACCACTATAAATACCACATCCAGCTTGTCAGCACTGACATAACGGGACACAAAGTTTCAGAACTGACTTTAAAGACTGCGAATCAATAAAGCCGTTTACCATTTCCATGTTATCTCAACCGTCCTGTATCATCCTGGCCATTTATTCCCAATTTAATGTCGCACCAAGCACAGCAAAGCAATTTTATCACTATTAACTGTTTTTGCCATCAGACAGCATGAGCATTGTTTTAGATGGAGCGATTTCCGCCGCAAATTAACGGAGCAAGTTGAAAATTGATTTTTATGGGTTTTGATCTATTCTTACAAATTATCCCCAGACAGTCTGGCGCCACACTAACCCCACATGATGCAGGCAGAAGGGAGAAGCCTAGTGTAATTCCTACAACGGCGCCACATGCTTGACGACTCAGCAGGACAGAAACATGTGCAGAGGGATAAATGCCGATATCTTGGTATTAGGGGATATGGATGAATATTCTTCGATCTCAGTCTGACCAGTATTGGAAGAATAACAAGCTGAGAATATGAACAAACACTGTCGATATACCTGGAAGAGAAGGGGCTGTTCTGAAAGTGATGTCCGTGTAATGGCAAATTCATCAAACATTCGGTGCAACGCGATACCGACACAATCAGGCCATGTAGCCATGCAAAATAACATACATATTAAATGGCAACACATCAGGTGCATGAACACTAATCGTAAAATACTATTTTCTGCACATACGTATACGAGCTGCACGTATTGTATTATTCATTAAGTCAAATCTACTGAATGTCTTGGGTTGGATTTCATCTCATTCTCTTTCATGATGGAATGCGTCTCTTAACATGGCAAGTATCACATTTTCATGTTCGTATCATGTATCGTGTCGTGATCTTACTACCAAGATATGTATTATATCTCGATGAAGTGTATCGTTACAGCAATAGTAATGACTGCACCCACAGGACAACCTCCATGGGGGGGGGGGGATTCCGGGATCGGTCCCCACCAACCTGGCCGTGAGGAGAGACCAAACGGGTCGGGTGATCAGACACAATGACTTGAGAGAGAATATTTATGGATATCAACTTCCTTATCATGAGGAACACGTTTTGGAGTATGTCATTGACCTGATAAAGGAGTAAGCATTACTCCGAAATTTTGTACCACATAGAAAGAAGTTGACATCCATAAATTCTCTCTCGTATGTGTATCACTCAGTGACTTGGTTGATAGCATGACGGCGTGGATCGTTGCTCATGATATCGACCACTGGAGTGTCTTGGCCAGACGTTAATTTACAGACCACTGTCATTTATGATAATTTACATCACTGCAGGGAGAATAAACCACTCAGGACTGCGCCCCTCATGGTTTATTCTCCCTGCAGTGTTTTACCAATGATAAACAACTCCCACTCGTCATTTAATTCTTAAATAAACAGACCGCCTCCGTGGTCTAGTGGTAGAGCGTCCGCCCGGAGAGCGGAAGGTCCGGGGTTCGATCCCCGACCGCGTCATACCAAACGACGTTAAAAGATGGTACTTGTTGTTACCCTGTCTGGCGCTAGGCATTAAGAGGCTAAAACATGGACTGGTCGGCTCGGAATCAGTATACTGTGTCTGAGTTGGGTATTCATGTTAAACTGCAACATGGTATCTCAGTGAGCTAGCACTATAAATCGGCATCAGTCCGGACTAGTACAAGCAGCCACACAAACACACACACGTACATGCACGTCGCTATATAAGTGCAATAATCTTGGACACGACGTTAAACCCCATTTCACCTCACCTCACCTCACCTCACCTCACCTCACCTCACCTCACCTTAAATAAACAAACAAACGAGCCTGCAGGGTCAAGATCTTCGTGGCTGGATGTCCTTGTGAACCAAGACCCTGGGCTCCTAATGCCACAATGATATGAAATCTTGAGCATCAGTGGGTGACCCAGGTGACATTTCCCCGATCTCTTCGTCTGAGATAATGTACGGCAGTGAGTAACAGGTTTAATGCCAGTCAGCAGTATTTCAGCCATGTCAAGATGACATGATACTGGGATGAAAGTACAAGTTATATTCTACACCACTACCCCTTGGGGTTATTCCAAGTTATATTTGGTCCACAGCAAACTCAAGTTTGTTACAGGAAGCAACTCAATGGATTGGTGGTCAGGCTCGGCTCTTGGTTCATTTCGTCTGAGATAATGTACGGCAGTGAGTAACAGGTTTAATGCCAGTCAGCAGTATTTCAGCCATGTCAAGATGACATGATACTGGGATGAAAGTACAAGTTATATTCTACACCACTACCCCTTGGGGTTATTCCAAGTTATATTTGGTCCACAGCAAACTCAAGTTTGTTGTTACAGGAAGCGACTCAATGGATTGGTGGTCAGGCTCGGCCCTTGGTTCATTTTGCCATCGTATCCGGACAGTGCAGAACATTGTTCCCAACATCAATAGCTGTTTATCTGCTTCAGATCCTATGTCCAAGCTGTTATCAGGGTAACGCTATTTTGCAGGGCATTATCATTTGCAGAAGCCCAAGGTCTTCCATTAACTGCCCGACTGACCCACTTTTACAAATATGGAAATGTCATAGAACAAACCAGATGACGTCACTATTGAACATCAATATGACGTCACCTACCAACAGGCGTGATAATGGCCCGTCATTACCGTCAAAGTGGCCGGCTCATTTCTGATAACATACTGGCGGTTTAATGATAATTCTATTCATTTTAGCTATAATATCTTATAAAGGGAATATTGCTAATGCAGTATTTAACAAACAAACAACTATGTAACAGTTGAGCTAGTTGCACAAAGGAATCATAACATTATGACATTTGTACGTTTCAGAATCTTGGCTCTAGTCTGCGGGTGTTTCCAGGGTGGGTTGTACTTACCTATACAACCAACAAGGAGAGAAGGTTTGGTGTAAGTCATCCACACTCCAAGACAATCCTCATACACCTTGGTTCTATCTCAACACAACACACAGATGGTAATAACTTGTCATATCATCCACATTCCCAGAAAATCCTCATACACACTGGTTCTATCTCAGCACAACACTCAGATGGTAATAACTTATAAAATCATCCACCCTCCCAGACAATCCTCATACACACTGATGGTAATAACTTTTCACATCATCCACACTCGCAGAATCTCCTCTATCTCAGCATAACACTCAGATGGTAATAACTTGTAATATCATCCACATTCCCAGAAAATCCTCATATTGGTTCTATCTCAGCACAACACACAGATGGTAATAACTTGTTATATTCATACTCCCAGACAATCCTCATTCACCCTGGTTCTATCTCAGCATAACACTCAGATGGTAATAACTTGTTATATTCACACTCCCAGACAATCCTCATTCACCCTGGTTCTATCTCAGCATAACACTCAGAGGGTAATAACTTGTTATATTCACACTCCCAGACAATCCTCATTCACCCTGGTTCTATCTCAGCATAACACTCAGATGGTAATAACTTGTAATATCATCCACACTCCCAGACAATCCTCATACACCCTGGTTCTATCTCAGCATAACACACAGATGGTAATAACTTGTCATATCATCCACATTCCCAGAAAATCCTCATATTGGTTCTATCTCAGCACAACACACAGATGGTAATAACTTGTTATATTCACACTCCCAGACAATCCTCATTCACCCTGGTTCTATCTCAGCACAACACTCAGATGGTAATAACTTGTTATATTCACACTCCAAGACAATCCTCATACACCCTGGTTCTATCTCAGCACAACACTCAGATGGTAATAACTTGTTATATTCACACTCCCAGACAATCCTCATTCACCCTGGTTCTATCTCAGCATAACACACAGATGGTAATAACTTGTCATATCATCCACACTCGCAGAATCTCCTCTATCTCAGCATAACACACAGATGGTAATAACTTGTCATATCATCCACATTCCCAGAAAATCCTCATATTGGTTCTATCTCAGCACAACACACAGATGGTAATAACTTGTTATATTCACACTCCAAGACAATCCTCATACACCCTGGTTCTCTCTCAGCATAACACTCAGATGGTAATAACTTGTTATATTCACACTCCCAGACAATCCTCATTCACCCTGGTTCTATCTCAGCATAACACACAGATGGTAATAACTTGTCATATCATCCACACTCCCAGACAATCCTCATACACCCTGGTTCTATCTCAGCATAACACACAGATGGTAATAACTTGTCATATCATCCACATTCCCAGAAAATCCTCATATTGGTTCTATCTCAGCACAACACACAGATGGTAATAACTTGTTATATTCACACTCCCAGACAATCCTCATTCACCCTGGTTCTATCTCAGCACAACACTCAGATGGTAATAACTTGTTATATTCATACTCCCAGACAATCCTCATTCACCCTGGTTCTATCTCAGCACAACACTCAGATGGTAATAACTTGTTATATTCACACTCCCAGACAATCCTCATTCACCCTGGTTCTATCTCAGCATAACACTCAGATGGTAATAACTTGTTATATTCACACTCCCAGACAATCCTCATTCACCCCGGTTCTATCTCAGCATAACACTCAGATGGTAATAACTTGTAATATCATCCACACTCCCAGACAATCCTCATACACACTGGTTCTATCTCAGCATAACACACAGATGGTAATAACTTGTAATATCATCCACACTCGCAGAATCTCCTCTATCTCAGCATAACACACAGATGGTAATAACTTGTCATATCATCCACATTCCCAGAATATCCTCATATTGGTTCTATCTCAGCACAACACTCAGATGGTAATAACTTGTTATATTCACACTCCAAGACAATCCTCATACACCCTGGTTCTATCTCAGCATAACACTCAGATGGTAATAACTTGTTATATTCACACTCCCAGACAATCCTCATTCACCCTGGTTCTATCTCAGCACAACACTCAGATGGTAATAACTTGTTATATTCATACTCCCAGACAATCCTCATTCACCCTGGTTCTATCTCAGCATAACACTCAGATGGTAATAACTTGTTATATTCACACTCCCAGACAATCCTCATACACCCTGGTTCTATCTCAGCATAACACTCAGATGGTAATAACTTGTTATATTCACACTCCCAGACAATCCTCATTCACCCCGGTTCTATCTCAGCATAACACTCAGATGGTAATAACTTGTTATATTCACACTCCCAGACAATCCTCATTCACCCTGGTTCTATCTCAGCATAACACACAGATGGTAATAACTTGTAATATCATCCACACTCCCAGACAATCCTCATACACCCTGGTTCTATCTCAGCATAACACACAGATGGTAATAACTTGTCATATCATCCACATTCCCAGAAAATCCTCATATTGGTTCTATCTCAGCACAACACACAGATGGTAATAACTTGTTATATTCACACTCCCAGACAATCCTCATTCACCCTGGTTCTATCTCAGCATAACACTCAGATGGTAATAACTTGTTATATTCACACTCCCAGACAATCCTCATTCACCCCGGTTCTATCTCAGCACAAGACTCAGATGGTAATAACTTGTTATATTCACACTCCCAGACAATCCTCATTCACCCTGGTTCTATCTCAGCATAACACTCAGATGGTAATAACTTGTTATATTCACACTCCCAGACAATCCTCATTCACCCTGGTTCTATCTCAGCATAACACTCAGATGGTAATAACTTGTAATGTCATCCACACTCGCAGACAATCCTCATACACCCTGGTTCTATCTCAGCATAACACACAGATGGTAATAACTTGTCATATCATCCACATTCCCAGAAAATCCTCATATTGGTTCTATCTCAGCACAACACACAGATGGTAATAACTTGTTATATTCACACTCCCAGACAATCCTCATTCACCCTGGTTCTATCTCAGCACAACACTCAGATGGTAATAACTTGTTATATTCACACTCCCAGACAACCCTCATTCACCCTGGTTCTATCTCAGCACAACACTCAGATGGTAATAACTTGTTATATTCACACTCCCAGACAATCCTCATTCACCCTGGTTCTATCTCAGCATAACACTCAGATGGTAATACAGTGATCGCTCGCTATTGCGCTCTTCGATAAAGCGCTACTTCGGTTATTACGCGCGGTAACGCATGGCTCCCAAAATTTATGTACACTTTTAATACTGAGAGTTTTACACAGACATGATTGTATTGTTGTTCGTTGTTTATTTGCACATAACGCTTCTCATTGCATAATCAACGGTTTATCGCTGAATGGAGTTCTAATAATCTGTTTGAAAATATCCGCGGCAAGTCCCGGAAATACGATTGTTCAACTAGTTAACTTTTCACACTATACATCCTTTGATCTTAGAAGCGCATGCATGCAATAAAAGAGAACCACAAGTGAAGTTTATATTCTTAATTAGTGGGCAATCCAATTTAAGGCTAAACTGTCACACACATGTAGTTGCTGTCACAACATGGCGGTCATTCATTTCGTAATCGCGCTTTCGTAACATCGCCTGTTTTTTCCCCGTAGTTATAACAAGCGATTTCATTGGATTAAAATTTGTTTCTAATGACGCTTTCTTGCCGAAATCTGCTACAAGTTTCGTGATTGGTCAATTTTGAGCACGTGACCTCAGGCAGCCAATCAAGCTTTGATACAAAGCTCGTGTTTGATAAATTTCAGAAGTTAGCGAAAGATTTTTGGTTAAATCGTGTTATTCTGAACGTTTTAAGCAGGAAATCACGATATATATTAAAAATATGGAACTTCGCGAATGTATCGTGCTAGGTTACGAGCTGTGACAAATATTTTTCATGCATATATTTTTGCATTAAACGTTGTGTCCGAGCCGAGAATTCAAGGCGACGAAAGCCGAGATGTCATTTGACTTACATTACACGCGATCGCACGAAACGATGGAAATAATAACTTAGATGTAAGTTTGATTACTTTTAGATATATTTTTGTTGATTTTATTTATCACTTTGTATAATATATTTAAAGATTTGCTTAAAATAGTCTTTATTTTGCTCTTTGACATGTTCGATGCGGACCCGTTGTCAAAATGTGTGTCCGAGAATTTTATTTTCAATAACATCGCGGGAAATAGTGAATAATTTTTTAATTTATTGATAAAAAATGATAAATTAGAATGGAATACGTATTTCAGACATTGTGAAATATGACAGATTTAATAAATGAATGATATTACAGGTAGATCTAGGTCCATAATAAAACACATAGGCCTATTGATGATTTGAGATTTGCCGAGCGCGCTCCCCCGCCTCGGCCTCGGTTAAACGGCTCATCGTCTATAACGCCCACCAATTATTTGGACCCCATTGGTAGCGCAATAGCGAGCGATCACTGTAACTTGTAATATCATCCACACTCCCAGACAATCCTCATACACACTGGTTCTATCTCAGCATAAAACACAGATGGTAATAACTTGTCATATCATCCACACTCGCAGAATCTCCTCTATCTCAGCATAACACACAGATGGTAATAACTTGTCATATCATCCACATTCCCAGAAAATCCTCATATTGGTTCTATCTCAGCATAACACTCAGATGGTAATAACTTGTTATATTCACACTCCAAGACAATCCTCATACACCCTGGTTCTATCTCAGCATAACACTCAGATGGTAATAACTTGTTATATTCACACTCCCAGACAATCCTCATTCACCCTGGTTCTATCTCAGCACAACACTCAGATGGTAATAACTTGTTATATTCACACTCCCAGACAATCCTCATTCACCCTGGTTCTATCTCAGCACAACACTCAGATGGTAATAACTTGTTATATTCACACTCCCAGACAATCCTCATTCACCCTGGTTCTATCTCAGCATAACACACAGATGGTAATAACTTGTCATATCATCCACACTCGCAGAATCTCCTCTATCTCAGCATAACACACAAATGGTAATAACTTGTCATATCATCCACATTCCCAGAATATCCTCATATTGGTTCTATCTCAGCACAACACTCAGATGGTAATAACTTGTTATATTCACACTCCCAGACAATCCTCATTCACCCTGGTTCTATCTCAGCATAACACTCAGATGGTAATAACTTGTTATATTCACACTCCCAGACAATCCTCATTCACCCTGGTTCTATCTCAGCATAACACTCAGATGGTAATAACTTGTCATATCATCCACATTCCTAGAAAATCCTCATATTGGTTCTATCTCAGCACAACACACAGATGGTAATAACTTGTTATATTCACACTCCCAGACAATCCTCATTCACCCTGGTTCTATCTCAGCATAACACTCAGATGGTAATAACTTGTTATATTCACACTCCCAGACAATCCTCATACACCCTGGTCCTATCTCAGCACAACACTCAGATGGTAATAACTTGTTATATTCACACTCCCAGACAATCCTCATTCACCCTGGTTCTATCTCAGCATAACACTCAGATGGTAATAACTTGTAATATCATCCACACTCCCAGACAATCCTCATACACACTGGTTCTATCTCAGCATAACACACAGATGGTAATAACTTGTCATATCATCCACACTCGCAGAATCTCCTCTATCTCAGCATAACACACAGATGGTAATAACTTGTAATATCATCCACATTCCCAGAAAATCCTCATATTGGTTCTATCTCAGCACAACACACAGATGGTAATAACTTGTTATATTCACACTCCAAGACAATCCTCATACACCCTGGTTCTATCTCAGCATAACACTCAGATGGTAATAACTTGTTATATTCACACTCCCAGACAATCCTCATTCACCCTGGTTCTATCTCAGCACAACACTCAGATGGTAATAACTTGTTATATTCACACTCCCAGACAATCCTCATTCACCCTGGTTCTATCTCAGCATAACACTCAGATGGTAATAACTTGTTATATTCACACTCCCAGACAATCCTCATTCACCCTGGTTCTATCTCAGCACAACACTCAGATGGTAATAACTTGTTATATTCACACTCCCAGACAATCCTCATTCACCCTGGTTCTATCTCAGCACAACACTCAGATGGTAATAACTTGTTATATTCACACTCCCAGACAATCCTCATTCACCCTGGTACTATCTCAGCATAACACTCAGATGGTAATAACTTGTTATATTCACACTCCCAGACAATCCTCATTCACCCTGGTTCTATCTCAGCATAACACTCAGATGGTAATAACTTGTAATATCATCCACATTCGCAGACAATCCTCATACACCCTGGTTCTATCTCAGCATAACACACAGATGGTAATAACTTGTCATATCATCCACATTCCCAGAAAATCCTCATATTGGTTCTATCTCAGCACAACACACAGATGGTAATAACTTGTTATATTCACACTCCCAGACAATCCTCATTCACCCTGGTTCTATCTCAGCACAACACTCAGATGGTAATAACTTGTTATATTCACACTCCCAGACAATCCTCATTCACCCTGGTTCTATCTCAGCACAACACTCAGATGGTAATAATTTGTTATATTCACACTCCCAGACAATCCTCATTCATCCTGGTTCTATCTCAGCATAACACTCAGATGGTAATAACTTGTTATATTCACACTCCCAGACAATCCTCATTCACCCTGGTTCTATCTCAGCCTAACACTCAGATGGTAATAACTTGTAATATCATCCACACTCCCAGACAATCCTTATACACCCTGGTTCTATCTCAGCATAACACACAGATGGTAATAACTTGTCATATCATCCACATTCCCAGAAAATCCTCATATTGGTTCTTTCTCAGCACAACACACAGATGGTATAATAACTTGTTATATTCACACTCCAAGACAATCCTCATTCACCCTGGTTCTATCTCAGCACAACACTCAGATGGTAATAACTTGTTATATTCACACTCCCAGACAATCCTCATACACCCTGGTTCTATCTCAGCACAACACTCAGATGGTAATAACTTGTTATATTCACACTCCCAGACAATCCTCATTCACCCTGGTTCTATCTCAGCACAACACTCAGATGGTAATAACTTGTTATATTCACACTCCCAGACAATCCTCATACACCCTGGTTCTATCTCAGCACAACACTCAGATGGTAATAACTTGTTATATTCACACTCCCAGACAATCCTCATTCACCCTGGTTCTATCTCAGCATAACACACAGATGGTAATAACTTGTCATATCATCCACACTCGCAGAATCTCCTCTATCTCAGCATAACACACAAATGGTAATAACTTGTCATATCATCCACATTCCCAGAATATCCTCATATTGGTTCTATCTCAGCACAACACTCAGATGGTAATAACTTGTTATATTCACACTCCCAGACAATCCTCATTCACCCTGGTTCTATCTCAGCATAACACTCAGATGGTAATAACTTGTTATATTCACACTCCCAGACAATCCTCATTCACCCTGGTTCTATCTCAGCATAACACTCAGATGGTAATAACCTGTAATATCATCCAAACTCCAAGACAATCCTCATACACCCTGGTTCTATCTCAGCATAACACTCAGATGGTAATAACTTGTCATATCATCCACATTCGTAGAAAATCCTCATATTGGTTCTATCTCAGCACAACACACAGATGGTAATAACTTGTTATATTCACACTCCCAGACAATCCTCATTCACCCTGGTTCTATCTCAGCATAACACTCAGATGGTAATAACTTGTTATATTCACACTCCCAGACAATCCTCATACACCCTGGTCCTATCTCAGCACAACACTCAGATGGTAATAACTTGTTATATTCACACTCCCAGACAATCCTCATTCACCCTGGTTCTATCTCAGCATAACACTCAGATGGTAATAACTTGTAATATCATCCACACTCCCAGACAATCCTCATACACACTGGTTCTATCTCAGCATAACACACAGATGGTAATAACTTGTCATATCATCCACACTCGCAGAATCTCCTCTATCTCAGCATAACACACAGATGGTAATAACTTGTAATATCATCCACATTCCCAGAAAATCCTCATATTGGTTCTATCTCAGCACAACACACAGATGGTAATAACTTGTTATATTCACACTCCAAGACAATCCTCATACACCCTGGTTCTATCTCAGCATAACACTCAGATGGTAATAACTTGTTATATTCACACTCCCAGACAATCCTCATACACCCTGGTTCTATCTCAGCACAACACTCAGATGGTAATAACTTGTTATATTCACACTCCCAGACAATCCTCATTCACCCTGGTTCTATCTCAGCACAACACTCAGATGGTAATAACTTGTTATATTCACACTCCCAGACAATCCTCATTTACCCTGGTTCTATCTCAGCACAACACTCAGATGGTAATAACTTGTTATATTCACACTCCCAGACAATCCTCATTCACCCTGGTTCTATCTCAGTGCAACACACAGATGGCAATAACTTGTACCACCATCAAGACACCACTCCCCAAATATACCTCATAAAACCGGAATCACAAAGCCGCAAATTGTTTCATGTTCTTAATCAGCTTTCCCATTACAAAATTACCTAGCCATCCCAACAGACAGCAAGACAAAGGTTCCGCACTTTCCACGCAAATTTAGAAATATGTCGCCCTGTGGGGGGGGGAGGGGGGGTGCTTGGAGAAATAATTTGATGAACTTTGTGAGATAAGGTGGCAGTAGAACCTCCAGAGGTATGTTTCATGCATTCAACTCAACTTTAGTGTCTGCTGTGTTGTCCCGAGCAGTCTGAACTGTGAAATAACTCACAGCGTTCCAAACAGAAGAGCTATCATCATCAAAGGATTTTACGTCTTTTTCAACAATACTTTAGCCATATTGACAACACTACAGGGAAAACAGCTTGCCCAGTTGTCTAAGGTTCTGTAATTTGCTGTACAGAGTTGCATCCCTTTGTCATGCCAGAATCTGCTGATCACATTGGGGAATAGACTCCTTGCTCCAGCGCCATACATTGCTAAGCTAGGTTTGAATTGTACCCTTCACAACAAAGACCGCTTCTGCATTGTTTGAATGATTCTAAAAGATTTTAAGACAAACACTCCTATCTTTACAAAATACAGATTCATTTTTAGTCAAAATATTTATTAAAAAAAAATAAAAATCTAAAAGACTGAACAAGAGTCTATTTTTGGTTGCTACAGTTTTAGAGCTCTCATTACTACCAGTAAATTCAGATTTTATGTGAAGAGGAATTTCATTGTCAATTTATGTTAAACCTTTACAAAAACATTGAGACACACCTAACGCTAACGACAATATTTTTTAGTCGTGTTACACTTGCAAAGCCCATCAGGACTGTCTGAGATCTGAATCCTGCATTAGCATTGTTATATCAACCTGTGCATAGTACAACAGAGAGGAACAGCATGACCCATAAGGACAGTTCAAAGCCTTAAAAAGGGATACTTACATCAAACTCTATTTTGAACATTATAAAAAAAAATTAGGAACATGGTACTCTCCGATTATTTCCAGAATGCCTGACACAACATTGAAATGCTGATTGATCATACAGCTCAGAACAGCTAAATGCTCGTATTGAAGTGGTAGATAGTCTGTGTAACGTTTTCTGAACAAATGGTGAACTCACGTGATGACTTGGCTGAGATAATGTCGGTCACGGTTCCGCCTCGTGGTAGTGTCGTCATCCAGCAGCACCTCAAGCTTGTGACTGGAATCAAGGGCACTTTATGAATAGGAAATCTATTAATCACATAATCAAATGGAAAGATCTCATTCCACTAGTCTGTTAACACCAATCTCAGCAGCATTCCAGACCCGTGAAGATCCTAGAATAGGTCTTGAGTGACCCATGCTTGCCATAAAGGCGACTATGCTTGTTGTAAGAGGCGACTAACGGGATCGGGTTGGTTGATGCAAGTCATCGTATCCCAATTGTGTGGATCGATGCTCACGTCAATCACCAGGTTGTCTGGTCCAGACTCGATTATTTTACAGACCACCGTCATATAGCTGGAATATTGCTGAATGCGTCTTTAAACAACGAACAATATATCCAGCTTTATGATGGTGGCATGTGAATAATGGAGTCTGGACTAGACAATCTAGTGATTGATATTATGAGCAACAGTACACATAGTCGGGTATGATGACACTCTCCAAAGTCACACGATCAGCCCACCCATTTGGTTGCCTTTTCCGACAAGCATAAGATGCTAGCGACAAATTCTAACATATCATCCCCATTGGGCATTTCCATTAGTATTAATGCCAAGCACTTATTCTTAGGATCATCCCTCCAACATATTAGAAGCTTGGACAATTTCACTCACGGTGCTGCAAATCCAAATTGCACACTGCGATATTTTAGAGTGAGTAAATATGGTTTTCATCCAATCCAGCAAACTGATGATGAGGGAAACCATTAACATTGTATCATGTGTGGAATAGCACCATCCCTGATGTAAAGCATTGCGAGCAATGGAGGTTATCACACGAGTGTGTTTGGGGATGGTAAATATCCTGTATTAGGAATACATAGTGTTTATTCCTAATACAGGATATTTACCATCCCCAAACACACAAGCATGATTACCTCTTTATCATATAATGTCATGCTTTAATTCTGTGCTTGTAAATCGCTTTCCTTCTCTCACAAACATTACCGAAACATTGCAAGTTTTCCTGGAATGTGCGCATTAATATATATTACGTCACAGGGTAAGTGATGTGTCAGCCGGACAATGATAGTAGCCAATATAGTTCCAACTGAAACATGTTTCTTATACAGTGGCGAAACAACATACATGCAAAACAACAATTGCCTACACAAATTGTTTTTATTTGCCTTTCGCGGCAATCCATCAGTCTGTCCACTAGAGTAACTGCCCCTTGTCAAAGGGAAGCTACTCTAACCCTAGTCTATGAGACGTCACGGCCACGGTCAGACGTTGTTGACAGTCGGTCTGTCCTGTCATAACATTACGAAGTGCAGTCAGATGTACACACAGTGACAAAACGAAACAAGGTAACAATTCAAACAGATTTTGGCCAAATCCAACTTTTTTAATTTGCGGAAAAGGTTCTAAGCCGCAGAGGTCTACGAGCACATATATGGCTACTGATCACGCTTGGCTAGGCCTCGTGCCCTTGCAAAATTGTTTCGCAATTTATGTCTCCAAAGTTGCCAAAACTTGTTAAATGCCTTAGCTACGTCACAGATAGAAACTTATTTTAAGTATGTTAGACTGTTCTTTTGATACTGATAGCAATTATCTCTGTAGTTTCTCTATATTCCTGGTGGTTAATTCTGACTCGATCGCCGAATGACAAGGGTGACACCATGTTTGTTTATAAACACTGAAAGTAGTCCCTACTTGACCTTTCATATTTGCATCTCTATCCGCATATGACCCCAACAGATATCATTTTTATCCGTTGGCTTTATCCTGCCGAGAAACCTACCCATTATATGATAATACACTTTATCTACTAGGCTACCCCAACACCCCTGTAGTGGAAAAGAATGAATAATTATCAGTCAGCAGAGGTCATCACAAAACGTCTGCTTCTGTTCATGTACATCAATATCAACGAATCTGGTATTTCTCAGAGGCAAAGCACTAATAATTCCTAGTAGCTATGGTGGGACATCCATGGCATGTATGAATTGGTTAATCCCACACATGATCAACTCCTCATCTCTATTCCAAACAATCCAAACTCTCAAACAAAACCAAAAACGCCATGCAATCACGAACACACCCAAAAAATGGGGCGCCACAATACTGAGAAGCTAATATACACAAATCCTCTTTCTTCATTTTTTATTCATAAAAGCTCATTTTGTTCATTTCCTCATTACAAACCTAAACAAAGATGCTTTCTGAAAACCGAAGATGAAGATATGTTTTCATGAAAACAAATCAAATTACTCCATATTTGCCAGACATTTAGACTTCAGAAAGTACCAAGTTCAAATAACATAACACAATAATTCAAATCTCAACAAGGTATAAATAATCATAAAGATACCTTAAATAGATATTTGAAAAACAGCTCATTAAGCGCTACATGCAGCCCTAGGCCATGGGTCATTCACTGTGAAACAACTTCCGGTTGAAAGTAGTCTTTAGGATCGTACTTTTATGCGGTAATTGCCACCAACAATATGTCTATTTTAGCAAGAAGAAAGAAAAGCTGCTGTGCCACAGTGAAAGATGCTATTGAAATAAAACAGTTTCCCAAAACAATCTGCATGGCTCAATCACGGCCTGCTTGGCATGTGTATCAGAAATCTGTAGCTTTTTCACAAGCCTGAAGCTAAAATTGATCTCAACAAGACTGGTAGGCAATGATTTCAATAGCGGGGCATATGAGGAATGAATGGGTGCATACTGTTTTACCCCCCAGTTAGAAATATCACAGCAATATCAGGACAGCCTGAAATAATTGGTACTTGGTCAGGCACTTGTCTTTGATAGCTTGGGCAGTGATACATGCTGTTGGGGCATGTTGACACGCATTCAGCCAGGTCATACATTGCAACCACTGATCCTCAATAACCTTGTGCATTCAACTCTTTATCTCAAGGAATAACCTTATGCCTTCAACTCTTTATTTCAAGGAATAACCTCATGCATTCAACTCTTTATCTCAAGGAATAACCTTATGCCTTCAACTCTTTATTTCAGGGAATAACCTTATGCCGGCACCTTCAATTCTTTATTTTAAGGAATAACCTTATGCCTTCAACTCTTTATCTCAAGGAATAACCTTATGCATTCAACTCTTTATTTCAAGGAATAACCTTATGCCTTCAACTCTTTATCTAAAGGAATAACCTTATGCATTCAACTCTTTATTTCAAGGAATAACCTTATGCCTTCAACTCTTTATCTCAAGGAATAACCTTATGCCTTCAACTCTTTATTTCAGGGAATAACCTTATGTCGGCACCTTCAATTCTTTATTTTAAGGAATAACCTTATGCATTCAACTCTTTATTTCAAGGAATAACCTTATGCATTCAACTCTTTATCTCAAGGAATAACCTTATGCATTCAACTCTTTATTTCAAGGAATAACCTTATGCATTCAACTCTTTATTTCAAGGAATAACCTTATGCCTTCAACTCTTTATCTCAAGGAATAACCTTATGCATTCAACTCTTTATTTCAAGGAATAACCTTATGCATTCAACTCTTTATTTCAAGGAATAACCTTATGCCTTCAACTCTTTATCTCAAGGAATAACCTTATGCATTCAACTCTTTATTTCAAGGAATAACCTTATGCCTTCAACTCTTTATCTCAAGGAATAACCTTATGCATTCAACTCTTTATTTCAAAAACAACCTTATGCCTTCAACTCTTTGAAGGAATAACCTTTTCCCTTCAACTCTTTATCTCAAGGAATAACCTTATGCATTCAACTCTTTATCTCAAGGAATAACCTTATGCCTTCAACTCTTTATTTCAAAGAATAACCTTATGCCTTCAACTCTTTATTTCAAAGAATAACCTTATGCCTTCAACTCTTAATTTCAAGGAATAACCTTATGCCTTCAACTCTTAATTTCAAGGAATAACCTTATGCATTCAACTCTTTATTTCAAGGAATAACCTTATGCCTTCTCACCATTGGATTGTCAGCATGGTAACTCACAGTGCAAACAGAGTCAATTGTTTAGTGACAAGCAAATGGCATCACAAACATTATGACATCATGATATTCATACAGACCAATCAGAAGGCTACATAACAAGTAGTCACAAACTGTTTTGCCTTCTACTGTTCACTTCAAGGAATAACACTGCCTTCCAGTGGGCACAAGGACTGCAAGGGACAATTAATCGACAGCTAATCCAGCCACTGACAGTAGGACGATAAACAGGCCTAATGACCAGATTAACTTGACTAATGGAGTGTCACAGGCTACACACAACACACTTGCCGTACGACACAACGTTGTGTTCATGTACACACAATAATGTCAGCTACCAACCCGCAATCAGTCCTTGCAATGAATTATTTAAGGGAACTGATGCTGTCACACCACGAGTAAAAAAAGAGAGAAGATTAATACCATGCTACAATTAAACACTTTTCTCTTGAAGATCCTGTATGGAATAACCGAGTGAGTGAGTAAGTTGCTAATGGGTGAGTGAGTGAGTGAGTGAGTTGCTAATGGGTGAGTGAGTGAGTGAGTGACAGAGAGAGAGAGAGAGAGAGAGAGAGAGAGAGAGAGATAGAGAGAGAGTGAGAGAGTGAGTGAGTGAAGTGAACAAGTTTAGTAACAGCCCACTATTCATCAGATGAACATTATTTCTAGGTACCAGACAGTCTAGTACTTGGCCATAAGACATCATGATTATGTCATTAGCCAAAAACACCTTCGAAGTAGACTGAGTGCCCTTAGATACTCCATCACACCTATATAGGCCATGGAGAATAATGGATGACATCATTTAATATGTATTGTTCTCTATGGAACTTGAATATGACATCATGTGAGTGAGTGAGTGAGTGAGTAAGTGAGAGTGAGTGAGTGAGTGAGTGAGTGAGTGAGTGAGTGAGAGTGCGTGAGTGAGTGAGAGTGCATGCGTGAGTGAGTGAGTGAGTGAGAGTGCGTGAGTGAGTGAGTGAGTGCGTGAGTGAGTGAGTGCGTGAGTGAGTGAGTGAGTGAGCCACTGAGTGAGTGAGTGAGTGAGTGCGTGCGTGCGTGCGTGCGTGCGTGCGTGAGTGAGTGAGTGAGTGTGAGTGAGTGAGTGAGTGAGTGAGTGAGTGAGTGAGCCAGTGAGTGAGTGAGTGAGTGAGTGAGTGCGTGTGCGTGAGTGAGTGAGTGAGTGAGTGAGTGAGTGTGTGAGTGAGTGAGTGAGTGAGTGAGTGAGTGAGTGAGTGAGTGAGCGAGCGAGTGAGTGAGAGTGCGTGAGTGAGTGAGTGAGTGAGCGAGCGAGCCAGTGCGTGCGTGCGTGCGTGAGTGAGTGAGTGAGTGTGTGAGTGAGTGAGTGAGTGAGTGAGTGAGTACGTGCATGAGTGAGTGAGTGAGCCACACCCTGATCACATGGAGTAGCCACCCATTCCCTATGTCAGTCAGCTCCTCTCAACATCTGTTGCATGAGGCCCATTCTGCCCTGCAATTCCAACGAGGCCAGTTGCTGAGAAACATGAAACTCATACAAAATTGATACTCCTCAGTAAAATATACTTTCAGCATGTGTGAAGTTTCAGGTTGATAGAGAGTTATCTGCAGGCAACATTGTATTAAATTAGCAGGATCCTTGCAACCAAAAAGACAATGCACACCAGTACCCAAATTCGAATTTGAAATTATAATTTATTTTGCAAATGGCACATTTTTTCTGTAAAGCTTTGAAACTGATGAATCATAGCCAACATATTGGCTTTTCCATACTTCCAAATTCCTATATTTCCACATTCCTATAATCCTATATGTTCCATGTTTCCACATTCCTATATTTCCACATTCCCATGTTTCCGAACTCCTGTGTTTCCACATCCCCCTGTTTCCACACTCCTGTATTTGCACATTCCCCTGTTTCCACACTCCTGTATTTCCACATTCCCATGTTTCCACACTCTTGTGTTTCCACATTCCCCTGTTTCCACACTCCTCTGTTTCCACATTCCCCTGTTTCCACATTCCTATATCACCACATTCCCATGTTTCCACACTCCTATATTTCCACATTCCCATGTTTCTACATTCCCCTGTTTCCACACTCCTATATTTCCACATTCCCCTGTTTCCACACTCCTATATTTCCACATTCCCCTGTTTCCACACTCCTATATTTCCACATTCCCCTGTTTCCACACTCCTGTATTTCCAAATTCCCGTTTCCACACTCCTATATTTCCACATTCCCCTGTTTCAACACTCCTATATTTCCACATTCCCCTGTTTCCACACTCCTATGTTTCCACATTCCCCTGTTTCCACACTCCTATGTTTCCACATTCCCATGTTTCCACACTCCTGTATTTCCACATTCCCATGTTTCCACACTCCTGTATTTCCACATTCCCCTGCTTCCATACTCCTGTATTTCCAGTGTTAATCGATTTTTCCAAGAATCAACCTCATCCCATATGGTTCTTCTTACAAACAATTAAGCAAGGTCAAGTAATCCATCTTGAAATAAAATCATACAAGAACCTTTGGAAACCATTTGCAATCAAAGATGAAGGAATGACAAATAATAAACACAAAAACAGCCCAGGTCCTAAAGGAATCAGCTGGCAGAGTCTATCAATCAACACATAATTCCCTCATTACTTGGGCCCAGCTCAGGCACACCATCACTACCAGCAGAGCCAACACAAGATCAGAGAGGAACACTTGTCACACGGAGTCCTTGAACAAACCCCCACGAGGGTCGTGGACAGCAGTGACCTTACATGGCAGAGCATGGGGGGGACAAGCATCTCAGTCACACAATGCTCACTGTCCTGAGTAGCCAACTTACTTTCATTCATCCATCCATCCATTTTTCATTTATTCATTCTTCAATTCATTCATTCATTCAACATATTTATTATTTTATCTAATTTAATATTTTTAATTATCTAATTTACTTATCTAAATAAACTGATATAATTTATATAATTTATATAATTTGATAATTTATTTTCATTCATTCATCCATTCATTCATCCAACATTTTATTTATTTTATCTAATTTGATATTTTTAATTATCTAATTTAAGTTATTTTACTTATCTAACTAAACTGATTAAATTTATCTAATTTAATTATTTCTTTTGATTTATCACCTTTTAAGTGCGATGAAATGTATTCTGTCCACGGAAAATATAAAGATCAGAGGTTGGTCTGATGTCATCTAATGTTCATCCAATGAAATGTACATGTGTGTATCTTGTTCTAAATCATGAATGGACTGCCTCCGTGGTCCATGGGAGAGCATCTGCCCGGAAAAAGGAAGGTCAGGGGTTCGATCCCCAGCCACATCATACCAAAGGTGAGGTGAAATTGGGTTTAACCTCGCGTCCAAGATTATTGCACTTATAAACGATGAGTGAGATTAGCTTCAAGCTGCTTTTAGCACTATTCCACCCACGCTGCAACAGTGACAGCAAGAATGGACTTCACACACTGAACCCATGTGAAGAACCGAAGTCCCCACCTTGATCACCAAATGCTCCAAGCACAAGCTACTCCTCCTTGCTGTAAAACAATTAAATGACAGCCCTCGGCCACTTCAAAACTGTGTGTACGAGAAACATAGTGCTCTAAATGGGTGCAGGACAATTAATCAGAACAAATACCTCAGGAGTAGCTTACATTCAAGTATGAAAACAGCCACAGAAAATTAAACCTCACAAACTCAAAACATGAAACCAAATTCAATGCTTCAACAATCTAAACATCACACAATCAAAACATGAAAGATGTTGAATGTAAGAGTTATTACAAATTTAGGCATTAATTCAAACCAGATCTCCAGACGGTTCACAACAGGCAAGTAGATGCCCTTCAAGTGCAGAAGGTACAATCTTAGCGATGCAACTGTTGTAAGTATACATAGAGGTTATCACGCGAGTGTGTTTGGGGATGGTAAATATCCTGCATTAGGAATAAACATTGTATTTAGCGAGCCTTGGCGAGCTAAATACATAGTGTTTATTCCTAATACAGGATATTTACCATCCCCAAACACACAAGCGTGATAACCTCTTTATCATATAATGTCATTCTTTAATTCTGTGCTTCAAAATCGCTTTCCCTCACTCACAAACATTACCGAAACATTGCGAGTTTTCCTGGAATGCGCGCATTAATATTTATTACGTCACAGGGTAAGTGATGTGTCAGTCGGACAGTGACAGTAGCCAATATAGTTCCAACTGGAATATGTTTCTTATACAGTGGCCAAGCAACATATACGCAAAACAACAATTGTTTTTAATTGTCTGTCGCGGCAATCCATCGGTCTGTCCGCTAGAGTAACTGCCCTTTGTCAAAGGGAAACTACTCTAACCCTAGTCTATGAGACGTCACGGCCACGGTCAGATGTTGTTGACAGTCGGTCTGTCCTGTCATAACGATAAGAAGTGTTGTCAGATGTACACACAGCGACAAAACGAAACAAGGTAACAATTCAAACATATTTCCGCCAAATCCAACTAATTTGTGGAGGAGGTTTCAAGCCGCAGAGGTCTACAAGCACAGATATGGCTACTGATCCCGCTTGGCTAGGTCTCGTGCCCTCGCCAAATTGTTTCGAAATGTATATCTCCAAAGTTGCCAAAACTTATAAAATGCCTTAGCTACGTCACAGTTAGACACAGATTTTCAGTATGTTAGACTGTTCTTTTGATAATGATAGCAATTATCCCTGTAGTTTATCCAGATTCCCGATGGTTAATTCTGACTCGATCGCCGAATGACGAGTGCGACGCCGTGTTTGTATATAAACAGTGAAAGTAGTCCCTACGTGACCTTTGATATTTGCATCTTTATCCGCATATGACCCCAACGGATATCGTTTTTATCCGTTGGCTTTATCCTGCCGAGAAACCTACCCATTATATGATAAATCAAATTAAGGGAGTTACGATTAGATCAGTGCGAAGATCGCTTTGTGGAAAGGAGCCTAGGGCTTTTGTTGCACAAGTGACCTTAGCGTTATGACTAGTAAGCCTCTGCTTAAGTATGGGTGTTATGGTCACCTTAGCGCTAAGATCGCTTTGTAGAATGGAATCAAGCGTTTTAATGTTCCACAAGCGATCTTAGCGATACAAATGTTGTAAATGTACTCCAAATTATGAAACTTATGATTACCTTAGCGTGAAGATCGCTTTGCATAATGGAACCAAGAGTCTTAATGTTCCACAAGGGATCTTAGCACTACATCTGTCATAAGCCTATGCTAAAGTATGGGAGGTATAATTACTGTCGCACTAAGATCACTTTGTAGAATGGAACCCTATGTCTTGATATTCCACAAGTGATCGTAGTGCTATGACTGTCGGCAGCCTATGCTAAAGTATGGGAGTTACAATCACCTTAGTGCTAAGATTACCATGTAGAATAGAACCAAAGGGTCTTAATGTTCCACAAGCCATCTTAGTGCTATGCCTGTCGGCAGCCTATGCTAAAGTATGGGAGTTACAATCACCTTAGTGCTAAGATTACCATGTAGAATAGAACCAAAGGGTCTTAATGTTCCACAAGCCATCTTAGTGCTATGCCTGTCAAAAGCCTATGCTAAAGTATAGGAGTTAGCGATCTTAGTGATACAACTATTATAAGTTTCAAATTATGGGCGTTATGATTACCCTCATGCTAACATCACACTGCAGGAAGGGGCTCCAAGACAGTAACACATCCATAGCCTCCATCTGCAAATTCCTGCAGAAATCCATGGATTTGGTTGATCATAAACCAGTGCTGGTATCTATCATGTGCTTCACTAAGAGCCAAAGGAAAGTCACACCATGGAATCAGGCTTGCATCCAAATCTGATATCATCATTCAATAGGAGATAGGATCAAGGTCTAAACCGGCCTAAAATGATTCTCTGAAAAAAACCATCTAATTGAATTTCAACTTGTTTTAAATTGATTTGTGTTGAACAGATTGTTGGAACTGATGGTTGCAGCTAGCTTCTTGGTCTATGACCCTCACATGCTGCCTTATATGGGCACTGTAAAACTTTCATTCAAAAATTGACATAACATACGAAATGGTTTGAAAGTGTGCACAGCCGTTTTTGCATTTATAACTTCATATGTTCACAGTGGACACCTTCTACTGCTGGACCACCCATGTTCACACTAGACACCTTCTACTGCTGGACCACCCATGTCCACACTAGACACCTTCTACCACTGGACCATCCATGTCCACACTAGACACCTTCTACCGCTGGACCACCCATATCCACACTAGACACCTTCTACCACTGGACCACCCATGTTCACAGAGACACCTTCTACCACTGGACCACCCGTGTTCACAGAGACACCTTGTACCACTGGACCACCCATGTTCACACTAGACACCTTCTACCGCTGGACCACCCATGT
The DNA here is from genome assembly GCF_023055435.1 of Haliotis rufescens. NCBI lineage: Eukaryota > Metazoa > Mollusca > Gastropoda > Lepetellida > Haliotidae > Haliotis > Haliotis rufescens. The sequence goes on along the minus strand of NW_025964383.1, from coordinate 39,026,157 downwards.
CCACACTAGACACCTTCTACCACTGGACCACCCATGTCCACACTAACCTTCTACCACTGGACCACCCATGTCCACACTAGACACCTTCTACCACTGGACCACCCATGTTCACAGTGACACCTTCTACCACTGAACCACCCATGTCCACACTAGACACCTTCTACCACTGGACCACCCATGTCCACACTAGACACCTTCTACCACTGGACCACCCATGTTCACAGTGACACCTACCACTGGACCACCCATGTCCACACTAGACACCTTCTACCGCTGGACCACCCATGTCCACACTAGACACCTTCTACCACTGGACCACCCATGTTCACAGAGACACCTTCTACCACTGGACCACCCGTGTTCACAGAGGCACCTTCTACCACTGGACCACCCATGTCCACACTAGACACCTTCTACCACTGGACCACCCATGTCCACACTAGACACCTTCTACCGCTGGACCACCCGTGTTCACAGAGGCACCTTCTACCACCGGACCACCCATGTCCACACTAGACACCTTCTACCGCTGGACCACCCATGTCCACACTAGACACCTTCTACCACTGGACCACCCATGTTCACAGAGACACCTTCTACCACTGGACCACCCATGTCCACACTAGACACCTTCTACCGCTGGACCACCCGTGTTCACAGAGGCACCTTCTACCACTGGACCACCCATGTCCACACTAGACACCTTCTACCACCGGACCACCCATGTCCACACTAGACATCTTCTACCACTGGACCACCCATGTTCACAGAGACACCTTCTACCACTGGACCACCCATGTCCACACTAGACACCTTCTACCACCGGACCACCCATGTCCACACTAGACACCTTCTACCGCTGGACCACCCATGTTCACAGAGGCATCCAGATACATCTATTACTGCAAGCATCAACCACTCCAACCCTGTTGGCTAGGCATTCCTGAACCTGATGCTATCAGTGACAAACGGCAAAGCAAGATCTTAAATATAGACATGCAACCTTCCTTGAGACAGCAGCACGCAACTTGGCAACAAAATAATGCTGCACTACTTCCCCAGCTGAGGACAAGCTAATATCGGACAATATTCTCTCGAGAAAAACCTGAAAGCTTATTGATCTCTACTTTACCCAGCATAAGATAACATCATCAAGATCATCATTTCAATTATGAAGGGCGGAAACAGACTTGGCAGTGATTGGTCAGTCTAACCACAGGTGCAAAAAGGTTAATGCCAAACTGACTGAAATCTCCAATGAACAATATTTTTTTATCTTTTTCATTACAGCATGAAAATAAATCTGTCACTAGGCAACAGAATGGGAAGACAATTCTTGCATGTTTAACTAAAGAGCACTCCTGTATTTAATTAAATAATTATGTATGATACACAGAAATGAGAAGACTAGTTACCTTGTGACTACCAACATCCACTTGCTAGAATGTGTTATGGTATGAAAACCTCACACTAAATTACTGCATTGTAAAAGTTGTGTTTGTTTGTTGTTTAACGCCGCACTCAGCAATATTACAGCTATATGACTGCGGTCTGTTAATAATTGAGTCTCGACCAGACCATCCAGTGATTGACACCATGAGCATCGATGAGCATTGGGATACGATGACATGCATCAACCAAGTCAGCGAGTCTGACCACCCAATCCCGTTAGTAGCCTGTTATGACAAGCATAGTGTAAAAGTCTTTGAAGTACATATTAACTGAGTATAGTGCACACATTTCCACAAATAATAGAACTATGTAGAGGGGGCGCATATAACACCTACTGGGAGTTTCGTTCTGTCCCGGACTGCCTCCGTGGTAGAGCGTCCGCCCGGAGAGCGGAGGGTCTGGGGTTCGATCCCCGGCCGCATCATACCAAAAGACGTTAAAAGATGGTATTTGTTGTTACCCTGTCTGGCACTCGGCATTAAGGGGCTAAAACAAGGACTGGTCGGCTCGGAGTCAGTATACTGTGTCTGAGTGGGGTATTCATGTTAAACTGCGGCATGGTATCTCAATGGGCTAGCACTATAAATCGGCATCAGTCCGGACTAGTACAAGCAGCCACACACACACACACACATGTACATGCACGTCGCTATATAAGTGCAATAATCTTGGACGTGGCGTTAAACCCCATTTCACCTCACCTCACCTCTTTCTGTCCCACAATCCACACAGCAGGAGTTCGGCCCCAGAATAACTTCATTATCCCCTAGTATCCATTCCAACTCAAACCTTTCATCAACAAGTTGTAGCTGCTCATTAATTCAAAATCCACATTCAGAAACATTCACAATTATGTTTCCTTTTTAGACACAAGGATCAATGGAGGTGAGTCGGTCTATACCCAATGACGCAGGATGGCGTTACGAGACGATGCCCCTCGGCATCCTCCGCCCCAGCAGCTACATCCATTCAGTAGATTATATACATTACATCACAATCATAGCTCCAGCATCAATACACCCACTCAATGAAGCCAACATTTGGGGAAAAAACCACCTTGGCAAACATTGTCAGAATTCAGCCAATTGGTTTTCTATTTCAGGCGTTCTAGAGAAGTCAATAAATCTACAGACCAATAGGATGAATTTCAAAGACAAGGTTTTCCCTTTGGAAATGTAATTGAAACACTGGTAGCCTTCTTAGGCCCGGGTCTTGCCCATACAGAGGAACCTGAATACACTGGGAAAGGACATTTGTAACTGGTCTAGAAAGGTGAGATTATACCAATCAGACAACTTCGCTCTCAAAATAGAAATGAGAGCCATTCTTGGGGCTGTGTTTTTATGTAAACGCTGACTGCAGCTGGTCAGATCGTGACACGGAGCAATATCGGCTCGTTCCCGTGTCACAACACACATGGCAGACCTGACTTGCAATAAACATCTTTGTTGCTCCACCTCATGTTGTTGATGTTTGTTTGTTTGTATGTTTAAAGCCCTTTAAATAATGAAGTCTGGACCAAACAATCCAGTGAGTGATTGATATTTTCCCACACAATTGGGATACGTTGACATGCATCAACCAAGTCTCTCAGCCTGAACGCCCTATCCTGACAGTCGTCTCTCACAATAATATTGCATCAAATTTCCTGACACAGAAGATTCTAACCTATTTGCTTGTTTGTTTGTATGTTTAAAGCCGTTTAAATAATGGCATCTGGACCAAACAATCCAGTGATTGATTGATTTTTTCCCAACCAATTGGGATACGTTGACATGCATCAACCAAGTCCCTGAGACTGAACGCCCTATCCTGACAGTTATCTCTCACAATAATATTGCATAAAATTTCCTAACACAGACGATTCTAACCTATTTCCAAGGATAAATGACTATTTTTTGACACTGTCCGCAGTCTTGTGTCCATTTCACCTCCCCCCCCTGGTTGCTCGTACTGTCACTAGACCCTTGTCACGAACACCTGGTGTCATCACTGATTTTCAGTGATCCATTCAAACAATTTTCCTATTTATTTTGCCTTTACACCAAATGGAATCTGTTTTGGATATTTGCGACTAATTGTTCTCTAGCATTGACATTTCATGTTTCCAAGCAACCAAAATGCATGTAAAAGGCGATCTAATGGATTGGGTGGTTAGGATTTTGAATGCATGTCATCATACCCAGGTGGTGTAGGAGGTTGCTCATGATATCAATCACTGTTTTGTCTGGTCCACACTAAATTATTAACAGGCCACTATTAAAAGCTAGAATATTCCTGAGTGCAGCACTAAACAACAACAAAAAGACACATTAATCAACAAACAAATTCTTCAAATTTTCATATTTCCCTATTAAAGCTCACTGGAGTCAATAATTATTGTCAGATATCTTCCATCCATTAGCAGCGAAGAATACCTTGAACACCTATACTGAAATTAGATAATTGACGTCATATACCAACTTCGTAGCTCATTTGTAAGCAGGTATGTCACCTGAACAATTATCCTGCTTCAGGCAGATGATGGCAGTGAATATGATCACCTGTGTCATCAGGCAGATGATGGCAGTGAATATGATCACCTGTGTCATCAGGCAGATGATGGCAGTGAATATGATCACCTGTGTCATCAGGCAGATGATGGCAGTGAATATGATCACCTGTGTCATCAGGCAGATGATGGCAGTGAATATGATCACCTGTGTCATCAGGCAGATGATGGCAGTGAATATGATCACCTGTGTCATCAGGCAGATGATGGCAGTGAATATGATCACCTGTGTCATCAGGCAGATGATGGCAGTGAATATAATCACCTGTGTCATCAGGCAGATGATGGCAGTGAATATGATCACCTGTGTCATCAGGCAGATGATGGCAGTGAATATGATCACCTGTGTCATCAGGCAGATGATGGCAGTGAATATAATCACCTGTGTCATCAGGCAGATGATGGCAGTGAATATGATCACCTGTGTCATCAGGCAGATGATGGCAGTGAATATAATCACCTGTGTCATCAGGCAGATGATGGCAGTGAATATGATCACCTGTGTCATCAGGCAGATGATGGCAGTGAATATGATCACCTGTGTCATCAGGCAGATGATGGCAGTGAATATAATCACCTGTGTCATCAGGCAGATGATGGCAGTGAATATGATCACCTGTGTCATCAGGCAGATGATGGCAGTGAATATAATCACCTGTGTCATCAGGCAGATGATGGCAGTGAATATGATCACCTGTGTCATCAGGCAGATGATGGCAGTGAATATGATCACCTGTGTCATCAGGCAGATGATGGCAGTGAATATAATCACCTGTGTCATCAGGCAGATGATGGCAGTGAATATAATCACCTGTGTCATCAGGCAGATGATGGCAGTGAATATGATCACCTGTGTCATCAGGCAGATGATGGCAGTGAATATGATCACCTGTGTCATCAGGCAGATGATGGCAGTGAATATGATCACCTGTGTCATCAGGCAGATGATGGCAGTGAATATGATCACCTGTGTCATCAGGCAGATGATGGCAGTGAATATAATCACCTGTGTCATCAGGCAGATGATGGCAGTGAATATGATCACCTGTGTCATCAGGCAGATGATGGCAGTGAATATAATCACCTGTGTCATCAGGCAGATGATGGCAGTGAATATGATCACCTGTGTCATCAGGCAGATGATGGCAGTGAATATAATCACCTGTGTCATCAGGCAGATGATGGCAGTGAATATGATCACCTGTGTCATCAGGCAGATGATGGCAGTGAATATGATCACCTGTGTCATCAGGCAGATGATGGCAGTGAATATGATCACCTGTGTCATCAGGCAGATGATGGCAGTGAATATGATCACCTGTGTCTTCAGGCAGATGATGGCAGTGAATATGATCACCTGTGTCATCAGGCAGATGATGGCAGTGAATATGATCACCTGTGTCATCAGGCAGATGATGGCAGTGAATATGATCACCTGTGTCATCAGGCAGATGATGGCAGTGAATATGATCACCTGTGTCATCAGGCAGATGATGGCAGTGAATATGATCACCTGTGTCATCAGGCAGATGATGGCAGTGAATATGATCACCTGTGTCATCAGGCAGATGATGGCAGTGAATATGATCACCTGTGTCTTCAGGCAGATGATGGCAGTGAATATGATCACCTGTGTCATCAGGCAGATGATGGCAGTGAATATGATCACCTGTGTCTTCAGGCAGATGATGGCAGTGAATATGATCACCTGTGTCATCAGGCAGATGATGGCAGTGAATATAATCACCTGTGTCATCAGGCAGATGATGGCAGTGAATATGATCACCTGTGTCATCAGGCAGATGATGGCAGTGAATATGATCACCTGTGTCATCAGGCAGATGATGGCAGTGAATATAATCACCTGTGTCATCAGGCAGATGATGGCAGTGAATATGATCACCTGTGTCATCAGGCAGATGATGGCAGTGAATATGATCACCTGTGTCATCAGGCAGATGATGGCAGTGAATATGATCACCTGTGTCATCAGGCAGATGATGGCAGTGAATATGATCACCTGTGTCATCAGGCAGATGATGGCAGTGAATATGATCACCTGTGTCATCAGGCAGATGATGGCAGTGAATATGATCACCTGTGTCATCAGGCAGATGATGGCAGTGAATATAATCACCTGTGTCATCAGGCAGATGATGGCAGTGAATATAATCACCTGTGTCATCAGGCAGATGATGGCAGTGAATATGATCACCTGTGTCATCAGGCAGATGATGGCAGTGAATATGATCACCTGTGTCATCAGGCAGATGATGGCAGTGAATATGATCACCTGTGTCATCAGGCAGATGATGGCAGTGAATATGATCACCTGTGTCATCAGGCAGATGATGGCAGTGAATATGATCACCTGTGTCATCAGGCAGATGATGGCAGTGAATATGATCACCTGTGTCGCTACGTCTGGCTTCCATCCCAGACCCCGCCATACGCCGTGGTTCCACACAACGTTAATTCTTTTATATCGTCGATTCCTCCATGTATCCAACGAAGCAAGAGGTCTCCATAATGGTGATTAATTATTCAGCTAACAGGGAAGTCATGTCCCACTCGATAGCTCGATCAGCGGAATGATAGTTCTTAATGTCAGTAGGTCAAAAGGACAAACTGATAAAAAGTCAAGAAACATAAACTGACATGTAAATATGTGTTTGTATAATGTCGCACTCCACAAATACTCCCGCTATGACGGCTGCCTGTAAATAACATAGACAGTGATTGATATTATGAGCAACAACACTGTTGGTGTATGTTGGCGCGCCATCAACAAGTCCGACCACTTAATCCATTAAGTCGCCTCTTACGACCAGAATAGGTTGTTAGGGCCCAATTCAAACCCGGAATCCAATAGGGTTTAATTTTAAATATGAGTAATAACAGTCACATATACATCCGGAATAAGTTAAGCATCAATTCTGTCTTATGATGTGTCAAACTTCCATGTATCTTTGGCAATATAGTATACTTAAGACACAGACCCATTCTTATATGTCTGAGACTTCATTATTTTCTAATGAAAAGTTTGTATAAAAACACTGTATGTTCCTCCAGAAGGCCAAATGGTAATTTCATATGATGAAAAGAAACCGATGATTCAGCTGAAAGAAGACAAATAACTATCTCTGTGTATAAGACAACTTAGCATTGATACCCCACTCAGATACAGTATACTGACTCCGAGCCCACCAGTCCTTGTTTTATTCCGATAATGCCGAGCGCCAGGCAGGGTAACAACAAATACCATCATTTAACGGGAATTGAACCCACTGACTCTCCACACTCCAGGCAGACGCTCTACCCACTACACCAAGGAGGCGGTTCCAAGAATCCAAATGGTGTCAACAATTGACAGAACTGTTCTCACCAGCTCCAGCTACCAATATTGTACAACAAATTATTTTCAAAACATGAAAAAAGTGCAGCTGACAATTCCGCCAAGACCAAGTGAGACTGGAATATTTCCATGGTTGTCATGGAAACTAATCAAACGGAACACAATAACAGGTTTTTCATAATTCTACAAGTGAAACTGTGAGGTGAAACTGTATACATCACACATAAGTCAATGGCATTGTAGAGATCTGTTTAAACGATACATTTAACATACAGCTGTTTTACAGAATCACAAGTGCTCTCTGATGTGTTTAGATTCTATTTTAAACTCTGAAAGTAAACACACAAACACATACAACATGTTGTCTGAGGTTCAACCCACTGTTTTGAAAACCATGTTCAATATATTAAGGCATAATGTTAAATTTACTTGTTTATGAATCTATCCATTATAGTAGTTGTTTGTTTGTAGTTTAGTAGTAGTTTAATGTCACATTGAGCAATATTACAGCTATATGATGGCAGTCTGTAAATAATCGAGTCTGGACCAGACAATCCAGTGATTGACATCATGAGCATCGATCTACATATTCTAACTCTGTCCTGAATAACGACTACAATGAAATCTATCATGGTATCTAATTCATGACAATCCGTTGTCCTAAGTAACACTTATTTAAAAAAAAGTTCAAACAAAGCAATGCCACATTAATGTGAGTATTCATCTCAATAAGCACCCTGGGCGCTTAGAAAAAAACATACACAAGTTAAATAGGTTTGCAGAGATCAACAAGTAGTTCAGGCAACAGGCAATTATATAACAATTCTGCGCTGTGGTTTTCTGTAATAAACACAAGAAAATATGGACTGTCGTGACATTTTCGGTCTTCATAAGGGACCCTTATTTTATAAAGATTACTTCCATACTGATCCAGATGTTGGTCAGGGGGCGCTATTGGACCATAGTGATTTTTATGGAGAATTCGGTACACTTCATTCATACAGTCACCATTAATAATACAGCCAGATGCTAATCCCTGTGTGAACTATTTGTCAATCCTTATCACCATTGTCTTCTACTTTTACTGTCAGCCATCCTAAACAAGCTTGGCAACAATGTCATATTTTTAAGAAAGTTTAGTTTTATGATTTTATCATGGTCCAAGCAGGAAATACTAGGAGCCCCCAAACCCTTCGTTTCACAGAAAGCCATGCTGTCGAAGAGCTGTGGGACTGACTATTGTTTTATGCACTTTTAGAAACAATCCAGCAATATCATGTCAGGGGACACCAGAATGAGCTTCATACATTATAATCAAACCCAGGACTTTAGCATGATGAGCAAACACTTCGACCACAGGGCTACTCCAACACTGTGATTACATTGTTAGTTGCATCATTTATGTATAACGTATATGTTGCTTACTATACTAGTTGATACTCTGGCGCTGTCCAGAAGCACTTTATTCTCTCCTGTAGAAGTATAATGGGCCGCTGGCCTCTTTACGCCAATAAACTATCAACAACTAGGCTAGCCCACAACCCCCCCATGGCAGTGAGTTCCTCAGTGGGTATCAGTTGGCTGTAATTACTGTTAGTCCCCATGGGTATGGTCTTAAGTCTGGTCAGCACTGGTCAGCAGCTGGGGTTAACTGTGGACACAAGTGTTGTACATCAATCAATCTTCAGGGCAGTCAGGATATGACTTGTCCTTAACTGGGGTCAACAGAAGAGCGTTCAACCCGGTAAAGCAAACAAGTGTATGAGCGAGCAAGTGTATGAGCGAGCAAGTGTATGAGCGAGCAAGTGTATGAGCAGAAGCAAGGGTCTGAGGAAGCAAGTGTCTGAGGAAGCAAGGGTCTGAGCAAGCAAGGGTCTGAGCGAGCAAGGGTCTGAGCGAGCAAGTGTCTGAGCGAAAAAGTGTATGAGTGAGCAAGTGTATGAGCATGAAAGTGTATGAGCGAGCAAGGGTCTGAGCGAGCAAGTGTCTGAGCCCGCAAGTGTCTGAGCGAAAAAGTGTATGAGCGAAAAATTGTATGAGCGAGCAAGTGTATGAGCACGCAAGTGTATGAGCGAGCAAGTGTATGAGCACGCAAGTGTCTTGAGCGAGCAAGTGTATGAGCGAGCAAGTGTATGAGCGAGCAAGGGTCTGAGTGAGTAAGTGTATGAGCAAGCAAGTGTCTGAGCGAGCAAGTGTCTGAGCGAGCAAGTGTATGAGCGAGCAAGGGTCTGAGCGAGCAAGTGTTTGAGCGAGCAAGTGTATGAGCGAGCAAGTGTATGAGCGAGCAAGTGTCTGAGCTAGCGAGGGTCTGAGCAAGCAAGTGTCTGAGCGAGTAAGTGTCTGAGCGAGCAAGTGTCTGAACGAGCAAGGGTCTGAGCTAGCGAGGGTCTGAGCGAGCAAGTGTATGAGCGAGCAAGTGTATGAGCGAGCAAGGGTCTGAGCGAGTGAGGGTCTGAGCGAGCAAGTGTTTGAGCGAGCAAGTGTATGAGCGAGCAAGTGTATGAGCGAGCAAGTGTCTGAGCTAGCGAGGGTCTGAGCGAGCAAGGGTCTGAGCAAGCAAGTGTCTGAGCGAGTAAGTGTCTGAGCGAGCAAGTGTCTGAACGAGCAAGGGTCTGAGCTAGCGAGGGTCTGAGCGAGCAAGTGTCTGAGCTAGCGAGGGTCTGAGCGAGCAAGTGTCTGAGCAAGCAAGTGTCTGAGCAAGCAAGGGTCTGAGCAAGCAAGTGTATGATCGAGCAAGGGTCTGAGCAAGCAAGTGTCTGAGCAAGCAAGTGTCTGAGCTAGCAAGTGTCTGAGCGAGCAAGTGTATGAGCGAGCAAGTGTATGAGCGAGCAAGTGTCTGAGTGAGCAAGTGTATGAGCGAGCAAGGGTCTGAGCTAGCGAGGGTCTGAGCAAGCAAGAGTCTGAGCGAGTAAGTGTACAAGCGAGCAAGTGTATAAGCAAGCAAGTGTCTGAGCAAGCAGGGGTTTAAGTGAGCATAGTTTGAGCAAGCATGTTGAGAAAATAATCATCAATACTGAATCATTAACCAATATCCACTATCAGCAATATTGACCCACAACATGCCCGATCTGCCATTCCCTGCCATTCCATACCCCCCCACACACTTACCACCCACATAAAAGCACAGTATCCGAACAACCGACAAAACAAAAGCTAACACCAGATCTGACAAAGTGTTGTTCAATATTCTCAATCTCTAAAACAAACAACAGCTAATCCAGTGAACGCAAACACAAATGCCACACATATCATTTTTCAGCAATTACACCCATAATTCTAACAAGAGAAAGCTCCATAATAACTGAAGGTTTCACATTGAACCATGAGAATGACCCATTAGGGAACGACCGTGGGATCTTTGTAAAAGACAGGATTTTATTTTTCAGGACATGTAGCATCTCTAACATAAATCATTTATATTTTGTTAAAACTGAGGCAAATATTATTATATCCATTATTTTCTGGAACAAATTGTTCAAAATAAAATCATGTATATTACTCAAAAGAAGTAAAGGAACACCCAATTTTTCATATGACTACAGTTAATCTGTCACCACTGGTGTATATTCAAACACAGCCTTCCAATTGTGGGTGTTTTAACTTGTCTTTAGTAGTATTTATTAAAAAATTCCTCGTACGTTAATTACAAAGGAAAAAATTCTTAGAATTAATTTATTGTAGTTGTTTTACTCTCTATTATAGTCTGGAAGGTAATTTAAGGTACCGAAGTTTACTAAAAAAAACAACACTATCGGACCTACTCCAGTCAAAGTTGGTATGAGATTATTAAACAGGCATACATAACTGGATATTACATTTAAAGACAATCGTTGCATGAATAAAAAATCTGTCTATTTAGCTATCACTATATTTCATCAACAACCATACCTGTTCGTCACGGGTGGAACGAGCATTCATTGAAACAGCCATCTGCATAATGCTACCCTTGCGTCACAGCGCCATATGACACAGTTGAACAGATCAACTCAACTCGAAAGGGTGGACAGGATCCACACACGTTGAGACGCCCAACGCTAACATCGTATTCATGCATGCGAGATAGTTTTTCAGATATTGTAGTAAACGTCGGTACCTTAAATTACCTTCCAGTTTTATCAATAAACTATAACTACTTGAACATAAGGAAATTTATTGACATTTTCTTGGGTCAATTTATGGTTCTGGAAACACCAGTATTTATTCCTGCTGAATCAACTAAGAACCTGCTGAGGCCAGACCTTCTGTTTCAGGTTTACGGATCTTAAAAGCGGAAAGTTTCGTCAACAGGTTGCAAAAATAAAAAAAATCATTTTACAGGATTTTTTTCAATCCTCTTAAAGTTAAATATTGGTAGGTTCTATGGACAAAATTGGCTTCACTCATAATAACCAATATGAGAATCGAACCTAGGTCTTCGGCAGTACAAGCGAACACTTTAACCAATGGGCTACTCAACTGAACAAGAGACATACCTGTCAACATTTGTATTTCATTATGTCAGTAGCGCCTCAAGACACACATCTTGGTGCACCCTCCCACTTATGTCTCAATGGTATTTGCATACATCTACCACATTATGCCGGGTGACAAACCCCACACAGGAAGCAATCCAAATCAATTACTCGTATAGATGACTGGTCCATTTCCATCCAATATCCTCAAAGGCCTTGATAATCACCATCCAATGTCACGCCGACTCTGAAACCGGTCTCCCATACCTCGCCACCAGTTCAAGCCTCATCGTGCCAAGTCACTACGACACGTGTCTTCTATACCATAATTACCTCAATACATATTGACGACATGTACATTTCATCACAGCATCAATAAACCCTCAAATGCCACGTCCCAAAACAATGACTGCTCCCTCACGGAACCGACACCTATTGAACAATAACCATGCTGTACCTAGTGAAATATTTACAGGAGATAATCCATGATGAAGATGCTCACTGGCAGGGATTAAATAAGCCTACCTGATTCAAACCATCAGAGGCAGCTCCAGGTGCCTGCCCTAATGAGGTGACAATTGCCGATCGTACATTCCTCATATCAATGAAAGAAACTCTGACCCAGGATGCCCCGTTGGTGCGGCTGTCGTTCGGAGGACATCATTCCGTGGTGATAGCACTGCCCCATTGATCGGTGGCTGGAGCCCACGATGCCATTACATAATGAGAGCTCCCTCGGAGAAATCAATACTTGCGTCTTGTATGTAGCATCAGCGACCGTACTTTTGTCCTTATCCACCTCTTATGTACCTGTTATGGAACGCTGTTCAGCAAATCGTTGATGTAACTCATGGATCTATTCCTATTCCTTGTAATAAGCAGAGGAGCTTCTTGGCTTGAAGAGCTGCACTAGATTTTCCATTCAGGGAACATTTCGATCACGGAAGTTGGGTCCATACTATTGGTTGAGTAGATGCTGGCGGATGCAGTGACAGAGATGTTGCACAACGTTGTATTACCGTACAGGAATAGGGTAGGAATGAGCACAAGCTTTCTGACTTCGTGGAGCTTAATTGTTGGGAGTTCAGATCTTAGTGAAGCAGTACATTAGCCTGTGAGGGTTGTGTCTTATGTAGTAGAGAACTTCAGTGCTAAGGCATGTCACACACAAGCTATTGCCTTAAAGGGGGTCTTTGAGGGCCAACCAAGCAATTCCAGTGTTACCATAACAGAGATGTGTTTCTTAGTGCAAAGGCATGTCACACACAAGCTATTGTCTTAAAGGGGGTCTTTGAGTGCCAACCAAGCAATTCCAGTGTTACCATAACAGAGATGTGTTTCTTAGTGCAAAGGCATGTCACACACAAACTATTGTCTTAAAGGGGGTCTTTGAGTGGCAACCAAGCAATTCCAGTGTTACCATAACAGAGATGTGTTTCTTAGTGCAAAGGCATGTCACACACAAACTATTGTCTTAAAGGGGGTCTTTGAGGGCCAACCAAGCAATTCCAGTGTTACCATAACAGAGATGCGTTTCTTAGTGCAAAGGCATGTCACGCACAAACTATTGTCTTAAAGGGGGTCTTTGAGTGGCAACCGAGCAATTCCAGTGTTACCATAACAGAGATGTGTTTCTTAGTGCAAAGGCATGTCACACACAGGCTGTTGTCTTAAAGGGGGTCTTTGAGTGCCAACCAAGCAATTCCAGTGTTACCAGAACATAGATGTGTTTCTCGGTGCAAATACACGTCACACACAAGCTGTTGTCTTAAAGGGGGTCAATGAGTGGCAACCAAGCAAATCCAGTGTTACTATAACATAGATGTGTTTCTTAGTGCAAAGGCATGTCACACACAAACTATTGTCTTAAAGGGGGTCTTTGAGTGGCAACCAAGCAATTCCAGTGTTACCATAACAGAGATGTGTTTCTTAGTGCAAAGGCATGTCACACACAGGCTGTTGTCTTAAAGGGGGTCTTTGAGTGCCAACCAAGCAATTCCAGTGTTACCAGAACATAGATGTGTTTCTCGGTGCAAATACACGTCACACACAAGCTGTTGTCTTAAAGGGGGTCAATGAGTGGCAACCATGCAAATCCAGTGTTACTATAACATAGATGTGTTTCTTAGTGCAAAGGCATGTCACACACAAACTATTGTCTTAAAGGGGGTCTTTGAGTGGCAACCAAGCAATTCCAGTGTTACCATAACAGAGATGTGTTTCTTAGTGCAAAGGCATGTCACACACAAACTATTGTCTTAAAGGGGGTCTTTGAGTGGCAACCAAGCAATTCCAGTGTTACCATAACAGAGAGGTGTTTCTTAGTGCAAAGGCATGTCACACACAAACTGTTGTCTTAAAGGGGTCTTTGAGTGCCAACCAAGCAATTCCAGTGTTACCAGAACATAGATGTGTTTCTCAGTGCAAAGGCATGTCACACACAAACTGTTGTCTTAAAGGGGTCTTTGAGTGGCAACCAAGCAATTCCAGTGTTACCAGAACATAGATGTGTTTCTTAGTGCAAAGGCATGTCACACACAAGCTGTTGTCTTAAAGGGGGTCTTTGAGTGCCAACCAAGCAATTCCAGTGTTACCATAACATAGATGTGTTTCTCGGTGCAAATACATGTCACACACAAGCTGTTGTCTTAAAGGGGGTCTTTGAGTGGCCCCTAAGCAATTCCAGTGTTACCATAACATAGATGTGTTTCTCAGTGCAAATACATGTCACACACAAGCTGTTGTCTTAAAGGGGGTCTTTGAGTGCCAACCAAGCAATTCCAGTGTTACCATAACATAGATGTGTTTCTCGGTGCAAATACATGTCACACACAAGCTATTGTCCTAAAGGGATCTTTGAGTGCCAACCAAGCAATTCCAGTGTTACTATTGGACATTGTGCTCCTCAGCGCAAACACATGTCATCACATCACACTGTCATCTTTGAGGGCCAGCAAAGCACTTCAAGTGTTACTGAAGTGTTTCTCAGTGCAAATACATGTCACGCCAGCTGTCATCTTGAAGAAGATCTCTGAGTGCCAACCAAGCAAAATCCATTGTTACTATCATACATACACACGTGTTCCTCAGTGCAAATACGAGGGGTGTTCAATAAATTTAGCAACTTCAAAATAAGACCAAGTCGCAGAATATCTTTTGCACTTTAATTTTTCAATATAATCTCCATTCACCTCAATACACTTATTCCATTTGTTCTTCAAGCTTTTAATACCACTTTTATAGAAATCCGCAGATTGGCCCTCTAACCACGCCTCTGTGGCAGCCTTTATGTCCTCGTCATCCTGGAAGCGTCTTCCACGTAGGGCAGATTTCATTTGCCGGAACAGGAAATAGTCACTGGGGGCTAAGTTTGGGCTGTAGGGTGAGTGATTTAACTGTTCAAATCCACATTCACAAATGGCGGCCTGTGCAATTCTCGACTTGTGAACCGATCGTTGTCATGCAAAAGTAGAATACCATGTGTTAACATCCTACGGCGTTTCTAGTGAATAGATTTTCACAATTCTTTCATTCTTTAGCATAATACTGTCCATTGCCTGTCTGACCTTGGGTCATCTTCTATGGACTCCCTACCCCTTTTAAACTGTAGAGACCAA
Organism: Haliotis rufescens; assembly: GCF_023055435.1. Taxonomy (NCBI): domain Eukaryota; kingdom Metazoa; phylum Mollusca; class Gastropoda; order Lepetellida; family Haliotidae; genus Haliotis; species Haliotis rufescens. The sequence continues at coordinate 39,010,731 of NW_025964383.1, read as the reverse complement.
CGGCAAACTTTGGAATAGTCAGGAGCATCCTTACTCATCACTTTACACATCCGATCATGGATTTCTTTTGCTTTGCATCCCTCCTTGGTAAGGAACTTTATTACAGCGCGTTGTTCATGTTTGAGAGAATCCATGATTGTGACCACCCTCAGGTGAATGAAGCCATCACATCTAACTTATTGTTGTGTCTGGTACTTGTTATGACATGTGTCAACCTGATGTTATGACTAGTGTCACACCTGCCACAAGTTGACATTGTTTGTGTAAACACAAATGCCCATGTTGCAAAACTTATTGAACGCCCCTCGTACATTAGCTGTTGCCTTACAGGGGGTCTTTGAGTTCCAGTATACAAAAGGATGTATCTAGGATTCTAAACTTAGTGCCCTTGGCTGGCAAACTGGGAAAAACTCTTTTCAAAATTGGGATTTTTGTTAAAGTTCTTATTTCCCCAAATTAAGAGGTATTTAACATTGCATTCAATGCAATAGTGTAGAACTACAGCCTTTTTGGTCCTCTTTATAGATCCTGTAATCAATCAAATACCAGTCACCTATACAAAGCCACATAACATTGGTTCACACATGGACATGAAGTGCATCTTCCTAAGGCAAGGGAGTTAACTGACTCTTAAAGTCCAATTTCCATCCATGATGAGTGAGTGAGTTGGGTTTAACACCGCTTTTAACAGTATTCCAGTTATATCACGGCGTGTCAGCTTAATGTGGGAGGAAAGCCCGAAGTGATGCAGGTCTCAGACATTTACCACTTCGGTGAAACCCACGAGCACGGGTATGGTGCTGACAAAGCTAGAAACATAATCGGGGCGAACCGGGATTGGAACCCACAATCATAGGTTTCTGGCGTGTCAAAGGGACGCAACTCTGCACAGCGAATCGCGGCACCTTAGACGACTAGGCCACCCGTGCCCCCTCCCCAAATTAAGAGGTATTTTAACATTGCATTCAATGCAACAGTGTAGAACTACAGCCTTTTTGGTCCTCTTTATAGATCCTGTTATCAGTCAACTACCAGTCACCTATACAAAGCCACATAACATTGGTTCACACATGGACATGAAGTGCATCTTCCTGAGGCAAGGGAGTTAACTGACTCTAAAAGTCCAGTTTCCATCCTTGATGAACTAGGCTGGAATTTCTGGGCTCTATCATAGCGCCACCAGTGGTTATTACGAGTTATGTCCCTTTTATGTCGCTCAGCCTTAAGAGGATAAAACAAGATCTGGTCTGCTCGGAGTCAGTATTCTGTGTCTAAGTGGGATATCCATAGCAAGGTATCTCAGTGGGCTAGCACTATACAACTGGTAGTAGTCCGGACTAGTACAAACCGCTACACACACATGGATGCACATAGCTATATAAGCGCAATAATCATGAACACGATGTTAAACCTTACGTCACCCATAGGATGTAAAGTATTTCAACCAAAATCCAGTCAGGGCAATGCCATACATAAAAATAAAAATCTTTGAAGAAATACATGAAATACCGAAATAAACAAATAACATAAAACCTTTACCAGTGAAAACAATGTCACAATTTAAGATGACAAGCAAGTGACAAAACTACCAGACACACATCAAACCATTGTCTATGAGAAAGGTAAAAGCTACTTAGTGTCATCATCTGTCAGAACAATGTCAGGATTTCCCAGAAGCCACCAGCACCAGAAGCGAGCAGACGACAGTTGACTTGCAGCAGACGCCAAAACAGATTAGGTTTTGTTTTGTCAACTTCAAAATCCTACCACAGACAAAGCTGGCGTAAGTGTTTTTTTATCCGAGAAATATCGACAAAGGTTACCAGTTTCAACTTTCAGCCTGTATATTCCGTTACTGAAGGTCAAGGACACTGGATGCACAGAGTGTCAAGCATTTGTCATTACACAAACCTGATGTAATAATCTTCTGAAGGTAAAGCTGAAATTGCAGCGATATCCTATTTCAGTGTTATCATCTTCCATAGCCATCTACTCTGTGGATAATTCCAAATTACTGGAATAAATATTTCATCTGAAAAGCTTGGAAATTCAATAGTCTCTCATAAACATGAAAGGTGATCACAAAGACACAATTATGAATCCTTTTCACAAAACAATTCTCCCTCAGGAAATATTCTAAATAGAATTGTTTGTAACTTGATAAATGCTCGCACAAACAAGATCTTGTCACATCAAAGTGAGAAGCTTGGCAAATTTACATTACAGCATGGCTCAACAGACATCGATGTTGATTACTGCTAATTTCCTAGGGATACCAGACAGTTGCAGAAACAGATGAACTCTCAGACATACCTTTCTTCCAAATTGAATTAATTGTTTTCTTCTAGGCTTCTAGGTTACACAGACAGCATTTAACATAGCAAGTGCAACATACTTCAAAATGCAAAGAAAACAACTTGAAAGAAAGATTCTCTCAGACGACATTTCGCTTGTTCCTTGGAATGATAGAGATCTGTATTTACTATTGACAGAATTGTAATGGAAAGGTGATATTGTAAATCATTACTCCTTGACAAGTTCCAGTCGAAGGAAACGGTTTCTGTAGGTGCTGCATTACATCTTTATCACTCCTCCAGGGAAACACTCCGCTTCTGAATCGAGATTGGATTAAAGAGAATATCCTGAAATCTATTTTGTCTTTGATGAACACATCATTCTGTTTGGTCAGTATCTGTATTTACAGAGTACAGACACAGTTGGTTTATTTCCTAATTCTACCCTGGTGAATGCATCATTCTGATTGGTCAATATCTGTTATTACAGAGTACAGACAGTTGGTTTATTTCCTAATTCTACCCTGGCGAATGCATCATTCTGATTGGTCAATATCTGTTATTACAGAGTACAGACACAGTTGCGTGACATATTTTGACACTTAATTCACTTTTTTGAGAACAAGAAATTTTGAAATATAAAAATTTATGCATTCTTTGTCTTGTATGCAAACAACTCTCTCTCCCAGTTCTGTTAATACATTGCTATTGCTGTTTGTTTGTTTTCGACTGCACAGCAATATTCCGGCTGTATAATGGTGGCCTGTAGATATCTGAACCAGGGAAGGGCCAACCAGTGGTTGATAGCATGAGCACATTTATGGGTACAACATGAATTCATGTCTCAGAACCTGACCACTCAATCCCTATGTTAGTCAGATCATAGACAAGCAGGAGGTACAACCAGTGGTTGATAGCATGAGCACATTCATGGGTACAACATGAATTCATGTCTCAGAACCAGACCACTCAATCCCTATGTTAGTCAGATCATAGACAAGCAGGAGGTACAACCAGTGGTTGATAGCATGAGCACATTTATGGGTACAACATGAATTCATGTCTCAGAACCTGACCACTCAATCCCTATGTTAGTCAGATCATAGACAAGCAGGAGGTACAACCAGTGGTTGATAGCATGAGCACATTTATGGGTACAACATGAATTCATGTCTCAGAACCTGACCACTCAATCCCTATGTTAGTCAGATCATAGACAAGCAGGAGGTACAACCAGTGGTTGATAGCATGAGCACATTCATGGGTACAACATGAATTCATGTCTCAGAACCTGACCACTCAATCCCTATGTTAGTCAGATCATAGACAAGCAGGAGGTACAACCAGTGGTTGATAGCATGAGCACATTCATGGGTACAACATGAATTCATGTCTCAGAACCTGACCACTCAATCCCTATGTTAGTCAGATCATAGACAGGCAGGAGGTACAGGGTCCTATTGCCATAGAAAATGGCAATGAAATATCAAACAATACAAGCTGTAGACATACAGTCTTTACATGACAGTCTTCAGCAACCCATGCTTGCCATAACAGGCAACTATGCTTGTCGTAAGAGGCAACTAACGGTCATTTGGTCAAGCTCGCTGACTTTGTTGATGTCAATCACTGGATTGGCTTGTCCGGACTCGATTATTTACAGACCGCCATCATATAGCTGGAATATTGCTGACTGCGGTGTTAAACAACAAACAAACAAACATGACAGTCCATATTTCCTTTGGGTGGTGGGGTAGCCGTGGTGGTTAAAGCAATCGCTCGTCACGCCGAAGACCCGGGTTCGATTCCCCACATAGGTACAACATGTGAAGCACATTTCTGGTGATCCCCGCCGTATTAATGCTGGAATATTGCTAAAAGCGGCGTAAAACCATACTCACTCACCATATTTTCTTGTGTATATTACTGTAGCATATCATTGCATTTATAACTGAAAACATATAAATTGCAATGACATGTACATATCAAACAAGGTAAAACAAACTGTTGACCTACCATATTTTCTGTAAAAAGAGCCCTGCAATCAGTAAACTCTGATCAAATTCTATACCTGTTAGTTATCTTTATAAAGGCTCACTACATGTTTTAAGACCATATATTTACATGACAATCCGCATTTTCTTGTGTTGACGGGGTCCATAATAGCATTGTAACAGTCTTGATATCAAAATCGACACTTGAACTAAGTTTCATCTCTGAAAACAAATTAATTTGTTTATGGTTCTAAAAAGAGTCCACCCTTTGTAAATTTTCAAGGCACTTATTACAGCAGATATTGAAATGTCCGTGTGTAAGATGAAGAAAATATTGCCATTGTGCATGTTTTCAAGAACACATGGTTCGAAATACTCCTGGAAATATTACCACAATGCATGTTTTGAATTTTACACAGTATTCCAAAGTTCTAGCTAAATCAGAAAATATTCCACATATTTTCAACATTAGAACAAATAAATCAGGTCTTGTAATTAGATAAGAATTCAAATTTTGTCACAGGTTTACCTGATGAATCAGAAACTTTTAACCATGCACAGCACATAAAATGAGAACATAATGCAAATTAATACAAGCACAAGAAGTCAGGTCAAAGCCTAACACTTGATCACAAACAGGTTCTTCTCCATTATTCAATTCACAAATTCTCCCACTTATTTCAAACTAAACACATGTCAAGACTCTGAAGAAGGCAACAAAAATTATCACACTATCGATTTTCGTAACCCGCAAGTTTCAATTTCTTCCTAATGTTGCCAAGCCCCATAATCATTACCTTAACAATCTCATTTTCCAAGAATTCTTTGAAAACCATTTCCTATACCCATTCCAGTTCCTTGGACTTCAAAGACTTACTTCCAGACCAAATAAGCACGCAAGCAACGGTATTATGTCCAGCTGATTCAACTTTCCATGTTCCCAGTCCATCCTAAACGAATCTGTCCTGTGTTCGTTGCCCACAAAGACAGAATAAATGGACAAACAGCATTTAGGTCGGCTTGAAAGGTTAGTCGGAAGTAAGTAAACAGGCCAGTGAGATGTGTGTGTGGAAGTACTGAGGAAGTCCTGGCTTTTCAATCAGGAAGTAATCAGGCAAGTCTCGTTTTCACATGCAACAAGATTGGGGTCCACTTGAACAAAGTGATCTTAGCACTAAGATGATCGTAACTCCCTCACTTTAACACAGATTTTTGATACTCGTACAGATCATAGTGCTAAGATGGCTTTGCACAAATGGGCACCGGATCCTGTTCTACAAAGCGATCGTAGCGCTAAGACGATCATAACTCCCATACTTTAACATAGAATTACACTTGTCAGCAGCATTTGTGACGACACACTTCAGGTGGTACCTAACACTACCTATCAACCCTGGAGTCAGTGAGTGAGTATGGTTTTACGCCTCTTTTAGCAATATTCCAGCAATATCATGGCGGGGGACACCAGAAATGGGCTTCACACATTGTACCCATGTCGGGAATCGAACCCGGGTTTATGGCGTGACGAGCGAACGCTTTAACCTCTAGGCTACCCGTCCGCCCCTTATCAACCTTGGATGCTGTCTCCCAACATCGTGTGAGACGACGCACTAGAAGTGGGTTCAAACACTGCCTATCAACCTTGGATGTTGTCTCCCAACATCGTGTGAGACAACGCACTAGAAGTGGGTTCAAACACTACCTATCAACCATGGATGCTGTCTCCCAACATCGTGTGAGACGACCACTAGAAGTGGGTCCAAACACTACCTATCAACCTTGGATGTTGTCTCCCAACATCGTGTGAGACGCCACTAGAAGTGGGTTCAAACACTGCCTATCAACCTTGGATGTTGTCTCCCAACACCGTGTGAGACAACGCACTAGAAGTGGGTTCAAACACTACCTATCAACCTTGGATGCTGTCTCCCAGCATTGTGTGAGACAACGCACTAGAAGTGGGTTCAAACACTACCTATCAACCTTGGATGCTGTCTCCCAACATTGTGTGAAACAACGCACTAGAAGTGGGTTCAAACACTGCCTATCAACCTTTGATGCTGTCTCCCACCATCGTGTGAAACAATGCACTAGAAGTGGGTTCAAACACTACCTATCTACCATGGATGCCGTCTCCCAACATTGTGTGAAACAACGCACTAGAAGTGGGTTCAAACACTACCTATCAACCTTGGATGTTGTCTCCCACCATCGTGTGAGACAACGCACTAGAAGTGGGTTCAAACACTGCCTATCAACCTTGGATGCCGTCTCCCAACACCGTGTGAGACAACGCACTAGAAGTGGGTTCAAACACTACCTATCAACCTTGGATGCTGTCTCCCAACATCGTGTGAGACAACGCACTAGAAGTGGGTCCAAACACTACCTATCAACCTTGGATGTTGTCTCCCAACATCGTGTGAGACAACGCACTAGAAGTGGGTCCAAACACTACCTATCAACCTTGGATGTTGTCTCCCAACATCGTGTGAGACAACGCACTAGAAGTGGGTCCAAACACTACCTATCAACCTTGGATGCTGTTTCCCAACATCGTGTGAGACAACGCACTAGAAGTGGGTCCAAACACTGCCTATCAACCTTGGATGCCGTCTCCCAACATTGTGTGAAACAACGCACTAGAAGTGGGTTCAAACACTACCTATCAACCTTGGATGTTGTCTCCCACCATCGTGTGAGACAACGCACTAGAAGTGGGTTCAAACACTGCCTATCAACCTTGGATGCCGTCTCCCAACACCGTGTGAGACAACGCACTAGAAGTGGGTTCAAACACTACCTATCAACCTTGGATGCTGTCTCCCAACATCGTGTGAGAGAACGCACTAGAAGTGGGTCCAAACACTACCTATCAACCTTGGATGCTGTTTCCCAACATCGTGTGAGACGACCACTAGAAGTGGGTCCAAACACTGCCTATCAACCTTGGATGTTGTCTCCCAACATCGTGTGAGACAACGCACTAGAAGTGGGTTCAAACACAACCTATCAACCTTGGATGACGTCTCCCAACATCGTGTGAGACAACGCACTAGAAGTGGGTCCAAACACTACCTATCAACCATGGATGCTGTCTCCCAACATCGTGTGAGACAACGCACTAGAAGTGGGTCCAAACACTACCTATCAACCATGGATGCTGTCTCCCAACATCGTGTGAGACGACCACTAGAAGTGGGTCCAAACACTACCTATCAACCTTGGATGCTGTCTCCCAACATCGTGTGAGACGACCACTAGAAGTGGGTCCAAACACTACCTATCAACCTTGGATGCCGTCTCCCAACATCGTGTGAGACAACGCACTAGAAGTGGGTCCAAACACTACCTATCAACCATGGATGCTGTCTCCCAACATCGTGTGAGACGACCACTAGAAGTGGGTCCAAACACTACCTATCAACCTTGGATGCTGTCTCCCAACATCGTGTGAGACGACCACTAGAAGTGGGTCCAAACACTACCTATCAACCTTGGATGCCGTCTCCCAACATCGTGTGAGACAACGCACTAGAAGTGGGTCCAAACACTACCTATCAACCTTGAACCGAGGTGACCTGGGACGCTGCCTCCCAACATCGTGCCAGACACTGCACTCAAAGTGGTGCTACAAGGAACACTCCCCCATCCTATCACAGAAATACTACAGCATTAAATATGTACAGGAAGTTGTGACAGATCAATTGATCTTACACCTCCACACAATACACCGATCACACGAATAGAGAATGTGTGAGTGTGTGCACAAGGTGGACGGAGTGTGTTCAGTTACAGACAAGCCAACAAGCCATTCATGAAAATATTCAGGCCAATTACATAAATGAATTTGATAGCCTCATAGATGAACTTAATCAAAGTAAATATGAAAGAAGAAATGCCCATTTATTATTTTTTTTTGTATTACCAGAAAATTGCTACAGATGAATGTTTGTCGTTTTCCAGGTTCTACTAATGACAGACAAGACATACAGTTACAGACATGTGACCGACATGTGACCAATAATTGACATGTCACCAACACGTGACAGACTTGTAACCAACACTTGACAGACATGTGACAGACATGTGACCAACATGTGACATGTGACCAACATGTGACAGACATGTGACCAACACTTGACAGACATGTGACAGACATGTGACCAACACTTGACAGACATGTGACAGACATGTGACAGACATGTGACCAACACGTGACAGACATACCTGCCACCACCCAGTGACAAGTCAACACCTCAACACAACAGGAGAGTAACTCAATGTGACTAATAGACAAATCAAATATTGATAAGCAAACTTAACAATCAATAGTCATTAACACATCGTATGCATCAATTTGGCGTGCTTCACCAGTGGTGTACACGTGACCTTCTTCACCGTATGCTGGCACGAGTTCAAAACACTTATACAGCATTTCTATAAGTCGTTTTAATGAAGAAGTCAACTAAATAGACGTCCATATATTCATTCTTCCCATTGGGGAAATCAAATAAAAACACTTCACAAACACTTGACAAGCATCTTGAGTATTGCAGTGCTAAGCCACAAGAGTGTATCTGATTAAGGCTGTGAGGCTGCAAGCTTCAGATTACGTATATTTATATATTCCTTCATTGACATTTCTTGTCACTCGTCCATGGAATTACTACTCCAAATGGGACCTGACATGTGTTAAAACAATTTTAAAACTTCTGGAGTCTCATCCATAAATCTACACTTTTTAACTAATAAACTGAAGAAAAGAAATGTGTTATCAATTGGGGCTGTGATGAGTTTAAATTTAAGACCCAGATACCTGACCCCCTATTACCCACTGTAGGTCTCAAGAGTTGGGTACATAATGTCCAATTGGGAACTGTTTTACCAGTGCCCTGGCAAATGCTATTTACATACACATACAAAGCAATCTTTACTTAAACATTTAAAAGTCAGAAACAATACGTGAATAGTCAGAAAGAAATGCAAACATAAGCGACTTTTATGATTAATGTATTTAAACAACATATCACGTGACTAACAACAGGTACGGGTAGTCCTGTGGGTACCGGGTCCTTCTCAGGACCAGCCTGACCGAGTACCCGACCAAGTGCATGGACTTAAGTCCACAATGAATTATTTATTACACTTCCACCCAAATGTAAAGAAATTGTCAGGAATGTATGTACATGAGGTTTAACTGTGTATTGGATACATATTTCATCAATTATTAAAAGACTATGGTTTGAAGCCACTAATACCAGCAATATCACAATGGGTGACACCAGAAATGGGCTTCACACAATTTTCCCATGCGGAGATTCAAACCTGGGCTTTCGGTGTGACAGGCAAATGCTTTAACCACTTTGAAAATACGAAGGGAACACACAGTGTTGCAGGTGGGACTGAAAATCTAATTATTCCTTTATTTAAGAATTAACGACGAGTGGGAGTTGTTTATCGTACAATATAACACTGCAGGGAGAATAAACCATGAGAGCCAAAGTCGTTTATTTCTCATTTGAGTTACCAACATTTTGTAAGCCTAATATCAAGGATGTTAATAAAATGTATACGCTTAAAAAATATAATTACCCGTATATATATAATAATGACTCCTTGAATAGAATATGACTGCAGGAATGTTGGACAAATCCATTTTATGAACAGGGGGGTTAAATTTGGTCTTTCTTGCATTTTCTCAATATTTTCAGGTCGATTATCTGCACCTTTTCTCCCAATACCACTTGTCATATCTTTCACACTTTTGGAAGCAATAGTTCAGCCATTGCGTTTATCTACGTTGCCCAGCTACATCTATGGGGAACAACTCACTAGACACTTCCCTCTAAACAATAACGTAGTCAATTTACAACTTTATCAAGTTGCGAGCACAAATTCGAATCTCCAGACATGAAGTTCTTCACCCTTTGCGATTTATCGCGTAGATACCTTACAGCATGGCATAAACGATACATTGTTTTATTCTTCAAACTCTCCAAACCCATTGGCACTTCTGAGAGCAAGTGTTGTATCATCTTGTAGAGGTACTACAGAGATGAGCTCCCATAACCTGTACTGGGCTGTAGAGTGAAGGTGTCAGTGGGGTTTAGCAGTATTCCATCAATATCACGGCAAGGGAATGGGCTTCACACATTGTACCACGTAGGAAAGACATGATGGTGTGTGACATGCAGTAGCAATAACCTGTACTGGGCTGTAGAGTGAAGGTGTCAGAGGGGTTTAGCAGTATTCCATCACTATCACGGCAAGGGAATGGGCTTCACACATGGTACCACGTAGGAAAGACATGAGGGTGTGTGACATGCAGTAGTAATAACCTGTACTGGGCTGTAGAGTGAAGGTGTCAGAGGGGTTTAGCAGTATTCCATCAATATCACGGCAAGGGAATGGGCTTCACACATTGTACCACGTAGGAAAGACATGATGGTGTGTGACATGCAGTAGCAATAACCTGTACTGGGCTGTAGAGTGAAGGTGTCAGAGGGGTTTAGCAGTATTCCATCACTATCACGGCAAGGGAATGGGCTTCACACATGGTACCACGTAGGAAAGACATGAGGGTGTGTGACATGCAGTAGTAATAACCTGTACTGGGCTGTAGAGTGAAGGTGTCAGAGGGGTTTAGCAGTATTCCATCAATATCACGGCAAGGGAATGGGCTTCACACATCGTACCACGTAGGAAAGACATGATGGTGTGTGACATGCAGTAGCAATAACCTGTACTGGGCTGTAGAGTGAAGGTGTCAGAGGGGTTTAGCAGTATTCCATCAATATCACGGCAAGGGAATGGGCTTCACACATCGTACCACGTAGGAAAGACATGATGGTGTGTGACATGCAGTAGCAATAACCTGTACTGGGCTGTAGAGTGAAGGTGTCAGAGGGGTTTAGCAGTATTCCATCAATATCACGGCAAGGGAATGGGCTTCACACATCGTACCACGTAGGAAAGACATGATGGTGTGTGACATGCAGTAGCAATAACCTCTACTGGGCTGTAGAGTGAAGGTGTCAGTGGGGTTTAGCAGTATTCCATCAATATCACGGCAAGGGAATGGGCTTCACACATCGTACCACGTAGGAAAGACATGATGGTGTGTGACATGCAGTAGCAATAACCTCTACTGGGCTGTAGAGTGAAGGTGTCAGTGGGGTTTAGCAGTATTCCATCAATATCACGGCAAGGGAATGGGCTTCACACATCGTACCACGTAGGAAAGACATGATGGTGTGTGACATGCAGTAGCAAACATGTTTTACAAGCTGATATTTTCCTTGATAAATGTAGGCTTCATCTATTCCCCCAGAGTCTATGGGAACTCGGTGTAACAGCAGCAAACGCTCCTAGTAACCTGGCGTTGAAAGAGTTAAGCACTAGGCTACCCTATTAACCCTTCTAATGCCCAACACCCAAAATGGGCTGCACACACTGCACCCTTGCTGAGAATAAAACCCAGGACTTCACCATGATGAGCTAACACTTTAACCACTAGGCTACCAGACTACCTCCTAAAAGTTATATGTCTGACAGGACTCCACGTATTTTCCCAGTGCAAGACAGCCATCATTGCCACAGCGTTCCCATGGGAGATGCACCATGCTAATTAGCAGACAGCAATGATCTCACTGGATGCAATGTTTGCAGTGGCTGAACAACAATAACGTGATCTATTAATGTTCAATAATGTAAAGGCATGGCACCACTGATGATTGCCAGCAAACAAAGCTCCACCACAGCAATTCACACCTTCAGTGTTGTACAAGAAATAGGTCTTTGTTCAGGTGCAAAAGGAAGTAAAACATTGAAAAAACACAAGTAGGCAGAGTCTCAGGCAGGTTCATTTTCTAGGAAATTACCCGATTGTCATCAGAATATCCTGAAGATATTTTTCAATTTTGGCTATGGTCTTACCACAAATCATGAAACTGTCCTAATGACATTTGTCTCAAACAACCTTACTGAAGTAGACTATAAAATAATAATTAATAAAAATGATTAAAATCAATAAAATACCTTTACTGGTTCTTGCAAACTGTTTCAACATATTAATTATTATAAAATTTACAGTTCAATATGCCAAGGCAAAATAATTAATTGGCTTTAATGACTCAATGTTAAAGAAGTCAATGAAAGATGCTTTTGTCCCTTTGATAAAATAATTAAATTGATCTGAAAATACATATATAGATCAAGGCCAAGGTCATACACACAATATGACATAACCATAATAAAAATTCTAATATTTTAAAACATTATTTACTACTATTTTTTGCACATGAAATGTACATGTAGATGGGGTGATCAATGTAATTTTAACACTCATCACAATAATAGACATTTTCAGTGAATTAGGAAAACGTGCGTGCGTGCGTGCGTGCGTGCGTACTAATCCGGACTGATGCCAATATTATAATGCTAGGCCACTGAGATACCATACCGCAGTTTAACATGAATAACCCACTCAGACACAGCATACTGACTCCGAGCCTTGTTTTATATCCTTTTTGCCAAGCCCCAGGCAGGATAACAACAAGTACAAGCTTTTAACCTCTTTTGGTACGATGCGTCCGGGATTCGAACCCATGACATTCCGCTCTCTGGGCAGACACTCTGCCACAAGACCGGAGACGGTCAAACACAGTTTGAAAATCCACTGACTATATACCAGCAGCAAATAACAGTAAATCAACACAATTACCATTTAGTCGGCATCAACACGTTGCACAACTGATGGAGGCTGACTCAGCAGGCTCCTATCACAACAAACCATGACGGTAACATGTTGTCTGATTGTCTACATAAACAAAACACGCCTGACTCATGCAACAAGAAAAATGGTCTGGAAAATTGAGACTGCATCGGTTGCAACAGCAGTAGCTGCATCATCGTTCTACTTACAACATCATGTATACAACAAGTTTCTTGTAAACTTGGAAAGAATGGCATCATGGGTTCTGTAGCTCTAATTCAATTTTTTTTTATAAATTATACCCTGAAACTATTTCTTTAATAATCAAGCTACAATTTGAAAAAGCATACCCCTGCACGACGACTGTGTACTTGATGAAACCAAAATCAATTTAAATCCATTCTATGACACCAACATCAGAAATGTAAGTAAATTATTTCATAGACTGTATGTTCGTCTTGAAGAACTTTTATCCAGCTGTTTAAAACATAATAATCAAGTCGTCTTGCAATAAGAAAATAATATCAACTTCTGGAAATCCAAGTATGCAACAATTTTCAGGTAAAATTGGAAAGAATAGCTACATTCCCAAAGACCTCCATTGCACTTGAGTGACACCACTTTTTCTCGAACACCTGATTGGTTTAATACTTTAGCGGGATTTCCAGGAATGCACAGACATGTTTTGGCGCAAAGTTCTTAACATAATTCTTGCAGGTCGGCATTCAAATGCAAAAAGTAATTGAACGTTTAAAAAATACTCACAAAATATGAATGTTTGTCAAATTAATCTGTTCACACGATTTCACTCTTCCTTTTCATCATGACACAGGCACCACACTTCTCAGCGACAACGGACTGTTCTGACAGGTGTACCGTACTTCACATGAACCCATTGTTGACAGGTCGAATGTGTGCACTCACAAGTCAACAGTTTTGATGACATCACACCTTTCGTAATAATGCGACAAGTCACTATCAACATGGCTGTTCGAAACTAGGCATCGTTCGATACTCAAGGATATATATTGTCCAATCGTGATGGCAACTTAAATTCACTTTGAACAGATCAAGGTTCCAGTGAAAGTAAGTAAGTATTGTTTTACGCCACTTTTACCGATATTCCAGCAACACAAGATCTTGGATTTCAAACAATGGACTAGCTATCCTGGCTATCCTGGCATTCGATACCAGCAAGTTACTACACCGTAGAAAAGAAAAGGTTTTTTTGTTTGAAGGAGGACAATATTCTACTTATATGCAGCAGTCTGAAAATAACCTGACAATCCAGTGATTTACATAATAATCAACGCCATCAGGGTACGATGAGACGCAATCAACCTGGAGCCTGCCACCTCTTCCATTAAGTTCCCTCTTACAATCAGCAGAGGCTGCTAGGGCCAAGTCTACCCCGGAACCCCCACAGGGTTGTATAAAATACTAAGTTTAGATGATAATTATCAGATATTCAGAACCTGGGGATGGTATCTCTGTATGGAGGGCCAGCAGCTTGTCAGAGTCTGTCCATTCAGATTTTGTTCTCTGTAATTTATTTTCTAAATCACACAAAAAATGAAATTTATACTGATAGCTCCAACCTGAACTGACACTCTCTCCCTGGTGGGACTGATCACTGCTTTATTACTGACAAGATCACCTTCCATCAAATGTGTTGAACAGTAGTCTATTTCCTGAAATTACACTTTGAAATAAAAGTTAACAAGATTTTGATTAAATCTGTCAGTGATGTGAAATAAGGAAATATTAAACCTGACAAGATGAAATAAACTATCAATATCAAAATACAGATGTAACTCATTCAGTTTTCCAACCTTCCTATCTGCCATGTGAAAGACTATTTCAGTCATGTAACACAGTTTCATATTTATGAGGGAGTAAAATGAAGGAAGTTGAGATGTGTTCCACTTTGGTGAAACTCACAAACACGTGAATGGGTTGGTGGGTGGATGAGTGGAGTGAGTGAGTGGGAATCGAACCCGGGTCTTCTGCATGACGAGCGAACGCTTTAACCACTAGGCTGCCCGACCGCCCTGTGAGTGAGTGGTTTGACTGAGTGAGTGAGTCTCCGAGTGGTTTGAGTGAGTGAGAGTGGTTTGAGTGAGTGAGTGAGTGAGTGGTTTGAGTGACTGAGTGAGTGAGTGGTTTGAGTGAGTGAGGATGGTTTGAGTGAGTGAGTGAGTCTACAGGTGGTTTGAGTGAGTGAGAGTGGTTTGAGTGAGTGAGTGAGTGAGTGAGTGTGTAATTTGAGTGGTTTGGCTGAGTGAGTGAGTCTACGGGTGTTTTGAGTGAGTGAGAGTGGTTTTAGTGAGTTAGTGAGTCAATCTGGGATGTCCTCAGATCTTTGTTTAGCGGTAGCGAAAACTAAGATCTGATTTAAATGAGATTGTGAGTGAGTGAGATTGTGAGTGAGTGAGTGAGTGAGTGAGTGAGTGAGTGAGTGAGTGCACTCACTGAGTGAGTGAGTGAGTGATACTGGGATACAATGTGTAAAGGAATCAAACCAGACCTTCGTTGTGACAAGCAACATTTTTATAAGTCAGCCACCCCACCGAGCCCTCCCCCGACCAGTTTTTCCAGTATTCCCCAGAAACTAGAGTACCAAATCTATACCTGAGTAGAACATCTTTTCACCAAGTAAAACCTTTCACCAACTGATTTCATAACCTCAACAACTGCAAATTACTGAACACCTTTCGATACAACACAAAATCTCAAACCAGCAGCTATCTTCTTACCATTATTTGCCTTGATTGACATGAGCAGCTTTAGGATCAAGTCTATAGATGGCCCGATATATCCAGCTAATCCCCCCATCGGCCTGGCGGAGATCCGCTTTCCTTCATCTTCCGTAATGAGCCCCGACTGCCTCCGTGATACTTGTTCACATCATTGTTTCCCTTCATATCCTATCATGAAGTTAATTAATGCCTTCTGTAAAGGTCTCATATCTCTCATTGAATACCTTCTTTGTACTCCTATAGAAGTACGTAACACTGCCTGTTCAGGTGAGACAGCAGTATAGGATCAACTTTAACATGAAAGATCAAACAAAGCAGAGATACATGTAGTGTTGTTGAAGTATTTTTATCTTTAGATACAAAAACAATCCGGGTTCTGGGAATAACTGCTGTCATATGTTCGTTGATAGTTGACTCTTAAGTGTGTCTTGTAATAATCAACGTCACTGAGTTCTGTATAAGAAAGATGACCAGAACATGATACAAAACTTCTTACCATGTCATATGCAAAGATATTGACAGTCTCAAAAGATATAAGCTAATAGACCATGACACGATTCTTTGCTGCTGATCATAAAGGTGATGCAACTCAAGTACAGCCAGGGACAAGTCTATTCAAGAAGGGCTTGACTGTAGCACTGACACCGTCTTATGTTCTGAGCAGGGATCAAGATACTATGGTGATGAAGCTTAGTACATATGAACCTGAGTGAGTGAGTGAGTGAGTGAGTGAGTGAGTGAGTGAGTGAGTGAGTGAGTGAGTGAGTGAGTGGACAGTGATGTGAGTGAGCGAATGGTTTGACTGACTGAGTGAGTCTCCTTCTGGTTTGAGTGAGTGAGTGGTTTGAGTGAGTGAGGATGGTTTGAGTGAGTGAGTGAGTGAGTGAGTGAGTGAGTGAGTTAGTGAGTACTATCAAAGGCAGAGGCTTTTACACGTACCCAAACAGGAAATTCTACCTGTATGTTAAACATAACAAAAAGGCTACCCCAAAATTCTGACCGTTCCTTGAATGTGACTCATTCCACGCCTTCCCTAATAGCATCAGTGCACAAATTGCAAAGTCTAGACCGAGACTGGAAACCGACATTTAACACAGCTGATCCCAGAATCTCTTTAATAACAATTTCATAAAATTACAAAACACACAAAACCTAACTGTTCCCAAAAATATACTCCTGACCTCAGGGTCTGTCTGCCCAAGACTGTAAGACCAGAAGCGGAACATGTCTCAAGTTTGTCACAAAATCAATCTTTTTGATCAACATAACACTGCTCAATATGGCAGTCTGACATAGACCTTAATTTTGCCACTTTATCAATCCCTGGTGAAATATGAATCAGATCGGAAGACAATTATCTGGAAAAAGATAGTATACTCAATCATCAATTGTCAGTTTGTACGCCTATGTAATATGTAGTATGCATGTCGGCACATCCTTCACCATCCAGGGGAGGCTAATGGGCTTAGCTTGCAATGATTCGGATCCTAATGGGAGTCAACATCATACAGACCCCAATAATAAGTGGTGGGAGATTCCAGGGTTAATCATCCATGATCTATCATCTCAGGAGTCTGGACTCATTCTTAATGTTCATCAAAATGCAGATTCTTAACTGACGATTGATCAGCCGATCATATCTGGCGTGGCCTCTGTTGCGTCAAACGACCTCCTTCATAAGCAGAAGCTTTTGGATTTTAGAAATTAAAAAAAAATCATACCTTTTCATACTTGTTACATTTTACAGAACTGACAAATTTGAAAAGAAAAATATCTGCATGATGAAATTAAACTGATATATTTATCATGATCGATAGTGCTCTTGATGCCAAAACCAATCCGATAACCTTGGTATCACAATCTGATGAATATGCAAATGAGGTCGTCCATCAGGAACTACTTTTAATGAATTCTTCACATGGATGCAATCCCAACTTCTTAAAAATATCTCTGCATATTGCTCCCCAAAAGTTAACCTCGGTTTCCCCAAGTGTGAGTGCATCCGAAAACAAACATGGCCGCAAGTCATTTCGCACTACATAACAAATGGGGCAGGTCACTTAGTCTTTGTATTCCTACGCTACTTCTAAAGTAAGTGAATGAAATCAGGCCTTGAAATTTTATGACTTTAAGTCTTACATAATACCGTTGTTATTCTTAATATATGACAATATAGAACATTTATGATATTAAAACTCACTTGCTAATAATCTCTATAGAAAGGGGCAGTATTGAGTTTGCTTCTGATGCTGTAGTCTTGCAAGGACTGAAAATGGCCTCCTACAATTTTCAGGTGAGTGAATGTTGTTTTATGCCCAGCCATATTGCAGCAGCCAATCACAATCAAGCCTGTGCCCAGTGGATGATTTTAACATAATGCTGAGCACCAGGGAGGGAAACAACAAATACAATTTTATACCATCTTTTGGGATGATGCGGCCAGGGATCAAACAACCCACTTTCCCTTTACAGGGCAGATGCTCTCTCACCGAACCATGGCGCCAGCCTCTATTCTGACCATGACAGGACTTTGCAGGGTGCATTGCGACACATCACAGCCTGTGTTTGGTCTACCGTGGCGCCAGCCTCTATTCTGACCATGACAGGACTTTGCAGGGTGCATTGCGACACATCACAGCCTGTGTTTGGTCTACCGTGGCGCCAGCCTCTATTCTGACCATGACAGGACTTTGCAGGGTGCAATGTGACACTATCAGAGCAGTGTTGGGTCTACCATGACGCCAGCCTCTATTCTGACCACGACAGGACTTTGCAGGGTGCAATGTGACACTATCAGAGCAGTGTTGGGTCTACCATGACGCCAGCCTCTATTCTGACCACGACAGGACTTTGCAGGGTGCAATGTGACACTATCAGAGCAGTGTTGGGTCTACCATGACGCCAGCCTCTATTCTGACCATGACAGGACTCTGCAGGGTGCATTGTGACACTATTACAGCCTGTGCTGGGTCTACCATGGCGCCACCCAAACAAAGCACTCATCAAGTAGTATAGGAGTCTTCAAGTTCTAAATTCCAAACATAATACACTTCAACCTAAAACATACTCACTGCAATGGCCAGGAATGAGAATGACATATCAAAGCTCCATGTTACTTCCACTACTCCTTTTCAAAACGTAAACATGTTTTTAACTCAATCACCTACACTTGGAGAGTTTCAACAACAGAATCTCAGAACATGGTCAAACATATCCACCTTGCCAAAGTAAACACATGCGATCCTCCAATCAAGATGCGTATGAATATTGCCCAGTTGTGATGACTCTGCCATATGCTGGAGTAGGTCGGACAGAAACATGTGGTTATCTCGCCATGCCTGTCTGTCTCTCTGCCACACTTTCTCTCTATCTTTCCTCCCCTCCCTCCTTCCCTCTTGCTCTGACACTCCCACTCTCTTCATGTGCTCATGTTCTTCCTATAACAAATGTTGCTAGTTGGGGTAGCCCAGTGGTTAAAGCATTCGTCATCAAACCAAAGGCCCTGGTTTGATTCCCTACATGGGTACAGTGTGTGACACCCATTTCTGGTGTCATCACCATGACATGATAATTGACAAAAAGAGGATTATGTATGACTACTACAAAAACATTACATTCCTTACAAAACATTATTAATAATGATAATAATAATGATAATATTGCTAATAATAATGATAATGATGATAATAATAATAATAATAATGATATCGCTAATAATAATAATAATGATGATAATAATATTAATAATAATGATGATAATAATAATAATGATGATAATAATAATGATGATGATAATAATAATAATAATGATGATAATAATAATAATGATGATAATAATAATGATGATAATAATAATGATGATGATGATAATAATAATAATGATGATAATAATAATAATGATGATAATAATAATGATGATGATGATAATAATAATACTGATGATAATAATAATAATGATGATAATAATAATGATGATAATAATAATGATGATGATGATAATAATAATAATGATGATAATAATAATAATGATGATAATAATAATGATGATGATGATAATAATGATGATGATGATGATGATGATGATAATGATGATGATGATGATGATAACAGTCCACGTGTAAAGGGCGTACCTCCCTACACAATGTATGCTTGAAGCACTGCATTCTTATTACTACCCAACCAATGGATCAGTGTGCACAATTTTCATACTCAGCTCCCTGAGGAGTATACAACCCAAGCTGCATCTGAGGTGCTACAAGGTTAACGGTCACATTACTATCTCATCCTACTGGGTACCCATTTACTGCATATTTTGAACAAAGTCACCTAAGGAGACACCACATGTGCTACATGTGCTACATGTGCTTCAGTGCGGGTCAGAGGCCTAAACACTCAGGAATCAAGATGCTCAATGCGATCAGCAGTCCAACCAATCTCCACGACCGTGAATAACTTCACCTGATTGGTGACCTGTGCGCTGTACACAGGACCAGATGCTACACCATGAAACACAAACCAGCTTTACATAAATATCACTGATGACTGCCTTGTGGAAAAAGATACACTCATGATAAATTTATACTGACTAACCTGTGCAATTTTTGTCAAAAGTCAAAATAATATATTTCAAAATGTAATCATTGATTGAAAACATGCCAATTTCGTCCAATCTTTCTGTCCACATTTGAGAAAGCTTTTATTCCTCTGTTGTTTAAAAATGAACCTTAAATCAATTCTGGCAAGAAATAATTTTTGTGCTTCCTTCACCAAGATTTTGACCAAGAAGATACATAAACCACACAAACAAACTGGTCAGGCCCAATTTAACTACTATAACATTATCTTGGATGAAAACTAACTTATAGTGATATCAAACCGAAGACTTACTCCACCACAAATCATCGTCAACGTAGCTACACCTACCTTGTTCACACTCTCTGGGCCCAAGTCTCCACCAACACTGACAACCAACATCACATGCGGTGAAAACACATACCCCAGGGGATTTAACCAGCGTTGAGAGCCCCCCTCAAGATTAGCCCCCTTTCAGTCAGGCTGTGCCACACTGACGACATCTACATCATAAGAAGCACAGCACCTTGGGGTGAACACACACGGAGAGACTCACTCGAGATCCTCCATCCTTTGTAGAGGGGTCCCCTTGTTTCTCTAGTGCAAGCTTATCAAATGTGTTGTGTTTTTATCAATGCAGTATTTGTTTTCAATCTCCTAGAACGCCTGTTATTTCACCAGTCCCCTTCATATCTCTCACATCATGTTGACACAGGTTTCCTCAAGTCAGTCGATTTATTTGTCTTCCTTTTTACACCAAATTATAGAGGATTAACTTTGCCGGTTCCTCTTGATCTGACCTTAAGGTTATGAAGTAACAACATGCAACAAGTCCTTGTTTTGGAACGCCTTTATCACAGATCACATGTAAAGTCACTGGCAATAAGTAAGTTCTTAAATTGTAGTTGACTTTCAAAAAAATTATGCTAATTTTTGCAGACATATATTGATAATCTACCTGTCCCACCTTCCATAAGGTGGGTGGCTGAGTGAGTGGTAAGGTGTGAGTGCTTGAGTGAGCGACTAAACAAGAGAGAGAGAGGGACAGAGAGAGAGAGAGAGAGAGACAGAGATTGAGAGATTGGGAGAGATTGGGAGAGATTGAGAGATATGGAGAGAGATAGATTTAGAGATATGGAGAGAGAGAAAGAGAGATTGAGAGAGAACGAGAAAAAAGAGAGATAGAAAGAGATTGAGAGAGAGACAAAAAGATTGAGAGAGAGAGAGAGAGAGAGAGAGAGAGAGAGAGAGAGAGAGAGAGAGAGAGAGAGAGAGAGAGAGAGAGAAAGATTGTGAATAGGCCTGAAAAGATGTAACCATGGTGACTGTAGATTTGTTTTAATGAGATTTCTTTCACACCTTTCTTAAGAATTGACATCAATATTTTATGCGTTTATGGATTTATAAACAAAAAACCCAGTATCCACACTGTATAAATATGTGTACAAATAAACATCAACAGTGATAACTTCACAGACTGCTTATTTAATCATTGACACAAAAATAACTGTAGACAACAATACACAGCTCGTGACATCATTCAGATCACTAATGCAACACAAGCCCCACCCATACTACCATCAACCAATCTGGAAACAGCAGTCCGTTAGTAGACAGACTAATTTCTTGTGGGTTTATTTAAACAAACACAAAAATAACTGAATTAGCCAATAAAATACCACAGAATTACTATATTTATTTTGCAATTTTCCAAAATAACCACGATGACAGGCCCCAGAAATGAGCCTAACACATTGTAGACTTCAGTAGAATCAAGCTAAGACTTGCGATGCTACCGACTGCTCCTGAGAAGGCTAATAGTGATCTATCTCCACCATGGTGTACTATCTGTCACCAGGCAGCCTGAAGGGCTCCCACCCACATGGCCCTTCATTAGCGTCTTGGACAATATTGACACCAAATAGCTAAAGATACTTATAGTAGGGAGGCCGGTCGTTATTTGTACTCAGGTACCTGTTGACCAGTGACAGCTTCAACAGTTGGGTGTCAGATCTGTCTACACAAGATCAGATCAGCCAGCTAGGGCAGTGTTTCGGAGGCTGTCATTGGCTGTAGTGACACCACACGAGATGCAACTCCAACCAGTCACAGTTACCCTACTAAGACGGGCCAGCTAGGGCAGTGTGTCGGAGGCTGTCATTGGCTGTAGTGACACCACACGAGATCCAACTCCAACCAGTCACAGTTACCCTACTAAGACGGGCCAGCTAGGGCAGTTTGTCGGAGGCTGTCATTGGCTGTAGTGACACCGCGCTAGATCCAACTCCAACCAGTCACAGTTACCCTAGTAAGAAGGGCCAGCTAGGGCAGTGTGTCGGAGGCTGTCATTGGCTGTAGTCGCACCACGCTAGATCCAACTCCAACCAGTCACAGTTACCCTACTAAGACGGGCCAGCTAGGGCAGAGTGTTGGAGGCTGTCATTGGCTGTAGTGACACCACACAAGATCCAACACCAACCAGTCACAGTTACCCTACTAAGATGGGCCATATAGGGGGCTGTCGGAGGCTGTCATTGGCTGTTAGTGACGCATGCTTCAACACTATCCAATAGTATATAGTCCGAAGTGTTTACACCTATGCCTGACCAAATCATTTTTTTACAATCAATATGGGTCCTGAGTGATTTAAGCACAAGTCTCCGGGGTGCCTGAACAACCTTAGCACTACGGCTGCCATAAGTTACTCCAGGTACGGGAGTTACTTTCACCTGAGATCTCTTGGTACAGCAGCTTCCTGGAATAAAGACATGCATGCCGAACTTGACCTACATTCCATCTTCACCGATGTCAAGGGTCGTTTCACCATTTTCAAAAGGGAGGGGTAAAAAATATCAAAATCTTCTCTCAGATAATTTAACTGCCTGCTACATTTGGTTTTCAAAAGGGGGGTTCCGGACCCCTTGGAAGCACCCCCCCCTTCTGGATCTGCCCACGGATGAACTGGTGTTCATATACCAGTAATATCAAACATCCAATATGCCAACTGGGACACCCTCAGGATAATTCTTGAAGATTCATGTCACATTTATTTATTTTGAGCACTGTAAATGACAAATGTAGGTGAACGAATAATTGAAAACAGCCATCTATAAACAGCCTAGCACCTGTGGGCACCTGTGGTCACCGACAGCAGACACAAGGTCTGGGAATAGTCATCTATGTGTGACAACAGTCTTTGTAGTTGTCCATGCTGCCCCCTACTGACTGACGGATGCTGGCCACTGATGACGTCCAATGTGAGGAGACTACACACAGACACAGGGGTGTGTTGTGGATGAGAAACAGATTTATAAACCTCTTAGTGTGTAGACAGAATCTGTCAAGTATCAAACAATAGCTGCAATGTCATAAAGAGATTATTAGCCATGATTTTTTCAAGTGAGTGAGTGTAACACCGCTTTGCACAGTACTGTAGCTATATCACTGAATGTCAGCGTGATATGGGAGAAAATAATGATGATGATGATGATGATGATGATGATGATGATGATGATGATGTACATGGATATGTAGTCAACTAGTCTAGTGGTCACATGGGTACAATGTGAGAGATGGGGGGGCAGGAAGGAGGATCTGAGGGGGTGGAATCTGTTGCAGTAGCAGGGGTCAGGCAGAAGACCTGTGATAGAGGTGGGTGATAAGGCCTGGAGGTCAGGGAGTTTAAACAAACATAGCATCTTACTGATTAAAAATATGTCTTGTTACACATATGTGTGGTTGTAATGTGTCAAGACATATCTGGAATTGACAAATTGATCAATAAAATCCACAAAACAGGAAACTAATTGGACAACTGCAAACTGACAGAAATATTCTGGTGGATGTTCATCAATGATAAATAAATCCAAACATTCAGGTATGTACACAGTGTTAAGATGATATTTGTTATTCTTGCAAGTTGATTAAAAAAACAAAGTTAAACAAACACACTCAAAGTATTTCCAGGGCCCGTTTCCTCACAGCGATCTTGGTGCATGCTATAAGTCTATGTTAGAGTACGGGAGTTACGACAAACATAAGTCTATGTTAGAGTATGGGAGTTACGACAAACATAAGTCTATGTTAGAGTATGGGAGGTACGACAAACATAAGTCTATGTTAGAGTACGGGAGTTACGACAAACATAAGTCTATGTTAGAGTACGGGAGTTACGACAAACATAAGTCTATGTTAGAGTACCGGAGTTACGACAAACATAAGTCTATGTTAGAGTATGGGAGTTACGACAAACATAAGTCTATGTTAGAGTATGGGAGGTACGACAAACATAAGTGTATGTTAGAGTACGGGAGTTACGACAAACATAAGTCTATGTTAGAGTATGGGAGTTACGACAAACATAAGTCTATGTTAGAGTATGGGAGTTACGACAAACATAAGTCTATGTTAGAGTATGGGAGGTACGACAAACATAAGTCTATGTTAGAGTATGGGAGTTATGACAAACATAAGTCTATGTTAGAGTATGGGAGGTACGACAAACATAAGTCTATGTTAGAGTATGGGTGTAAGGAGTGATGTTAATCTATGTTAGAGTACGGGAGTTTACACAAACGTAAGTCTATGTTATACGGGTGTTAGGAGTGATGTGAATCTATGTTAGAGTATGGGAGTTAAGACAAACGTAAGTCTATGTTAAGTATTGGAGGTATGACAAACGTAAGTCTATGTTAAGCATGGGAGTTAAGACAAACGTAAGCCTATGTTAAGTATGGGAGTTAAGACAAACGTAAGTCTATGTTAAGTATGGGAGTTATGACAAACGTAAGTCTATGTTAAGTATGGGAGTTAAGACAAACGTAAGTCTATGTTAGAGTATGGGAGTTAAGACAAACATAAGTCTATGTTAAGTATGAGAGGTATGACAAACGTAAGTCTATGTTAAGTATGGGAGGTATGACAAACGTAAGTCTATGTTAGAGTATGGGAGGTATGACAAACGTAAGTCTATGTTAAGTATGGGAGGTATGACAAACGTAAGTCTATGTTAAGTATGGAAGGTATCACAAATGTAAGTCTATGTTAGAGTATTGGAGGTATGACAAACATAATTCTTTCCCACACATACTGAAATATCTGGGATAAACCTCAAGTATTATTCATGAGTACAGATTCCGACAGCTTTTGTAGAATTAATACCAACATGCTCCTCTTCTCCAGGCGTAGTAATCTAGGACCAATATTGACACAGCAGGATATAAACTGTATATCACACGGCTTCATCAAAACACTCATCATCGCTTATTTCACGGGTCAATCATTCCTGACAATGCCTCTAAACATCCAACTGGACCAAGCTGACCATCCATCCAACCCTCCACTGACCACCAAAGAATGATCATTCAGGGCTGTCAACATCTATTCCTTTTGATGAATAGATGAGCCATGCTTGGAATTTGCTGCAGCAGCAGGGGTCTGGCAGAGCACCTGTTATGGGGGTGGGGTAATGAGGCCTTGGGGTGAGGGAGGAGGGTTTTAGGGGGATGAATTTCTTTAGCACATGGGTGTCAGGCAATTCACCTGTTAAGGGGGTGGGGTGATGAGACCTGGGGGGCTGAGGAGGATAAGGAGGATCTGAGGATGTTGGAATTTCTTGCTGGGGCAGAGCACCTGTAATTTGGGTGGGGTGATGAGGTGTGTGGGTGAGGGAAGAAGATCTGTTGGGGGACGGTATGTTTTTAGCAACGATGGGTTGGGGGTTGAGGGAGGAGGGTCTGAGGGAGATGGAACTTGTTGCAGGGGGTAAGGTAGGGCATCTGTCATGGGGTAGGTGTTGATTAGCCCTGGGGGTGAGGAAAGAAGATGTATGATGGGGGAGGATTGGGTGTGAAGGGGCCTGGGCCTGGGGCTGAGAGAGGAGGGTCTGCCAGAGAAGGAACTTGTGGCAGCAGCAGGGGGTCAGGAAGAGCACCTGTGATGGGGTGGAAAGAGGGCCAGAGGAGGAACACACATGTTCTGCATGGGGGGTAAGGTGGTACAGGTGATACACAGATGATCTTGAGGCGATGGATGGGAGGAACCAGACAGGGGATGAGGGCTTAAGGCGTTTTGAAAATATTACAATCTGCTTCAGACATAACAGCTATATGTGAGCAGTTTGAAAACAAACCAGTGGTTGACAGCAAGTATTTCCTGTTTATTGTATAACATCACAATATTCCGGCTCTACCACAGCAGCCTGTAAATAAACAAGTCAGGACCAGACAATCCAGTGATTGATATTGCGAACAACGATCCACGCTTTGGGATACTTTGACACACAGTCACCAGGTCACCGAACCTGACCACTGATCCATTAAGTGGCCTGTCACAACCAGCATAGGTTGCAGGAGACCAACTCTAACCCGGGTTCTCCACGGAATAGTCCAGCAATAACCTAGACACACACTGTTGTTTGAGGTCCTGCTCAAGATGGGCAACGGAATACTGTTATGTGTTGACTAGTTCTTCTAAATCTCTTGCTAACAAGAAAATCTTGTCATTATTTACACGATTTATCCAGTCCACCATCTACCTCCTGTCCTAGTTTAATCTGTTTGATATTGTATAACTTGAACCTGTTTTCCTTGGGGCATAAGGGCCATGGTGTTCCTTTGAACTTTTCTCTTTATGTGTCTGACAACATTTGCTCTAACCTTGATCCTTCTGAATTATTTTCCTGAAAAACTGGTTTTCTAAAGTAGTCAATGGAGAAATTAGCCAAGAAACATCCCTGCACGTAAGCCAATCACAGCAACCAAGAACCATATATGCATAATTTGGTTTTCGGCAGGCTCCTGAGAAGATACACTACAGGTGAAATGAGTGAGTGAGTGAGTGAGTTTGGTTTTACACCGCTTTTAGCAATATTCCAGCAATATCACGGCGGGGACACCAGAAATGGGCTTCACACATTGTACCCATGTCGGGAATCAATCCTGGGTCTTGGGCGTGACAAGCGAACACTTTAACCACTAGGCTACCCCACAGCCCCTACAGGTGAACTGATGTTGAAAAACATGTAAAGAGTGAATGCAAAATTGTGGGAAAATTGTATTCCATACCAATGTTTCACCTTTTTGCAAATGCCTGGTGTCATCACTGTTTGATTTTGATTTGTAGACCCATGTTGATATGATCAGAATCAGTGTAAGGGAGAACTCATCAGAATCTGATGGGGCAAGTTGATTCTACTTCCTGAATCTAGAAATGTGAAAGATTTGATTTCTCCATAATTTTGCATAATGATCTATAGTTGTGTCAGTTTCACTTGTGAAAATTCACGTTCAGAATCGACTGCGAGAACAATAATGTGCTGTCATCATAATGGTTTAACACTTCTGGTAAACAGACAGTTGAAATTCATTGCCTGGTCCAGACTCGATTATTTATTGACTGCCGTCATATGGCTGGAATGCTGCTGAGTGCAGCATTAAACAACCAACCAACCTTTCATCACAGCATTTCAATATTTAAAAAAATAATTCATCACTTATTTATAAGCGGTAGTAATGTGTTGTTTTTTTATTTCAAGGGCTTGTGAATATGGTAAGGTCGAGCTGTGTCTAAGCGATCAGTGGTGCCTATGGCTATTTAATTAAATACCCACATGTTATTATTGTTGATTTTGATTTTTATTCTTATTGATTGATGATAATGATGATGATGATAGTGATGATGATGATGATGATGATGATGATGATTATTATTAACTATGTGGTAATTTACGTTTGCAGACTAGCTAAAAATAAAGTCATTTCTGACCGAGTATTCCATGAGTAGTGGAATAGAAACCCTCACCCTCAGTGTGACGAGAACCGTTTTAATTTCAAGGACCTTCATAACACTAAGAAAAATATGCTGATAATAAATTAGGTAGTAAAAACCTAAATCAAATTTAACAAATAAAAGTTTGAGATGGTCCCCTGAGAGATAATCTCCTTATATCCTAGTTGTGGCTTAATTACCTACGCAGCATAACATCAATGGGGGGCTGTCTGGGGTTACTCAAGCTTAAAGATGTTATATACAAGTAAATAATGACCTTTGACATATCTGTTCTATCGTACAAGGTAATTACCATCGTAAGAGAAGGCTGTGTGTACACGTGCCCCGTGTGAGGTCAACCTTGTCAGAATCACATATGGCCCTGATTTTATTTCCATCATGTTCCATCAGCATCTGTGTCTTGTCAGCTTGGATGAAATGGATTGGATTCAGTGAACTGAACAATGGTGTACATTTCATAAGGTGTCATGTGACAAATAGGCCTTGTGCTGATCACAGAGAAATGTGACTTTGTTTTACGTGATTGACAGGCTCTGTTGTAACGGTCACGTGATACTTGTGACGCAGCAATCAGAAGACGATTGTCAGCTAGTATCCTGTCCCCTTCTCACTACAGGGGCGCTGGGGTAGCCTAGTGGTTAAAGTGTTCATGCTAAAGGCTGGGTTTGCTTCTTCACAAGGGTACAGTGTGTAAAGTCCATTTCTGCCGTCCACCATCACGATTTTGCTGGAATATTGCTAATAGCGACATAAACCCACACTCTCTCACGCACTCACTTTCACTACACAGAGACAAAAACATAAAGGCAGCCACTGATTGGTCATTTCCTAAACAACATGTCTGCTTGTTTGCTGTTAAACACCACTCTCAGTTATGTCCACAACAGAAGATGGCACTAATCTGCAATTCCTTCTTAATGAAGCATCAATCAACACTTGTATGTCGAAATGTCAGTCACTCCATGAGATAAACATGTTCTTTGACAAGCTTTTGTTTGTTTGTTTGTTGTTTTACACCACTTTCAGCAATATTCCAGCTATATGACGGCGGTCTGTAAATAATCGAGTCTGGACCAGACAATCCAGTGATTAACATCATGAGCATTGATCCACGCAGTTGGGATACAATGACACGTATCAACCAAGTCAGCGAGCCTGACCACCCGATCCCATTAGTCGCCTCCTATAACAAGCATAGTCACCTTTTACGGCAAGCATGGGTTGCTGAAGACCTATTCTACCCCGGATCTTCACAGGTCTCTAGAGAGAAAAGCCAACAAACCTCTATAGATTAAATGAATAACACAAATATATTTTAGTAAGCCAAGAACATCAAACTTGACAAAAATCATATTATCCCAAATAACCAATATAAAACCTCTTAACAATTTGCCTAATTTACATAAGAATCAAGAAGATATTTTGCAGAAACTATTTCAATATAAACACACAATTCACATTCCTGACGATCTCCCTTTAGCAATGGTATCTCTGTGCATTCCAGCAAACACACCGTATTCGACATAATAAGCACCCCGCTCTAATAACAACCCACGGTGATATTTGCTAATATATTGGCTAGTGAGCAATCCCATTAGCACCCCTTCCGATTGATCAATGTACACTTAATGTATAATACACACTCGTGAGTTATATGCACCCTTAATTATGGGCAATTAAGTTCTGGAAAATATATCTGTCGTGTATAATACGCACAGACTTTTCTTTTGTATCATTTCAGGATGTCAGCATAAACCACGAAATTTACGATCTTTCAACTCTGTTTTTTTCTCTCACCAAAATTATATTCTAATAAGAGCCCCCTATTTCTAATTTTGAGAATGCCCTGGGCGATTATGAGGTCAAATACGGCATGTGTCCTATTGGTGCTTTTAGAAAGACATTGACCATCAACTAAATGCCCGTCCAACCATGATAAAAGGATTCATAAGATTTAACTTAGCCAACAAAGTACACCGTAATGGGTTTCATCCATTCATAAAGTACAGTAGGATGAACACAAATTACCAACTTTGCTGATAACCATGGTAACTCATTTCATACCTTCTGCGCTTGTATGAAAGGAAAAACCTTTTGTTGGGGGTTTATTTATGATTCTATTACTAGTTTATCAGCTGGAAAATTTCATTTTACATCTTTTATAACCTAAAACTGCCGAAAATATTGACATTGCAGTCATCTAAGATTGTGTTAGCGTGAATTGAAAACCATACTATCGACAGCCATAACCTCAAACTTAAACAGTCAACATGTGAAGAACTGAGAGTTTCTACATAAAATAATAACTTATCTAATATGGATCTATCAAACATCGGTATATCCCCCAACACACACATCTTCCATTAATGCCATTTATTTCGGGTTATTGCTTTATAGAAACGGCAGCCAATACAGGTTCAGCCAATCGTATCTTCTAAAACTAGCATGCCATTCTTTCGTTAAGAACCTTAAGGAGATACATATCAGTTTCGTGATCATGGCCGTGGGTGTACATAATGTACATTGTACCTACACCTCCATGAATTATGTGATAAAGAAAATACAACATGAATAATACATAATGTTCACAGCTATTCTGAAAATTCTAAAAATTTGTTTGGTATTCCAACCCTTTGAAGGGAGACCTATAAAAACTAAACTGGAAATTTGTCCAGAAATGTATCATTATTTTGAGAAATATAGCATGAAAAAGTTGACAAATATCAGATAATTAAAAACAGAAAAAAAATACTCAGAATAGCTTCAAGGACAAAATTGACTAGAACAAAATAGATTAGAAAGTCTTGCATGACAGTTGCAGCATTTTCACCTTTTAAAATATCCACCACTGGTCGCCCACACACCTACAAGTGGAGAGAGACTTTCATCAACAGTATGTGCACATTGAATGAGGTATGCACCAACTTGAGACGTGAGACCTGTGATCTTTGATATTGTTTGTTCATCAGCATTCAACAGTATTCATCAATACTCGTCAGTACTCATAAGCATTCATCAGCATTCAACAGTATTCATCAATACTTGCCAGTACTCATAAACATTCATCAGCATTCATCAATACTTGCCATTACTCAAACATTCATCAGCATTCATCAATACTTGCCAGTACTTATAAACATTCATAAGCATTCATTAGCATTCAACAGTATTCATCAATACACCTCAGTACTCATAATCATCGGCATTCAACAGTATTCATCAATACTCATCAGCATTCATCAGTATTCATCAATACTCATCAGTACTCATAAGCATTTATCACTATTTATCAGTATTCATCAATATTCATCAGTAGTCATTAATATTCATCAGTATTCATCAGTATTCAGCGAAAGTCTCCCCATCTGACTGACCGACAACAGCGATATTATACAGACATTCATAACTCGATGACTCCATACTACTGCAATCAGACCGCTATTAATACTGGCCTCCTACATGTACAATTATACTTATATGGAAACATGTCCAAACTGATCATGAGACATTCAGCAAGACCATCATACCTGACTAAGCGTGGGATACATTGATATCAACTAAGCGTGGGATACATTGATACCAGCTAAGTGTGGGAGAAATTGATTCATGCCATTTCTGATCTTGCAACAAAACCAGCAGCGCCACCTGTCTGAGTCCGCGTCTGTCAATCACGAACTAACATAAGAAGACAAGTCATGAAAGTTCCAAGAAATATTATCCTCAACGCTAGAAAAAACCCGATGTAATCCCTGTTATTTATATCTGTAGCTGCAGTCTAGACACTCTCAGCCAGGAGGAGACAATGATGATAGTGTAGATGACCAAAATCCATTAAGAAAGAGTGACGTCATCGGAACAAGAATAGCATATGGCAAGATGGACATAGTTCGACAAGAAAATAGACATATTTGTCTAAGTAAACCATCACTAGCCTTGTTTAGGAATCAATAGTACTTGGGTTACAAAGCATCCTACTTTCACAGTTTTAAGAAGTCTGCTTTTTAAAGATTTCGGAATTTTAAAAAAAAAAACCTACTAAAGACTTGGATCATAAGTTGAGAAATTCAGAAAATTAATATGTTCAAAGAAGAACACAAGGGTAAGTCTTACCATTAATAAATAAATTATGTTTTATTTCACCTGGTCACCCAATAGTTACATTATTAATCTAAAGAAAATATGAAAAAAGTTTCTATTTCTGTTTCAACACTTGATTCAAATTTTGGGGGGTAATAGGAGGCCCAAAGAATTTAGAAGAGCAAGTGCCTGACAGTGTTTGTGGCACGGACAGTCGCTGGGAGATAAAAAGATCACGCTATCCAAGCATGTACATTTCACCACATGCAGAGTGAACACAAATACCGCTAGTTGCATGTTGGCTGTGAGATCCTCACTTCAATCTACTTCAGCCAGTGATGAGTGAACCATCACCTGATCTCCTTCACCCAATCACTAACACCCACAGTCTGAGTTTGTCGGCAATATTCTAGCCATATCATATCAGGCCTTTCAAGTCAGGACCAGACAATCCCGTGACTGATATTGTGACTCACGTCCTACCCTGTTGAACCTGATCACCTGACTCGAGTGAGTGAGTGAGTGAGTGAGTGAGTGAGTGAGTGTGCAGGTGTGTTCGGGTGAGTGCGGGTGAGAGTGTGTAGGGTTGTGAGTTTCAAAGTGAGTCAATTGGCAGGCAAATTGAGAAAATTTCTTTTTTCAAAAGTCCTTATTATCTTCAATTCTGGGAAATTGTAATACGTCACTCCATGTAAAAATGTCTACCTGAACATTAAAGCCTCTCCTTGTTTATTGGTCCTGTTTCGGGATGGGACGGGTAACTCGGGTACCCAGGTCGGGTGGGTACTGAGGTGGACCCGGGTACCCACAGGACTACCCGGACCCATGGTTAGTCACGTGATATATTGTTTAATGACAACACTTCTTGAACTCTATGGTTACACTGCAAGTCACTAATGTTCCCATTTCTTTCTGACTATGCGCCCATTCCTAATGACTTTTCAAATGGTTGAATAAAGATATAACTTAAGTCAACTTCAGTGTATGCATGACCAGATCGTTTAATACATGTATCTAAATACGTTTTGCAA
The DNA here is from genome assembly GCF_023055435.1 of Haliotis rufescens. Classification (NCBI taxonomy): domain Eukaryota; kingdom Metazoa; phylum Mollusca; class Gastropoda; order Lepetellida; family Haliotidae; genus Haliotis; species Haliotis rufescens. The sequence continues at coordinate 38,977,500 of NW_025964383.1, read as the reverse complement.
GTGCTGTGGTACAACAAAATTCCTAATCGGACATTTTGTATCTCTTGAGACCTACAGTGGGTACCCGGGTAGGGTCGGTTAATAGGGGGGTGGGTACCCGGGTAGTAAATTTGGACTCGTCCCAGCCCTAGTCCTGTTATCAGTTTAAATACAGTCTCCTCTACAAGGCTATAACATTACTTACAAACATAACAAAATGACTTGACAAAGTTTTAATTCCAATTTCCGACACTTTGGGGCCAAGAATCAGCCTGAGGGCAGGTCTAGATAAGTCCCTGGTCCGTCATGACATAACACTGCCTCACCAGCTCCGCATCCCCATCAACCCAGGTAAATGGCTCCAGTCATACAAAGACACACCTGTCAATTACCATGTCGATTTCCCAGGTAAACAGGCAACAACAATGTAGGTAACACAATATTTATTGCCCGACAAGAATGCCGCTAGTCGCACAGGCTCAGCAAGTGTCCACACTATCACAGGCCACAAAGCCAGGGTTGTGTCCGTCATTTATTACCTAGGATCAAGGGCTCTGTCTGTCAATATGCTTCTACCTGCCTGTGTCTACCATGCCAGGAGACCAGGACGGGTAGCGGCCAGGGATGCCACTGTGATTGAGGCAATATCTCGGCTACTTGTCTAAAATTGGTAATTTTCAACAAATAAACAGTCAGAGAATAACCAACGAGCTACCCGGAAAAATGTATTACCTATCCCGAATGAATGAATGGTGTCAATCCTGAACCTTTGCCGAGGGACTTACAGCATTCATTCACAAGGGACAAATAATCCGTAATTCCAAGTTTCGAGTCAATTACCCATTGACATTTTAAGGCTGTGCAGAGTTGCGTCCCTTGGGCAAGCCAGAAACCTATGATTGTGGGTTCGAATTCCCGTTCGCCCCGATTATGTTTCTAGGTTTGTCAGCACCATACCCATGCTCGTGGGTTTCTCCCAAGTGGTAAACATCTGAGACCTGCATCAGGTCTTTCCTCCCACATTAAGCTGACACGCTGTGATATAACTGGAATACTGTTAAAAGCAGTGTTAAACCCAAATCACTCACTCACTCAACCCTACAGAGAAACTTCACAGAAGACAGTCTATTGTTCAGATGACATCATGTAATCAATATGTGACATCAGGAACAATGAATGAGGTATTATCATACTTTTCTCGACAATGAGCCAATGTGACGACTTCAATTGCCCAATCAGCATTGAGAATCACTAAAATGCACACGTGCAAAAATCAGAAAGTCATCACACACGATCCTTCTCAGTAACCCTTGTGAGTATTTAGTTGTTATATGGCAGTTTTCATATTACACCCTATATCAACCTGGGATCTGGTTATTACACCCCCTGTGATATGACTGTGTGTATGTTGACAATCATCGTTTGTTTGTAAACATAACAGTCAGTCAGATGCAAGTTAAACTCCATGCAGGGTTGTAAGCCACCTAGCACAGTGGGGAGCTGAGACTGATTGCAGTGATGGTATAGAGAGCTCAGCACATGGGCTGTCGCTGTGAGTGTACACTTTAACCATCATCACACTTACGTCATAATCATCTACATGAATTAAAACAATTTAAATTACTAAGTCGGCATCCAAATAAAAAACAAATATAGTACTGTCTCCACCTCATACCTCACGTCTTATAGTGAGTGAGTGAGTTGGATTTAACACTGCCTTGAATACTATTACAGTTATATCACGGCGTGTCAGCATCATGTGGGAGGAAAGCCCGAAGTGATGCAGGTCCTAGACGTTTACCACTTCGGTGAAACCCACGAGCACGGGTATAGTGCTGACAAACCTAGAAACATAATCACGGCGAACCAGGATTCGAACCCACAATCATAGGTTTCTGGCGTGTCCAACGGAGGCAACTCTGCACAGGGAATCGCGGCCCCCTATGACGACTGGACCAGCTGTGTCCTTGGACATCTTATAAGGTGGTGACATCTGTCTTCAGGGAGGAGTAAGTGTAGCCTAATGTTTCACGGGCACTGACGACAGATATACCACATCAACCTGTTCCCCTGGGATTAAACAACCAAGTGTGGCTTAGTGCAGAGGTATCCTCCCAGATCTCTTTAAGCCCGTGACCTACGTATCTAAAAACAAATGTTATGCATGATAGCATGCTTGTAAAGGAAGACTTGCCTTAGGTTCATCAGGTGTAAACAAACAGTTTAAAAATATTTTCAAATGAAATTCTAATTTCTAAGTAGAAGTTATTGTGGAAAAATGGTTCTTCAAACAATAGTATAATGGTTTAATTCCTCCAACAACCTAATTCTATAGAATGGTTCCAATTCTTCATAATGGTTCCTCATTCTACAGATGGTTCCAATTGTTCATAATGGTTCCTAATTCTATAGAATGGTTCCAATTGTTCATAATGGTTCCTAATTCTATAGAAAAGATCTAATTGTTCATAATGGTTCCTAATTCTATAGAATGGTTCCAATTGTTCATAATGGTTCCTTATTCAACAGAATGGCTGCAATAGTTCATAGTGGTTCCTGATTCTTTAGAATGGTTCCAGTTGTTCAGATTGGTTCCTTATTCTATAGAATCACTGTAATTGTTCATAACGGTTCCTATTCCTATAGAATAATTTGAGTTGGTCATAATGGTTCCTAAATCTACAAGATGGTTCCAATTCTTCAAAATGGTTCCTTTTTCTACAGAATGGCTGCAATTGTACATAATGGTTCATAAGTTTTTAGAAAAGATCTAATTGTTCATAATGGTTCCTTATTCTATAGAATGGTTGCAATTATTCATAATGGTTCCTAATTCTATAGAATGGCTGCAATAGTTCATAATGGTTCCTAATTCTATAGAATGGCTGCCATTGTACATAATAATTCCTATTCCTATACAATGGTTCTAAATATTCATAAAGGTTCCAATTTTTCATAACGGTTCCTAATTCTATAGAATGGTTCGTATTGTTCATAATAGTTCCTATTTCAATAGAATGGCTCCAGTTATTCATAATGGTTTAATAATTCTACAGAATTGATTCAAATGTTCACAATAATTCCCTAGCAAATACAGTTCAATTTTTTCTTCATGGCTCGTACTTCTATAGAATTGCTATGTTATAACTGCTTTCCACCTATGACTCAGATCAATATGAATGCCCTCACAGAACTGGCATTTCTTATTGCTTATATACAATGCTGATGTATGCTTGTATATTAATCCAAACCACGTGTTGCAGATAATTGTGCAGAATGTGATATCCTGCCTCAGCACCCCCATACACTGAAACACCCCAACAGCAAACAGGACATGGCAGCACAGTCATCAGAATCACATTCCTGGTGTAAACACAAGGTGCATACAACTCTTTGTGTTTCAAATTCAGATATTTGCAGGCAATTCAAGGAAGATACTATTAATAAGAAATTAATCAATATTCCAACATTTTTCAGGAAATGCACATCTGCGATGTGACTCTTTTTTTATCAAACATTAAGGGTGTAACCAGTACCTCTGAATAATAAACTGATGTTAAATTAGAGTTATGTAAATTTTGTTCATTATGTGAGACAACTTTTTCCCCAAGAACCTACTCCTAACGTTCCATTTATTTAGATGATAGATAAATAAATATATTATGTCAGACTGAAACATGTCTTCTTGGCTGTATCTTATTAATATTCATTTCAAGGTTTGTGATTTTTATTTTCAGGAAGTTAAAATGAGCTAGTATGTATTTTATGTCCATGCATTTAAAAATCAACTTTAATATTATTTGCGTTGAAGACTCCATAATGGCAAAACTATGTTGAAGCCAATTTTGAAAAATGTCAACAATAATATCTTCACAACCTGCTCATCTAAGTATAAACACACCAAAATGTTGACAATATTTCATCACTCAACATCATTCAACATCATTCAGCGTAAAAACGCAAAACAAGCCCAACTTTCCTTTTTCAGCCAATCAGGAAACAGAAGTCCACTATTTGTCGTGGAACTAATTGTTTTAGGTTTATGGAAGCATAAATGCAAAAATAATCACTTGGTTAGTCAATCGAATGGAATGAAATCACTTCAGTCACCGACTTTCCCGATTGTCTGAAGCCAGTGTCTAGTAAAATTCCGTTTAGTCTAGTTTAGCTAGTAACAGTCTAATATCGAACTCTACAGAAAACAATAATAGCCAACTTTGGTTAAGTAGACTCAAAAGTAAACGTCTGAGACCTGCATCATTTCAAGCTTTCCTCCCACATTAAGCTGACACGCCGTGATATAACTGGAATAACGTTAAAAGCGGCGTTAAATCCAACTCACTCACTCACTCAACAGCTTTGATGCCCTGAAACTGAGAATTTATAAACTTTCCCTCAATTATCATCATCATCATCATCATCATCATCATCATCATTATTATTATATACTGCAGGTATCCAGGTACTTGTATCTGCTCCAGTGCGGTTTTATTTGTTCCCGACTAGTGGATCCGTTTTTCTTTCCAGTTATCATTCTCAACTCCCTGGGGAGTATACAACCCAATCTGCCTGGGGGTGATAGAAGTTTTTTTACATCCACCTCACATATATCTTTGCACTAAACGATTAGCATTGAAAGGTTTGTAAAGTGACAGCATCAGCTACTCTACCGAAATACTCACAGCAACTAAAACCCCTGTTGAAACAAAGCTTGACATCAAACTGTTCCCACATACCTGACATTCACGATAAACCTCCACAGAAAATACACTAACCTTACATTAACCTTCCTTCTAAACATAACCACAGAGGCTCTGCACAAATCACTGTTAAGTAATTGTTACACCTAAAACAACACACTTGTAGTTGAAACAACGCTGACTCACTGCCAGGAAACAAACTCTCCACAAAAGTTGTCTGTTGAAAAGCAGCAAGCATCTGCAGTGTTATTCTACCTACGCCACATAGCAGTATTACACGCTTCACTTTCAATAGAGTACGACAGGGCAAAACAATAATCATGCTATTTTGAGCGTACAAATTCAGAATGCACAACTATTTCATATTCATTCCGCAAAACATCCCAAGAACATCACATCAAAGGGTTCAATGTCTGGCGATCTCCATAAAAAAATGATAAAAAATATTTTGACTATTCCTAAATTATATGCACAATGTTATATAAACAATGGGATTCTCCAAAAAAGATAAATACCTCACAAAAATGACAAAAGATGAACATCTGTCCATATCACATAAAAATAATCAAAATATATAAATGTTCCTAAATCTAAATAATATGCCTAACATAGCAAAATTCGTAGAAAACCTTTCACTATAACAAGTTCCAACAAGATTTATCACATAATGTTGCAAAACTCCAATCAAAAGGATTTATGTATATAAAATACTTAAAATATTGTATTCTAAAAAATAGGTCCAACAATAGGCACAGGATTCACAAAACATTTTCAAATATAGTCCCATGCAATGATCATAAAATCCTGAAATCCAATTTCAATGATTGAAGCTTTCTCTGATAAGATGAGTTACAATATGATGAAACACAAGCACAGCTTACCTTGAGGAAGAAGCTCTTGATGCACAGACTGCTCAGAGTGACATGCCACAAAATACAATTCCACGGAATCAATCTTTCGGATCACTCTCATAAAATACCACCTGTGATGAAACAGGTGACGAAGTATCCAGGAGTACTGCCTCCCCCACAGGTATATCCTCTCCGTGAGACAGGTTCGGAGTATCCACACACCACAGCCTATCTCCTAGCTCTGAATGAGCTCTACCTCACTGAGCTTCAAGAAGATTTGGCAGCTGGCCAACGTGATAGGCCTGTAAACCATGTGTGTCAACTTCACAGACCTTATAAACAGACTGTCAGCTGACAGTGACCTGCGACCTCAGACCTGTGACCCCCAGGTCATGAGCTAGTAATTATTCAGAGGATACGCTTGCGCCTAATGAATTAATGCTGTCTTTATTGTGATGAGCGTTATGATAACAATAAGATCGGGTTGATTCAGGATCACGGCCATGAGCTGTAGTATCTTAGTATGAATGAAACGATCTTGGAAATGAAATGTAATATGGTTGAAATCATGTGATGGGAGCAAAGTGTATTAATATATGCATACTTTGAACAAAAACATTCTTTGCCATTTCGACATGTGGAGTGTGACTTGTGGTTAAACTCCATGATCTTGAATTAATTTCAGCACTGTAGTAACCACAGGTGTCCAGATACCTCATACCCACTCTGTCAGTTGTGAAATGTGGGTTCTGAGGCAACCTCATTCTCCATCACAAGATCAAGTCGGAGTTAATTTATATTCACTTTCAACAAAATAAAGCATTTCCTTTTATTCATTTCTGTACAAAACAGCCGTTTCAGAAATTGTATACTGTAATATTTTTTGGTCGAAATACATCTGTTGTTTTCAAAGCGACCTATTTGTAATGACAAACAGAAACCTAAATTTAGTGAGTTGGAGATGTTGACCACCTGACCCAGTGAGTGAATGAGTGAGTGAGTGAGTGAGTGAGTGAGTGAGTGAGTGAGTGAGTGAGTTGGAGACGTTGGCCACCTGACCAAGTGAGTGAGTGAGTGAGTGAGTGAGTGAGTGAGTTGGAGACGTTGGCCACCTGACCCAGTGAGTGAGTGAGTGAGTGAGTGAGTGAGTGAGTGAGAGAGTGAGTGAGAGAGAGAGAGTGAGTAAGTTGGAGATGTTGGCCACCTGACCCAGTGAGTGAGTGAGTGAGTGAGTGACGTTGACCACCTGACCCAGTCCTTGTGACCATCTTGAGAATCTCACAGAGATATTGTTTCAGCAGGTATATCTGGTATCTTAGACATCTATCAAAATTACAGCATGGTCATACATAAACATAAACTTGTGTGTTGTTATATACTTTTGCGGCAATACATCTGTCGTTTTCAAGGTGACATGCTCAGAATGCCAAACAGAAGCCAAAAATGTACTTTGTCCATGGCAATAGTGGTTTGCGTGTCCTCTGCTACATACTGTATGCTCTGCTGACAACAGTGTATCAGTGCTATCTTAGACACTTATCAAAATTGTTTGTTTGTTTGTTGTTTAACGTTGTACTCAGCAATATTCCAGCTATATGACAGCGATCTGCAAATAATCAAATCTGGACCAGACCATTCAGTGATGGATATCATGAGCATCGATCAGTGATCAGCATACTTCGTGGTCATCTGCCCGCGAGTACACAGTCCGTGTTTTGTTGCAAGACGAGTCGGCTGGTAGCTGCATATTACAACGGCTGCAGAAATAAACTTGCTTAACAATAAACAATTAATGCTTTAAATAAAGAAAACAGGATTAATCATATGCTTAGATTACCTCATTCTCATTAAAATCAGATACAAGTTCTTGCTATCGCCGAGGACATCCCATTACAGGTCACATCAGAACAACCTTTTGCAAACTATGACTGACCAATGAAATGACCAACAGGAAGTCAACGTTAGCCACTTAGAAAGCACCTTTCTTGAGCTTTGCGGCACTTGTTTCAAACTGGTGACTTCCATTCCAGACCATGCTTTTTAAAGTCATACCACCAGTAACAGTAGTTCTGTGTTTAGCTTTAGAGGTTGCATGATAAGAAAACATAACTCGCTAACATATCATAACATAACATATGTAACATAACAATATGAATATTCATTTTGTTTTTATTACGTGTTTGTATCATTGTATCTATCGTGTAGTTGTCCGATTTTAGATCACAAACATTGATACTACTTAATTTCGTTTATGATATACTTGTTAATCCTACATAATCATATGCAACCAAACATGTCGGATTAATGGGACGTGACTGTACATGGTATTTTGGAATACAAGAAAACAAAGACTGGCAGTGCTTAACTTTTTTCCAGGTGCATATTTGGCACTTTCCCAACATTAATTATATGAAGGAAGCATATGACAGCTGATAATCTCAATACTTCTTCATTTAATACAAAACGTCAACACCAAAGAATAATCAGTCTCAATTATCTGCCGAAACAGATTCCATTGGGTTTAAACGAAAAAACAGAGATGAAAATAATAATAGATAACTGATAATCAGTGACAACACCTGGTGTTCGTAAAAAAGGAAAGCATGTCCTGGTCACCGATAGCAACCACTCACACAATTTGCGTAAAAAAGAATGTGATTGTTAATATAAAATGTCAACGCCAGAGAATAATCAGACTCGATTATCCTACAGAAACAGATTGCATTGTGGACAAAAGTCAAGAAGGCAGTGAAAAGAATGAAGAGATATGGAAGGTATCCTGTCCACAAGACACATCACGCCCACAAATTCTGTAAATCATGAAATTAATGTGTCACCAAAGCAATTGGATTGCTGAGTCCTAACCTGCAATACATCAAGAAAGGAAAGCCAGTAGCCCAATTTTGATGTTAAAATACAAATCAGTAGTCGACCATAACTGCAACCTCATATTTCCATGGTCTGTGCAGTGATGGCAGCTTGATTGAATAAAACTGTAAGAATTTCTTCACAAACTGAATTTCTTCCTCTGATCTAGCTTTCAGGAAACAGTGACCACATGACACAGTACATGGTGAGGCACAGTAAACCATCTGTACATATTCCCTCATTTACTTTGAGCTGAGGCGAAATGCTGTTTAACATCGCATCCAGGGTTATTGCACTTATATACCCACTGAGATACGATGCCACACTTAAACATGAATACCTCCCTCAAACACAGTATTCTGAATTCGAGTCAAACAGTCCTTAATGTTTTAGCCCCTCGATGCTTGGTGCCAGGCAGAGTAACAACAAGTAGCATCTTTTAATGTCTTTTTGTATGACGCGGCCGGGATCGAATCCCAGACATTCCTCTCTCCGGGCGGATGCTCTATCACTAGACCACAGACTTTTACTTTTATCAAGCAGTGTGTAAAGTAATTAAACCTCTGGTTGCATCAGCCTTCTGTATGTTCCTGAGTTTAAACTTACAAACAAGTTGTAATTACTTAAAATACTTCATCTCTTATATTTGTGACATTTTACATCACTTCTTCTTGTCATGGTTTCTTGAACGCATATACTGCATACCGGGATCAAGAAGAGTGTAGGCATGTACGTGATAATTGCTGTGTTTGACTGCCAGATCAATGTATGAAAAAGTTTTATGTGATTTAATGTATCTTAACATTATATTGTATTTCAAAGTATAATAACGTATCACAGGCCAATGTCAGGCAATACATAATCATCTACCTGGTGTACAGCATGAGACATCTCAATACAATAAAGTCCCTATCCATATCCCTACACCACCTCACCACTCCCTGAGACATATCCCAACACCACCTCACCACTCCATGAGACATATCCCTACACCACCTCACCACTCCATGAGACATATCCCTACACCACCTCACCACTCCATGAGACATATCCCTGCACCACCGCACCACTCCCTCAGACATATCCCTACACCACCTCACCACTCCATGAGACATATCCCCACACCACCTCACCACTCCCTGAGACATATCCCTACACCACCTCACCACTCCCTCAGACATATCCCTACACCACCTCACCACTCCATGAGACATATCCCTACTCCACCTCACCACTCCATGAGGCATATCCCTACACCACCTCACCACTCCCTGAGACATATCCCTACACCACCTCACCACTCCCTGAGACATATCCCTACACCTCCTCTCCATGAGACATATCCCTAAACCTCACTACTCCATGAGACATATCCCTACACCACCTCACCAGTCCATGAGACATATCCCTACACCTCCTCTCCATGAGACACATCCTTACACCACCTCACTACTCCCTGAGACATATCCCTACACCACCTCACCACTCCCTGAGACATATCCCTACACCACCTCACCACTCCCTGAGACATATCCCTACACCACCTCACTATTCCATGAGACATATCCCTACACCTCCTCTCCATGAGACATATCCCTAAACCTCACTACTCCATGAGACATATCCCTACACCACCTCACCAGTCCATGAGACATATCCCTACACCTCCTCTCCATGAGACACATCCTTACACCACCTCACTACTCCCTGAGACATATCCCTACACCACCTCACCACTCCCTGAGACATATCCCTACACCACCTCACCACTCCCTAAGACATATCCCTACACCACCTCACTACTCCATGAGACATCCCTACACCTCCTCACTACTCCCTGAGACATATCCCTACACCTCCTCACCACTCCATGAGACATATCCCTACACCTCCTGTCCACTCCATGAGACATATCCCTACACCACCTCACCACTCCATGAGACATATCCCTACACCACCTCACTACTCCATGAGACATATCCCTACACCACCTCACTACTCCCTGAGGCATATCCCTACACCTCCTCACCACTCCATGAGACATATCCCTACACCACCTCACTACTCCATCAGATATATCCCTACACCCCCCCCCACACCCACTCACAGTCCCAGACACCTGATGGGAATCTTGTATGTCAGCCAACACCATCTCAACACCAGCCCGACACATACGCCATTCAGAGATAACTTAGTGTCATGTCTGAAGATTTAGGCGATGGACTTTGTGCCTTTACACTTAGGAAATGTCCATTGATTCCACACACGAGGGAGTAATGATAAAGCATCAGTGTCTGATGATTTGATGCCACAAGCTGACCAGTCTGTGTTGTAGTTGTGAATATTGTTCATTTATTTCCATTTCTTTGACTGATGGAAGACCAATGATTAAACTCTGGTGATACATCCATTTGTCAGACCAATATAACAAACATGTCATGCTCAGGTCGATACAGCGCCCGACACTGGGACATATTTAAGGTTGTGTGTGTGCGTGTGTAAGGCTGCTTGTACTAGTCTGGACTAGTAACAGTGCCAGCCCACTGAGATACCTTGTTGCAATTAAACATGGATACCTCACCCAGACGCAGTATACTGACTCTGAGCCGACCAGTCCTTGTTTTATCCTTAATGCTGAGTGCCAGGCAGGGTAACAACAAGTACCATCTAATAGCGTCTTTTGGACCCATGAAGGGGTAAAATAGGTGTTCAGCAACCCATGCTTGCCGTAAAAGGTGACTATGCTTGTCGTAAGAGGCGACTAACGGGATCGGGATCGCATGTTATCGTATCCCACTGTATAAAACCACTGTGATAACTCTGCCGCTTAAAAAACCTGCTGGTTTCTTACGATTTGACTCAACAAGAAATTGTCGTAGGAAATGTTTATCAGAAGTATTAATTTCAACTTCCTAAAATATCAATAGACCAATACACACACTGAACTATTTAATATTGATAAAGAATCACATGTTCTTAATTACTGGACATGTGCTCCAATCTCATTGGTTGGAAAACACTGTTAAATGGGACTGGATCCCAAAAATCTTTTGGGGAGGCAGGGTGGCCCAGTCATCTATGAATCCCGGTTCGCCCCGATTATGTTTCTAGGTTTGTCAGCACCATACCCATGCTTGTTGGTTTCACCGAAGTGGTAAACATCTGAGACCTGCATCACTTTCCTCCCACATTAAGGTGACACGCTGAGATACTGGAATGATGTTAAAAGCGGCGATAAACCCAACTCACTCACTCAAAAATCTTTTGGAAGTTTTTCCGCATGACTACTTTTCATGAAGCATAACATCAGATGATGGAGTTCAATCAAAAGTCATTAATTTCATGTCAAAAGGTAATAAAATGGCTGACAGTGACAACAGAAAATGTAATATGAATATGTAATACAAGTCAAATCATATTGGTTTGGCCTTGATATCAAATCTACCACAGTGATGTACAGACTCTGGCATCTGCAGCAGAATGTGTAACAGGGACCCGGACTCTTGCATCTGCAGCAGAATGTGTAACAGGGACCCGGACTCTGGCATCTGCAGCAGAATGTGTAACAGGGTCCCGGACTCTGGCATCTGCAGCAAAATGTGTAACAGGGACCCGGACTCTGGCATCTGCAGCAGAATGTGTAACAGGGACCCTGACTCTGGCATCTGCAGCAGAACGTGTAACAGGGTCCCGGGCTCTGGCATTTGCACCAGAATGTGTAACAGGGTCCCGGACTCTGGCAACTGCAGCAGAATGTGTAACAGGGACCAGGACTCTGGCATCTGCAGCAGAATGTGTAACAGGGTCCCGGACTCTGGCATCTGCAGCAGAATGTGTAACAGGGACCCGGACTCTGGCATCTGCAGCAGAATGTGTAACAGGGTCCCGGACTCTGGCATCTGCAGCAGAATGTGTAACAGGGTCCCGGACTCTGGCATCTGCAGCAGAATGTGTAACAGGGACCCGGACTCTGGCATCTGCAGCAGAATGTGTAACAGGGTCCTGGACTCTGGCATCTGCAGCAGAATGTGTAACAGGGACCCGGACTCTGGCAACTGCAGCAGAATGTGTAACAGGGACCCGGACTCTGGCATCTGCAGCAGAATGTGTAACAGGGTCCCTGACTCTGGCATCTGCAGCAGAATGTGCAACAGGGACCCGGACTCTGGCATCTGCAGCAGAATGTGTAACAGGGTCCCTGACTCTGGCATCTGCAGCAGAATGTGTAACAGGGACCCGGACTCTGGCATCTGCAGCAGAATGTGTAACAGGGACCCGGACTCTGGCATCTGCAGCAGAATGTGTAACAGGGTCCCGGACTCTGGCATCTGCAGCAGAATGTGTAACAGGGACCCGGACTCTGGCATCTGCAGCAGAATGTGTAACAGGGACCCGGACTCTGGCATCTGCAGCAGAATGTGTAACAGGGTCCCGGACTCTGGCATCTGCAGCAGAATGTGTAACAGGGACCCTGACTCTGGCATCTGCAGCAGAATGTGTAACAGGGACCCGGACTCTGGCATCTGCAGCAGAATGTGTAACAGGGACCCGGACTCTGGCATCTGCAGCAGAATGTGTAACAGGGACCCGGACTCTGGCATCTGCAGCAGAATGTGTAACAGGGTCCCGGACTCTGGCATCTGCAGCAGAATGTGTAACAGGGACCCGGACTCTGGCATCTGCAGCAGAATGTGTAACAGGGACCCGGACTCTGGCATCTGCAGCAGAATGTGTAACAGGGACCCGGACTCTGGCATCTGCAGCAGAATGTGTAACAGGGACCCGGACTCTGGCATCTGCAGCAGAATGTGTAACAGGGTCCCTGACTCTGGCATCTGCAGCAGAATGTGTAACAGGGTCCCTGACTCTGGCATCAGAATGTGTAACAGGGTCCCGGACTCTGGCATCTGCATCAGAATGTGTAACAGGGTCCCTGACTCTGGCATCAGAATGTGTAACAGGGCTCCGGACTCTGGCATCTGCAGCAGAATGTGTAACAGGGACCCGGACTCTGGCATCTGCAGCAGAATGTGTAACAGGGTCCCTGACTCTGGCATCTGCAGCAGAATGTGTAACAGGGTCCCTGACTCTGGCATCAGAATGTGTAACAGGGTCCCGGACTCTGGCATCTGCAGCAGAATGTGTAACAGGGACCCGGACTCTGGCATCTGCAGCAGAATGTGTAACAGGGACCCGGACTCTGGCATCTGCAGCAGAATGTGTAACAGGGACCCGGACTCTGGCATCTGCAGCAGAATGTGTAACAGGGACCCTGACTCTGGCATCTGCAGCAGAATGTGTAACAGGGTCCCGGACTCTGGCATCTGCAGCAGAATGTGTAACAGGGACCCCGACTCTGCATTTCGTGACTGAAGAAGTCAAACAAGGCCAGCAGACATAATGAGAATTGGACACGGCGGCCATCTTTGCCCCTACGGCATCCATTATGGATACCTTAATTCATCAGATTGTCAGTGGAGTACCTGAATCACAGTATGGCATGTTAGCTGATTGCTTGACCTCTCACATTTGACCTTCTGACAGACAGGCTCAGGCTCAATTTGGTTAATACTGGGGCAGAATTGAAAATCAGTTGACTGGTCAACCTTGACCTTACGTCAGGCATAACAGCATTGACAGACAGGCTTGGGCTCAATTTGGTTAATACTGGGGCAGAACTGAAAATCATTTAACTGGTCAACCTTGACCTTACATCAGACATGACAGCATTGACAGACAAGCTCGGGCTCAATTTGGTTAATACCAAGGCAGAACTGAAACAGTTGACCTATCACCCTTAACCTTACATCAGACCTTAAAACATGACATTTTGATTAATTCTCGAACAGAAAATCAAATCAAATATGACATAAGACTGTCTAGTTTCAATAAGTGAAAGGGGACTGACCATTTTCTATATGTCCTAGAGTGAGTGAGTGAGTTGAACACTATTCCAGTTATATCACAAATGTCAAGATGATAGCCTGAAGTGATGCAGGTCTCAGATGTTTACCACTTTGGTTAAAAGCAAGGGTATGGTGCTGATGAACCTAGAAACATTATTGGGGCAAACAAGGATTCGAACCCGTAATCATAGGTTCCTGGCATGCCCAAGGGATGCAACTCTGCATAGCAAACTGAATATGTTCAAAGAGTGTGTATGAGTATGTTTTTTCATACTTCTTTTCACGATATCTAAGCAATCTTGGCAAGGGACACCAGAAATGTACTTTCCACAAGTGGGAAATCAAACCAGGGCCTAAGGCATGATGGGGTAACGCTGTAACCACTCCACCACCCTACAGCCCCCATATGAGAGCTGTAACCACTCCACCACCCCACAGCCCCATATAAGAGAAGCAGCAATGTCAGACATCACACAGACAATAGATGCTTCCATGATTCAGAAGTATTTCTCAGCACTCTCATCTAAATGAGGAACTGGTCTCTGTTCTTATACTGGCAAGGTTGTCTGTTTGTTGTTCAACACCGCACTCAATAATATTCCAGCTATATGACAGCAGTCTATGATAATCGAGTCTGGATCAGACAATCCAGTGATTGATATCATGAGCATCGATCCACACATTTGGGTTGATGATATGCATCAACCAAGTCAGCGAGCCTGACCACCTGATCCCGTTAGTCGCCTCTTACGACAAGCATAGTCACCTTTTACGGCAAGCATGGGTTGCTGTTTGCTGAAGACCTATTCTACCCCGGATCTTCACGGCGTGAATCCCACAGATCTACAGACATAAGTTAAGAAAGCAGCCAGTGAAAGGAGTGTAGGGCTGAGTATTGGCAAAAAGTGGGTATTGCAATATATTGCGATACATATTGTGCTATATTGGGAGTTTTTGTTTTTGACAGTGATTGACACTGATTGTACATCCAGATCCCATTGTCTACATACTAAAGCAACTCTTACTCATGGTCAGTCATAAACAGTTTATAGTCATGGATGCAGGGGAGATAACAACGAAAGAGAAAAAATTGTGAACTTATGCTTTTAGGTTGGACAATAAAAAAATAATGAAACTTTTTTTTACCCAACATACCGCAAAACTGAAAACATATTGCAATATGTATTGTTGGAAAAGCCCCTTGTAGTATACCGGTATCATGTTACATTCCATAGAATAGTTTCTTTCTTAAGAATTTTCTTATTTAACATAAAAATGGGTATTGGTGTCCAAAAGAAATTAACCATTAACCATTTTCCATTCCAAGTCAAATTCCTCCAATCATGCAATAAGACCTTTCCAATAACACCTATCCAACTGAAATAACCCAGCTCAGTATCAAAACATCCACAAGAAAGATTTTCTATGCCACCATTCAAACCTTAATTGAAATGTGGTCCAATAATGTTTATTCTTGGCGAGACTTAAAGAGATCTGGTTTGATCTGTAACCTATCAGCCAATCAGATTCTTCCCAGATGGCTTATTGGGGCTCCTGGGGAATAAATGGTCTGTATTGACCCTTGTTTTTAGACCAAAGATGTCCGTGTGAATCCTGGTGCGATTAGGTCGTACAGTGTGGTCATTGGTAACAAGGCACTACACAAATAATGGTATTTTCTCTGGACAGGGGAGCAAATTGATTGCACATTCTCCAATGACTGACATGATATTTGCATTCCTTTTAGATAAGGTAGTAAAGAAACCCTACCTAGCTCACTCTCCAGGATTGATCTCAGGGTAGGAAAAATGCTCTTAATAAATAATGTACCTGTTAGTAAAGAACTATTTCTAAAACAATGTCTTGATGATTTGTTTCACTTCATATTCATTACCTAAGATTCAATTTAGGTTTTGATAATATCCAAACAGATAAGATATCTATAACTTTTAGATATTATCACTTTTAGATTCTTGGGGATTGACCATTTAACATTTGGGGTGGGTAGGGATTGAGAGAGAGAAATTGTTTGAGAAAATACTGCGGGAAAATTGTTTGAGAAATTACTGGGAAAAATTTGTTTGAGAAAAAACTGGAGAAAGAATAGTCTGAGAAAACCATAATTAAGGCAAATTTGGGATTCAAACCAAGGACTAGCAGGTACTGGCACAACTCTCAACAATAAGTTGCTCAGCCTCGGCCAGTGTGGGATGGTATTTGAAGAGAGCAGGATGTTCCATTTGAATTGAATAATGCATGTGGTTTTGTTCTGAAACTATGAGCTCTTAAACTTCCATCTACTAAATTTTGTCCTTTTACAGTCTGAAAATTCAATTTCAATTAACCATCTTGATGATCATATGCTTTGAAGCAATCAACTTCAGGACCATTTAAAATGATTTGTTTGATGCCGATGCTCCTCTGTAAAACATCAAATACAACTTGTCAGTTTTGTCGAAGGAAAAACATTTTTCTTCACAAGATCTTTTTGAAAAAAAACACACAATTACAACCCATCCATGAAATGAAATCACTCCAATACATCAGCAGTTTGATTTTCTTTGAAGATTTCCAAAATTAACAGTTTCAATTCGATCCTAAAACTGACATGATATTCCCAAAGGTGAATCTGTTTGTAAAATTAAAAAAATTAAAAAAGTTTTTACATCTAATATATTTTGAAATACATCAACAGTTCTAGAAAGGCAAAACTGAAAAACAAAGTAAAGAATTTGCTCTGAATGCAAGGTGAGGACGTATTCAGGATATAAAACTTGGCCGAGTATTCAGATCTGAAAGTAATTAAACAAGAAAGGATGTTCCGAAATGTCATCCCAAAGTCCATCAATGTTTTCAACACTCTCCAGACAACCAGACAGGACAATCAACTATCTGTGTGGCTACTGCTGTGAAGGTCACGGTGATCATCTTGAAGGTCATCATGGCTTCTGAAGGGTACTTGACCCCACTGAGGTCATTCCGGCCTGTAGAAAGGGTATGATGTAGTAATGAATGTATCCGAGTCTGAGAATGTCCATGGGAGTCAGTTGTTCTGCATGTTCAGAACCCACAGTTTGACCTTTAGAAACTGTCATGGCTGGAAGGAAGGAGTTTTCAATCATCACTTGACTTAAAGGCAGCTAGGCTCTGGTAAATTGGAAGTTGTAGCAAATTGGATTCAAGTCGTTCAAACTCCAATTTGTCTGTTAACTCAAATTTTAGACTTAGAATCAAGCTGTTAATGATTACCGGTGCACTAATGACGCAGAGCCACTGTAGTTAACACAGAACACCAACCACAGCATGAAGTTTTTCACAGAGGCAGTCAGTCTGGACATGCAGTGGTCAGACCCAAGGACACAATATCAGTAGATCACACATTTCACACTTTATTCAGCTGTTGAGTTTATTTACTGAATTTCTTCTGGTTAATATCTCGTACGCCTTGAGAAAGACTATATTTAAAATAACTTGATTACAATGAAGTCTATTTCAGTTAAGCCAGCATGTGTGAGTCTCCAGTGTTTTATCCCGCTGTCTGCAATTCCTCGTTGAAAATGAAATCGGTGAGCCTCTCTCTCTCAGCCAGAAGTTGGTTCAGTGATTCCCCATAGAAATACTAACCAGCCATGACCACCCATTCACCTTTTCAGTCACCTCTTAAAACAAGGGCTTCATTGCGTGAGGATGAGTGTTAATGGGTATGAAGTGAAGTGAAATGGGGTTTAACGTTGTTCAAGATTATTGCATTTATAAAGCGGTGTGCATACTGCCTCCAAGCCAACCTGTCCTTGTTGTATCCCTTGAATGCTTGGTGTCAACAAGTAACATCTTTTAATGCATTTTGGTATGATGCGACTGGGTATCAAACCTGGGACCTTGCGCTCTCCAGGCAGATGCTCTGTCCACTGGACCACAGATTCAGTCTCAGGGGCTATAAAAAGCAAGATTTTTAAAGGTGAAGTATATTTCCTGTCTTCTTGAAGTGATCAAAACGATAACTGATGATGATGATGATGATGATGATGTCAAAAATAAAAATGATGATAACGAAAATGATGATAACGAATATTATTATGATGATGACAAAAATGATAACGATGATGATGATGATGTTATGATATCAATGATGATGATGATGATGATGATAATGATGTAGAGGAAGATGATGAAGATATTGACTGCTGAACAAGGAAAGAAACAGTATTTTGCAATCACTCAAGTGCCGCTCTTCTTTTCAACCCTGCTTTATCTCAGCAAATAATCAATCAGAATAATTCAGCATTACCACAGCTAAACAGAAGTACAAACTATAGCCCAGTGATTCATGGTGAGACGGAACAGCTATACCACTTGATGGGTGGGCGAGCCAGCATGTGAGTGAGTGAATGAATGTGTGAGAGAGTGAGTGAGTGAGTGAGTGAGTGAGTGAGTGAGTGAGTGTGAGTGAGTGAGTGAGTGAGTGAGTGAGTGAATGAATGTGTGAGAGAGTGTGTGGGTGCCATGTCAAACCAAAAGGTGCATGGGCCATTTATTTTCTTTGAGCATTATAAAAATATACCAACAGGAAACAATTTATACATTTTAGTGCCAAACAAGATAAGGAAAAAAGAAATATATATTACTGTTAAGAAATACATGAGCAAGCTCAGGATTCCATGAGGTGGCTAAAACATTACCAATGTGTGATTGTGATTTACATGAAGCTGAATATGTGTCAGTTCCATGGCAATTCCAAGTACTGACACACGACATGGCCCAATCATTGGTTTGGTTTGGTTTGGTTTGTTGTTTAACGCCGCACTCAGCAATATTCCAGCTATATGACGGCGGTCTGTAAATAATCGATCCTGGACCAGACAATCCAGTGATTAATATCATGAGCATCAATCCACGCAAGTGGGATCAATGACATGCATCAACCAAGTCAGCGAGCCTGACCACCTGATCCCATTAGGTGCCTTTTACGACAAGCATAGTCGCCTTTTACGGCAAGCATGGGTTGCTGAAGACCTATTCTACCCCGGATCTTCACGGGTCGGCCCAATCATTGAACGTAATTGAGCAATGCTCTGTATTCACCCTGCCTGCTGCACCCAAACACCTCATACAACCAGGCTGGGAAGTGTTATGCCTGCAATCACGACATTCTTCATGAAGACACCATGAACACAACCCGTGAAGATGTGGGGTAGAATAGGTCTTAAGCAACCCATGCTTGCCGTAAAAGGTGACTCAAGGGATCGGGTGATCAGGCTTGCTGACTTGGATGCATGACATTGTATCCCGATTGCATGGATTGATGCTCATGATGTCAATCACTGGATTGTCTGGTCCAGACTTGATTGTTTACAGACTGCCGTCATATAGGTGTAATATTGCTGAGTGCGGAGTTAAACAACAAACAGACAAATAAAACAAACCATGAACACAGAGACCAGTATACACAGAAGTGACCACACTTGACATGGTACAGGGTAGGAACACCAAGTCTAGCACTGAACTATATTGTTTATTATTTTTATATGCTCTTTGTCTTTATTTCTGTTAAATGCAATGAATCTGGCATGACAATAAACTCCAGAAACAAATGTATCATTTTATCAATGATACGCAGAGAGACCCATGCATTTTTACCATTCATCTCATGCTTGCACTAAGTTCTTGATTCACAATTGATCTCACTGCTGCCAGCTTTCAGAAGTGATATTTGTCTTGTAATGTATAACAGTGGAGCTATCAAGGTAGGCACAGCCATTACATGGAGTGCAAAATTGCCACTGCAGAAAGCACCAACATCACCATAATTTTTGTATTTTTTGTTTATCTCCGCCCTCCGTAATATGGCAGATGTATGACCTCAGTCAGCAAATAATCAAGTCTGGACAATCCTATTGACGACATCGTGAGCAATTATCCATTCCGTCAGTGTATGTGTGAGTGGTGTTACGCCGCTTTTGGCAATATTCCAGCAATATCACAGCGGGGGACACCAGAAATGGGCTATACACATTGTACCCATGTCGGGATTCGAACCTAGGTCTTCGGCGTGAAGGGCGAACGCTTCAACCACGAGGCTACCCCGTCAGGGTACGAGGACACGGCATCAACCAAGTCACTGAGCCTAGCCATGCAATGCATTTGGTCACCTGTTGTCACCTGTTATCACCAGCACAGGATGCGGAGTACCTAACCCCGAATCCCCACCAGGTTGATCATCAACATATCATGGGCATACCTGTCCTGAAACCTCAACCAAAACTCCCTCTCTCCATAAAGATTAAAACGAAGAATCATTAAAATCGGATTATCCAAATCTGCACTTCCACGCAATCATTACGAGCAGTTTACAGCCGATGTTCATGAAACATGATCAGAGCATGCGAGGCTTTCACGAAGTACAAAGACGTCCACCCGATTTCCAATGTCCCGATAGGTGTGAACGCTGCAATAAAGTCTCCATCTCCAGCGAAACTGTGTAATAAAGTCTCCCAAGCACCCACCAACATGCAAGCACATTAAACTCTAACTACAAGCTCCCTCCCCTCGTCCTGCTCACATGCACTGTGTTTCAGACTGTTTCCACGGATAAGGGCCTCACAGGGTCATCAAGAGGGCTGTCCTGAAAACCTGTTAAAGAATTGAACATGACCTGACAGAGGTCCACTCTACTCTCTGATATATTTGTTTTCTTCATGCTACTACAGAAGCAACGATGTTAATTATTGATTCAGGTTCATCACCATCTCCATCAGTCAAGAAGCTTTTATTACATAAAGCATGAATTAATAATGGTGCCCAAAATGAAGGTCCCTAGAAGCAAGTACATCCTGGTGAAGTGTGTGATGTTATTATAATGCTTGACTGAATGTGATTGTGTTCAAGGATGGCCCATCAGTCGGTAGGTCTGTAATCTGTTGTGGAGAGTTGCCTCCCTTACCCGTGCAAGGATCATCTGGATATGGGTTTGAATCACAGGTCCTTGATTTCCCAGCACCATACAGCTAAGTGGTAAGGGACTGACCCCTTAATTGAAAGATGAGGGGTTTGGGGAGCTGGGAGAGACAGAACATTTCAGTCACTGCTAAGCGACAAAACAAAATTGTTTATCTGCTAAAGAAAAAAAATTAAAACAATTCATAATTTTTCGGGACATCCACCATGTCATTAAGAAAAATTAGTTTCTTACAGTATTTCTTGAATCAATTAATATTATTTAATACCCCCCAAAAAAATATCAAGAGTCCCTAAATGTCGACGTCCAACCATTAAAATACTTTGGGCTTTCCTCCTACATACTGCTAAAGTAGCATGATTAATTGAAATTCTGTTTAAATCAGATAGAAAATGAGTGAGTGAGTGGGTGAAATTGGTGTAAAGCTACTTTGAACAGTATTTCAGATAAAGTCAAGCCTTGTGCTTTTCTAGGATAAATTGAAGCCAAATAGTGCCGACACAGCAATAACACACTCGCACATGTCAAGCTTCATTAGTTACAACAAGACACAAAACACTAACATCAGGGAATAATCAGTCTCGATTATCTGCTGAAACCGATTCCACTTGGTGTAAAAGGCAAAGAGGTGAATATTATATGAGTGGATCACTAAATGCCCTTGCCAAATGGACGCTTATCATCACAGACTACAATAACTTATACACTGCAGAGTGAGTGAGTGAGTGAGTGAGAATGGTTTTACGCCGCTTTTAGCAATATTCCAGCAATATCACAGCGGGGGACACCAGAAATGGGCTTCACACATTGTACCCATGTCGGGAATTGAACCCGGGTCTTCGGCGTGACGAGCGAACGCTTTAACCACTAGGCCACCCGACCGCCCCCACTGCAGAGTGAAAGGACTGCTTAACATGGCCGCCATACATCACAGCTAGGTTTCTTTCAAGCAAGGCTTTAACCTCTTGACAAAGATTTAAAATCTGTTAGTTCCTCGAAAACTTTCAACTTGTGGCCTTTAGCACTATATACCATCAAAGTCCATCACTGCGACAAATAGTAATGTAATAGAACTTTCAGCATGTTTGCTTCAGCAGTTTCAGAGGGAAAAAAAGAAGTAGGTCTCCTTGC
Organism: Haliotis rufescens; assembly: GCF_023055435.1. NCBI lineage: Eukaryota > Metazoa > Mollusca > Gastropoda > Lepetellida > Haliotidae > Haliotis > Haliotis rufescens. The sequence continues at coordinate 38,955,110 of NW_025964383.1, read as the reverse complement.
ATCATCGTCTACTACGGGAGCCGACAGTGTTCCTGACACATGAAATAACATGAAACAACTTACTGTCATCTTCAGTCACGAACCGTTTCGACTTACTGAGCTTTCGACAGTTTGAATGCACGACCAAATTTTCTCCTTGTTTTCTTTTTCTTTATGTATTGTTGAAGGCTTTTAACATATCAACTCCCAATGGGCATAGCTGAAGAGCAGCAAAATAGTGACATGGAACTGCACCCTATTCCCAACACCTAAGAATGTCGGACAAGGCTGCCTGTTACGCCAGTTGTCAAAATCAATATTTAATATCACTTGTTGATCCAGAGGATATAACTGGTTTAAACTCATGTTTAGAAATATCAGTAAATTCCATATCTACATTTCCCTGAGTTACAGGCAGTGGCACAGTGGTTAAAACATTTGATTTTCATGCTCCAATTTGATTCCTAGATGTTTATGTTTGCTGCACTGGCTCATCGAACAAGCATGAGGTACTGGGGACCTGCTCTATGACAAGCATGAGGTACTGGGAACTGGCTGTATGACAAGCATGAGGTACTGGGAACTGGCTCTATGACAAGCATGAGGTACTGGGGACCTGCTCTATGACAAGCATTAGGTACTGGGAACTGGCTGTATGACAAGCATGAGGTACTGGGAACTGGCTCTATGACAAGCATGAGGTACTGGGGACTGGCTCTATGACAAGCATCAGGTACTGGGAACTGGCTCTATGACAAGCATCAGGTACTGGGGAACTGGCTCTATGACAAGCATCAGGTACTGGGGACCTGCTCTATGACAAGCATCAGGTACTGGGGACCTGCTCTATGACAAGCATCAGGTACTGGGGACCTGCTCTATGACAAGCATTAGGTACTGGGGACCTGCTCTATGACAAGCATGAGGTACTGGGAACTGGCTCTATGACAAGCATCAGGTACTGGGAACTGGCTCTATGACAAGCATCAGGTACTGGGGAACTGGCTCTATGACAAGCATCAGGTACTGGGGACCTGCTCTATGACAAGCATCAGGTACTGGGGACCTGCTCTATGACAAGCATCAGGTACTGGGGACCTGCTCTATGACAAGCATTAGGTACTGGGGACCTGCTCTATGACAAGCATCAGGTACTGGGGACCTGCTCTATGACAAGCATTAGGTACTGGGGACCTGCTCTATGACAAGCATCAGGTACTGGGGACCTGCTCTATGACAAGCATTAGGTACTTGGGACCTGCTCTATGACAAGCATCAGGTACTGGGGACCTGCTCTATGACAAGCATCAGGTACTGGGGACCTGCTCTATGACAAGCATCAGGTACTTGGGACCTGCTCTATGACAAGCATCAGGTACTGGGGACCTACTCTATGACAAGCATCAGGTACTGGGAACTGGCTCTATGACAAGCATCAGGTACTGGGAACTGGCTCTATGACAAGCATGAGGTACTGGGAACTGGCTCTATGACAAGCATGAGGTACTGGGGACCTGCTCTATGACAAGCATGAGGTACTGGGAACTGGCTCTATGACAAGCATGAGGTACTGGGAACTGGCTCTATGACAAGCATGAGGTACTGGGAACTGGCTCTATGACAAGCATGAGGTACTGGGAACTGGCTCTATGACAAGCATGAGGTACTGGGGACCTGCTCTATGACAAGCATGAGGTACTGGGAACTGGCTCTATGACAAGCATGAGGTACTGGGAACTGGCTCTATGACAAGCATGAGGTACTGGGAACTGGCTCTATGACAAGCATGAGGTACTGGGAACTGGCTCTATGACAAGCATGAGGTACTGGGAACTGGCTCTATGACAAGCATGAGGTACTGGGGACCTGCTCTATGACCAGCATCAGGTACTGGGGACCTACTCTATGACAATCATTAGGTACTGAGGACCTACTCTATGACAAGCATCAGGTACAGTGGACCTACTCTATGACAAGCATCAGGTACTGGCGACCTACTCTATGACAAGCATCAGGTACTGGGGACCTACTCTATGACAGGCATTAGGTACTGGGGACCTACTCTATGACAAGCATCAGGTACAGGGGACCTACTCTATGACAAGCCTATGGTACTGGGGACCTAATCTATGACAAGCATCAGGTACTTGGGACCTGCTCTATGACCAGCATCAGGTACTGGAGACCTACTCTATGACAAGCCTCAGGTACTGGGGACCTACTCTATGACCAGCATCAGGTACTGGAGACCTACTCTATGACCAGCCTATGGTACTGGGGCCCTACTCTATGACAAGCATCAGGTACTGGGGACCTACTCTATGACAAGCCTATGGTACTGGGGACCTTCTCTATGACAAGCATCAGGTACTGGGGACCTACTCTATGACCAGCATGAGGTACTGAGGACCTACTCTATGACAAGCCTCAGGTACTGGGGACCTACTCTATGACAAGCCTTAGGTACTGAGGACCTACTCTATGACAAGCCTCAGGTACTGGGGACCTACTCTATGACAAGCCTATGGTACTGGGGACCTACTCTATGACCAGCATCCGGTACTGGGGACCTACTCTTGAGACCAGCGGGAGGGACTTTCACTGACCAGAACCCCAAGAGGGGTGAAGTAATGCTGATGGTTTAACAACTGACCAAAAAAGTGTCCACAAGGCGCCAGAATAACTGTCTTTGAACTGACATCAAACCCAACATAAAATATATCTGCATGAAACTGATAGCTAATCTTTCATCGGAGCAAATCCTTTCTCTGCTCACTGTGGCATGGAGCCGTGGTGCCATTAATATACGATGAAGAATCAATTTTCACACGTTAACTAACAAGTGACAAGCCCGAATAACTCCAATGACCTCTTTCATTTCAACAGCCAAATCTTGATACAGACAGCCGCCAAGGATACTGCCAATCAAAGAGTCCATCCGAAGTTAGACCACCCTGACCTGAGCCAAGCATTGTTACAATTGAATCGACTCTACACTAGCAATACACAATTAAATGAAAAAGTTACAGCAAGTTCACTATAGTTATAACATCAATAGTTGGGAGGCAGGATTCAGCAGATCCCATAAATCGAGATGGAATTTCTCCAGGCCCTTCGGCTGCAACAAGAACCAGGTCTTCACAGCGCTGACTGCATCACATTGTTAGTCAAGAAAATGAAGGTTCGGGGTCAAGACCATTGAGAAATAACTCAATATATGCTGACATCGGGGACATATCCATGATGGAAATATGACAAGTAAATCATCTGCGTCTTCCACAGCTGCTGGAATATTGATTATCTTTTACCTGATTTGATAAAACTCGTTAATATTACAACCTCTCTCATTCTATCTTTGACAGATTTATCATCAATTTAATAAGCAGAACTACACAATTCACAGAATGAATAAAAAAAAGTTTACACAAGTAAATTAGCCTGGTTTTTACCCTACCTAAAAACAAGCAGTGAGGCATATTCCACATTTCAAACTGAATCGTTGAAAGATTTGTCACCAATTTTACAAACGCGAGCTCCACAATTTGCAACATAAATAAGCTTGGTTTTTGTCTCCTGACAATATTAAGCTACTAAGAAGAGTTTTACTCTACTGTGTTTAATTTTGTAGAGTTTGAAGCAATTATCAGCTGCTCTCAGAACTGAACCTGGACCTCATCCGTGACAAATGAACACATTAACCACTCAGCCACCCCTGGTGTGACCTACCCCTGAAAAGGTAATCTCAATACACGGAAAATTTCTAGTAATTTAAGAAATTGTTTTGAATTCCGACGTAAATTTTGAATTGTTTGATTTCAAATTAAATTATGAAGTATCAAATTCAGAATAACATACCCCTGTGTTCAGCATATGGTTACAAATGTAATTTAATAGTATCTTAGGGCAAAGCAATTCTACAAACTGTCATTCAATTTTCATTAACATATGTAATTTTAAGGTATCAAATAAACATGAAGAGACCTCCATGTTCAAATATCAAAAGTTACCCCCTAAATCAATGCGAATATACAGGGAAAGACAAGTCTATTCCAGGGATGTCATTAACCTTCCAGTCACATAAGTACAGATGGCCAACACAGACCTTCAGCACCTGATACCGTCCTGTATGTATCTAATTGCCACATGGACTACCTGACCTCCAGCTAGACTTGCCTTTCTGTCTTGTGCCTGACAAGCCTTAGTTAATTGGATCACTATACCTGTTTTAGAGTAGTATATAGTCCCTCAAACAAAGTAATGTATACGGTCATATGGAATAGTTCAACAGGAGAACCCTCAAGTACTTTGGAACCTCCAAGTCTCTTAATTTCAGGAGCTGAAATTGGGATGAGTATGGGATGATTATAGGCAGATAGAGTGAGTGAGTGAGTGAGTATGGTATTACGCCGCTTTTAGCAATATTCCAGCAATATCACGGCGGGGGACACCAGAAATGGGCTTCACACATTGTACCCATGTCGGGAATCGAACCCGGGTCTTCGACGTGACGAGCGAACGCTTTAACCACCAGGCTACCCGACCGCCCCATAGGCAGATAGAACTGAGAAGGGGTTTAGTATAGGCAGATAGAGCTGAGAAGTACGAGTACGTGTAGAAAAACTCAGTAACACCAAAAGTGACATGATAATGTAAGCCTTGGTTTGGGAAATAAGCAGCGCTTAGAATAAGTGCTTAATGACCACCTCAAATTTTCATTCACACCCTACCCAACTTCCGAACTACAACTTTAAGCTACCTTTCTGACTGAGAAATCAGTTTTCTTTCCATACAAAACTAACAAGTCCTCTTCACACCTGACTAATTGTATCATTTCAAAATCCTGATACAACACCTCTGTCGGTCAATGCGGTGGAGGATCTAGGAAATGTACTACACAGAACATCTCCCGAAACTAATCAGTTTCTGACAAACAACAATTACTCTCGTGAGAACAATACTGCAGTTGTGCCACTACCATCCCAATCTTGTGACAGAAATAAGATCACCAACAAGCTCATGCTACAAAAATTCAAGAACCCAAGAGACGTCCTCTTGTCTTTCAGCAACAATCCGGTGAAATTACATAACATCATGAATAAATAGAACAGTCCCCACCAAAAACAACATAGAACTAAACATCCTAAAGATGGAAATCTTAAATTGTAACAACGATGTTGCCATAACTATCGATAGCAACGTTACACCAGTCTTTTAAATATAGCGACATACAGCCCTTGAAGAGTTGTTCCCCTTTAAACATCTCTTCTCAAATCAATACTTAAAAAAACATGTTATTATTTTGTATTAAAGCTGAGTAAAAATTATGATAAAAGATCATAACTGATAGAAGATACAATTATTTTTTCAACATTGATCGCAAAAGTTTCTCTACTTGAGATAAGACTGCCAAGAAAATTGTCAACTGCAAAAAGGTTTTGAACAAAATGTATGTCAATAAAGGTATCAACAGTTGAGGGAAGCACTTGTAAAATCCTTGCTTCAGTAGCAAGCCCACCTTATCCCATTCTTCACTGGAGCCCAAAAAAACGTAATGCGACTTCCAAAACAGCTTTACGCTCTGTTTTTTTGTTTGTTTGTTTTGTTGTTTTTTTTGTCTAAAGCTGCACTCAGCAATATTCCAGCTATATGACGGTGGTCAGAAAATAATCAAGTCTGGACCAGACAATCCAGTGATGCCACGCAAATGGGATACGATTAACCAAGTCAGCGAGCCTGACCACCCGATCCCATCAGTTGCCTCCTACAACAAGCATAGTCACCTCTTATGTCAAGCATGGGTTGCTGAAGACCTATTCAAACCCAGATCTATATGGGTTTACACTTTGTGAAACAGGTCAGTGTGTGTATGGTATTTTACATGGAAATAATCAACATATCAGATATATCATGACTACCCAGAGTGAACAACACTTGGAGCACACAAACCGATGGCTGAGGATGTGAGAGGAAACCTTTGAGTACTGAAGACACAAGAGTCCAAATTTACTACCCGGGTACCCACCCCCCTATTACCTGACCCTACCCGGGTACCCGCTCTAGGTCTCAAGAGGTAGGTACAAACTGTCCAATTGATAAAAGCTGTAGAAAATTGACCGTAGCCCTGGCAAATTGTGTTTAGATACACGTATAAAACGATCTGGAGTATACACTGAAGTTGAGTGAAGTTTATTTTTATTCAAAAATATAAAAGTCAGAAGGAATGGGCGTAGTAGTCAGAAAGAACTGCGAACATTAGTGACTTGTAGTTTAAAACATAGTGAGTGAGTGAGTGAGTTGGGTTTAACGCTGCTTTTAACAGAATTCCAGTTATATCACACTATGTCAGCTTAATGTTGGAGGAAAGCCCGAAGTGATGCAGGTCTCAGACGTTTACCACGAGCACGGGTCTGGTGCTGACAAACCTAGAAACATAATCATGGCCAACCGGGATTCGAACCCACAATCAAAGGTTTCTGGCGTGCCCAAGGGACGCAACTCTGCACAGCGAGGTTCAGATAATTTTTGTCTTTAAACAAAATATGACACAACAAACCATGGGTCCAGGTAGTCCTGTGGGTAACCAGGTCCTACTCATTACCCACCCGACCCAAGTACCCAAGGTACCCGTCCTAGCCCCAGAGAAAACCTCCATGTGACAGAATGAATGAAATTATTAATCAGCACAAAGCTTATAATGTCTACAAATTTACAATGTTTCTATTTCAAAACAAAAAACAGAAGATACATATATTACAAACAAATATTACTTTAACATTGTCAGTCAAGGAATGGTAATCACAGATGTGACCGATATGATACCACTTGCAACCACTAACTTGTAATGAGATTTTTGTAACGAAAATGTAACGTGATAATATCCCGGAATCAAGTCCATCTGTGACGCGTGCACACGGCCTTGCCAAGGACCTGATGTGAGTGGCACCCCAGTAGTCAACCTTGGTCACAGTCGACAGTCTGACATTGTGGACACCTGATCCACAGTGCCCAAGAGTGAGTGAGTGAGTATGGTTTTACGCCGCTTTTAGCAATATTCCAGCAATATCACAACGGGGGACACCAGAAATGGGCTTCACACATTGTACCCATGTCGGGAATCGAACCCAGGTCTTCGGCGTGACAAGCCAACGCTTAAACAACCAGGCTACCCGACCGCCCCCAGTACCCAAGAAACATGAAAGAAAAACCCAAACTTTAGTCACTCAACACTTTATATTGATCATCAGCCTTCAGATTTTTCAGAAACTGAAGTTGACATTTTTTTTAAACTTTCAAAGACTGAGAGATACTGTTGTTTTACTATGGCAAATATTGATAGCTTAAAACAGATAGAATACCAATTAACTGACAATATTGATTAATATTTTTCAGTTTCTTTTTCTGGAGATGTCAGGAGATAAAAGCCCTACATTCATGTTTTACATCATTTATTTGGCAAGTCGGGTCATTTGGTACCTAAATAGGATAACCTGTTCATCGTCAGATAATGACTACCTTACAATGAATTATTTACCTCACTTTGTCAAGTAGCCATTCTCACGTCTTGTATGTAGTCTAGACATCGGATTTGGAAGATAGGTACAAATCTATCAGTAACAGGGACTAAGCTTAGTGAAGTGTATCTTATTTATAAACACTGGGCACTTGACTCAAACATAGTAACACAATGATGTCATCCATATTTTGTCTTCTTAGTTCTCTGTTGTGAAAAATGCATAACAATAACCCCCCATCATTTACAATGTCATATTCAATACCTTGGAGAACAATGGATGTCATACATTGTTCATGATGTCATATTTGTATATATTTGAGAACAAAACATTATGATGTCATATTTCTGGATCATGAAGAACAACACATGATGTCATTTTATTGTTTGTGATATCATCTTTCTGCATCTTAGAGAACAATACACATTGTCAATCACTGTATATGATGTATTTCTATATAAATGAAAAAAATACATAAAGTTGTCAATTGTTCAGAATGTTATATTCAAGTTTCATGGCCAACAATACACAATGATGTCATCCATTACTTGCAATATCCAATATAGGTGTGATGGAGGACAATACACAATGATGTCATCCATTATTTGCAATGTCCAATATAGGTGTGATGGAGGACAATACACAATGATGTCATCCATTATTTGCAATGTCCAATATAGGTGTGATGGAGGACAATACACAATGATGTCATCCATTACTTGCAATGTCCAAGTTTGATGATGGAGAACAATACACAATGATGTCATCCATTACTTGCAATGTCCAATATAGGTGTGATGGAGGACAATACACAATGATGTCATCCATTACTTGCAATGTCCAATATAGGTGTGATGGAGGACAATACACAATGATGTCATCCATTATTTGCAATGTCCAAGTTTGGCGATGGAGGACAATACACAATGATGTCATCCATTACTTGCAATGTCCAATATAGGTGTGATGGAGGACAATACACAATGATGTCATCCATTATTTGCAATGTCCAAGTTTGGTGATGGAGGACAATACACAATGATGTCATCCATTATTTGCAATGTCCAAGTTTGGTGATGGAGAACAATACACAATGATGTCATCCATTATTTGCAATGTCCAATATAGGTGTGATGGAGGACAATACACAATGATGTCATCCATTACTTGCAATGTCCAAGTTTGATGATGGAGAACAATACACAATGATGTCATCCATTACTTGCAATGTCCAATATAGGTGTGATGGAGGACAATACACAATGATGTCATCCATTACTTGCAATGTCCAATATAGGTGTGATGGAGGACAATACACAATGATGTCATCCATTATTTGCAATGTCCAAGTTTGGCGATGGAGGACAATACACAATGATGTCATCCATTACTTGCAATGTCCAATATAGGTGTGATGGAGGACAATACACAATGATGTCATCCATTATTTGCAATGTCCAAGTTTGGTGATGGAGGACAATACACAATGATGTCATCCATTATTTGCAATGTCCAAGTTTGGTGATGGAGAACAATACACAATGATGTCATCCATTATTTGCAATGTCCAATATAGGTGTGATGGAGGACAATACACAATGATGTCATCCATTATTTGCAATGTCCAATATAGGTGTGATGGAGGACAATACACAATGATGTCATCCATTACTTGCAATGTCCAAGTTTGGTTATGGAGAACAATACACAATGATGTCATCCATTATTTGCAATGTCCAATATAGGTGTGATGGAGGACAATACACAATGATGTCATCCATTACTTGCAATGTCCAAGTTTGATGATGGAGAACAATACACAATGATGTCATCCATTACTTGCAATGTCCAAGTTTGGTGATGGAGGACAATACACAATGATGTCATCCATTACTTGCAATGTCCAATATAGGTGTGATGGAGAACAATACACAATGATGTCATCCATTACTTGCAATGTCCAAGTTTGGTGATGGAGGACAATACACAATGATGTCATCCATTACTTGCAATGTCCAATATAGGTGTGATGGAGGACAATACACAATGATGTCATCCATTACTTGCAATGTCCAAGTTTGGTTATGGAGAACAATACACAATGATGTCATCCATTATTTGCAATGTCCAATATAGGTGTGATGGAGGACAATACACAATGATGTCATCCATTACTTGCAATGTCCAAGTTTGGTGATGGAGGACAATACACAATGATGTCATCCATTACTTGCAATGTCCAATATAGGTGTGATGGAGAACAATACACAATGATGTCATCCATTACTTGCAATGTCCAAGTTTGGTGATGGAGGACAATACACAATGATGTCATCCATTACTTGCAATGTCCAAGTTTGGTGATGGAGGACAATACACAATGATGTCATCCATTACTTGCAATGTCCAAGTTTGGTGATGGAGGACAATACACAATGATGTCATCCATTACTTGCAATGTCCAAGTTTGGTGATGGAGGACAATACACAATGATGTCATCCATTACTTACAATGTCCAAGTTTGGTGATGGAGAACAATACACAATGATGTCATCCATTATTTGCAATGTCCAATACAGGTGTGATGGAGGACAATACACAATGATGTCATCCATTACTTGCAATGTCCAATATAGGTGTGATGGAGGACAATACACAATGATGTCATCCATTACTTGCAATGTCCAATACAGGTGTGATGGAGGACAATACACAATGATGTCATCCATTATTTGCAATGTCCAAGTTTGGTGATGGAGGACAATACACAATGATGTCATCCATTATTTGCAATGTCCAAGTTTGATGATGGAGAACAATACACAATGATGTCATCCATTACTTGCAATGTCCAATATAGGTGTGATGGAGGACAATACACAATGATGTCATCCATTACTTGCAATGTCCAAGTTTGGTGATGGAGGACAATACACAATGATGTCATCCATTACTTGCAATGTCCAATATAGGTGTGATGGAGAACAATACACAATGATGTCATCCATTACTTGCAATGTCCAAGTTTGGTGATGGAGGACAATACACAATGATGTCATCCATTACTTGCAATGTCCAAGTTTGGTGATGGAGGACAATACACAATGATGTCATCCATTACTTGCAATGTCCAAGTTTGGTGATGGAGGACAATACACAATGATGTCATCCATTACTTGCAATGTCCAAGTTTGGTGATGGAGGACAATACACAATGATGTCATCCATTACTTACAATGTCCAAGTTTGGTGATGGAGAACAATACACAATGATGTCATCCATTATTTGCAATGTCCAATACAGGTGTGATGGAGGACAATACACAATGATGTCATCCATTACTTGCAATGTCCAATATAGGTGTGATGGAGGACAATACACAATGATGTCATCCATTACTTGCAATGTCCAATACAGGTGTGATGGAGGACAATACACAATGATGTCATCCATTATTTGCAATGTCCAAGTTTGGTGATGGAGGACAATACACAATGATGTCATCCATTATTTGCAATGTCCAAGTTTGATGATGGAGAACAATACACAATGATGTCATCCATTACTTGCAATGTCCAATACAGGTGTGATGGAGGACAATACATAATGTCATCCATTGTCCATGATGACACCATATTTTGACACTGGCCAACAAAACAGTGGTATCACTCAAAGACATATATACATCTTTGGTTCACTTAAGCAATGTTTCTTAGCTACAGTTGATATATTTCTCACTCACTCAGTCACTCAGTCACTCACTCACTCACTCACTCACTCACAGCTGGTTAGTCACCAGCAATATCACACAGACACAAACTTACTTGTCCACCAAGAGTTGTCCTTCCTCCACTTGCTGCATTGTCTTCTCCTGTCTCATCCTCTCCTCCTGGGGAGAGAGAAAAACTTCATCAGAACCAGCTTCAACATGACAGTGTGCTCAGCAGGACCAAATAAGGGGTTTTCATAAACACATACGAACATACACATTCTCAACACTTCTTCAAACCCAGGACTTCAGCTTGATGAGCAAACACTTTTCCAACTCGGCTATCTCACCACCCCCACAATAGTTGGAAACCCACATATTCCAAATTCCTTTTTGTTTTACTGATAAGCCAATCCTTAATTTCATGTGCAAAAATATATATTTTTTTATTAAAATGTCTTTTCACTGAACATAGGGGCGGTCGGGTAGCCTAGTGGTTAAAGCGTTTGTTCATCACGACGAAGACCCGGGTTCGATTCCTGACATGGGTTCAATGTGTGAAGCCCATTTCTGGTGTCCCCCGCCATATATCGCTGGAATATTGCTAAAAGCGGCGTAAAACCATACTCACTCACTCACTCACTCACTCACTCACTCACTCACTGAACATAGGTTATCTATATATATTTAGTTGTTTATTTAATTAGGCTTCTTTCAGGTTAGACCTAAATTAAACCTTTACAACATATTTTTAATTTTTTTTTAAATTCTGGCTTCTATTTGCCATGAAAATCCATAACAGAAATTAAATCGAGTTGACAAGATTAATGGAAAAAAAAACATATAACAATAAAGGTATTTATAAACATGTGTTTTCAATTGACATCCATCAACAGCTGCCAACTGTACTGTGTAAAAACGCTTACATCACAAGTACATTATTTATTTCCCATTTGTATTCAACCAGCCACTGTGACATCATGTTCATCAAACCGTGATATCTGTCTGGTTGCATGCATGACTTGCCACACCATCTGTGATGTCATCGCCATTGTTCCAAACAATCCACACCATCTAGATTCAATAACATTTGTAAGTGCATTATCTGATCATATTTGTGAAAGTAATTCAGTCTTTTTATCTCAAATCCATAGTTGTAACAATAACTTGACGTATCTGGTTTGTTGATGTTCAACATCAGTTAGGGATCAGTCTGATGTCAGATAAAAATATTAATTCCTTAAGTTTTGGGGTAGGGTGGGGTGGGAGAGGGTGTTGGTGTGGCTGTAGGTGTGGGTGTGGGTGTGGGTGTGGGTGTGGGTGTGGGTTGGGGTGTGGGTGTGGCTGTAGGTGTGGCTGTAGGTGTGGGTGTGGCTGTAGGTGTGGGTGTGGGTGTGGGTGTGGGTTGGGGTGTGGGTGTGGCTGTAGGTGTGGCTGTAAGTGTGGGTGTGGGTTGGGGTGTGGGTGTAGGTGTGGCTGTAGGTGTGGGTGTGGGTTGGGGTGTGGGTGTGGCTGTAGGTGTGGGTGTGGCTGTAGGTGTGGGTTGGGGTGTGGGTGTGGCTGTAGGTGTGGCTGTAGGTGTGGGTGTGGGTTGGGGTGTGGGTGTGGCTGTAGGTGTGGCTGTAGGTGTGGCTGTAGGTGTGGGTTGGGGTGTTGGTGTGGCTGTAGGTGTGGCTGTAGGTGTGGGTGTGGGTTGGGGTGTGGGTGTAGGTGTGGCTGTAGGTGTGGGTGTGGGTGTGGGTGTAGGTGTGGCTGTAGGTGTGGGTGTGGGTTGGGGTGTGGGTGTGGCTGTAGGTGTGGCTGTAGGTGTGGGTGTGGGTGTGGGTGTGGCTGTAGGTGTGGGTGTGGGTGTAGGTGTAGGTGTAGGTGTGTGTGTGGCTGTAGGTGTGGGTGTGGGTGTAGGGGTGGCTGTAGGTGTGGGTGTGGGTGTGGGTGTGGGTGTGGCTGTAGGTGTGGGTGTGGGTGTAGGTGTAGGTGTAGGTGTGTGTGTGGCTGTAGGTGTGGGTGTGGCTGTAGGTGTGGGTGTGGGTTGGGGTGTGGGTGTGGCTGTAGGTGTGGCTGTAGGTGTTGGTGTGGGTGTGGGTGTAGGTGTAGGTGTAGGTGTAGGTGTAGGTGTAGGTGTTGGTGTTGGTGTTGGTGTTGGTGTGGGTGTGGGTGTAGGTGTAGGTGTAGGTGTAGGTGTGTGTGTGGCTGTAGGTGTGGGTGTAGGTGTTGGTGTGGGTGTGGGTGTAGGTGTAGGTGTAGGTGTTGGTGTAGGTGTGTGTGTGGCTGTAGGTGTGGGTGTAGGTGTTGGTGTGGGTGTGGGTGTAGGTGTGGGTGTAGGTGTAGGTGTAGGTGTGTGTGTGGGTGTAGGTGTGGGTGTAGGTGTAGGTGTGGGTGTGGCTGTAGGTGTGGGTGTGGGTTGGGGTGTGGGTGTGGCTGTAGGTGTGGCTGTAGGTGTTGGTGTGGGTGTGGGTGTAGGTGTAGGTGTAGGTGTGTGTGTGGCTGTAGGTGTGGGTGTAGGTGTTGGTGTGGGTGTGGGTGTAGGTGTAGGTGTAGGTGTTGGTGTAGGTGTGTGTGTGGCTGTAGGTGTGGGTGTAGGTGTTGGTGTGGGTGTGGGTGTAGGTGTGGGTGTAGGTGTAGGTGTAGGTGTGTGTGTGGCTGTAGGTGTGGGTGTAGGTGTAGGTGTGTGTGTGGCTGTAGGTGTAGGTGTAGGTGTTGGTGTGGGTGTGGGTGTAGGTGTAGGTGTAGGTGTGTGTGTGGGTGTAGGTGTGGGTGTGGCTGTAGGTGTGGGTGTGGGTTGGGGTGTGGGTGTGGCTGTAGGTGTGGCTGTAGGTGTGGGTGTGGGTGTGGGTGTAGGTGTGGGTGTGGCTGTAGGTGTGGGTGTAGGTGTGGGTGTGGCTGTAGGTGTGGGTGTGGGTGTAGGTGTAGGTGTAGGTGTGTGTGTGGCTGTAGGTGTGGGTTTGGGTGTAGGTGTGGCTGTAGGTGTGGGTGTGGGTGTGGCTGTAGGTGTGGGTGTAGGTGTAGGTGTAGGTGTAGGTGTAGGTGTAGGTGTGGGTGTGGCTGTAGGTGTGGGTGTGGGTGTAGGTGTAGGTGTAGGTGTGTGTGTGGCTGTAGGTGTGGGTGTGGGTGTAGGTGTGGCTGTAGGTGTGGGTGTGGGTGTGGGTGTGGGTGTGGGTGTGGGTGTGGGTGTGGCTGTAGGTGTGGGTGTGGGTGTAGGTGTAGGTGTAGGTGTGTGTGTGGCTGTAGGTGTGGGTGTGGGTGTGAGTGTGGGTGTGGGTGTGGCTGTAGGTGTGGGTGTGGGTGTGGGTGAGGGTGAGGATGGGTGTGGGGGTGTGGGGGTGTGGGTGTGTGGGTGTGTGGGTGTGTGTGTGTTAATGGCCTGGCAAGTTTTCCATCCAATAAAAACAAATAACCAGATTTCTCAATGTCTTATAGAGTAACTGAACTAAACTGATCCTATTTTCATTCCTAGGCTGTTAGTAGTTGTCAGTAAATACATCCACAACATCGGGTTTTATCGTTACCAGCAATGGTCCATCTTGTGCAGTGTGTAATATATGATGACAGGTATGATGTATACAAACGCTACAAATGATTGTCAACACCTAGGAAATATACTTCATTCAATAAACATTGTGAAAAGCAGGGAAAAACTCAAGAATGCATGAAAAAAGAGGCCAGTAAACTCGGAAATTCAACATTGTCAGAATTTATTTTTTTTAGGGGTTAGGGGGTACATGTATGTCTCAAAACGTTTATGTAACAAAATTTTTTTTTATACAACATCAAACGTTTGAACTGGTCCCTTAGCACGGGCGGTTAGACAGCGTACTGAACATAGCCTGCATACATTTCACTCGGTGCCTGAACGTACATTCATCAAATAAGGTTGTCAGACTTGTGTATAAATTGACATCATTATGAGTATTTCACGAAATATATACATAAATATAAAATACTGTTTTTAATTCAGGAAAAGACCCCATGCCGCCCAGGTCTTCAAGCACAAGTATCAGAACTAACATCCCTACCGTCCTTGTTAAATTTCTTCAGAATTTATATCTACAAAGTTGCCCTCACTTGTGCAAGGCCTCAACATATCCTTTTAGACACAGAATTTTGGTGTCTGAGGTTATTATTAGGGCTGGTGATTTAGATCGATAATCGTAATTATCATCGATGGAAGAAGGTTGTGACGATTATCGATATGAATATAATGCTATCGATAATGACATGTATTTTTTCGACAAATAAAAGTTTTTACTGCAACACATTTGACTTATTTGTTTTGCTGTCCTTGTAATTATCGCTAGATATAAACAGATTCACCCTAACATACAGTTTTCTTCCCTACGCTTTATGTTTAGTCGCAAATAATAATCAAATGTTTCAAAAAGTAAAAAGTTCTGCTTTGAATCGAACGACGACGCCATTACGTGTTGTTAGTGGGTAGTTACAAATGTAGTCAATGGCATCTAAATGCGGAGTCAGGATTTTAGAAAATATGTATATTTTCGAAATAGTATGAAGTATCATGATTAAAATAGGTTTCATAATACTTTTATTCTTAAAAAGAATTCTTCCCATTCTATTTCATAAAATTTCAAATTTTATGTCTATTTGGTAACTACGTATTCCAGTCTGTTTCGATTTTTTCAATGATCATAGTTTTCGTTTTTCCCGGTATTCTAAACTCACAGCCCACGTGAGGTCCACGTGGGGTTTGACATTTTTGTTTAATATCAGTCTGCCACCTAATCTATTACGTATCACACCTGTGAACCTAGTACAACCTACTACGTAGCACACACCTGTACACACCTGACATTCACAATGGCGGAATATTCGATGATTTTTTATCTGAATAGTTTCGTGAATACTGTACATAAATGACAAACGACTATATCAGGTGAAATTACATTTAATTTCTCAATTACCGTATTTTCTTGAGTACAGTGGTCACCCATGTATAATGCGCACCCCCCTCTAGCGGGTTTAATATTTTGGAAAAAAAGAAATTTGAATATTATGCGCAGAAAAAAATTACACCGTACCCTTTCAGCGAAGTCCGGCACACGAACGGGTGATGTGAAACTTCGTCAGTACAAATTCGAAATTTGAGATAAAAAATCACCAGACATGTTTATTTACCGTTTAAATAGTATTTATTGTTCTGCTAGGCATTGTTTTATATCCAGGGATTAAGATTACCTTGTGTATTTTCTCGTAAACTAAGCCGGAAACAGCAATCAGCTGTACACACGTTTTCTTGGAATCGACCGGTGATTCGGTCAAGACACACCCAATGATATAACTTAATAGGATTTTTAATGCAAGGATCGGCAAAAATTGTATATGAAACTATTTTTTTTTATCAAGAATAATATATTCCATTATTTTCTTAATTATATGCAGCCTTTACTAAACATATTTAAAATAGATAATAACCCTAAGCGAAGCAGCTGATCGCTATTCCCGGGTATTATTTTTTTACATGCAACCAGTCTGACCAGTCACCGTCAAGGCTCACGCGCACGTGATCGCGTGATCGCGAGAATTTCATGTTGACATAGAATCGTCAAACAAAAACAAATATGACTTTTAACAAGTCAAAGTATGTCATTTATGATATATGTATCCATTCTCTGTCAACTAAAGTTCGTTTCAAGACGTCAATAGCGGTATTCTGACCGTGGTTGCTGTTAATAACGGTGAGTTGTGCGATCTTCCGATCGCTTCACACTCGATTTCGCCGAAATTAATAAAAACAATATTAAAAGGAATACTCAAGAAAATACGGTATTCTCACTTTATACAAATAATAATTGTCTTTGACGACATGAATCTTAAACTCAGATTGTTCATCGCTAAAAATGCGATGTAACGTGCGTATTGTTGAAACACTGAGTCTCCGGTGAAGTGAATTGCCATTTTTCTGTAATGTCATTTTACCAAAATAGAATTCTTTGATATTTATCAATTATTGATCGATACGTGACTACCGATAATCGATCTGAGTAATCCATATCGATAACCAGCCCTAGTTATTATGTCAATAATGATAACAAAATCCAAGTAAATTGTCCAGGTCACGATTGTCAATTTTGACTTAAATGTCGAGGGCGATCAGGAGATAAGTGCGATGCCATATTAACCACGAAATTTATCTTTCAACTCTGTTTTTTTCCACCAAAATAATGTTCTAATAAGAGCCCCCTATGTCTAATTTTGAGAGCGCCTTGGGCGCTTATTACGTCAAATACGATATAATATGAGATCTGTCCATATTGGAAACCATGCGCAAAACAGAGGCACGTGGATGGCATTTCTTGAGTCGTTATCCAATAGACGTGGCAATGCCGCGAAGACACACTCTACAATGGATATATGTTCCTTGAAATAGTGTTAATGATGTCAATAGACAATGATTCAGGGCTACGACTGAACAAAACTCAGTATCACCCATAAATCCCTGAATACATCTTAAATACATCATGACACGTAGGATGGACCACTTTGGACCAAAACATCATCAAACATTGACGTCATTAGCTTCAATGCCAACATGCTGGAGTTGGGTCTGAAAGTTCCGGTCACTGTAAAATGAAGTATATTACCAGTTTTAAGATGCTTCGGTAAAAGATCAAAGACACCGATCCTGTGATAAAGTACACTTTTTGAGTTACGGTACGTCATGATGGGTTGATGTCATGGCGCAGTTCAAATTACCTCCCTGTGATCTAACGTATCCTTGGTAACATCGTTCTTCCATTACCGTCAAGCAAGATGGCATATCTGAATCAATTTTTGTTAACATAGTTTAATTAAACTGTTGCTCTTCCTCCGCCATGACCATCCCACGGCGATGCCATATCACACCCCATGCTGTCAATTCACATAGGCATAGGCCAAGTTTCAATGATAAAACCCATGGTATATAAAAAGGGGTTGGCCAATACCGTAAACCAACGCTCTTTGAAAGTATTTTGCAGGGACCCCGATCTATAGAACCAGTACGTAATGAAGACAATAATCAGAATGAATTTCTGAATACTATATCTCATCTGGGAGTCTGGGAGAAAACACATCCAATCAGATTGTTTAAAACATTCAATCAGAGATTGCTAGGCTTTCCAAATTCCAAATCCCATTTACCGTATTCGACATAATAAGCGCCCAGGGCGCTCTCAAAATTAGAAATAGGGGGCTCTTATTGGAATAAAATTTTGGTGAAAAAAGAGAGTTAAAAGATCGTAAATTTCGTGGTTTATGCTGACAGCCTGAAATGATACAAAAAAAAAGTCTTTTAGACACGACAAATATTTTTTTCCAGAATTTCATTGCCCATGGTATGGGGTGCATATAACACACGAGTGCGTATTATACACGGATAAATAAGTCTTGTGTACATTGATCACTTGGAAGAGGTGCTAATTGGGGTGGTTCACTGGCCAATATATTAGCAAAAATCGCCGTGGGCGCTTATTAGAGCGGGGCGCTTATTACGTCGAATATGGTAACCATGTTTTTTCAGGGATATGCTGCAGCACATACATCACTGTGCCTATCGTTTGTTTGTTTGTTTGTTTGTTGTTTAATGCTGCACTCAGCAATATTCCTGTTATAGGACAGTATCATTCGAAATAATTGAGTCTGGACCAGACAATCCAGTGATAGATATTGTGAGTAAAGATCAACGCCATCTGGGGACCTTTGCCAGCAATCGTCCAAGCTTGACCACCTGATCCGATTGGTCGCCTCTTAAGACCAGCATTGGCTGCTTGGGACCTATGCTAACCAATAAATCCCGCTGGATGACCCCAAATTGACCAACCTCAACTTCTGTGTTTGATATTTATGTATCAACACATTGGACTAAGCATTTATTTAAGACAACATTTCTAATGCATATTTCGGTACCTTTGATGACTGGGTTACAGGATTCTCTAGTCCATACTCGATTTATTCGTTGTCATCACATAGCTTGATTGGTGCTTGGAGCGCATTAATCAACAAACAAAGGACAAAATGATTCTGTCCATTACAAAAACTTATCATTTTCAAACAACTCAAAAGTTTTAAAAGTGTTTGAACGTTGGAATCACTCAAGACACTAACTGTTCAATTGACTCCTACCTCTTCAAATCTTTCAAACAGGAGATCTCTGTAGAGTTGTCTCCCCTTGTATCCACGGAAATACCTCTGTATACACACAACTGCCCTCTCTGCTTGACTCAACTCACAGTTCTGTAACACAAAACATCATTTGTCAATAATAAATCCGACCCGTGAAGATTCCGGGGTAGAATAGGTCTTCAGCAACCCATGCCTGCCGTAAAAGGTGACTATGCTTGTCGTAAAAGGCGACTAACAAGATCAGTTGGTCAGGCTCGCTGACTTGGCTGATGCATGTCATTGATCCTAATTGATGCTCATAATGTCAATCACTGGATTGTCTGGTCCACACTCAGTTATTTACAGACCGCCGTCATATAGCTGGAATATTGCTGAATGTGGCGTTAAACAACAAACAAACAATAAAAATAATTCCCTTCTTATAATTGGTTGACCTTCCCCAAAAGATTGTCAATACTTAATGGCCTTCCCAATAGCAACTTGCTGAAATAATTAATTCTTTCTTTAAAACAAATTCTGAAACAAATTTGTAACTACCTCTGATTGAAACCGCTGATTTGACAGCAGCCAAAACAATGATGCTTGTATTTACCTTACAGCCTTCCCCTGACAATATGCTATAATAATTCATCAAATTCTCTTGCTAAGTAATTCTGTCATAAATCAGGAAAATACTTGATTGTAGAATCAGAGGTTTCAAATCACAATAACCACCTCTGATTGTAACAGCTGATTTGATGGCCGCATCACAGTGGAAGCAAATATTTACAGGAAGTACAAAGTATCAGTTAAGTGTTCAAATTCAAGTTAGTCCTGGGTTTGTAACCAAACACTTCTTGGGATACATTTTGTATTTGTGAATACTGACCTATTTGTGAATGTTGATAAGCTGACCTTATTGAAGGCCAGACACTCAAGCAATACAACATGTCCTTTATTATGTAGACATTAGTCAACAAAACTGACACAATGTTTGTAACTATAGTAGAACAGTACTTGAAACATTCTCATAACACAGGAACAATTCCTTCTCTCAAATACATGAGTCACTAATAATGTCAATACCATATATATAAGGGGGCACGGGTGGCCCAGTCGTCTAAGGCTCCGCGATTCGCTGTGCAGAGTTGCGATTCGCTGTGCAGAGTTGTGTCCCTTGAGCATGCCAGAAACCTTTGATTGTGGGTTCGAATCCCGGTTCGCCCCGATTATGTTTCTAGGTTTGTCAGCACCATGCCCGTGCTCGTGGGTTTCACCGAAGTGGTAAACGTCTGAGACCTGCATCACTTCGGGCTTTCCTCCCACATTAAGCTGACACGCCTCGATATAACTGGAATACTGTTAAAAGCGGCGTTAAACCCAACTCACCCGCTCACTCACTCACTCACAATACCATATATTGTTGATGATGTCAAGACCATATTTGGCTTAAAATTCCAGTACCATATATGGGTAATAACGTCAACACCTTATTTGGCTAATAATGTCAATACCATGTATGGGAAATAATGTTTACACCATATTTGGCTAATAATGGTCATACCATTTATGCGAAATAACGTCAATACCATATATAAGTAATAACGGCAACACCATAATTGGCTTATAATGTCAATATCATATATAGGTAAAAGCATCAATACCATATTTGGGTAACAATGTCAACACCATAATTGGGTGAACTCGTAACATCACTACTCAGTCACATGACTCATAGGCACCTCCATACATCATTTTTCATGTTATTTCTGTCGGGTGAATGTGCGTAGAGGAACGTCGGTAAAAACCACTGCAGGACATCCATAAAATCTCCCAAGAACAAGACCCATATTGACGAGTGTATATAGTTTTACGTCAGTTTCAATATTCCTGCAACATCATGAAATGGGGCACCAGAAAAATGCTTCACGAATTGTAACCATGTGGAGAATCGAACCTGTGTCTTCAGCGCGACAGGTGAACACTTTAACCACTAGGCTACCCACTGCCCCAACAAGACCGATAAGTACACAACTGGAATCAAAGTCCTGAGTAAAATAATGAAATTGTTTGCCTTTCACTGATGCCCAGCTCTATATATAGAGTGAGTGAGTGAGTATGGTTTTACGCCGCTTTTAGCAATATTCCAGCAATATCACGGCGGGGGACACCAGAAATGGGCTTCATACATTGTACCCATGTCGGGAATCGAACCCGGCTCTTGGGTGTGACGAGCGAACGCTTTAACCACTAGGCTACCCGACCGCCCCTCTATATATAGAAACACCCAGAGTAATATATCTCAGTCATAGACTCCAGAACAGAACTGTACAAGAAGAACAAGGAAGAGAATTTATGGATAATAATTACATGTGGGACATAGGGAAAGGGTTTAATGAGGTAGTTGCAAGGACCAATTTATACTGAAACCGTCTGACCACATCATTTCCGATGGCATAGTTGTTTCATTGAAATATGACACGATACATGGGAGTAGAGTTGAAATATTCTGAGATGACATTTCCGTTTTGGTCTTCTACAATAAAAAGTTATGAAAAAATCATTATTTAATCAAAACTTCAGACTCCTGTGAATAAACTTTAAAAAGAACCATCCTGAATTACTACCTCTCCAATATTGCAACAAAATCCACACAAAAAACATTATACAAACACACGGAGACGTCAATCATTAATTCAACATCAAACATGACCTCAAGAGAACCTTGCTTCTATCCACTCAACCAACACAACTCAAACACAGCGTAAAAAACCCACGCTGAATTAAACTCATGACACAATCTCATCAAATGATTTCAGAATCCTACTGTCGATTTAACAGCCATATGCATGAAAGAAGTCCATCAAGATGAGCATGTAATAAACGCTGTCAGTGTATGAAACAAAGTTAGAAGCCTATTTCACGACCTCAGCAAAGGGCATCCTCGGGAGTACACACATGACCTTTGCCTCAAAGTGGACAGTAATGGTTCCAGTACTTTGATGGAATTGTACTCTGTGACATCCCTACCACCTAATTCGATTGGATACGAGTACCAGAGTCGGCCTTTAATGTAGACGGGACAGAGGTGAGATCTGATTGTGGCTTTAGAGTCATCTTGAATCAGCTCTTTCAAAATGATTAGGAAAAGGGCAGATAGTGTGATGTTTGTACCACAAAAGATTATGGCAGAGGAATATTGAGTTTATATTTAAAGTTTATATTCAAAATGTCAAAACCAGTAGAATCAGTTATTTCATATATGGAGTATTCATCTCACATTATTCACTTCCACATGTCGTAACATAATAAAATTTACTTTCTAATTGCAGATGTTATAATTTCAAATAAGCAGTAAATTATTCAGAACTTGCTTAAGAAAAGTGGAAAAGATAGTCCTTATTTCATGAGCCAAAGGGGCGGTCGGGTAGCCTAGTGGTTAAAGCGTTCGCTCGTCACGCTGAAGACCCGGGTTCGATTCCCGACATGGGTACAATGTGTGAAGCCCATTTCTGGTGTCCCCCGCCGTGATATTGCTGGAATATTGATAAAAGCGGCGTAAAACCATACTCACTCACTCATGAGCCAAATGTTGGAGTGAGTAGGGTTAAATATGCTGCTTTTCACAATATTTCAGCAACATCACGACAATATTTCAGCAACATCACAGCAATATTTCAGCCACATCACTGCAAAATTACAGCAATATTATATATACAAAAGAGTTTTTAACAGATTTCAACAAAGCTTTTTAAAAAAATGAACAGATGTATTTTCTGTAATTCTAATTGAGACAGGGACTGGGTGAGGTTTTTCCAGGTGTATTATCCATTTTCAAGGCAGAATCTAAAATCAATGCCTTTTCAAGACAGATCTTAAATTTCAAGCAATTTTCAAGACAATCCTTGCAATTCAAGGCCTGTTCAATACAGACCAATGCAGACCTTAACATTCACAACATTCTTGAAGATAGACCTTACAATATTAAAGGTCTTTTCAAGACATACCGTAAACTTCAGGCCTTTGCAAGCCTGTACTAATCCTTGAGGAACCAGCTCCGTTATCAGTCCGGAAGTCATGACCTCAAACGAAGGTCAATCAATTCCATCACAGACATGATAACCTCAACGAACACTTGTAGCATCATGTGATTAGCCTGATGCTATGGTTCATCTTCAAGAGAACTGTTTAACACCGACAAGCACAGGCCGGTAATTGAAGACCAAGACAAACAGATCCAGTACCACAATACACCATGTCCATCAATCCTCAACTCAAGATGACAAACACAGCCAAACGTGGCCAATATTGACCAATAAATCAACAGATTCATTTTTTCCAAAGTAAACATGCAATCAAACTGAACTTTGCTAGTAACATGACTCTTTTAAAGTCATTCTTTGATATTTGAGAGAGTAAATAGTTTTTTTCGGTTTCAAGAATCATCCCAGCAGGGTCGCCAGGCAGTGTTCAAATAACGATCACACACGAGAATCAAACATCAATATTTTTAACAAATCAAAATGAACTTTGTCACATGCAAGAGAATCGCTCTACAAACGAAATGACCATTTCAGAACCTGTTAACAGAAACGTCTCTTCAAGAAAATCCTCACAGAAATCAAAGTAAAGCTCAACACAAACCTTTACTGGCTTCCAACAGCAAGTCAGGTCTTGTGATGATAGACCTTTCTGGCTTCAAAAGCAGCTTAAAATATCCTGTGGATGTCTTGAGCATTAGAGACAGAAATTAAACTGTCCTACATTGCTGGAACGGTCCCCTCAGAAAATGTTTACAGCTTGAGGGGGATCAATGCGTTTGTCTGCCGAAGTTCCTAAGTAGTTACTGTATTACAACGTCCATCAGAGCCTAAATCTCCATGTCTACAGTCGAGGGAAGATTACATCTCCATGCATTGCTTCTACATGAAGTATTAAATATGATACTCTTACAGCTTCAACTGTATTGCTTTTGAAAAATACATAAATAAATGAACAATTTATTAATTACATTTATAAAGAACATGAATATATCCTTATCAACCTGCAATCGGAAAGGTCATGCAAAAAACCTGGGTGGTGGAGTAAATGCATTTCAGTTCAAAGAGAGCATGTTGCTCCACGGTCTGCTGCCTATTAGAAGACTAGGTCTGGATGTTGTAATTAGCGCCATCTTTAATGAAGGAGGTGAGATAAAAGTGACCCAGTGCAAAAATGGTTTCACCAGGAGCACTCATAAAATCTTCAATGTCATTATCATCAACCGAAGTGACATATGTCACATATGTTCACCACTTTGCTTAAGTCCAAGAGCACTGGCGACAGACCAGGAACTATTATCTAAGATTCAAACCCCACAATCAGACAATCCTGTCACAACAAAGGGCCACAACTCTGCAAAGCGAAAAGTGATTGCTGTGACTACCAGGCAAAATCAAATTCAGGACAGGATCATCCAACCTGAAGAACCTATTTGATGGACTGGGTTTCTTGCAATCTGACAATTCCTTGGTGTATTACATAGACAGCAGAGCAAAATCCGTCTGTGAGATCCTGGATCCCATCTGTCAGAGTAACTGTCCACGGACCGAGACACCAGAGGCCGAGTGTACAGACACCATCGCAAGCCTACCATCAGATTGCTAATCAATGTCATCTAGTGCTTCATCTCTTCTAAGGTTCTTGTTTTGTGGGATGCTCCGATGTTTGTAACCTGTCATTTATCATCTAGCAAGTTATTTATTCTAAGAGTTGATATTATTGTATTTGCAATTAGAGTACTTGTCAAGTGTTTTCAGTTGGGGATTTGGGATTAATCTTAAAAAACAATTCCATGGCACTGTAGCTCACCTGGATTTGTAGTCAACACTGCAAACTGTTAAAAAAGACAGCTTTTTGAAAAATAGGTTGTCAGCATTGGCCAAAAGTCTTCTTGAGTTGATTCTGTAGAATTTCTTTCATTACATTTGTATTATTGTTTCATGGGGATTAATCAACTGCATTGTTTTATCAATCATTTCAACTGTCAAATAAAATGTCAGTTAGTCTCTCACCTGATTTGTTGAATAATTGATCAGTAATCAATCAACTGAATTGTTACATAAAATATCAGTCAATCATTTTAAAAATCAGTACATGTTAGCAAATTAGTCAATCAAGAGTCATTAAATAAATATTGAGTCAGTCAGTCAACTGAATTGTTCAATAATTGTTTTTTATGTCAGTTATCTAGTCAACCATTTGATTGTTTTTTAATGTTTTCACTGATAAAAAAGCCACAATATTAACCTGCTGGCTACATTGTTAGAGGAGTCTAAAGGTACAGTATCTGCTTCAATTCAGAGTTGGAAGTCGGCGACTAATGGGATCGGGTGGTCAGGCTCACTGACTTGGTTGAAGCATGTCTTTGTATCTAAATTGCGTGGATCGATGCTCATGATGTCAATCACTGGATTGTTCAGTCGAGACTCGATTATTTACAGGCCGTTGTCAAAAAGCTGGAATATTGCTGATTGCAGCGTTTAACAACAAAAAATAACACAATTAAAAGACACATGACACAAAGTCGTAGAATGGGTTCCCTGAAGTGTACACATGGCATGAGTGAGTGAGTGAGTATGGCTGTACACCATTTTTAGCAATATTCCATCAATATCACGGCGGGGGACACCAGAAATGACCTTCACACATTGTACCAATTCAACTTGAAACTCCAACAAAACAAATTATAAAAACACCAAAACACAAAAAAATAGAATCCAAAATTACCTGCCTTACTCCAATCAAACTCAATAAAAAAAAGTATTCCCAAACACATCAACCATAAATCTTAATTCCATCTGAAAGACAGCTGACGCGAAATTCCATTTAAACAGCAAGTTTAAATTTACATCAGGAAATTACCTTCAAGTCACTGTTCACAGATACTCCTATTTAAATCCACTCCAGAGATGGCAAGAACACTTCAAAGAGGAGTCCTTCTGGGAGGGACTTCAAGTCAAGTTCAATGATGAAGAAGAGGGAAAGTTTAATTCTTCAGAACGCAATGACTTTATCTTTCCTGATGGAAGTGTCTCCTTTCCTTGATAATGAATCCAGATGGATGAAGCCTAACGGAAGATGTGATGAGAGGGTCTCAAATGTCTGAGGGTAGAAACAAACCTGCCTCCATTCTCTCAGGAGAGACTAATCAATAAACCCGAACTTAGTGTCCAAGTTGTGGCCTCAGGCTGTACCAATCAATAACGTATTGTCTCTATTGACAGTTCATATACACACAATGCACCAGTAATCTTGTAAGGGCCTCGTCGTTTCAAATTCTGTTTGGGATTTTTTTTTCAGTCACTATTTCTAACAAACTTTTAACTGAAAGTTGGAGGAAATGAAATTTGGGGGAACCACAATTTTATCGGGACATCAGCGAATAGTAGTATATTTAAGTGAAGCTATTCAAATTGATTTCTTTACTTTTTCTTATGTTGAGTGAGTGAGTGAGTGAGTGAGTGAGTGAGTGAGTGAGTGAGCAGGATTTGTGTATTTTACAAAACCTTGCTTTTCAGAATGACAAGCTAACACTTGAACCACTTGCCCACCGAACCACCCCAAGAATAAAGATAGTCTTTGTGAAATACAGACACACTCAAGGTTCAGATAAATGGTAATTCTGGCAAAACACATTTCTCAGTATGGACATATTTTTGTCAGTGACATTTGTAGGAAGTACATGTCACAAGTCACAGCATGCCCAATAAGGTGGAAAAGCAACAAATCATGCTTACCCAGCAACAATACTTGAAGTCATTAAGTAGATTGGATTGGTTTGGATTGTTGTTTAACGCCGCACTCAGCAATATTCCAGCTATGTGACGGCGGTCTGTGAATAATCCAGTCTGGACCAGACAATCCAGTGATTGATATCATGAGCATCGACCCACGCAATTGGGATCGATGACATGCATCAACCAAGTCAGCGAGCCTGACCACCCGATCCCGTTAGTCGCCTTTTACGACAAGCATAGTGACCTTTTACGGCAAGCATGGGTTGCTGAAGACCTATTCTACCAGGGAATCTTCACGGGTTGAAGTCATTAAGTAACAAACACTTTGGGAAATATGACCTTGAAAGTGACCTTGTTAACTTTTCAAACACATGACGAGTGAAATCTAACACTAAAAAGAAAGAATTAATCATTCATGACTAACTGCACAACTAATTTAAACTGTTTTCATTTCTTTGACTTAGTTCAAGATACACCTGTGACCTTCACCTCGCTCAATGTTTCCCATTATGTTCAAAACAACATGTGTTCAAATACTAGACTGGCGTTCTTGCCGAACGGTATTTCAGTTAGAGCCATCCGTGTGAAGCAAATCCAAGGTGATGCAGATTGTAGAGGTGAGCTATTTGGTGAAACGTGTGATGGCGTAATAAAGAGCACAAGGGAAAATCAGTAGATGATCCTGGCACAGTTAAGGGAAATAACTCTTCACAGCAAATAGTGGTACCTTGGACTTATGGTCACTTGACTTGACACTTGACAAAACAGTCACAAATATACTTCACAAAAACATGACGTCTTGCTTTGCTTTACTTTGTTTTGATTTCGGCAGAGATTTTTTTTATGATTATGGAAAGGGCTTTGTCACTCACTGTTTCATTTTCAAGCTGATTGATGGATGTATATATATGGATAGATGGATATACGGATGGATGGTCAGAGCTTGCTTGAACATCCCTTACCATGGGGAGCAGTACTGTTTATTTAACATTTGTATTCAATGAGTTTTTCCACCATTTGTCTGTAGTTTCAGATCTTCATAAAAGCACAAATGATAGTGAGTGAGAGAATTCTAACCATTTTAAGAGGTGAGTAAATGGTGTTTAGCGCCACAGTCAGCACTATTCCAGCAATATCACAACAGCCAGTAAGAATCTGGAAGATGGGGCCAAGCAAATCATTGACTGAAAGCAAGAGCAATTGTCAACCCAAACAGGGCATGATGACCCAATCAGCAGGTCATTCAACCTGATCAGTTCAGCTCACTGGGGCACGATGACACACAATCAGCAGGTCATTCAGCCTGATCAGTACAGCTCACTGGGGCACGATGACGGGGCACGATGACACACAATCAGCAGGTCATTAAGCCTGATCAGTACAGCTCACTGGGGCACGATGATGGGGCATGATGACACACAATCAGCAGGTCATTCAGCCTGATCAGTACAGCTCACTGGGGCACGATGACAGGGCACGATGACGGGGCACGATGACACACAATCAGCAGGTCATTAAGCCTGATCAGTACAGCTCACTGGGGCACGATGACGGGGCATGATGACACACTATCAGCAGGTCATTAAGCCTGATCAGTACAGCTCACTGGGGCACGATGACGGGGCATTATGACACACAATCAGCAGGTCATTAAGCCTGATCAGTACAGCTCACTGGGGCACGATGACACACAATCAGCAGGCCATTAAGCCTGATCAGTACAGCTCACTGGGGCACGATGACGGGGCATGATGACACACTATCAGCAGGTCATTAAGCCTGATCAGTACAGCTCACTAGGGCACGATGACAGGGCACGATGACGGCGCATGATGACACACAATCAGCAGGTCATTAAGCCTGATCAGTACAGCTCACTGGGGCCTGATGACGGGGCATGATGACACACAATCAGCAGGTCATTAAGCCTGATCAGTACAGCTCACTAGGGACCAATTCCACCCACTCCCTACAGAGCAGAATAAACAGACCATATCAACCAGTAATAGATCCTAGAGATGCCAATAACAACTGGACCTACTGGAACAAACCATCCTTGAGTGATGTGACATAACCGTATGATAACACCGCCAGCCGTCACGGCTGTCTCAGTTGTTGGCGCCATCTTGGCAAACACTGACATGGTAATAGTCTAGCAAATTGAAAAATGCTCTTTTCCGCTCCAAGAGTCTTGTAATGCTGTCAATAATCTCTTAACTTGAATTGCCAGGAAAGCTGAATTTTATGCTTGTACAAACATGGCTGAAATTGGAAACTGGCGCCGACTATCCTGGAACCACCTCATCAGGTTGTCAAGGCACTATTCCATGACCATCTACTCCAGCATGAACAACTAAAGTCTTAATAATTTTGTGGAAATAAGTAAGTAATGAAACTAGGATTCAAACCACCATAACGATACATTTAGTTGCAATATCAAATGCATACTGCTCAACTATTGGTAGGGATATCCTGTTCAGGTGGGAATCTAAATGTGACATTGTTTGGTGAAGTTGTCATATCAATAGTATTACATAAGTCTTTTTCAGCTTTATCTCAAGCTGAAATATCAGAAAGAACCTATTTCAATAAGCTGGTGTTCTCTGTTAGTGAGTGAGTGAATTGGATTTAATGCTGTTTTGAACAGTATTGCATTTATATCATCATGTTAGCTTGATGGGGGAAGAGTGAGTTAAAATTTTACGCCACATAGGCAATATTCAAGCCATATCGGACAAGTGATGTAGAAAGAAAGTTTTGTGGATCTCTTTATGCTCTCTACAGACCATGCCCTCTTTATGCTCTCTACAGACCATGCCTTCTTTATGCTCTCTACAGACCATGCCCTCTTTATACTCTCTACAGACCATGTTCTCTTTAATGTTCTCGACAGACCATGCCCTCTTTATGTTCCCCACAGACCATGTTCTCTTTATGCTCTCTACAGACCATGCCCTCTTTAATGTTCTCTACAGACCATGCCCTCTTTATGCTCTCTAGACCATGCCTTCTTTATGCTCTCTACAGACCATGCCCTCTTTATGCTCTCTACAGACCATGCCTTCTTTATGCTCCCCACAGACCATGTTCTCTTTATGCTCCCCACAGACCATGCCCTCTTTATGCTCTCTACAGACCATGCCCTCTGTATGCTCCCCACAGATCATGTTCTCTTTATGCTCTCTACAGACCATGCACTCTTTATGCTCCCCACAGACCATGCCTTCTTTATGCTCTCTACAGACCATGCCCTCTTTAATGTTCTCTACAGACCATGCACACTTTAATGTTCTCGACAGACCATGCCCTCTTTATGCTTCCCACAGACCATGTTCTCTTTATGCTCGCCACAGACCATGCCCTCTTTATGCTCCCAACAGACCATGCCTTCTTTATGCTCTCTACAGACCATGCCCTCTTTATGCTCTCAACAGACCATGCCCTCTTTATGCTCCCCACAGACCTTGCCCTCTTTATGCTCCCCACAGACCATGCCTTCTTTATGCTCTCTACAGATCATGCCCTCTTTATGTTCCCCACAGACCATGCCCTATTTATGCTCCCCACAGACCATGCCTTCTTTATGCTCTCCACAGACCATGCCCTATTTATGCTCTCCACAGACCATGCCCTATTTATGCTCTCTACAGACCATGCCCTCTTTATGCTCTCATTGAAGACCATACTCCAACAAACTTCATTTCACAATAAATATGAAAATTATTTGCACTCAACCTTTTTCTTTGGCCTTACTGAGCAATGGCTCCTGTTGCTCAATAATTCATACATGCAAACCTTATTATATCCATAAGATATATACCGTATTTGACGTAATAAGCGCCCACAGTGATATTTGCTAATATATTGGCTAGTGAACAATCCCAATTAGCACCCCTTCCGATTGATCAATGTACACAAGACTTATTTATTCACGTATAATACACACTCGTGTGTTAAATGCAGGGGTCCGGAAACCGTCATATGCGCCGGACATGTCCGATTGGGAATCTCAAATGTCCGTTTTAAAATATTGCTTACCGGACATTTTAAAAAGTATTGTCCGGACATTCTTAAATTTTGACCGGACATGATCAACAGTTAGGACTGAGCAGTTTCTGTCTGCAGTTGCAACACAATGAAGATTAACTACACTGACAAGCTTTGTTTGTTTTGATTGCTGTAAATACATCGTACCTACATGATAGTCCAATTGGTCAATCACTGTAATAGGCAATAAACTGAGTTGACACTGATTAATCGAGGATTAATTACTGAGAACATCTTGTTAATTTGAGTGAAAGGTGTTTACAACTGTACATTAATACCTTGCATCATCGATGTACCTCATTATCCTCACAAAGCTACGATACGTAACCTCAGACAAGAAGCGAAAGCGTGATGACAGCCAGTCGACCGATGCAGATCAGTCGAGCGGATCTGCCAAACCCTCAAAGTCTGGACGATCATTTTGTAAGTCGTGGCTAACGACTTTCACTTGGTTGACATACAATGAGGATTTGCAGATTTTATTGTTTTCAGTAGCTAGTCGTATATTGAATCTTGATTGACCGCCATTTTGCTTTCTCGGACGATCGATATCCAATTTTTTTATGGTCAATAATTAAGTACAGATGAAAAAAGTATTCAAATAACTATTGCTATCAACGATATTTTAGTATTTGTGATTAAATTATCTGTCTTGTTTTAAAAAAAATCTTTAGTTTAAAAAAAAACTTTTCCCGTGAGGTCACGTGATAACCAAATATGGGATAATAGTCTCGATCCAAATGTTACAACGCGTACACTTGAGCAGACTCATGAATATTAATTAGACCGTTCACTACGTTAACAGATCGTTATTATAACAGAAACAAACGTATGTTTTCCATGTAAATCTAAAATGATATTATTTGTTATTAATTGTCCGGTGAATTAAACAATTTAAATTGAAACAATTCATAATTCATTATATTATGAATACGTAAACTTGTAATGTGTGTGAAAAGTCTAAAATACTAAAATACGCTATTTGAAGGGGGCGTGGCCTAAATGCAAATGTCCGATTGGGATTTTAAATTTTCCGGACCCCTGGTTAAATGCACCCTTAATTATGGGCAATTAAATTCTTGGAAAATATATCTGTCGTATATAATCATTTCAGGCTGTCAGCATAAACCATGAAATTTATGATCTTTCAACTCCACTAATTTCCAATTTTGAGAGCGCCCTGGGCGCTTATTACGTTGAATACAGTATACAAAGCCACTAGAAACAACATCAAATGAAGAATCTGAATATGACACTCATTAAACATCGGCAAATATTCCACAGGAGATGAAGGAAGCCTACAGACAGATGTACCATTCTATAACCAGCTTATACCATGACAACTGTCTTCCTGGTGTGGCCCGTCAGCCAATCAGAACACATCAATATATATCAGGTTATGTGTCAGCCTTCAGCTGAAGCCTTTGCCACCAGAGACATGTTTGTGTTTACAATTGCTTCATCTTGTTACAGAAAGTGGGCCGAGAGAAAGATGGCGATAAATATGTCATGTTGAATACATCACACTGGCTTCCCCTGCGAGTCATGTCGTGATATCTTCCACCAATACCAGTTTTCTGGACTTAATCTATTTCCATACACCTCTTTTCTCACATTTTCAACATTGAGTGGACAGTTTAAATATTTCTGAAGCCAAAACAATTTAATTTGTTGCTGAAAATGTGTCAGGGTTGATTAAAGATATATTTTCTCAAAAGAATATGAGTGTATTGTTTCAAATATTTCAAAGACAAAACCATTTGATTTGTTGTTTAACAGCTTTTAATGTTTGATATTCAAAACATGCTGTCCAGATTGGCTATTTTTTTTATTAAACGCTTGAAAAAGCATAGAGGGGGACACCAAGCCATTCATTTTCAGAGAAAAAACGTTACGAAAAAAGGACTTATTTTGTTTACTGAAACTAAAAATGCTTGATTTCGTCGTTCGGAAACTTTGCAGACCTGTTCACCTACCAACCCCCAAAATGGAGATTTTTATCTGACATCAAACATTCGAACCACAAGGCAACCACAAGGCAACCACAAGGCAACCACAAGGCAACTTCAACGAGTGAGTGAGTGAGTATAGTTTTACGCCGCTTTTAGCAATATTCCAGGAATATCACGGCGTGTCAGCTTAATGTGGGAGGAAAGCCCCAAGTGATGCAGTTCTTAGACGTTTACCACTTCGGTGAAACCCACGGGCACGGGTATGGTGCTGACAAACCTAGAAACATAATCGGGCGAACAGGGATTCAAACCCACAATCATAGGTTTCTGGCGTGCCCAAGGGACGCAACTCTGCACAGCGAATCGCGACTCCTTAGACGACTGGGCCACCCGTGCCCATCAGTGAAATACAAGTCACCTCTACAATTTAGCCATAACATTAATTATAACTATAACAGCATGAATTGCGTCCAATTTGGAATTTTTATTTACATCTGCTGCAGGCTTGGGGCTGAATATCAGCCTCTGAGCAGGTTTAGATAAACTCTATAGTCCAATAAATCCCTGTTACTGGATTTCGTTCGGCTTGTCCCATTTCAAACAAGACCAAAATGAACTAATTCTGAATATCACTACATCCTTCTCCCAAAAAGCCATATAAACTTAAACATGTTGACTTTGTTCCACTATCCTATTTTCAAACAGAGAGATCAGTAAGCAGGGATCGATTTCGCTATATCCAAGCTGCACCAGTGCAGGAAAGATGTTGATAGTGCAGGTAAACTTCTTTTTAAGGTTGTTTACTGGATATCATGATGTGAAAAGCCATGCACAGATTTACCATAAATAAAATATTGGAGCACATTCTCAAGTTTCTGTTCTCTTTGAAAATACAGTGTTTCAATTTATGACAAAATGGTGCAGCCAATATTTTGGTGGTGCAACCTAATTTATTCACTTGGTTGCACCTTGTGCAGGTGGTAAAACAGAATGAAATCATACTCTGGTAAGTTAGCAAAATATTGGCTACAATGGTATTTATTCTTTTCAAGACAAAGCCAATTTATGTTGTTCTCCCTTCCTTTCTGAAAGAACTAATTCCATATGGAAACCTTTGCAAATCAAATGTAATGTCAATTTCCGACATATGGACACTGGAATGGTAAATCTGACAGCCGATCAATACTCACCGTAATGACACATAAGACAGTAGATATAAACATGAAGGAGAAATACAAAGCTGGGGTTTAATGCCTCATGGAACTGTATTTCAGTTATACGATGGTATACCCGTCCATTTAGTGTGAGAGGACAATGCAAACAAGTAATAATCATTTCCGCTTTGGTCAAAGTCACCAGTACAGGTATTTGGTGTTACTGAGTCATTTGGGATTCGAACCCATGACAAGCAGATCCTGGCAGCTAAGGGAAGTAAATGAACAAGTGAGTTTGTGAGTGAGTATGGTCTTGGGCTGCTTTTAGCAATATTCCAGTAATATCTTGGCTGGGGACACCCGAAATGGCCTTCAAACGTTGCACACATGTGGAGAATCAAACCCAGACCTTTGGCATGACAAGCAAACGCTGAAACCACTAGGCTACCCCATCACCCCACTGAGGGAAGTAACTCTGTATAACCTGTAACCTGCCTAATACCACTGAGACACCTCTGTCCACCAACCTACAATTAGTGAGTGAGTGAGTGAGTGAGTTTGGTTTTACGCCGCTTTTAGCAATATTCCAGCAATATCATGGCGGGGGACACCAGAAATGGGCTTCACACATTGTACCCATGTCGGGAATCGAACCCGGGTCTTCAGCGTGACGAGCAAACGCTTTAACCACTAGGCTACCCGACCGCCCCCAACCTACAAGGAGGATTGGGGGGTCGACATGAGAGAAAACTCACTGGTATATCATATTCCTCGGTCCAAATTCCTGTATGTTCGTGCGTTTGTTGGTTACTTCATGCCACAGTCATCAAGTCTCCCCACAAAGGATAGGCTGCTGGAGATCAGTTCTATCTCAGAATCCTCCCAGGGGTCACACATCTCCCTTATCCCCCCAAGGGATGAGGCACATTGCAACACCTACACAGTGATACATCAATTCTACATCATCGGAAATACACATCATGTCGCTATGATAAAGAATCGTGAGCAGGCCACAGAGCACTTCAGAACCTGAAGCCTGCTCATCTGTGCCTCAAGTGTTTTGTCTAATGGACACGAGGACGGTGAGGTGATAACAGAAAGCAAAGTAGCTTCAAACTGGCATCAGCTAGGTTTCATATTTTTGCAAAAAAATTGAAATATTTCTTGAAACATTGAGCACAGAAGCCCTCTTAAAGATGACATCTTGTGAAAGAAATATTGAAATCTTATGAATAAGAACAGCCTCTGTCATTCACTTCCTCATACGATCAGCCAACAAACAGGTCTTGAAACAACAAATATTCATCACTCTTTACCAGTATTTGTTACTCTCTTCTTTCAGAAAGACCCAGAAAAAAATAAGTGGAAACTCCCAAGCAAGATTTGTTTGTCTGTTTGTTTGTTGTTAAACGACGCACACAGGAATATTCAAGCTATATGATGGCAGTGTGTAAATAATCGAGTCTGGACCAGACAATCCTGTGATTGACATCATGAGCATCGATCCACGCAATTGGGATCTATGACATGCATCAACCAAGTCAGCGAGCCTGATCTCATTAGTCGCCTCTAACAACAAGCATAGTCGCCTATTAGGGCAAGTATGGGTTGCTGAAGACCTATTCTGCCCCGGATCTTCACGGGTCTCAGCAAGTAGACCATACTTTGGCAAGTCTGTGACAATCTAACAAAACATGCCTTTAACGAAATGGCATATAATGTCTGTCTGCGGGGCATATAATGTCCGTCTGCTGGGTATATAATGTCCGTCTGCTGGGTATATAATGTCTGTCTGCTGGGTACAAAATGTCCGTCTGCTGGGTATATAATGTCTGTCTGCTGGGTATATAATGTCTGTCTGCCAGGTATATAATGTCTGTCTGCTGGGTATATAATGTCCATCCGCTGGGTATATAATGTCTGTCTGCTGGGTATATAATGTCTGTCTGCCGGGTATATAATGTCTGTCTGCTGGGTATATAATGTCCGTCTGCTGGGTATATAATGTCCTTCTGGGTATATAATGTCCTTCTGGGTATATAATGTCCGTCTGCTGGGTATCTAATGTCCTTCTGGGTATATAATGTCCTTCTGGGCATATAATGTCCGTCTGCTGGGTATATAATGTCCTTCTGGGCATATAATGTCCATCTGCTGGGTATCTAATGTCCTTCTGGGTATATAATGTCCTTCTGGGTATATAATGTCCATCTGCTGGGTATATAATGTCCTTCTGGGTATATAATGTCCGTCTGCTGGGTATCTAATGTCCTTCTGGGTATATAATGTCCTTCTGGGCATATAATGTCCGTCTGCTGGGTATCTAATGTCCTTCTGGGTATATAATGTCCTTCTGGGCATATAATGTCCGTCTGCTGGGTATATAATGTCCTTCTGGGCATATAATGTCCGTCTGCTGGGTATCTAATGTCCTTCTGGGTATATAATGTCCTTCTGGGTATATAATGTCCGTCTGCTGGGTATCTAATGTCCTTCTGGGTATATAATGTCCTGCTGGGTATATAATGTCCGTCTGCTGGGTATATAATGTTCGTCTGCTGGGCATATAATGTTCGTCTGCTGGGTATATAATGTTCATCTGCTGGGTATATAATGTCCGTCTGCTGGGTATATAATGTCCATCCGCTGGGTATATAATGTCTGTCTGCTGGGTATATAATGTCTGTCTGCCGGGTATATAATGTCTGTCTGCTGGGTATATAATGTCCGTCTGGGTATATAATGTCCGTCTGCTGGGTATATAATGTCCTTCTGCTGTGTATGTAATGTCCGTCTGCTGGGTATATAATGTCCGTCTGCTGGGTATATAATGTCCTTCTGGGTATATAACCGTCCTTCTGCTTGGTATATAATCTTTGTCTACTGGCATCAATGTCAATCTGATGAACAAGTAATGTCTATCTGCCAGTCATTAATAGTCGTTGGTCATCCCATCCGACAACACATCTAACACTGGCCAGACATATCTGACACCGAGACCACAAAATAGCCAAGTCGCCACAGCCAGGACAGTGATAGGACTACAGCGGTCAGATACTTCGGTCCGAGTCATCAATATCATCTCAGCTGGAGTGTCCGAGGAGCAACAACAACAACCACTTCTTGATAAAAGCCACAGCTGGCCACCAAAACAGTAGGTTCAACCTATTAATTAACACTGCATCACTCTGAGTGGACATTTTGTGATGAATAAAATGTCTTTGAATGTGTAACATGCAAGAACTTACTTGCCATCACACAGATCATATACATATGCACTACACAGAATTCATTATTTAACAAATCCGGTTATGAATGTATGGTATGCAAGAATCATAATTTACTTGCAAAAATCAAATAAGGGTTACCATGGTTACAGATTATGGGCATCACAGTGAAACACTCTTAATCTGTCTACAATACTGACACACTTTGAAAACACATATTCAGTTTTTGGTAATATTTGGGGAAATGGCAACAAAAATCAAATAAGATTGTTCTGAGTATTTTGGCATGAGATAATTAAACACAACAATGAGGTCATATGGGTTCAAATCAAGGGTCCGGTAACGGTCATATGCGCCAGACATGTCCGATTGGGAATCTCAAATGTCTGATTTAAAATATTGCTTACCGGACATAAATATTTCTGTCTTGACATTTTAAAAAACAAACAACGCTATCTTTGGGGTCCAAACAACTGATGAGCGTTATCGTATCCCTTCAACGACTTCAGGTGAATAAACAGGCATAACAAACTTGGTCAATAAAAGTATGAAATTTGATATAAAACATCACTAGACATGATGATTTTACCATTTAAAATGTATTTCCTGCTCTCAAAGGCATTGTTTTATATGCAGAAATTAGATTACCGTGTGTCTTTTCTCGTAAACTAAGCCGGAAATAGCAATCAGCTTTGATTTGAACTTCAAATCTCATTTGATGTGTTAGGAGGTGGACTTGAGCACAAAACCCCATCTTTCCTGATATTGAATTAAAGCTGGTTATATGTTTTAACTGTGTTTCAGTATAATATTCCTCAACATCTATCTTGTTGGGAACCTCATTTTACACGGCCAAAAGACCATCAACACATTCCCGTGAAAATTGTTATTCCTAAATATTTCACTGTGAACGCCCCCTTCAGAATAACCATGATAACAAACTTAACTGTTTATATAATATCTTCAAGAAATGATACCTAAATATCCTTTAGGAATCCAAATTATCCTGGTTTATATTCAAAAACCTTCTTCAAGTCTTTAAGGGATCTTAAGTTTTGAAAAATGCTTAGAAATGCCAACTACCCAGAACTTTGTGTAACAGTGTACGGATACCGGTAATCCCACACTAAGATCCTTGAAGAATATTTTTTCTGGTCAAATGATTAAACATAGGATTTCTTTAGACTAAATATCTGGTGTTCTGTATTCTGACAGCAAGGTTGTATGTGACTATGAAGGCTGTCATCTACCAGCCCTTATTTCAGCCCTTATTTCAGCCCTTACATAACAGGGCCTGATTCAGCTATATAAAACATGCACCAGTGCAACCTATTTTTGAAACATGCAACTTAATATTTATGTCTACATGTACCATGTGAATGTCAAAATATTTCAAATGTCAGTGTCAAAAATGTCTGACTTACCCTCACTCGTCCACACAAAATCTATCTTTGAACACACTCAATACTATTAAAGTCACATCACTGATCCAACCTGTCAAGACCCCGGGGTAGAACAGGTCTTAAGCAACCCATGCTTGTCGTAAAAGGCAACTATGCTTGCGGTAAGAGGCAACTAATGGGATCGGGTGGTCAGGCTCGCTGACTTGGTTGATGCACGTCATCGAATCTCAATTGCGTGGATCGATGCTCATGATGTCAATCACTGGATTGTCTGGTCCAGACTCGATTATTTACAGGCTGCCGGAATATTGCTGAGTGCGGCGTTAATCAACATACAAACAAAACATCACTAATCCCTGTGATACGTATAATTTGTCATGTTTTCTTAGGCTTGACATCATCAAACTGTGGGTACTTCAAGATTATGTGCAAATGTTCTATTTATATTTTACAGCAAAGCATCATTATCCATGTGACACTGGCACCAGGCCAGCCTATGTTTCAACTTTCATAAATATATGGGACCAACCTGGTTTTATTTGGAGACACTTGGTTTTCATGTCTCACCCTGTCAATCACATGCATGCGTTAATGAGTAACAAGACCCTTAACAAATCACTGTATTACCCAGTAATAGTGAGTAAGTGGGCTTAATTCTGCTTTGAAAAGTATTTCCGTTATATCACAGCATGTCAGCTTGATGTGGGTGGAAAGCCTAAAAGTGACACAGGTCGTGGATGTTTACCACTTGAAACCCACGATCATCCACCAGAAGCAATCCTGTGAGTTACCATAAAGGCATGATAGAGCTGCCTCAGACAGGCCTTGTTCCTGGTCCTTGATGAAGAGAAAAACACATTTCAAAGAGTAATCGATGAGAAAGTGATGGAAGCCCCAGGGAGGCCAGGCTCTTCTGACTCATGGATGATAGACACCAGCAGTAGCCTACAGCTCTACCCTGCAGAGTCGCCTCCCCTTATGGCTGTATAAGTGTAGAGCCTGCAGAGTCATCTCCCCTTGGTGAAAGGTGACCGTGTACCATGTACTGCTGGTTCTACATCACAGTGACAAGGTAACTGAGAAAGGCGACAACTCGACTAAATATCATCACACCATGTACTGCTGGTTCCACATCACAGTGACAAGGTAACTGAGAAAGGCGACAACTCGACTAAATATCATCATACCATGTACTGCTGGTTCTACATCACAGTGACAAGGTAACTGAGAAAGGCGACAACTCGACTAAATATCATCATACCATGTACTGCTGGTTCTACATCACAGTGACAAGGTAACTGAGAAAGGCGACAACTCGACTAAATATCATCACACCATGTACTGCTGGTTCTATATCACAGTGACAAGGTAACCGAGAAAGGCGACAACTCGACTAAATATCATCGCACCATGTACTGCTGGTTCTACATCACAGTGACAAGGTAACTGAGAAAGGCGACAACTCGACTAAATATCATCATACCATGTACTGCTGGTTCTACATCACAGTGACAAGGTAACTGAGAAAGGCGACAACTCGACTAAATATCATCATACCATGTACTGCTGGTTCTACATCACAGTGACAAGGTAACTGAGAAAGGCGACAACTCGACTAAATATCATCACACCATGTACTGCTGGTTCTATATCACAGTGACAAGGTAACCGAGAAAGGCGACAACTCGACTAAATATCATCGCACCATGTACTGCTGGTTCTACATCACAGTGACAAGGTAACCGAGAAAGGCGACAACTCGACTAAATATCATCACACCATGTACAGCTGGTTCTACATCACAGTGACAAGGTAACTGAGAAAGGCGACAACTCGACTAAATATCATCACACCATGTACTGCTGGTTCTACATCACAGTGACAAGGTAACTGAGAAAGGCGACAACTTGACTACACATTTACAAGTGTGTTCATGATATAGCATTTTACGTGAATGTAAAATATTTAATTTAATTCAAGCAATAATTTCCTTATCATCCTTATGGTAGTGGTATTATTTGGTTGAAAACATATCTCCAAATGATTTAGTGATGACATGTTTTGTTTCATGTTTACTATGCTTCAAAAAAAGGGAGTGGGGGTGTATAAGTGTAGGGCCTGAAGAGTCATCTCCCCTTGGTGAAAGGTGACCGCCTGGGGAGGCATTCTTCAAGATCCTGATACTGCTGCTTCCATTTTCCAGTTGCTCATCACACCATGTACAGCTGGTTCTACATCACAGTGACAAGGTAACTGGGGTGGGTGGTGGTGGGTGCTCACCC
The DNA here is from genome assembly GCF_023055435.1 of Haliotis rufescens. NCBI lineage: Eukaryota > Metazoa > Mollusca > Gastropoda > Lepetellida > Haliotidae > Haliotis > Haliotis rufescens. The sequence goes on along the minus strand of NW_025964383.1, from coordinate 38,913,969 downwards.
CTGCAGTCCCTTGTGGATCCTCATACAGTGAAGTTAAATGTAGAAAATAATATTGTTAAATGTAGAAAATAATATTGTCACCAATGTTCCAGCTATATTCAGGAGGCCTTTATATAATTAAATCTAGGTGAGGTGAGGTGAGGTGAGGTGAGGTGAGGTGAGGTGAGGTGAGGTGAGGTGAAATGAGGTTTAATGCCACGTTCATGAGTAGTGAACTTATATAGTGACGTGCGTGTATGTGTGCGTGTGTTTGTGTGGCTGCTTGTACTAGTCCGGACTGATGCCAATTTATAGTGCTAGCCCACTGAGATACCATGCCGCAGTTTAACATGGATACCCCACTCAGACACAGAATACTGACTCCGAAACAAGCATTCCTTGTTATAGCCCCTTAATGCCGAGCGCCAAACCAACTTTTAATGTCTTTTGTTATGACACGTCCCGAAATGGAACCCCGTATCTTCCACTCTCTGGGCGGTCTACCACTAGACCACAGAGGCAGTCAAATCTAGGACAGGAAAACTGGTGGTTGATAACATGATCAACAACCTCTGATGTCAGGGTACAATGGGTCAATCAGAGATGAAACAACTGAACCTTAGTTAGTTAGTGCTTCTGACAACCAGGGGGTGCTGGGAACAAGTTATTAAAATCGGTGTTCCAACTGGCATATATTTTGTCAGGTGAGCTAAAAGTATTCCAAATCATTAGGTGCTCAAACTGGTATAGAGAGTCAAAGCCCATTGTTTCCAACTCCTGGAGACCAGAGAAATATTGTGATTCATCCAGAGTTTGACACATACGCCTTGACCTTATTACTGTCTGACCTAGCCATCAGACTATACATTGTCATATAGCTGGAGTACTGATGAGGAGGTCATTAAACAACAAACAAATCAGATAACAGAGAGCAAATGTACCACATCGTGTATATATTTCCTGTTTGTGATGCTTAACGCTGTATTGTGAGTCTATTATAAGTCCCAGACAAATTCTGCAGTAAAATTATCAAAATTCTGCCGCTAAAATTGCACAATTCTGCATTAAATTCTGCAGTAAAAACATAAGTTTTTCTCCCTCCAAAATCAAAACAAACTTATTTTTTTCCCTTAAAGATATTAATCTCTTGCGATTAGACATTTCAAGACATAAATTTATGCATGTCACTGATATTTATTTGAGGTTAGATGTGAACATAGTTTATCTAGTCATAATAAAGCAATGATGTTTTGAAGTGAGAATTATTTATTTCAAAAATGTTTTATTGCAGGATTCATATTTTGTATGTTTGGGCATAATTCGAGTGCAAAATTTGATTAGATAGCTTGAAAAAAATGAAAATTAGTGTATTGATGCATATACGGATTCCATGATTTTCTGCAATTCTGCGGAAAGTTACATTTTCTGCAAATATTTCCACGATCATGGACTCGCCGAATTCTTCTTGGACTGCATAATACTTGGTACAAAGTCAAACCTGTGCTAAGTTAGGATTTTCACAAACTTAGGTTCCAATTTAGACATCAGGAATTCAACACAACCAGTGCGATACATGTGGGATAAAATAGTGAGAACTATAGTTTGAGTTTGCCAGGACCAAGCTGTGAGTTCAGCACAACCAGGGAATCAATAGATCTGAGCCAGAGACAATGAGGTTTGACTGTATTTGAAACATGACCTAAACAGTAAGTTTTCCGCTGCCTTGTGGAAAGATGCCTAAATTGAAATATATTATATTATGTGACCTAATTGTCAAGTATTCGTCATAATAATGATTTGGTTACATGTGTAAAGAGAGCTGAAAGTCCCATATTCTAAATTCTTAAAGTTAGGCTCTCCAACTGGTAGAAATTTCATCAGGCGAGCTACGAGTCTAACCATCAGAGGTAGGTTGAGTTGACACCCAGGTGAGCTACACTAATAGTGTTCTAACCCATTATGGCATCCAGTTCCTGCCTGGCTCAACAACAAGCAAATGTCAGTCCCTAGATGAGCTCAGCGAAATGTGCTACATTATTGATAGCCCTGGGCACCAACATCGTTATGCAACCTGTCAAAGTTTGGCCAAAATAAATTCACACAAGAAAACCTGTTACCCAAAGCATCACGAGAAGACAAATGTTTCTCGCCACTTAAGTAAGTCTCTGCAGCAACATCACCTGTTTTGATGATATTGCTCGAACAAAAACATGGAGAAATTCCCATTTCATAATGACAACATGCAAAGTTATACAACCTTTTTCTAACCAAAACCCAAAGAGTAGTGTGTTTTTACTTATATCAATATTGATTGCTTCAGCCTAGAGGGATGACATTACAGGACTTTCAAAGTAAGGACAATGTGGTTGGCAAATATATATTTTTTTGTTAGTATGATATTTATTTCCGAAAACTGATCTTCTAGACATTTTTGCACTTTAAAGTTTTCTATGTTTCTTGGAAAAACATTGCAACTCTTTTTTACGCAAAGAAAGATTAAACTTGTTTCAGTGCAGGAGTACTGCTGTGAACAACCATATTGTCCTGCTGTAAACGACTATATTGTCCTGCTGTAAACGACTATATTGTCCTGCTGTAAACGACTATATTGTCCTGCTGTCAACAACCATATTGTCCTGCTGTCAACAACCATATTGTCCTGCTGTAAACGACTTTATTGTCCTGCTGTAAACGACTATATTGTCCTGCTGTAAACGACTAAATTGTCCTGCTGTAAACGACTAAATTGTCCTGCTGTAAACGACTATATTGTCCTGCTGTAAACGACTATATTGTCCTGCTGTAAACGACTAAATTGTCCTGCTGTAAACGACTAAATTGTCCTGCTGTAAACGACTAAATTGTCCTGCTGTAAACGACTATATTGTCCTGCTGTAAACGACTATATTGTCCTGCTGTAAACGACTAAATTGTCCTGCTGTCAACAACCATATTGTCCTGCTGTAAACGACTATATTGTCCTGCTGTAAACGACTATATTGTCCTGCTGTAAACGACTATATTGTCCTGCTGTAAACGGCTAAATTGTCCTGCTGTGAACAACCATATTGTCCTGCTGTGAACAACCATATTGTCCTGCTGTAAACGAATATATTGTCCTTCTGTAAACGGCTAAATTGTCCTGTTGTAAACGACTAAATTGTCCTGCTGTCAACAACCATATTGTCCTGCTGTCAACAACCATATTGTCCTGCTGTGAACAACTAAATGGTCCGGCTGTGAACAACTAAATGGTCCGGCTGTGAACAACCATATTGTCCTGCTGTGAACAACTAAATGGTCCGGCTGTGAACAACCATATTGTCCTGCTGTGAACAACTAAATGGTCCGGCTGTGAACAACTAAATTGTCCGGCTGTGAACAACTAAATTGTCCTGCTGTGAACAGCCATATTGTCCTGCTGTGAATGGCCATATTGTCCTGCTGTGAACAGCCATATTGTCCTGATGTGAACAACCATATTGTCCTGCTGTTAACTAAATTGTCCTGCTGTGAATAGCCACACGCCTGCTGTTAACAACTAAATTGCCCTGATGTGAGCAACTGCATTGTCCTTCTGTGACATATCAGAAGACATATCTATATATTACCCATTGACATCATCTATATATTACCCACCGACATCATATATATATTACCCATTGACATTATCTATATATTACCCATTGACATTATCTATATATTACCCATTGACATTATCTATATATTACCCATTGACATCTATATATTACCCACTGACATCATATATATATATTACCCATTGACATTATCTATATATTACCCATTGACATCTATATAATACCCACTGACATCATATATATATTACCCATTGACATTATCTATATATTACCCACTGACATAAGAATAGGTCTTCAGCAACCCATGCTTGCCGTTAAAGGTGACTATGCATGTCGTAAAAGGCGACTAACAGGATCGGGTGGTCAGGCTCGCTGATTTGGTTGATGCATGTCATTGATCCCAATTACGTGGATCGATGCTCATGATGTCAATCACTGGACTGTCTGGTCCAGACTCGATTATTTACAGACCACCGTCATATAGCTGTAATACTGCTGAGTGCGGCGTTAAACAACCAACCAACCAACCAAACCAAAATCTATATATTACCCATTGATGTTATCTACCCACATATAACCTATTCCATAACACCATTCACCGATATATATATTAATAACCACATACTTACATAGAGGAGTTCCTGCAGACACAGTGCTCGGAGGGTGTTCCACAAATTCACGTCAACTGATGCAATTTCCCCCAGTTAAGCATGGGCTCACTTCAACCATCACATCAAGACAAGGCCAGCTAATAGGGTCAACACACACGAAAGACTCAGAAAGGGAGATAATCCTATTTAGGCATAACAAGCTCCATTGAGCCCTGTAATATCACAGAAAGCCTCATTTGACGAAATAGTGTTGCCATGGTTACAATCAAATTAGAAGCTAAAGTTGTCAATTACATTTCTCTTCAACTTTAACATTTGAACACAGTACCTGATGTGTGAATTACATTAGAGACATAAAACTGAAGTTGCCACCGGAATGTTGCATTTTCATCAACCTATCATATTCCGTGCTGACTGAAACTGCAACAAGTGTGGCTTCTACATTCTGCAAAAATGTGCTGCATGTGTTAATCAGATATGTTCTACCAATCTACTCACTGATGTGACGATTTGAGTCTTAATCTATTTATTCATCCTCTTAATTAAACCCAATTTTGCCTGATTGACCATACCCCTGGTCAGCTTAGGGTTTTATGCGACGAAGAAATGTGCGTCTATGTATAGAATGTACAAATGTATAGAATGGATGCAGAAAACTATACACATTGCTTCCAGAGGAACACACAACAATATTCATTGCAACAAATCCAAGACAAGACATATAAAGTTCCTGTAATTAAAGTAATTATTTAATCTTACAGTACAGTACACCATTTCATTACGTTACGGGTCCATTGTATTTCCTTAAAGGATCCTTGAAACAAGTAATTTGGGGTCCTGTGGACCCCTAGTTTTGTAGGTCAAGGTCAACCCCTGTCAGTGATTTCCCCAAAGTAGTATACCTCCATGTTCAAGGTCACACAGTTACAGGGGCGGTCGGGTAGCCTAGTGGTTAAAGCTTAAGCTCGTCACGCCGAAGACCCGGGTTCGATTCCCGACATGGGTACAATGTGTGAAGCCCATTTTTGGTGTCCCCCGCCGTGATATTGCTGGAATAATGCTAAAAGCGGCGTAAAACCATACTCACTCACTCACTCACAAAGTTACAAAAGTTATAATTCTGTTGAACTCATTCACTTCACCATGTTCACCTCAATTACATGATACCATCATACAATTATTTCACCTGGACTCTTTGGTTCACAGTGCTGACTGTATTTCTGTGTAATAAATATTAAATATTAGGCATAACAAAAAAATCCACAGCACTGTAGCTCACCTGGATATGTAATCAACAGTATCAATTGTCAACAAAGACAGCATCTTAATAAAAGGTGCTGTGAGCGTCGCTATTCAAATATTTCTATAAATACCAAAAGTATAACCACATGAAACAAGTATCTAAATTTCCACAATGTTTCCAAATCTTTAAGAATGAAGGTACTAAAGTAATCATGGAAAAAAATTGATTGTTTGTATGCTTATTTTTTGTTTAACGCCGCACTCAGTATGATCCCAGCTATATGACATCGGTCTGTAAAAATCAAGTCTGAACCAGACAATCCAGTGATTGATATCATGACCATTGATCCACGCAATTGGGATACAATGACACCTGACCACCCGACTCGATCGGAAATTAGTTGACTAGATTTTGTCCTCTTATTGCAAGACAGGAGCTAAATCATGATCATATCGTGAAATCAACCATATAACACTAGCCCTAACTCGGGAATGATTATTGTGTACTGCAAGATGATAAGAGTGAGTGAGTTGGGTTAAACGCCGCTTTTAACATTATTCCAGTTATATCACGGCGTGTCAGCTTAATGTGGGAGGAAAGCCCGAAGTGACGCAGGTCTAAGACGTTTACCACTTCCGTGAAACCCACGAGCACGGGTATGGTGCTGACAAACCTAGAAACATAATTGGGGCGAACCGGGATTCGAACCCACAATCATAGATTTCTGGCGTGCCAAAGGGATGCAACTCTGCACAGCGAATCGCGGCGCCTTAGACGACTGGGCCACCCGTGCCCCACAAGATGATAAGAAAACACTTTGACAGGAGCAGCCGGTCCACACTAGATTTTATAACTCCAATGTTTTCTAAGTCCCCATGTAGTAAATTTGAAAACACTATAATATATGCAATGGCCTTGGGTCAATGGAAAATCGTTAAAAAAAAAAATAGCTACGTGATCACACAGAACAATGAAGAACAAAGCGTGGTTTATTTCACAATAAAACATTGTTCTGTCATGACGTTATTTCTGGAGATTCAAACATGCGCTCATAACTTTATGGCGACGTAAATTGGACAATGCTATTTTTTAAAGGGAAGTGTCTAATGAGTTGTTCCCTATAGATGTAGCTAGCCAATGTACATAAACATAATGGCCAACGATCACATCAAAAATTGCAGAGATATGACAATTCCATTTGGGGAGGAAAAGGTACAGATAACATGGATAATTGACGTGAAAATTGTGAAAATATCCGGGAAATACCAGACTTAACCCTCCAGTTCATAAAATGGACTTGTCCGACATTGCAGAGGTCGGATTGTGTTCAGGAAGTCATCAATATTTAAATACGGGTAAATAATTTTAAACCTTGTACATTTAATTAACATCCTGAAAGAGGCTGTACTTAACACTGATATCATGGATATCTCATATAAGAAATAGACGACTCGTGGTCGTTGTTTTCTTAAATACACAAAATAGCAATAGACACCAAGACAGTCCAGTTATGTATCATACCACATGACATTTTACTTAGAAAACATTTGAACATGTGTTACATACTCTACACAATTCAAACAAACGGTGGCATAACATTCCCTCCTTGACATGGTTCTCAAAGCTGACATTTGTACAACTATATACATTGTATAGGATTACATCTGTTTCATCAAAGAAAAGGTAGACCACGTGTCCTTTATATCAGATTACATCAGAACTTGCAAGGCTCTTGGTTGCCAGACAAACAGGTGTATGGCATTGTCATTAAAACAAAAAAGTAGGGACGGTCACAAAGCAGTAAAGGGAGATAAAAATAGATAGTTTTGATACTGGGGTCATTAAAAGGGCAGTATATAGTCCTCCAAATATTGAAACTGTTTAGATTGAATTTAAAGATGCTTTTAACATGACCACTATTACAAGAGTACTTGCCTGTTAATGGAATTGGGGTTTAGCGTGGTGACAAATAGACAGCCTAGGGAACGGTATTCCATCCTCACTATGAGGTTAACCTCTCTCTGTACTGTCCAAGCCTCCGTGGCCTAGTGATAGAGTGCCCACCCGGAGAGCGGAAGGTCCGGGGTTCGATCCCTCGCCGCATCATACTAAAAGACGTTAAAGATGGTACTTATTGTTACCCTGCCTGGGGCTTGGCATTAAGGGGCTAAAACAAGGACTTGTGGGCTCGGAGTCAGTATACTGTGTTTGGGGAGGTTCTCATGTTTAACTGCAGCATGGTATCTCAGTGGGCTTGCACTATAAAATCAGCAGTATTCCGACTGGCACAAGCAGACACACAGACACACACACAGACACACAGACAGACAGACACACACACACACACACACATGTGCATGCATGTCACCATATAAGTGCAAAAATCTTGGACACGATGTCAAACACCAAAGAATGGGGTCTACTTTAATACCCACATCCGACCAGCCCATCCCCCATCCCGCAAAACGTGTTGCAGGGGGATAACAACGTGAATGCTGAAATTTACAGCATTGTTTTCTTTTTTATGGTCCTACTATGAATTCTTGATTGCAGTGATATCCACTGTCCTATCACAGCACAATGTTACTAAAATGTTCACGTGGATTCCAAATATCATGTGCCTTTGCTCTATTGTCAGGTGCTGCACATACACCAAAACTAGGTGTAAAATGAACAAACATATTTCATATTACCATTATCTACTGGGCCTGTAAACCCATGGGGATCCCAGATACTTGTAGACGCAAATGAATGTTTTAGGTGGTCAGGCTGACTTGGTTGATGTCATCATATCCCAATTACATAGATGGATGCTCATGATGTCAATCATGGGACTGTCTGGACCAATTCGATTATTTACAGACTACCACCATAACGTTGGAATCTTGCTGTGTGTCAATTCCTTATTATATATATTTCTGTCATCCAGTTATTTCAACACACACAGCCATTATGCCGTGCCATCTTTATAAATACCTTACACCACCTAGTTACCATGGAAACATTCACTGATGTATTTTGTGCTTATTCAACATCACCTGAATAACTACAATGATATACGACTGCAAGACATAAAACTCACAATAACCGAGGAGAAATCTCATCATGAGATCACACAGGTTGCACTGACTGTGATTGATCTACATAGGACACAGAAAATAGCAATGTTGCAGAGAAATAAGCTCATTTATCACCTTTGGTTTCTTATTGCAAAGCATGAGTCCACATGAGACGTAGAGTGAACGGTGTTGTATTTCCCAATACTCCAGCCAGGGTTTGATTCCAGCCATAGGACAGCATTATGAAAAAAAATGAATCCGGACCAGACAATACTGTGATTGACATCATGATCATCATTCTACGCAATTAGGATACGATGACATGCATCAACCAAGTCAGCGAGTCTGACCACCCGATCCCATTAGTAGCCTATACGACAAGCATAGTTGCCTTTTACGGCAAGCATGGGTTGCTGAAGACCTATTCTACCCCGGGTCTTCACGGTTTCCAGAAAGGGGACACTGGTCATGGGCTTCACACAGTGTACGTGTATGGGACATGTAAACCAGGTCTTCTGACACGGACTAGCCAGCACCTTGTCCACATGGCTACCTCGTTTAACGCACTTAGTGCAGCAAGGTTGTTTGTCTTGTAATGTACATGACTCACATACCATGACTCACAAACCATGACACATGACTCACATACCATGACTCACAAACCATGACACATGACTCACATACCATGACTCACAAACCATGACACATGACTCACATACCATGACTCACAAACCATGACACATGACTCACATACCATGACACATGACTCACATACCATGACTCACAAACCATGACACATGACTCACATACCATGACTCACAAACCATGACACATGACTCACATACCATGACTCACAAACCATGACACATGACTCACATACCATGATTCACAAACTATGACACATTACTCACAAACCATGACTCACAAACCATGAAACATGACTCACTTACCATGACTCACAAACCTAGAACCATGACTCACATACCATGACTTATAAACTATGATACATGACTCACATACCATGACACATGACTCACATACCATGATTCACAAACTATGACACATGACTCACATACCATGATTCACAAACTATGACACATGACTCACATACCATGATTCACAAACTATGACACATTACTCACAAACCATGACTCACAAACCATGAAACATGACTCACTTACCATGACTCACAAACCTAGAACCATGACTCACATACCATGACTTATAAACTATGATACATGACTCACATACCATGACACATGACTCACATACCATGATTCACAAACTATGACACATGACTCACATACCATGATTCACAAACTATGACACATGACTCACATACCATGATTCACAAACTATGACACATGACTCACATACCATGACTCACAAACCATGAAACATGACTCACTTACCATGACTCACAAACCTAGACACATGACTCACATACCATGACCTACAAAGCATGACACCTGATCCGAATACCATCACACCCAACTTAAATACGACACATGACATACAAAACATAACTTAATACCATGACACATGACACACAAACCACGACACACACTTCACAAAACATGACATGACTACTACTTCCAACTCACCAATACCAGTCACGTTCGTCTGAAAGCCAATACCACAATGCAACAACTCTAAATGAACTCCAGGTAATGCTTGTCAGAATCCTGCCCTCCCACAGCATCTCGATCAGAAAAACACGAACGGAAACGGTAGCTCTGCCGAGTCAATCAGATGACAACTTTAATCTTCCAGCTGACTTCGCACGCTGCTCCACTTGGGTACAGATGCGATCGTATGGAGGGTTTTTCCCTATCAATATCCATACACAATCACCCGACAGCATCAACCAAACTCTTCAGCGCTTCCAGGAAATGCCACTAGGCTTAGAGCAGTCTGTAGGACAGTCTCATTAAGCCAGGGCTATAGGGTCTAAAGGCACATCACCGCATTGACCCAATTCCAGACAAGTATTACTCTTATCTTACGGACTTATGATTCAGGTTTGAGTTGAGAGCTGATATAGTTGTCTTTATTGGATAATTGAGATATTATAACTGTTTCTTTGAGATATCAAATAGAGCTGAATTAGACATTGTGTCAGTAGGAGTAGTGGCAGTGGTAGGGGTAGTTGTAGTGGTGGCTGATGTTGAAGTGGTGGTGGTTGTAGTTGTGATGGCAGTAGTAGTGGTTGTAGTCGTGATGGCAGTAGTAGAGGTTGTAGTTGTGATAGTGGTAGTTGTAGTGGTGGCAGGTGTTGTAGTAGTGGCTGTGGTAGATGTAGTGTTGCAGTTGTTGAAGTGGTCATGGTAGGGATTGTTGTAGCGGTAGCAGTAGCAGTAGCAGTAGTAGTAGTAGTAGTACATGTAGTAGTAGTAGTAGAAGTAGTAGTAGTAGTAGATAGTGGTGGTACCCGTAGTGGTAGTTGCCGTAGTGGTGGTAGAAGTGAAAGGAAAGGTACAACAGTGGCAGTAGAGGCCAAAGTAATAGCAGCTGCATCCTAATTTTCATCATCATCATTATCATCATCGTCATCATCATCATCATTAGCGACATCAACAAAATCACTGTGTACTTTAGGATACAGCAGATCCTATTGCCCAAGACAATGAAACAATCCAGGCATGTTACAACCTCCTATCCTTGTTTGTTTGTTTGTTTGTTTTGTTTTCAGTGATGCAGTACTCAACAAGATGACATCAGCCAGTAAATAACCAAGTCTAGACCAGACAATCCAATGATTGACATCATGTGCATCGATACACATAATTGCGATACACTGACATGCATCAACCAAGTCAGCGAGCCTGACCACCCAATCCATTTAGTGACTCTTTACGACAAGCATCCGAAGTGCATGTTTGTCTAAGCCACAAATCTAGAGCTACATCACAGTAACCAGTAAACGTGGGAAATAACTAAATTTAGACAGAATATAATTTCCAACCCAGACCAAAACCAAAACCCAAACCCAAGTTGTCTGGGAAGTGAACAGACTGCCTACTGGGCCCCTGAGGACATGATGGCTGAGTGAGTGAGTGAGTTGGGTTTAACACGGCTTTTTACATTATTCCAGTCATATCACGGCGTGTCAGTTTAATGTGAGAGGAAAGCCCGAAGGTCTTAGATGTTTACCACTTCGGTGAAACCCACAAGCACAGGTATGGTGCTGACAAACCTAGAAACATAATCGGGGTGAACCGGAATTCGAACCCACAATCATAGCTTTCTGGCGTGTCAAGGGGACGCAACTCTGCACAGCGAATCGTGGCGCCTTAGACGACTGGGCCACCCGTGCCCCTCTTACGACATGATGGCTGACTGTTCCCACACAGTCAGACAAGTGATTCCAGCATGCTCATTATGCTAGCCCTCTTCCCTGCTCCTGTCTCAATACAAATGTCCAATGTGTGCCCAAAAGAGAAATCAATTCTGATTGCTTCAAGCTTCCTTCATTTTCCAATTTATCTCCTCCCAACTTCCTATCATTTGTTGCTTAATTAGCTTTTTATTATCAAACCTGACAAAAAACATGTGGAGAAATAGGTTTATGAAGGGAGGAAAACTTTCCCAATAATTCTATTTGAATCATGTCCGATTATGCAATGGTAGACCTGAACAACTAAAAAAAGAAACATGGCCAGAAAATGGTTTATGAGGTGAAGAGAAATTGGGTTTAATGTTGCATTCAAGATTAATGCACTTACATAACAACCTGCATGTACGTGTGTGGCGGCTTGTCCAAGTGCAGACGAACACTGGTTTTTGTAGTGCTAGCCCACTGAGACACCAGTTAACACTCCACTTGGATACAGTATGTTCGCTCCGAGCCGACCAATCCTTGTTTTATCCCCTTACTGCCGAGCGCCAGGCAGGGTAACAACAAGTACCAGCCTTTTGGTATGACAAGGACGGGGTTTAAACCACTGACCTGCTCTCGGGGCAGACACTTCAGCAATTACAGGGCTTGATTTAACTGCTGGCTTGTTGGCTCAGGGCCTGTTAAAATTACAAAGGGCTTGCTGAAATGTAAAGTAGACGGCCTGTCTGGCTAGTCAAAATTTCACCCCTTCTCCGCGTATGCTTACTTTTTTTAATGGGACGACACTCATGAATCATGTAATTTTGATGAGAAAATATTTAAGAGGGATGAGGTCTTGTGAATGGTTAACTCAAAGAAAGATATATGTCGATCATCTCGGTAGAAGGACCACCGGCTGGCATTTTGTAATATATTTATTAGCTCATAAATTACCATGATATGAGGCAAAGGGAAGCCAAGAATTAATCTAAAAGTGCAGGAAAAGGCATTTCAGTTGAGGAATTCTAAAATTTTCAGAGCCCTGCTAGGTTGCTACGCTTTGTGGCCTGTTACTTAAAGAAGGGCCATAGGCCTGTTACTTAAGAAGGGCCAGTAATTATTAAAAGGATCAAGCCCTTCTGGCTCCATACAAATTCGTTGTAAAATTTACCCCTGCATTAGACCATGGAGGCAGTAAAATGGTTTATGAAGATATGAGATATCTGTCTTACACCACTGTCAGCATCATACCATCTACTTCAAGGCAAACCCATGAAGATCCAGGGTAAAATAGGTCTTCAGCAACCCATGCTTGCCGTAAAAGGTGACTATGCTTGTCGTAAAAGACGACTAACGGGATCGGGTGGTCAGGCTTGCTGACTTGGTTGATGCATGCCATCGATCCCAATTGCATGGATATATGCTCATGATGTCAATCACTGGATTGTCTGGTCCAGACTTGATTATTTACAGACCGCCGTCATATAGCCGGAATATTGCTGAGTGCGGCGTTAAACAACAAACTACCAAGAACACTGAAAATAATCAAATCTCATTAATATCGGATGTTTTACTCCATTATGATACCTCTCTGTGTGAAGATCTCACGACATGTCCGTAGGAGGTCAGGTCAGGAGACTTTTTTTATCAGCCATGGAGGCTTCTAAATTTTGGGTACCAGTGAGTGAAGCAATCGAAACATTATATCTGATTTCTGGATCTCAAACGAAACCAACTTCCAAAAGAAGAAAGTATAGTGGCACCAATATATTGTTGTGGCTATTTCATACACCCCATTATTTCTCAGCCATAGCATCTACTACCAAAATGGAATACCATCGAAGGAATATTGATTTTGTGGATTTTCATTTGCACAAATACAAATTTCCAAATTGAGGTGGTAAAAATATGAAGGCGAATCATTTAGAAATCTGACAGCTGATTGGCTCAATAACAACTAGTCTTCTTTTAAATTGGATGTGACTATCAATGGAGGTCTCCTCAAATCTTAACGCACAGAATGTATGATGGCAGTGGCGCTTTTTGTCAGGGATAGGTCTTACCTCACAACTATATGGATAGATTGGCAGTGAAGAGGACGTCTGTTGAAAATTTAAATAAAATTATAGTGTGATTGACAATGAAAACAGGAATTTATGGCAATGATGTAATAGAGCTACCGTATTCGACATAATAAGCGCCCAGGGCGCTCTCAAAATTACAAATAGGGGGCTCTTATTAGAATATTATTTTGGTGAAAAACAACAGAGTTGAAAGATCGTAAATTTCGTGGTTTATGTTGACAGCCTGAAATGTTTATATATACGACAGATATATTTTTTCCAGAATTGAATGTCCCATAATTAAGGGTGCATATAACACACGTATTACATTGATCAATGTGATACATTGATCAATCGAAAGGGGTGCTAATTGGGATTGTTCACTAGCCTATTGTTTAGCAAATATCGCCGTGGGCGCTTATTAGAGCGGGGTGCTTATTACGTAGAATACGGTAGTGTTCTTAGAATTATACACCATGATAACTATTGGTTGATTTCTACTAGTCCTTATCAAAGCTTAACTACTGGGCAGGGACTATAGGACATATAGGACTAGGGCCAATTTCTAACGCTGTTCTTCAATGGCTTGTATAGTGAAGCATGTTGTTTGGAGTAAAATATCTGATTTTAATGAGATTGAAATAATAAAGTCTGGGCTAAACACACTGGGGGTTGATAGCATGACAATGCACGGCATCTGGGCAAAAATCCCACCCGACTGGTATCCATCCAGAAGAGATAACGGGACTAAACTTTGACCTTGTAGAGATTCCAGATTAGAACTGGTCCAGAGTGAGTGAGCGAGTGAGTGAGTGAGTGAGTGAGTGAGTGAGTGAGTGAGTGAGTGAGTGAGTGAGTGAGTGAGTGAGTGAGTGAGTGAGTGAGCAGGATTTGTATATTTTAGAATGACAAGCTAACACTTTAACCACTAGCCTAACACAGTTTAACACAGTATTCCAGTTATATCACAGCGTGTCAGCTTCATGTGGGAGGAAAGCCTGAAGTGATGCAGGTCTTAGACGTTTACCACTTCAGTGAAATCAATGAGCACCGGTATGGTGCTGACAAACCTAGAAACATAATTTGAACCGACAATAATAAGTTTCGGGCGTGCCCAAGGGACACAACTCTGCATAGAGAATAACAGCACCTTAGACGACTGGGCCACCCGTGCCCCCGCTGATTGTAAGAGGAAATTTAGACTGTACATAGTATTACTTGTAAAGACATAAGAAGTTTACAGTTCCTGACTGAGACACATTTTAATTAACTTAAATATCCCCTTAATGGCTAGGGAGGTCAGGTTCGGTGGGGCGGTCGGGTAGCCTAGTGGTTAAGGCGTTCGCTCATCACGCCGAAGACCCGGGTTCGATTCCCGACATGGGTACAATGTGTGAAGCCCATTTCTGGTGTCCCCCGCCGTGATATTGCTGGAATATTGCTAAAAGCGGCGTAAAACCATATTCACTCACTCACTCAGGTTCAGTGACTTGGTTGACGGAATGTCATTGTTGGTTGCTCATAATATCAATCATCGGATCATCTGGTCGTGATATGAACACGCAAATTAACAATCTATTCTTCCCAGAATCCCTCTGGGTTAGTTTGAGATGGAAAGTCAGAGTTTCATTATCCAGGTCTGATCCGTTTGATCTGTACATAGCATTATCAGACATGAAACCACACACCAACATTTCCCTCGGAGAGATTTTGCTGAACTTAATCAGGTTTCATCTTCAATTACACTTGGCTCAACCTGATTAAAACCTTGTCATAAAGCAAACCACAAGCTTACCTTTCACTTGGATATATAATACATTAACCTCATACAGAGCCAGTTGATAGGAGAATGTGATATGTAGGATGTGAGCCGTGCATCATACCTAAACTGTACAGCAGTTGTCAGGAAAATATGATCTATAGGCTGGTAGAAATCTCATCACAGATCTACCAAGACAAGATGTAGGATCTGCTCACATTAACATATCAGTGCTGAGCAATCCTACAGACAAGGTAAAAACATGATGCAGGAAAACATCACATTTCTCATGGTTAAATTTAGTTATCCTGTCACCTTAAATAGAACAAATTTGTTGACGTAGCCAGACCATCATTAATCAAATCTGCTTTTCAACTGACGAAAAATTATACAATGTTTGAAGCTCTTTATCTGTGGTATTTTTTTCATTTTTCTGGATATTATCAATGTGTGTCAAATCTACTGATTCAGAATACCACGAAAATAAGAGTTGCCTCCCCTTATTTTGCAAGACAGTGTAGTCATGTTTACAGTGGGTTTACCTGAAATTATCACATTTTAAACATAAATAAATTGCGAGTGATTCCAAGCATTTATTTTGCCATGCCACGCCATGCCAAGCCACGCCACACCAACTAACGGACTACCGTTTCTTGATTGGTTGATAACAGAAAGGAAGGGTCTTGTGTTGCATCATAACATAAGCAGTATGTGAAATTATCATATTATTATTATTTATATTTTCATTACGTTTTTGCATTTATGGAGGTATAAACTTTTTGCAAACTGTGTAAATTCACATAATTGAATTTATAATAAGAAATTTCTGACTAATTTATAAAATGCAACAAGGACATGGTGAGTTTACGTGTGATTGCCTCTAATGGCTGATGAGATACATGATATAGTTGCCAGTCCAAAACAGAAACTAATGACGCTGACACGACACAAACTGACAATAAGCACAAGGTTTCCAATGTGCAATAAAGTAGATGATACTAAATGCAATAATTAAAGTAATTTGTCCCTTAATTGACCATATCTGTATATTTACCATGTTTATGAGACCATGAGACCAAGTAATAGGATCGGTTTATCACATCGATAACACTGTCCATTTTATGATAAACCTTTTCGTAACCCAACTGAATGGGGACTCCTGGTCAATACAAGTCATGACAAATTGTTAAATGGGGATTGGTTGGTCATACTCGGTGACTCAGTTGTCGCCATTACAGTACTGATTGTACTACTCCTGGTTTGCCTATAGCTAATACTTGATTACTTCCGGGTATATGTGCTTATTGTTTGTTTGTTTGTTTGTTGTTTAACGCCACACTCAACAATAATCCAGCTATATGATGGTGGGCTGTAAATAATCAAGGCTGAACCAGACAATCCAGTGATTGACAACATGAGCATTCATCCCCGCAATTGGGATATGATGACATGCATCAACCAAGTCAGCGAAGCTGGCCACCCGATCCCGTTAGTCACCTCTTACGACAAGCATAGTTGCCTTTTACGGCAAGCATGGGTTGCTGAAGACCTTTTCTACCCCGGATCTTAACAGGTCCTGTGTTTTTTAAAGTAATTCATACTAAATATAGTATGGCTAGCCACAATGTCTCATGGATTATCTCCCAAATGATTATAGTGAGGAAGTGAGTTTTGTCTAATATCTTTTCTTGTATATCATGACGTGTCAGTTAATAGGGAATATAGACAGAAACGACATTTTTAACAAGTAACATTTTAACAACTTTATTGGTTTGAATAATTTCAATTTCTAACAACCCTTGAGCACAGGTTTTGGCTGACAAATCTTGAAACAATCAGGGCAAATCTGGAATTCAAACTCACAATAATCGGTTTCTGGCACATCAAAGGGGCACAACTCTGCATAGCAAATTACGATGCCCTCACTGACTTGGCCACCTGTGCCCCATTTAAATTGTTACAGTTATATCACGAGGCTGATGGACCTCATTATCTAACAATAGATTAGAATAACAAGGCTTCACCAGCAAGTAGATAATGGCACTAGACATTGCTGCAGTAACACAACACCCCTCAATCAAACGCTTGGTTTAGAATGCAATAACACAGTACTGAAAGCTACACAGTAACGTCAGCTATCATCATTCCTTGTAGTGCAACAGCTGATCCTGATTGCTTACATGACAGAAGCAGTCACTAGGAAGATATTACCTGGACCAGTTCCTGGACCACACAACCATCACTCACACAGCCCAACAGGTGCAATAATTATACGCACTTGCTCCTTCCCAATCTTTATAAACTACCTTCCAAACAACTGTTTTCCTTTGATTAGATGTCTTACAATGTTGAAAGTGTTTACTTCTGAAGAATGATGGTTTGGTAAAAGTGAGAAAACACTTTCAACATCATAAGACATCAAATCTAGGACAAACAAAATCTTAATTTTGAATATAAATAAATTGAACTGTAATTGTATTTTCCTAAGAACTTATTGTTTATTTGATATACATAAACATTGACAGAGCAATTATTTTAACAGCTTGTGTTTTTTAGGTCTTTTGTTCTGTTCGTCTTTGTTGATGTCAAGTCTTGATGTGTCACATTTGTTCTCATTTTCTTCGGTACTTAATGGAATAATTCCAGAAATGCTTCTGTTTTCAGTCTATCTGCTCCATCATTCAAGTCTGGGATTCATATAGGATTCTAGTTAGGAGCCCTTCACAAGGCAAACTTGGAAAAAAATATTTTTATTTTCAAACTTTGGATTTTGTTCTTGTTTTTCAATATTCTGAAGGTCAAAACAAGGTCAAAATTTTAAATATTGTAAAATGAGGAAACTAAACAAGTACCAACTTGCAGTACATTTTAAACCAATACAACTCAGTAATGGCCATAATTTTACTTTTCAATGTGGCTGCTGTGGAACATACTTGGAGCCATCACATTGATGGCAGTAGCCATGTGAAGATCTAGCTTCATTGGTCAGGTGGTGTGGAGGAGAAGATGTGTACACCACAGGACGCACAACCAACAAACAGTCCACAACATGAGCTCACTTTCAGTCAGGTGAGCTAAAGATTTACATTATAATTCTAAATGCAGTCATCATATTCTGGGATAAAAATCAGTCATTGCATAACAGATTATATAGTAAAATATAAAAATCAGGTGTGCCTTTACTTCTTTTGAGTAGTATATGTTGACTATTCATGTTAGCAAAATGTTCATATAAATATCTACGACTGATTGTATATGGTATCTTTAAGCAACATATTGACATATAGATGCTACTTAAAAGATAGTCATCTAATATACTGCTTGCCTCATCATATAATTGTGAAACTGATTCATTCCTATTACTATAGTTAATGTGTCATAGCATGAAGATTCAATACAATAACAGGAAAGATTAGGGTGTCCTTAATTAGCTTTCTTTGAGTTGGATATCATCAATGTGGATACTGACATTTCAGGCCATCATCAGCCCAAATGTCAACATCATCAAGCAACTATAACTAAGTTTCCAAATTAATAGCAAAAGGATGACAGAATTCACTTCACACAAAAAATCAATCCAGAAAGTGCTGATAATTTAAAACAAACACTTCTTTTCAAGCTGCTTATAATCCCTGTAAACACAACTGTCAAAAAGTGAAGCCTTTGCTATCACAGAGTTCCTACCTACCTTTGAACACTGAAACATACCAAATATCCCACGGAAAACACGACTCTACGTCCACAACTCCAAGTCAGATTCAGACACAGAGGATCAACACATCGAGGTCCGAATGTTCAGCTATGGTAATGCGACCGATCGCAGTGACTCAATCTGCCAGTCAGGACTGACTGTTATCATTGGTCTAACTCATGGCTAGTAGTCGCGCTAACACAGTCTCCTCATGGAATTCCCTCAATTACGGCAAATGGCCGTGACAATAGCCTGGCTGCGTGTATTCTGTAACAGCCATGTTGTGTTATATAAGAGTGCACAATGGGAGCTACTCAGTAATACTGTCAATGCCAACTGGAGGACTGTTTGATTTGGCACTTTCCTGCATATAGTTGGACAGAAAAAAGTATCTCAGAGGAACCATTACGAGTTATAACAACCGCCAAATAACGAAAGTTGTACAGAAGATACTATGTCAATATTCCTCAGGTGTGGTTGTGATTATGTTGGTTTTAAAATGTGGAAACTTCAGATCTAATTAAAAAATACATCTCAAATGATTTTTTTGCTTCATCTCACAAAGCAATCTTAACAATTCTTTTAGTATCAAATGACAAATCGACATCAGCTGGCTTCTCAAATACACAAACAATAAAAAGAACAAGGCATGGTAGAGCCCTTTTTGGACCTCTGGAAATGCCAAGAAGTATGAAATATTGTAATGGCATCATGTTCATATGACTGAAAACTAGCTACGCCCTTTTTCTTTCGACACTTGGATCATGGATCAGTGACAAACAGAGAAGAAAGTTTCACTTGTCCACAGACAAACTTAAACATGTTAAAACTAAAGTCTGGCATGGTATTTCATCACAACTGCTGGATTAATAGTAATTTTAATTTCTCACGGATTTATTTAGATTTCCAAACTTAGTGCCCTTGACAAGTAAACTTGACTTTTTATATATCTGCTTAAATCTTTCTTTACTAAAATTCTGAGGTATTTTCTTTTTGCATTCAATACAATAATTATATAACTAATAATTAAACAACTTCCTTTTTATTGGGCATGTTATCTATTGAGCCATAACATTAATTCGCACTACTATCCTATTTACTACTGCATATACTATATTTAGGATCACCACTTCAAAGTCTCAGTATCATTGGTCTCATGGATTTTAAATATTTTCAAAATGAAATAGTGAAAAGGAAGTCCAGATTTTCATTTTAAGTTAGCTAAAAAGAAAACTTAACCTGTGTTGAAATGTTAATTCCTAAGTAATCACGCAATATCAAAGAAATAATCAAAAGGTTTTCTTTCACTGTGTGTAACAAGCGAGTTGTTCCCTAAAACCAGAAAACGGTGTAATACCATCAGTTAAACTTACAAACCTTGCTTATTGACAACAAATCAAAGTTTAAGCATAAGCCTTCAGAACAGGTGCTTACTCTATGTGAAAGACTCAGCAAAGTACATGTACAGCTACAGCACTG
This sequence comes from Haliotis rufescens, assembly GCF_023055435.1. Taxonomy (NCBI): domain Eukaryota; kingdom Metazoa; phylum Mollusca; class Gastropoda; order Lepetellida; family Haliotidae; genus Haliotis; species Haliotis rufescens. The sequence continues at coordinate 38,893,167 of NW_025964383.1, read as the reverse complement.
CAAACCTGGCAACATCGATACAACTTACAAGCACAGCTGTTTACAACATCATCTGACGAAGGCCCCTACGCAGAGGTACACATGTTGAAATCAGGTGTTTTAAAAGTTAAAAGTAATCATCAGTTGGGCACAACTCTGATCTATAATAACAATATTAAAAAAACATATTATTCCTCTTCTCATACTGAAATTACTGATGGTGTTATATCAAAACAGTAGGAAGAATGAAGTTCTTGAACACAGAATCGTGTTCAGGAATAGTTCCACATAACTCAAGTTGCTTGTGTACTTCCCACAATGCAATCTGGCAATGTTCCATATGTAGGGTGTGAGACTCCAATAGGTGATGCACTTATAGTCTAGCTCTGACAGCCTACATTCAAACACACACCACACTCATACCAGGGACTCACTTCATGTCAACAAACAACTCACTCAAGTTTGCAGTAATAACTGATAAATACATGACATTCAGCCATAAAAAAACCATCTAATTATTCCTGCCCAATTCATGAATAACATATAATAATTCCTGCCCAATTTATTAATAACATCTAATAATTCCTGCCCAATTCATGAATAACATCTAATAATTCCTGCCCAATTCATGAACATCTAATAATTCCTGCCTAATTCATGAATAACATCTAATTATTCCTGCCCAATTCATTAATAACATCTAACTATTCCTGCCCAATTCATGAATAACATCTAACTATTCCTGCCCAATTCATTAATAACATCTAATAATTCCTGCCCAATTCATGAATAACATCTAACTATTCCTGCCCAATTCATGAATAACATCTAATTATTCCTGCCCAATTCATGAATAACATCTTATTATTCCTGCCCAATTCATTAATAACATCTAATAATTCCTGCCCGATCCATGAATAACATCTAATTATTCCTGCCCAATTCATGAACAACATCTAATAATTCCTGCCCAATTCATGAATAACATCTAATAATTCCTGCCCAATTCATGAATAATAGCATTTAGTGATTAGAACTAAATGCCTTTATGTTAGGCTTGGCACAGTTGCTAATATTATTACTGCGAAATACCTTCATTCCGTGCGGCTACGTGCCGTTTTGCATGGTGCCATCGTCTCTGGCCTAGATCCGCTCTTGGCACGTCCGGTAAAGGAGCGTTTGTTTATATTTTCTATGACCTGTTGTAGCGTGACATCAGCTCACGCAGCACTTGCTCTCCAGCTTTCAGCCGTAATACACATAGTTATATTCGCGCATTCATCTATAGTTCGTTGCAATTACCATTAAGAATGCCACCAAAAAGACGGGCCGCCTTAAATCACCGCCTCGTAAGGAGCGGGAAAATAGCCAGGAGGGAACCAAGTGTCCGGCAAGCGACATCGGCTACTGGTAAGTCACGGAGATCAGCTAGATCTCCATTGCACGGACCCCCCTTGCCAAGTGTACAAATAGCTGCTAACTTGCTAGTTGAAGCAGATGATTCGGACAATCCAAACGTTCTCCCGCGATTCGATCACGGAGACATCGAAGAGCCCCAACAAGTGGGGTCGCCCGTTCCGTCGATGCTAGCTATATCGAGCCAACTCAACAGCATACTGGATATGCTAGGCAAACGGATGGCCCAAGATACTTCTCGGAGCTTTACTGGCATGCGAGGGGTAAGTACCAATGATCTGGGGGTAACGGGGTCGGTGGTGTCAAGAAATCCCGATGTGTTGTCATTTAGCAGTGCACACTCGGGCGAGCCGGGAGTTTCCCGTGACGTCACACCACGTGCAGAGTCAGGAACGGGGTCAACCAATCAGGGAACAGGGGATTCCCTGACCTTCCAGGCGGATGCTATCAGCGCTCACGTCCGTCAAGTTGTACGGGAGAGAGTATGGAGAGGGGAGTTTGTGGAGTTGACTACATTGTTGCCAGGCGCACAGTCGCATGACGATGACGATGACGATGCATTTAAGATGCAGATGGATTCGTCGGGTAATCTGCGATTCTCGCCGGCCAAGCCGGCTAACGCCAGGGCATTAAGCATAGGCCAATGGACGTCAGCTTTCCACATATATATGAGCATTTACGTGGTGAAACATTTTTGTCAGTCCACCATACAGGGCATGTTGGCATACATGGAAACAATCCGTAATGCCGCAGTCCGCTCCGGGGGTTTTGGCTGGTCAAACTACGACCAGCAATTCCGACACCGTATGGCACGAGACCCAATTCGGGAGTGGGGCAAGATAGACGGTGAATTGTGGTTGAAGCACATGACACCGACTATGTCCCGTGTTCAAGAAAATAAGACTGAACGCTTTACAGTGCCTTTCAGCAGGGGCCGTGACTTTACAGTCAACGCATGCTGGGACTACAACAGGTCAAGGTGCGCCAGGCCAGAATGCAAGTTTATTCATAAATGCTCCAATTGTGGCGAACAACATCCCGCCTATTCTTGCTTTCGCGCAAAGGGGGGTCGTAGACCCTCCAAACAACTTAACTCCACACAGGCCCCAAAGGCACTGGCCCCAACTCCACTCATACTCACTAGATTAAAGCGACATTTGCAACTGTACAAGCATTCTAACCATGCCCATGCCATTTATTTATTACAAGGTTTGGAATCAGGTTTTCAACTGGAATATAGTGGGGCACGCCTAGTAGCTGCCAAATTGAAAAAGGAAGTAAAATTAGGTAGGGTGGCAGGTCCTTTTGAAACGCCGCCCCTGCTGAACCTACAAGTTTCACCTCTCGGTCTCGTACCCAAAAAGCAAACGGGTAAGAGTCAAACCTTGCTGGGGACAGACGATTTTCGTTTAATACACCACCTTTCTTATCCTCAAGGCAGATCAATCAACGACAACATAGACAGCGAAGCATGCTCCGTGTCATATGCACGGTTCGACGAGGCTGTCAGTATGGTACAGCAACTTGGTCCAGATGCTCTACTTGCAAAATTTGATGTGAAATCGGCTTTCAGGATTATGCCGGTACACCCTCAGGACTTTGAGTTGCTAGGCTTGTGCTTTCAAGGTAAATACTACTTTGATAAATGCTTGCCGTTTGGGTGTTCCATATCATGCTCAGTGTTTGAAAAATTCAGCACCTTTTTGCAATGGTGTGTCCAGCAAAAGTTGCCTAACGGCCAACTCATGCATTACCTTGATGATTTTCTCACAGGCGGAACTGCAGGAACGAAAGACTGTGGTGACAACCTTGATACATGTCTCAGTACTTTCCAGGAGCTAGGCGTACCCGTAGCACATGAGAAGACAGTAGGTCCTGCATCCTGCTGAACATTCCTAGGTCTTGAAATCGACACAGTCAGGATGCAGGTTAGAATACCACAGGAAAAGATTGTAAATATCAACGCAATCATACACGATATGCTGGCCTCAGGTAAGCACAAAGTGACCCGTAAAGCTTTGCAATCTCTGGTGGGTAAGCTAAATTTCATGTGCCGGGCAATACCCATGGGTAGACCGTTTTGCCGCAGACTGATTGATGCCTATACAAAGGTAAGTCATCAAGCACACCGTGTTCGCATCACGCGGGGAGTTCGGGAGGACCTAGAGGTTTGGCTCGGGTTCTTGGGGGAATTTAACGGTGTGTCGGTTTTTCAGAATACAAAGTGGGCTGACAATACATGTCTGCAGCTGTTTACTGACGCAGCCAGCACTGTGGGGTTCGGCGCATACTATAACGGGAACTGGGCAAACGGGCTCTGGCCCCGTGAGTGGGTGGAGGACGGCTCGACTCGTGACATGACACTGCTGGAGTTGTTTCCGATTGTGCTGTCAGTTTGTCTGTGGGGGACAGCCTTTGCTAACAGGAAAGTACTTTTCTTTTGTGATAACCAAGCGGTAGTGTCAATAATAAATAAACAGTCTTCAAAGGCACCCAGAATCATGTCACTGATTAGGCAGCTAGTGCTGCAGTGCCTCAAACACAACATTTTGTTCAAGGCCAGATATATAACAACACACGACAATATTATCGCAGATGCACTGTCGAGATTTCAGTGGGAACGATTCCGCAATGCAGCTCCATCAGCCAATCTGCATCCCACACCACTTCCAGACAATCTCTGGCAGGGCTAACAATCGAGGCAGAGAGGCTCCTTCAGCGATCATTGGCGGCAAACACGTGGGCAACTTACCAGGCAGGAACCCAAGCGTTGCAAGCATTCAGGGCATCACAAAACCTGGGAGATGTCTGGCCGGTTCCAATAACTCATCTGGTACATTTCATTGCTCACCTGTCAGTGTCAGGACATGCACCGAGTACGGTAAGAACGTATATGGCCGGTATCTCAACGTACCATAGGCTACACAGCATGGAAGACCGCACCGGCCACTTTGTTATTACTAAAATGATTACGGGGATGCAAAAGTGTCAGGGGAGGCAGGATCACAGAAAACCAATAACAATAGACCTGCTCAAAGTAATTGTAAACAACCTACAATTTGTCTGCTCTTCTACCTATGAAGTAAGATTGTTCAAAGCAGTATATTGCTTGGCCTTCTTTGGTTTCTTTCGGGTGAGTGAACTCGTGCAAACCAAACTTTCTCAGCCAGGGTGCGCTTTCTTGGACCTAGAAGTCCAAGACACGACTAAGACAGTAACAGTCGCTCTAAGGCATTCAAAAACGGACAGGCACTCACATGGCATAGTTGTTTCCATTTCCGCCATACCTGGCCACAATCTGTGTCCAGTGGCTGCAGTTAAAGCATACCTAACAGTTCGATCACAGGGTCAGACTCAAGCTTTCGTACACTTTGATAAATCTCCCCTGACCAGGTATCAGTTTCAGGCCGTGCTAAAAAGAGCACTGGCGCATAGCGGCATCTGCACAGCAGCATACTCTTCGCATTCCTTCAGGATTGGCGCAGCAACGACAGCAGCCGGTAACGGAGTGAGTTCAGATTTGATACAGCACTTTGGTAGGTGGGGGTCAGAATGTTATAAAAGCTATATACGCATACCTGCAAACATTTAAATCGCCAACCATGCAAGAACAGTTTTCTTCCTATTGATTCATGTTTTCAGTATGGTTGATTGGGTCCAGCTTCCTGACCCGGGCGAGAGAGCACCTACAGGACAGTGACTTCGGTATTCCAGGGGGATGTCTCTGGTTGGCAAGGGGCGGCATGAGGTGGGAGGAGCTGACCGAGCTGATAGATGCCCAGGTCAAAGCAATGCAGACACCACCAAAGGCGGTGGTGATTCACCTTGGTTCGAACGACCTGGGTAAGGTAACCACGTGTCAGCTATATCATGAGATCAAGCTGGCACTCCTGAGGATACACCTCCTCCTACCTGGTGCTGTCATTCTGTGGTCAGACATGCTGCCACGGAGGTACTGGCATGTAGCCAGCCGTGCCCGGGACCTGGACGGGGCCAGGCAGAAGCTGAACAGACGAGTGGGGAACAGGGCCCGTGAGCTTGGGGGGATACGGGTTCCCCACACAGTGTTCAACCGGCAGGAGCAGCAACTGTACCTGCGTGACGGGGTTCATTTGTCACCGGCCGGACTTGATCTTTTCACACAAAACATTGGCAGCTCCCTTTCCGCAGTATGCTTGTAGGAAACAATTTCAGTATAGGATAACACGGTGGGTGTACATGAGCGCGAATGGTCGTGGTTGTGGGGAAGCACCTTGGTGCTTGTGGCGGGGTGCTGGTGGACTGCATTACAAGTTACATTTGGCGTCTTGGGATACATCCCAAATTATAAATTATTTAGGATAGGGTTACCCGCTTTACAGCAGGAACCAATTTATCCATTCTGCTTTACAGCAGATGGCTTAGTGTCCGCTTTACAGCGGATGGTCAGCTTGGCAACAATAGTTGCCCTCGCTCATGGTTTGGCAATGGTACTTGCCTGGCAGCGATAGCTGCATAGCAACATGGGTTGCTTGGCAACGGTAGTTGCAGGGCAGCGGGCGCTGCATTGGTAAGCAACATGGGTTGCTTGGCAACGGTAGTTGCAGGGCAGCAGGCGCTGCATTGGTAAGCAACATGGGTTGCTTGGCAACGGTAGTTGCGGGACAGCGGATGCTGCATCGGTAAGCAACATGGGTTGCTTGGCAACGGTTGTTGCAGGGCAGCGGTTGCTGCAGTTGGGGTTGCTTAACAGGTGTTAAGCTCATTGCCGTAGTCCACCAGTACCTCCACATCCGCGACCATTTCATCCAATAATATCTCTTGTCTTAATTTGAAGCTCCGCTATCATGCATGATGGCGGAGCCTGTCATAATGGAGCCATGTCCTTATATAACATCTAATTATTCCCACCCAATTAACAAATAACATCTTATTATTCCTGCCCAATTCATGAATAACATCCAATTATTCCCGCCCAATTAACAAATTACATCTTATTATTCCCACCTAATTAATAAATAACATCTATATGTTCCCACCCACATAAATAATATCTAATTATTCCTGCCCAATTCATGAATAACATCTAATGATTCCTGCCCAATTCATGAATAACATCTAATAATTCCTGCCCAATTCATGAACATCTAATTATTCCTGCCCAATTCATTAATAACATCTAATGATTCCTGCCCAATTCATGAATAACATCTAACTATTCCTGCCCAATTCATGAATAACATCTAACTATTCCTGCCCAATTCATTAATAACATCTAATAATTCCTGCCCAATTCATGAATAACATCTAACTATTCCTGCCCAATTCATGAATAACATCTAATTATTCCAGCCCAATTCATGAATAACATCTTATTATTCCTGCCCAATTCATTAATAACATCTAATAATTCCTGCCCGATCCATGAATAACATCTAATTATTCCTGCCAAATTCATGAACAACATCTAATAATTCCTGCCCAATTCATGAATAACATCTAATAATTCCTGCCCAATTCATGAATAACATCTAATTATTCCCACCCAATTAACAAATAACATCTTATTATTCCTGCCCAATTCATGAATAACATCCAATTATTCCCGCCCAATTAACAAATTACATCTTATTATTCCCACCTAATTAATAAATAACATCTATATGTTCCCACCCACATAAATAACATCTAATTATTCCGACCCAATTCATGAATAACATCTAATGATTCCTGCCCAATTCATGAATAACATCTAATAATTCCCGCCCAATTAACAAATAACATCTATATGTTCCCACCCAATTCATGAATAACATCTAATTATTCCCACCCATTTAATAAATAACCTCTATATGTTCCCGCCCAATTCACATAACCACTCTCGGCTTGTTATCAACTGTTTCATCCCCACTGGCTCCAGACTCCATCCGTGGACGTCCATGATTCAACCCTCTTGTCCAGAGTTTTCAGGAGTCTGTAATCTAATTCATCTCATGAGCCAAGTCTGAGTCAAGACCGGTCGGTATGTGTCCTCCAGACAGTAAAGCAAGCAATGTGTTTAGGGTTTCAACTAACACTCGTCAATATGAACAGAAAATGGTGTTTGATTGAATATCACTTTGTGATGACTTCAATGAATGGCATTGCTACAATACTTGATCTCAATCCTGTAACTGATGATCTACGGAGCAGGAAGCTGTTCTGACGTGTAAACAAGCAGGGCTTGATTTGAAAAGACACAAAATAGACTGGATCGCCATAGAGCACAATTTGTGTAGATCGTGACATCCACCATTAGTAATAGCATAATATTTACAGTGCCCTCTCGCTCATATGTTTCTGTCCTACAATATCTTATCCTTGAACTCTGAATACGACTCTGGGTTGTGATTTACCTGCAAGATGAAGATGAAAAGGATCTCATCTTATAAAATAAAAGTACTGTATGTTTGTGTGTGTGTGTGTGTGTGTGTGTGTGTGTGTGTGTGTGTGTGGTGTGGTGTGTGGTGTGTGTGTGGTGTGTGTGTGTGTGTGGTGTGTGGTGTGTGGTGTGTGTGTGTGTGTGTGTGTGTGTGTGTGTGTGTGTGTGTGTGTGTGTGTGTGCACGCGCGCGCGCGTGTGTGTGTGTGTGTGTGTGTGTGTGTGTGTGTGTGTCTATGCGCGTGTGTGTGTCTAGATGTACAAGTACCTTTTTTTAACGTCTTCAAGTATGACGCGGCCAGAGATCGAACCTGACCGACCTTCCGCTCTCCAGGCAGACACTCATTCCACAAGACCATGGAGGAAGACAAATATACTTTTAATACTGGCGTAAACATGTGGCAAGACACAACATTCATTCACTCCATGTACATCAAGTCCATTAAAGCACCCACAGTCTTTTCGAACACACAGACTAACACCACATACAAACTGAGAGCAGATAATCGATACCGGTGTTCCCAGTCAGATCAATGCCCTGTCTCTGCACCAGAATCTAGTCATAGACTTCAAGCAAACTGTCAGCGACTGGTATGTACACTGATGCAAGCAGCTAGGAATCTAATCACACATGAATAACACAATAGGACCATCACACTGGGACAAGTTTCTTATTGCATATGAACAGGACCCGTGAAGATTCCGGGGTAGAATAGGTCTTCAGCAACCCATGCTTGCCGTAAAAGGCGACTAACAGGATCAGGTGGTCAGGCTCGCTGACTTGGTTGATGCATGTGATCGATCCCAATTACGTGGATCGATGCTCATGATGTCAATCACTGGATTGTCTGGTCCAGACTCGATTATTTACAGACTGCTGTCATATAGCTGTAATATTGCTGAGTGCAGCGTTAAACAACAAACCAACCAACCAACCTATCTTATGAACAGATCCTTATAACGCACACGCTAAGATGTTAGGGAAGTTATAATGTCTTTGCACTAAGAACCATTTTTGGCATATGTCCCTGTACAAGTAGATCTGTTGATGAGTGGGACGCCAGAAACAGGCCAGCCATGACGCCAACTTTGTCTCATCTTGTTACCATGGTTACTGTATGTTCTCATTCAGAGGGAAGGTTTGTTTCCGGGACAACAGAAACACATCTAATGTTTGGGGGTTTAAGAAATAGATTGGTCCTCATGCATATTAAAATCGGAGGAAAAAATCATGACAAAATTATATTTTTCATGTGGACTGATTTAGATACTGTAGGTTCCCCTGATGCATTTTTCGGAAAATCATAGGTCATGTTACCATGGTTACAGATATTTGAAATGAGAATGATAAAGATGAGAAGAGTTTTGGGCACAATGATAATACCTCAAAACTTATTCATCTTTATTCATGATCAGTCGGTTGTGTAGTCAGCCAAAAGTACCATGTTAACACAGTTCCCATGTCGAGTACATAAAGGTCCTGTTTGTGCTAAATGTCAGAATCCTATGCCACATACTGAATATCAAATTGCACAATGATACATGAAGCTGTGTCAGACAAATGGTCATAGACAAATGGTAATGGACATTTACAATATCGCTACCTGGCAGCCATGTCGAATATCAGATCATAAACTTAGTTGTTAAGAGGATGTCCCAAACGACATAGAATCAGATTTCTGAACCATATGAACACCAATTGTTTTGTCTTAAATTCAACATTTGGCAAACATCAGTGAGAAAAAAACCCATCCCTGCATGGACACTTCAGACAGAACTTCCAAGACTTAACACTTAAGTAAGATTTACTGCGAATGAAAAATGCTGCGAGTCTCATGACCAGTAGGCAGCCAAAAGACGAAGAATGTCTTCCGTCTGGAGATTACAGATGAAGTCTCCAGCACTCCAGAACCTTGTGTGGCAGAATCTCTATAATCTCCACTTAGGGGGCTTAGTGGGCGTCTCCAATATCAGAGAGCCATGGCTGAGTTGAACTAACACCTCGCAGACAGAGCTTGAGCAGCGAGAGCGGGCTGGATGCATATTGCCCAAACTAGACAAAATATCTCCTGAATCCATGATACTATTCACCTAGCAACAGATTGAGGTTTCATGAATTGTTGTTAGGTAAGTAACTTTGTTTGAAATATGCCTCTGTTTACTGCTGTCAAGGGGTACCCAGTAGGATATCATAATCAATCTCATTAAAATCAGATCTTTCATAGTTCCCGCTGCCGCAAAAGAAAGATCTGAGGACATCCCATTACGGGTCACTTCAGAACGACCTTTCGCAAACTCTGACCGTCCAATGGAATTACTGACAAGAAGTTGAAATTAGCCAGTCAGAAGGCAGCTTTCTCGTGCTTTACGGCACTAATTTCAAATTGGCGACTACGCTTCGAAACATATTTTGACAAATTCTCTCTTAAATTCTTTTTAAACCTGAACAAAAGAACATTCTCGAATGGCTAATATATGGTCTAGATTGTATAGATTCAGATGTTAAGCCCAAAACTATCGTTCGGAATACCCTGTTTTAAAATTTTCGAGGCGGTATGATGAGAAATCACATTCTGACTGTCACTTTCATGATCTGGTAAGCGACGCTCTGATTGGTCGAATGAAAGGTCGTTCTGACGTGACCCCTAATTGGATGTCCTCAGATCTTTGTTTAGCGGGAGAGAGAACTAAGATCTGATTTTAATGAGATTGATATCATAATGTGACTGTAAACCTTCTAGACCCTCATTCAAACGTTTGGTTTGTATACTCCCAATCAAGCTGAGAAGAGGTGAGGTGAGGTGAAATTGGGTTTAACGTCGCGTCCAAGATTATTGCACTTATATAGCGACGTGCATGCACGTGTATGTGTGTGTGTGGCTGCTTGTACTAGTTCGGACTGATGCCGATTTATAGTGCTAGCTCACTGAGATACCATGCCGCAGTTTAACATGAATACCCCACTCAGACACAGTATACTGACTCCGAGCCGACCAGTCCTTGCTTTAGCCCCTTAATGCCGAGCGCCAGACAGGGTAACAACAAGTACAATCTTTTAACGTCTTTTTGTATGACGCGGCCCGGGATCGAACCCTGGACCTTCCGCTCTCCGGGCGACGCTCTACCACAAGACCACGGAGGCGGTCTCAAGCTGAGAAGAGATTCAAGAGCAGGGGTAATAATGTTGTGTATATTGAGCAGCATGTTCGAGGTCACGCTCTTGCAATTTATTATCATAATTGTTATAGTAAAACTAATGACAACCAAGTTTTGTTTGTTTTGTTTGTTTGTTGTTTAACGCCGCACTCAGCAATATTCCACCTATATCACGGCGGTCTGTAAATAATCGAGTCTGGACCAGACAATCTAGTGATTAATATCATGAGCATCGATCCACGCAATTGGGACCGATGACATGTATCAACCAAGTCAGCGAGCCTGACCACCCGATCCCGTTAGTCGCCTTTTACGACAAGCATAGTCGCCTTTTACAGCAAGCATGGGTTGCTGAAGACCTGTTCTACCCCGGATCGACAACCAAGTACACAGTAGAACAGAGATGAGGAATCTCAACACTAATGGTGATCATAAACTGCAGGTGACCGTGTTCCACACTTCAAACAGGCAGGAGGGTAGCCCAGTGGATTAAGCGTTAGCATGTTCAATTCCCAAAATGTCCACGTAGTGTGAAGCCTATTTTAAAGGTCCCTGCAGCAACATTGCAATTAAATTGTCCGGTTAAATATAACACAAATACACATTTCCAAAAGGTGTTGTTGAGCTCAGTCTTGTAACAGTAAGAAATATTGTATTACAAATTAAAGTTCAGAAATATAACTTACTCAAATTACAATTCTGGTAACCCATAATACTCTGACCAGGATATTCATTTGTTGAGAGATCATGTTGATAGCAGCTTCAGGCATAAAATGGTCCAAGCAACGCAAGCTATGGGTGAAGGATAACTTTGGATGTCATCCTGGTCATGTCTGCAGTCAGATGACAGCAACAGATCTCTGGATGGACGTGACTAGCAATTGGTCAGAGACACAGGTAGACCAGTTGTCTAAGGCAGGGCAATATTTGCTGGTTGCATCTCTTTGGCATGCCACAAACCCATGATCATGGGCTTAGATGCCAGAGTAGCTCTGATTATGACCCTTGGTTTGTCAGCACCATACCCGTGCTTGTGGGTTTCACCAAAGCGGTAAATGTCTCAGACCTGCATCTGACATGTCATGATATACTTGAAATAATTTTCTCACTCACTCAGAAACACACGTCCAGTAGATCCATTTTGTACAAAACATGCATGTCATTTGGTCTTTATTTCATGGCAACCATTGTTACTGGCCACCATAGTTCATATTTCATAGTTCATATTTCATCGTTCATATTTCATCGTTCATATTTTATAGTTCATATTTCATAGGTCATATTTTATAGGTCATATTTTATAGGTCATATTTCATAGGTCATATTTTTAGTTCATACTTCATATTTTAAAGTTCATATTTCATAGTTTATATCTCATAGTTTATATCTCATAGTTCATATTTTAGAATGTTCATATTTCATAGTTCATATTTCATAGTTCATATTTCATACTCCATATTTTATAGATCATATTTTTTACTTCATATTTTATAGTTCATATTTGATAGTTCATATTTGATAGTTCATATTTCATATTTGATAGTTCATATTTGATAGTTCATATTTGATAGTTCATATTTCATGTCTCATGTCTCGCATAAGGAAACATTTAAAAAATAAGTGTGGCATTATTTTCATTTCAATGTTGGAATTTTCACCAACATTTCCTGAATACCCTAGACTTACTTTATGAACCTAAAACCCCTGTATGCATCAGGAAAAATCATGCATCCATACATTAACGATATTCATTTCAAATATTCATAACAGTAGTAGCCCCGAAACATCATAACAAAGAATAAAGAAGTTGTTATCCATAAAAACATTCATGTCTTTATGTTCTACCTACTTGCCTGTCAATGACTTGATATCAAATATTCATTTTAAATATCCATTTATGACATTCATTTAAACTATTCAAAAATTCATTTTCAAGCAAGGCAAACATAACAGGCTGCATCACTTAATGGTGTCATAGGAATCCATGCTCACCCAATTCAAATATTCAATTAAAATTCACAACACATGAATAAACAAGCCTGTTGAATGTGATTCATTCTTGTCAAGGAGTTCATGGATGCAGGCATCTATAACAACTCCAATGCAGACAGCCATGAATTATTAATCGCCACTAAGCAGGTGCCACTGATGCCACTCCAACCATGTTTCTGGGATTGGAGGAATCGGCAGTTTCCATAATATCCATCCCACAATTCCCCAGTGGTGCTGCACAGCATGCTGACACACAAAGGCTTTCAATTAAATTCTGTTTAACATTCCACCATTTTTTTCAACCAGTTTGGGATAAAAGCAATAACATCCACAAGTAAGGATTTTTAATTTTATGCATCAGTCCAAATAACCAGTCAGAAAAAATGTTTCACAATGCTCTTCAGAAAAAAATGTGTTCAACAAAATATCTTTTGAATGTGGGCGGTGGGGTAGCCTAGTGGATAAAGTGTTCACTCATCACGCCGAAGACCAAGATTCCTCAGATGAGTACAATGTGTGAAGCCCATTTCTGGTGTCCCCCGCCGTGATATTGCTGGAATATTGCTAAAAGTGCTGTAAAACACTCCTCACTCACTCACTCACTCACTCACTCACTCATGGATAAAGGGGTACTGAAACAAATGTAGTTGATTTACTATCACAGATTTCTTTCTATGGGCACATGATGAAGGACAACTGGTACCAAGTATTATCTGGTGTCCAAATAATTAGGAGTGAGTGAGTGAGTGAGTATGTTTTTACGCCACTTTTAGCAATATTCCAGCAATATCACGGCGGGGGACACCAGAAATGGGCTTCACATATTGTATCCATGTCGGTAATCGAACCCAGGTCTTTAGCATAACAAGTGAACGCTTTAACCACTAGGCTACCCAACCGCCCCCAAATAATTAGGAAGTCCAGCTCAATGTCTGGGTTGGACTAGGACACCCACGAACTATTATGGTCATGGCCATAAGTAGGTTTTTCAATATGGTTCAAATAAACTAGGGTGTCCTCATTGGAGGGAACAAGCATGTGATGAAGGTTCAGTGGTTTTTTTTAAGAGATGATATTTACTTTTGTCAATGGTCATCTGACAAGTAGGCCCTGACTAAAGCTCACTTGAATTTCAGTCAGCTGAGCTGAAGAGGCATCCCAGCACCATATCAGAAACAAGTGTCCCTTTAACTGCATCAAAACACACACAAGATGCCAAGGCTCTAACAAATATAGGTGAGGTGAAATGGGGTTTATCGTCGTGTCCAAGATTATTGCACTTATATATGGACGTGCATGCACGTGTGTGTGTGTGTGGCTGCTTGTACTAGCCCAGACTGATGCCAATTTATAGTGCCAGCTCACTGAGATACCATGCCGCAGTTTAACATGAATACCCCACTCAGACACAGTATACTGACTCCGAGCCGACCAGTCCTTGTTTTAGCCCCTTAATGCCGAGCGCCAGACAGGGTAACAACAAGTACCATCTTTTAACGCCTCTTGGTATGACGCGGTTGGGGATCAAACCCCGGACCTTCCGCTCTCCGGGGGACGCTCTACCACTAGACCATGGAGGCGGTCTTCTAACAAATATAACAGAAAGACAGATCAATAAAGAAAAAGGCTGCAGCTGAATATCAGAAACAAGTGCCCCTTTAACTGCTTAACAAACAAGAAGCCAATGCCATTACCAAACTGTATGGAGTGGGTACTATACAGAACAGTCGATAATTATTGCCTTTCAGGAACACAAAACTTTCAGTGAATTGTGATGGATATGCTCAACACAGAAAGTCGAACACATCCCACATATCCATCACAAACCAAACATAGGATATAGAGAATCTCATCCGAGTGTCTTTTGATATCAAATATACATGTATCAACGAGTGTTGATATATTTGATATCAAAAGACACGAGGGTGAGATATCATTTATCATCCAACATCATTCTTCCAACTTTTTCAGTTTGTAGACAGTAATAAGCAGTGTCTTAGGTGTAAAAAGTACTGCTAACAGCTTCAGTAGCAGAGCCATTAGTGATGTCATTTGATTGTGATGTCATGGTAACAAATGATGTCACAATGGACTGCAAAGCATTGTGATGCAATTTCATTGCAGCGATATCTACAATGTAGATACCGCTTGATCTCACACAAGTGATATCTGGTGTGGGACCCAGTTTTGGCTGATAAAAACTGTTATCGAAAAACATTGATTTTCAAGAGAATGCCAACGTTAAATGACCTTCAGTTGAACATCTCCCACATCAAGCCCAACACATAGAACATGTCAATAAAAAACTCAAGACTTGATAAACTGTAAACGACAAACACTTTCACCCAAAGCAAAGACACCATCACCGGTATTGATCAAGCTGAACAGAATACAGCTCCTCAGTTCTTTAATCATTTAAAATACATTAGCAGAAGTCCCACAAATGCATGTAATTGCTGCAACTCTGCCAGTATTAAACCGAGACTTCTTGGGCAATATTCGTCAATTCATGGTGCTCTTGTGAACCAACACTGGACTTTATGGCGATGGCCGATTTAATGCTCACACATCAGTACCGGGGAATCAATACCCAGTAGAAGTTCCAATAGTGAAGGTCTGGCCATCACATGCTGGCATCGGTAAATTCGTGGCGCCAACACTGGGGAAGACGGTTTGAGGGTGGGAAGACAAAAGTGTGTGAAGTGTTTGGAATTCATGGATGTGAGCAGGTCTTCCCGAAAAAAGAGGAAAAGTCTAGGGGGGTCTGGGGTCATGCACTTATAGGCTAAAAGACTACAAGGCTAAAAGACAACTTTATCTTAAAAACAAGCCACCATCTGACTCTGAGTATTTACAATTTCTGTGTGACGCCACACCCCACGTTATAGTGCAAGGATTCGTGATCGAAAATGTATGATGTTTGCAAACCTATGCTGCTGAAAGCTCTGATCGAAAACATAACAATTCGCGACAGTTGTCCGGTTTTCGATCATATTTTTCGGAGTGTTTCTTTTTTAATATTTGATTATATTTTCATGGGGAAGATGATTTTTTTCCGCGGACTACTGTTTTAAAAAACACGATTTTCCGCGTTTCCAGGAATTACAGATCTACTGTAAAAGTTGACATTGATTTCCATGGTAACAGTTATGGAATTGACCAGGCTCAGTTCAATACAGTGAAATCTCGTTATTCTGGACACTGTTAATGTGGAAAGCCCACTTTCTTGATGATTCTGGTAGGACCATTGACATGAAATTTTGAAACAATGACTCATTAATCCAGACAGAATAGTACTGGAATCACCAGGTTTTTCAACTCTTCTGATCAAGACACTATCCATGTTTCAGAAAGGATTCCATGGAAATGGAAATATAATTACACAGACACCTAATTTTTAAAGATATGAAAGCTAGCTGTAGGGCTTAGAACATGAAAGCTTTCCCAGACCTCTTTCACGCTGACTAAAAGCACAGTTAATGTCTTTAATAGGAAAATAGAAAATATGTACTTTTTCCCTCAAAATACATCCAGCACTATATTCAATTACAAAAAAATCCATCTCAACTGTGTTCACTATCACAAAACTCAAAGGAAAGAGGTTGTGGGAGATCCTATAAGGATATTTTCCCATTTCCAGAATAGACAATTAATGATATATAACACACATGGATTGTACATAACAATGTCTTAGGGAGTCGTCATAGCAGCATTTCACGCAGTCTTATGCAGAACACAAACATACAGACTGAATCACACAGCAAACACCTGATACAGGTTATTTTTAAGTTAAAAAATGGCAAGTGATTCCATCGCATTTGACTGGCTAACCAAGTATCATATTTGTGTGAATGTTTCCGTGAAGCAAATTAGGCCACGCCCACTTGCGAAATCTGTCACTGAGAGAGAGTAATAGTGAGTGAGTGAGTGAGTATGGTTTTACGCCGCTTTTAGCAATATTCCAGCAATATCACGGCGGGGGACACCAGAAATGGGCTTCACGCATTGTACCCATGTCGGGATTCGAACCCGGGTCTTCGGCGTGACGAGCGAACGCTTTAACCACTAGGCTACCCGACCGCCCCGAGAGAGAGTAGTTGCTCTGGGCTAAAACTGTTTGAGTCTACTGGCCCAAATTTGTATTTTGCATTACTTTCAGCCCATTTTTGTCTTTTTATACAGATTAATATAAGCTGATGGAACAAGAAGGGAAATAATTTGACTGGGATCAGGCTCCGGACTGGCTAAAATTGCTGACAGATATAGAAAGAAGAGGTCTCACATATTGCATCCATGTGGGGAATCAAACTCAGTCATCAGCCTACCTAACTGCACCGCTGGGCTACTCAACCCTCTGTGTGTGAGTGAGTGAGTGAGTTGGTTTTAACACCGATTATAACAGTATTACAGTTATATCGCGGCGTGTCAGCCTAATGTGGGAGGAAAGCCCGAAGTGATGCAGGTCTCAGACGTTTACTTCTTCGGTGAAACCCACAAGCACGGGTATGGTGCTGACAAACCTAGAAACATAATCGGGGCGAACCGGGATTCAAACCCACAATCATAGGTTTCTGGCGTGCCCAAGGGACGCAACTCTGCACAGCGAATTGCAGCACCTTAGACGACTGGGCCACCTGTGCCCTCCATCTGTGTGTGAGAAAGACAGATCTAGTGCTAAGAGTTGGACAGATAATCACAATCATTTCATTAACAGGCTTAAACTCAAATGTATTCAATATTATTAACCCAATAAAATACCACCCAACCCAACAAAATTAAACATTAGGTTTATGCTCTGTATCCCAGTAATGGGCAGTAGAAGTCATATAAATGTGTACTTCATGCAATAAATCTTCAATCAACAGAAATATTAGCAATTTAGCCAAAAATGTCCGCTCCCATCCATCAAGCTTTATTGACATGCCACCTGACAATGATCTGGACCTGAAATCCTTTCAGTCCTGTAGTACCTAGCTGTGGCATGGAGTATCGGAAATATAATCAAGTTACTCCATGCAGGGGTGTTATTCTCCTTCCACTGTATTCCATGTCATATTAGATAAATCAATAATCAATGCCCACCACTCAGAGGTTTAAGTGGGACAATGGCACGGGAACAATCAACAGTGGAACTGATATATACTCAGGGAAAGAAATAAGGGAACATTGTTAAATGACAGTATATTTTAGTGTTTAACAATGATTGTAGCTGTGTTTCATTGTTTCTGTTGAGATTAGGTAGACGTTCATTGCAATTGTGTTTTGACAGTGATCAGTCATCAGGAAGTAACTACATTTTGATGCTAGTGTAGTCTGGTATTCGTGTTGACGTATCTCATGCATTTTTTTTACATCAAAACCAGCTTTCATGTGAGGATCGCTCATCATACCTGCCTAGCCCATCTTTGATGCTTGACCACTGTCACCGCTAGGTGAATATATATTGTTATCACTGACTTTTGCTATCACCACTGTATTTTTTTATTTGATACTGACCACTGCCATCATATTATTTATTGAATAAATACCCCTGTATTGTGTACTGCCATTGTAATTGCTGTGCAGTAATTAGTATTGATTTGTAAACTTAGTGAATTTGGTTATATATTTGTTGATTGTGTACCACTTGTTGGTTGTTTGATGGTTTCACACTAAGTTCTTTTATGTACAGATTTCTGGATAAACATGATAAAGATATTGTTTCTATTTGGGAATCACCACGTAACAACATGTAAAAGGAAGCAAGATGACTGACCTTTATTTGGCATTGCTTTGACACGTCACTTTGTTTGTATTCTTCTTTGTGTACTAATGTTGTTGATATGATGTGTTAATGATGTGTTGAAAACAGGAGCAACCTTTCTTCTTCCATAAACCTATACCGTAGCCCATGTGATAATATTATTATAACATTAGTCTTTCTTACAGACCCTGATACAAATATATATCAAATACAGCCCATGCAAGTCTATAATGTTTGGCAAGTCTAGATCACTGCAGTATCTGAAAATGAAGAGAGTCACTGGGCTCCTTTTTATTATATTTTCATTAAGATAACTGAACAACTGTTTTTTTATGTACGATATGTTCATTTCAGAGACTAGATTTTAGTCTATTATAACATATACATGTACTATTTTACATCTATTTATACCATCAGTATAAGCAAGGTTTTATGTTGACTTACAAAAACGGGAATCCCGATGACCCCAATAATTAATCATAAGGGGCCTTGCAGGCAATATGAGGGTCCTGTACAGTAATGAAATGGTGAAGTGTACTGTACATCTTGATAATTACTTTAGGGCCTGGACTGAATCAATGATCATGTGGACAGGGGTCATGATTGATGGACGAAATGACAGACACCCACAACTGTTCTTCATGCACTGTAGGTGCAATGAATATTACTGCGTATCCCTCGGGCTTTCAGTAATTTCTTTTTCTGCATCCAATTTCAACATTTGTGTGTCGCGTAAAACCCTGGGTATATGTAATTTATCATCCCAAACTGGCTCCCACAGGAGATATCGCTAGGGGGCGATCAAGCGATATCTACATTGTAGATATCGCTGCAATGAAATTGCAACACAATACTTTTCAGACCATTGTGATTGGTTACCATAACGTCACAATCAAATGACATCACTAATGGCTCTGCTACTGAAGCTGTAAGCAGTGCTTTTTACACTTAAGACACTGCTTATTACAGTCTACAAATTGAAAAAGTTGGAAGAATGATGTTGGATGATAAATAAAATCTCACCCTCGTGTCTTTTGATATCAAATATATCAACACTTGTTGATAAAAGTGGAAAGACTCCTCGGCAAGCCTCAGAGTTTTACCACTTTCATCAACGGTGTTGATATATTCGATATCAAAAGACACCTGGAGGACATTCTCTATTTATCCTATAATACTATTATGTAAAACACATGTTCCCTTATTTCTTTATAATCAGTGTATGCTATCAACCGTTACCAAAGTCCATGTGATATTATAAGACATATATTGCAGCATAATCCCTTATTTATTTTTTATGAGTATATGCAACTCATCTTTTATCGCAGTCCATGAGATAATATTATATTACACATACTGCTACATGTTCTCTTATTTATCTCTATATGTAACTTATCAATTACCACAGACAGTCCATGTGACCTGAGACCTGCATCACTTTGGGCTTTCCTCCCACATTAAGCTGACACGCCATGATATAACTGGAATACTGTTAAAAGCAGTGTTAAACCCAACTCACTCACTCACTATGTGACACATACATTAACCCGAGTAATTATCTCCCGTACATTGTTCATGATGCCATCAACATTTTTATGCAACACTGTAATAATAGAGTGACCTAGGTCAACTCAAAGATGTGCACAGTCAAGTATCCTCCCTAATATCACAACGGGTAATATATACAAGTTTGTTTATTGCTTAACGCCAAACTTAGCTATATGGCAGTGATCTGTGTAGCAGTAAGTCAATATATCTAATGTGTTTACATTATAGCATGTTCCACCAGTGCTTTGTACACAGTTATTATAGCTAGTTGTTGTACCAGCACTGTACTGTAGATCATTGGGAGTTATTCCCCTTTAGTTGATTAAACATGGCTATAAACCAGACATGCGCTTTTGACTCACTAGAAAGTTGAACCTTCTAAACAGAAGTTCCAGAAGTCAATAAGACCATTACAATCTGTACATAATCAAGTCTGGACCAATCAATCCAGTGATTGATATCATGAGCATCGATCCACACAATTGGGATACAATGACATGGATCAACCAAGAGCCTGATCAACCAAACCTGTTAGTCACCTTTTAAGACAACTCCACAAGCATGGGCTACTGAAGACCTATTCTAACTGGGTGAGGTGAGGTGAAATAGGGTTTAACGTCGCGTCCAAGATTATTGCACTTATATAGCGACGTGCATGCACGTGTATGTGACTGCTTGTACTAGTCCGGACTGATGCCGATTTATAGTGCTAGCTCACTGAGATACCATGCCGCAGTTTAACATGATTACCCCACTCAGTCACAGTATATTGACTCCGAGCCGACCAGTCCTTGTTTTAGCCCCTTAATGCCAAGCGCCAGGCAGGGTAACAACAAGTGCCATGTTTTAACGTCTTTTGGTATGACGTGGCTGGGGATCGAACCCCGGACCTTCCGCTCTCCGGGCGGACGCTCTACCATTAGACCACGGAGGCGGTCTATTCTAACCGGGATCTTCACGGGGTAATAATAACATATACAAGAACCTTCGCATATCCTTATATTGACGATAATATGAGTTAAGGTAGTAAGCAGCCTCTCAGGTTTCTCGTCTAGCCAGGAAACATTCGCTAAACATGGTACCTTTAAATGAACCACCCGTCTTCAACCAGTTCTCTGGTCTAAAGGTTACAGTCCCTGACAACTGATCAGGAGGTTGTGGGTTCGATTCCCATCTTCCATAACAAAAAGGTTCAAATCTTGTCTTCGATTTCAGAACACTGGACATTTGTAATACTAAGTCCAAAATTCATCTTCTACTACAAGAAAAAGTAAAACCTTATACCTGGTTTTACTAATACCAGGTACAACCTCATACCTGGTGCAAGGTCTTACTAGAAAAAGTAATACCTCCTAAGAGGTTTTTGCAAAGAAACAAGTAACGCCCAAAACAATGGACAATATCCATAGGACCATAAGTGTTGGGCAAACCCTGTCATTAGTTCGAAGCCATATCTTACCTTGGGCAGAATTTCCTTCAACACCCCTGGATGCAATGCCTGCAAGACAAGAGGACAACAGTCAGTACAGTAGAATGCCAGTCAAACAGGAAGTGACGTCATCCGTGGTCACATGGTCTACATAGCTCCTACATTCTGTACATACTCAACTCAAAGTGAGTCACTCAGATACTATTATTTTCATGTTTTTTAACACTCCAGGGGTTTGTTTATCTAGACCTGCTCAGAGGCAGATATTTGGGTTCAAGTCTACAGCAAATTTCAGTGAAATTCCCAAATTGGAATTGCAAATTTCCAAAGTCATATAATACAGGAATACCTAATGTTAAGCATATAGAGGCTTTGTACTTCACTGACCACTTTGAGCAAAGTAACTATTAGTTTGGAATCCTAGACAAATTCCTGCACCTTTACAAACCTCCCTATGAATACAATATAGTTGGTCTCTAACTGTCTAAGAAGGACGAGTCTCGGACGTTCCAAACCACTGATAATACAATTCATGAATTTCATTGAATTGAAGTTGCTTGGCTTCTAACCATTAAGAGTTATGGCCCTTCAATATAACATATCTGGTTGTGCCGTCATTTGGACAGGAAAATGATAACATTTATGCGCCTTTTGTGTGCAGTTGAGAGGCTCAAATTCAGGATTTTTTTTACATTATTTTTCAAATACCAACGTTTTAAGAACAAACCAAACAAAAACATTTACCGGTAATCGCCTTTACACGACACTCAGCAATATTCCAGCTACATGACACAGTTTGTAAATAATTGAATCTGGAGCTGACAATCCAGTGATTGATATTAGAAGCAACAATCTAAACTGGAGGTGCAATGACATAGAATTTGCCAAGACTCTGAAACTGACCACCCTATCCTGTAAGTCATAGAACCAGCATACATTGCCCAGGACCAATTCTAAACAGGAACTCACGAAGGACGAGGAACTGGTGACAAGCGACCTACTTGCATAGCCTGCCTGTTGCGGTCCATCCGATCGTCCCTCATCTGCTTGTAGTCAGGCTGGTCCAACTCTGGCTGGGGACCCACATCCAAGGAGGGGTACGACTCCGCCATTCTCACTGCGCACGATTGTGTGGTCACTGTTTCTCCAGTATCTCCATGAGGGTAAATCTGGAACAAAACATCCACAAATGTTATCTTATGAGATACTCCAACCACATGTCACAGCTAAAAGTAGATCCATCACATTGCCAAATATAAAATCACGAAAAGATCATTAAAGATGTTCAAGGCGACAGTGAGAGTAAAACTGCTTGTTCGAGGACAAGCCCCACGCTACATGCATCTGCTACACGATGATATGGCGGTTGAATTGTCCTGAGATTTAGAAGGAGCATATCACCCCTTTTCCTTCTCGGTTTTAATGCCATTTTGAACTGTATTCCAGCTATGTCCCTGCATGTCAGCTTACTGTGGATAGAAAGCCTGAAGTGATGTGGTGCTCAGAAGTTAACCACTTTGGTGAAACCCACAAGTAGGGGTATGGTGCTGACAAACCTAGAAACATAATCAGGTCGAACCAGGATTCAAACCCACAATCATAGGTATCTGGCGTGCCCAAGGGAAGCAACTCGGCATGGACAATTGCAGCACCTGAGACAACAGGGCCAAGATGCATATCAAATAGGGCTGGGACGAATCCAAATTTACTCCCCGAGTACCCACCCCTCTATTACCCGACCCTACCCGGGTACCCACTCTAGGTCTTAAGAGATAGGTACAAAATGTCCGATTGGTCATTTTGTTATCATGGCATTGGCAAAACGTATTTAGATACATGTATTAAACAATCTGGTCATGCATTCTCTGAAGTTGACTCAAGTTATATCCTTATTCAAAGATATGAAAAGTCAGAAGGAATGCGAACATTTGTGACTCGTAGTGTAGCCATAGAATGATAGAGTTCTGGATACTTTTTTGTCATTGAACAATATATCACGTGACTAACCACGGGTCCAGGTAATCCTGTGGGTACCCGGGTCCACCTCAGTACCCACCTGACCCGGGTACCTGGGTTACCTGTCCCAGCCCTAATATCAAACATGAAATGTTTGTAGTTCAACACTGACATCAGCAATATTCCAGCTGGACCACACAAGCTCGTAAATAAAGTCTGAACCAGACAAACCAGTGAGTGATAGCATGAACAACGATCTAAGACGTTGGGGCATGATGACATGCAACCGGCCAAGTCACCAAGACTGACAATCCTCTACTTTCAGTGGGTTCCTATTTCTTCCTAATCTAACAATCACAATAAATCGACATGTACAAGTCTCTTCAATAACTGACAATATGTTTGGCATGTTTTGCCCCAATCCTGATTTGTTTTTTCATAAAATGTAATTTATTTCTGTTAAACTGGGTGGGTACATTATTAGTTAGTCATCTAGTTATAAATCATTCTTTTGCATGTGCAATATTATTCATTTTTATTATTATGGTCTGATCATTTTTTTTACTTTATTTTTCATGGTGGCAATGTAAAATGTGTAAGGAGACAGTTTGGATGGAAGCTATATTTGTATTTTTCTCAACGCACATCTTGTTATAAACTGACAGGTGTCATTCTTGATTCGAAAATCAATAGATCAATAATTAATTAATATTGTTCATTGCTTTTTCACATTAATTAACAAATATCACATTCACAATTAAAGAGATACACACTTGAACCTTTTCAGTAAGAAATCTTAAACTTAGTACACTGAAGGGATTTGTTCAAAGGTTCAATGAGTCATCTGGCATATTAAAAATGTATTTTATCTTGTCCTGTGTTTTTTATGAGAAATGGTTCCAAGTGGGCACGATCACGCTCGCTATAAACCTGTGTGACAATACGATTTCCACATCCCGCAAAATCCCTGTACATCAATGACACAAACATTGTTTATTCTGTCATTGTGTTGGAAACAACATCACAGACTGACAACAGTTCGTAAACCCAGCATCGGAATCCGACATCGGAATCCCAAATATTCCACCGTTTACCAATCATAAAAACAAAGCTCTGGTATGACTCATCACAGTACGCACGTTAATGTTGTTTTCGTTCATAAAATGTGGGAAAATGCGATAAAACCATGTTGTACAAACCCGCGTCTATTTTCCAGATTCAGCTGTCACTCTGCACGTGTGTTTTGAACGGTCGTGATGATAATGACAACAACGATGGCCGACTTACCGCAACATCAAGCAGAGCTAACATTTCATAGCAGGTGCCCGTGGTAGTTTCGAATCCCGTGGCGCGAAATATGACATAACATATGTATCTACGTATCATATAATTAGTAATATATTATTTTAATCGATGACCGAGTGGTGGCATTGTGGTACACAGTACGAAATCTTGATTAAATGTTGATTAAATTGATCGTAATGTTCATTAAAGTTAAAGTTTAAGTTAGACATAATTATGAGTAATAGTCTTTACCCGTGAAGATCCGGGTTACATTTGATCTTCAGTTACCAATGCTTGTCGTAAGATCCGACTAACGGGATCGGGCGGTTGTTGCCTTGGTTGATGCATGCTACCGTATCCCAAATGTGTGGATCGATGCTCATGATGTCAATCACTGGATTGTCTGGTCCAATTAACATACAGACAGCCGTTATATAGCTGGAATATTGCTTGAGAGTTGTGTTAAACAACAAATCGCATTCATTCACTTAACATGGCCACCGTTTCCAAAGTGTGTGGATCGATGATCATGATGTCAATCACCGGATTGTCTGGTCCAGACTCGATTATTTACAGACCACCGTTATATAGCTGGAATGTTGCTGAGAGTGGTGTTAAACAACACGCTAAATAAAGACAAAATAATCGCATTCATTCACTTAACATGGCCACCATTTCCAAATTGTGTGGATCGATGATCATGATGTCAGTCACCGGATTGTCTGATCCAGACTCGATTATTTACAGACCACCGTTATATAGCTGGAATATTGCTGAGAGTGATGTTAAACAACACGCTAAATAAAGACAAACAAATCGCATTCATTCACTTGACATGGCCACCGTTTCCAAATTGTGTGGATCGATGATCATGATGTCAATCACCGGATTGTCTGGTCCAGACTCGATTATTTACAGACCATCGTTATATAGCTGGGCTATTGCTGAGTGCGGCGTTAAACAACAAACAAACACATCTTATTCATTTACTAAACATGGCCACCGTATTCACGATTTCTGCATTCAAGTAACGTTTCTTGAGTACGAGAGTGGGCGAGCTGAATTTTAACTGTAAACATTGAAACAATACTATCAAGGCAAGCGGAGGGTCAGGGAAAAGAGATGCAGGCTGCAAACATTGACACCAACGACAGTCTTGCAGCACGCTTTAGTGTGCACCGCACTCAAGGGCGGATCCACCATATTTAAAAGGGAGGGTTCCGAACTATTAAAATCGTCTCTCAGATAATTTTACTGCCTACAACATACTACAAATCCGCCTTCAACATACTACAAATCCGCCTTCAACATACTACAAATCCGCCTTCAACATACTACAAATCCGCCTTCAACATACTACAAATCCGCCTTCAACATACTACAAATCCGCCTACAACATACTACAAATCCGCCTATGACACGTGATGGGGATATCCGACTATAACACATGATGGGGATATCCGACTATAACACTTGATGGAGATATCCGACTATAACACTTGGTGGGGATATCCGACTATAACACACGATGGGGATATCCGACTATAACACTTGATGGGGATATCCGACTGTAACACTTGATGGGGATATCTGACTATAACACGTGATGGGGATATCCGACTATAACACATGATGGGGATATCTGACTATAACACTTGCTGGGGATATCTGACTATAACACTTGATGGGGATATCCGACTATAACACTTGATGGGGATATCTGACTTTAACTCATGGTGGGGATATCTGACTATAACTCATGGTGGGGATATCCGACTATAACACTTGATGGGGATATCCGACTATAACACGTGATTGGGATATCTGACTATAACACTTGATGGGGATATCCGACTATAACACGTGATTGGGATATCCGACTATAACACGTGATTGGGACATCTGACTATAACACGTGATGGGGATATCCGACTGTAACACTTGATTGGGATATCCGACTATAACACTTGATGGGGACATCTGACTATAACACGTGATGGGGATATCCGACTATAACACGTGATGGGGATATCCGACTATAACACTTGATGGGGATATCCGACTATAACAAATACCAAGTCGAGTCATGTTGTTGAGTACATTCGCGATAGTTCAAAAGACACGGTGTGCTTTATTTAAGAATTGCCTTTCACTTTGTACAAGTGCATTGAAGTGTGAACCTTCACAGGGTAATGTCCAAACTATATGAACGTTATTCGTGTTTGAAATTCCCAAGAGGTTGTCCAGTAATGTGGAAGTAGTCCGTTAGTGTTTACGTCATTTTAGTACTCAGCCTACTGAAAAACGTTTGAACGTTAAAATGTGTCTTTCATACGCTTATGAACTTCAGTTTCGCGTTTATGTGACCATCTCTCGTCCAATGGAACAGACGTATGTAGCGTAAACTTCACATCACAAACTTAATACAGTTTTTTTGTAAATGAAATATGAACGACGGTTTCCGTTATTTGATAACTCAAACAGTATAGAAGCGTCGTAAAATATCGACGCAGTAATCTATGCAAGCATGTATTGAGGTGTCTGGAGGGTGGAGACCGTAAAGCATGCAAGCATGTATTGAGGTGTCTGGAGGGTGGAGACCGTAAAGCATGCAAGCATGTATTGAGGTGTATGCAGGGTGGAGACCGTAAAGCATGCAGGCATGTATTGAGGTGTCTGGAGGGTGGAGAACGTGAAGCATGCAAGCATGTATTGAGGTTTCTGGAGGGTGGAGACCGTAAAGCATGCAAGCATGTATTGAGGTGTCTGGAGGGTGGAGGCCGTAAAGCATGCAAGCATGTATTGAGGTGTCTGGAGGGTGGAGAACGTAAAGCATGCAAGCATATATTGAGGTGTCTGGAGGGTGGAGACCGTAAAGCATGCAAGCATGTATTGAGGTGTCTGGAGGGTGGAGACCGTAAAGCATGCAAGTATGTATTGAGGTGTCTGGAGGGTGGAGAACGTAAAGCATGCAAGCATGTATTGAGGTGTATGCAGGGTGGAGACCGTAAAGCATGCAAGCATGTATTGAGGTGTCTGGAGGGTGGAGAACGTAAAGCATGCAAGCATGTATTGAGGTGTCTGGAGGGTGGAGACCGTAAAGCATGCAAGCATGTATTGAGGTGTATGCAGAGTGGAGACCGTAAAGCATGCAGGCATGTATTGAGGTGTATGCAGGGTGGAGAACGTAAAGCATGCAAGCATGTATTGAGGTGTATGCAGGGTGGAGAACGTAAAGCATGCAAGCATGTATTGAGGTGTCTGGAGGGTGGAGACCATAAAGCATGCAAGCATGTATTGAGGTGTCTGGAGGGTGGAGACCGTAAAGCATGCAAGCATGTATTGAGGTGTCTGGAGGGTGGAGACCGTAAAGCATGCAAGCATGTATTGAGGTGTCTTGAGGGTGGAGAACGTTAAGCATGCAAGCATGTATTGAGGTGTCTTGAGGGTGGAGACCGTAAAGCATGCAAGCATGTATTGAGGTGTCTGGAGGGTGGAGACCGTAAAGCATGCAAGCATGTATTGAAGTGTCTGGAGGGTGGAGACCGTAAAGCATGCAGGCATGTATTGAGGTGTATGCAGGGTGGAGACCGTAAAGCATGCAAGCATGTATGGAGGTGTCTGGAGGGTGGAGACCGTAAAGCATGCAAGCATGTATTGAGGTGTATGCAGGGTGGAGACCGTAAAGCATGGAGGCATGTATTGAGGTGTCTGGAGGGTGGAGAACGTAAAGCATGCAGGCATGTATTGAGGTGTATGCAGGGTGGAGACCGTAAAGCATGCAAGCATGTATTGAGGTGTCTGGAGGGTGGGGACCGTAAAGCATGCAAGCATGTATTGAGGTGTATGCAGGGTGGAGACCGTAAAGCATGCAAGCATGTATTGAGGTGTCTTGAGGATGGAGACCGTAAAGCATGCAAGCATGTATTGAGGTGTCTTGAGGGTGGAGACCGTAAAGCATACAAGCATGTATTGAGGTGTCTGGAGGGTGGAGAACGTAAAGCATGCAAGCATGTATTGAGGTGTCTTGAGGGTGGAGACCGTAAAGCATGCAGGCATGTATTGAGGTGTCTGGAGGGTGGAGAACGTAAAGCATGCAAGCATGTATTGAGGTGTCTTGAGGGTGGAGACCGTAAAGCATGCAAGCATGTATTGAGGTGTCTGGAGGGTGGAGACCGTAAAGCATGCAGGCATGTATTGAGGTGTATGCAGGGTGGAGACCGTAAAGCATGCAGGCATGTATTGAGGTGTCTGGAGGGTGGAGACCGTAAAGCATGCAAGCATGTATTGAGGTGTCTGGAGGGTGGAGACCGTAAAGCATGCAAGCATTTATTGAGGTGTCTGGAGGGTGGAGACCGTAAAGCATGCAGGCATGTATTGAGGTGTCTGGAGGGTGGAGTCCGTAAAGCATGCAAGCATGTATTGAGGTGTCTGGAGGGTGGAGACCGTAAAGCATGCAATCATGTATTGAGGTGTCTGGAGGGTTGAGAACGTAAAGCATGCAAGCATGTATTGAGGTGTCTGGAGGGTGGGGAACGTTAAGCATGCAAGCATGTATTGAGGTGTCTTGAGGGTGGAGACCGTAAAGCATGCAAGCATGTATTGAGGTGTCTGGAGGGTGGAGAACGTAAAGCATGGAGGCATGTATTGAGGTGTCTGGAGGGTGGAGACCGTAAAGCATGCAAGCATGTATTGAGGTGTCTGGAGGGTGGGGACTGTAAAGCATGCAAGCATGTATTGAAGTGTCTGGAGGGTGGAGACCGTAAAGCATGCAAGCATGTATTGAGGTGTATGCAGGGTGGAGATCGTAAAGCATGCAAGCATGTATTGGGGTGTCTGGGGGGTGTAGACCGTAAAGCATGCATGTATAGAGGTAAGTATACTGTACCATAGGGTCATCGAGTGGAAGGGGTGACTAGAGAGATAAATAATAAGGATTCAAAAGACATACTAGGAAAAAGGAAGTCCAAATATTTTAATATACTGTAAGCGAGTGAGT
This sequence comes from Haliotis rufescens, assembly GCF_023055435.1. Taxonomy (NCBI): domain Eukaryota; kingdom Metazoa; phylum Mollusca; class Gastropoda; order Lepetellida; family Haliotidae; genus Haliotis; species Haliotis rufescens. Next base: position 38,863,266 of record NW_025964383.1, on the reverse strand, counting down.
ATGGTTTAAGGCCGCTTTGAACATTTACAGTATTCCAGCTGTATCTCGGCGTGTCAGCTTAATGTGGGACGAACTGGGATTCTCTGCATAGCGAATGTAGACGACTGGGCCATCTGATACACTGTAAAGACAATTTTACAATATTCTTCGAAAGAGATATATAAAAGATCACCTAATAGCAATGTCACCGATAAACGCCTTTGCAATTATTCTGACGGCAAAGAACGAATCTAATATATCAAATCTTTCTCCATATATTAAGCATGCATTAGCCAAAAGAAATGAATTAATCAAACAACGTGTATATCCCAATGTGTAACATTTAGGATTGTATTTACATGCGGAATTCTCTCTTGTATATGGGCCGGAGGCCTTTTGTACAATGAACTTCTTTTGACTTTTTGACTTTGACAGGGATAAAACAGATTGCGTTTGTAAACAAGAGCGCCAGCCTTTAGGGCAGGACTGGTGCATATCGGGCGTGTATTGTGTTGATGGGCTGTGAACACACTACTCTAAAACATATACTTGTTCTTTACTTGCGATTCTGTAATTTGTATACTTCATGCTGTAAAAAGATAAATAAATGTTCTTCAAGATGTGCATGATACATACTGGAAAATCTCATATATATTCAAACCTTTAAACAGTCAATGCTCTTGATTATCCAGATTATTATATTTAATTCTATTATGACAAATTATCTTGATCCAATCGCCTCCATAGATTGGCTTGGGACGTGGCGTTACGGTCTCCATCGGTCACCAGCAATGATGTTTCTAACAGTTGTTGCTGGAACTTTGTTTATTGTGGTATTTTATGTCGATTTTCCCTCTGATCTTCATGAACATCCAATCTAACATCTGCTTTTGAACCCTTTGGGTTTATGAAGATGGATTTTTTTATAACCTTTCGGGCAAAAGAAAATATACACCAAAATGTTTTTATTTCAGTCAGAATTTATTAAATACAGACTAATTAAAGCGTAGAGTACTGTTCCAAATTTCTGCTTGAAAAGAAGCAGTGGGGTAGCCTAGTGGTTAAAGGTTCCATTGTACATGGGTACAATGTGTGAATCTCAATTTTTGTTGTCCCCCGCCGTCATATTGCTGGAATATTGCTAAAAGCGGCGTAAAACCATACTCACTTACGCTGCTTGTAAACTTGCTGCAACTGCTATTTGTCGTCTGTGTACCTCGGTAATAAGAAGCTGTTGGGTTTGCCAACATAGACATGTATATATCCAGCACTGCCCCACAAAGGGATCTTAGACTGTAGGGGCGGTGGGGTAGCCTGGTGGTTAAAGCGTTCGCTCGTCACGCCGAAGACCCGGGTTCGATTCCCGACATGGGTACAATGTGTGAAGCCCATTTCTGGTGTCCCCCGCCGTGATATTGCTGGAATATTGCTAAAAGCGGCGTAAAACCATACTCACTCACTCTTAGACTGTAGTCCGGCAATGTTAAAGAGTGGGAATATCTAGAGAACTCTGGAATTCTAGCAATAGTCCAGCAATATCACAGCGGGGACACCAGAAATTGGCTTCACACACTGTACCTATGTTGGGAATTGAACTCGGACCTTCGTCGTAACAAGCAGACTATTGCACCACTGGGCTACCCCACCGCCCCATATTTTCTAATAACATGTAGTGTGAGTTTAAGGATCGAAAGAGAAACATGCGTGTTCTGCTACCATTAAGGAGTTTATTTTCATTTCAGCTACAGATCCTTCGAATGTACTTTTGGAGTCAATCCCCCTTTAAACACAACCGACACCCCATGTCCAAGGGCTGTTATTGCCCATAAGGTTACATGAGTTAACTCCCTTCTTTTGCTCTGGTGGTATCCAGGTTTAAGTCAAATAGAAATATATATTTTGCACTTTAAGATGTGTTTCTTAAAGAGAACGTCAATTAATTTTTATCCACATTTGAGCAAAATCTAGCATGCATTATACTGATTTTAATTCTAGGTTTTTATATGAAGTCATCTTTTACAATTAATGATCAAATAATATATATATTATTTTTGCAATATTAGAATTCGTACATTTGAGTGAAGTCATTTGAAGACACCCAATCTTCATGAATTATCTAACAATTATTTTTTTCATCTATCTATAAGAAGTTAAACTGAAAAGCAAAATAAACGTTACCATATATAATTAGGGGACGTGTCGGGAAATCTTGGCTGCCACGGCATGGCGTGCAGACAGTTGGTCGTAAGCCTTGCCTTGTCTGGCGTTGCCTAGTTGGTACAGGGTGCTTGGATTCTGCTGCAGAAAAGGCAAGCCAACGGGACGAAGTACCTGGTCGATATAGCGTGGGGCAGTCAGATTGGCATCGAAAACGACCAGGACCCCGTTCCACAAAGTGACTGAAGCGCTAAGACGATCGTAACTCCCATACTTTAACATAGCCTTACGACATACTTTAACATAGCCTTGTGATCGCTTTATGGGTCGGGCCCTCGGTCTGTTTTGACGTCACCACGGATTCCTCCCAATACTACGACACTACCTCCACCATACAGCTCGACCTCCTGAATACAACAACGTGTCATTCGTCGACGTTGTTCCCCCATCCTTTCTGAAGAGTTGGAACCGATTCTCATCAGAAGTAGAGAACTCTTTGCCAGTTCCTGTTCTGTCACTGACGCACGGCGCGTGCCTAACATCTCTGACGTCATTACTGCCGTCTTAGGGCCATGCAAGCCTGTGTTAAAGTATGGGAGTTACGATCATCTTAGCGCTCAGATCGCTTTTGTGCCTAGGCTTCCACAAAGCGACCTTAGTGCTAAGTTGGTCGTAACTCCCATATTTTACCATAGGCTTACGATCAACGTAGCACTAAGATCGCTTTGTAGAACATGGCCCAGGTCTCAAAGTGACTAGACCGAGGGCGCGGTTAACAAGTAAAGGTGTCTGAGAAATGGGCGAAACAAGCATTTTTAAAAGAGAGCGGTCCCAAATATCAAAAAGGTTCTCTCAGTTAATTTTACTGCCAACAACATACTACATTTGGTTTTCATCTTGGGGTGATGGTGGAAATCCTAAACCTCCCATCTGGATCCGCCTCTGCCCCTACAGCCCACGGCCTCTGGATCCGCCTCTGCCCCTACAGCCCATGACCTCTGGATCCGCCTCTGCTCCTACAGCCCATGGCCTTTCGATCCGCCTCTGCCCCTACAGCCCATGGCCTCTGGATCCGCCTCTGCCCCTACAGCCCATGGCCTCTGGATCCGCCTCTGCTCCTACAGCCCATGGCCTCTAGATCCGCCTCTGCCCCTACAACCCATGGCCTCTGGATCCGCCTCTGCCCCTACAGCCCATGGCCTCAACATCCGCCTCTGCTCCTACAGCCCATGGCCTTTCGATCCGCCTCTGCCCCTACAGCCCATGGCCTCTGGATCCGCCTCTGCCCCTACAGCCCATGGCCTCTGGATCCGCCTCTGCTCCTACAGCCCATGGCCTCTAGATCCGCCTCTGCCCCTACAACCCATGGCCTCTGGATCCGCCTCTGCCCCTACAGCCCATGGCCTCAACATCCGCCTCTGCTCCTACAGCCCATGGCCTTTCGATCCGCCTCTGCCCCTACAGCCCATGGCCTCTGCATCCGCCTCTGCCCCTACAGCCCATGGCCTCTGGATCCGCCTCTGCCCCTACAGCCCATGGCCTCTGGATCCCCCTCTGCTCCTACAGCCCATGGCCTCTAGATCCGCCTCTGCCCCTACAACCCATGGCCTCTGGATCCGCCTCTGCCCCTACAGCCCATGGCCTCAACATCCGCCTCTGCTCCTACAGCCCATGGCCTTTCGATCCGCCTCTGCCCCTACAGCCCATGGCCTCTGGATCCGCCTCTGCCCCTACAGCCAGTGGCCTCTGGATCCGCCTCTGCTCCTACAGCCCATGGCCTTTCGATCCGCCTCTGCCCCTACATCCCATGGCCTCTGGATCCGCCTCTGCTCCTACAGCCCATGGCCTTTCGATCCGCCTCTGCTCCTACAGCCCATGGCCTCTGGATCCGCCTCTGCCCCTACAGCCCATGGCCTCTGGATCCGCCTCTGCCCCTACAGCCCATGGCCTTTCGATCCGCCTCTGCCCCTACAGCCCATGGCCTTTCGATCCGCCTCTGCTCCTACAGCCCATGGCCTCTGGATCCGCCTCTGCTCCTACAGCCCATGGCCTCTGGATCCGCCTCTGCCCCTACAGCCCATGGCCTCTGGATCCGCCTCTGCCCCTACAGCCCATGGCCTCTGGATCCGCCTCTGCCCCTACAGCCCATGGCCTCTGGATCCGCCTCTGCCCCTACAGCCCATGGCCTCTGGATCCGCCTCTGCCCCTACAGCCCATGACCTCTGGATCCGCCTCTGCTCCTACAGCCCATGGCCTCTGGATCCGCCTCTGCTCCTACAGCCCATGGCCTTTCGATCCGCCTCTGCCCCTACAGCCCATGGCCTCTGGATCCGCCTCTGCCCCTACAGCCCATGGCCTCTGGATCCGCCTCTGCCCCTACAGCCCATGACCTCTGGATCCGCCTCTGCTCCTACAGCCAATGGCCTCTAGATCCGCCTCTGCTCCTACAGCCCATGGCCTTTCGATCCGCCTCTGCCCCTACAGCCCATGGCCTTTCGATCCGCCTCTGCCCCTACAGCCCATGGCCTCTGGATCCGCCTCTGTTCCTACAGCCCATGGCCTCTGGATCCGCCTCTGCTCCTACAGCCCATGGCCTCTGGATCCGCCTCTGCCCCTACAGCCCATGGCCTCTGGATCCGCCTCTGTTCCTACAGCCCATGGCCTCTGGATCCGCCTCTGCCCCTACAGCCCATGGCCTCTGGATCCGCCTCTGCCCCTACAGCCCATGGCCTCTGGATCCGCCTCTGCCCCTACAGCCCATGGCCTCTAGATCCGCCTCTGCCCCTACCGCCCATGGCCTCTGGATCCGCCTCTGCCCCTACAGCCCATGGCCTCTGGATCCGCCTCTGCCCCTACAGCCCATGGCCTCTGGATCCGCCTCTGTTCCTACAGCCCATGGACTCTGGATCCGCCTCTGCCCCTACAGCCCATGGCCTCTGCATCCGCCTCTGTTCCTACAGCCCATGGCCTCTGCATCCGCCTCTGCCCCTACAACCCATGACCTTTGGATCCGCCTCTGCCCCTACAGCCCATGGCCTCTGCATCCGCCTCTGCCCCTACAACCCATGACCTCTGGATCCGCCTCTGCCCCTACAGCCCATGGCCTCTGCATCCGCCTCTGTTCCTACAGCCCATGGCCTCTGGATCCGCCACTGCCCCTACAGCCCATGGCCTCTGGATCCGCCTCTGCCCCTACAGCCCATGGCCTCTGGATCCGCCTCTGTTCCTACAGCCCATGGCCTCTAGATCCGCCTCTGCCCCTACAGCCCATGGCCTCTGGATCCGCCTCTGCCCCTACAGCCCATGGCCTCTGGATCCGCCTCTGCCCCTACAGCCCATGGCCTCTGGATCCGCCTCTGTTCCTACAGCCCATGGCCTCTGGATCCGCCTCTGCCCCTACAGCCCATGGCCTCTGCATCCGCCTCTGTTCCTACAGCCCATGGCCTCTGGATCCGCCTCTGCCCCTACAGCCCATGGCCTCTGCATCCGCCTCTGCCCCTACAGCCCATGGCCTCTGGATCCGCCTCTGCCCCTACAACCCATGACCTCTGGATCCGCCTCTGCCCCTACAGCCCATGGCCTCTGCATCCGCCTCTGTTCCTACAGCCCATGGCCTCTGGATCCGCCTCTGCCCCTACAGCCCATGGCCTCTGGATCCGCCTCTGCCCCTACAGCCCATGGCCTCTGGATCCGCCTCTGTTCCTACAGCCCATGGCCTCTGCATCCGCCTCTGCCCCTACAGCTCATGACCTCTGGATCCGCCTCTGTTCCTACAGCCCATGGCCCTGCATCCGCCTCTGTTCCTACAGCCCATGGCCTCTGGATCCGCCTCTGCCCCTACAGCCCATGACCTCTGGATCCGCCTCTGTTCCTACAGCCCATGGCCTCTGCATCCGCCTCTGCCCCTACAGCCCATGGCCTCTACATCCGCCTCTGTTCCTACAGTCCATGGCCTCTGGATCCGCCTCTGTTCCTACAGCCCATGGCCTCTGGATCCGCCTCTGCCCCTACAGCCCATGGCCTCTGCATCCGCCTCTGCCCCTACAGCCCATGGCCTCTGGATCCGCCTCTGCCCCTACAGCCCATGGCCTCTGGATCCGCCTCTGCCCCTACAGCCCATGGCCTCTGGATCCGCCTCTGCCCCTACATCCCATGGCCTCTGGGTCCGCCTCTGTTCCTACAACCCACGGCCTCTGGATCCGCCTCTGCCCCTACAACCCACGGCCTCTGGGTCCGCCTCTGCTCAGTGCATTTTTTTCTGCAAGGTGATAATCTTGTGCTAAATGTCGATGTTACAGTGCTTTTATCGCCTTAAACTCATCAGAGATCGTTCTGTATGTGAATTACGTTTGTTATCGTTAAAAGTCATTTCTCATGGTTTGAGTGTTCAAATTAAGTTTATCACAAACGGCCATGTTGGCTGCGTTTTGTTAAAACATGAAACTAGAAACTCCCAAAATTGTTAACGTTTCTTATGCCGTGGAGTGCTGTGCCACTTTAAATGAGTGATTGAGTTATGTATATCCCTGTAATCGGCACTGTCCTAGCAATATCACAGGAGACACCAAATTGGCTTCACATTCCGTACTCATGTTGGAAATCGAACACGGGCTTTCGGTGGGACAATTCAACGCTTTAACCACTTGGCCATCCTTACCTGAAATCGTCTTTTCAAACTACATTATGAACATAAACAAATGTCAAATCGAGTTGTACATTTCACGCAGGTGTTCGCTAGTATTGTCACGTGATGTTATGGTTACGATATGAACCAATAGGAACTCACTTCCGGTGCACGAGTTTTTCCTGCGCGTTAATTCCAGACTCAGAATGGAAGCAGACGTTACGTATATTGAACAACTGCGTCGGGGCATTTCATAATAATTGAAACAAACTGGTGAGGTTATATTTAGAATCGATATGAACATGATCTTAAACACTTAATGTTAATATTTATAGCACTTGCGCGCTTCAGTGAACGGTATTTTGGAAGATTTGGTTTTGGATGTGCATTATGAAAGTTATCCACGAAGAACTTGATTTCTGAGGTACCGTTGAAAATAACGATAAGGTAAGTGAATTAATATATTATTTAGATAATATTGTTCTGACATATAATGTGTAACATAATCACATATCACCAGACTAATGTTTAGAGTTATATTTAGTGAGTGAAATTGGTTAAAACGCCGCTTTCAAAAGTAAGCTGTATGGTTGTAACGGGTGGGTTGAAGTCAAATCGCCAGTACTTCAGTGTCTCGTCTCGTTGTCTCATTAGTGTTTATGGTAGTGGTGGGTGGGATTTGGGGGAATATTTTCAGAGCTACAGGTAAGCTGCGTATTTGTGTAAAATACCCCCCAAAACTATTCAAAACCCATTTACTTTCAATTAACTTGCGTACGGAAACACATGCATAAAATGAAAAACTCAATTGTTTGAAAACAGCACGCGTAAATACCCAATGTGTACAACGGAGCTAATTTCCGAAACACAATTACGAGCTTATTCACTTTCCAAGTCAACCTATATTTAGAACCGTTATATACATCTAAAAGATATTTCATTTTTTTAAATCTTAAAATGTTCACTTGTTTTGGGAAAAACTCAATAGAGTGACATTGTTTACCCAATGGAAAATGTAATAATCCAATGGAAATAGAAACCTTCAAGTAAAAACTCAATTGCTCAAAAAGATATCAGGAACTCTGCTATTTTCTTCCCGATAAACAGATGGAAATAGATAATTTGTTCACTGGGTTGGTTATCTACAAATTGCTCGCTACGCTGGACATGCTGGTATCAGTGGTTTGAGCGTTCGCTCCTCGCTTGGAAAACCGTGGTTCGATTCCCCATATTGAGATACGCAGTGATCCATTAGAAAAGTATTTAAAATGTATGTCGGTATCTTAATGCAAAAAAATGAAATGATGTGTAAACTATTTACTCAGTTGTTATAATTGCCCCAGATCCACGTATCGGTGCAGGTGTAGAACACAAAAGTATGTGGTATGTTCTGAAGCGGCCGTAAAATCACTAGGCTACCTTCCAAGGAAGGGGTTTACGATGATTGACGAAAAAACAAATGGAAGCAAAACTTATTGAATTCGTTGATACGCTATCTTGGCCAAAGGTACGTCATAAAATCAAAATGTCCTACACATTGGACATTGAACTATATAAGAAAGAAAACGATAAATGCATGACCACTGATAAAGATATTAACCTTTCTAAAAACAAAAAAACAAAACAAACATTAATCTGAATATTCAGCCATAATATGGGTCAACTGTACAACTTTGATTCCATTGGTTGAAAAGCGACGAATTGATGTAATAATGTATCTCAATGAGGAGAGCTAAACCCGATGTCACCTGGTCCTTAACACTTTGATCATTGGTTGCCTGGTAAATCCAGCATAAGCGTCAAATCATGACATTGTTTAAAAGGTTTCTATTCTGAACACTGCTGACTTCTCTAACGTAGAAAACATATAAAGAATAAAATCACAATTGGTCAAGAGAAAAGCATACGGCTCGTTTATGCAGAATTATTCTATAAATTTAGAAATTTCCCTCTCTCGATCTTGGGGTTCAACATGCGAAAGGACCTGTCATAACTTTCTAGAGTATACTAATGATATATTGAATTAAAGTATTCTAGTAAGAAATTTAATACTTTTTTTTAAAGGAAAACACTGTTTCTCTAAACTTGTGTTTAAACCATATTAGTCAGCTCTGATACACTGATATATGTATAAAACACGTTTGAAAATAGACTTAGTATGTGTATATGCATGGTAGTATACAACAGATTGTCCGGTTGGCTTCAGAAGCATTGTGTGAGACGTTTCTCCCTAAGGGCGACAACTCTCTTTTTTCTGTAAAGTTGGCATGCGTTTGTGCAATATAAACTGATAAAACATAGATGTGGTAGATTTTCTCTTATGACTTATCTGTTGAGGTTTTATGGATATGTATGTATGTATATATATGTGTGTTTGTCATTAATCTGTCTCACAGTCTCTGACCCATATTAGTTTCCCATCCCCCGGGCCATAAGGTAATGATATAGCTCTAAATTTAACGACTAACGGGATTCGGGAGGTCAGGCTCGCTGACTTGGCTGATGCATGTCTTCGTATCCCCATTGAGTGGATCGATGCCCATGGTGTCAATCACTGGATTATCCTGTCCAGGCTCGATTATTTACAGACCGCCGTCATATAGCTGGAATATTGTTGAGTGCAAACAAACAAACAAACAAAAAATCAACAGCGTGATAGAAACCCAAAATGGACTCAATAGTACGTTCGTGGTTGAAATCCCTTAACGACATAGTCATATAATAACACTCGATCATATATTCCCTAGGACGATACTGCAGTACAGCTTTATTGTCCCGACTTAAACATTCTTGGCGTTTCGCCTGGCCAATGAAAAGTGGGCGTCATTATGACTCACTGCGTCAGGAGCACAATTTATACGTGAACTTGTCTACAAGATATTAACAAAAGATTATGTGCTGAACATTCTGTTATAATAAATCAACTATTTCTGTAACAGTCCAATGTATGTTTTTGCAGGAGGTAGAAATCACTGAAAAATATACACGACTAATCGAAAATATTATTGGGAGTATTTTAGATAGAAATCATCCCTAATGTGAAATCCTGCTTGTTTGGCACTGTAGTCTCAAATCGCGATATATACAATGTATATTCGATAGACCCGATGACTTCGATGTAATATTAAACAGTCCTTCCGCCCTGATATACCTGGACGACCAAGGTGCCTGGACATGGGTTACACATTACAACTGTCCGTGGTCACGTGGGCTCCATTCCCAGAAAGCCATGCTATGCTGGACTTTCCCTGTGAAGAATGTGGTCAGTAGATATAGGGGTGTATTTTGCTGGTCAGAATGTTCCGAGTAGTGGGGAAAGTATAACCTACCGCATTCATGGTGAAGTGTAAGAATGAGTTGCGGGTGCTGTCCACACCCAATGATACCCCAGTTACCGTAGAAAGGCAGTTGTAGTGTCAGCTGTGGTCGTCTGGAAGTTTTATCTCAAATGTTCAAATGTCGGTATATAGATTTGCTTAGAGATATGAAAAATAATGGTCAAACAATATCGGTTTTCCTGTCATTTTTGTAAAGACAGCATACCTTCCTTAACTCGAAGTCGACATATCCTTTAAGGCAATTTAACCTCAGAGCCCCGACAGAATCCTTTGTACATTATTGTTGGACCAATTGACCCCAAAAGCTGATGAATCACTTACTGTTTACATTATACATTCTGCGATGATGTCATTTAATGTACATGCCGTTGAATAAAAGATTGGTGATTATAAAGTATCTGTTTGCCCGTACGTTTTGCAAGACGGCGAACCCCTGTCAACTCGAACTCGACACAATGTGTTATCCAAGGGGAAAGTCGATCCGAAATTGAAATATTTTGTTGTTTTGTGATTACAGAGTAAACAGTGTTGTTATATAGTTTATTTTTATTTTTCCGTCGTATTTGACAACGGTGACAAATAGCAATGTCTATCGACCGCACACACACCTGTATAGTAAAAATTCAGAGTTTCAAATTACAATTCTCCCCCTTTAACCACAAGACCCCCACGGTACTGCCACTTTGCATCGTGTGTTTTGTTTGTTTGTTTGTTTGTTTTCAAACGCCGCGCTCAGAAATAATCCAGCTATATGTGACGCCGACCTGTTAGTAATCTAGTCTGGACCAGATCATCCAGTGATTGATGTTATGTGAAGCGTCCAGTGCCGCGTCAGATACGAAGACACGCAATCAACCAGGTTACCCAGTCAGATCACCTATCACCACAAGTTGGGCGGTCGGGTAGCCTAGTGGATAAAGCGTTCGCTCGTCACGCCGAAGACCCGGGTTCGATTCCCGACATGGGTACAATGTGTGAAGCCCATTTCTGTTGTCCCCCGCCGTGATATTGCTGGAATATTGCTAAAAGCGGCGTAAAACCATACTCACTCACTCACCACAAGCATACATGGACTGTAAATGATTGGTCGGACTGTTAGTTTGAGTGCCTGATATTAAATGGAGTTATTAAATTTGTGATAAATAAAATGCTTGTTAGCGGGGATTATCAATGACTTTACTATAGGTAATTGCGTGTTAGGGACCCCAATGTGCACGTTATGTATAACTGGCTGGAACAAAGTAAGCGGGATGATGGACGGGATATAATTAACAGTACAAAGGAAAGGCGTGAATATAATTTACTTGGTACGTAATGAATGGCTCTATTTAGATCAACAACGTGAGACGTGGCCATACAAGCAGTGTCGGCATAAATGGGCCAGTTGTTAGGTGTGTCAGGCCTGTTATGACACATGAGTTGTCAGATTGTAAAAGGTCTGAGGTCTCAATGAAACTACGCGAATCCTAGAAGCAAAATCTTTCTTTTCTTTAAGCTGGGTTGAAATGCCAGCCAAACTGTTGGAGAAAGGCTCCGACACCAACGACCCCCAAAGCCCCCAACATTCTGTTTTTCGTCACGGTCCCGTTATGTCAAACGAATAAAACAAATCTCCACACCGACACCCGATTATCTGCCAACAGCCCAGGGCTCCAGATATATTTTAAAAGCCATTGGGCATTACTCAAAAGTTATCATTCACATTTGGTATTTGAAAGTTTTCTTTGGGTTTTCAGTATATTTTACACCCTTGGATCCGGTCTTTTTGGGTTTTACCAACCAATGAGTTGACATTTTTTATATTATTCTCCTTAAAATGCTGTTTCAGGTAACACCTAATTTTCTTCAGGTGTCAGTTACTGAAAGCGAGACAAAGCATTTGCGTATTATTCACTGCAGTAGAGTTTATGCATAGGCAGGCGATGCCTGTATTCGTTCAGTAAATAACGTTTGTTTGGGTGTTGTTTAACACCGCACGTAGCAATATTCCAGCTATATGACGGCTTTCTGTAAATAATCGAGTCTGGACCAGACAATCCAGTGATTAATATCATGAGCATCGATCCGCGCAATTGGGATCGGTGACATGCATCATCCAAGTCAGCGAGCCTGACCACCCGATCCAGTTAGTCGCCTCTTACGACAAGCATAGTCGCATTTTACGGCAAACATGGGTTGCTGAAGACCCATTCTACCCCGGATCTTCACGGGTCCAGTTAATAATGATGAATATAGCTTAGGGTGCGCAAGCTGCAATGGATACATTGTAATAGATAGCCAGACGCACACTAGCTTTGGATCTCGACACAGGATGGATTCATTTTGACCAAATATTTGTGATTTTCATTGGACGAAAAACTCTAATAAACACTACTGTATAGTTTGATCCGACTGTCAGAAGTAACGCCACGTCATTCATGTATTCATTGCTGTAGGGACATGCAGATCAAGAGCAACCTACGTTTTAGGAGGATATTCGCTATACGCATGTACGATTTGTTACCGGAATTGCTTGTTTACAAAGAAGTGAGTTGCGTTCCGTCGGCGTGCCAAAATCTGTGGTCGTGGTTCTAACCACGGTTCGCCCTGGTTGTTTCTAGGTTTGTCAGCACCATATGTTGATGGGTTTCACCGAAGTGGTAAACGTCTGAGACCTGCATCACTTCGGGCTTTCCTCCCACATTAAGCTGACACACCGCGATATAACTGTAATACTGTTATAATCGGTGTTAAACCCAACTCACTCACTCACTCACACACAGAGGGCTGAGTAGCCCAGCGGTGCAGTTAGGTAGGCTGATGACTGAGTTTGATTCCCCACATGGATACAATATGTGAGACCTCTTCTTTCTATATCTGTCAGCAATTTTAGCCAGTCCGGAGCCTGATCCCACTCAAATTTCTTCCCTTCTTGTTCCATCAGCTTATATTAATCTGTATAAAAAGACTAAAATGTGCTGAAAGTAATGCAAAATACAAACTTGGGCCAGTAGACCTGCATCACTTTGAGTATTCAAGCTGACACGCAGTAACAATACTACGATAGTGTTCAAAGCGGCGTTAAATCAAATTCACTCACTCTTTGCAAAGGAAGTCGTTTATTGTGATTGAAGTGACATAAAATATACTAGTATATATGCCGGATTCACGAAATCTAAGGCCTCATGTTTTTTTGTTTCACGCCGCACTCAGCAATATTACAGCTATATGACGGTGATCTGTAAATAATCGTGTCCGGACCAGACGATCAAGTGATTGACATCATGAGCATCGATCCACGCAATTGGGATACGAATGCCAACCAAGTCAGCGAGCCTGACCACCCGATCCCGTTAGTCGCCACGCATGCACGACAAGCATAATCACCTTTTACGGCAACTATGGGTTTGCTGAACATCTTCATGTAACTGGGCACAGTTCCTCATTGAATATTTAATTCCTTATTTACCCTGTACATGCACCATATACTTAGTCAGGAAGTGTGCCTTTGTTTGATGTTTAACGCCATACTCAGAAATATTCCAGCTATGACGGCGATCTGCAAGTAATCGAGTCTGGACCAGACAATTCAGTGATTGATACCATGAGCACGCAACTGGGATACGATGACATGCCAAGCCAGCGACCCCGTTGGTTGCCTTTTACGGCAAGCATAGGTTGCGGAAGACCTAACCTAACCCGGATCTTAACGGGAGCCGTGACATGACTGAAATACTGTTAGCAGCGTTGACAACAACGTCTTGACTGTATTACTGATATATAAGTAAAGCTGTCTTACAAAGCGTTCCCAACACCTGTACTCAATCAATAAATACCATATCTTATTTCAACAGCCATAGAATATAATTAGACACGTGAGGCAGCAAACAACAAATAGACCACTCAGTCGGCGTCAAACACGAGAGTTTAAAAATAAAACACCTCGCACTCAATGTGTTCTCAGTCCTATATTTCCGATCACAAATCACTCGCTCTGATATGTGTGGTCCGAGTGATGCGTCTATTTTCGATGCGTTTCCGACTTTTCGGTGCGTAAACTATGGGACCAAACGGCAGAGGGGCATAGAATTAGGTCTTGACATATTTGTAGGGTACAGTTAAAAATAGGAAACTCAACTGGGCTCGTAAGTCTATTTTTGTCGGACTTTATTCTGAAGGCCATGTCTGATTTGACGTGTGTTGACTTGTGTTCAATTGTTTCACACACGTGTGTTAATCTTCGGGTTAGAAATGATGGCATTGTCGCTCTCAAATCACAACATACTTGCACCCAAATGAAAACAGGAAAATTCTAAAAATGAAACTGTTGCCTTGTGTTACTGGAGTATTATGTAATTAACATCTAACACTCATTTCCACACGTTAGCTAAATGTATTCATAGCTTTCCAGTTATTCTTTGACATAAATGTACAGGATAGATTTTCTCAGTTGAAGTTCAATACACTTGCATGACACGTAGTAAATGTCTTCATTTTCATAATAAAACTGAGGCTATATGCAGGCACATAATTCACACTCTTATTAAGAGCTGTGGGGTGACCAATAAACCGTTGGTTTGTCTAGCCACAGACCGGGGTTCGATTCCCTACATGCATGCGTGGGCATTCAGTGTTAGCCCATGTGCGGTGTCCACCACCTGTCTGCATACATTAGTGCAGAGAACTCGCTCATGTTGTCATATACGTATGTACACTCAAACACGTGTTAATATGATATTAATACAAATAATATTACAATAATAAGTATAATTATATAATATATATCCAATATAATATATACTATGATTAGATCATACTATTAAATGTTATTATACATAAATATTGGTTATAATATAATATAATATAATATAATATAATATAATATAATATAATATAATATAATATAATATAATATAATTGATATAATATAATTCACAATTCACAATATGATACATTTCATAATTTATTTTCATGTGTAAATAATATCATTTCATATGATATCGGGGGGGGGGAATTGACAATAGTTTGCTCAAACGCAATTAGTCCTCCAAAATACTTCTTGTCAGCTTCGGGGGCACGGGTGGCCCAGTCGTCTAAGGCGCCGCGATTCGCTGTGCACGCAAGAAACCTATGATTGTGGGTTCGAATCACGGTTCGCCCCAATTATGTTTCTAGGTTTGTCAGCACCATACCCGTGCTCGTGGGTTTCACCGAAGTGGTAAACGTCTGAGACCTGCATCACTTCGGGCTTTCCTCCCACATTAAGCTGACACGCCGTGATATAACTGGGATACTGTTAAAAGCGGCGTTAAACCCAACTCACTCACTCATATGATATCGTTATTAAAACTGGGGTTACCGCATTCATGCGCTTGTTTCATGCCGCAATCAGCAACATTCCACATAGATCACGGCTGATCGGGTGGTCAGGCTCGCTGACTAGGTTGATGCATGTCATCGTATTCCAATAACGTGGATCGATGCTCATGGCGTCTATCACTGGATTGTCTGGTTCAGACTCGATTATTTACAGACTGTAGTCATATAGCTGGAATATTGCTGAGCGTTAAACAACAAACCAACAAATGATCACGGCTGTCGTTGGTAATCAATCGGGGCAGACACGTGATCGATAGCATGTTTAACGTCATAGAGCCTGGCCACCCGATCTCCATTTCAATCGGCTCATACGAAAAGCACGATCGGTACGGCACGTGGGCCGTTCCTGGAAGGTCTACAGGGTGATATTAAATACTCTTGGTGTCTTGTTGCAGTGAAACACTGGTAAACACTTTATATAAATGTCCTTATAGGTAGCCATCTAAGGGTCATTTCATGAACAGCACTGGTTTAGGCTTTGTGTAACAAAAGCACAGGGAGGTATAATCAGAGACCATATAATAGTATATGGTCTCTGGTATAATGTACTCAGTGTTTATTTCGCTAGATGTTGTGTTGTTGAGAAGTACACCGTCACGTCACTGGCGGATTCAGAAACCTTATATGTCAATCGCTTCGTGACTTGGGAATTATGTACATTTAAAAAAATCCTGAATCGGCCTCTTGATGTATTTAAACCACATGTTATAATAGGTCTTCCAGTCTTTTAATGGGATTGAAGACTTAAAGTGTAACGCTTAGTTTAGAACTGACTTTTATAAATACAAAAATAGGTGTTGACATGGAAGTTAAAACCGATGTGCACATTGTGTTCTTTACCGATGTATCAAATTACGTTAAAAATAATAAATTCAAAGACTGCTTAATCAATCGTTAACATAAAAAAAACCAATATCATTAACTTACTCATTAACGTTAAACAACAATACGAAACCAGGGACATCGCACAGGCAACAGTGCAATACAAACTCCGCCAATGCAATTATCAGGCAATCAGGAAGTAGCAGTCCGCTAGTGGGAGTGGCCTACTTTTTTCCTGTTTATGGAAGCATAAACGCAATATTAAATGCTTGGTCAGCCACTCAGATGGCACGGAGTCTATAATGTTCTGCATACAGTGGGGGATACGTGCGGAAGGGAACGCCCCTATTTATTTGCGTGTTCCGAGACACAATGTATCTGTTACGGACTTAAAACAGTTAATTACAAGCACTACAAAGCGTTATCGAATGTGTAGCAAGAAAACCCTTGTCTGACAATTACAGTCATCGTCAAAGTTATGTAATTGTACAGATTGGTCTTCAGCAACCAATGCTTATCGTAAGAGGAGACCAACAGGATCAGTTTGGTCAGGATCGCTGTCTTCGTTGACAGCTGTCGTCATTTCCCAATTGCGTAGATCGATGTTCATGATGTCAATCACTGAACTGTCTAGTTCAGACTCGATTATTTACAAAGCGCCGACTTACAGCTTGAATATTGCTTAGTGCGACGTTAAACAACAAAGCTGGAGGGATCGGACAGACCGCCACCCACAGCGGAAAATGGGTCTGGGTAACGTACACAATGCGATCGTAGCCGCTTATCCATACTTAGAGGGGGCACGGGTGGCTAAGGCGTCGCGATTCGCTGTGCAGAGTTGCGACTCTTGGTCACGCCAGAAACCTATGATTGTGGGTTCGTATCCCGGTTCGCCCCGATTATGTTTCTAGGTTTGTCAGCGCCATACCGTGCTCGTGGGTTTCACCGAAGTGGTAAACGTCCGAGACCTGCATCACTTCGGGCTTTCCTCCCACATTAAGCTGACACGCCGCGATATAACTGGAATACTGTTAAAACGGCGTTAAACCCAACTCACTCACTCACTCACTCATACTTAGACATCGGTTGCTTGGATAAGAAGAAAATGATGATCATTTGATTTGATTGTCATATATTGCATATATTGACCGAACAGAACTAAACAGTGTATTGCAATATCAGACCATAAAGGCCAACGAGACACTAGTGATCACACGTGCACATATATATATATATATATATATATATATATATATATATATATATATATATTACAAATGCATTATATACAATACATCATGCGATGCGAAGGTTTGTTGCCTCCAATGACCCTGATAATGCGCGGGGTATTACTGGATGACGTCAGAGACCATCTATTATATGGTCTCTGATGACGTATAACAGTAGACGTTACGCTAAATCCAATCCACTGATAATTCCCACAATGGTGAAGGTAGATTAAATCATTTGCCACGGCCGTAAGCTGCCGGAATTCTTTTGCTTGTGGGTTTGACTTCATTGCATTGGGCCCCAGGGAGTTCATGGATAATTGGATATAGTAAGAGCATTTGAGGCTTGTCCGTTATATGTGGTTCTTGTTGGCAGGTGAGTGAGTGAGTGAGTGAGTGAGTACGGTTTTACGTCGCCTTTAGCAATATCCCAGCAATATCACGACGGGGACACAAGAAGTGGTCTTCACACTTTGAATCCATGTCGGGAATGGAACCCGGGTCTTGGGCGTGACGAACGAACAGTGACACTATATTGATGGGAGATCGGTCTCGGGCGGGGGCCACCTGGGTAGGTACGCACCCTCGGCAGAGACCTGGCTGGTTTAGTGTGTCATCGTACCCGACGGATAGTTTGTTTCTTCGTCACCTTGCCCGAATCAAATTTGTTGGGCAAATGTGAAGATCCGGGTTAGAATAGGTCTTCAGAAACCCATGCTTGTCTTAAGAGGCGACTATACTTGTCGTAAGAGGCGACCATCGGGACCACACCCGTGAAGATCCGGGCTAGAATAGGTCTTCAGCAATCCATGCTTGCCGTAAAAGGCAACTATGTAAGAGGCGACTAACGGGATCGGGTGGTCAGGCTCGTTGACATAGTTGATGCATGTCATCGTATCCCAATTGCGTGTATCGATGCTCATGATATCAATCACCGGATTGTCTGACCCAGATTCGATTATTTACAGACTGTTGTCATAGAGCTGGAATGGTGCTGAGTGCGGCGTTCAACAACAGACAAACAAATAAAACATTATAGCTTTATGCTCAAGACCGACAATGGAAAGTTTGTGGGGTTTGATGCATGCTTATTTTACGCCGGGGTCAGCAATATTCAACATTTGATCACGGCTGCCCGTATATAATCAATCTGGACAGACCCCTGACGGATAGCATGTTCAATGTTCAACACCGTCAGAGAGCCTGGCCACCCGATCTCCGTTTCAATCGGCTCATACGAAAAGCACGATCGGTACAGTGGCTGCGAACCTTTTGGCACGCGGGATTCGGGGGTCTTTTTAGACAGTATTCGGGACACGGTAGTAGGGTACGCGTTCACGCGGGACGCAAATAAAATCGTATTTGGTACTTAAACAAATTAATGATGTACTTAAACGTTTCCGTTATAATATTTTATTTTTTCGATATTTGTCCTGTAATTTAACTTCAAATCTTACCCTTTTCTCAACGCTTTTGAGATTTCTTTTAAGGAGTATTCGTTATTTAAGGGTAAGCGATTAGACTCAAAGTGAAAAGTTAGATGATATTCTGGATTCAGGGGAGTTATATTAGATTCAGAGCTCCAGATAAGCTTTTGGTGTTGTGGGTATTTTACCCATGCATTTTAAAATCACTGCGTATCAGCTATTCTATCTGGGTATTCAAATTTCTGTTACCCACTAGTTTTTACACATGTGGGTATTTAAGTTAAATATTTAAAAACACTATTCATCTAGTCCCTGCAAACTGGTGTTGTGTGGGTTCGAGAGCTCTATAGGACTCAAAAATACCACGATACTTCCACAAGAAAGTGTGATGGCAAATGATCATGATGTAACTGTCATCGTGGAGTTTGGCAAGGTTGACGGTATGCCCGTTTATAATTTCAAAATAAGTTGCTGATTTGCCAATCGAATACGCAGGGTTACTTCACAATATTTTGAATATACGCACAAGTTTTATTTTTGTAGCGTATCTGTAATGTTCGTTGCGTATTTGATACGCTGGGATATTATTTTACTGCGTATTTCTGCATTTCTGATGCGTTTTTTACGCAGATACGCAGCTTATCTGGATCTCTGAATTAAATACACTTTAAATACACTGGTACGAGTCTTACAGAAAAAAAACCCACAGTTGTTAATAAAAATATTATAAAAAGGAGACTCTCTTCATTTTCAGATACTGATACTGCAGTAATCTAGACTTGCCAAACATTATAGACTTGCATGGGCTGTATTGGATGTATTTGTATCAGGGTCTGTGTGACAGCCTATGGTATGACTAATGTACAGCCATCCAGTGGTCCTTTCAAACACCGCATTGGTGTCAGGTTTTGTGTAACGAAAGCATGGTATAATGAACTCAAATAAAGTGTTTATTTTGCCAGATACGTGCACCTAAGATGTTGTGTTTTTGACGTGTGAAGAAAGAGGATTCTACCGTGACGTCACTGGCGGATTCAGACGCCATATATGTTAATCGCGCCCTCGGCAAAGTCACCTCGTGACTTGGGTATTTATGTTCAGCCCGCGTTTTTAAAAATTCTGGATCCGCCTCTGGACTTATTTAGACAACATGTTATTTTAGATCTTCCAATCTTTTCTTATGACTCGATGACTATCTAAAAGTGTAGCGTCTATTTAAAAACTGTCAATAAAATGCGTTGACATCGACGTAAAAACCGGTGTGCACGTTGTGTACATCCGTTACTCTGCGCGGACTTACGCAAAGTTTGAACATCGTTTTTCTTTTCTAACTCCCTAAAACGCAAAAAACATGTTAAAGTCGGTTCTTATACCTTATAACCTAATAACTTCACAGACTGCTAAATAAATCATTAACATAAAAAGCAATACTATTAACAGCAGACAACAATACGACATTCAGGACATTGTTCAGCGCATAGTCTCTGGAAATATATCAGTTTAATAAAAGAAAACTCCATCTAAATTGGAAAGGAGCACAAGTGAGATGGGAGATCCAGGACCTGAGGAAATCTACTTTTGCTTTATTTAGGGCTAATGCGTTACTGAAAGGGCAGGGCGGAAGGGAAAATATGTTGGTTTAGGGACTGTAAGACAGACTAGCCCAGCCCAGCCAGTTTTATTATCTTTTGGTTTGTTTGTTTGTTTGTTTGTTGTTTAACGCCACATTCAGCAATAATCCAGCTAAATGACGACAGCCTGTAAATAATCGAAACTGGACGAGACATTCCAGTGATTGATATCATGAGCATCTATCAACCAAGTCAGCGAGCCTGACCACCCGATTCCGTTAGTTGCCTTTTACGCCAACTATGAGTTTGCTGAAGACCTATTAAACCCCGGATCTTCCTGTAAGTGGTTATAGTTCCTCATTCAATATTTAATTCCTTATTTACTCTGTACGTCATAGACTTAGTCAGGAAGTGTGTTTGTTTGCATACAACGATGTATAGAACCTATTTAAACAGAATCCTGCAGTATCCGGCAACAAGGAGTCGTTTGTGATCATATATGCATAATATTAAATCACAAGCTTAAAAAAAACCTTAGATATAAAAAATACGGGTATATAGTGCATAATACAAATATGCATAATTTGTGACCCTGAGTGAGTGAGTGAGTATGATTTTACGCAGTTTTTAGCAATATTCCAGTAATATCACGGCGGGAGAAACCTGAAATGGGCTTCACACATTGTACTGATGTGGGGAATCGAACCTGGGCCATCGGCGTGACGAGCGAACTCTTTAACCGCTAGGCTACCCCACCGCCTATGTGCACGTGGCTCTGAATGTGCGGGGTATTACTGGATGGCGTATAACGGTCAACGTTATGTTAAATCACTGATAATTCCCACAGTGGTGGAGTGAGATTAAATCATTTGCCGGGGACGTAAGCTGCCGATTTCTCTTGATATTGGATTTGACTTCATGACATGGGCCCCGAGGGGGTTCACTGGCATAGTAAGAGCATTTGAGGCTTGTCCGATATATGCCTAATGTTGGCGGTGGTAATATACTGAGGGTAGATGGGTCTTGGATAGCGTAGTGCGGGGTGGGGTGTAACACTCCGCGAGGGACTTGGCTGTTTAGTGTGTGATCGTACACCCGACGGGTAGTTTGGATCTTCATTACCTTGCCCGATTATAATGTGTGTTTGTTGTGTAACGCCGCACTCCACAATATTCAAGCTCAAAGACGTAGGTCTGAAAATAATCATGAGCATCGATCCTGGCAATTGGTATGACATGCATCATCCAAGTCAGCGAGCCTGACCACCCGATCCCGTTAGTCGCCTCTTACGACAAGCAAAGTCGCCTTTAACGGCAAGCACGGGTTTGCTGGATAACTAACTATTCTATGCCCAGGATCTTCACGGGTCTCAGCTTTAATGTGCGAATGTTCCATACATGAAGCAATAGTACAATAGTACAGCTTTGATTACATGTCCTGTAAATAATTGTTTAACGCCGCACTGAGGAATATTCCAGCTATGTGACGGCGGGCTGTAAATAATCGAGTCTGGACCAGACAATCCAGTGATTGACATCATGAGCATCGATCCACGCAATTGGGAGACGATGACATGCATCAACCAAGTCAGCGAGCCTGACCACCCGGTCCTGTTAGTCGCCTCGTATGACAAGCATAGTCGTCTTTTACGGCAAGTATGGGTTGCTGAAGATTAAAATGTGTATTGGGAGGTCAAGGTCTTTGATGATTGAAAAATATATCAATTGAAAAAGAGCCCCGGTCAGATGGGAACCCGCGGAAAATCTAGACTTGTTTCATTTAGAGCTATAGCTTGAGAGGAAGGGCTTGGCGGAAGGGTATATAAGATGGTTCGGGGACTGTGAGACCGACTGTGACTACTTCCAATGAACAAGCTTGTAGAAAAGGGTCTAATTAGGTGCATTCTCGTTACCAGGCGGTGTCGGTCGTTCGATCTCTATCGACCATGGTTTGTCTGGTCCAGGCTCGACTTCGTCATTTCGTAGTTGTATACTAGTATATGAGTGACCACACGACACATTTCCCTCCCTCCTTACTACAGACATACAGACCTTATTTTGACTCGTGACATATTTGGCCTCTGGCCATGTACACAAGATACATTGGATGTTTGGCGTAAAGGTCATGCATTATAATGTCAATACATTATTGTTTGTACAGAATAAAGTACATAACTTTGTCGACGATGAGAAATTACTATTTAATTTAATTGTTGTTTCTTAAGATTCACAGACATTTGGCTAAATTTCTTTGACAACCAATATTATCAGATGTAAATAACTGGACAAATTTGAATTCTGATGGGTTTACATAATAATATTTCTGACGCACAAAGGCGCATAACTAGGCCGGAGTACAGATGCATTTGTCCATTCATTTCCACTGCGCATCTGAATGTCTACCAACCACACGTTTGTTGGAAACGCGAAACCACATAATCACAAAAGTGATATAAAACGTGTGTTCTCATTTGAGATTAAAACTGATATACACGGAAGCATACATTCTATTAACGAAACATAATATCTTTTTCCCCACGTGGCAATCTTCCCAACGTAACCCCCACTCATTAACAGGTTTGATAAATGCGTTTCAGAAATAAAAAAATAAATAAAAATAGGAAAATAAAAAATTCAATGAATCACGTTCAAAATCGGATTAAATTGTAAATCTTTCTTCTTAACAGGCGTTGTTGTTTTGGTTTTGTCTCATTGTTAATTACAGCCATCCGTATCAGGATCTTAACATCCGAAATAAACCACAGAATTCGTTAATGTAACAATTGTAAATATCTCCAATCTCCTACCCTCCGGGCGCAATCAAGCCTGCCAGTTTACCCGACTTGGACTTGGCTGGTTTCGTTATGGATATCAGGATTTCTTGTTACGATATCTTATCCAATACTATTAGTGGAAATACCTTCCAAGTTCTATAATGGGCGTCTATTGTGCAATTATCAATCTTGTAGATATTTATTGCTTTGCGTATAGCCCGATTTCGGATTATCGTTCAGCATGTAACCATTCCGGTTACCCCCCTTTGGCATACTAGTGAACCTCGAGGGAGGGCGTCTAACGTAGGCTATTCAGGCTACAATTCGTTCGAGCAGACGACGAAAGGCACAGGATTTACCTTCAAAACACGAGAGTTCGCAAACACAGTGATCTAACAGTAAGGAGTGTCAGAACTTTCTCGCTCAGCACTGACTGAACTTAGACGCTTTCAACGATGAAATCATCGTTCTACTATTGTTTATGACTTCGGATACAGCCATGACATAATTTAGCCTCGGTTTGGCTAATTTTGGACGAGTTGAAGTCAATTGAGTTAGCATCTTGCGTCGTTCCTCTCCAAAATGGCGTCTGCAAAAGTTGCTAATCTCAAGCGTCATGGGTCGTCTATGAAAAAAGACAGCCCCCTTGGCGAAAATGAAGATGACAAACCTGCACCGACATTGGAAGACTTGGATTTACTGAAAACTATAGGTAAGAAATGTTTGTGTTGATTATCAACAATATCGGTTGTTATGGAAACTTCTACAAAGTTTCTGTCAACCCCTTTCATATTGTCAAAGTCAAACACGACTTCCATTTGACTTACCATTCTCATTAAATACTATACATAGGGGTGTGTTTCTGTGGGGATTTAGACATCTTCGTAGAACTGTATATATTAAATTATTGTAAATAAACTAAATTCTGAGTGTCCCTTCGATTCTGTTTGAAGAGTTTACTGTTATTATGTAAGTTTGTATTTCCAATGAAAGTTTACCTGTGTTCATTTGGTTCTTTAAAAATAATTCATGAAGGACACTTAATAGTTTATGTAATTTGACATTCTCAAAGAATCTAAATCTTTCGCTAATATTATGTAGAAACTGGCAAACAGTTATTCATTACATAACTTCATACTTTGTAACTTTTTTCTAACATTGTTTTATCTTCATAATGATAATGTTTAACATTGTGTGTAGTTTGGAACATATTGACACATTTTATTCTTTGGTAACTGGTTCACAGTATGTATTCAACAGGTATATCACATATAAGCCTAGGTGATATAGAGTAAAGGGCTAGTGTCTCTCATTTACACTGATGGATCCCCCCAAAATGAAAACTTGATAAGATGAAATTAGAATAGTGACTAATCGGTGGTAATGTGTTTGATGCATGTTTGATTTCATGGATGCCAGATAAAAAAAAATATCATCCCACCTTATCTGTAATTTTGATTGTACATGTATTGCATGGAAGGTTAAAACACAGGACAGAGAAAAATGTTAATGAGATGTCTGTAATGCATTGAACTGATAAACCTCACATTACACCAACAGACCTTCCGGATTTCATTTTCACAGTCATACATTAAACATCAGTATCACTGAGTAGGTAGTGATATGAACAGGAAACAGCAATTTGTTTTAACAGCAATAATAATTCTCTTATTATTGATATATAACCTGAAGTTATGGCAACCGGTAACTCTAGTACATTGCATATAAGCAAAAACATCAGTTGGAAGATGAAATTAATACTTAACATGCTATAGTCAATTAGTGGGAGATTGTGTTACAGGCTGCTAATGTTATGCCTCTGTAGTTGTGCTCCGCAGTGTTTGGGGGATGGGGCACAAGCACAGGGTGCAGGGCTGTGTGGTAGAGAAGGGAACGTTATGTACACATCATACTTTCTTGTGTGCGTGACCCTCCATTTCTTAAAGCAGAGCAAGCTTCTTTCTTTCTCTGAGTCATGTGAAATGAAATAACTGTCCTTTGAGAGTATTGAATCTGTCCCATTTTAGTTTATCCATTTTGCAAGATTTTGTCACATATATATATATATATATATATATATATATATATATATATATAAAATAGAATGTTATAATGATACTTTTATAGGTGATTTTGTCAGATTGATGCTTAAGTATCTCATAATTATACATTATTAAAAAGATGACAGTACTCTTTGTGTAAGGTTCATGAAGAAAATAGAATCACAAGTAGGTAATTTAGATTTCTTATTTACACCAACTCAAATCATATTACATATAGTGACTACAGTTGTATATCTAGTCCTTGAATGTATAATGAACTTGTTTTTACTGAAAGATAACCATCATAACATGTGTGTTTCAGGTTACTGTTATCATGTTGTGTGGTTATTATAAGGAATTTCATTTCATGCCTTGTAAGAAACTGATTAATTGCTTTTATCTGTGTATTTTCACAGCAAGGTCCTTTTATCTTTAATACATCTGTGAGTAGTTAACAAGAAAGCTAACAAATAATGTATTAAATGCCAATGCAAATCTGTTAAGGGCATAAATGGCGCAGGAATTGACAGAAATGGATATGACATTCTATATCACTTATATCATGCTTATGTAATGACCATTTAATTTCACACCTAGTTGATACAAATATGATATACATCAATCTTTTCAACTTTGTACGAGTATGTATGAGATCACATATCTAGTGCATGGCCTCTCATATCAACCTTTGCTTGTGTAGGCTATATTGTATACAGGGCTTTTAGCAATCTGATAGCACCTTCATACATAATTCATGAAGCTATATTTAACATGTTTAGTGGAGTGAAAGTACACTGATGTTTCATGTCTTGAAAACCACAACATTACCATTGACCTCAATAAAAAATATGGAGTTTTTCCTGAGTGTATGTACCTGGCTCTTCAGGTGCCTTGTTCGTATGTGTCTACACAGCATTCAAACTTGCAGCCAGCCCAGAGATTAAATATTTAGAAATAACAATAGAAAAAGATATAGTTAGAAAAAGTTACTGTCCTGTTCAACA
Source organism: Haliotis rufescens (assembly GCF_023055435.1). Taxonomy (NCBI): domain Eukaryota; kingdom Metazoa; phylum Mollusca; class Gastropoda; order Lepetellida; family Haliotidae; genus Haliotis; species Haliotis rufescens. The sequence continues at coordinate 38,836,942 of NW_025964383.1, read as the reverse complement.
GGTGCTTGAACTGGGGGCTTGCTCAATTGCCAACAATGATTTACATTGTTATACAGGACACATGTTAAGTATGAAGTACATATACACAAGGCTAAACAGTACAGAAGAGTTGCAGTTTTGTGTGATGGATTAGAATTCACTGAATATCATATTTAGGGACTAAGTTAATAGTGGTGGTTATTGACCTGACTTCCGTGTTTCAATTTCTTGCAATAATGATTCAGATACTGGTAAGATGCAACAAACTGGTATTTTACAAACGTATGTATTTTGTATCTTTCTATCATTCATATTTCAAATTGTAGTATACCAGCGCACCTCAATAAATTGATGAATATTTTAATACATTACACTTGAGAAATAGTGTCTTGTAAAACCCTTGCTGCTGGATCATGGGTATAGTACAGAAAGGTATACCTTGTAGCTCTAGTTTCAGGACATGTGACTATTCTTTATACAAACAAGAAGAAGCCTAAGAAAGTGTTGAAGTTTGAATTAAGTAAAAAAGTAACATTTGTTTGGTAGGTTGTATGTATTATAACAGGTTCAAAAATTGATAAAAAGAGAATTTAATTTGTTTTTCAATAGTACCAGTACCAGTGTTGGTTAATATGACCTTTTCACATTCTACCCTATTTCAGTTTATGAAGCTAATAGTTATAGTGTTATGAAGACTTATTCCCAGAGCTTTTACAAACTTTAGAATTGCAGTTTTGTTTAATCATCGTGAATCTAATCCTCTGTCTCCCTCCTGTGGTGAAGCAGCTGGTGACAAGATCTGTTCCTGGCGCTGCTGTCAGGGAACATCACCAGGGTGATACAGCAATATACACCACGGTGATATAGCAATATACACCACAGCTTCTCAAATGTCTATACCACTAGCTTCACACAATACACTTTTTGAGGGAATATTGAAAATAATTAACCAAAGCTGACAGGGAAGAAAAGCCATAACACATAGTCATTAACTAGAGCTAGATTTTGTCAGAATTATCAGAGCTATCAGGGAGGAAAAGCCATAACACATAGTCATTAATTAGAGTTAGATTTTGTCAGAATTATCAGAGCTATCAGGGTAGAAAAGCCATAACACATAGTCATTAATTAGAGCTAGATTTTGTCAGAATTATCAGAGCTGACAGGGAGGAAAAGCCATAACACATGGTCATTAACTAGAGCTAGATTTTGTCAGAATTATCAGAACTATCAGGGAGGAAAAGTCATAACACATAGTCATTAACTAGAGCTAGATTTTGTCAGAATTATCAGAGCTATCAGGGAGGAAAAGCCATAACACATAGTCATTAACTAGAGCTAGATTTTGTCAGAATTATCAGAGCTATCAGGGAGGAAAAGTCATAACACATAGTCATTAACTAGAGCTAGATTTTGTCAGAATTATCAGAGCTATCAGGGAGGAAAAGCCATAACACATAGTCATTAACTAGAGCTAGATTTTGTCAGAATTATCAGAACTATCAGGGAGGAAAAGCCATAACACATAGTCATTAACTAGAGCTAGATTTTGTCAGAATTATCAGAGCTATCAGGGAGGAAAAGCCATAACACATAGTCATTAACTAGAGCTAGATTTTGTCAGAATTATCAGAGCTATCAGGGAGGAAAAGCCATAACACATAGTCATTAACTAGAGCTAGATTTTGTCAGAATTATCAGAGCTATCAGGGAGGAAAAGCCATAACACATTGTCATTTCACACAAAACCTTTAGATGGAAAATTAAAGAATAATTAACCAGAGCTAGATTTTGTCAGAATTATCTATCAGAGCTAACAGGGAGTAGAGATGAAACAATAGAACACATTGTGGTTTTCAAGTATAAAGGACAAAATCAAAACTTAGTTTGATTCTCAGGAATTTACTGAAATCAAATGTCTTTATCAATGGTTGTACTTCTTTCATACTCTCTCAGCATATTTTTAGAGGAAAATGAGAATTTGCATTGATCTTATTTTCTAAATTTGTTGTGTTTGTGTAGTTAACACATTATGATGGTGGTGAGGTGAAATGGGGTTTAACGTTGCGTCCAAGATTATTGCACTTATATACCGACGTGCATGCTCATTAACACATATAGGTGTTGAAGATGATTGGTGGTTCTTGAAGTTTTCTGCTATATGTTTTAGGATCCAAAATTGCTCAGAATGGTCATTTGCTTTTTTCAGGGTTAGTCCCCTTGGCAATAGGAATCATTGTATATATGTTATATCAAATCCCCAGTTGGTGGTAAATATAAAAGATATATCACATCCCCACATCACATACCTCCTGCTGACAATGAGTTAAAAAAGCTTGTGGAACACTTGTATTCTCAATAGGCTCTAGATGATAGAGAGCTAAGAAACTGGGCCTCATTTAACCCATAACGAGGGTTAGTTTAATAAGTACAGCCAGACACTGACATTCTCCCCAGAGCCTCTGCAGGACATGATGGAAGACAGTCTGAAACCATGGCGATGTATGCCTCTGTTCACCCCCTAACTAGGGTTAGTTTAAACAATATGGGTTGTGTACTACCTGTGCAGGTAACCCCTGGTTTGTGTAATAACATGACACTGTTGCTGTAATGTCTTCATTGAAGGGAGGCCCTGGGTTAGCATTATAAACACTGAACAGCCTGGTGAAACAAGACAGGGATTGATCATCAAACAGGCTGATTCTGTGTCAGCACGCTCCCTCCTCTTTACCAAGGGATATCTAGGCCACAACAAATAAATACTCGTCTTTGAATGGCACTTAGAAGTGATACACATGAGGAAGAGAATTTATTGATGTCAACTTCTCTATAATGAAGAACATGTTTCCTGCTACCAATATCCAATCAGTGACAATTTAAGTCCTGGCTTCCATTTGTCCATTGCTAATCACCTATCAGCACCAATTAGGCCAGGCTTTTTTATATTTTTAGGAATGCAGATTTTTCAGCCCAAAGTCCAGGGTTGGAGGACAGAAAAAAAAAGAAAAAAAGCCAGATGCCTTTTTGTTAATGCAGAATGCCTCTGGCATACTTTATGAACATATTCTGTGCTCAAAGACAGCCATTTGTGACAATATAGCCCCTTGTAACAATAACAATTCTACCACTTACAACAGGGACAGTTGTCAAGGGAGGCTATTCATGTTTGGCTTCGAGATCAACAAAGATCGATTATGTATCTCTTTACTAGTTTACAACGGTAAATTCTTATGTTTTTTATTAAAAGGTGATCATAACAAATAAAATAACTAACTACGTGGATATCGGCGGGGAAAAAAATGGAAATCTGATTTTTATTTTTTTTACATTTTCTAAATAAATTAGAATCGGCGGGTCCGTAATCCAAAAAATATAAAACGCCTGGCCTAATCTGTTTGCTTCCCTTTTAAGTTTCCACCTTTGTTATCTTATTACTTTTGTTGTCTTTACATTTATATGTTCTCTGCTTCATAGCATTTATTCACCTAATGAAGGAGTAAGTACACACTCCGAAACATTGTGTTCCTCATAATAAAGAAGTTGACATCCATAAATTCTCTTCTTTAAATAAATATTGTTTGTTGGATAATCTTTGCTTGTGATCATGGGGACTTCTTATGATTGATATAATCAATGATTTATGTTACTCAGCATTGATGCATTTACTGAAATTTTGTGTTTGAAGTCTCAGAGTGTGAATACTTATGAGTCATGTGATCCATTTCCTTGGACACCTCTGAAAATCAGGGTTTGAATTGGTTTTCAAATTCTTGTTGTAAGAGATGACTAATGGCATTGGGTGGTCCGGCTCGCTGACTTTGTTGATGCATGTCATTATATCCCAACTTTGTATATCGATGCTCATGATGTCAATCGCAGGATGATCTGATGCATGTCATCATATCCCAATTGTGTATATCGATGCTCATGATGTCAATCACTGGATGGTCTGGTCCAGACATGATTATTTACTGACCGCCACCGTATGTCTTGAACATTGGTGAGTGCGGCGTTAAACAACAAACAAACAAACATTACCTTGGAAACTAATTGGCCAGGTAACAGAAACACTTGACCTGGGACTCCGATATGCAGTTGAACCTTGATAGTCCAGGGCCCCGTTCCACAAAGTGATCTTAGCGATAAGGTGATTGTAACTCAAGTCTAGATAAGTGGATAGTACTGGACGACAGTCTCTTAGAGGGAAAACTTGTTCTTATTATCTATATAATCTAGAAATTATGATTTAAAGTAATAATTATTCGTTAAGAGACTTGTGCAAGTCTGCCCTGACAGTACTGTTTGGAATATATGTATGCTTTTATGTCTGTATGATTCGTTAAAGCCATGTCACCAGGAATGACAAGGGTAGAATAGGTCTTCAGCAACCCATGCTTGCTTTAAAAGGCGACTATGCTTGTCGTAAGAGGCAACCAACGGGTTTGGGTGGTCAGGCTCACTGACTTGGTTGATTCATGTCATCGATCCCAACTGCGTGGATAGATGTTCATGATATTGTAGCAGGGCGTGGAGTCATCCCACAGATGACATCCTTACCTTGTCAGCTTGCTGATGGGGTTAACCTCTTTGGTCATGTGGACAAGGCGTCCAACCTCTGATCCGAAGGTTCGTGGTTCGAAATCCATCACAGGACTCGGAAATTTTATGGCCGTTACATTGGCGCCCAACGTGGGGCTGAGCACACTCATATTAAATTTGAGCAAAATAAGCCTCAGTACCCTACTATGCGGCCCGGGAGGTGCCTTCTGTTGACGGGGGAGTATGTAGCAGGGCGAGGAGTCATCCCACAGATGACATCCTTACCTTGTCACATTGCTGATGGGGTTAACCTCTTTGGTCATGTGGACAAGGCGTCCGACCTCTGTTCAGAAGATCCGTAGTTTGAATCCCATCACGGGACTCGGAAATTTCATGGCCGCTACAATATCAATCACTAGATTGTCTGGTCCAGACTCGATTATTTACAGACCGCCGTCATATAGCTGGAATATTGCTGAGTGTGGAGTCAAACAACAAACAAACAAATATCTTGGCTCCTTATTCAGGGCTCAATGACCCAGGTTCCATTTTTAGGTGAAGCCAAATAAGAAACATTGTGTTACAGTAAAATGCCCATAAGATATATAGGGGATATTATATGAGTGTTCATGTCATACTATGTTTATGACACAAGTGTCTAAAATCTGGTATAACGAAATTTAGGCACAAGTGTCATAAGCATTGTATGACATAAACAAGAATATAATGTTCTAATTATAATGCAAGCAGCAGTCTACATACAGAGACGAATTTAGAAGTTTTTTTGCACCTATCACCACCCTGTCCTAGAAAACAACAATTTGTCGAATGACGTCAACGATCTTCAGCTATGATGTCGTTTCTAGTGTGACGTCATTCCGACCTCACGTCACAATAAGATTTGAATGACGTCGACAATGACGTCCAGATGACGGAAACAATACACTGTTGTCTCATGACGTAATATGACCCTGGTATGTTTGCCCTCGTGGGTAATAAAGGACAGTAGGTGGATATAAATATATATTTACTTTTTATAACTGCTACTTACAGGTATGATATAACAGCTGCAACTGAAAAATTGAGCTGTCGTTTTACGAGAAACACAAGTTAGTTTTTGGCCTAAACATTGATGTATTGCCAGCCGGACATTGACAATGGCACTGTATCAAAAGTTGGATTAATCGTTACACCCTACCATGTGTACACCTGGGGTATTCAGCCATGTGACGCAACCAGGAACGAGTCATGGTACATAAGTATTTGTCAGTTGGGTTAATCTCTGTTGATCGTCACGATATGGCTGAAATACTGCCGATGTGACATTAAATCTTAACTCACTCACTAATCTCTGTTGACAACCATCATGTTTTAGTGTACCAGTAATAATTTTCACAAGTTCATTTTTTAAATTAAATTTCATTCATATATGGCATGTAGGCTGCGAAACTCCTACTAAAAAAAATTATTCCATAAATAACCTGAAGTTATGAGTTCAGATTTAAGACCATCCCTGTGTACAGATATACCTCTAAAAGTGTTCTGACAGATTTTAACTCAGGAAAATTATTTCTTCAACAAGAATCTGCTAAATGATGAATTTTAATATCCCCTGAGTGTATATATGCTGTAATAGCTAACTGATGAATACTTATGTACCGTATATGCTATAACAGCTAACCTCCTTACTGATGAATATTATTGACCCATGGGTGTATATATGATATTACAGCTTCTTGACTTCATCACCTATAGCTTCTCACATCATGTTGATGTACTTTTTTGTTTTAAACAGACTCTACAAATATCATCTTTTCAAGACATTCTTTCATGATTCAACTTCAAAACACAGCTTCTCTCATCTTTTAGAACTTCAAAAAGGAACGAGTAAGGCGTTTTTCTGAAAGATTTCCATTCAAATGAAAGAATAGTTCAACTTTGTTTACCCACCAGGAAACAAGGAAACGGGGGGGCCTTTTATATTCAACCTCTTGGCAAAAAGATGTCTTAGAAGTTACAGATAAAATATCAAAACAACTTTGAAACTTTACGGTTTGATTTACTTTTTGTCTGAACACAGTCATGACTGTCTGGATAACAGACTAACTGTTTTGAGTGAAAACCACTACTACAAATTTCCCAGCCATAAAATGTGGGGGAAGTGCATTTCTCCATGTGTGAAAGAATCCATGTGTGCTGTGTCCCAGCTCCTGGGTGCGAGGAGGCCGCCTGTGGTAGATGGGGAAAGCAGGCTGATGCGCTGTTGTAGGCTCTTCACGTCTACAATCACAGGTGGAAGGCGGTTCACTGCCCTGTTGATGGCCCTGAGCATGTTAAGGGAGCTTGTCAAGTGAAGTGGGTTACACCATGAAAGCTTTGAGAGACACAGATATGGTTGCCTCATGGTTGGAGTAACTTTTGTACCAGTGTATGATATATGATATGAGGAAGTTAGCACTCACATGACACAGTGAATTGAAAATGGACAATTTAATTATCAGATTTTCATCCCTGCCCACCTTACTCCCAATACTCTGCATCATAGCCGTGTATTGTTACTGAGTACCTACAGAGGAAGGAACTCGCTACGTGTGTTTCCATTTTTCTTTACTTGATGAAATGCACCATTTACAATGTCCTACAAAATAATCATTCTTCATGTGAATCACATATGTCAACAGGTAATGTACAAACATGCCAGAAACTGTGCGTGCGTGCGTGCGTGCGTGCGTGCGTGCGTGCGTGTGACGTTTACATATTATATCTGTATTTTCATTGGATGAAAAAGGGTCACATGACCTTCCTTAAAACATGGTATTGCCCTGAGCGGTCAAAAGTGTTATTGCCCTGTGTGATTAAGCCAGTGGACTCAAAGGAGAGAAATATTTTCAGCCTATCAGAGAGTGCATAATGCAAAGCTTGTTGTGCATCAACTACTGTGACTTTCCTTAATATCTGAATCAATTATGGTTGAATTTTGAAATCTTATTGTTTTCTTAATTATGTAATAAAACAATTATAGACCATAATTTGAGCAACATCATGTTTTACGGACCCTGACCTTTGGTCCCTAAAACTTGATATTCCCCTCATGAATGGTCAATAATTGATAATTATTTATTCCTCCTACATCATATTTATGAAAAATTTAAACACAAAATATTAGGTATTATGAATATTAATTTCCCCCAACAAGTGCCACGCAAATTTACAATTGTTGAAGAGGAAAACACTGGTATATCGTTCCTGACTTCCAAAATCACTAACAGCATTGTAAGGACAAGAAGTACAGCAAAGGGAATGGTTTATGATGCTGGAAATATAGAAATGGAACCAAATAATTCATGCAAAAATATTTATAAACAGCTTTATTTTTAGTCTTGGCTTGAGATAACAAACTAGAGAAAATATGTATGTGTTCTGTCAATTTGACCTGGGAAATTGAGTATCGTAGATTCCATATTTTAAAATGGATTTGTAACAGTCATAGAGCTTAGATGATCATACCTCCCATCTTTTAGCATAGACTTAAGACAGTCGAAGCACTAAGATGGTCGTAACTCCCAAAGTTTAACATGGACTTACGACAGTCGTAGCGCTTAGATAGTCGTAACTCCCATAGTTAAGCATGGACTTACGACAGAATAGCACTAAGATGGTTGTATCTCCAAAAGTTTAACATGGACTTACGACAGTCGTAGCGCTAAGATGACTTTGAGGGCAAGGCCCTGGTTGTTTTGGAAGTGTTTACATATTTGTATATCAACAAAGAAAACTGGATATCTGTACCTCTTGATTAAAACCTCATTCTGCAATCAGGGATTTACTTCCCATCAAGATTTATTTCCAAGGTTGTGGCTTCTATATTTGCACCACTTGATTTTATATGTTATGACAAAATTACTTACCTTTAATCTCAAGTTGATTGCCCAATCATATTTGCAGTGAATTCCTGTCTATGTTTGTGGTACGTTTACAGCAACTTGATTAGTGAATCAAAAGCTACTAAAAATAAGTCCTTTAATGTAGACCAGTAATAATTCATCTTCCGGGCAGCTATGAGGAACAGTTGGAGGTGAAGTGATTTAGATGGTTATCTTATGATCCAGCAAATGTCTTAGGGTTGTTTATGTTTAAACTGACTGCTCATTCAATCTGATCTTGTAAGATACCGTAAGTTTGATTTGGGGGGGGGGGCGGTTGAGCCTTATATTATTATGAAACTGGTGGTAAGGATTCTGAATGGGAAGAAGTATAAATGTTTAGATGATTAAACTTCTATCAGCATTTGAAATTTTGGCCCACAACTCTTCATGACTAAGTTTGCTTGGATCTTTACTCATGGATCTGAACCTTTGCTCCAGGTTTTTCTTCTTATGCCTCCACATATGGCTGGAATACTGGTACAAATAACATAACATCCTACTCACTTTCATACTCAGCGCAGCATTAGAAAGTGGCACTAGTCCTATAGTCCTTGCCAAACATACTAGTAGTTAAGTTACCCGTGAAGAGGCGACTATGCTTGCCGGAAAAAGGTGACTGTCAGTACCAGACCCGTTAAGATCTGGGTAAGGATAGTACTTCAGCAACCCCTGCTTGCTGTAAAAGGCGACTATGTTTGTGGTAAGAGGCGACTAATGGGATCAGGTGGTCAGGCACGTCACCGTATCCCAATTGCGTGCATAAATGCTAATGTTGTCAATCACTGGATTGCCTGGTCCAGACTTGATTATTACAGGCCGCTGTCACTTAGTTGGAATATTTCTGAGTACAGCGTTAAACAGCAAACAAGCAATAGTTAAGGTTTCATAAGGACTTGTAGAAATTTGACCTTTTTAAGGGTTTTGCTGTATGTTATCATTATCAGGACTAGTGGATAGAAATGTTAGTTTCTATTGCTGCAGAGGGGTTAATTTCCACTGCTACTTGTGTGTCTGTTGGTCACAAAAGAAAGGGATCAAATTACTTCCCCCCCAGACAATTTGTCTCTCGACCAATAGGCACTGCAGAGCAATCAGTTTGTGAACTGCACTTTTATTGCCCATCCATATATTACATTTATAACTAGATTGGACCCTTTGTACCTTTATATTTATATCACTATCAAAAGTATTATTTAAATTTGAGGGACAAATAGGATGATATTCAGATAGACATAAATCTTGTTTGGGCATAAAAGTCTTACACTCTCTACATTTTCTAAGTTGAAGGGTTTTAGTAGGCTATAATTGAAATATGCAGTAAGTAATACAATAATTAGAGCCTTGATTAGATCATTATGTATGCAATATAAAATGTTAATCCATATGTCTTTGATTATGTTTCATTACATGTGTTGTTGATTACTTTCTGCTCATTAGGCAATGTTAGGTATAATTGCAACCGTGTGATACTTATAATGAAGGTGTCATGTATTTCTCTTATACCACAGTGTATTGCTCAAGGGGCACATTGTGGAACAAAGTAACTTTTGATTTTGTAGTGTGAGTTATAGACTGATGCCTGTGTAGTGATGCTTCAGCCCATATGGGATATAGATAGGTGTACTAACCAGTTACCATGCTAATAGTCCAATTCACTTCACATTCATATTAAACCGGCAGCTAATATCTGAAGTATTATGTGTAGACTGATGTCCCTGTAAATAATACTTTGACCACAGTACTGCGACTTCAGTCACCGCTCAGAAGCCCAAGTCCAGAAAATTCAATTCGGGCTTGTACATGTTGTAACTCTGCTAAAAATAATCCACATAATAACACTAAACTCTGAAAGTGGTTCTAAGAGCCAAGTTCAGGCTGGTAAACTCATAGTTTTGGGCACAGACTGTCCAAATAACAATTTCACAGCCAAATTAATATACTACTCAACATTTGAAAGGGACTTTTAGATCCTTACGAAACTCCCAACAATTAAGGGGCATGTGTATTCACTGATATGTTAGTTATTTACCAATTAGGATGAAAATGCATCACTTCTGAGCATGGCAGTGTTAAATATTGCATCATCTCCACAGAATCAGTCATATTCCCTCCCCACCAGGACATTCAGAGTATCCCTTTCAGTAGTTGAGTACCAGTAGTCAGGGTGTGCGGTATTGTCAGTATATCGGTAAATTGGGGTTCACTCTTTCCGCAATATGTATCACAATATCATTTCGTAATGCACGATATTTCTGGTGATTCTGATATCGATTCTTTTCATGTGTTTTATGTTAATCACTTGCCAAATACCCGGAGTGTACATCCTGATTATGTATCCGTGCGTATTTATTGAATGAGTAAACATTATGGTGTACCAGCATTTTGTGTTGTTCCATTCATGATCTTCATTTCCTACACTGGTGTTTCAAATTGCTTCTGAATTAAAAATTTAGAATTATACATAAAATCATGATCTGTATCGCAATACGGCCTTGTGCATCATAAAATATTGTGATGCACGTTATCGCTATATGGTTGAAATATTGCCGATGCAAGGTTAATTTTAACTCGCTGATAAACTTTAAACCAGTAGTATATAATTCACTACATAATGAAGATTTTACTGTATATTTTCTCTCTGTAAGTCAGGAAACATGAGAGTAAGAGACATTATTTAAAGATCAAATCTGTATTTTTAAAACCTTTGAAATCATTCTGGTCTATCATACAACTGTCGTACTTATCTGCTAATCAATGTTCAAAATTAAGTGGTCCTTATGGTAACCCTAATGTGACAAAATAAAAATTAAAGGTGTCCACAGATTAAATACTATTGCAGCCAACACAAGAACCCAGGACCCCTTAATTTGTTAATTGAGTTTTGTCCAAATGTTAGGAAAGTAAAGAGACTCAAGTTATTATTAATGACACCTTTCCAAGGCAGATGTATTGTAATTATCGACAGATGATATTCACATGAAACAAAGGCTTGGTATGATTTTGTGACTTTGTGTATGGTTTATTTTTCAAGTTTTGTAGTGAGGCAGGAGGGTTGAAAATCCAATGATTAATTCATTGTAGCCTCACAAGTCTCTGGTCTTCCCACTTATCAACATACATATCCAAGCTGGCACACGAACGTGTGGCTTACTTCAGAGGATATACCCATGACTGAAGATCCATCTAACGCTACAGCTACTGTTAACAGACCAAGGAATAAATATCCCTGGAGTGCCAAGGATGAGTGCAAGCACAGTGACTTCATCACACAACAAGGGCGCCCCACACTGACTCTCTGCTATTGTTACACGATGATAACGGATCGGCCATGTGATCTTGTCAAAAATACATAAACCATCCGACTGCGGTTACCTTGTTCTAAGAACACAGGACCCAATGACATACCACAAGAAGTGATGCTCCATTAAAATGTTAACCTGATTGCCACCCAGCAGCCTATCAAGTTTGTCGCTCATTACCAGATGACAGCATGTCTGGTTGCTATGGCAACAGGCAGATGTCCAGAATATTGTTCGGCACCACTGGTTAATAGAGTCAACTGGTGTCCTGAGTAAGACCTGGAGAATGCTATAGTGGCTCATTGTCAACATATTCTTGGCTCTTTCTGTCATACTTAATGTTTTTGCAATGTTCTACATAGTCATGCCATTGGCGCTGACACATATATCATCCCTGTGAGAATGAGTAAGAGGAGAGTGAGACAAGAATAGGTGAATGACAAAGTAGACACAATTTGTTGATAACAACTTCTTTGGTTACTGTAAAGGCGAGATTTTGGTATAGATCCTTATACTGTTGTCAAGCAAGGCTGAATGATGAACATAGTACAGAATATATGTAGTAGGTGGAGGATTAACAGTAGATTACTGACAGTAACAACAATTGCATACATGAGGGGGATTAACATGAGTAGGTTAAGTGAGTGAGTGAGTGAGTGAGTATGGTTTTACGCCGCTTTTAGCAATATTCCAGCAATATCACGTCGGGGGACACCAGAAATGGGCTTCACACATTGTACCCATGTCGGGAATCGAACCTGGGTCTTCGGCGTGACGAGTGAACGCTTTAACAACTAGGCTACCCGACCGCCCCGAGTAGGTTAAGTAATGACAACAGCAGGATAATACTGTAACTACATGATGGACAGAACACATGACGGGGAAATCAAAAAGTCGAACAGCCAATTAAACAGGGACAGTATACACAGTGGGGTGCCCCACCTACATATACTCATCCTGTTTAATTGGCTTCCTGTCTTACTGATGTACTCAACATGTGTTCTCTGTCCATGTTGTTACAGGCTTGATCATGCTATCTATCACTGGTTTGTCTGGTCCAGACTTGATCATGCTATCAACTGCTGGTTTGTCTGGTCCAGACTTGATCATGCTATCCATCACTGGTTTGTCTGGTCCAGACTTGGTCATGCTATCCATCACTGGTTTGTCTGGTCCAGACTTGATCATGCTATCTATCACTGGTTTGTCTGGTCCAGACTTGATCATGCTATCTATCACTGGTTTGTCTGGTCCAGACTTGATCATGCTATCCATCACTGGTTTGTCTGGTCCAGACTTGATCATGCTATCTATCACTGGTTTGTCTGGTCCAGACTTGATCATGCTATCCATCACTGGTTTGTCTGGTCCAGACTTGATCATGCTATCTATCACTTGTTTGTCTGGTCCAGACTTGATCATGCTATCTATCACTTGTTTGTCTGGTCCAGACTTGATCATGCTATCTATCACTTGTTTGTCTGGTCCAGACTTGATCATGCTATCTATCACTTGTTTGTCTGGTCCAGACTTGATCATGCTATCAACTGCTGGTTTGTCTGGTCCAGACTTGATCATGCATCCACTGCTAGTATTCCTGTCCAAGACTTAAATATCACTGTGGAAGTGATACAAACATTAAAACAAGCCAAATAATGGCGTCGTGAAGAAATTTTAAACCATATAATTTGAGTCTTGACTGTACATGATGGAAGGTTACCATCACTGAAACTTATGAAAGTATGCTGAAAGTATGTGTTTCCTATAAAGTTTCCATATCGTCAGATCTCATTTCTTGGGTCCCATGTTCCGTTACCACCTAACAGTACCAACTGGGCTAGGAGTGTTTGCAAGTGGTGTACAAAGGCCTTTCACCAGAGTCTACAGCATATTTGGGGTACTGAAGAACATACGATGCGCTTTAACTCCTGACTTTCTCTCGCCGGAGTGGAGGCATCTCTGCGTGGGGGAGTGGGTACATGTGTGCAGCATGGTCTGTGGCAAGCTCCAGGCAGATGGACATTGAATGGGTGTGTAATGAACCACAGATCCGATGGGGGGAGGGGTGGTGGTGGTAGTACCTGCTTGTGGGGTCAGACTCCTGTCGGTATCCGTTGTTGAGATTTGGGGTATCTTCTTGTGGAGTCAGACTCCTGTCCATATTCCTAGTTGGGATTTTGGGTAACTTCTTTTGGGGTCAGACTCCTGTCCATATTCCTTGTTGGGATTTTGGGTATCTTCTTGTGGGGTCAGACTCCTGTTCATATTCCTTGTTGGGATTTTGGGTATCTTCTTGTGGGGTCAGACTCCTGTCCATATTCCTTGTTGGGATTTTGGGTATCTTCTTGTGGGGTCAGACTCCTGTTCATATTCCTTGTTGGGATTTTGGGTATCTTCTTGTGGGGTCAGACTCCTGTCCATATTCCTTGTTGGGATTTTAGGTATCGTCTTGTCAGGTGAGACTCTTGCGACACTATGAGTAGTTTAGATAAATGAACATGACAAACCCTTGACACAAAATATCAAGAAAATATTAGATGGTATGTATTGCAAAACTTAATTTGTCCCCTCTTGTTTGGTGAATATCTCAATGGGCAAGGCTGATAGGTTGTTTCTATTAACCAATTTGTGATTCACGTGCATGACTGCTTAATTTGGCTTGATTCAATAGTATTATTCAACCAGATCTAGAAATATGTTTTGTGTTAGGCAGTAGCTGCAGTAGTTGTCAGACTGGGTTTTTGCAAAACTTAACATTACCTGTTTGAAAATGGCTATAGAATGGGTATAGAACGTAATAAGCACCCGGCTCTTAGTAAATAAGTGCCCATGGCGATATTTGCTAATATATTGGCAAGTGAACAATCCCAATTAGCACCCCTTACGATTGATCAATGTACATAAGACCTAAATTTATTTGTGTATAATACGCACTCGTGTGTTATATGCACCCTTAATTATGGGCAATTAAATTCTGGAAAAATATATCTGTCATATTTAAACATTTCGGGCTGTAAGCATAAACCACGAAATTATTTATTTTTTTACCCAAATAATATTCTAATAAGAGCCCCCTATTTCTAATTCTGTGAGCGCCCTGGGTGCTTATTATGTAGAATACAGAATGTGAAGTTAGTACAGTGTTTTGTGAATACTTCATGCTGTATGCTTAATGTTGGTGATGCTTGCATCAGTGAGCAATGATGTAAGGAAATACAGGTACGAAAGCCATGGTAATGGCTATTTTTTATGTTTTCATGCATACTTGACGCCAACATGTGTTAAGTACTCTGATAATGGGGAATTTGTTTGTGTATTTTATTCAGGTACATAGCTTATCTGGAGCTCTGCCGCTGTACGAATGTCATGACATGTTGAATGGGGATAAACACAATTCACTCACTCGCTCAGGAAACATACATTTTCAGGAAGCACGCAAATTGTGAGGTGGCATTTCCAAAAGTTATGAGAACTACTTTCAAACAATTTGACATACATACGCTCATGGGTGAAACCACTGGGGCCTCTGAGACCTGTAGGGCATCCATGTTAAACTATATTAAGCTGATATGCCATGATATACCTGAAACATTTGGTCATGACTCACTTACTCGCTTACTCGCTGTTCTATAACCAAGCTTACCTCTAATATACTTGCCCAAAAGGAACCACTACATGGTTTGATAACAAATACTCACTCACTAACTCACTCAAACACTCACTCACTCGCAGGGCTTCACACACACACACAAACACACACACACACACACACGCTCCACTCCACTCCACTCCACTCCACTCCACCCCGCTCCGCTCCACTCAACCCAATCATCCCACTCCACTCCACTCCACTCAACCCAATCAATCCACTCCACTCCACTCCACTCCACTCCACTCCACTCCACTCATCCCACCCCACCCCACCCCACTCATCCCACTCCACTCCACTCCACTCCACTCCACTCATCCCACCCCACCCCACCCCACCCCACCCAACCCCACTCATCCCACTCCACTCCACTCCGCTCCGCTCCTCTCCACTCCACTCCGCTCCACTCCACTCCACTCCACCCCACCCCACCCCACCCCACCCCACCCCACTCATCCCACTCCTTTCTACTCCGCTCCGCTCCTCTCCACTCCACTCCACTCCACTCCACTCCACTCCACTCCACTCCACTCAAACAAGCTCCATTCACACGCTTCACTCAATACGCACATGTTAAACCCCATTTCACCTCACCTCTCAGCAAGACTTAATTTTGAGGTTATTTTCATGTGCAAAACATCACATGACTGATTAAAGGTTATATAAAACAGGGTTATAAAACAGGTTATATATCAGCATTCTGTGCCTGATTGTTTACTGTTCCTGATAGCCAGTTGCTTTGCAACACTGTTCAAGAGAAATAGGGAACTTTGTTTCAGTATCCAGTTATCCATGGAGCATGTCTGTACTGGGACCTATTCCGATAACCACACCATCTCCTGAAGCAAAATATATAAAATCCCTCATGCCATAGCGATAATGCCATGGAAACAGATCTTTTATCACATGTTTGTTCTGTTGTCATGGTACTTTGACATTGTGCATGAGTGTATCTGTACATGCATGTTGTGACCTTCAGAGTCAAGAAGAAAGTTCAAGGCTGGGTAGCTAATAATAGGACAATTAGCAATTCGAAACTGCATGTTATAGCATCATAAAGCTTGGTTGATGATATCAACTAGAAATAAGAAACAATTACTTGTCAAAGTTTTTCACTTGTCAAATGCTATGTTTATCAATATTTTTTCTCTCCCTTCATTGTTCATAAAAAGAAGTACCTGTTACATAAAATGGGCTTCCGCCCAGGGTAGCAGGAAGCCCATGACATACATCACAACTTGTCAGTACATGTTTATCAATATTAAGCATGGTGATGTAATTAACTGCTGTGATTTTTTTTTATCTAAAATGTTCATAAGTGTCATTGTTCTAAACATAGAGTAAACCTGTAAAAGCACAATATTACACCCCAGAAGTGTTAATTTTGTCTTTTACTCATAGGTGTGAAACTGCCATATTCTCATATTCCCCAATGAATGAATCTCATATTTCCCACATCTGTTAGAAATAAGCTTCTCATTTCCCCCATCAGTGTTGAATACATTCTCATTTCTGCTGAACCGGTATAGTAACTCTGGTATTCAGAGGTAAAACCTGCTGAGATGAGCACTGATGAGCTGTCGAGAGGAGTGTAAAAGGTCAGGTGGGCCATGGTATAACTGACTACAAGAATCTATAAATAGTCTCCAGGCTTGTTAGAAGCATATATCTACACGTGCGAGGCCAGATTTAGACTTTTGTGTCTTCTCTGTGCCTAAAATTGATGCTACTAATTATATCTCCACTGGTTTTATGCAGATGTCTGTTCCATGTGCGGCTGCCAGGTTTCTGCTGCATCGTGGCACTGACTGACAGGTGCTTGGCGATACGGACTATATCAACATATGAAGGGTTAAAAGGTTTAGCATATCTTTACATTAAATATATGTTATTTTCCTTACAGAAACAAGATAGACACATTTATTGCTTTGCTGTCATGACTTTCATCAAGTCTATTTGTTTGAAGTAGGAAATTACATATGGTTCGAGTCAGTGACCTTGGGTTTTCATAAGTCAGTGAGTACGCAGACATAAGGAGTAGTTTTATTTGAACACAAGTGCTGTTGCAAGTAAATTTAAAATCCTGCCTACCATGTAATCATAGTTTGCGATGAGGATAAAATGACTTAACCATACACTGATTAACAGTTTCTCATTTGTAGACATTTGTGGATGTAATGTTCATTGAACTTTTGGTCAGTTAAGAGTAGGGACGAGAGTTATGTCCCTTGAAAAATTGCCATGCGGTCAGATTGCGAGCTGCAAATAACAGAGCTGTGTGCATTGCGGGAGATCGATGTGTTTGAACTGTTTCCATGTGAAATGCTGACCCTGGGGGGCTTCATGATGTTATACGTACATGTGGCTTGGATGATAGAACTTGAGCATGTCCGAGCCTGCCAGGGCGATGAGATCTGATAGAATAACCATTGTTTTCAACTTTTTTCTTCCTTGGTTTTCGTTCGTCGTGCAACAGTTACTTGGCAACAACAACACATAGGGGTTGCAGCTATTGGGGACATTTAGTGATTGCAACAGTAGTGTGATATTATACATGCCCTTCCTAATTATGTGCATATATTCAATATAATGTCAGTGCCTAACAAATCTGTCATTTCTTGTGTTTTGTTTTTTTTCAATCTGAAAATGTTCAAAACTTAGAAAGTCCCTTTCAACCTTCTGGCAAGAAAGCAAACTTTGTTCAACTGATGGATGTTTCAGACCTAGTCTTCACTATGAAACTGGCAAAGTTCTCTGATACGACTGTTGTACAATTGATTTTTAGCTCACCTGCACGAAAGGCAAGTGGGCTTTTATGTCATGGCCTGTTTTTCCACCATGCAGTGTGTGCCGTCTGTAAACATTGTTGTCTCTGAAACCACTGCACCTATGAATCTGAAACTTTGCAGACATGTTCCCTCCAGTGATCATGTTGATGTCACCAAAACTTGCACGTGAAGGACCCGTGAAGATTCAGGGTAGAATAGGTCTTCAGGAACCCATGCTTGCCGTAAGAGGCGACTATGCTTGTCGTAAGAGGCGATTAACGGGATCGGGTGGTCAGGCTCGCTGACTTAGTTGATGCATGTCATCTTATCCCAATTGCGTGGATCGATGTTCATGATTGCAATTACTGGATTGCCTGGTCCAGACTCGATTATGTACAGACCGCTGCCATACAGCTGGAATATTGCTGAGTGCGGCGTTAAACAACAAACAAAAACAAATGGACGTGAAGGTGAGCTACATTGCCATCACACGTCTCTTGTTCAACTATTGCAAGATTTGGACTGAACCCAATACTGACCCCATCAATAATAGTCACAATTGTCAGAATCACAGGAAAAGACTTGTAGCTTTGGGTACTATCTGAAAAGGGGTAGAAATAGACTTCAAAATTGTATTTTGCACAAGTGTAAATTTACTTTACTGTTGTGTATTGTTTGAAATAACTTCATGATTTCATGGTTTTAGCTTTCAGATCTTCCCAACTTAATTTGAGTTTGTTTTATTGCCAGCACAAACTAGATGACCTGACAGGGATCTCCTTTGATATGATTGGGTTGTTTCAGTAGTCTTTCACATATACTGCTCAAAAGATGTTAGAGATCACTCAGTTGTTTCTATATAAATTCTGCCATGACAGATTATCTATGGTAATATGGAACAATCGGGTGTTCTTTCAGTTCGTTTGAATAGTATATTATGGATAGTGTTATTGGTGAGTGAAACCAATCAAATATACTTTGTATCAAGATCCAATAAATATGCAAATGAGGTTACCTAATAGGAACTACTTTTGAACCCCATGCATAATTCATTGTCTGAATGCTCGATAAATTACCTGTAGTGACTGACATTTCCAATAAGTTTATATTGGGGTTTTCCATTGTGTGGGTGATTATCATAGCTGCAAACTATTTAGCAGTGTAGCATATCAATGGGCGGGTTCACTCAAACAGTTTCTGAAGCTACTGTATTGAGAGAAATTATATCTTAAACATCATTTACTTTAGGAATGAAATTTGATAAAGAGATTATTGGGTGGATATTGTAAATATAATACAATTTTAATACAATTTTTAATCCTAATATATGATATCTACATAACAGAGTCACTCACCTAATTTTTTGTACAGTTCTACTTTTTAAGAAACGTAAATCATGGCAACATATTTGTCGCTCTGCAGAATGTAACAGATGCTGACGCAAGCTATCGGTGTACGCAAACCATATTTTGTTTCTGGTGGGTCATATTGAAGGTGTGAACCCGTCACTCAGGACAAGTTTCTTTAGTCGTATTCAACACCTGTAGGTATCATTTAAATTGATAGCATGCTCCCCAGTGGAAATATATCCTTACATCAGCGTCACTCAGCATTGTTTTTGTATATATTTGAGACATTTCCCCAGGTCGTTCAAGCATGTAAATGTGATTTCTTAACAAAGACTTGAATTTATATCTAGATTATACCGTAATCCACACAGACGTCAACGTGACTAAACATTATTTACATCTGAAAGAAACCTGCTTTCAGTTCAATGTATTAAGAATGTCAAGGTTACTTTTAACAAAGACTTGTGTTTGTACCTGGACACAATCCACAGTAGGACTAAGTTCAAGTGTTCAGCTGATATGAGAATTGCTAGGGCTGATAATTATGTTCCTAGTACTGTATGTAAAAAAAATGATATCACCATATCACACCCAAATTATCAAGAATGATGTCAAGCAGTAAACACACTTTTGATAGCTCTCTTGTATTTTCGGGACAGTCGGGTAGGCTAGTGGTTAAAGCGTTCGCTCGTCACGCCGAAGACCCGGGTTTGATTCCTGACATGGGTACAATGTGTGAGGCCCATTTCTGGTGTCCCCCCGCTGTTATATTGCTGGAATATTGCTAAAGGCGGTGTAAAACCATACTCACTCACTCACTCACTCTTGTATTTTCACTGGAATACACAAATCTTTACCTTTAAAGATTACAAAATTTAACAACCACTACGGTTTTAGACAAAATATGCTGAAGAGCCTAGTGTACATTCTTGATGGCCTGGACCTTACCTATGCAGAATTGATTGCAGTATCATTTGCAAAATCAAGATGAGTAAAGTTATTACAAACAACCTGGTGTAAGTTTAGATGAGTTAAGTTGTTACAAGAGCCCCGGTGTAAGTCCAGGTGAGTTAAGCTATTACTAGAGCCCTGGTGTAAGTCTTGGTGAGTTAAGTTATTACAAGAGCCCTGGTTTAAGTTTAGATGAGTTAAGTTATTACAAGAGCCCTGGTGTAAGTTTAGATGAGTTAAGTTATTACAAGAGCCCTGATGTAAGTCTAGATGAGTTAAGTTATTACAAGAGCCCTGGTGTAAGTTTAGATGAGTTAAGTTATTACAAGAGCCCTGGTGTAAGTTTAGATGAGTTAAGTTATTACAAGAGCCCTGGTGTAAGTTTAGATGAGTTAAGTTATTACAAGAGCCCCGGTGTAAGTTTAGATGAGTTAAGTTATTACAAGAGCCCCGGTGTAAGTCTAGTTGAGTTAAGTTGTTACAAGAGCCCTGGTGTAAGTCTAGATGAGTTAAGTTATTACAAGAGCCCTGGTGTAAGTCTAGATGAGTTAAGCTATTACAAGAGCCCCGGTGTAAGTCTGGTTGAGTTAAGTTGTTACAAGAGCCCCGGTGTAAGTCTAGTTGAGTTAAGTTGTTACAAGAGCCCCGGTGTAAGTCTAGATGAGTTAAGTTGTTACAAGAGCCCCGGTGTAAGTCTAGATGAGTTAAGTTATTACAAGAGCCCTGGTGTAAGTCTAGATGAGTTAAGCTATTACAAGAGCCCCGGTGTAAGTCTAGTTGAGTTAAGTTGTTACAAGAGCCCCGGTGTAAGTCTAGTTGAGTTAAGTTGTTACAAGAGCCCCGGTGTAAGTCTAGATGAGTTAAGTTGTTACAAGAGCCCCGGTGTAAGTCTAGATGAGTTAAGTTGTTACAAGAGCCCTGGTGTAAGTCTAGATGAGTTAAGTTATTACAAGAGCCCTGGTGTAAGTCTAGATGAGTTAAGCTATTACAAGAGCCCCGGTGTAAGTCTAGATGAGTTAAGTTGTTACAAGAGCCCCAGTGTAAGTCTAGATGAGTTAAGTTATTACAAGAGCCCCGGTGTAAGTCTAGATGAGTTAAGTTATTACAAGAGCCCCGGTGTAAGTCTAGATGAGTTAAGCTATTACAAGAGCCCCGGTGTAAGTCTAGATGAGTTAAGCTATTACAAGAGCCCCGGTGTGAGTCTAGTTGAGTTAGGTTGTTACAAGAGCCCCGGTGTAAGTCTAGATGAGTTAAGTTATTACAAGAGCCCTGGTGTTAGTCTAGATGAGTTAAGCTATTACAAGAGCCCCGGTGTAAGTCTAGTTGAGTTAAGTTGTTACAAGAGCCCCAGTGTAAGTCTAGATGAGTTAAGTTGTTACAAGAGTCCCGGTGTAAGTGTAGTTGAGTTAAGCTATTACAAGAGCCCCGGTGTGAGTCTAGTTGAGTTAGGTTGTTACAAGAGCCCCGGTGTAAGTCTAGATGAGTTAAGTTATTACAAGAGCCCTGGTGTAAGTCTAGATGAGTTAAGCTATTACAAGAGCCCCGGTGTAAGTCTAGTTGAGTTAAGTTGTTACAAGAGCCCCAGTGTAAGTCTAGATGAGTTAAGTTGTTACAAGAGCCCCGGTGTAAGTCTAGTTGAGTTAAGTTGTTACAAGAGCCCCGGTGTAAGTCTAGATGAGTTAAGTTGTTACAAGAGCCCCGGTGTAAGTCTAGATGAGTTAAGTTGTTACAAGAGCCCCGGTGTAAGTCTAGATGAGTTAAGTTGTTACAAGAGCCCCGGAGTAAGTCTAGATGAGTTAAGTTGTTACAAGAGCCCCGGTGTAAGTCTAGATGAGTTAAGTTGTTACAAGAGCCCCGGTGTAAGTCTAGTTGAGTTAAGCTATTATAAGAGCCCCGGTGTAAGTCTAGTTGAGTACAGCTGGGGCTCCTGGAGAAGCGTGGGTCTCCACAGCTGATGGTCCTGCTTCAACCCTGACACACTTTTCCAGAGAGGAGATCACTGTCTATAGATGGACAGGTGTTTGGAGTATTTATTGCATCCTTTTACACTTTTGTCAGAATCGGAAACCTTGAGTGTTTTTTTTTTAGTGTGAACACTGAAGTAGGAAGCCAAAACCAGACAGTGCATGTGTTTGGGTGTATTTTTAGAAGCAGCTGTTGTGGTTTTGTGAAAAGGATATCAATCTGTTAATCATGCTATTGTCAGTCTTCTTTCAGTTCAATTTTCGCACCTTGAAAGCTGGAATACAGACCATCATGTCTGAAGGCCAGTTGTGTGGGGCTGGGACGGGTAACTCGGGTACTTGGGTACTCGGGTACTCGGGTCGGGTGGGTACTGAGTAGGACCCAGGTACCCACATGACTACCTGTGGTTAATCATGTGATATTTTGTTTAATGACAAAAAGTATCTAGAACTCTATGGTTACACTATAACTGACTATTGTTTGCATTCCTTCTGACTTTATATGTTTGAATAAAAATAAAACTTCAGTCAACTTCAGTTTTGGCATGACCAGATGCATGTCCAGGGCTACAGTCAAACTATTCCCAGTTGGACAATTGGACCTATCTCTTGAGACCTACAGCTGGTACCTGGGTAGGGTTGGGTAATAGGGGGGTGGGTACCCGGGTAGTAAATTTGGCCCTAGAGTTGTGATTGTGGAATGTGATCATTATGCACCACAGGCTCACATAATACAGTCCGTATTGCTAATATGCAACCCTGAAGAGGTTAAAGACCTTACAGTTAATGCATAGCAATATGAAAGAATCAGGTGTTCTTTAACTTGTTTTGAGTAGTATGTATATTTGCTGTATGAAAACAATTACTTGTCAAATAATATATGTTCATTTACTAACCTTTTTGTGGATGTATTGTGCATATAAGGATTAGTGAGTGAGTGAGTATGGTTTTATGCCGCTTTTAGCAATATTCCAGCAATATCACAGCGGGGGACACCAGAAATGGGCTTCACACATTTTACCCACGTCGGGAATCGAACCTGGGTCTTCGGCGTGACGAGTGAACGCTTTAACCACTAGGCTACCCGACCGCCTGCATATGAGGATTAACAGAGAGTTGAATTTTTTGCTAAAAAATTCTGTATACTAGCCGAAACAGAATGTTACAAAACTTGGGCTTTGACAAATGTAGCTGAAGTCATAGACTGCCATGACACATCTGTCATACTGCTGACATATCCCTGCATTCACTCACTCATTCTACCAAGGGGCAGTTGGGTAGCCTGGTGGTTAAAGCGTTCGCTCGTCACGCTGAAAACCCGGGTTTCGATTCCCGACATGGGTACAATGTGTGAAGCCCATTTCTGGTGTCCCCCGCCGTGATATTGCTGGAATATTGCTAAAAGCGGCGTAAAATCAAACTCACTCACTCACTCACTCACTCACTCATTCTACCATGGTGTTGAGGTGAACAGTGTTTGTTCCAGAACAAATTCTGAGGTTTCACAGCATCGGTAACACTATTACCAGAACAAATGAATACGTGGGGCTTTTACCCGGCGTTGAACAGTAATTCAGTTATATCACAGTGTGTTAGCTTAAAGTGGCGGAGAGCCCACTGTGACTCATTGTTCCTGAATATTATCTTTGGCTTAAAGTATAGCAGCAGGCCTAGTCCAACGAGAGATCAACATTTGAACATGAGAAGGGCATTATTTAAAAATTGACTTTCACTTTGTGTGTTTGTTTGTTTGTTTGTTTGTTTGTTGTTTAACGCCGCACTCAGCATCATTCCAGCTATATGACGGCGGTCTGTAACATAATCGAGTCTGGACCAGACAATCCAGTGATTGATATCATTAGCATTGATCCACGCAATTGGGATCGATGATATTCATCAACCAAGTCAGTGAGTCTGACCACCAGATCGCATAGTCTCCTTTTACGGCAAGAATGGGTTGCTGAAGACCTATTCTACCCCGAATCTTCATGGGTCTCACTTTGTATGAGTTCATTGGAGTATGAACCAGTTCATACAATGTTTGGCCATGCTTATATCACATATGCATGTCATTGTGCTCTGAATCACTGCGAATACTTTCAATCACTGGTTTGTCTGGTCCAAGGGACTGTGAAACCTAACTTTAAATGTGTGATCAAAATGTTTTTTGCAAAAGATTTATGTGAGCTTCTTGTTCCTGATCATGTCTTGCCTGAACCTGATGATCTTAGGTTGAAAACCTGGAACTCCCTTTTATCATCCTCGTTTATCCAGGGTATTATGTTTTATATCAAGGTATAAATACCCTGGAATACACCTTTGTTTTGAGTATGGTAAAAGTGACATAGTGCTAGCTATGGCTGTCCAATCACATTACCTTTTTCTTACATGATTGAAACAAACAGTCATGTTATTAGTGTTCAACTCGACTTAGGCATGCCATCTCAAATTTTATATGGGAATATGTTGCGGCATAAGGACTTTCCTCTTCCTATCTAGTTACACAGAAACATTTGTTTTTCTGATTAAGTTAAATGTATAGACATCCTGTGATATAACTGAACTCTCACTCATTCACTCAAGCACCCATACACTCACTCACACTCACTCACTCACTCACTCACTCACTCACTCATGGAAAACATCAAAAAGCAGCATCACCCTGGCCTTTCCACCTCTATTAAACTGGCACCCTATGATATTACTGAAATATTATTGAAAACAGCATTTCTCCATCAACTCACTGTCGTCCCAAGCTGTAGACTTCTGAACTTAATTAGTATTGACATGTACGTCAATGAGCTGATTCAAGTTATTTTTGTGAAAAGTGTCTTTATTCAACTGGAAGAAATGGCCACACCCAACAGGTAATTAAAAGCATTTAGCTCCTCCAATTCTTCTTAAGTAAACAACTTGTGGCTACACTTAACCTCATTGACGTTTTTTCCTCCTTTATTCAACAACTGTTTTCTTTTGCAGGGCACCCAAAAAATATTTTAAAAATTCACCCGTCGGCTTGGTGAGATTAATAACCATAATTCAATAAGACTTCTATCAACAAATGTCCGCAGGTTTGGCACCTCCCTCAAGCTTCGTGGAAGTGTGTACAAACAGAGAGCACCTCTGTGACTTGCATGTGCCACATCTTTAGACCATTTATTGCCTATGTCCAAACAGCTTGAACCATTGAGTCAACAGGCTGTCCTCTTGAGTAGACCCCGAACACATTTCTAACGTGACTTCCATAGTGTTCAAAGCTCGCCACCGACCCAGGGCCTTCAAACCTTATAAAGCACAACCACAACATACATAAAGTGGTTGCAAATTTAACCGATTCTGTTTTCACAACCTGAACCTTGTGTTGAACAATCTTCTTTGTTTGACACGCTCTAACATGGCTACCATCGTATTGTTCTCTGTGTGCCAAGGCATTTAATAACGGGATTACTTGCTTCCAATATAACTCTTCACACACACAAATCTTTGTAGGTTGTTACAGAAATAGGCCCATTTGTATCAAGTAATGGATTTTTGCATTGTGATCTCTTCAGCGTGTAAAGTTAAAGTACTGGCACACTTATTGAGCACAGTGCTTTGTGGGTAAACCATAATGGGTACTTTAAAGGTAGTATATAATCCAATAGGTACATTGACTTATTCAACCTTTAACTATTATCCAGTGTTGAATGTCTTTGATATATTACAGTGATTTATCTGGATGTGCTCAGTGGCCGATATTCGACCCCTTGTTGAAGGTGACATTCATTTTCCCAATAAAGAGGAAAAGCTTTGAATGCTGTATTTTCCTGTTATTGCATTTTTGAAAAAGAAACTTTAAAACAATTCCCTATTTTGAACAAATGACAATATAATTTGCTTGCCAAGGGTACTTAGTTTAAAATCCTGGAATAGTCCCTGTGTTATATTGCATGTAATTATGTTAGTCTTGGTTAGTTTCGTACATACAGTTCACTGGGCTTATAATGAAATTTGGAAAACACAAAAATTCGGATTTGTAATTGGTCATTTAGGAAACCCTGAATTTATTCTGCTTTTAGGATTGGGAATCTGTAGGTCAGTTTTCAGTGTTTTTACAGATTCTTTAGCGCCCAATATGTCTGTAGTCTGGAAGCCTGAAGATTAACTGAAACCTAAGAATCTATAGACAACGCTTTTGTCTATGAAAAGAATTCTTTAAATAATTGTAATTTTTTTTCTTCAAAAGAACTCTTCCTCATATGCTGTGGAATCAAGGAAACTAGATTTGGTTTAGTTTGATCTAGACTTGCCTTGGCATTTAGTAAAAATAATATCTCTCTCTCTCTCTATATATATATATTCCAGTCGGGGCGCAGGACTAAAGAATCTAGTACTAGGTTCCAATTTATATAGTGCCTGATTCTTGAAGTGAAAATAAATATACTTAAACTATTTTTGTAAAAATAATCTTGAAATAGAATTTTTTACAAACATTAATATGAGACGTGATGGAATTTGTTTCATTCACCCAAAGAGTTATATTCATCATGAAATTCAGGTAGTGATCAATGGACACAATGTAATAAGAAATATATTTTTAATTCATTTGCTTTTTTGAAGATATTTCCTTTATCTCATTGACAAACTGAAAAGAAATGAGAGTTAGAAATGTATTTCTTTCCCAATGTGCCCCGGGCACTCATAAAGAGGTTCAGGTGTGCCCTTTGCAATATAAGCATGCCAACGAGAAGAATACTCTCGAGCCATCTACACATCGTGAGTGTCCTTTCACCATGAGCTAGAAAATACCCTTTTCAATTCCTACATGCCCAGGTTTATTTGGTGAATTCTACTGTTTATTCTTTCTTCGTGTTCATCAAAACGCACGTTTGTCCAGTTTACTTGTTCAAGAGTACATTTATCACTGGCTTTATATCATAAACATCATCACAGCTGGAACATATTTTAAACTTACAACATGTGCCATGGGCGCTCTTATTCAACCCTTGCAGATTCTGGGTTAGGATTAGTCCCCAGCAACGTATGGTTGTTGTATTTTATGTATAAATAAGATCCAAAAGGTCATTTTTGTTTGTATATAAGGCTGACAAGGACATTTTGCGTATGTAACAAAAATGTGTGAATTTGTATAAAATCTGGGCCATCTCATATTGGAAACACACAGATAACTTCCTTCATTATTAATTTCATTAAGCCTGAGATCATTTCAGAGGATACAAGTCTTGCCTTGTATATTTCGCAATAAATTACTAGTTAAATGCTTTTAAAACAGCATTGTACCGTTAATGTGTGAGTATAGACTTCATAGACTAAATGTTAATCGAGCTAAACCCCATGAGTTGTTAATTATATTTAACATTTCTTAATTTAATTTTCTTCCTCCCTTTTCTGTCCCAATGCGGAGACCCAAGGGGAGATAAGATGGACTCTCCCACTCATCCAGATCCTCCCTATGTGCTGTGCCCAAAAAGTCCTGCACATATTCAGATAGATGGTCAGACACCATGTCAACACTCAGTGACTCATGGTAATATTAGGGAACAACCAATCAGCTGCAAGGATACAGATATACCTGTCCTTTGGGAATAAATGTTGTAATTCCCGGGACTTTTACAGCTGATATCATTGTCCAGAGGTGGTTCCAGGATTATTTGTTAGAAGTTGGTTTGCATAATACTTTAACATGTTTAGTCACTTAGTAAACAAAAACACATCCAGTGATTGACTTTCATTGACATAAGGTGTCTTGAAACGGGTGAGAGCATCACCTGAATGCACATGCTACTCTACATCCTCTTGACCACAAATTCACAAGGGAGAGGTGATTCATTGTCCCAAGTGCGAGTAGAACATTACCCACTGTCATTTTAAAAAAACAAAATAAAAAATGGATAAAAAACTCAAAGCAACAAAGAACTGAAGTTGACCTAACTGTGATGTAATCAATTGTCACATCATGAACAGTGGATGACATCCTTTTGTTTTCAGCATCATGTTGCCCCTACTGACCAATCAGCTTTGAGAATCATTATTAGTTTTCACACACATTCTTCCAAACTTATGTGTAATATTTCACCCTATATCTGAAATATTTTGGTTATGTTTTGCAAAAATATATATCTGGAAACTAACAGAATTTTTTTGAAAGTTTTGAAAATGTAATATCTGGAAACTGTAACAAAATCAGCCTGAATTATTAATAGTAAACGGAGCAAGTGCGATAGAGAGAAACATGGATGCATGCTGCGAGTAATGGGTCTACATATCACACTGTGTCTACTCAAGTTGTGAACCAGAGACCCAAAACATCTCCCTGGAGACTTTAAATACTCATTATGGTTAAAAAGATGGTTTCTGTATAGTCTCGTTGATGAACATAAACACGATAATTTTGTTGAAACGTGGTAATAGCCTGTTTGATGCAATTGGATGGGAGTAGTGTGTCTTGTTGAGATGTGTGTGTTGTACTCAAGTTGTGAACCAGAGGCCCAAACAATCTCCTCTGAGACTTTAGAGTGAGTGAGTTGGGTTTAACGCCGCTTTTAACAGTATTCCAGTTATATCGCGGCGTGTCAGCTTAATGTGGGAGGAAAGCCCGAAGTGATGCAGGTCTCAGACGTTTATCACTTCGGTGAAACCCACGAGCACGGGTATAGTGCTGACAAACCTAGAAACATAATCGGGGCGAACCGGGATTCGAACCCACAATCATAGGTTTCTGGCGTGCCCAAGGGACGCAACTCTGCACAGCGAATCGCGGCGCCTTAGACGACTGGGCCACCCGTGCCCCCCTGAGACTTTGAAAATATTGTTATGGTAAGAAAAATGTCTCTGTACATCTTGTTGATGAACATCAACACAATCAGCATGATAGTCTTGATGGAACCTGTATGATGTAAGGAGATGGGAGCAGCACGGCTTGTCGAGAGGTGTGTGTTGCGGCATTATGTGTAAACATTAAAGCTGTTGTTTATTATCACTTTCAGACGAGTGATGATCGCTCAGCATGATGGGAGTGAACACATCTATGAAAGACTTGCGTCAAACATGTACCGATATGTATTTTATCTAGGTGATGGGACTTGGGCATCTTGATGTTTAAGTGCAGACACTCTCGTCCATTGTCTCGAAGCACCATTAATGATAGCCCCGGAGTTAATTAACTAATTAAGAGAGGCGTCATTATATATGGCCATGTGAAGTTTGGGTGATATGGAAACAGGTTCTGTACACCGCACGTGATATCTTTCTACACTGATGAGCCAAGGAGGGTAGGGGTTGTCGTTGTTTTGAAGGCCTGGGATTTGTGATGCTTTAAGAACTTACAATTATTTCATCTGAAAGGAGGAGCTGGAAGTTTATTCGTTTTGATAGCACGCATTTTCTATGGGACATAAGCATGTCCCTTGAACATGTTTTTTCTTTTGTAAAACTTGGGGACAAAATCATATCTTACAACGAATCCCAGCTCTCTAGAAAATATAACAGGTGATCGATCCATTAGTATTGTTCAAATCCATGAATTCTGCAAATATTATTTTGAAATTATTATTTTTGCTTATATGAAGGACCTCGAGTACAACCGGAATACTTTTTTTTATCTTATATGAAGGACTTTGAGTACAACTGGAATACCTATATTTTACTTATATGAAGAACTTTGAGTACAACTGGAATACCTATATTTTACTTATATGAAGGACTTTGAGTACAACTGGAATACTTATTTTGTACTTACATGAAGGACTTGGAGTACAACTGGAATACTTATTTTGTACTTACATGAAGGACTTTGAGTACAACTGGAATACTTATTTTGTACTTATATGAAGGACTTTGAGTACAACTGGAATACTTATTTTGTACTTATATGAAGGACTTTGAGTACAACTGGAATACTTATTTTGTACTTATATGTAGGACTTGGAGTACAACTGGAATACTTATTTTGTACTTACATGAAGGACTTGGAGTACAACTGGAATACTTATTTTGTACTTATAAGAAGGACTTTGAGTACAACTGGAATACTTATTTGTACTTACATGAAGGACTTGGAGTACAACTGGAATACTTATTTTGTACTTATATGTAGGACTTTGAGTACAACTGGAATACTTATTTTGTACTTATAAGAAGGACTTTGAGTACAACTGGAATACTTATTTTGTACTTACATGAAGGACTTGGAGTACAACTGGAATACTTATTTTGTACTTACATGAAGGACTTTGAGTACAACTGGAATACTTATTTTGTACTTATATGTAGGACTTTGAGTACAACTGGAATACTTATTTTGTACTTATATGTAGGACTTTGAGTACAACTGGAATACTTTTTTTGTACTTACATGAAGGACTTGGAGTACAACTGGAATACTTATTTTGTACTTATAAGAAGGACTTTGAGTACAACTGGAATACTTATTTTGTACTTACATGAAGGACTTGGAGTACAACTGGAATACTTATTTTGTACTTATATGAAGGACTTGGAGTACAACTGGAATACTTATTTTGTACTTATAAGAAGGACTTTGAGTACAACTGGAATACTTATTTTGTACTTACATGAAGGACTTGGAGTACAACTGGAATACTTATTTTGTACTTATATGAAGGACTTGGAGTACAACTGGAATACTTATTTTGTACTTACATGAAGGACTTGGAGTACAACTGGAATACTTATTTTGTACTTACATGAAGGACTTTGAGTACAACTGGAATACTTATTTTGTACTTATATGAAGGACTTTGAGTACAACTGGAATACTTATTTTGTACTTATATGTAGGACTTTGAGTACAACTGGAATACTTATTTTGTACTTATATGAAGGACTTGGAGTACAACTGGAATACTTATTTTGTACTTACATGAAGGACTTGGAGTACAACTGGAATACTTATTTTGTACTTATAAGAAGGACTTTGAGTACAACTGGAATACTTATTTGTACTTACATGAAGGACTTGGAGTACAACTGGAATACTTATTTTGTACTTATATGTAGGACTTTGAGTACAACTGGAATACTTATTTTGTACTTATAAGAAGGACTTTGAGTACAACTGGAATACTTATTTTGTACTTACATGAAGGACTTGGAGTACAACTGGAATACTTATTTTGTACTTACATGAAGGACTTTGAGTACAACTGGAATACTTATTTTGTACTTATATGTAGGACTTTGAGTACAACTGGAATACTTATTTTGTACTTATATGTAGGACTTTGAGTACAACTGGAATACTTTTTTTGTACTTACATGAAGGACTTGGAGTACAACTGGAATACTTATTTTGTACTTATAAGAAGGACTTTGAGTACAACTGGAATACTTATTTTGTACTTACATGAAGGACTTGGAGTACAACTGGAATACTTATTTTGTACTTATATGAAGGACTTGGAGTACAACTGGAATACTTATTTTGTACTTACATGAAGGACTTTGAGTACAACTGGAATACTTATTTTGTACTTACATGAAGGACTTGGAGTACAACTGGAATACCTATATTTTACTTACATGAACGTCTTGGAGTACAACTGGAATACTGAATGAAATTCTTCATGTAGCACATGTGTGGAGCATGTACTGATAGTGCATTTTGATAACTGAAACGAAAATCAATTATTTTTATTTCCATGGTAGCATGGCTCCACATTCATCCCCATTGTACCCATGAAATGCTTCCACATAACCAGATTCTGTATGAACACATTGCCGTCTTGCGGTGATGTATGTGAGTCAATGATGTAATGAGTTGTGAAAGTGGATTGCAGGATACTCTAGTAGTAGTGCATTGTGGGAAGGAACATGTGTCCTGTGGCAGACAAGCGTGATGAGTGAGCAGAGAAGGTGCAATTTTAAGCAGGGATGATAAATTTCTCGTTTACTCGAACTGGAATTCGTGAATTTTGGAATGAACTGTTGCACTGAGATTAGCAGAAAACAACTGTGAAGGATATGCTGATGTGAAATTTGAAGGTTTCCCATCAAGCTCATGAGGCTGGATGGATGGTATATCTTTCACAGATAGTCTAGGTCAGAATGCAAAGTTGCAGAAGACCTGAGCATGGTTTTGAATCAGCTGACTCAACAAAATATAAAAGTGAATAATAAAAAAAGCAGTTTATCTCGCTGACCAGAAATAAGTAAAATGTTAAAAACAAAATCATTTACTGTCGCTTTCCATATCGGTAAATTAATTGAAAATATTATAATTTTGTAAGCAATAAAACAAAAATGTCTGTATATCAATATGTATTAGTTTTTTTGATTGACCTCACAAATAAAGGTGTTTTGAAACATCAATTGAAATGACCTTTTTGAGATTTTCTTATTATTTTTTGGCAAAATTCAGGGTAGGTTCAATGAATCAATTTTTTAAATCAGACCTTGTGATGCTGGTTATAATTGTGATTATGAGGATGTTTATAATGTTTAAGTACGATAAGATCACAAAACCAAAACTACTTTGTGCCATCAACCTGAGTATTCATATTTGTTTGGCTTAATATGGATAGGACATGGGTACAATGTGTGAAGCCCATTTCTGGTGTCCCCCGCCGTGATATTGCTGGAATATTGCTGAAAGCGGCATAAAATCAAACTCACCCACTCACTCACTCACTCACTCACTCACTAATATGGATAGAGAGTTATGCTTAATCAAGAAATTCCTCAGAAATTCCACCATGATTCTATGAACAAGCATTCCATGGTTAATCAGCATGTGTTGTTTGTAGTACATGCATGCTGCTCTCCAGGGCGTGGAAAACATGTGATATTGTCAGAACACTCCACAGAAATCATGCATCTCTCTGCAATAAATGCTGATCTGCCGCGTGATAACAGTTATTTTAGTGCAATATGCTGGGACTACTGGGGTGCTTGACAACTCTCTACACTTGCAGCTTAATGAACTGATTTCACCAGATTTGCCTAACAGGAGGAGTGGAAGGAAAACAGCACTTTTCTGTCTTACCTCAACGTCAGTACATGATGTTTATTTGTTTGTTGTTAAATGCTGCACTCAGCAATTATAGATGACTATGTGACGGTGGTCTTTAGATACTGTAAATCTTGAAATTAGCGCGAGCTTGAATTAAATGCGAAAAATGCGAGTTGTCTTTGCTCGCATTATTAAACATCACATTTATATCAACAATAAGACATTTTGGATAGCAGAAATACCAACTTAGACATACAGTGAAAACAAACAACTATGTATTCCACATCACTGTTTATTGAGCAGCACTTGTTACAAGTATATAAACAATGTCATTCAAACACTAATTACATACTGTGAATTGTCACTGCTGGGGTCAAGACAAGCATTCTACTGACTCATGTCATCACTGATCACACCTGCAAGTCCAGACAGACGCCACCCAACACGGTGTCTTTGCTCTTTACGACTGCATCAAAGGCCGACACGAGCCAGCGCGCACGTATTGTTTTAGCTGTCATACTCTACTCAGCACTAATAAGCAGTGCTATTTGGTATGTAATTGGATTAATGTAAGGTTGGATTAAGGTGAGGATTCTCCTGTAAACCTGACAGAGGACATTTTGTTTAGATATAAATCCACTGATGCTTGAGAGGAGGGGGTATCGCATTCATGTTGAGTTGCATTTTTGGCTAGGGGCCAGCGGTCGCATTCTTTTGGAGATGCATTAATTTCATGTTTTACAGTAATCGAATCTGGACCAGACAATCCAGTCATTGATATCATTAGATATGAGGACCTGTATCAACCAAGTCACTGAGCCTGACAACCCGAATTTGTTGGTTGTCTTTTACGACAAGCACAGGTTGCTGAATTCTAACCCGCATCCTCACGGTTCTCATGGATTGCAGACAGTGAATGAATGCGTGGAGGAATGTCTAATGCAGAGTCAGCAATATTCATGGTGTCATGGCAGCCTGTGAAGAATCAGGAGTCAAACATGGCAGCTTGTTAAGAATGAAGTCCCTACCAGGCAAACCAATGGTTGACAGTATGAGCATGTAACCAAGGTCACAGTGCCTGACCAACCAATGCATGTTTTCCATGCAGTTCCTGCAGTTCCTGCATGTTTCAGTTTAACAATTACATCCTTGTGGGGATTGGGGGAGAGAATTGGCCTAAAGCAGCGTATGCACTCTCCTACCCAGCGTTCCATGCGGCCAGGACCTCCACAGGCCAGCGCCATGTGACAATTCTTCACATCTTACCCAACCCATTCAAGATACTGCATCTGTTTCATTTTTGACAAGTCTACACATCTGGATAAATATATGTCATAGAATGGTTAACTTTCATTGAAAGAGTACCCTAAAACATAAAAAAAAAATATTTCCATTTGTGTCGTAACCTTTATTTACATTGGTTGTACGGCTCCACATGCTGTCATTGAAGCTCTATCGAGAGTATGAAATATATATTGTCATGCACCTCACTGACACAGTTGTTTTAGCATATCTATATAATTATGAATTGTTTGATAGGCATTACTTAGAAGCTGACGGATGACAAGATAGACACAATTTTTATGGATAACAACTTCTTTAATACTGGGAAAAATACTTTTCCCAGTATTAAAGAAGTTGTTATCCATAAAAAATGTGTCTATCTATATAATTATGCCCAATATATAAAGCCCACCAAAAGACTTGCATTAGGGCTGGTCTGTTTTGACTTCAGAATAAGCGTGTTTGTTTAAATAAGAGAAAAGTCTGGTCACGTGATATGCAAATTAGTCTCTGCTTGTCATTTGATCCTACTTAATGGAATGGTTGGTTATGACAGATTCCTGAGTTGTTTGTTCATGTGATCGAATCTTTTTGTGAAACAGTATGGTTTGTGTATGTGTGCTCTTAGAGTATTTGCTGGTCTAAAGAGGACAAAAAGTATTTGTTGTGTTTGTTTGTTGTTTAGCTCCGCACTCAGCAATATTCCAGCTATATGACGGCAGTTTGTAAATAATCGAGTCTGGACCAGACAATCCAGTGATTGACATCATGAGTATTGATCCATGCAATTGGGATAGGATGACATGCATCAACCAAGTCAGGGAGTGGGACCACCCAGACTTAGTGAATTGGTTGATTGTGTGTCATCGTTGCTCATAATATCAATCACTCGATCATCTGGTCCAGACTTGATTTTATATATAAGCTGCCATCATACAGCTGGAATATTGCTAAGTGCAGTGTTGAACAACAAGCACACAGACAAACAATTACATGCTCAATTTACACTTGCATTATGCTTGAACAACTGCCCATGAACAGGGCAAGGTAACCTGGTAACCTGGCAACCAGAAAAACTTCAAAATACTTTCACTTCTTTGAAGACAACTCTGATGTAGTAGTATCTATCTGGAATCCACTTTTTGGATCTTTGGATACCGTTACAGTGGGTGATGATGGAGGAAAGATGTGAGTGGTATTATCCTAACTACATGTCTTGAGTCAGTATTTATGGAGGTGCATGAAATGAATAACATCTGAGTCTACTGTTATACATGGTATATGTGCAAGAAGTTGTCTGGGATATACTGTATAACCTGCAATAAATGCCCATACTGGCAATATAGATACCTAACATGCTTGTAAGTGAAAAATGTGCATGGCGGGATATTAGTTAGTGAGTGAGTGAGTTAAATAGTCACAGCAATATTTCAGTCATATTATGACTAGAATAAGTTATATGTTTACTATATTTAAAACTTGTCGATGATGGACAGTTTGGTTATGACAGGGTTGTATTGAAATAAGTTGTTGGGCATTAAACGGAAACGTTAAAAAGATATGATTATTCCATTACAATGCTGTATAAACAAAGAGGGAATGAATCGTCAGCAACCAAAGTCTGGCATCTTCCCGAGGCAAGAGAGTTCCACCCTTGCCGAACTAGGCTGGTATTATGGAGTTACATTTTGGCTGGACTAACGAGTCCATGCATAGTCCAATCAAAATTGTGCACCGAAATCGAAATCCGGTTCGTAAAGTGTCATGCAGATTTTGGTCGACTGCAGGATTTGCAAAGCATGTGCACCGCTAACTCGTTGTCAACAGATTTTTTCTATATCTTTTCATGTTTTTAATCAAGGTGCTCACGTGATTTGATGCACTTCGCGATGTAGGATTATCACAATATAGATCTTGATTATCGATCAGATCGTCTTGACTGTGTGCCACCGTTTTGTTTGAAGCAAATGCAAGTGAAACGAGAGGTTGAATCTGATTGGTCAATAGGAGAGGCATAGAAAGGACATAACTCGTAATAGCCACTGGTGGCGCTACGATCGAGCCCAGGAATTCCAGCCTAGTCAGTTACCTCTCTTGCCTCGGGAAGATGAAGTTTGGCTACCACACTTGGAACCATGGAACCAATGGTACTTCTGCTACCATCATGGTACCCAGCAAATGTCATCTCCTCATCTGCAAAGTTAAGACAAACATTCTTATCATGATTAAAAGATTGGTTGGTATGAACATACTTTGAATGATCTGGTCTTATACTTTAATCAGAAAGACACAGACCATATGGGGACTTTAAGATAACAAATCAGTGAGTTAGACAATTTATGGATGTCAACTTCTTTATTATAAAGAACACAACGTTCCTGAGTATATACTTCCTCATCAGGTGAATGATATACTCCAAAATGTTGTGTTCCTCATAATAAAGAAGTTGACATCCATAAATTCTTCCCCTTATGTGTATCACTTCTAAATGCCTTTCAAAGACTTAACAAATTAGTGGTTGATAGAATGAGAAACAGTCAGGTCACACAATGCAGCTGTCTAATCTGCTCGTGCAACAAAGATGGGGTTCTAGGGTCATAACCTTGTGGATATGGTACTTACTTGCTTGTTTGTTTGTTGTTTAACGCCGCACTCAGTAATATTCCAGCTATATGACGGCAGTCTGTAAATAACCAGTGATTGACATCATGAGCATCAATCAACACAATTGGGATCAATGACTTGCATCAACCAAGTCAGCGAGCCTGATCACCTGATCCCGTTAGTTGCCTCTTACGACAAGCATAGTCGTCTTTTACGGCAAGTGTGGGTTGCTGAAGACCTATTCTAACCCGATTCTATCTATTCTTCATGATCATTTTTATTTTTAGCTGTTACACTTTCATATTGTACTGCTGTGAGCACTCCTTAACACCAAGCTGATATCGGCTATACTTGGATGCATGTACATGCTCTTGAAATGTCAACACATTGGCCAGACTTGGCGTGGGTACAGCCAGATTCTTGCATCCACATGTGGGGAAGGAGAAACAGAGAGATATGAATGTCAAACAAATACCAGGGGACTTAAGGATCACTTGTACATGTAGATTGCAGGTACGCATTTCTACCAGACATGGAATAAAACAGATATACCACGGAAATATGTAAGATATATAAGATCTGATTTAGGATTTGTTTATAATGAATAATACCTTTTTGCAATGGAAAAAGACGCTCAATTTACGAAGTTGGTATATTACCAATTGTACATGATAATTGCAGGTATGCATAGACAAGTTTTACACAACATTGAATAACACATATATATTCCATTGCATCATGCATGATAGCAGAGACCGGCCTAATTGGGTCATGTCCTTATATAAATATGAACATGAGTTTTGTAATAATGCTAAATGTTTAAGATTAAAGTAACTGTTAGAAACTGGTAGGTTCATACATTATTCATTATAAATATACATTAATAAATAAGGTAATAAATAGCATTGCAATGTTCTAAATATTAAACCATAAATAAGTTGTCTCATGAACCAAAACATTCAATAGTTATCTATATTGAAACAACGTTGTTTTATTTTAATACCTTATTTATTCATGTATATTAATGATGTATAAGGGGCAGTCAGTAAGCCTTGTGGTTAAAGCGTTTGCTCGTCACACCGAAGATCCGGGTTCAATTCCCGACATGGGTACAATGTGTGAAGCCCATTTCTGGTGTACCCTGCCATGATATTGCTGGAATGTTGCTAAACATGCTAAAAGGGCCATAAAATCAAACTCACTATAATGTATAATGTGTGGAACTACCAGTTTCTAACAGTTATTTTAATTTTAAACATTTAAGCATTTTTACAAAACTCATGTTCATTTTTTAATGGCCATGATACAAGTATTATCCCTGAACAAACTCGAAGCTTATATATATCTCGTACTCATATTTCCAAGCTATATATGTTTTATTCAATGTTCGTAGCTTGACATGAAAGTGAGGACACACAGCTTGTACCGTCAGTGAATTACACAGTGATTAATGCGAGACATATTGTGCCACAGATTTGGAACACTTTGTGGCGAGATGTACAGAAATACCCTGTAGTGTTAACATACTGATCATTGTATCACATAGGACAGGAATACTCTTAGAGATGCCAGTCATGGCTAAGAGGCTTTTCGAGGACACACTGACCGAATTGTGTGTGGCCTGAATAGACAGTTGACAGTCGGTCCTTCTTGTAATTATTGGCTCTTTGTGCCCTCCTCTCAGGTTGTGGGATTAGACTAACCTACACCACTCCCTCAGAATGGCTTGTGGAGCAGAGGCTGATTATCTTTGCAGGATACTGATGCAGTTTGCTTAGTTGTGTATTTATATAAATATTCAAACTATAAAAATTGCTTATTCAGCAAAGTTAGATTGTGAAAGTATTTATAATTTTAACTGTGAGTTAAATTTACTGTCACATCAGCATTATTTCAGCCATATAGTGACAGTATATTTACTCGTCAATTTGGTGACAGGCTAGACTGATAGAAGAGGGATATGTTCTGTGACTATTAAATATATTTAATAAGAAAATTATGAAATAATCTATTCCAACAAAATTACATCTTGGCTCTGTATTTTGCCTTTTAAATTGCAATAAGATTAATGATTTTCTGTGCCACTTTTATCAGAACTGGAGTATTCATTAGCACAGTGGGGTATAAGGAATAGGGGGGGGTTAGCCTAGTGGTTAAAGCGTTTGCTCGTCATGCTGAAGGCCTGGGTTTGAGTCCCCACATAGGCATAATGTGTGAAGCCCATTTCTGGTGTCCCCCGCCGTGATATTGCTGGAATATTGCTAAAAGCGGCATAAAACCTTACTCACTCACTTTTGATTTGGGATTCAAACCCGAGTTGTCTGTGTGATGAAACACTTCCCCCATGCTGCTATACTACGGTCACAAATGCCACAATTCTCAAGACCATAATTTTCAAGTTTATTGTCACTGATAATATTTCTCAGGTTGTAATATGGTTTTGGTATGATTAAGACCATCGGAAGAGGT
This sequence comes from Haliotis rufescens, assembly GCF_023055435.1. Classification (NCBI taxonomy): domain Eukaryota; kingdom Metazoa; phylum Mollusca; class Gastropoda; order Lepetellida; family Haliotidae; genus Haliotis; species Haliotis rufescens. Next base: position 38,797,192 of record NW_025964383.1, on the reverse strand, counting down.
CCATCATACAGGTGATGAATAGCATGGCGTGTTGATTCCCGAGACTATTTGCCCCTGGGTCAACACGCTCACGAGCTGTTCCTCTTCAAGTTTCCCATCTGTCTTGAGGCACTTTAGCTGTTGACTACTTAGTCTCTGAAAATAGATAATTTTGATAGAAACAAATGCCTTCATTTTAATTGAAAAGCAGCCCCAGTGAGATGGGAGATTCAGAACCTGCAGAAAATGTAGACTTGCTTCTAATAAGGCTTAGCATTACAGAAAGGGTGAGATGGGAGGGGAAATAATATGGTTCTGGGACTGTGAGACAGTCTAGTTTAACTGTTGCATCATGCAAGCTTCCAGTGTACCCCAGTGTACTTGCTTCATGCCACGTACGTCAGACATCCACCCTTGCCCGGGGGGTCGTGTTAATGCTGCAGAGTTTGCTGCCCCTTGTTCATGGATGTCTTGCATTTGTGTGCTCCCCAGGGAGTTGAAAATGCCATTTGAAAGCAGTGATCTGTTGATATTGGTAATGTCTTGCTCCTCAGAGTGTGAAGTTACGCAGGTTGCCTGTTCTTATTATACATGGATCCATAGGGAGAACTTAAGACTATGCATCTATTTGTCAATGTTGCTCAATGTCAATGCTTTTGATGCATCCCACTGTTTGTCCCACTGTCCCACCGCACTCAGCAGCATTACATCTACGTGACGGTGGTCTGCAAATAATCGAGTCTGGACCAGACAATCCAGTGATTAACATCACAGCATCGATCTGTGCAGTAGGCATACGATGACATGCATCATCCAAGACAGCCAGTCTGACCACCCAATCCTGTTGGTTGCCGAAGGCCAATTCTAACCAGGATCTTCACAGGAGCACTGCTCTTTGAAGGTGAGACCATCTCCGTGGTCTTATGGTAGGGCGTCCGCTTGGAAAGTGGAAGGTCTAGGGTTCAATTCCCGACTGTGTCACTTAAAAGATGCTACTTGTTGTTACCCTGCCTGGTGCTCGGCACGAGGGGCTAAAACAAGGACCGGTCGGCTCGGAGTCAGTATACTGTGTCTGAGTGGGGTATTCGTGTTAAGCTGCGGCATGGTATCTCAGTGGGCTAGCACTACTAAATCGGCATCAGTCCGGACTAGTACAAGCAGCCACACACACACACACACACACACATATAAAAGTGCAATAACCTTGGATGGGACGTTAAACCCTATTTCACCTCACCTCACTACTTTGAACTAAACTGAAGATGAGAATCAAGTCTGAGATTGATGTTAATTTTAACCACACCCCATTTTGTATATTCATTGAAATAGTTGAGTGAAGTAATTAGCTTTTTTGTGTTATCAATATCTGCATGAAATGCTGATGAGGGGGCACTGACTATGCACGTGAGGGAGAATTATAATCTGTTCCTGTTTATGTTCAGTAAATCATTTATTCTCAACACGTGGGGTCCATTTAATATTCAGGTGGACCCTGAACCCCAATTTAATCGCTCAGAACTCACTACACTTGTAAACTCATTTCAACCCTGCAAAACAGCTGTGACTGAATTTATTTTGCCAGTTTTACTGTTTTTAGCTCACCTGACTGAATGTCATATGTTGTTCAAATCTGTATGTGTTAGTTATTAGTCCTCAGTAATTATGAAAAAAGAAATTGAGTACCGTATTTTCTTGGGTATAGTGCGCACCCATGTATAATGCGCACCCCCCTTTAGCGGGTTCAATATTTTGGAAAAAAAGAAATTTGAATATTATGCGCAGAAAAAAATTACACCGTACCCTTTCAGCGAAGTCCGCCAAACGAACGGGTGATGAGAAACTTTGTCAGTACAAATTCGAAATTTGAGATAAAAAATCACCAGACATGTTTATTTACCGTTTAAATAGTATTTATTGTTCTGCTAGGCATTGTTTTATATCTAGGGATTAAGATTACCTTGTGTATTTTCTCGTAAACTAAGCCGGAAACAGCAATCAGCTGTACACACGTTTTCTTGGAATCGACCGGTGATTCGGTCAAGACACACCCAATGATATAACTTTATAGGATTTTTAATGCAAGGATCGGCATCAATTGTATCTGAAACTATTTCTTTTATCAGGAATAATATATTCCATTATTTTCTTTATTATATGTAGCCTTTACTAAACATATTTAAAATAATAATAACCCTAAGCGAAGCAGCTGATCGCTATTCCCGGGTATTATTTTTTACATGGAACCAGTCTGACCAGTCACCGTCAAGGCTCACGCGCACGTGATCGCGTGATCGCGAGAATTTCCTGTTGACATAGAATCGTCAAACAAAAACAAATATGACTTTTAACGAGTCAAAGTATGTCATTTATGATATATGTATCCATTCTCTGTCAACTAAAGTTCGTTTCAAGGCGTCAATAGCGGTATTCTGACCGTGGTTGCTGTTAATAACGGTGAGTTGTGCGATCTTCCAATCGCTTCACACACGATTTCGCCGAAATTAATAAAAACAAAATTAAGAGGAATTTTGAATAAAATTAATGAAATAAGTTACAAACATAAGTCCAGATATACAAAGAACACTTTTTATAGCCAGACAGTGTAATTACATGATTATTTTGCGTACTTCAGTATGGATTTGTTGACATGGTATTTCCGGTGTTTCGTGCTCACGGTAATATCTTTCCATGGGGGAAAAAAACATCCAAACTCATAATTCGTGTATAATGTGCACCCCCTTCTACACAGCTGTGTTTTTTCAAAAAAAAGTGCGCACTATACTCAAGAAAATACGGTATCAAATGCTGACAACAACTTTTAAACTGTTGGCTTCATATCCAGGTGAGCTACAGTGCAAGGCCACCATCTTTTACCTTCTATTTATATATGCTCCCCAAAACAGCATGTCTATCTGTCCATCAGTAATCATTTAATGGTCTAGATGAAAACAAAAACAAAAATTCCCTATCCAACTTCATATCTCAGGGTCATGTTGCCCCAAACTGGGATATGATAAACGATTTAATGTTTTCACTCTGGCTCTGTTGCAGCAAGCACCTGCCCCACAATGCACCCCATTGCACCTATTGTACCAGCCAAACATAAGCATGCTTATTATTTCTAACTAAACAAGAGTATTCCTATTACATCAGCCTAAACTGAAGGTGGCTCTTTGCTTTTAGATGCTTCCCACTGTTCTTTTGAAGATGTGAATCAAGGCTGAAGCTGATGCTATATTACAACTTACGCTGTTAATTTTAAGAGCATCCCATTTAGTAAAAACCCCAAACCTAATGAGCTTTTTGTGTTATCTGTATCTATATGAAATGCTGATGAGTTTGCACTGATTACGGCATCAGGGAACATAATTTCAATCTGTTTCCATTTATGTTCAGTAGTACATGTATTCCAACACGTAGGGTCTGACCATTTCAATTCTGGAAAGAGAGAGAGGCTTGATATTTTTAGAAATGAATTTGATGCAGAAAGAATTGGGGGAAAAAGTAATTTTACACGTATTCACATGCAAAATATAATTATTTGCTGGACCTCCTAGATGTCCTGAAAAACATTCTGTTGAAACAAGGTCCGTCTTGAAGGAGTGACAGAAAAAGGAAGTCTGTCTTGAGCAAGGCTTCCCCCTCCACATCCCCTCCACACCCACATCACCATCCTCCACACCGCCTCCACGCCCACATCACACCCAACCACACACACCTCCACACCCCCACCACACCCTCACCACACCCACTCCACACCCACTCCACACCCGCACCACATCCCCACCCACCTTCTGGCCCTCACAGCATTAGGGATTGGCACCAGTCCTCAAGTCCCTGCCCAACTGGCCAATAGTTAAGGTATCATAAGGAATTAGCCCTTCTTTAATTGTTTTGCTATATGTTATCATTTATAATAAGGACTACTGGCCAAAAAATGTTTCTATCGCTGCATCACCAGATATATACTGCTTAAAAACTGTTAAGGACAACCCGATTCTTTCATATTGCTTGTTAATCTGTCATGCCATCTGGGCCCCGTTCCTCAAAGCAATCTTAGCACTAAGGCGATCGTAAGTCCCATACTTTAACATAGGCTTACGATCATCGTAGTGCTAAGATCGCTCTTAGGTATGGGGCTCTGGTCCTTAACTTCTGTTTAGTAGTATTCTTTATTCACTTCACTTGGCATAAGAGCTGACTGAAGTGTTCACTGGCTGGTCTGTGTGTCATCTTCATTGTACATTTTTTCTGCGGACAAATGGCCATAGGATACCTTCATTTTTTTGTCAATGGAAATTATTCTATTATCTTATGTAAATGTTTAAACCACATTAATTTGAACAGTATAGTTGAATGGTGTTTATTTTGAGGAGAAGTTCAACAGAAGGTCTAAGTATTATATGACTTTTATTATGACCATTTGTTCCTGTTGAGGGGAAAGTAGCTGAATGTTCCAAATATACTGGATGGGGTTGCAGAAGGTCAGAGATGTGAACATCTGTTGGATCGTTCCAGAGGTGAAGCTTGTGTACATAAACAGAGGGACTTGGGCAGCCTGGGAAGACTCTTTCATTTCACATTCAAGACTTTCTTCTGTCTAAATCTGATACACTCTTAGCAGGACAGGACTGTTTTACAGTGTCGCAGAGCCAATAGGGAACCTTGCATGACCATACCCTGCCCTAATCATTGCTCATCATTGCTCACAGTGCAGCCCCTAGTTTGTGGGGTCGAGGACCATTATATCATGTCATACACTTGTAATCTTGAGTTACATGCTTGCGATCAAGGCATTACCTGTGATCAAGTAGTGTGACACACCTGTGATCAAGTAGTGTGACACACCTGTGATCAAGTAGTGTGACACACCTGTGATCAAGTAGTGTGACACACCTGTAATCAAGTAGTGTGAAACACCTGTGATCAGGTTGTATGACACACCTGTAATCAAGTAGTGTGACACACCTGTAATCAAGTAGTGTGAAACACCTGTGATCAGGTTGTATGACACACCTGTAATCAAGTAGTGTGACACACCTGTGATCAAGTAGCATGGCACCTGTTATCAAGTAGTGTGACACCACCTGTGATCAGGGATCAGGTGGTCAGGCTCACTGACTTAGTTGATGCATGTCATCGATCTCAATTGCGTGATCAATCACTGGATTATCTGTTCCAGACTCGATTATTTTAAAGCTGGAATGCGGCGTTAAACAACAAACGATCAAACAAACGAAACCTGTGATCAAGTAGTGTGACACCTGTAATCAAGTAGTGTGACACACCTGTAATCAAGTTGTATGACACACCTGTGATCACGTAGCATGACACCTGTTATCAAGTAGTGACTCAACTGCAATCAAGTTGTATGACACACCTGTAATCAAATAGTGTGACACACCTGTAATCAAGCAGTGTGACACACCTGTAATCAAGTTGTATGACACACCTGTAATCAATTTGTAAGGCACACCTGTAATCAAATATTGAACACACCTGTAATCAAGCAGTGTGACACCTGTTATCAAGTAGTGACACACCTGTGATCAAGTTGTATGACACACCTGTGATCAAGTAGTGTTACACCTGGGATCAGGTTATGTGACAAGACATTGGACAAGACACTGGGTAAAAATTGTTTGACACACCTGTGATTCTATTGTGTGTGAAAGAATGTTCCATACTGTTTTCTCATAAACTTGTTGTATATTCCAGGCACAGGTACGTTCGGACGTGTTATCCAGGTACGACAGAAGGGAACGAAGCAATACTTGGCTCTCAAGGTGATGGCCATGGCGGAGATCATTCGCCTCAAACAGGCCGATCACATCAAGAGTGAGAAGGAGATATTGTCACAGAGCCACCATCCATTTATTGTGAATATGTGAGTACAGTTTCTCTCTGGGGTAGCCTGGTGGTTGCAGCAATATCTCATCATCCCAAAGGTCCAGGTTTGACTCCCACACTGGTGTCTCCAATGTGACTTGTAGGGGCGGTCGGGTAGCCTAGTGGTTAAAGCGTTCGCTCATCACGCCGAAGACCCGGGTTCGATCCCCGACATGGGTACAATGTGTGAGGCCCATTTCTGGTGTCCCCCGCCGTGATATTGCTGGAATATTGCTAAAAGCGGCGTAAAACCATACTCACTCACTCACTCACTCACTCACTATTGCTGGAATATTGATACAGGGGCATAAAACAATACTCACTCTTTTAGCATGATATTGAGTTTTGTAACATTGTAATTATTTGGGGTATAGTTAGAGACTTGAATCATGATATGATATGAATCACAATATTACTTAAATTGTGCTGATTTTGTGTGAAATTCTCTGTGTTGGAACAAGTTACTATTGTCAGCCACTATCAAGCATTTTGTGTTTGTGGGGGGTGCCACCGGTGGGGCAGGATACACTCCACTTTTCACAAACACCTGGTGTCATTACCATGTGAAAGTGATTCATGAACACATGCTCATTTGCTTTATGCAAAGATTTCTGTTGGATATGGAAAAGGTTTTGTCGCTTTGTTAACTTGCATGATTGGTTAATTTAGGCTTGTATTATGCAATCAGATTGTGCATTTATTTTCATCATAATGGTAACCCAAGTAGTTATCAGGCCATGTTATTAGAACATATTTCTTTTGAAAATCATACATAAATATGGCATGAATAGATACAGGGCTAAATTTGCATTGCATTGATACATTGTTGAATCATGACACCCCTTGTAATTATGATTATGTGCCGGTAATATGGGGCCTATACTCCCTAGCTGCTGTGTGATATTGATATATGTTGACTGAGGATTAACATTGACATTGATATACACACATACCTCCCAACAAGCACTCAACATTATTCATATGAACGTTATTTTCACTGAGACTAAAGCATGCATAATTCATGATACAAGGATCCCAAAAATGTTATTGATTTTAAAAATATATTTAAATCAGCATTGTGTTTATTGATTTATTGAAGTGTACAAAGTTGTATTTGAAAAGTGTCTACAATCAGTGAATCACTACTCAGAGATGCACATTGAATACAATTTATATCGTTGTATCCAGCTAATATGTATATGATAAATAGAACATAACACAATGATATATAACAGGCCACCACAGTCAGTAGCAATTGATTGATTGGAAAGTTTTTTTATAGCACACATGTAGGAGGGAATAACACTTCATATTAGGTCTTGTTTTGCTCGTATCAGTTTGATTGATGTGTATATGTTGTCGGACTATGCGATGACTATATTTGGTTATCTCTATACAGGGTTGTTCCTAAAATGAGAACCTAGAAAATCCAGGGAAGAATAGGTCTTCAGCAATCGATGCTAGCCGTGAACATGGTAAAAGGCAACTATGCTTGTCATAAGCGGCAACTACCTGTGATCAAGTTGTATGACACACCTGTAATCAAGTAGTGTGACACACCTGTGATCAAGTAGTAGCATGACACCTGTTGTCAAGTAGTGTGACACCACCTGTGATCAGGCATCAGGTGGTCAGACTCGCTGACTTGGTTGATGCATGGCATCGATCCCAATTGCGTGGATCGATGCTCATGATATTAATCACTGGATTGTCTTGTCCAGACTTGATTATTTACAGACCGCCATCATATAGCTGGAATATTGCTGAGTGCGGCGTTAAACAACAAACCAACCAACCAAATGAATTTAGGACCAAAACCTATTTAAAGGGCTGTTATAATCGGGTGATGATGAAAAGAGTTCACTGAATCTTAATGCACTGTTACAGCTGAAGATGTATATACAGTATAGAGACAAGCAGAGAAAGAATTATGTCCCTTATAGTCATGCCAGTATCTGCTGATCATGGGTTTGAAACCCAAATTATGTACATATCTGTATATACACTCAAATGTGTTTATTATTTTAGTTTGTATGTCTGTTAAGTCATACATATATGACATGGCTTGTGTATTCGACATTTCATGATATGTGTTTTCTTTTTATTTATGGGGTGGATTTCCTCATTGATTAAAGTGTTCACCCATCAAACTGAAGGCCCGGGTTCGATTCCATACATGGGTACAATGTGTGAAGCGTATTTGTGGTGTATCTCTTATTTAGATTGATTCGGCAATAAACCCTCTCTCGCCCACCTGCCCTTTGCATGTTTTGCGCAGTGTGACCTTGCACTTTCTGGTTGTGGGTGTGTCACCACACACTCAATCACTTTCCTTGACTTGTTTTGAGCAGAGTGACCTTGTATTTGCAGGTTGTGGGCGTGTCACGACGAGAAATTCCTGTACATGTTGATGGAGTATGTTCCAGGAGGAGAACTATTTTCTTATCTACGCACACATGGGTTTTTCAAAAACTCGGATGCAAACTTTTATGCGTGTGAAATTGTATCTGCATTGGACTACCTTCATTCCCAGCAAATTGTGTACAGAGACTTAAAACCGGAAAACCTGTTGTTAGACACAGAGGGACACATGAAAATAACAGACTTTGGTTTTGCTAAGAAGGTGATAGACAGGTAGGTACACAGGTAGTTGCCCTGACAATCTGATCCCCCCTACAGGTATGTAATTCTTGACCTGACAATCTGGTCCCCCCTACAGGTATGTCATCCTTGACCTGACAATCTGGTCCCCCCTACAGGTATGTCATCCTTGACCTGACAATCTGGTCCCCCCTACAGGTATGTCATCCTTGACCTGACAATCTGGTCCCCCCTACAGGTATGTCATCCTTGACCTGACAATCTGGTCCCCCCTACAGGTATGTCATCCTTGACCTGACAATCTGGTCCCCCCTACAGGTATGTCATCCTTGACCTGACAATCTGGTCCCCCCTACAGGTATGTCATCCTTGACCTGACAATCTGGTCCCCCCTACAGGTATGTCATTCTTGACCTGACAATGTGCCCCCCTAAAGACATCATTCTTGCCAATGTGGACATCTGACCTGACACCAAATATTGTAAAAACGGTTAACCGAGTCATTAAAACTCCTAATTTCATGGTACATAGTTACAGGTAAGGTACTTGCTATGATTAAGATGGAAGAAGATATGACAGGCGTAGATGGCAAGATGGCTTCGTAGAACAAGGACCCGTGAAGATCCAGATAGAGAACAGGTCTTCAGCAACCTAACGCTGTAAAAGGCGACTATGTACGTGGTAAGAGGGGACTAATGGGATTGGACGGTCAGGCTCGCTTACATGGTTGATACATGTCATCGTATCCCAATTGTGTGGATTGATGCTCATAATGTCAATCACTGGATTGTCTGGTCCAGACTCGATTGTTTACGAACTGGCACCATATAGATGGAATATTGCTGAGTGTGGCGTAAAACAACAAACAATCCAATTATAGAGCAGTTCCCTGATGTACATCTTCCCTGTTTCAGGACATGGACACTGTGTGGCACTCCGGAGTATTTGGCGCCGGAGATTATCCAGAGTAAGGGCCACAACAAGGCCGTGGACTGGTGGTCGCTAGGGGTACTCATATATGAAATGTTGGTCGGGTGAGTATGTCACAATGATATAGACCACAGAGCTACAGATAAGCTGCGTATTTGCGTGAAATATTCAAAACCAAAAAACCCAATTACTTTCAATTAACTTATGTACAGAAACACATGCATTAAATGGAAAACTCAATTGTTTGATAACAGCACTCGTCAATACACAATGAAGCTTTTTCAGCATGCATACAATGGAGCTAATTTCCGAAACACACTTACAAGCTAATTTACTTTCCGAGTGAAGCCTGTATTTAGAACCATTATATTACATCTGAAACATTATTTCATCTCTATGAGAATCTTTTATGAAACTATATCTCATTCAGATTCCCTCCATTCTATGATGAAAATCCATTTGGAATCTACCAGAAAATCCTTGCAGGGAAGATAGAGTGGTCCAAAGCACTGGATCCTGTTGCCAAGTGAGCTTTTAAGCAGCGTTTTTATTTTATATTTGATACATAAGCTTCATATTTTAAGGGTAAGTTTTACACATAGAGTAAACTACGGTTATAACAAAACTCAAAGTGGCCACTAATGTTTGTTCGTTATAACTGTAGTTCGTTAACAGCACATATACAGCAAAGGGATGGGACATAAGAACAGTTCAGTATATCTGTCAGTTCGTTATAGATGTAGATTACTGTATCTATAGAAGAATAGTAACAAGCTGTGTGAAAATTTCATCATTAAGCGTACTTTAGAATGTGGATGAAGATTGTTATCAAGAGAACTGTGCTTCCAGCTTTAATATTCTTTAAAGTATGGCTACTGTCCTATTTTGTGATGTCATTCTCCAGACTGTGTGACATAATGTTTCTTCATTGCTTCTTCTAATTAACCAATATTCCTGTTTCAGAGATCTCATTAAGAAGCTTCTTGTTCATGATAGGACAAGGAGGCTGGGGAATATGAAGGTAAGTGCACCAAGAGTTGCTTCCCCTGGCTAGATTTGTATTCACTCACTGGGCAATATAAGTTGATTATCATACATATTACTCCAAGGCAAGAACTAGGTTGAGTGGTGAGTGGTGGGACACTGGTGCTGTAGAGAACCTGCTAGTATAGGCAAGGCTTACATAGTAGGGCTGGGACGGGTAACTCGGGTCGGGTGGGTACAGAGTAGGACCTGGGTACCCACAGGACTACCCGGACCCGTGATTAGTCACGTGATATAGTGTTGTATGATAAAAGCTATCTAGAACTCTATGGTTACACTATAAGTGACTAATGTTTGCATTCCTTCTGACTTTATATAGCTTCAATCAACTTCGGTGTATGCATGACCAACTCGGTTTATGCGTGTATCTAAATACGTTTTGCCAGGGCTCTGGTCAAACAATTCCCTATCAGACATTTCATGCCCATCTCTTGAGACCTACAGCGGGTACCCGGGTAGGGTCGGGTAATAGGGCGTTGGGTACCTGGGTAATAAATTTGGACTCGTCCCAGCCCTATTACATAGATATGATAATTTAACAAGAAGCAGTGCATGTTTCGTATATAGAGATTATGTTGTTTCCAGAAACAAACTGTTGAAAAACAGAAATACTTAATGTATTTTATTACAGTAAAGCTTCCCAATAATGTAATCAATGTCTTTTTGTAAATTGGGATACGAGACGTTTGTGTGAAGATGTTGGGTACAATCATTTCCTGAACAGTCAACTTTGTTTGTAAGTTTATTGTGAGCAATATTCCAGCTTTATAGAGAATCTCACCCGAGTGTATTTTGATATCAAATATATCAACCCGAGTTGATAAAAGTGGGAAAAGTCTGAGGCTTGCCGAGGATTTTTTTCCACTTTTATCAACGAGTGTTGATATATTTGATATCAAAAGACACGACGGTGAGATTTTATTTATCATCCAACATCGTTCTTCCAACTTTGTCAGTTTGTAGAAAGAAATAAGCAGTGTCTTAAGTGTAAAAAGTATTGCTAAACAGCTTCAGTAGCAGAGCCATGAGTGATGTCATTTGATTGTGATGTCATGGTAACCAATGATGTCACAATGGTCTGCAAAGCATTGTGATGCAATTTCATTGCAGCGATATCTGCAGTATAGATATCGCTTGATCTCACCCAAGCGATATCTCCTGTGGGAGCCAGTTTTGGATGATAAAGGATGGTGGCTTGTAAATAATCTGGATTGATATTATGACCAATGATCCATGCAGTCAGCGTACAATAAGTCTCAATCAACCAAGCCTAACCATGTGATCCACTCATTTACCTCCAGCTATCCCACTCAATATTTGATAGGCAAATCAAATATGTCCGCTATGTTTAAAGATACACTTGACATATTTAAGAATATTTTTTGTGAATCTTGGAAAGATAAAAATATCCCAATCAAATGTGGTGTAGTATACAAGCATAGGTTGCTGGGGACAAATTCTAACCTGGAATCCCACGGGGTGCACAGTGAACTAAGAAAACTAGAACTGTGACAGCAACAAGAATGTACTGGTTGGGTGTTCATGATGAATTGTCTCTTCCAGTTTGGAGCAGAGGATGTGAAGAGACACCGGTGGTTCAAGGGCATCAACTGGGACGACGTCTTCAACCGAAAACTCAAGGTGAGATACGAGGGAAGTCACTAAACGTGAATTGACTAATTCATATGTAAAACTACCCACCCACAAATTGAAAACAGTGTTATGGGGGTAGTTTACACTGACCATTCCATGTTCTGGGGGTGGGGGCTGACAATTATTAAAAAACATAATTTGACCCAGAAAAAAAAGATGAAAAATAGTTGTCCTCAGGCTTTAACACCCCCCCAACCCCCCCCCCCCCCCCCCCCCCCCCAAATAAATTGTCCAGAGAAAAAAAAAATGTTGATGTAATTGTATGACTACATGCCAAATTTTATTGGCATGTTTTGATGAAGGGAACAAATAAATATCCTGTCTCAAGCATAAGTCCTGTCCCCAGCATTAGTTTTTCAATATTTTGCATGAGCAAGTATTTGACCGAAGTTGTTATTCTCTGATGTAGATAGGGTCAGTACAAGCATACATTGGGTGGTGGACAATTCACATTGTGTCCTCCACTTCCGCATAGTCAGATTTTCTCTTGCAATTAGAAAATCAGGCTGTTTGTTAGCATTCTTATGTACTTGACAATGGCAGTGTAAGACTTGCAAGTGTAAGAAAGCAAAAAGGCTAGTAGTGAACAATTTGAACATGTCTGATTATTTTGATACCGTTATTATGGTACAAAGGTTCCTTAACTATAAAGTATAACATGTAAATATAAAACAACAACGTCAGAGAATAATCAGACTCCAACTGGTGTAAAAGACAAAGTAGTGGTGAATATTATATGAATGGATCACTGAAAATCAGTGATGACACCAGGTCGTTTCGATGTAGGTTCAAACACCGTTATCAAGTAAGTGAAACGTCACTCCTAATTGTTATAAAGAAGTTGTCCATCCATATATCTTATCCTTACTTAGTACTCCAACTTCTAAATGCCTCTCAAAGAAGTTATGACACCAGGTGTTCAAGAAAAGGGGTAAACATGTCCTGCTCTACCGTTAGCACCCGCCACTCACACACTCCTCCTAACTCCTTGCATCTCCTTGTTTCAGCCCCCAATTGTTCCAAAGCTTGCCTACTCAGGGGATACAACAAATTTTGATGACTATTCCGATGACAACTGGCAGGATGCTGCAGCAGTTGATCAAGAAACGAAGGACATCTTCGCCGACTTTTAGTCCTTCATCAGTGGCATGGCCTTGTCATCTTGCTCAAGTGTCGAGCGTTGTCACCTGGTATGCTGGTGTGAACATTGTCTGTCATTTGCCAAGGTCTCCATCAATGTTGGGCATTTTATTTCATTAGGTGATGAAATGAAGGTATAACTTTTCATATCTTCCAGTACAGTCTTTCACAATGTTTGGCATGAACCAGAACTACAGCAAAGACTTTCCTTATTGTTCACAGAGCCATGCCATCCTGCCTCTCTCTGCAGAACAATGTATTTGTGAGGAACATTCTGCCCGTCCCGGACCAGGGAATGTCATGTGACCAATATTTTACGAAACCACCATCAATAAACTGTCAAAGATTTCTCTGTGATAGACAGCAAATTTTGGAAGTCAAGTGATAAGTACACATGCCGGAGTCTTTGAGTTTCTGAGCCTCTGTTTAGATGCTGGGCGGCAACAAGACACGTCATTTTAATGGTTGGCTTGTTGCCATGGTAACATGTCTTATATTATTGGGAGTGTGATCAGTAAAACTGTTTGATCATTTTGATGGTTTTATTATCAAGAAATTGCTTTTAAGATCAACCTGCTACAAGTACAGTGACACATATCCGGAGTAAGTCCTGCCATTCCATGACTGTTGGAGAGGGTGACAAGTACTATTGTTATTGTGGGCTGCTGGGCAGGCACAGCCTAACTGACAGAGAGGAGTTCTCCTTTAAGGCATGAATGCTGTTAGCATGCCCATCTAACAAGTAAAGCAGACCACCACACCCCCCCAGACAACTGTCAGTGATGTGGGTCGGGGATGATATCACAAACTAGATGTACAGATATTTTCTTTCATGTTAAGAATATATATATGGGTTGTTTTCTTTGTTTTGTTGATTTCAACTAACTCTTCTGCATTGACAAATTTGTTCAAGATTTGAGATTTAAAGTTTCTCCTACTTTCATCAAGTATTCTTATGGGGCCAGCTATTACAGCAGAGATTTATTTTGGTATTATCAGAGGCCAATATTCGGACCCCAATCTGCAGCAACTGTTGTTCAAAATTGGAAAAAACATGATCCCAATGAAGGGTATATTATGTTATAGCTTTGTTTATTACCCATCAGTGAAGATATCACACACTAATAACAATACCCGTTTATTAAACTATGTTTAATAACATCACTCGCCGATGGGACTATTTCGGGCATCGGCTAGCACTGTGCAAAGTCTACTATGGTTGATTATGTCAAGCCTGTGAGATATGCAGTTGTCTATTGCAGGACTTGTGAACAAATATGTTTGAAGTGGAGATAGTATATGGACTATCACTTTGCATTGTAGTGCAAGAATCATGACATTATTAAGGGTCAGATCATCACTAATATACAAAATTTATGTCGAAAGATCGTCACATTGCAGTGAATGCACTCTTTACCGGTAATACATCTGATATTAAGAATATAAGAACTGGACAAAAAAGGGTTTCACAGTTTTTTTGATACTGGAGGCCATTTCTGGATATGAAAGACTGATATTTTTTTTGTAAATGTTATATCAAATATCATTCAACATTTTACTTAAAAACATACTCAGATACGTCAGTTTGGCCGTTCTCAAATCAAGACAGTTTGTCAGAACAGCATTTCTAGGACACTGTTTTACTCACTGTCATTTACAAAATGTATATTTTTGTGTTGTGTAGGTCATGGGAGAACTTTTGTTCCTCTAGATTGACGAGTGAATGAGTGAAATGATCAAGGTTTGATAAGGTTGTGGTGTGTGTTCATACTCGTCTTCCAAAGGTTGTGCTATTTATGTGGTAAATATTAATCAAGTTATTTTAAAAGCTTGATATCTTATTATGTTTGGTAGAGTCAGAAAAGTATTTCTTTCTTTTTGTGTCTACTGAAGAATATTATGTTTTAAATAAATTGCAAGTGATTCCGTGTCATTTGATTGGCGAACAAAGCAATTTTTTTTATATCTTTATATTACCATAAATCCCACGAAATTAAGACCACACCCACCAATGGACTACTGTTTCCTGATAGTCTTATTCTAGAATGGGTGCTGATGTATGTCACTGATTTCATATTGTGTACATTTGTTTGTGTTAATGATCAAATAAGCAGCCTGAAGTTGTTGATGTGTTTTTTTTATGAGAAATGACTTTGATATGTTGTTGCGCTTATGGAGTTATAAACATAAAAACTAGTGTGCTAAATTAATTTATGCAAAGTGTGCAATCTGTTCTTTACATTTGTACCTCCATAAACACAAAAAAATATTGAAGTCAGTTCTAAAAAAAATTAAACTTAAAATTTCTTTTTAGAACTGACTTCAATATTTTTATATTGAAGTCAGTTCTAAAAAAACTTTTAAGTTTAAGTTTTTAGGATTTGTATACAAATGTGCAAGGGATTACCGATGTGGCATTTGTACATTGATATTTCTTACTTCACACTGTTAATGAAAGTTAAAAACCCTGGAGACTGGTTTCCAGAAAGCATTGGTGCATATTGATCCCTACCCTACAAGATGGTATTATGAGGTCCTGCAACAGTACGATACATGTATGTTGGAGGAAGCTTTGATTTGCTGACATTATGTACCGAATTTCCGCAATCAAATCATGTATGAAAATTGGCAACATTTCTGGTTGAGTAAGGTATCTGCTACCATAGCCCCGTGGGAATCCCAGGTTAGGACTGGTCCCCAGCAATCTATGCTTGTCCTACGAGGCGACTTAGTGGATCGGTCAGGCTGACTGATGTTTTTGCTTGCTTGTCAACGTATCCTGACAGTGGGGATCATTACTCTAGTATCTGTCACCATGGTCACTGGCTGCCTTGACATGAAAGAATAAGCTTGTCAGCTAACTCCATTATTGAGGTATACTGTCATATATATAGAATAATGCTGGGTGCAGTGTTAAACTTACAAATAAAATATTGTGATGTTAGTATGAAGATACAACATCACAGCTGTTTCATTTCAGCGCAAAAATCGCAAAATGAACTGATTGGTTGGCCAATCAAGTACTCTGAGCTAAAACATTAGTTCTCAGTTTATAGTCCAGTGTTTGACAAGGTGGGCTGGGGCGGGGTGCACACTGAAAATCATAATGAAAAAAACACACAAAAAACATGACAGAGAGACTGACATAGGTAGAAACAAAAGGTGGGGAGGCAGTGCACACTCTGCACCTACCTGAGACTCCACCTGAGACTCCACCTGAGACTCCACCTGTCAATACTGTACTAAACTGCAGGGATTAGGCAGAGGATGTTCTCAGCATCATGCTTGATGCAGGTCACCAACAGTCTTTTCCTTGATCCAGGCTGCAGTGAGATGCTGAAAGAAACCCAGTTGCTGATTGGACAGCACATGTGTCTTACTCATAGTCCACACTGTCCAATGAAGATATTAATGTATATTTACCAGGGTATATCAATTTATTTCCCTTTGTTCGTCAACTGGATATCCAGTTACAAAATAGGTCAGAGACATTTTATTATCCTGAGAGACAAGTGTGACATGACATTAGACACAATTATCGTGTCAATTAGGAAGATTTCTTAGTTCAGTTAACATGAGTGTTATACCTAATCTCTCTGATTTATTGTTAATAAATTAGGTCTGAAAATATTCATGTTTTGATTCCTAGCTTTTCCTGGTCATTATTGATGATATGGAAAAAGCACAAAATTGTTGTCAGGGTATGTTTGAGGTCAATATTAATGAAATCCATATAAAACCAAAACCAAAACAATAAAATTTTCAAAATAAATGCATCATTTTCTATTTTTCACTTTTGTAAAATAATTGGGTCATCTGTAAGCTAAAGAAAATGGTCTTGGGTTAATTATAGAAAAATTAACAAACCTTTGTTTTTTAACAAATGAACATAATTATGTTGTGTTAGTTTCTGCTATGTTATGTTAGGATCCCCAATGATGGTGTAGACTTTTGAATTTGTGTTACGTAGGTTAATTAGAAACTGTCATTGCTTTCATTTTACTGACAGTGATTTTGTATAGTCATTGTTCATTTCAACACGTTTTACATGAAGTAATCAAAATCCCATCACAGGCACATTTACAGTGCCTTCCTTACCTCAATCAACCCAGAGCAGGGCTGACTATTCCATGTGGCACTGAGTTATCTCCCCTTGAATACAGTTTCGGGTGAGGTGAGGTGTAATTGGGTTTAACGTCACGTCCATGATTATTGCACTTATATAGCGAAGTGCATGCACGTGTGTGTTAGGCTGCTTGTACTAGTCCAGACTGATACCGATTTATAGTGCTAGCTCACTGAGATACCATACCGCAGTTTAACATGAATACCCCACTCAGACACAGTATACTGACTCTGAGCCGACCAGTCCTTGTTTTAGCCCCTTAATGCCGATCGCAGACAGGGTAACAACAAGTACCATCTTTTAAGATCGTTTGGTATGACGCGGCCGGGGATCGAACCCCGGACCTTCCGCACTCTGGGCGGAGGCTTTACCTCTAGACCACGGAGGCGGTCTGAATACAATTTTAAAATAATGTAATGCTGCTATGAAATTAAAATGTTATTTCCACTTCCTTGCAATAAAGAACTTTTTGAGAGTTTAGACATCCAGATTATATGTTGTAGATGAAATGGTTCGTATGGCCGTCATAATGGGGCCAGTTTTGTGATTACCGGTATTTCAAGGGGAAATAATTCAGTTGCACATTTTTTGCACAAATGTTTCAATTGGTCATAACCCACCATATATTTACACATATCCATTGTACAGTTTTGATGAATCTCACACATGGTGCATGGTAAAACTCCTGTTGTGTTGGTATCTTTCCGTGGGTTGTATGTCATAACTCACTTGAATTTATGCCTGGTTCAGTACATCAGTCTCATTAAGTCTGATCCCTTACTCCGGTAAGATACCTCCCTGCATCGAGTTCGGAGGAGACCTTCACAGAAGGTCCCATTATGTGAACTGTGAGGGGGTATTGACCGCCCAATCTTAACTGAAGGTTGTGTGTGTTCTTGAGTCAATCAAATGTCAGCTTTCTAAAAAAACTGTGGCTTCATTTCTTGCCACCTGAATTGAGACATTTTGATCTTGGCAAAAGAAAGTTTTTTACAAGACACAAATATACTTTCGCTAGTACACCCCTGAGCAAACAGAAGCCATGGCGCTCAGAAACAACGATAGGATAGCACAGCTTTATTTTTGTGCATTCGGAATTCTCCGTTTATTATTGTTTTTGAGGTACAGAAAAAAGAACTGTTTCTCTGAATGTTTTGCTTGCTCATACCTAGAACTGAGTATCCTGAACACTGATCAGAAAGTTGTGCCGTGAGGTGTCCCCAGATCTTCCTGCAGTGAGGAATCGTGTCAGAGTAACAACCTCATTTTAATGAGATTGCGTACATCTTCTAGTATTGTACATATAGCTTGCAAGTTTGTACAATGCGTGAGTATTGTCGCCAGTACTGTCCCATTGCTTAATGTCCAAGGGCTGATCCAGCATTTGTAAAAGGGAGGGGTCCAAAATATCAAAATCCTCTCTCAGATAATTTTACTGCCTACAACATACTATAATTGGTTTTCAAAGGGGGGGGAGGGCTTTAAACCCCCTGGACCCCCCTCTGGATCCACCCATGATGTCAAGCACTCACGTGACCTCTGTTGTGTTTTAGTTTGAACATTTACTGCACTTTACTGCGTTAGTCAAAAACCACATGAACACAACATGTTTCATTGTTATATTGTTAGTTGTGATGGTATTTTCCAAATATTTCCTATTCCATATGGGGCGGTGGGGTAGCCTAGTGGTTAAAGCATTCACTTTTTATGCCGACTTTGGCCTGGGTTCGATTCCCCATATGGGTACTATGTGAAAAATCCATTTCGTTGTCCCAATCGTAATATTACTGAAATAGTAGTAAAAGCGATGTAAAACCAGACTTCCCCGGTATGCCTTATAACAGTATTCATTAATGTAATGTAAAAGTCATGCTGAAGAAATTAACCAAATTATATGTATAAACTACAAATAGTAAATAATCATGAATGGTTTCCTAACATGATGGATGAAGGTACAACAAAGTATCCATTTGAGATCCAATAATGTATTGAACTATTTTTAGAAGTTGTTTAATTTCTGTAAATATACATATTGACGATGTGTGATATACATTATGAAATGCTGTATGTAACTTTGATACAACAACATGTTCATATTTAAGTTTGATTACTTTCTGAAGTAGTTTTCTATATGAGAGTCTAGCAAGGAATAGCATTATGTGGTTTTATCTATGTTCAAGTTGCTATTTATCCTTTTGTACAAAATGAACAATGTACCGATATGAATAACAAAAACAAACCTTTATGTTTACGTGTTTAGCCTGAATTAACAAATATTGCTGTTATAGTAGGTTTGAAAATGATTTATTTTAACGTTGTATATTTTCTGAAATATATAATTGGAATAGCAGATATATTGGACATTGAAAGTACTGGGTATATCTTTTACTTAAAAATACTACTGGTATGTGTCATATATATTTACAGTAACACAATGGCCAAAAGATGTTAAGATTCTCTTGTGTCAAGACTGTCTTTACATATTCCAGATACAGGTTATACATTGCTGTAAGATATTGTATTCAAACATGTGCTTTTAACACACATTCAGTGATTCTTATGGTGGATTAGATTCAGCATTCTCTTCTCAACAATGTATGTCTTTGTGTTATGACCAACAATGACATGATGTCATCAATTGTTGACTGCATCACAATCTATGAGCATTATGTCATTAGAACAATAGGTTTATTTCAGAAAAGTATCCATGATGGGGAGATATTTGAAACGTTGTTCTTAATTTTTATACAAATATTTATTAAATATGACAAGGGATGTGTAATTTTGTTTTTCAAGTTGTCAATATTTTTCATTTACTGAAGCCCTGTATTAAATGTTAGACTGGAACCCAGGGATGAAGCATCTGTAATTGATCCGCCATAAGCTACATACCGGTACTCATTTCCCCACTATATCTTGTTGACTCTAAGGCCAGGCGTTTTATATTTTTCGGATTATGGACCCGCCGACTCTAATTTTTGAGAAAATTTAAAAAAATAAATCAGATTTCCATAATTCCCCCCCCCCCGATAGCCACATAGTCAGTTATTTTATTTGTTATCATCACCTTTTAGTACAAAACCATATGAATTTACCGTTGTAAACTAGTAAAGAGATACATAATCGATCTTTGTTGATCTCGAAGCCAAACATGAATAGCCTCCCTTGACAATTGTCCGTGTTGTAAGTGGTATAATTTTTATTGTTACAAGGGGCTTTATCGCCACAAATGGCGGTCTTTTGAGCTCAGAATATGTTCATAAAGTATGCCAGAGGCATTCTGCATTTAAAAAAAAGGCATCTGGCTTCTTTCTTCTTCTTTTTTCCATCCACCAACCCTTGACTTTGGGCTGAAAAATCTGTAATCCTAAAAATAAAAAATGCCTGGCCTAAGCCATCATAATGGAGGGAAAAACAATTATGAGATAGAGATGCTACACTGCCAAATTATCTTGTGTCAACATTCACTCTGAAATATGTAAAATTCAGTTTCATCTCAAGACAAAATTCACAGTTTAGCTACATGTTCAAATAGGATGAAATTATTCAAAAGACGAATAATAAAAGAAGTTATTGTATTTATTGTTGATCATGTTGAAAGTATATGAAAATTGCGTGTATCATCAAGGTTGTACTATGTCCATGTTCCACCTGTTGTTTTGCAAACCATTTTGTAATGTTATAATGGTCTGTACTTGATATTGAAGTGCAGTAACTATCCATGTATAAGTGCCTTTAGAAATCCATCCATGCGTTGCCAAAGACATCCATTCACCCATCACTTCATACAGATCACAAGCACTCTCCTATTTCAAATGGAATTATTATTTGTATGACTGTTTTAACGCAAAATAAAACCTTTTGAAATATTCTCTGTTTTGCTTGTAATTTGGGTATGGTTTTCATGGATGGTGATGCCAGTTGGGCTTCTTGGTGGAGCACTATTATTCCAAATCAGAGTGGGTGAGTGAGTGAGTTGAGATTAACAGTGCTTTGAACAGTATTCCTGTAATATTATTTTTTTCTCTTTTTTAAAAAGAAGAAGAAGTACCTGTTACATAAAATGGGCTTCCGCCCAGGGTAGCAGAAAGCCCATGACATACATCACAACTTATCAGTACATCTTAGGTTGTTTTTTTAATGAAAGTAACATACTTCTCAATCACACATTCACCCTATTTATACAAACATACTGCCTATATCAAGTATGCATAAACTATTAAATTGTATATATCATATTGCAGTGCAGGAAAGTACATGGTCTCAAACATTAAAGTCTTAAGTACAAAACTAAAAATTAAAAGAAAAGCTGCTCCTCAAAAAGTTGATGATACAGCATCTAAGCACCATAGAATTTCTGTTGATTACCTGTCTTGAAAGCAATGTCTTTTTCAATGTTGTATCGTGAAAAAGCTTCCTTTGTATAAACATGAAAATAAGGTTTTGACATCCTGTGTTGTACTGAATATATTATTACAAATATTGTTCCAATTTAAGTTTTCAAATTGTAATTCCCACATTTCCTGCCCTTTAGTTTTTACTTCTGTAGAAACCTATGAAAAATAAATGCTTTGAACTACAAAAAGTTTTTACCACACAGCGCTGGTCCCCCACAGAATATGTAGGAACTGTAACTAAACTAGTTCTGAGTTAGTGTTAATGCTGCTGACAACACAATAAAATTCTAAACATGATGAACAAATACCATACATTTCATTAAATTCCTCATAGGACAGAAACTCCTTATTGGCCTTGACCAAGTCTATAATTTGGGAGTCACCCTACTCAATCCAGTATTTCAAGAAAAATGATTTCCTATTAATTTTGATATTAGGGTTATGAAAAATTGGTTCTGTTAAAAAACTAATGAAAGATTCTGGCTTGATTTTCTCATCAAGCACTATAAATGACTGAAAACAACTTTTCCAAAACTCATTACTTATCAAAGATAATTCCTCTCAAAGAACATCACACCAAATTCACCAAGTTTACACAAATAAGGATATGGTATATAGATTTAAATAGGTCCTTCCATTTTGGATCACCTGAGGACACAAGTCTCCTTATCCATGTGGCCTTAAGGGATGTTATGTATGAAAAAATATTTACCATACCTAAGCTCTCTTGCTTAACAGGTTGACAAACTTTAATCCTCTTTACTTTGTCTTGTTTTGAGTGATAATCCAAAGAAATTTAAAAAGCATGGCATTTAAAGTAACAAGAAAATCATTTGGGGGATCAGGCAGTGACAGCAATAGATAATTGAGTTTTGATATCAACAAGGATTTTGATTGCCACCCTACCAATTGGTATAACTATCCGTTTCATCCACCTATTCATAATCTGTTTTAGCTCAAATAATTTGTCTTTAACGTACAACTGAACCATTTTTTCCAGATTTGTGCAAAACTCTTCTGGATTCCAACTAATAGGCAAATCATCTTTGAATTTTTCCTTACAACTTCTCTTGGTGCCAAGCGAGATAACTTGAGTTTTATTATAGTTAATCTTAAGACCAGATATTTTGGCCAAACAATCAAGAGAGTTAATACATGATACAAAGGAGGACTGACTACCATCAAGTAATAATTCCATATCGTCAACATACTGTCTAAGAAGATACTCGCTACCGTCCACCGGGATACCTTTGACATCTCTGTGAGAACGGATCATATTGTTAGTATTTCTGCACAGAGAATTAATATATATGGTGATAATGGGTCACCCTGTCGACAACCGCGTCTGATATTAAACCAAGATGACAACTGACCATTGATGGACATACAGCTTTTTATATCATTGTAAATATACAGATACTAATTTTCTTAAATTTTCACCAAATCCCTAAAAATATAAAGATTTGTCTATAAATGATCAAGCAATGGAATCAAATGCCTTCTCAAAGTCTATAAGAAGAAGCATACCAGGAATGTTTTTTTTTTCTGTACATGAGATGGCATCATAGATTAAGCGAATATTGTCACCAATGTAGCGACCTGTCATGAAGCCAGTCTGATCTTCATTAATGATAAATGGCAATTTTGATTTGATTCTATTTGCTATGCATGACGATGCAAGTTTATATAAAACATTCAATAGTGATATGGGCCTCCAGTTAGTTATGAAGCGTTTAGGCTTGACCCCCTTTGGAATACAGATGATAACCCCTTGTTTCTGGGTAACAGAGAGTTCACTTGATTTGAAACCACAATTCAGTGATCGCAATAAAAACTGTCCAATATCTTTCCAAAAGAATTTATAAAATTCAGTGGGAAAGCCATCTGAGCCTAGGCTTTTGTTATTTTGCATAATCTTCAAAGCTTTTGCCAGTTCATCAAGAGTTAATAGATCTTCCATCTCTTTCACATCATTTATATTTTAAAGGGGAGAGAATCTCTATCCAACAGGGAATTCAAATCACAGTCTTGCACCATGTGTTCTTTGCTCCTGTAAATTCTCATAGAAATTGGCAGCTTCAGCAATAATGTCACTTGAATTTAGCAATGTGGTGCCATCTTTTAACTCCAAATGAGTCATAGACTTGCTGACAAAATTCCTTTTCACAAGGTTACAGAAATAACTGCTAACTCTTTCACCATCCATAATCCACTTAGTTCTAGATCTTTTTGCAATTCCAGCCATCTTGTGTTCCTAATTTCCTCTAATTCTTTTCTTTTATCATATAATGGGTAGGTTTCTCGGCATCAAAAACGATATCCGTTGGGGTTATATGCGGATAGAGATGCAAATATCAAAGGTCAAGTAGAGACTACTTTCACTGTTTATAAACAAACATGGCGTCGCCCTTGTCATTCGGCGATCGAGTCAGAATTAACCATTGGGAATCTGGATAAACTACAGAGATAATTGCTATCATTATCAAAAGAACAGTCTAATATACTGAAAATCAGTGTCTAACTGTGACATAGCGAAGGCATTTTATAAGTTTGGGCAACTTTGGAGAAACAATTTTGTGAGGGCACGAGGCCTAGCCAAGCGGGATCAGTAGCCATATCTGTGCTTGTAGACCTTCTCCACAATTTAAAATAGTTGGATTTGGCCGAAATATGTTTGAATTGTTACCTTGTTTCGTTTTGTCGCTGTGTGTACATCTGACTACACTGCTTAACGTTATGACAGGACAGACCAACTGTCAACAACGTCTGACTGTGGCTGTGACGTCTCGTAGACTAGGTTTAGAGTAGCTTCCCTTTGACAAAGGGCAGTTACTCTAGCGGACAGACCGATGGATTGCCGTGAAAGGCAATTAAAAACAATTGTTGTTTTGAGTATATGTTGTTTTGCCACTGTATAAGAAACAGATTTCAGTTGGAATTATATTGGCTACTGTCACTGTCCGACTGAAACATCATTTACCCTGTGACGTAATAAATATTAATGCGCGCATTCCAGGAAAACTCGCACTGTTTCGGTAATGTTTATGAAAGAGGGAAAGCGATTTTGAAGCACAGAATTAAAGAATGACATTATATGATAAAGAGGTTATCACGCTTGTGTGTTTGGGGATGGTAAATATCCTGTATTAGGAATAAACACTATGTATTTAGCTCGCCAAGGCTCGCTAAATACAATGTTCATTCCTAATGCAGGATATTTACCATCCCCAAACACACTCGCCTGATAACCTCTATTTATCTTCCAAATCATCAAAATTAATATCATTAGAAGTTTCAAGAATTTTGATCTGTTGAATCAGATTTTGTTCTTTTTCAATATTTCTTTTTTTCTTGAAGGAAGAATAAGAAACTGTTTTCCCTCTGATTTCCAGAAGCAGGACCATTTTAATTTATCATTTATATTAAACTGAATTTCTTGATTAGGTGACCGCTTCCGTGGTCTTGTGGTAGAGCGTCCGCCCGGAGAGCGGAAGGTCCAGGGTTCGATCCCGGGCCGCGTCATACAAAAAGACGTTAAAAGATTGTACTTGTTGTTACCCTGTCTGGCGCTCGGCATTAAGGGGCTAAAACAAGGACTGGTCGGCTCGGAGTCAGTATACTGTGTCTGAGTGGGGTATTCATGTTAAACTGCGGCATGGTATCTCAGTGAGCTAGCACTATAAATCGGCATCAGTCCGGACTAGTACAAGCAGCCACACACACACATACACGTGCATGCACGTCGCTATATAAGTGCAATGATCTTGGACGCGACGTTAAACCCAATTTCACCTCACCTCACCTCTTGATTAGGTATATCATTAATATTGGGAGAATCACCATACATTTTAATATACAGCGTCCATTTTAATATGCAGCTTTCTTAAGCCTTGCGGCACTAGTTTCAAATTAGCAACTTCCATTCCAGACTATGCTTTAAAAAGTATTTTGAATCAGTCATACAGTCCATAACAGTAGTTTAGTGTTAAACTTTAGAGGTTGCATGATTAGAAAACGTATTCTGCTAACAATGTAACACAGAATATGATTATTTCCTTTTTTTTATCATGTGTTCGTATCATTATCTTTCGTGTAGTTGTCCAATTTTCGATCACAAACGTTGATACTACCTAATTTCGTTTATCCGACATACTCGTTCATCCGACATAATCATATACAATCAACAATGTTGGATTACCGGGACTTGACTGTACTGTGATTTAACCTTTGAAATAGTTTCTTTCACTAGATCTATGTAATACTAATCTTTCAACAAAGAAAGTTGTAGTAGTACGCTTTGGACAAGTTTGAAATGAAATGATTGAATGTTAGTTCTATAGCCTGCAGTGATTTTAGCCTGTGTGGCAAAAGAATGGAGTCTTTCTGAGATAAGGAAGAAATCTAATCTTGCTTGTTTTAAGGGTGACTTTTTACACCCTGTAAACCTTTGGATTTTTGGATAGAAATCTCTCCACACATCTACAAAACTAAAATCACCAATTAATTTTAATACTTTTTCACGAGCACGAGGGTTATTGATATTCTGGTAATTATGAACATCCAGTGACTCATTCAAAACAAGATTCCAATCTGCAGCAAAAATATAATCCTCATTTGTCATGTGACTACTTGCTCTTTAACCTGCTCATAGAATTCAGGTGAGTGGGACCATAAATATTCACAAGTGTTACCCGTTGATCACTAATAATTATATCTAATATAAGTAAATTACCATTGTCATCCATATAAGTCCCATGTGGGGAATTAAACTCAGGTTTTGGGCGAGCGAACACTTGTGTCCTCTGTGTTTGTTTGTTTGTTGTTTAACGCCACACTCAGCAATATTCCAACTATATGACGTTTATCTGTAAATAATCAAGTCTGAACCAGACAATCCAGTGATTGACATCATGAGCATCAATCCACACAATTGGGATACGATGACATGCATCAACCAAGTCAGCGAGCCTGACCCCTTGATCCCGTTGGTCGCCTCCTATGACAAGCATAGCCGCCTTTTACGGCACGCATGCTTGTCATAGGAGGCGACCAATGGGATCGGGCGGTCTGTGACCGTAGTTGGAATATTGAGGTTTGTTTGGTAGTGAGGCTTGGAGGACCTCTAATAATTAAATTATTTTTGCCGTACATTATACCACATTTATGTGAGAGGGAACAAATACAATCTGCTGTGACCACTGCCATGTTGGGGGGCATGGATGACCCAGTCGTCTAAGGCGCTGCGATTCGCTGTGCAGAGTTGCGTCCCTTGGGCACGCAAGAAACCTATGATTGTGGGTTCGAATCCCTGTTCGCCCCAATTATGTTTCTAGGTTTGTCAGCACCATACCCGTGCTCGTGGGTTTCACCGAAGTGGTAAACGTCTGAGACCTGCATCACCTCGGGCTTTCCCCCCACATTAAGCTGACACGCCGTGATATAACTGGAATACTGTTAAAAGCGGTGTTAAACCCAACTCACTCACTCACACCCACCCCTGCCGTGTGCCAGTGGTTGTGATTCATGACAAAGCCAGACGGAAAGGATTCCATATCCTATCTTTATTCCTTGTAAAGAATATGTTCACATAAACACAAAGTTACAGGTTCAGTCATTATAAATCAGCTAGATGAGGTAAATCCCTCATCAAATGTAGAATGCTGGAATACCAAGACTGTAAAACAGCAGAGACACCTTGTTCACTTCCAGTGAAGCCCCGTTAACCTGGACAGTCCCAACTCCAGTGAAACCTCAATTGTCTGGATAAATGAATTTAAGGATTAACAAACCATGGGTATGTAGTGACTTCCATCATGTGGAAACGTTTCTAACAATAACCATCTTGGACATGAGGTTTCAGGACTAAAGACTTTAACAGTTTGCACTGTGCGTATTTCTATATATATGTGTGACACATTCAACTGGACATCTGGTTGAAAATTGGTAAAATCTGATAAAATTTGGTTTCACTAAAAAAATCATAATATATTACAATAACCATGTATATTTCAATAACATCAAAATGATAAACAATTCTTCAGAAAAATAGAACAGATCACTGCAATTGTACATTCCGACAACCACTCGGTGCCGACAACCACTTGGTGGCTCAAGTCAACCATCTACATGCTGAAGGAACTCTAAATGTTTTAAGTTTACAGATTAGACTGACTGGCGTCAAAAGCCACAATCGGAAAATAAAATCATGCTAATACTACACTGGTAGTTACCATATATTCATATCTATTTGCCCTATCACTCCTTTTTTGATAAAAAAGAAAGTTAAAAAAAGAAAAAATACAAAAATTATACAAAATATAAGTAATTATTAATTTTTAAAGCTCTCAGTGCTATCATCAAAACCAAGCGCATAGCATAATAATAGATAACTGATCAAAAGCATAGAATGTAGACTCGCCAAAGCAAACATTTATTGTTTCTCACTGAACTGACCGATCCAAACCACTACAATCCAAACAAAATCAGAATGAGTGAAAGAGTTTGGTGTAACGCCGCTTTTAACAGTATTCCAGTTATATCATGGCTTAATTTGGGAGGAAAGCCTGAAGTGATGTAGATCTCAGATCTTCACCACTTTGGTGAATCCCATGAGCACATATATGGTACAGGCAAACCAAGAAACATAACCGGGATTCAACCCATTATCATAGGTTGATGTCTGACATGCCCAAGGGACACAACTCTGCACATCAAATTGCAGCACCTGAGACATCTGGGTCCCCGGAAATAAAATAAGAAAATGCAGAGCTACACATATATACTTCTACTGGCCCTAGAAGACTGGTTAGCTATAAATCAGTGCACAATGATATGAAAAAGCATAGCCCCAAAAAGATGAACTATACATTTGCACACAGCACAAAACTTGTCCTTCATAAAAAGAAATTGCACAATACTGAACCATACAAAAGTTTGAAAACTGGTTTGAAACAATATCACAGTCAATAGGTAAACATGGTAAACACAGCAACAAAGCTAAATAATTCTGAAAGCAACAAAGCAAAACATAAATAATACATTTATAAACATTGTAGTACATTGCAGCTGAGTGAAGCCCCCATTTTGACCAAGTTTTTGATAGTGTAACATGCCGTGACAGGACTTTGATGGAATAGAAACCGATTCTATTTCTCATCAAACTTTGATCAAAGTTTGATGACGTTGATTTAATTTAGCCAATCAGACTGCAAGGAACATTTACCCTTTTTCAGCCGGAAGTGCATAGAGTCAAGTCAAAATGAGTCAACTATTTTGGACTCAAGAGATGTTGGGAGAATTAATTGATTTGTTTCAACAACGAGCGGCCATTCTTGGGACCAAATATGCCTTTGCCTACCCCGACGCCGCCTTCTCAACATGGCAATAAACAAAATACATATGATAACAGCAAACAATTCTTTATCAGTAGCATCCACCTTGGCAAGATAATTCCAACCAAAACTTTGACGGCCTGTCAAAAACTTTCATGAGTGTTAACAGTCCAACTTGGACCAAGAAAACTTGGTTAAAATTTTCTTTGACCAAGTTTTTGATAGTGTAACGGGGGCTTAAGTTTACTGCTGGTGTATATCAGCTAAATATCATGGCACGTCCAATCAGTGTGCCAGGAGAGCCCGAAGTGATGGACATCTGGGACGTTTACAATCTGGTGAAACTCATATGTACAGAAATGGTTCTGATAGATCTCATCCTCTATTATAAAGCGTACTATAATACCTCTTATTTATACATTTGAAATATGATGCTGGAGCGCTCGGTTCCAAACTAAAATATAAGGTATCTAATCTACAGTTAGACTACCCCAAATTTCAAAACACAGTAGGTTTATCTCCTAATTGATAAGGAGATGTACATTACTTCTTTTCAGATTTGCAGGATTTTTTGAATATTTGATGCCCCCGAAGTTTCATTTGGAACTGATGGCGTTGGCCGGAGGTTTCAAATGTAAAAAGTTCCCGGCATCAAATACTCAATAAAATCATAAAACACATAATGTTTATCAACATTGTGAAATTCAAAAGTTTTTAGTCATTTTCCAAACGAATCTCTTCAGGACATCTGACAGCTGTGAGACAGACATGATGTCACTCTGGAATGAGATGGTATCATGATACAATAGATGACATCCCATGTTTCTCGGAAAACTGATCCCGCCTGATTAGCAGAATTTGAAAAAACGCAACTAAATAGAAGTTGTTCTGATGAATATTGATTAAACTCTTTATTGTACTTAATTAATGTAGTATCCATTTTGCCAAGCTGAATGGCACATTTTTCAAACATGAGTAAAACTGTTATTTATCAAGAAACAAATACAAACCCTCTGAAAAGTCTGCAAGAATGGTTTTGATTCCCATCTAGCCACATGTTTCAACCAATCAGATTGCAACACACACCCGCCTTCATTTTACAAGTTGGCATTTGGATTTTATTCTACTTCTATATGTACAACAATTTATTATTTGCTGATAAAGAATCCAGCTATCTGATTGGTCACTCTCTGTCTTATAAAACCTTCTACATCTACTGTACCCTGTACTACTGTCCTGGCAACTATATGTTCCAAAGTAATTCTGGCCTTCATCTCAACCAATTATTCATAAAGAAATGTGTAACCTGACATAAGCCAGATGTTTTTTGTGTGTATGAATCCACCTACTCCAAAAAATTGAAATGTTAAAAATATATGAAAAGCAGTGTGTTTTTACTGCCAACAGGAAGGAAGTGAAATGTAAAAAACACACAAAAAAACGTCACATATTGTCGCTATCAATATAAATAAATTATTTAAAATACTGTAAGTAAAACCTGTTGAAAATCTTACAAATTCCAGCCATGCATTTTTTCTTTTCATTTCTCCCAATTAATACCCACTCCAAATTTAGAAGAAATAAAAAATACATTTGAAATTGGACTTTTAAAACCCCTAACATTTCAACCTACCGACCTGGGCTCAAAATCTATAAACCTTAAATAAAGAAAAGTCTGTCAAGTCTTTGGTAGGCAGCCATTCAGGTGCTGGAAGAACTTGAAAAGGCAAAACTGTTTATGGATGCCAAACTTTCTTATTGTCCGTAACAATGAGTCTGGAGTATTTCCAGCCCCCACCACCTTGTTACCATTGATGTAATCAATAAAAATGTTTTCTGTAGTCTTGATTTTGGGGTAGATAAAAATGTTACTTAATATTTGTTTTCACCCTTTTGTGACCTTAATCATCCCAATGTCAAATAAAATATTTTGATTAATAACGTGTCAAATAATCCCAATATGTTCAGTCCCTGGCTCTTATTTTCATAATGTTTTCACAAAGGGAAATTACTATTCCCAACTTGACATGTACCCTAGGGCATCTCTATGTATGCCATAAATGTATAAATACTCACACATTAATGACATATATGGATATATCGAAGTCACCAATATAACCACACCTAAACAAACCGTACTTTTACAGTGTGTGATGAAACAATCAAGTTCACGACAAACATGGATATAATTGTCATCTGATGCAAGAAACTCACCTGATACTTCCACAGTATGTTTGAACTGTTCAAAACATTAACGTTTGTTTGTTTGTTCTTTAATGCCGCACTCAGCAATATTTAAAAAAACCAAAAACATTGGAGTGAACTAGTGAGTGAGTTGGGTTTAACGCCCCTTTTTACAGTATTCCAGTTATATCACGGTGTGTCAGCTTAATGTAGGAGGAAAGCCCAAAGTGATGCAGGTCTCAGACGTTTACCACTTCGGTGAAACCCATGAGCACGGGTATGGTGCTGTCAAACCTAGAAACATAATCGGGGCGAACCGGGATTCGAACCCACAATCATAGGTTTCTGGCGTGCCCAAGGGACGCAACTCTGCACAGCGAATCGCGGCGCCTTAGACGACTGGGCCACCCGTGCCCCCTAACTAACATTGGAAGACCAGAAGTGTGGTATTGGCTGGTCCACACAATTCTACAATTCTCAGTGTCATGTTTAACGCTTTGTATCAAGGACCCAATAACTGTATCATAACAGTAGGGCTGGGCTGGGAAACTCACGTACCTGGATCTGGTCCGACCCGGGTACCTACTGGACTATCCGGACCCGAGGTTAGTCACGTGATATATTGTTTAATGACAAAAGTTATCTAGAACACTATGGTTACATTACAAGTCACAAATGTTTGCATTTCTTTCTGACTATGCACCCATTCTTTCCGACTTTTCATATGGTTGAATAAAGATATAACTTAAGTCAACTTCAATGTATGCATGACCAGATTGTTTAATACATGTATATAAATATGTTTTGCCAGGGCAATGCTGAAAGAAATCCTAATTGGACATTTTGAGATATCTCTTGAGACCTACAGTGGGTAGCCGGGCAGGGTCGGGTAATAGGGGGTGGGTACCCGGGTAGTAAATTTTGACTCGTCCCAGCCCTACATAACAGTTCCTACTCCTCATACTACATGTGTGATGACTCCTCTTGCACAACATTGCAACATCCAGACTTGCTCATGGAACTTTGCGAAACAGACAGACTTGATTCAGAATTTTCTTGAGACCCCCCTCCGTAGTTGACGATATACGCCCCAACAATACTGCTGTTCTGAATCCTGGTGACGATGTACATGACAAGACAGAAGAGAAGCAGTTGTAGGGCTGCCAGTACTGGGCCTATCACCTGGAACACAGACAACTGGGAATTGATTTTGTCGAGAACCCTGTTGTAACATGAAGACTTGTATATAGAAACGTTGGACATCTGAGTTTGATAAATCACACATTTGGCCTTCTTGTCACAGAAGCAGCTCTCTGGAAATTGATTATTTGAAAAATTATTACTTAGCCAGTCAGCATAATTGTTCACTCCACAACAATGGAATTTCTCTTGAGTTTCCGACACACATTCTTTAACCATGGGATCCGTAAACAAAGCAAATGTTTTCAGCATTTCGGCTTTGAGACGACCTTCAGAAAGTATTGACTTGTGGATATGTGCAACGATGGCTGAAGTTGTCTCCATCGCCAGTATCACGGTCAAAATAAACATACAAGCTCGAAAAACTTGTTCGTTGGTTCCACACGAGGTCTTGTATAGCCCAATAACTCCAACAACAGTAGTAATCACCGCAGCAGTTAATAATAAATAGTTGGGTGTGAAGTACAATCCCATATAGTTACAGGAATATATCCTCTGTGACGCGATCCACACGGAAATAATAACAGTGACGAAGCCCTGCAAGAAGTACAAGGCACAGAATAAAGTTACGAAATACTTCATTGCTTTCATGCGAAGGGATGGCTCCTCGATGTGCGATATTTTCAACATGACTGCTGCCGTGTTGCATCTGCTTAAATATCATCACAGAACCAACATTTCTCTTGTAAAATTGTTATAAAATCATGATAAAGATATAGATCCAAGTTTACTGAAGTTCATGATCAAAATTCCATCCATGGCCATGGGTTATGATCTGAACCCATGATCACTATTCAGTCCATGATCAAAATCATGATCAAAATGTGTGATAAAAAATCACGATCAAACTTAATGATCAAACAATGACAGTGACTTCATCGCTGAAAGATTTCTTTATGTGCATAGAAGATATCATTCATTGTAGATGTCTAATGACGGAGCATCCAACCCATCAATAATAGCCGCTTCTTGTACAGCATTGAGACATCTCATGTGTGTTGCCTTGCCTTGCCTTGCCTGGCCTGATCATCGTTACTGGAGCTGCCATACAGAAATGAAACAGACATGTTTAAGTTGAATGAAATGAATAAATTTAACAAAAATGAAAGAAAGTGACTGTAGGCATAGTTATGTAATTCCAGTTTGTTCAACGTCAGGGGAGAAGTAAGTTTGGTTCAGACACAATTAGAACAGTACAGTCGAACACTTTTATCTCGAACCTAGTGGGACCATGCTGTAACTTCTAGAGTATCCAGACAGATCAAGTATTTTAGATACATAGAAATACGATTGCATACACAACACGTGTAGGCGATGAGTGAGTGAGTGAGTGAGTGAGTGAGTGAGTTGGGTTTAACACCGCTTTTAACAGTATTCCAGTAATATCACGGCGTGTCAGCTTGATGTGGGAGGAAAGCCCGAAGTGATGCAGGGCTTAGAAGGTTACCACTTCAGAGAAACCCACGGGCACGGGTATGGTACTGACAAACCTAGAAACATTAATCGGGGCAAACCGGGATTCGAACCCACAATCATATGTTTCTGGCATGCCCAAGGGATGCAACTCTGCACAGTGAATCGCAGCGCCTTAGACGACTGGGCCACCCGTGCCCCCTGTAGGCGATGACAAATTGAAATGTATTTTGACAGCAATGATTAATAAAAATAGTTACAAATTATGTTCAGTGTACATACACCTCATTAGGCATAGCAGCAATCACTGTTTAGTTTGTCCACTTGACAAAAAACAACGAACTACCTCTCTTATCTCAAGTTTGTTTGTTGACAGTTTATGCTACTGTTATACCACGGTACAAGTGCTGTCTGTCACATGTCTCCATGTTATATATACTACTGTTATACCACAGTACAAGTACTGTCTGTCACATGTCTCCATGTTATTTATACTACTGTTATACCCGGTACAAGTGCTGTCTGTCACATGTCTACATGTTATATATACTGCTGTTATACCACGGTAAAAGTGCTGTCTGTCACATGTCTACATGTTATAAATACTGCTGTTATACCCGGTACAAGTGCTGTCTGTCACATGTCTCCATGTTATATATACTGCTGTTATACCACGGTAAAAGTGCTGTCTGTCACATGTCTACATGTTATATATACTGCTGTTATACCACGGTCCAAGTGCTGTCTGTCACATGTCTCCATGTTATATATACTGCTGTTATACCACGGTAAAAGTGCTGTCTGTCACATGTCTACATGTTATAAATACTGCTGTTATACCCGGTACAAGTGCTGTCTGTCACATGTCTCCATGTTATATATACTGCTGTTATACCACGGTAAAAGTGCTGTCTGTCACATGTCTACATGTTATATATACTACTGTTATACCACGGTCCAAGTGCTGTCTGTCACATGTCTCCATGTTATATATACTCCTGTTATACCACGGTCCAAGTGCTGTCTGTCACATGTCTCCATGTTATATATACTCCTGTTATACCACGGTCCAAGTGCTGTCTGTCACATGTCTCCATGTTATATATACTCCTGTTATACCACGGTCCAAGTGCTGTCTGTCACATGTCTACATGTTATATATACTGCTATTATACTATGGTACAAGTACTGTCTGTCACATGTCTACATGTTATATATACTACTGTTATACCACGGTACAAGTACTGTCTGCCACATGTCTACATGTTATATATACTGTTATACCACAGTACAAGTGCTGTAGACCTGTCACATGTCTACATGTAATATATACTGCTGTAATACTATGGTACAAGTGCTGTCTGTCACATGTCTCCATGTTATATATACTACTGTTATACCACAGTACAAGTGCTGTCTGTCACATGTCTACATGTTATATATACTCCTGTTATACTATGGTACAAGTGCTGTCTGTCACATGTCTCCATGTTATATATACTACTGTTATACCACAGTACAAGTGCTGTCTGTCACATGTCTCCATGTTATATACATTACTGTTATACCACGGTACAAGTGCTGTCTGTCACATGTCTCCATGTTATATACACTACTGTTATACCACGGTACAAGTACTGTCTGCCACATGTCTACATGTTATATATACTGTTATACCACAGTACAAGTGCTGTCTGTCACATGTCTACATGTTATATATACTCCTGTTATAATATGGTACAAGTGCTGTCTGTCACATGTCTCCATGTTATATATACTACTGTTATACCACAGTACAAGTGCTGTCTGTCACATGTCTCCATGTTATATACACTACTGTTATACCACGGTACAAGTGTTGTCTGTCACATGTCTCAATGTTATATACACTACTGTTATACCACGGTACAAGTACTGACTGCCACATGTCTACATGTTATATATACTGTTATACCAAAGTACAAGTGCTGTAGACCTGTCACATGTCTACATGTTATATATACTGCTGTTATACTATGGTACAAGTGCTGTCTGTCACATGTCTCCATGTTATATATACTGCTGTTATACCACAGTACAAGTGCTGTCTGTCACATGTCTCCATGTTATATATACTACTGTTATACCCGGTACAAGTGCTGTCTGTCACATGTCTCCATGTTATATATACTACTGTTATACCACAGTACAAGTGCTGTCTGTCACATGTCTCCATGTTATATACACTACTGTTATACCACGGTACAAGTGCTGTCTGTCACATGTCTCCATGTTATATATACTACTGTTATACCACAGTACAAGTGCTGTCTGTCACATGTCTCCATGTTATATATACTACTGTTATACCACGGTACAAGTGCTGTCTGTCACATGTCTCCATGTTATATATACTACTGTTATACCACGGTACAAGTGCTGTCTGTCACATGTCTACATGTTATATATACTGTTATACCACGGTACAAGTGTTGTCTGTCACATGTCTACATGTTATATATACTCCTGTTATACCACGGTACAAGTGCTGTCTGTCACATGTCTCCATGTTATATATACTACTGTTATACCACAGTACAAGTACTGTCTGTCACATGTCTACATGTTATATATACTGTTATACCACGGTACAAGTGCTGTCTGTCACATGTCTCCATGTTATATATACTACTGTTATACCACAGTACAAGTGCTGTCTGTCACATGTCTACATGTTATATATACTACTGTTATACCACAGTACAAGTGCTGTCTGTCACATGTCTACATGTTATATATACTACTGTTATACCACAGTACAAGTGCTGTCTGTCACATGTCTACATGTTATATATACTACTGTTATACCACAGTACAAGTGCTGTCTGTCACATGTCTCCATGTTATATATACTGTTATACCATTGTACAAGTGCTGTAGACCTGTCACATGTCTACATGTTATATATACTGTTATACCACAGTACAAGTGCTGTCTGTCACATGTCTACATGTTATATATACTACTGTTATACCACAGTACAAGTGCTGTCTGTCACATGTCTACATGTTATATATACTACTGTTATACCACAGTACAAGTGCTGTCTGTCACATGTCTCCATGTTATATATACTGTTATACCATTGTACAAGTGCTGTAGACCTGTCACATGTCTACATGTTATATATACTACTGTTATACCACAGTACAAGTGCTGTCTGTCACATGTCTACATGTTATATATACTACTGTTATACCACGGTACAAGTGCTGTCTGTCACATGTCTCCATGTTATATATACTACTGTTATACCACAGTACAAGTGCTGTCTGTCACATGTCTACATGTTATATATACTACTGTTATACCACGGTACAAGTGCTGTCTGTCACATGTCTACATGTTATATACACTACTGTTATACCACGTACAAGTGCTGTCTGTCACATGTCTCCATGTTATATATACTACTGTTATACCACAGTACAAGTGCTGTCTGTCACATGTCTACATGTTATATATACTACTGTTATACCACGGTACAAGTGCTGTCTGTCACATGTCTACATGTTATATATACTGTTATACAATGGGAAGAAGTATGATCATGATCTCAAATGACAACAGCAATATCGCCTACAGTGTGTCAACATCTCATCATACCCATATCGGACAACATAATGATATTTTTTATATGCCTTCATAACAATCACTTCGGAATAAGGAACTTGGATATTCTTCGCAATATAATATCATAATATGCAATATCGGCGACCCACAATACACACACTTGATCTCCACTAGAATCTAGGCAACAGTTAAATCGTTCTCATAGTCATAATCCCACACGATCACGAGAGGTTTGCTGTATCTCTTGGAGGTTTTTCCTCTATTATTAATTTCTGTAAGCTGATTCATAACGTTTAGTACTTACCTAACATATCAGGAACACTAACTGACTGCTTGTTCACATAAAAAAATAACAGAATCTATGCCTCGCCCCAAATTAGTTCTCGCCATGTTGTTTACATTAGCAGACGGTAGTTCAGGGGAAGCAACTCCTTATCAACCGTCGTTTCTTCATTTACATTTGCAATACGTATATGAAGGATCGATTCTAAACAGAAAACAACAACATTTCTTTTATTAGCGTATTCGAAATAATAGACAAAGAAAAGAAACATAGTTTTCATGGGTATTAAGATACAGCAATCCAATTACTCTTTCAAAACATTATAAAAGATTTCAACCTGTCAATCAATGGTCTCGTACATGTTGCTGTGTGTTGAGTTTGGATTAAACCAGTGACCGTTGATAAGGTTATTTTATCATTTGATTAAACTATATATTGTCAGCGATCATGTGCGTAAATATATTTCTGTGTTTTTTTTCAAATAATGGTTCATAGCCTATGCTATAAAAAAGATACTTACTTCAGCACCACTCTATAATAATTCTCAAAACGTATCTAATGAAATCTATACACCGTTATATAGCATCATCAATATCATTATAAATACAAGAAATATATGAAATTAAATTATATGGAATTTAATGTAACCAATACACATGGTTATTGCTCGCTGTGTAGGCTCCGATATGATACAGCAAGGTACGGCTGAAGATATATCGCTGTAATGTTTCATCTTGTGTAGACTCTGATATGACTCTCCGTCATCATATGACTAAAGATACATTGCTGACTTGGGTGTTAAACCCTCTATATACTGACTCTCTGATATATAACACTCCGTCATCGTACAGCTAAAGATACATTGTTGACTTGGGTGTTAAACCCTGTGATGACTCTGATATAAAACTCTCCGTCATCATATGACTAAAGATACATTGCTGACTTGGGTGTTAAACCCTGTGATGACTCTGATATATAACACTCCGTCATCCTACAGCTAAAGATACATTGTTGACTTGGGTGTTAAACCCTGTGCTGACTACGATATATAACACTCCGTCATTCTACAGCTAAAGATACATTGTTGATTTGGGTGTTAAACCTGTGATGACTACGATATATAACACTCTGTCATCGTACAGCTAAAGATACATTGTTGATTTGGGTGCTAGACCCTGTGATGACTACGATATATAACACTCCGTCATCCTACAGCTAAAGATACATTGTTGACTTGGGTGTTAAACCCTGTGATGACTCTGATATATAACACTCCGTCATCCTACAGCTAAAGATACATTGTTGACTTGGGTTTTAAACTCTGTGATGACTCTGATATATAACACACCGTCATCCTACAGCTAAATATACATTGTTGACTTGGGTGTTAAACCCTGTGATGACTCTGATATATAACACTCCGTCATCCTACAGCTAAAGATACATTGTTGACTTGGGTGTTAAACCCTGTGATGACTCTGATATATAACACTCCGTCATCCTACAGCTAAAGATACATTGTTGACTTGGGTGTTAAACCCTGTGATGACTCTGATATATAACACTCTGTCATCCTACAGCTAAAGATACATTGTTCACTTGGGTGTTAAACTCTGTGATGACTCTGATATATAACACTCCGTCATCCTACAGCTAAAGATACATTGTTGACTTGGGTGTTAAACCCTGTGATGACTCTGATATATAACACTCCGTCATCGTACAGCTAAAGATACATTGTTGATTTGGGTGTTAAACCCTGTGATGACTCTGATATATAACACTCCGTCATCCTACAGCTAAAGATACATTGTTGACTTGGGTGTTAAACCCTGTGATGACTCTGATATATAACACTCCGTCATCCTACAGCTAAAGATACATTGTTGACTTGGGTGTTAAACCCTGTGATGACTCTGATATATAACACTCCGTCATCGTACAGCTAAAGATACATTGTTCACTTGGGTGTTAAACTCTGTGCTGACTACGATATATAACACTCCGTCATCGTACGTCGAAAGATACATTGTTGACTTGGGTGTTAAACCCTGTGATGACTCTGATATATAACACTCCGTCATCCTACAGCTAAAGATACATTGTTGACTTGGGTGTTAAACCCTGTGATGACTCTGATATATAACACTCCGTCATCCTACAGCTAAAGATACATTGTTGACTTGGGTGTTAAACCCTTTGATGACTCTGATAT
This sequence comes from Haliotis rufescens, assembly GCF_023055435.1. NCBI lineage: Eukaryota > Metazoa > Mollusca > Gastropoda > Lepetellida > Haliotidae > Haliotis > Haliotis rufescens. The sequence continues at coordinate 38,757,195 of NW_025964383.1, read as the reverse complement.
ATAACACTCCGTCATCCTACAGCTAAAGATACATTGTTGACCTGGGTGTTAAACTCTGTGCTGACTACGATATATAACACTCTGTCATCGTACGTCGAAAGATACATTGTTGACTTGGGTGTTAAACCCTGTGCTGACTACGATATATAACACTCCGTCATCCTACAGCTAAAGATACATTGTTGACTTGGGTGTTAAACCCTGTGATGACTCTGATATATAACACTCCGTCATCCTACAGCTAAAGATACATTGTTGACTTGGGTGTTAAACTCTGTGCTGACTACGATATATAACACTCCGTCATCGTACGTCGAAAGATACATTGTTGACTTGGGTGTTAAACCCTGTGCTGACTCTGATATAAAACTCTCCGTCATCATATGACTAAAGATACATTGCTGACTTGGGTGTTAAACCCTGTGATGACTCTGATATATAACACTCCGTCATCCTACAGCTAAAGATACATTGTTGACTTGGGTGTTAAACCCTGTGCTGACTACGATATATAACACTCCGTCATCCTACAGCTAAAGATACATTGTTGACTTGGGTGTTAAACTCTGTGCTGACTCTGATATATAACACCCCGTCATCCTACAGCTAAAGATACATTGTTGACTTGGGTGTTAAACCCTGTGATGACTCCGATATATAACACCCCGTCATCCTACAGCTAAAGATACATTGTTGACTTGGGTGTTAAACCCTGTGATGACTCTGATATATAACACTCCGTCATCCTACAGCTAAAGATACATTGTTGACTTGGGTGTTAAACCCTGTGATGACTCTGATATATAACACTCCGTCATCGTACGTCGAAAGATACATGACCAACTCGGGTGTAACATCCAGTGCAGACTCCGATGACGGCGAGAGAGAGATTGCTGACTCACATGACTGTTGATCATTTGAACATTTACTAGAATATGTTGTTTTGATTTTTATTAAATAACCACAACAATCAGATTATAAGTTTTAAAAGCTAAACCGGAATGGGAATCTCTACAATGAGTTCAAATCAATGCATTAAGCTGCTAAAATACTTCAGAAATGTTTATCGTCTTTGCAATTGGTTGTAATGATGGCTGCATACTAACCAGGCAATGCGTAGTGTTTGTTTGTTGTTTAACGCCGCACTCAGCAATTTTCTACCTATATGACGGAGGTCTGAAATAATTGAGTCTGGACCAGACAGTGATTGACATCATGGGCATCGATCCACGCAATTGGGATACGATGACATGCATCAATCAAGTCGGCGAGCCTGACCACCCGATCCCATTAGTCGCCTCTTACCACAAGCATAGTCGCCTTTTACGGCAAGCATGGGTTACTGAAGACCTATTCTATCCCGGACCTTCACGGGTCCAGTGCATAGTGTCATCATCATCCATGATACTTAGCTTACTTTCAGTGACGTCTGGTTCCTGAAAAGATATTTTAACATTTTTCTTCCTTACAATATTTATTTTACAAGGTAATGCCACGAGAAAATATAAGTCCATGACCTGTGTCAATTGCAAGTACCCTACCAGTGTGTGCATTCCTCTTTCTGATGAGTATACTGAACAGTTGTATATTTGAAGTGCTTGAGTGAGTTTGGATTTTGGAGTATTTCAGGAAGAAAGCCCCCAAAGTTGCAGGATTTTGGAAATATACCACATTATTTAACCAAGAGCACATTTCAAAGTGCTTTTAATGTGTCAAAGCTTTTGTAGTCATCATTATCAACGATATAATGTTGATGCGCATAGAGCATAAGCCATATGTATGGAATTGCACTACATTATTATTATTATTATTATTATTATTATTATTTACATATTAAAAAGAAAAATGCAGCAAAGAGGGTTTGGGTGATCCTGGCACAGTCAGGCTGGTTAGGCTCATCGTCAGCTCAGGGCCCTTGCCCCCTCTACACGCAGCCCAGACAGCGAATGTGACTTCTCCTAAGAAGCGCTGCCTAGTCAAACCCACCCAGAACTTTTCGGAGAATGTGAGGACTCTCCAACACTGCAGCCTTCTGCATTACCCAGATTGTCAGAAGGGCTGTATTCCTGGCAGCAAACCCAGGTACTCTCCCGGTGTCAGTCAATAGATTGGGAGGTACCAAACCTAAGGCACCGAGAACAGTGGGGAGTCGGACAACTTGGAACTTGGGATGCAAGCGTGACATTTCGAAAGCGAGGTCGGCATATTTGCCATGTTTTTCCTAAATCTTGTCAATCACTTTACTGTCAAAAGGGACAGAAAATTCAATGATATAAATGATTTCATTGGATTTATCAAACAGGACAAGATCAGGTTTGTTGGCATGGATATATCTGAGGCTGTATACAGGTCTATTCCAAAGGATTTTGTATTTATCATTTTCCATGACGCCCTCTACATATTCCGGGTCGTACCACGGGTGTCAAAACCACAAGCATGGCGAAGACGGTAATAAAATGATCGAGCTACCCCATCATGTCGTTTAAGATACTGTGTCTGTGCCAAAGCTGGGCATCCACTCACAATGTGTTGGACAGTCTCATTAAACTCATTACATAATCTACATTTCATATTCACATTTTGATGCACAATCACACATTGACGGTTTCGAGAGGGAAGTGACTGGTCCTGAGCAGCAAACAGAAAGCCTTCTGTTTCACTTTTCAGGCCAGACGACTTCATCCAAGTGAAGGCCTCTGCAGGATTGCTGATCTTCTCGACACACTGCACATAAACTCGATGCAGTGGTCGTTCTGAAAGCCTCTGAGTCTGGGCCGATTTGATTAGCACTTCGCTTGGTTGACACTCATTTCTGTACCGCCCAGCAGTACAGAACCATCAACAAAATCAACACCGACATTGAGGTTATGTCCCACATCCTTGGCTCGTTTTAGAAAACTGTGGAATGCCTTGTTTTCATCATGAGTCTTGACATGCTTCACAAGAGGATCATCAGACAAATAAATGTGTGCAGAAGTGCACAAAACAATTCTATCACGAAGAGCCTCCACATTAATCAAACCACGCCCTCCGATCATAATTGGTATATATAAGCTATTGAGGGAAGAGCGAGGGTGGTGGGATCTATTGTCTGACATGATTCTTCGTGTGAGGGTGTCAATACCCTGAATTTCTTGTTTCGTACAATCAAGAACACCAAAAGAATACGAAAGAACGGTCACAGCATAAATATTTGTGGCTTTGACTTTATTGCGAGCGTTCAGCTCTGAACTCCAGATTTTCTTTAGTCTACATTTGTACTCTGCCCGAAGTTTTCCCTTGATATGGGCATTCTGGAGTTTGTCCCTAATCTGCATCCCTAAGTACGTATAGGCCTGACCTTCCACAAGATGGTCAATAACTCCTCCTCCAAGCACACTGACTGATCCTCCCTCTTCTACCTTGCCACGTTGAAGAATGTTGCATTTGTGGAGCAGAATCTGTTTTTTGAGTGTAGATCCTCCATTGGCAATAAGTTCAAGGTCATCCATGCTAAGTTAGTTTCTGGACAGTTCCCACAAAGTATAGTGTGAGGTGAAACAAAATTAGGTTTTAAGCCACTTTTAGCAACATTCCAGACATATTACAGTACAGCATACTGAGAATGGCTTCACACTGGGAACAAACACTGGACTTTAGTGTGATGAGTGAACGCTCTCACCATTGGGCTGCCTCACAGTCCCCTTAGTATTGGTCAGCTTAACAAACTGCCTGGACAAACTGGTTGTCTTCAAAATAAAATGTATCTTTTTGGATCATGTAGATTTTTTACCATAAAGCTCGGTCCCCCCAAAAATACAGGATTACCAGACATTAAACTGTATTTTGCCAATATGGAAGATGTTTTATTCATGTTTACATAAGAACTTAAATATTGTAATAATGGTTATATTTCTAATGTTATCCTTCACAGAAACCTTGTCGTAGGAGACGACTAACGGGATCAGGTGGTCAGACTTGCTGACTTGGTTGATGCATGTCATCCAATTGCGTTAATCGATGCTCATGATGTCAATCACTAGATTGTCTGGTCCAGACTCGATTATTTACAGACCGCCGTCATATAGCTGGAATATTGCTGAGTGCGGCATTGAACAACAAACAAACAAACAAAGAGAGTAAACTGAGCACGTCACCACTGGCTAACAAGCCAACCATGGGATTTTAATCGTTATGCATTATATGACGGTTGCCATTGACGACATTGCCATATAAGTACTCTAACAATAAGTACCAACTATTATAAGTCATGACAAAGTCATCAGAGATCGGAGATTTTATTTACTTAGATAAATTCATGGAACCAGGGTGCAACCTGGTTTTCATGTCAACATGCATGTGCTGCAAGTTAACTCAAGTTCCTTAACTCGAGCCTTGTATAATATTTTAGCAAATAATCATGGGTCATCGGACCTATCTCATTCAGACAGGAAAACAATTTGTGATTCTTATTCATGAGCATGATTATCAGGCTCGGTGTTAATAAAACAATTAAAATGATTCGGTTTCTTTTTCGACATTCCAGATGTTCCGGGACGGTGGATCCATAAACAAAGGCATAAAACGAAAACGATTGAGACATTGTCTTTGTCAGTAACGCAAGCAATATCGCATCAGGGACAAGGAATGGGGTTCACCATAGGTAAGTTGGCAGGACTTGAACACATTGTGACTGGGAAACACATGAACCACTAGGCTATGCAGTTGAAATGGATAAATTCCAAGGACAAAACCATAATCTGTGAGTGACTAGTTCACCAAACTTCACATAATGTAGTCACTGCATTACCGTATTCGACATAATAAGCGCCCAGGGCGCTCTCAAAATTAGAAATACGGGGCTCTTATTAGAATATTATTTTGGTGAAAAACAACAGAGTTGAAAGATCGTAAATTTTGTGGTTTATGCAGACAGTCTGAAATGTTTATATACGACAGATATATATTTTCCAGAATTTAACTGCCCATAATTAAGGGTGCATATAACAAACGTATTATGCGCGAATAAATAGTCTTGTGTACATTCATCAATCGGAAGGGGTGCTAATTGGGATTGTTCAATAGCCAGTATATTAGCAAATATCGCCGTGGGCGCTTATTAGAGCGGGGCGCTTATTACGTCGAATACAGTATTTAATATTTATTGTGATTTCTTTTTAAGAAATTCTGCATGTTTGTATTGTATTCACAAGTACACTCAATCATGCACACGCCTTCTGTGATCAGCATCACGAGTGATGGATGGAAGTAGTCAGTTTATCATGTATATATTTTCCAAGAGTTGAAATATATCTGTGTATAAAAATATTCCGGGAATATTCAATCTTCAGAATACCTATCAGCTCTGAATATTATTCTCTCTTTACATAGAGACACACTTATAAATCCATGTGAGAAATAACGGTTTGATTCCAGTGAGAAAATGTAATTACATTATTAGCCTGACAGTTAACTAAATGGCAAATTTTGTAGCATCTGTCACAATTTGAATTTCATCAAAATAATTTTTTAAAATTCAGAATAAATAATTTTGTTGTCAATGATATATACAGGAATGAGAAATAGATTTTGTTAGTCATGGGCAATAATCTGTAATGTAACATTGGGGGCACTTCACAAACTGATCTTAGTGCTATGACTGTTGTAACTCAGATACTTATACACAATTGTGGTGCTAAGACGACTTTGTGAGACTGGATCCTGACTGACTGATATATGTGTAAGAATTGCAGTTATATAAAACCTATCAACTTGTTTACTGGTTCATACGGAGGGGATCTAAATCTAAATATTTAAATATTGAACACAGAATCACACAAGCTGCTTCTTCCCTGACCCGTTCCACAAACTGATCTTGGTTCCCAAGACTGTGGTAATGTCCTTCATCTCACACAGATTTACAAGAGTCGCCGCGCTAAGACGGTCGTAACTTGGATCCTTTAACATAAGTTTACAATAGTTGTAGCACTAGATTTATGATATTCGTCAAGCCAAGACTCTGAATTTCCATTACTAGTATCTAACAATTATAGTAGTCTTAGCACTTAGATTTTAATAACAGTCAGATCTCCAACTGTCTAACAATTAGAGCAGTCTTAGCACTTAGATTGTCATAACTGTCAGATCTCCCATGTTTTAACATAGATTTACAGTAGTGGTAGCGCTAAGACGGTCATAACTTTTATTCTTTAACATAGATTTATGATAGTTTTAGTGCTAAGGTGACTTTCTGGACCAGGATCCTGCCCCTGATAACATACCGCCAGCCTTCACACGGCTCCACACTCTACAGTGTGTCAATAACAACATCACACAACACTGAAATACAAACTATAAGCTGAAACCCGTTGTCAGCTTCAACATAATGCTCGGAAGGCAGGCAAGAAATAGTCCTTCAATAATAATCAATAACTGATATGACTTGTTCAATTTTTCCCCCAAATATATCAAAAGATATACATACTAGTACAGTAGAGTTAGAACTCTGAAATTGTGTTCAGTGTAATTTCTCTGGTTCATGTATTCCGTCATCTGCAGTGTAAATATTTTGAAAATAAATATTGTCACACACAAGGTACTGTTGTATTGTGGTTTGGAACACATAAACGGTTTCTTAATCTCATTATAATCAGGACTTTCATGCTGATAGGACATCTCTCTGCGTGAAGATTTGAGCTCACCTACACAGAGAGTGAACCAGGGTCGAACTTGGACTGACCAGTCTAAATGAAGGATGCATGTGTTCTTGAGTCAATCAGATGTCAGCTTTTGAAAACAATTTCAGCTTCATTTCTTTCTCACCTTGATTTTGATATTTAAATTTTAACACTAGAAACACGGAACACAAATATTCTTTGATGTACTCCCTTTTGGGTGTAGATGCCATGGCTTTCAGAAACAGCCGAGTGCAAAACACATCAGCAACAATATATTACGTGCTTTTCATTTTCATTTGGAACAGACTGGTTAATTTTGTTTTCAAGATCCAGAAATCGGAATGCTGGTCTAAATATTTTGCTAATTTATACTGAGAATTTAGAAGCCTCTGATTCTGATTAGAAAGTTCACCCTATGCGACATGCTGTGAAGGTGTCTTGAGATCTTCATGCAGAAAGGTGGCATGTCGGAGTGAAGATCGGATTATACTGAGACTGATGTTTTCTCTGAGTTGGTGGTAGACAGCCTGTGAAAGCTGTTGTTCATGTGAGGCCGATCTGCGCCAAGCCCACGTCCTTCAGGTCCCGGTAGGCCCAGGTGAGGCAGTAATGGCTGAATAGCTGGTGCATCAGCTCCCGCTCGTCCATCATCTCAATACGCTCAATTCTGCAGGCACAGAACAATAAACACAATGATGATAATGATAAATACATACCCACGCACACATCCATACATACACATCATCTCAATACGCTCAAATCTGCAGGCACAGAACAATAAACACAATGATGATAATGATAAATACATATTCACGCACACATCCGTACATACACACACCTCCACATATCCATCCACACCCACCCCACCCAAATATCCATCCACACCCTCATACATACACATCCATCCACACATCTGCACTGCGAATTGTCGGCTTAGATTGGTTGTTTGTAGTTTATTGCCACATGGAATTCCGTAAATAATCGAGTCTGAAACAGGCAATCCAGAGATTGATATCATGAGCATCAATCCACGCAATAGGAATATGATGACATGCATCAACCAAGTCAGCGAGCCTGACCTCCCAAACTTGTCAGTTACCTCTTATGACAAGCAAAGTCGCCTTTTACAGCAAGAATGGGTTTCTGAAGACCTAGTCTTCCCCAGATCTTCATGGGTCGTGCAGCTTAGAACTACGCACAGCGGAACTGATTGAATCACATATATTAATAATGAAAAAATCACTGTTTTTATGATTATATTGTGATTAATAGAACTATCTCACCTCTGTATCTCAGCCTGTGGAAGACAGTTGTACACAGTGGATATTTCTAAGGAGTCGGCACTCGTCCACCCATTGGAAGTAAACCTGCAAACAAATAACTCTCTACTTCATTCAAATATCGATCAGATTGTCTTGAGTGGGTGCAGCCATTTTGTTTGAAGCAAATGCAAGTGATATGAGAGATGGAATCTGATTGGTCAACAGGAGGGACATAGAAGGGACATAACTCGTAATAGCCAGTTATGGCACCATGATCGAGCCAGTTTGGCAAGGGTGGAAACTGGACTTTTACAGTCAGTTAACTCCCTTGCCTCAGGAAGATGCTTCCCCCAATGGGTCTAGAAGGAGGACGGGGCATGAGTTGTACACACCTCTTCATCTGAGTGTCCAGACTTGCACAAGCTGAGACGCCGTGGAGGTAGCAATCTCGGGTCTTCAGGTTGTCCATCATCACCTGGCCGAACCTGTCCGTCATGTTCACCTGTAGAGGAGAGTCACACTGTCACAGTCACAGGACGTACATCCTACCAAGGTTTTCCATTTCAAGTACACCCATTGTATAGCAGTGTGTGATCAATCGAGGGAAGATAACTCTTCCACTAATACACTATTATCTCCCCTACATCACCTGTAGAGGAGAGTCACACTGTCACAGTCACAGGACGTACATCCTACAAGGGTTTTCCATTTCAAGTACACCCATTGTATAGCAGTGTGTGATCAATCGAGGGAAGATAACTCTTCCACTAATACACTATTATCTCCCCTACATCACCTGTAGAGGAGAGTCACACTGTCACAGTCACAGGACGTACATCCTACAAGGGTTTTCCATTTCATGTACACCCATTGTATAGCAGTGTGATCAATCAAGGGAAGATAACTCTTCCACTAATACACTATTATCTCCCCTACATCACCTGTAGAGGAGAGTCACACTGTCACAGTCACAGGACGTACATCCTACAAGGGTTTTCCATTTCATGTACACCCATTGTATAGCAGTGTGATCAATCAAGGGAAGAAAACTCTTCCACTAATACACTATTACCTCCCCTACATATATTCATATTTGATACAAGAATCTGAACAGGATATCTGTTTTGATCATGAAAAGTGACAAACAACTGTACTGAAAAATGCACCATAGCTCACCTGGATATGTAGTCAACAGCTACAAAATCAATAAAGACAGCCACTTGTAAACAAGAGTGATTTAAAGTTGCTGTAAGCATTGATATCCAACTATTTCTGCATAAATATTGAGGATCAATAACTAATATTAAAATCCTACTGATTTGAACAAAGTTTGATGACATCTTCTTCAGTCTGGCCATTGCTCAGGAGAAGTTTAGTGCTAAATATGCATTTTGGGAGAACTTGTCAAAACAAGGGTAGAATTATAAAAGTTGCGAAGAGTGAAACGATGCTGAGTCCCACTTCCCGCCTAACTAAACATAAAATTCATTACATCCTTAACATAAATGGATGAGTAATGGCCATTAACATGACAAATAGGTTAAGTCAGGTGAGCTAAAAAAGAGAATTTTATCATAGCCTTTCTGTATTTTGAATTACTTTTTATCACATTAAAAAAAATGTTTTCCCCTTCAGTAAATTGAAATACTTCGAAATGAGTAATTGAATGTTTTATCTGTCGTAAAAAAATTAAAAATTTATTAGACATGTTCATGATGTTTGATAACATATTTCTTAATCCTAGAACATAGAACATAAAAACAAAATCTGATCTTTTACTTTTAATCACAATAATCACTAAAACTCATCTTGTTTCCATTTAATGAACAATCCCAAAAAAATTCTATCATTACCTGTTATTATTTCTTTCACACCACAGGCTATCATAAGCTTAGTTTGCAAGTCTGAGCTCAATTTTAGCTTGCACTTAACACAGGTCGATAAAGCTGCAAATAAAATATGACCATTGTCTGACCTGCTCATAATTAATAAAGAATGCTGTATTGAAGGTGTCGGAGATCCAGCGAATGAGGTGCTGAGATCGTTCCGTCTCTATGTACACCAGGACACACTCGGCCAGGAAGAGTGTGGGCAGGTCCTTGTCCAGCTTGCACTCCGTCACCAGCTTCTTCTCCAGCTCGGGGATGTTCTTCAGGTTGGCCGCCACGATGTGGTAATCTGCTGCGTGCATCTCCGTCTTGCTCACCATGATCTCATCATCTGAAGGGAATCAACATGTCTGTTGTTTAACGCCACTCGACAATATTCCATCTGTATGACAGCGGTCTGTAATAATCGAGTCTGGACCATATTGACCGTGACTGACATTATGACATCGATCTAAACATCTGGGATGCGATGACATGCATCAGCTAAGTCAGCTAGCCTGACCTCCCAATCCTGTAGTTGCCTCTTACGACAAGCATAGTCTCCTGTTACAACAAGCATGGGTGGCTGAAGACATATTCTAACCCAGATCTCCACGGGTGTTAACAGCGTTCGAAATACCTGCCTGCCCGACCGTCCGAGACGGGTTGATTTCAACTCGGGCTGCCAGATTTTCAAATCCCCCTGCCCGACGGTCGGGTCATATTTCATAGGTGAAAATATTCTAAATATTTCCCGATGATAAGCATTAATTCACATGTAAAGAAGAATGATAAAATGTAACCAAAAAGAAATCCCGTTAGCTTTTAGACAACCTAACATTTAGCGATGCGCTTATGCTACAAGCAATCAGTTTTCATATTTTTAATTAAATTATCCTGAGAAACATATGATTATAGTGGGCAGGCAGGTTTTGGTCAGGGCTGGCAAGTATTTCAGCTAGCCAGTCCTGTGGTCTGGCTGAATTTTTTGGGAGTTTCATACCCTGGTGTTAATGAACACTTTACAAATTGTGTACATGACATACACTCCATGTCTAGAAGGCCCCGCCAATCATCACATACCACCCGGCATTTCCAGTACGATACCAAGTATACTACTCAAAAAGAGTTTTGTCTCGCTTATTGTGAGGTGGTGAGGTGAAATGGGGTTTAACGTCGCGTCCAAGATTATTGCACTTATATAGCGACGTGCATGCACGTGTGTGTGTGTGTGGCTGCTTGTACTAGTCCGGACTGATGCCGATTTATAGTGCTAGCTCACTGAGATACCATGCCACAGTTTAACATGAATACCCCACTCAGACACAGTATACTGACTCCGAGCCGACCGGTCCTTGTTTTAGCCCCTTAATGCCGAGCGCCAGACAGGGTAACAACAAGTACCATCTTTTAACGTCTTTTGGTATGACGCGGTCGGGGATCGAACCCCGGACCTTCCGCTCTCCGGGCGGACGCTCTACCATTAGACAACGGAGGCGGTCTCTCGCTTATTGTAACTGACACATGTTTATCCATGTTGTGGGCTGTCAGAATGGATATCCAACTATTTCTACATGAATATTGAGAATCAATAACTAACATAAAAATCCTAATGATCTGAACAAAATTTGACGTCAGCTTCCTTAGGTTGGCCATTGCTCAGGAGGAGAAGTTTACAGAGCAACATCTGACACATTTTGGGCAGCACATGAACAGAAGAAAATTCAAAAGATGCCCGATTTTACGCCAATTTAGCAATATTCCAGCAATATCATGGCGGGGAACACCAGAAATGGGCTTCACACATTGTACCCATGTCGAGAATCAAACCCGGGTCTTCGGTGTGACAAGCGAACGCTTTAACCACTAGGCTACCCGACCGCCCCCCTTGAATGATGACGAAAAAATACAAATGTCTCTAATGATCTATAGTAAACAGTTCTTGTTAATACTTGTTTTACAAATAAGAACTTTGATTCATTTAACATGTAATAAAGAGACTGAAAATACACAACCTTCCGATGATATCTTCTCTATAAGAGCTTTCTTTGTTTTGATGAAATGACATTTTCTTGAGGTAACCGGGGGGAAGTCGACTTCCACGAAACTCTTTGGTGATAGTGCTGCATCCTTCAGCTTCCAGTACGTTGTGTCGAACCCCGCCCCCAGGTTGACAATCTGGCAGTTGCACTGAGTACTCTGAAATATACACATTTCTCTACATATATTTACGCTTTCATCATATAGCAGATTTTGTTATTGACGTCATGAAACAATCCAAAAGACTTGATATCACATTCTGATAAATATGTACATGAGGAAACCCAGCATGTACTTCTTTAAATAAGCTCCAGGCAACAGGCAATGCCTACTAACTAAATTATTGCCAGAGTTCCTGATAATTTTGGGGCTTCCCTATATGTGTGTTTGTTTACGGAATATCTTTGTCACTCTATCCTAATTGAGGGGGATCACTCTTGAAGTGTAGTCATATGCTGTTTGCGAAGTTACTGCGGGAACATGTCATCGTGAAGAGCAAGGAAAATGAAAAAGACGATTAAGATTTTGTTGTGAATATCCATTTTCCTATATACATTTAGTCAATTTCCAAGAGAAATATTCATTATATTTGTAGAAAGTATTTAACATGTTTAAATGTCCAAGTGAAAGTGCTGAAATTACATGCTCCATAACTGTCTTCCATAACAAACCTATTTGGGGGTGGGTAAGGAAACCTGCGCAATTATGGACGGTGCGAGACATCGGCTTTCTTTGGCTGATATGTAAACTTGTTTACTCGTGTATCTATCTTGTGGTTCTTAGCAGACATACTGTACCTGCTATTTGAACAAACAACCTTTCATCTTGACACCAGTAAGAATTAAAAATTTCAGAAGAATCTGTGATCAAATTGAATAATGTTTGCCTCATGATTTTAATGGGGAAATTAGTGAATATATACCTGGCATAGCAACATTAGCATGTTCTGTGCCATATGCTAAAGAAAGTACAAAGACCGCCATCAATTTATTAAGTGTATGCTCATAACTTACAGAATGAAATAGCTGTAAAAATGAGAAATGATTTATAGGCTGGAAATCATAGCTATGGATTCTGTTCAGCTATTACTATCCAACATGACTGGTGACTTACAGTTACAAATCCCTCCAACAGTAAAGATCTTTAGTGCATTTGGTGTTTATACCAAACGTAGAATGGTTAGAAACAACTACTCTGGGTACCATTGTACAAAGCAACTTTAGCACTACGACTGTCGTAAGTCTATGTTAATGAATGGGAGTTACGATCACCTTAGCGCTAAAATCGCTTTGTACAACGGCACCCTGGGCAACAAATGACATCCGCTGGTAGCCAGAAGTACATTAATTAACATTGAAGTTTGTCAGTGATAGACTTGAATAATGACCTTGACAGACGAAAGAGTGACCAGTCCATGTTCCAGTCTGCAACATCTCTAACATTCTGACTGTTACCATGGTTACTAATCATGTGTCCCAGGACATGCTATCCTTCCAAAATGGCCTCCATTATGTGGCAGACATGGGACGACCTGGCCTGAGACTCCACAAACGTATCTGCACATCTCTGTCAGTGACCAGCTGGTAATTATGGGATGTAGACTTTACATACTTATCAAGCTGTCCTCATGATAAGCTTTACAATGAGTTTGACAATATTCATGTCGTCCTTTAGCATTACATGATCACTGAACGGAGCAGAAAATTCAGAATTCATTAAGATTGTACCATGGAATGTCTTTTGTGTTATAGTCTTTAACTTCAAGGTCCCATTCCCTTCTTATGAGTCCTAAATAAAACTTTTAAGTAGTAGTATTTAAATACATCTGATGTTGTTTAGCTATGAAACTTGTAATAAGTAAACAAAAATGATTTCAAACCAGCAGCAATGGTTAAAATGATACTCTCTGTGAAGGTAATAACATTCATTCATAAACATGATAAATCCATGCCAACCACCATCACCACTGGTTACCTCTGTTAGTTTGTTGTTACTAGTGGTTACCAGTGTTGCCTTTGGCAGGGCTATCTAGGAATAATTGTGTCTGGTAACAATGGTAATAGCATCATGCCTAATCATGCTAATAGAGGATGATGCTATTTCTGCACTGGCTTTCACAAGATCAGTCAAAGTTCACATTAAAGATGTTTGTACAACCAATGAACAATGATGTAGTTGCTTTATTTACCTATAAGATTACCAAAATAGTCCATTAAGAACATATTTTGTTAAAAGTGGACCAGTAAACATAAACAGGTCAAGTTCCTATGCCTCTGCCACTATACTTAGTCATTTAGCTAAGAAAACAGTGCAGTGCAGGAAGAAATGCCTTGATCGTGTTTCCCGATGCAAATATAGCTTCGTCTCTTCAGCAATTTGTATCTATTGTACCTATGTATCAGAGACCAATGTACAATGGTGTATGTGTGATAGAAATAATGAACTGGAGCAGTACATGTGAATATGACTTTTTGTTTGTTTGTTGTTTAACGCTGCTCTCAGCAATATTCCAGCTATATGATGGCGGTCTGTAAATAACAGAGTCTGGACCAGACAAACCAGTGATTTACATCATGAGCATCGATCCACGCAATTGGGATAAGATGACATGCATCATCCAAGTCAGCGAGCCTGACCATCCGATCCCCTTAGTCGCCTCTTACGACAAGCATATTCGCCTTTTACAGCTAGCAAGGGTTGCTGAAGACCTATTCTACCCCAGATCTGTGAATATGATGATGTGAGAAGTAAAAATAAGCTCATGTTATGGTATGTATAGAGGTTAAACAAGCCATTTTCTTTCCATATAGTGAACTACATGCTTGTAATGAAGTGACAGATATATGGAACTGTTTCAATGGTCCTGGACATTTGCTGTATACTTTATCACATAAAAATGATGTATATAACAATTATGCTTATAACAAAATAATGGATATAGCAAACTTGCTTTGTGGTTCTGTATGTACAGATGATAACAACAATGTTTATGTTTATAATAAACTGTTAATCTCGTAGCTCCTCATGTGTCACCAATCAGCCTATCAGAACATCTGAGGCCACATGCGGCTGTTCAAAGCGGCAATCAACAATTGAAAGCAAGTGATTAACATTAAGTTGTGATTAACTGGATTAAGTCCTGACGCCTTGTCCTAAACATACATCCTCAATTGATAATAGTAAAAGGGTTATTAGGCTATATGCCTTTAGGTGTATATACATGATATATCTAGCTGAGTGACACACAGAGTGAGTGAGTTGGGTTTAACGCTGCTTTTAACAGTATTCCAGTTATATCGTGGTGTGTCAGCTTAATGTTAGAGGAAAGCCCGACGTGATGCAGGTCTCAGACATTTACCACTTTGGTGAAACCCACGAGCACAGGTATGGTGCTGACAAACCTAGAAACATAATCAGGGCGAACCGGGATTCAAACCCACAATCATAGGTTTCTGGCGTGTTCGAGTGACCCACAAAAGATGTACATGTGCACTTACACACTTTTGTTATTCATCAAGTAACATGAAATGGTCAATACTTGATCCAAGATGTCTGACAGTCGAAATGCTTAACATGCTTAATCGAACTACGGTTGCTAAACGAACTAAAATTAGTGGTCTCTTGGAGTTCGTTATAACCGTAGTTTACTTAAGTTTAGTGGAAATAACTACCATTGCTTACACCACAGATGGGATCATACACAACATACATTCTTCCAGAATTCTTAGAAAACATACTTTAAGGAATTTTTCCATCAAAATTTGGATAGATCGGACTCGAGCAAAATATCCCCTGTTGATTTCTGGTGCGTGAGTACTGAATCCTTTCGGAATAATCTGTGATATGTATGGATCTGTCCAGTAGCCCTTCTCGACAGCAAATCTTTTACACTGTGCTGCATCGTCATTTGTTGCAATGACAGCATCTTCGCATGCCATGGCTATATTTGTTTGATTATAGTCTTTTTACTGTTTGCAAGGAAATCCTAAATGACACTTCGTCGCCATGTTGTTTTGGGATTTATTCAAAGTTCGACGTTTTTTTAATCCGAGACAAACCTTTCCTGAAAAAAAATGTTTTGTTTCGATATTACCTTGAAATAAATATATCAGCTTGTTTATGTGCCCTAAAAGATTTCACATTATCAATACTGTGTTATTTGGAGCAATATATTCCCGCGTTCTATTTATTTAGATCATGTCATTTCGTTTCAGGTAACAAGTCCTTCTTCTATATTCACGCTTGTCAACCTCGCGAATATTCCCGCGAAATCCATTTTCGAGAAGAAGATTCAGCTGCTGAAATTCGACATAAACAATTCGTGGCGAAAATTAATTATTTGGATGACATCGAATGTTTTGACAGCATGGGCCTTCTCACCTAATGATTCTACTTTCTCTTTCGAGTGAAGAAAACATGGCGGTAGACGAATATTATATGGAAAATTTGGATGAATTTGTGAACGATGAAAATAAAGTTGTGAGTGTTCCCAAACTACTGCTTATAAATACTATTCTCCACTGTCATTGTTGAATGCAGATATGTGATATAGTAATAGGGGAGCGGACTTCATCGCTGTAAACATCAATTTTTGTTTTTTTTTGATTACACGTTACATCATCATGTTTATCAAAATATTACGTCATATGTGTTGATGCTTGTAGGCCTAGATAGGGATGAGACATTAGTAGTATGCACGCTTCTTGCGGTTTCACTCTTATTGTGGCAACACCTATTCTAGTTTTATAAAGAAAAACGCGACCCATAGCTGTTGTTTATCTTCAGAGATAATGGTTATTTCATAACAAGGAAGGGAAATTTCATAACAAGGAAGGGAAGAAAGTCGCTAAAACACAAGTTTTCTTGATGCTTGTCAACCAATAATAGACATGGCTGACATTGAGTTGCATTGTACCCACATGTTCTCAAACTATCATCCATGCAGTTATAATGTGGCTTATTTACAGGCTGTCATTATGTTATATCCATATTGAACATGTTGAAAGGCACCTCAGCAAGACGTCACCAAGCGGAAACGCCAGCAGTTGGCAATAACAGAACCTCAGTCAGTGTGAAAGTGGTTAAAATTACTCAGTCTCAAGCTGCATTTCTTTAAGATTCATGACAGGGTGCTGTCAGATCACAATTCTTTACAATGTCTCGAGGGTTGCATGCTAACACAGTGCTCTGCTGTCCATGGTCTGTGGTGTAAAGAAAATGTGACAAGATGACAATGATTATTGTCAATACTTTTATAGTGACACGTGGTGACAATGATGGTGGTGAATAAACCAAGCAATATGAATAAGTAAAACATATATATATACTGATGCCGTTTTCGGTCAATGATCAGTGGCCGTTATTACAAAAGCACGGCTGTTTTCACCAGATCGGTGCCGTTCTGCTGAGGTGCCGTTTTAGCCTGCACACATATTAAAATATAACTAGTACTGTTTCGTGTTTGACAACTGGGATTGTGATATGCCGCAGCATATCTTATGAGATGTAGTTACCTAATTATTTCCTCATCCGTTCCTCGTTCAATCAGTTTGGTGAAGGAGTAAGCATATGCTCCGAAATGTTTTGTTCCTCATCAAGAAGTTGACATCCAGATATTCTCTTCCTTATGTGAATCACTTCTAAATGCCTTTCAAAGACAATTTTTTCTCTATGTCACTTCTGGGGGCTATGTATTGTATGTCCCATGAGAATAGTGGATTTGTGCTGTGGGACATTTCTGGGCAATTCTAAACCTCCGATAGGCTATAAGTCATAAAATATTTTTAGGATCTACATTGATACCTTCTTTCAATTACAAGTGCTTGTGGTATGTTTGCTATGCAGGCATGTAGTGGTATAGGGGAGGTAACTCTGTTGGGTAACTCTTCATGTGCACGGGACGTCTCATGCATGGAACTTGACGTGTGATATGACACATGTGCTTGCTGGGGTCAGCCATCTTAAATGCTATGCATACTGTAACATTCCTGAAAAAACATTTGAACCTGCTTAAGACTTGTCATACGACGGATACAACAGTGATTTATTTCATCGGAAGTGAACTTTCACAAAGTTTTCAATATTAAAAATGAAAAACGGTTTTGGAGACAAGAGGGCTTCCCCCTCGAAAATACCACGGGTTATGTTTTCCTGTACCCCCAGTAGAGACATTTAGAAAACCTGGCTATTGAATGAGGAACAGATGTTGGGGTATGGCAATAACAGCTTTATATCGTGAAGATCCGTGGTAGAATAGGTCTTCAGCAAACCATTCCTGTCGTAAAAGGCGACGGTGCTTGTCGTAAGAAGGCGACCTACGGGATTAGGTGGTCAGGCTCGTTGACTTGGTTGATGCATGTCATTGTATCCCAATTGAGTGGATCGATGCTCATGATGTCAATCACTGGATTTTCTGGTCCAGACTTGATTATTTACAGACTGCCGTCATATAGCTGGAATATTGCTGAGTGCGGCGTTAAACAAAGAACTAAATAAATTATATCTTGCATACTTGACTATAATAATGTTCAGTTTATGATTTTCTGGTTTTATGACCTCAAAGGTTTGGCATCCAGCACAACCAGTACTCATGATACATGAGTTATTGAATACATTTATCCCTGGGTGGGCATTCCAGGTTAGAATAAGTCCACCTATACTTGTCATATGAGGCGAACCCGTGAAAATCTGGGTTAGAATTGGTCTTCAGCAACCCATGCTTGTCATAAGAGGCGACTAATGGGATCAGGTGGTCAGGCTTGCTGACTTGGTTGATGCATGTCATCGTATCACACTGCATTGATCGATGCTCATGATTTCAATCACTGAACCGAATGTCCTACCCGAGTGCCCTACCTGAATGCCCTACCTGAATGCCCTACCTGAATACCCTACCTGAATGCCCTACCTGAATACCCTACCCGAATGCCCTACCTGAATACCCTACCTGAATGCCCTACCTGAATACCCTACCTGAATGCCCTACCTGAATACCCTACCCGAATGCCCTACCTGAATACCCTACCCGAATGCCCTACCTGAATACCCTACCCGAGTGCCCTACCTGAATACCCTACCTGAATGCCCTACCTGAATACCCTACCCGAATGCCCTACCTGAATACCCTACCCGAATGCCCTACCTGAATACCCTACCCGAGTGCCCTACCTGAATACCCTACCTGAATGCCCTACCTGAATACCCTACCTGAATGCCCTACCTGAATGCCCTACCTGAATACCCTACCCGAATGCCCTACCTGAATACCCTACCTGAATGCCCTACCTGAATACCCTACCCGAATGCCCTACCTGAATACCCTACCTGAATACCCTACCCGAATGCCCTACCTGAATACCCTACCTGAATGCCCTACCTGAATGCCCTACCTGAATACCCTACCTGAATGCCCTACCTGAATACCCTACCTGAATGCCCTACCTGAACACCCTACCTGAATGCCCTACCTGAATACCCTACCTGAATGCCCTACCTGAATACCCTACCTGAATACCCTACCTGAATGCCCTACCTGAATACCCTACCTGAATGCCCTACCTGAATACCCTACCTGAATGCCCTACCTGAATGCCCTACCTGAATGCCCTACCTGAATACCCTACCTGAATGCCCACTGCTGTACATGTTGCAGGTGACGTTCAAGTGGTTGAGCACCAACCTGAAGGTTCATGTCAACCAAGCAAAACAGTGAGTGAACTAGTTTCCTTTACCTCAAAACATTTGTCTAAAATTTAGTGTGATTAGTTACAAATGATCTACTAATTCATCACAGTAAATATGTATGGCTGCCATTCTGTAAAAAATCCAGTTTTACAATACACAATAATAGTCCAGTGTTACGGATAAGGTATTAAATGTTACTAATCAAGGTCAAAATACAGACAAATGGATGCCATATGAAAGAAAGAGGAGGCATGGGTGGCCCAGTCGTCTAAGGTGCCGCGCTTCGCTGTGCAGAGTTGCGTCCCTTGTTCGCGCCAGAAACCTATGATTGTGGGTTCGAATCCTGATTCGCCCCGATTATGTTTCTAGGTTTGTCAGCACTATACCCGTGCTCGTGGGTTTCACCGAAGTGGTAAACAGCTTGTTCCTCTGGTATATGATAAATATTGGTTATTATTAGGGCTGTAACAATTCACTCGTGTATTTGGTATATAAATGTATACCGTATTCGACGTAATAAGCGCCCTGCTCTAATAAGCGCCCACGGCGATATTTGCTAATATATTGGCTAGTGAACAATCCCAATTAGCACTCCTTCAGATTGATCAATGTACACAAGACTTATTTATTTTAGTAATACGCACTCGTGTGTTATGTGCACCCTTAATCATGGGCAATTAAATTCTGGAAAAATATATTTGTCGTTCATAATACGCACAGACTTTTCTTTTGTATCATTCCAGGCTGTCGGCATAAACCACAATGTTTACGATATTTCAAGTGTGTTTTTTTTTCACCAAAATTATATTCTAAAAAGAGCCCCCTATTTCTAATTTTGAGAGCACCCTGGGCGCTTATTACGTTGAATACTGTAATATAATAATCATTAACTCTGTCAGGATGGTCAAACCATGTCCAATAGTTAATTTTGTGTCACTGAATATTAATAATATTATTATAAAGAGTACATCGACTGCTGACTTGTTTCTGTATTCGTGAATAAATATTCATATTCATTACCCTATACTTGTGGTACGTATCATATTCGCCGCATAGTGTATTCGTTGCCGCCATAGTTATTATCACTATCAATGTTTAAAATACCCGCCTGCCCGACAGTACGAGACTGCACTTACTGGTGGTCGGGGGTTAAAGTTACCAAGTTGACAATCCACCATGGTATTGTTATTTCTTGAGAACTAATATTGAACGGTACTATTCTTATGTTTACCCTTTTGTTACTTTTGTTCGTTTGTGTAGAAAAAGGGGCAGTCGGGTAGCCTAGTGGTTAAAGCGTTCGCTCGTCACGCCAAAGACCCGGGTTCGATTCCCGACATGGGTACAATGTGTGAAACCCATTTCTGGTGTCCCCTGCCGTGATATTGCTGGAATATTGCTTAAAGCGGCGTAAAACCATACTCACTCACTCACTCACTAGTCTAGAAAATGAGGACTGACAACATTTTATCTGGCCTGGTAACTTTGCAATGTTGCCAGTCCGGTTGTTGGACTAAAATTTTGGGGAATTTTATACACTGTCATTATTATTATATATATGCTCTATGTAATGTTGAAATAAAGGTTGGAACCTCCCCTCCCAACTGAACATGCAGTTACCATGACGACAGTTTGTGAACTCACAAGTACAAAACCAGTGCCATGTTACATCATCAGATGATTGTCTTCCTTTCAGAATGCTCTATGCCTTCGTGCAGCAGGAGAGAAACAAGAGGGACAATGACAAGCTATCAGTGACATATTTTGTTGCAGGAATACCGAAAACCAAGAATGGTTTCATGGTTAGAAAATTTAAAATTCCTTTTTCTCACTTCTTTTGGTTTTAAATCAAGCTGATAGAGTATTATTCACAATCATGGATGTGTGTGACCTGGCTTACAGCATATCATTATAACCCAGGCAACTGTGTGGATCGCTGGTCTTGATGTCAGTTAGGGCTTTGTGTTGTCCAGAATTAAGTAATTACGGGTGATGTTTTACTCGACACTGCTGGAATATGCCAACTGTGGCGTAAAACAACATTCACTCTCTCCGTCTTTTAGTTCACCCTAATGAATTATATACTGCTTAAAAGAAGTTAAGGACCTCTTCATTCTTTCATATCACTATACAGTACGCTTACAATTAACTGATGGATATAACAAAAAAAATTGTTCGTCATTTTGTTGTATATATACTGTACATATGCTTATAATGAACTAAGTTTTAACGAACTTAAATTAGTGGTCCCTTTGAGTTCGTTTATACTGTAATTTACTGTAGTTAATCTGTCATGGCATTGTGGTCTTGAATGGTATGTCTGTTGTTTTGTATCATTGTATGGTAGCTGTTTTCAATTTCTTGGTTTATACACAACCATGTCCACATACTAGGTTTGCTGAAGAGAGCGGTGTGGTCGCCTAGTATGTAAAGCATTGGCTCCCAGATGGGTAAAATGTGTGATGCAGTTTCTGGTGTCCTATGCCATATTATTGCTGAAATATTGCTGAAAGCGACGTAAAATCCCACTGATTCACTTACCCCATATATTGGAACTGATCTTGCCTTGTTAGCATGGTTAGGAATGTATAAATTGAAAGTTGATCTATAACTGGTTAATACCTATGTTGTGTCCATGAAAAGACTGCCTCCTTAGAGAAACTGTTTCTTTCTCAGGGTCACAAGTGTTGCATTGTTTCGGAGGAGGAGCTCGGGTCTTTCAAGTCGACGCTGACAACGGTGACCAGCTGCCACATCTACAGTGTCCAGAAGGTCAAGTTGAAGGTCAGGTTTTACTCTTCATCAGTTAATTTAACCTTCTGTATTATCATGAGGAGTGGCAAGGTAATTAATAATTTACAAATCTTATACACCTTTCCAAAGTCTTGTTGGGGATGGGCTAGCCTTCTGGTTAAAGTGCTTGCTCTGCACACCCATGTCCTGGGTTTTATTCCAACCATAGGCACATCGTGTGAAGCTAGCTCACTTCTAGTGTCCTCTGTCGTGATGTTGCTGGAATATTGCTAACACCAACATGAAGTCATACTCACTCACTTCAAAGGTAGGGTTTGTGCCAAACTTTTAATTATTTCTCCATGAAACTTTGCCAGTTTATTGGGCCAGTTAGGACTTGTGCCACTCGTTTTCACAGAAATGTAAGATCATTTATTGACAATTACTTGTAAGGATGGTGCGGGATATTGATGACTGCCCTTTTGATTCTTAATATGTCAGGGGGGCGGTCGGGTAGCCTAGTGGTTAAAGCGTTCGCTCGTCACGCTGAAGACCCGGGTTCGATTCCCGACATGGGTATGATGTGTGAAGCCTATTTCTGGTGTCCCCTGCCGTGATATTGCTGGAATATTGCTAAAAGCGGCGCAAAACCAAACTCACTCACTCACTTAATGTTTCAGGTGAGCTACAGAACCTTGTTCCTGATTTGTCTGCCGATGTTAGTGTGGAATCTGAGATAAATTTCTGATTCACTAGTTGGATGTTTCAGGACTCCAATTCGCTGTTCATGGCCGACTATGACAACACGAAGGAGAAGCTACACTCATGCAGCAGGTAAGTCACTATCTAAACACCTTTGTCTTTTAATTTCCCGTGAAGATCCGGGGTAGAATAGGTCTTCAGCAACCCATGCTTGCCGTAAAAGGCGACTATGCTTGTCGTAAAAGGCGACTAACGGGATCAGGTGGTCAGGCTCGCTGACTTGGTCGATCCATGTCATCGATCCCAACTGCGTGGATCGATGCTCATGATATTAATCACTGGATTGTCTGGTCCAGACTCGATTATTTACAGACCGCCGTCATATAGCTGGAATATTGCTGAGTTCGGCGTAAAAACAACAAACAAACCAAACCAAACCTTTGTCTCCTAAAGACTTAGAGAGGGGAAAATGTACTAACTACAGATGTTGAATTATGATCAATGATGACTATGTCAGATTAACAAGACTCAGTAATGAGTGATTTCGGTAATTCATTGCAAATTAGGTGTGTCGGAGTCGGATTGTGAGACTGTCGGATTAACGGGTCTAAATAGCACTGATTTAATATGTTCCCATCATTAGTGTCGGATAAAGATGATTAACGGTTATCGGATTAACAAGACTTGACTGTATGTGCACTTTCCCCACATTCCACTGCTACTGTTTCAGCTATAGTGCTATAAGCTACCCCCGAGCCAAGGCCAGGTCCAAAGAGGAGCTGGCCAAACTTGGCGTCCAACAGTCGCAGCCATCGTCAGACCCGCCTAAGACAAATGTGAGTTGAAGAGCATTGAATCAGAGATTCTCTATTGTTAGTAAACAATGAATTAACTGAGTTCAGCAACTTTCGGATGGACCAATACTTCCGTGAGGGTTCTGGCATTAAGGGGCTAAAATAAGGACTGGTCAGCTCGGAGTCAGTATACTGTGTCTGAGTGGGGTATCCTTGTTAAACTGCTGCATGGTATCTTTGTGGGCTAGCAAACCGACATTAGTTTGTGAACACACAATGCCATTTAGAAAGTGGTCAAATGTAACAAAATGTATAACACTTTCTTAGTAAAGTACAGATTCTTGTACTTCTTTGGGTTGAGTCCCGTCTGGGATTTGAACCCACACTGCAAGAGTGAGGCACCTAATCGCCAGTACACAAAGTCAGCGATCTAACCCACTCAGCCACCGAGGCTTCCACAAAATGAAAGTCTGACAACTGGTAGTCTAGATCACATACTTTGTGTACCCCTCTGACATCTGTACTTTATACGCCCTTCACACCAATGTTGTCGAACAGGCTCCAACTGTGTATGAACGTAGTGGACGTAGTAGCAACTATTGACAGTCTCTTTACGAACTTTATGGATGGGCTCAGACGGGCAGGGTGCCCCAGAACTTTGAGTCTGCTCAAAATTTTATCCCGTCCATCCCGTTCTGCAATTAGTCGGATTGACAACATACTTAAAACGAGAAAGACGTATTACGAACGGAATTGCCATACTTTGAACGGAATTGCCGTACTTCGAACCTACTGGGGACGTGTTACTACTTGGTGCAGTCCGACATTAATTTCAGTACGTGTGCACAACGACCGGGTCGACTTCTCTTTGGAGGCATGATGTGTACAGCTCGGAGCCCTGAACTTGAATGAAGACTGGCTACGCGCTCGGTATCCATAGGAGTCGGGCCAGGACGGGCAAGGACACGAATATGCACGCACTTGGGACGAGATGAGGACGTAATGTGAACGAGTTGGTCGGGTTAAGAATTAGTTAGAACTGGCTTGGACGTATTGTGAACGAGGTTGAACTGGTTAAGAACGGGTTGAGAACGGCTACGGACGTGCTCGAACTGCTTCGAAACATTGTCGAGTTGAGGTGAACGGGCACTTTTACACGATCTGAACTGGATACAAACCGACTGCAGACTGGCTAAGAACGAGATAAGAATGAGATAGACGAAATGAGGACTGCTTATGAACGAACTAGCATCGTATTTTACGCCAAACTACGCGTTCTACCGTGATCACAGCCCGTTTTAGTATTTTGTTTAGAACGGGGTAGAACGGGATAGAACTACTTTGGTGTGATGGTAGCATTACTCAGAAAGTGTTATCCCAAATATAACATTTGTGACATGAGTCTGGACTAATACAAGCAGCCACACTGTCTTAGAGTTGAACCGAGTCCAGGGTGTCGTTAAACAAGAATAAAGCAATAAAATAAAAATTTGGTAAAAGTTCACAGTTTTATTACTATCAGCTAAGAGTAACTGAGGCAATCTGAAGGATCAAGACCCCAAATGACACTGACACTGATTAATAAAGCATGAACCAATATACATGCTGATTTAGCTGACTGACCATATGACAGCCATTACAACAGATAGATGAAACAATACTCTGACAAGACAATCAACAAGATGCATAGACAACCAATTAAGCCGACTTATTAAAACCGTACTATTAAACATTTACAACCAGATATGTACAATTAGTGAGGTAGCAAATAAATAACTATAAATACATGAGAAATATTTACGTAGTACTAGATAATCCCGCCGCTGCGTGAAAATCAAAGTTACTAAAACACTTTCAAGACATGAATAAGCTTGCATACATATAGGAGAAAACATATATCAAACCAACACTTAATAAAAGTATGAGATTAAACTAACTAACTCACAAAACCCTAATGAGCATAAAGACACAGACCTGTGCCGAGCGGCGCCTAGGGTGGCGCTACAATCACTGGACCATGACGTGCAAACACATACTATATAAGTTCAACAATCTTGACCACAACATTAAACCCCATTTCTCTTTACCTTACCATGGATCTATGACATATAATTTTGTCTATTCCAGGGCAGTTTATCAACGGCAGCTAAACCAGCAGCCAATGGCAGTGCAGCTGTCAAGGCCGAACGCAAGGGCAGCATTGCTAGTATGTTCTCCGCAGGAGGGAAGAAGAAGGAGGCTGCAGAGAAAGTCCCTGTAAGCTGACCTTGACCTTCATGAATCCCTACCAACAGTGTTTGAAATAGCCATCGGCCCGTAGGCCTGAGGCCGACAGATTTGTTCTCGGGCTGATAGTTGTAATTTTTAGCAGGTCTCTACGGCCTGCAGTTTATTTTAGTAATTATTTATTAAGCATTATATAAGTAATGTGATGAACATAACTTTCGTCATTATACACATTAAGATTAGACCTTTCAAATGGTGTATGACTTTAGTCACAAGCTGATAATTTCTGATAAATGTAGGCTTCTGGGAACTCGGTGTGATAGCAGTACTAATCTCATTAAAACCAGACTTTAGTTTTCGCTACCGCTAAACAAAGATCTGAGGACATCCCATTACGGGTCGCGTCATAACGACCTCTAGCGAACTTTGACCGATCAATGAAATGACTGACAAGAAATCGACATTAGCCAATCAGAAGGCAGCTTTCTCGAGCTTTACGACACTAGTTTCAAACTGGCCACTAAGGTTTGAAACAGATTTTAACATATTTTTGGTTAAAACTTTTAAAACCGATAAAAAGAACATTCTGGAATGGCTTACAGATGGCCTAGATTGTATGGATAAAATCATAAAAACTGTCGTTTGGAATACCCTCTGTTAAATATTTCGAGGTTGCATGATCAAGAAACACATTCCGTCTGTCACTTTCATGATCTGGTAAGCGACGCTCTGATTGGTTGGATGAAAGGTCGTTCTGACGTGACCTGTAATGGGATGTCCTCTGATCTTTGTTTAGCGATAGCGAGAACTAAGATCTTATTTTAATGAGATTGTAGCAGTACAAGCTTCTGGTTGAGAGTTGTGTTTTGTAGTTTATATTGCAAGAGTATGTGTCCCTGCTTCAGCTAACATATTTGGGCCTTAAGGCGTTAAATGTGCTTGCCCATAAGGATCTCAGTTTACTCCGCCTAGTTTCAGACACTGCCTCCAAATCTATGGAAGGGCAGGGGTTCAGTCTTTATTTGAACATCGTCCTGACAGAACAAGTGATTGAGATAAGACCACTTACCCTGATTGAATGTTCAGTTGCCTGAAACTTTTCATAAAAATAAAGTGAAAAATATTGAGAAATGACGGGTAGCTGAACTGGTGGCCCTGTCTTTCATGGCTGCTTGTGGGTGGAACTCTTTCAGACATTTCTGGCCATGTGTCGTGATTATCAGAATACTATTAAGTGATAGACACAGCCACTAGCCCGTTAGACCGAGACAGGTGAAAATCTAGTGGGACTATTTGTTTCATCCCAAAATCTAATTATTTTACGTAACTCACTAGTCCGAACTGAGCTGAGGACTAGTTGGATATGAACAATGGCGTCTACCCCTGCTGTTGAGATTGGCCTGTTCAGTATGATGGAATGTCCACACATATATATTCATTAGTATTGGAAAACAATCTCTCACGAGTGACACACTGTATCGCAAAATTCACATTTCATTCAGACTTGATACACATTATCTAATCAAACTGAAAATTCACTTGCCACAGTGCCAGGCTATGATATATTTTAACCTCTGAAGGGTACAAGCTATCCAAATCTAACCTGCTTTTAATTTGGCTTAAGGGAATATGTGATTATGATTTTGAAGAGGGATCAAAATATTCTGGTGAAAAGACTGATCATGTTACTAAGTGCCCCGTAGCACACAAGGAAACAAAACCATTCTGTTTCGTGACCATGTTCTCCTGCGTCAGGTTCCAGCTAAAGGTGGAAAGGGCGGCAAAGGCAGCAAGGCTGGAGGTGTGATGTCTTTCTTCTCCAATCAGACAGGTACGTCACACGGATATCGTCTCAGTGCTGTCATGGAAACCTACAACCTTCCCACTGGACTTTCATTGTTCGCTCTTCCGACCAAAACACTTGGCTCTATTGCCCACATGGGTAGTTATTGGTCTATTTTTGGATGAATAAGAAAGTCCTTGAAAATAGTTTGTATTTAAACCTCAAGGATGTGTGTGAACCATGACTGATTGGTGTGGAAGTATTGCTGATTGACTCATCTGATTGACTGTAGCTCACCTGATTGACTGTAGCTCACCTGATTGACTGTAGCTCACCTGATTTTCTGTAGCTCACCTGATTTTCTGTAGCTCCCCTGATTGACTGTAGCTCACCTGATTGACTGTAGCTCACCTGATTTTCTGTAGCTCACCTGATTTTCTGTAGCTCACCTGATTGACTGTAGCTCACCTGATTGACTGTAGCTCACCTGATTTTCTGTAGCTCCCCTGATTGACTGTAGCTCACCTGATTGACTGTAGCTCACCTGGTTTTCTGTAGCTCACCTGATTGACTGTTGCTCCCCTGATTGACTGTAGCTCACCTGATTGACTGTAGCTCACCTGATTTTCTGTAGCTCACCTGATTTTCTGTAGCTCCCCTGATTTTCTGTAGCTCCCCTGATTGACTGTAGCTCACCTGATTGACTGTAGCTCACCTGATTTTCTGTAGCTCACCTGATTTTCTGTAGCTCACCTGATTGACTGTAGCTCACCTGATTGACTGTAGCTCACCTGATTGACTGTAGCTCACCTGATTGACTGTAGCTCACTTGATTGTCTGTAGCTCACCTGATTGACTGTAGCTCACCTGATTGACTGTAGCTCACCTCATCAGTTCAAAGCAATCCAACATAGACCCTCAGTGGTAAAGAATCTGCCTGGAGAGAGGAAAATCTGGGGATGGATCCCCAGCCATGTCATACCAAAAGATGTCAAAAGATGTTACTTATTGTTACCCTGCCTGGCGCTTTCATAAAGGGGTTAAAACAAGGACTGTCGGCGCAGTGTCATTACACTGTGTCTGTATTCATTTTAAGACCTGTGAAGATTCTGGGGTACAATAGGTCTTCAGCAACCCATACTTGCCGTAAAAAGCGACTATGCTTGTCGTAAAAGGCGACTAGCGGGATTAGATGGTCAAGCTCGTTGACTTGGTCGGTACATGACATTGATCCCAATTGCGTGGATCGATGCTCATGATGTCAATTGCTGGATTGTCTGATCCAGACTCGATTATTTACAAACCGCCATCATATAGCTGGAATATTGCTGAGTGTGTCGTTAAACAACAAACAAACAAAATTCATTTTAAACTGCTGCATCGTATCTCAGCGGGGTAGAACTATAAAATCATGCAAAAAAATGCAACAATCTTGAACGCGACTTTAAACCTCATTTCCCCTCACCTCACATCAAGAGTGACCTTGGGTCAGGTTTTGATGTAATTGTAGCTAGTTTTAATACAAGATGGCCACAAACTAACATCACTTCAATAAGAATGCAGTCACCAATTGTTTTTAAGTGGCTGTAATTACGTATCCATCTGAGCTACAGTGCCAGGACACTAATTTTTCATAAAATATTTTTCAGGCTTCATCAATAATTTTGTATGGAATAATTTTGCTACATTGTCCTGACATGAAGACAATCGATTTCATTTTTCAGCAAAGCCAAGCAAACCTGTTGAGAGTAAGCCAGTGCTCTGTGACCCTGTGGAGACAAAGCCAGATGACAGTAAACCAGTGAATAGTGAACCAGTGAAGAGTGAACCAGTGAAGAGTAATAAACCCAAGCCTGAGCCTCCGAAGGAAAAGAAGAAGACTGATGTGAAGAAGTGGGTTGATTCTCAATTTTTCAGTGTTGAATGGATCTGGTGGTCAGGTTGATTGTGTGTCACTGTACCCCGACGTTGTGGATGCTGCTCACAATATCAATCACTGGATTGTCTGGTCCAGATTTGATTCGCCATCATATATTTGAAATATTGCGGAGTGCAAAGTTATAGTCCATGCATCCAATGAGAAGCTTGGCATTAAATTTGATGTTTGGGTTGAGAGTTTGGTAAAAGGCCGTTCTAGTGATAACAATATTAGCTTAAAAGCTAATTGAAAATATCTGCCCACTTTCTTATTTGATATTTTGGTCTTTCAGAAGCCGTCCTAGCAAGGGAAAGAAATCTACAAGGGTCTCAGATTCAGGTAGGTCATAGGGTCAGCCGGAGATCTGTGGGTTAGCACTGACCCCCAGAAACCATGGCTGGTTAAAGAGGCGAGTTAGTTTATCGGATGCTAATTGAAAGTTAACAGCTGATACTTTCATTGAACACATTAAATACAAAACTTGAAGACAATGTGAAACCTGGGTAGTCCAGACTCTGTTAACCTGGAAACCCTGCATCACAAGTGGGTGTATGTAACTCGGGTACGCAGGTCGGATGGGTACCGAGTTGGAGGACTAGGGTACCGAGTAGGAGGACTAGGGTACCGAGTTGGAGGACTAGGGTACCGAGTAGGAGGACTAGGGTACCGAGCAGGAGGACTAGGGTACCGAGCAGGAGGACTAGGGTACCGAGTAGGACTAGGGTACAACAACACTACCCAGACCCATGGTTAGTCACGTGATATGTTATTGTTTAATGACAAAATGTCACTATAACGCCATGATTGCATTGCCAGTCACTCATGTTCTTTCTGACTGCCCACATTCCTTCTCACTTTTATGTTAGAATGAAGAAAAAGGTTTCAGTCAGCTTCAGTGTACGAACATGAGTGTTATTTGTGTATCTAAAACTTTTTGTCAGGGATCTTGTACCCAGGTAGGGACAGGTAATAGGGGGTTGGGTCTCTGTGTAGTAAATTTGGACTCATCCCAACCCTAATTTAATGTACCGTTATGTACCGGAATTTGTCGGTGCAGAAAATTTCAATGGATTCATGGGTTTTTAATGTATAATCGTTGTCCTTGTTGATTGCTTGTGATCATGGAGGCTATTATGTATTGTCTAATGCACTGGTGTTTGTTATATTGTGTAGATGAAGACAAACCCGACACGAAGAGAAGGAGGCGAATCCGCAATGACCTGTTTGACAGCAGCAGTAGCGAAGACGGTAAGTGGGAAAAATTTAAATGATTTTTTTAAAAAGCCGTGTGGATGTAGACAGTATACCCCTATGTGGAGACTATGTTTAGGATTGGATGACGACAATGTTTGCTGTGTTGGTTGTGTGTTATTTGTGACTTCCTACTTTGTGAACAGAGATGGAGGTTTTGGAAGAGAGTCCTGTCCCAAGTCCTGTCCGTGAGTCCAGCCCAGAACCCGAGTCACCAAGCCCGAAGAAAACCACGAAACCTGATTCTGATGACGAACCCGTTATTGTCAGTCAGACAAATGGAGGCGAGAAACGGAGAAAGCGGACGCGGAAACTCGTACCCAAGACATCCATGGACGCAGATGGATTTATGGGTAAATATGTTGAACCTGTCGGAGGTTGCATTGTTTTTTATCACAGTAGAAAGTTTTATTTCATGTAAATGTGTCAGGCAGGAATTTTTCCAAAATGTTTTTCTTGACAGCTGAGTTAGTAATAGACAAATTGGATTTGACAATAATGAAATGAAAATATGATATATTAGCAATAAAATTTGTATTATGCGAGCCTTTCATGTAGAACTACAGTAACCATGGTAACATGAATGGAGTGCACTGTTAATGATATAGCGCCAGGTGCTGTCATGTTAGTTTCTATAAGTCTTCACACATCCAGAAAGACCTGTGAAGATCTGGGGTAGAACAGGTCTTCAGCAACCCATGCTTGGCGTAAAAGGCGACTATGCTTGTCGTGAGAGGTGACTTATGGGATCGGGTGGTCAGACTAGCTGACTTGGTTGATGTATGTCATCGTATCCCAATTGCGTGAATCGATGCTCACAATGTCAGTCACTTGATTGCTTGGTCCAGACATGATTATTTACAGACAGCCGTCATAGAGCTGGAATATTGCTGAGTGCGGTGTTAAACAACACACAAACAAACACATCTAGAAAACTATCTTAACCTTTTGGGAACTGTTTGCGAAAGTTTTTGAGCATGGATGTACAGACTTATGAAAAGTAGTTCTTGCTTGATGACCTCATTTGCATATGTATTGGATTGTAAGTTTATCTGGTATAACTGTCCATTATATGGTAAAATAATTTATTGTGATGACTTACCATGTTCTGTTGTATTTTGATATTTGATAAAAGGATGACTGTGAAATATACTCCTGTTTAATGAAGTAGCTTACCATTGTTAAAGTTTTTGCTTTTTCTTATGGGTTTGATACCCTACATGGGTACAGTGTGGAGCCCATTCCTGGCGCCACATACCTTAAACATTGCTAAAAGCTCGCTAAGTAAAACTCGCTCACTGATGCTTGTTTGTGTTGATGAATATTATCATGACCCTTGCAGTCACAGAGAAGGTGTGGGAGAGCGACTCGACGGACGTGTCCGAGCGAGAGGAGGATGTCAAGAAGCAAGTACCATCACCGGCCAAACAGTCCAAGACACAGGTTGGTGTACTGGCTTGTCTGATCCAGGATAACTGCATATCGATGTGTATAATGGGAGTTTTGGGGTCCGAGAACGAGGGGGGGTCTCACTAAAGATCAAGCTCATTACAGGCAACTATCTTAGGGACTGAGTATTAGGTGAGGTGAAATTGGGTTTAACGTCGCGTCCAATATTATTGCACTTTTATAGCGACGTGTGTGTGTGTGTGTGTGTGTGTGTGTGTGTGTGTGTGTGTGTGTGTGTGTGTGTGTGTGTGTGTGTGTGTGTGTGTGTGTGTGTGTGTGTGTGTGTGTGTGTGTGTGGGCTCTTGTACTAGTCTGGACTGATGCTGATTTATAGTGCTAGCTCACTGAGATACCATGCCGCAGTTTAACGTGAATACCACACTTAGACACAGTATACTGACTCCGAGCCGACCAGTCCTTGTTTTAGCCCCTTAATGCCGAGCGCCAGACAGGGTAACAACAAGTACCATCTTTTAACGTCTTTTGGTATGACGCGGCCGGGGTTGAACCCGCTGGACACTCTACCACCAGACCACGGTTGCGGTCGACTTGCGGTATTAATTATGGAGAATGGTAGGTCAGGGGGAATCAGGGGAGGGTCACTCAATAATATTATGACAGACTCTAGGGGAGGGTCATAAAAAATACACGTTTGGGGAGGGTCATGAAAAAAAGGGAGAGTTTATAATATAAATTGATTTTGCATTTTGTCTTTTTAGTGAGGGTCATGAAAATATTATACTAGGGCATGGGGAGTGTCATCCAAATATGACAAGCATATGAGTAGGATCAATATTTTCTGTATGTTAGTAATGAAATCTGACACATTGGTGGCTTAAGTTTTTTGTTATATCTCTATAATAAGAATCTTGCAAATCCATTGGTTAATGTGTACCATGTGATGGAACAATACATTCCAGTGTAGACCCCGAATCATGTGACTGACACTGACCTTGAATATTGACTCGTCATATGATCAGTATTGACCTGTCACGTGATGAAATTGACTTTTCTGCCAGAAAACAAGATGGCGTCTGGTACTAATATTTCACGGTTCACAGCATTGTTGCTGTAATGAGACGGCAGACGGTTTAAAGGCTTCAAAAAGTGAATTTTGGTTTAACAAAACGAATGATTACTCTTGACAAGATCAGTATGCTAAAACATGGAACCTCCGACCTGACCCCATCGGCGGTCTCACCACCTCAGAGCTCGGGCCCTGTGGTCCTTGTTTTGGCATATTGTCCACAAATTTAAATTATAGGTTCGAATCCAAGATTCGCCCTGATAATATTTCTTGATTTGTCAGCACCACGCTGTGCTCATGGGTTTAACAAAAGCAATAAACATCTGAGACCTGCATCACTTCACGCTTTCCTCCCCCGTCAAGCCGTTATTGAAACACCCTTCACATCAGCATTAAACCCACTCACTCACCGAACCAGCATCGTCACTGGTGTACTTTTTCATGTATTTCTGGGGCGGTCGGGTAGCCTAGTGGTTAAAGCGTTCGCTCGTCACGCCGAAGACCCGGGTTCGATTCCCGACATGGGTACAATGTGTGAACCCCAGCCCCCTGCCGTGATATTGCTGGAATATTGCTAAAAGCGGCGTAAAACCTCTCACTCACTCACTCACTCACTCACTCACTCACTCACTCACTCACTCACTCACCCACCCACCCACCCACCCACCCACCCACCCACTCACTCACTCACTCACTCACCCACCCACCCACCCACCCACCCACCCACTCACTCACTCACTCACTCACTCACTCACTCACTCACTCACTCACCCACCCACCCACCCACCCACTCACTCACTCACTCATGTATATCTATTTTTCAGCCGACAAAGAAGGCCTCTCCACAGAAGAAATCTCCTGCCAAGGGACCTAAAAACCAAATGTCTCTGATGTCCTTCTTCAAGAAGAAATAAAATCTTTCATCGTATCCGAAAATGTGCTCAGGTTTATGTTAAGTTCTGCAGTTAATCTGAACATTGTACATATTTGCATTAAAGATTAACTGTGACAAGTGCTTCATTTGAAAGTGAATAATGATAAATGTTGTAACAGTTGTTTCACATGAAACTGTTGGTAGCCTTGTTGTTAAGGGTTTGCTTGTCATGAATACCATGGGTTTGATTTTACACATGGTTAGATTGTGTGAAACTCATTCTTGGACACCCCTGCAGTGATAGTGCTGATATATTGGTGAAGTCGTTTTGAGCTGCATTCTAACACAAATTTGTTGGAAATTACTCGATTCTGATTGGTCAATCAGAGGTATCAAATGATAATAACCACCTGTGATTGAAACAGCTGATTTGGATACCGCACTGCTGCAGAAGATAATAGTAATAGAAAGTCCTTCTTTCTCAGTCGTTGTCAGTAGGCATTTCATTTGTTGTCAGTAGTCATTTATGATAATTATATGTACAATATCAGTTCATCTCCTCTGTTCCTTGTCTTCGTGTGTTTTATGTTATTTACATAATACTGGGTTGTGTAAATCCTAGCTGTAAGGTCAAGACTCGATTATTTACAGACCGCCGTCATATAGCTGGAATATTGCTGAGTGCGGCGTTAAATACAAACAAAGAAAACAAAACCCAGCTGAAAAGTATTTGGACGTGCTTTGTTTTATTACCATCTATTTGGTTTGGTGAACCAGGTTCAAAATGTACCTCCGTGTAATATATGATACATTGGGACTTGTTTCTGGACTCATTTCACTAGGGTTGTGCATTGGCAAAAGATGTGTGATACAGGTATATGTAGTGTGATAAGTATTGCGATTTAATGAGAGTGGAATAATGTTACTAATATTACTCAGCATGGTCAGTCGCTGCCATTTTGTAGTCATGGAGAAAAGGGAGACAACCTAATAAAATAATATCATTTCCAATTTTTTGAATTTTTAATTAATTTTCAAAACAAAACATCATTTGTGAATGATTTCTGTGTTGATTTTTGGTTAAATGATACAATTGTCAGTTAATTTTTACCCTATACATAGGAACAGAAAAAATTTGCAATGTTATCATTTGAAAAGAGTATTGCAGTATGCAGGTAATACCTTGCAGTCGCGGTCGGGTAGCCTAGTGGTTAAAGTGTTCACTCGTCACGCTGAAGACCCGGGTTCGATTCCCGACATGAGTATAATGTGTGAAGCCCATCTCTGGTGTCCTCTGCGGTGATATTACTGGAATATTGCTATAAGCGGCATAAAACCATACTCACTCACTCACCTTGGAGTCTTACCCGACAGTCTGGAAGTTCTAAGTGGATGCTGCAGCAGTCTTACATAGTGTCAAAGGTCATTTCTCTATGACAAGGATTTATTAATCCAGAAACTTGTTAACCCGGATGACAGTGAAATCAGGTTTAACCAGCTTTCTCTGTGCCGATATCTTTCCACGTTCGCCCTCATTCTAATTTCAGGAACAGGTATTTGGTACTACTTAGTTACGGTATCTAGTATCAACCAATTCCATATCAACCAGGGAGCACGGTGCAGAGTTGCGTCCCTTGGGCACGCCAGAAACCTATGATTGTTGGTTCGAATGCCGGTTCAGACCGCCTCCGTGGTCTTGTGGTAGATCTGCCCGGAGAGCGGAAGGTCCAGGGTTCGATCCCGGGCCGCGTCATACAAAGAGACGTTAAAAGATTGTACTTGTTGTTACCCTGTCTGGCGCTCGGCATTAAGGGGCTAAAACAAGGACTGGTCGGCTCGGAGTCAGTATACTGTGTCTGAGTGGGGTATTCATGTTAAACTGCGGCATGGTATCTCAGTGGGCTAGCACTATAAATCGGCATCAGTCCGGACTAGTACAAGCAGCCACACACACACATACACGTGCATGCACGTCGCTATATAAGTGCAATAATCTTGGACGCGACGTTAAACCCAATTTCACCTCACCTTGAATGCCGGTTCACCCCGATGATGTTTCTAGGCTGTCAACACCATATCTGTGCTCGTGGGTTTCACCGAAGTGGTAAATGTCAGAGACCTGCATCACTTTGGGCTTTCCTCCCACATTAAACTGAGATGCTGTGATATATTTGGAATACTGTTAAAAGCGGCGTTAAACCCAACTCACTCACTCTCTCCGTTACTATATAAGTGCAATAATCTTGGACGCGACATTAAACCCCATTTCACCTCACCCACTCACTCACTCACCATATCAACCAACCTAAGGTACATATTGCACTTTGCAGATTTCAATACCGACTGCAGAGATAAACAACAATTCCTCAGTTTTACTTGTGAGGTAATTGTCCTGAAGTTTCTTTTGCAATTGATAACCAAGACACAGCAGTGGACACTGTGGCCTTTGGCGGTTTGATGAAGGGTTTGTTAGCAATGTTCTTGAGGAACCCCAACACATCTCATTTGGATAAATATGTCACCAGATTTAGGTGTCAGTGTTTTCTGTGTTTAGTTAAGGTGTTTATATTTTGTGTTGTGTGTGTCACAGGTCACATAAGTTACAGATGACAAAAGTTTCTCAAATGCCACAAGTTATAGATCAAAGTATCAAATCTCAGATCACACAAGTCATAGATCAAAGTATCAAATCTCAGATCACACAAGTCATAGATCAAAGTATCAAATCTCAGATCACACAAGTCATAGATCAAAGTATCAAATCCCAGATCATAAAAAAATATGGATGAAATTATCAAATTGCAGATCACACAAGTCATAGATCAAAGTATCAAATCTCAGATCACACATGTAAAAGATCAAAGTATCAAATCTCCGATAATTAACGCATAAGTAGGTTGACACATTATTTGATCAAATGTCAATTTACAGGTCGCTAATCAAGCAAGTGCCACGGCTCATTGAAGTCTTCCATCACGGGTCCCATCACGCAAATCAATCACAGATCACACTCTGTTATTTATATAAACGTAGTAATTACAGAAACATCTCATTACGTCTGTACCTTGGTACAAAGTATTTAAGTACTTCAGGTGCAAGACGTGTTTTAAAAATCTATAATATCTATAAATTTCAGTTTGCTTATCCTATTCTGGCAAAACAACAAAACAGCCACAACGTACTACCATTCAGAGGACCCGTGAAGATCCGGGGAAGAATAGGTCTTCAGCTACCCATGCTTGCCGTAAATTGAGCTGACACGCCTTGGTGTAGATGGATACTGTCAAAAGAGGCTTTCAGCCCAAATTCACTGACACGTCTACGTTTCCTCATGCTTGTCGTATGAGGCGACCAACGGGATTCGGTGGTCAGGCTTGCTGACTTGGCTGATGCATGTCATCGTATCCCAATTGCGTGGATCGATGCTCATGATAATAATCACTGGATTGTCTTGTCCAGACTCGATTATTTACAGACCGCCGTCATACAGCTGGAATATTGCTGAGTGCGGCGTTAAACAACAAACCAACCAACCATTCAGAGATATATTGGCTACCAGTGTTGGTTTGTTTAACGCCACATTCCGCAATATTCCAGCTCTAATCAAAAGCGGCAGGTTGTCAATCGAGACTGGACCAGCCAATCCAGTGATTGATATTGTGAGCAGCGATCCGCGCCGTGAGGATACGATGTCACGCAATCAACCATGTCCCCAACCCTGGCCACCCAATCTGTTTTGTCGCCTCCTACGGGTAGCAAAGGTTGCTGGGGACCTTTTCTAACAGAGTATCCACAGGGAACGAAAATGTATTTCTAGATTGCGGGGCGGGATCTACCCTGCTGAGCTATCCTATCATGTCTTGTTCAGGACGCTTCGCTTGTCCCTGACAGGAATCATGGCCTCACGTGACATTCCAGGCAGAATAAACCTCGTGTGTCTAGTAAAGTGTAATGGATTTTTAAGTAAAAGAATGTTGAAATGAAGGGAGGCAACTCTTACTGCACAATTACTTCATATGCGCCGTGGTGTTAGAAGCGCCCGACAAATGACCCACACTTGTACGGAAAGGCACAGGTCACATGGTGTTTGGATTGTGTTGAAGGATGATTTGATTCTTATCCCTGGACCTGGGGTTGATTAGATCTCCGTACGCAAAGTGTTGCCTGTCATATAGGTCAAGACCGTAAAGTGGTGCCTGCCCGATGACCCAAGACGTCAACGTGTTGCCTGTCCGATGGCTCAAAACCGAAAAATGCTGCTTCACCGGTGGCCCAAGACGGCCCAGTGTTGCCTGTCCGATGGCCCAAGACGGCTCGGTGTTGCTTCTTCAAGCCCAAGACGGCAGCTTGGTGACAATAGTTTTGACGGGTGACCTCCATTAGAACCTCTTCCAGTTTTGACAAGGATGATATAGTGTGTTATTGTCTGTGACTTGGTAGATTCAAGTGACATTATCGATCAATGGTTTGTCTGTTCCCCGTCATAGGACACACAGTAGACTTCTGTGCGACCTGTAAAATTAAATCACTCCTTACATGACACAGGTCGATTTGTTTATTTGGGGAATGGAGACCATATCAACCTGGCCTGGTGCCTTATAAATCCCAGCATGAGATCCGTTCTGTTACCGGTAGTCATCTGTTTTCGGGAAGTAGAGTGACCCGTAACGCTCTATGACACTTCAAGGAATGTACAGTGCTGATTATGAAAACGTGTTGGATAAATGATGAGTGAGTGAGTTGGGTATAATGCCCCTTTTAACAGTATTCCAGTTATATCGTCAGGTTAATGTGGGAGGAAAGCCTGAAGTGATGCAGATCTTAGACGTTTACCACTTTGGTGAAACCCACGAGCAAGGGTATGGTGCTGCCAAACCTACAAACATAATCGGGGAGAACCGGGATTCGAACTCACAATCATAGGTTTCTGGCGTTCCCAAGGGACGCACAGGGAATTGCGGCGCCTTAACCGACTGGACCGCCCGGACCACCCGTGCCATTTTAAGTGTCATTTATTGTTAAACAATGATTGTAACTGTATTATATTGTTTCTGTTGAGATTCAGTAGTTCATTGTATTTGGACAATGATTAGTTGTCAGGAATGTAGAACTATTTTATGTAAGCAGTGGTGAGGAAGCTATTATATTTAGATGCTCGAATTATCTGTAATTGTAAACTTCCGGAATATCATGGACGGATGTCAATCATTATAGAAACGTGGAATATTTGGTAATGTTCAAGTGACACTGGACTGGTTGAGCACTGTATGGAAAGTGCTGGAAGCTACTTCGACTATATTAGTAGAGCAGGTGCGTCCATGTCCGATCTCACATTTCTTCTCACATTCCATCTCATATAACATCAAGACCAGCGGTTGTGTGAAGATCACTTATCACCCCGGATTCCCAGCCTAGGCCTGTCTCGAGAGCTTGACTATTGTTGCGGATAGGTGAATTTTATTATCACTGAACTTTTTTATGTCCCCACTGTCATCATACTTTGTATTTGATACTGCCATTGAACATTGTACTACCACTCTATTGCATACTTTCCATTGTAATTGCTGTGCAGTAATGTGTATTGATTTGTAAATCAAGTTAATTGTGTAATACATTTGTTGATTGTATACCATTTGTCGGTTGTTTGTTGGTTTCACACTAAATTCTTTTACTTCAGATTTCAGTGTTTACTGGTTGTTTCAATTTGGGAATTGACACGTAACAACAAGGTTTTACTAAATAAGTTGCAGAATTTTCAAAAACAAATTTCAATACTATATATTTGCAGATAAGGGGGGAGGGTCACACCCATCCCGAGCTCACACGAGGGACATTCAGAAACTGAAAAAATACATTCATAAATTGCTCGCTCGCTCTAACTCACTCACTCACTCACTCACTTGCGGAAGATAAATTCTTTACATAAAAATTAGATTTTTTTTACGCCTCACAAAACCATATGCCAGGTATGTGATGACGACCTGTAAATAATCTAGTCTGGACCAGAGAATCCAGTGATTGATATCATGACGACCGTCCAACGTCGTCAGGGAACGATGACGTAACCACCAAAGTCCCCGACCCTGACCACCGATCCAGTGTGTAACCGCGTACAAGCACAGGAGCCTGGGGACAAAATCTTACGTGGAATACCTACCTGTAAAAACCAATCAGCCAGTCCCATGAAACTTCCAGGTGTTTTAATGTCTACTCACAGAATAGTTTCTTTCAGCCGTCATCCCGACATTATTTTAACCCGTGTTTTAACCCAGTGTCTAAAATATCGATAATAAACATGACCGTTTATTTCGCTGTGATTGCAATCGATATTCTTGGAGTAGAAAGGTGTGGAAAAGGAAACTCTTTTCTCTGTTGAATGGATATGTATATGTATATGTATTGTACAATATCGACGTCATGTGAATTACGTTTTGGAAAAACAAATATTTAAAAAAAATGTTTTAAGTAGACAATTAATCCCTTTGGGTTTTGCTCCTAAGATTCACTCAACATGGTTGTAATCGCTGTATGAAAAATTCGTTAAAGATGGCGCGAGTAATCCATCCGCTGATACGGTACCATCGTGCGGTGATAAGGCCAATTAGTTTGGGGCCTGTCCGCCGCCAAGAATACGGCGCAATAATACAGGCGAAAGTGAGAAGGTCACTCGGGTCACGTGGTATCAACATTTTGCTAATTGCCCATGACCAGTGATTGCGCACATCAAAAGAGGTCCCAGAAACACGAGGAAATCAAATAGCGTTTTATTCTAATTCAAGAAAGGATAGGTTTATAATGTGTTGTAGTGAGACGACTTGTCGCCGTGTTCCGGCTTCGACTCCATATGATGAAAGAAAGAGTCTCGGCCGCAGTGTTCACAACGACGCCAATTTTAAAATAGAACCTCCGATTTCAACTTTGACACGGACGGTTAAACATCAAAGAACATTCCGATGCCTGATTGGTAAAATCTTAATTTCTTTATTTCTCATATCCGAGAAGTTAATTTAGTTGTTTTGCTGCCAAATGAATCATTAGAAAAAGTTCTTTGGATTTAGATATTTGTTTATCTAAGCCAGTGTGAAAGGAACTTTAGATTTTAAAGGGGTGTGTGTGGAGAGAGAAGCTATTACCAACAAGGTTGTCACCACGGTGAATTGTATGAAAATGGCGGACATAAACAACATGTCATATAGCATAGACACCCAGCCTTGAGGTATACTAGACAACAATTTATCATGTTAATAAAAATTATCAACAATTTATTCATTCATAAATATTTTGTACACAGAAATAACCATTAGTGTCAGCGAGGTTTTGCAAAATATGTGTGTTGATAAGCTGCCAAAAAGTAAGAAGGATCGGTCACTTGATTTTTTTTAAACGAGTGATTTCCTGTCTGCTTAAGGGGCGGTCGGGTAGCCTAGTGGTTAAAGCGTTCGCTCGTCACGCCGAAGACCCGGGTTCGATTCCCGATATGAGTACAATGTGTGAAGCCCATTTCTGGTGTCCAACGCCGTGATATTGCTGGAATATTGCTAAAAGCGGCGTAAAACCATACTCACGCACTCACTCACTCACTGTCTGTTAAAACAACGAAACTGTCCACGTTGAGTAACAAAAAAGTCGTCCACGGGTGGCCGAGTGGTCTACGAATCCCGCAACTTGCTCTACTGTTGAGCTGTATCCCTTAGTTGGATCCAGGATCTGCTGAATGTGGGTAAAATCCGAAGTGATACAGCTCTCACACGTTTACCCCTTTGTTGAAATCCACGAGCACGGGTATGGTGCTGACAAACCTAGAAACATAATCGGGGCGAACCGTGATTCGAACCCACAATCATAGGTTTCTGGCGTGCCCAAGGGCCGCAATTCGCTGTGCCAAACCGAATTCGACGCCTTAGTCGGGCTTAGACGTCTGGACCACGTGCACCCGTGCTACCTCTTCTACAGTGAGCTGATACGCCTTGGTGTAGATGGATACTGTCAAAAGCGGCGTTCAGCCCAAATTCACTGACACGTCTACATTTCCCCATGCTTGCCGTAAAGGGTGACTATGCTTGTAAGCTGCAACTAACAGTATCGGGTGGTCAGGCTCGCTGACTTAGATGATGAATGTCATCGTATCCCAATTGCGTGGATCGATACTCATGATACCAATAACTGGATTGTCTGGTCCAGACTCGATTATTTACAGACCGCCGTCATATAGCTGGAATATTGCTAAGTGCGGCGTTAAACAACAAACAAGCAAAAATATAATACATATAATATCAGTCTCTTCATAAACCATTTCATAATCACACATAATAACCCTGGTATGAAATATAAGACTGAAACAATACCAGCAAAGTTACTCCTACGTCAACAGATTCAAACCGGAACCAACGCTCGATGGATTGTTGAAGTACCACTCCGTTATGGCAGAGGCACGTAAGTTGCGAGTGATTATCACAATCAAATTACAAAATATAGTCTCCCAAATATTGACGCTGCCCCTTTAAGAGATCCCAGCCGTGGCTTCCGCACAAGCGCTGCTCGTATGCCCGGTGTGTCAGAGTGTATCCCCGTCTTAAATACGAGTTTTTCCCGGACTGGCGCTGCTGGTGTATAGCGAACCATTAGCTCCAATATTTACCTTGCCGTAATCTAAAGGCATCGTTCCGGCTCCCCAGTTATCAAACTGACGCCAAACTGTTGTTCTCGGTTTTTATTCGAATAAGTCCCAAAGGAGAAGCTATTCATTTGTCTGAATACATCGTTTCGTAAACTTAACAACAAACCGTGGCACATGTTCCATGTTAAGGAAATCACGACTTTGCTACATATCCTATAAACCAATAATGGTATATACTTTTCTTGCATAAAGTAAATGCCAAGCGTTTACACCAGGAAGACTTAATTACATTGGATGGTTTGTACATATGTAAAGATCTATTTTTTGCGTGTTTCTGCAATATTGTTTATTTCATGGCGGCATGGCCGGGGGTATGACTTTACCGATATCCACCCACGTTTATGAGGGAACAATTTAGAGATGGATATATTTGATCCTGTTAAAGAACCAAGACCGCAAATCAAACAGGACTAAATATTCTGTTGACTGAAAAGTGTTTGGTACATTCATTTCATCCAACCAATCGGCGCACGTCGCCATTTTTCGTGAATCAGTCGGTCGAATTTTATTATTCGTGCTAGACATCTCGGATTCATATACTTAGACTGATGTCTGTTAGCGAATGCCAGTTTGATAGTATCTAATTGAGATGGCTATAAAATTCTTTGTAGACGTGTAGTTATGAAAGTTCATGTTCAATTGATAATTGATATATACTTGAAATTCAACAGTGGCATTCATAGTTGAAACAGCAAACCACGTGTTTTTGTAACTTATTTTTTGCAAACTGTAATCTTTATATACTAAAATCCACACCAACCCATACGCACATACTCAAACAGGCAGTTGTTATCAATTAACGCACATATCACTTGTTTGTCGTCTCTGACGTCCGCGCGAGTCAGCCAATCAAATCCATCGCAGGCCACAAAAAGGTAACCGGTATTTTAAAGAGATCAACTTATGGGAGAGACGACGGCACATTAACTTCAGTTCATGCAGACGGTGCCAACACTTCAACGAGGCGGTTTCAGTCTATAACGTCCACTGAACGACCCTTCCTCAGTGGTTTTGTGCCAACACAATGACTCCAATAATGAAATGTTTTTCGTTTGATTTATATTTCGTCGCGACGTGACCGTTACCCTTATGGCTCCGCGCACCGACTTGTGAGCAGCGTCGCCGCTATAGTAAGATAGATTCTTCTCCAACACAAACAAATATGCGGAACATCCTAATTAAACCAACGCCTCGGGCGCTAAAGGTGGTGCTGGATAAGGATCCATCGCATATTCTCTGATGTTTTTCTGATTACTTATCAGTCAGTTGTTTCTAACTCGGCCTTTTATCATCTTATCACGGACAGACAGTTGCTGCTTAAGCCTGCTTACAGTAGCGAGGAATGATAGAATGTTGGTGGGATGCTGTAGACACTGCTCTGTAATCTCTGGCAGGTAACATGTAGGTAAAGATGGCTTTATTATGTGGGAGGTAGATAGTTCCACTAACATCCAGCAGGTAGGAATTGGGTAGATTTACCCTCTAACTTCAAAGTGGTAGGTAATGAATGTAGGTAAATATGACCCTTTATCCCCCAGGTCGTAGAATTTAGGTAAATATGACCCGCTAACGCCCAGCGGGTAAAATGTAGACAGATATGGCCCTGTAACGCCCAGGAGGTAGAATTTAGGTAAATATGACCCGCTAACGTCCAG
Organism: Haliotis rufescens; assembly: GCF_023055435.1. Classification (NCBI taxonomy): domain Eukaryota; kingdom Metazoa; phylum Mollusca; class Gastropoda; order Lepetellida; family Haliotidae; genus Haliotis; species Haliotis rufescens. The sequence continues at coordinate 38,712,600 of NW_025964383.1, read as the reverse complement.
GGGGTAAAATGTAGATAGATATGGCCCTGTAACGCCCAGGAGGTAGAATGCAGGTAAATATGACCCGCTAACGTCCAGCGGGTAAAATGTAGACAGATATAGCCCTGTAACGTCCAGGAGGTAGAATTTAGGTAAATATGACCCACTAACGTCCAGCGGGTAAAATGTAGACAGATATAGCCCTGTAACGTCCAGGAGGTAGAATGCAGGTAAATATGACCCGCTAACGCCCAGGGGGTAAAATGTAGACAGATATAGCCCTGTAACGCCCAGGAGGTAGAATTTAGCTAAATATGACCCGCTAACGTCCAGGGGGTAAAATGTAGACAGATATAGCCCTGTAACGTCCAGGAGGTAGAATGCAGGTAAATATGACACGCTAACGTCCAGGGGGTAAAATGTAGACAGATATAGCCCTGTAACGTCCAGGAGGTAGAATGCAGGTAAATATGACCCGCTAACGTCCAGGGGGTAAAATGTAGACAGATATAGCCCTGTAACGTCCAGGAGGTAGAATGCAGGTAAATATGACCCGCTAACGTCCAGGGGGTAAAATGTAGACAGATATGGCCCTGTAACGTCCAGGATATAGAATGCAGGTAACTTTGACCATTCAACCTCAAGGTGGTAGAATGTAGGCAAATATGACCTGCTAACATCCAGGATGTAGAATGTAGGTAAATATGACCTTTCAGCTTCCAGAGGATAGAATGTAGGCAGATATGGGCCCCTAACATCCAGGAGGTAGAATGTAGACCCTTTAAACATCTCGAGGTAACACGTAGGCAGATCTGACCCTTTAACCCCCAGGTGGTAGAATGTAGGTAAAGATGACCATTTAACCTCCAGGTGATAGAATGTAGGTAGATATGACTCTGTTCCCCCCAGGTGGTAGAATGTAGGTAGATATGACCCTGTAACCCCCAGGTGGTAGAATGTAGATAAATATGACCCTTTAACCTCCAGGTGGTAGAATGTAGGTAAATATGACCCTTTAACCCCCAGGGGGTAGAATGTAGATAAATATGACCCTCTAACCTCCAGGTGGTAGAATGTAGGTAAATATGACCATTTAATTTCCAATGTGGTAGAATGTAGGTAAATATGACACTTAACCCCCTGGTGGTAAAATGTAGGTAAATATAACCCTTTAATCCCCAGGTGATAGAATGTAGGTAAATATGACACTTAACCCCCAGGTGGTAGAATGTAGGTAAATATAACCCTTTAATCCCCAGGTGATAGAATGTAGGTAAATATGACCCTTTAACCCCCAGGTAGTAGAATGTAGATAAATATGGCCCTTTAACCCCCAGGTGGTAGAATGTAGATAAATATGGCCCTTTAACCTCCAGGAGGTAGAATGTAGGTAAATATGACCCTTTAATCCCCAGGTGGTAGAATGTAGATAAATATGGCCCTTTAACCTCCAGGTGGTAAAATGTAGATAAGTATGACCCTTTAACCTCCAGTTGGTAGAATGTAGGTAAATATGACCATTTAATCTCCAATGTGGTAGAATGTAGGTAAATATGACACTTAACCCCCAGGTGGTAAAATGTAGGTAAATATAACCCTTTAATCCCCAGGTGGTAGAATGTAGATAAATATAACCCTTTAACCCCCAGGTCGTAGAATGTAGATAAATATGGCCCTTTAACCTCCAGGTGGTAGAATGTAGGTAAATATGACCCTTTAACCCCCAGGTGGTAGAATGTAGATAAATATGGCCCTTTAACCTCCAGTTGGTAGAATGTAGGTAAATATGACCATTTAATCTCCAATGTGGTAGAATGTAGGTAAATATGACACTTAACCCCCAGGTGGTAAAATGTAGGTAAATATAACCCTTTAATCCCCAGGTGGTAGAATGTAGATAAATATAACCCTTTAACCCCCAGGTCGTAGAATGTAGGTAAATATGACCCTTTAACCCCCAGGTGGTAGAATGAAGGTGAATATGACCCTTTAACCCCCAGGTGGTAGAATGTAGATAAATATGCCCCTTTAACCTCCAGGTGGTAGAATGTAGGTAAATATGACCCTTTAACCCCCAGGTTGTAGAATGTAGATATATATGACCCTTTAACCTCCAGGTGGTAGAATGTAGGTAAATATGACCCTTTAATCCCCAGGTGGTAGAATGTAGGTAAATATAATCCTTTCACCCCCGGGTGATAGAATAAAGGTAAATTTGACCCTTTAACTCCCAAGTGGAAGAATGTAGGTAAATTAGTAGGTCCAAAGGGTGGAATGTAGGCAGATATTGGCCTCTAACCTCAAGGACTGTTTGTTCGTTTAACCAGAGACCATATAATAGAGGGACGGCCCTCTAGCCTATGCGCGAAACCATCAGTGCTACGGCTTGTACTGCGCAGCCTGTCCGGAAGCGAGCAGAAACGCGTTAACTGCAGTCATCGCTGTCGCCTTTTTTTCCCATGCAAAAGATATATTTTACAAAACAAAATTACACTCATGTATTTCTTAACATTGTTAACATTACAACTGAGATTTGTTGGTGCCCTAAAGCATGTCGTTGTCACTGTATTTGATGACTGTGATCACGCTTTGTCTTTGTCCGAGAGAACAAAATGGCGCATATGTAAAATCGGCAAAAGTGCAGATTTTGATTTTCAATAACGGCCTCTAATTCGCAATGAAAGTCCTTGGTTACCAAGGTGTATAAAAAGGATATATGTTAAAAATTGGCTTAGTGCCATTTACAAATTTAGGGCGGATGCGATATTTCAGATTTTGACTCCAGAAATGGGACTAAATCTGACTTTTCCCGAAATAATTACACCACAACTCTTAATTTCCGCATGCTTTCAGACGAATGTGTTCCTATCATCGGTCCTGAATTAAATAGTTTTACATTCATCACGATTTCCCCTTTGGCTTGGTACCAAAGTTATTTAGGTACGATCGGTAGTTTTTTTTGTATGATTTTTGGCGCAAGGCCATATTTTACGTCACATATTTTAAATTAAATTACCATATAGCAGACGAAATAACATGCATTTTGTCTGTGATTATCATCCGCATATATCTTTTGAAACATTATACAAAGTGACTTATATTGTATGATATTAGAATTGTTTTTGTAAGACGCGTATTTTTTTTACCTTTGCTTTCGCCATTTTTTCGTAAGTTTAACTTTGTTTCAGTTAGGCTTCTATCACATATCGCGCATATACTACATACTACAATACTACATATTTGTTATCTTCTGAAGATTTTGTCTGTATAAATCATGACTACATTTAATCAATTATTTATTTTATGCCGTGTAAATATTGATTATGAGCAAAATGATCTTGGCCTAAACCCAATCATAATAATGTAAATATGATGAAGGTACTACTTACTTTGTGTATTTACACAACAATGAAAACATCATACAAAAATAAAAATCCGTTACATGAAATATTTGTATTATAAAACTATCATTTGCTTTGTAAATGCCAAGAAAAAAGAAGGATTATATCGGCAGTCGTCGGGAGAGAAGTTCCAGACAACAAGGTCGAAGGTGTCAAACTTATCTCGCTCCGGCAAAGCCTATTATCACTGCTAGCCCCAAACTGGCATTAACCAATAACATTTGATTCTTTCGAAGCCCATTGTCAGACACATCGAAAATTCATTTAACAACGCTCGTAGTTTAATGTGTATTTTTAATTCATTGGAACTATTAGCATTATAAAATAGTAGCGAATTTACATGAAATAAAAACATTAATATGGCGTCATTTTTTTTCTGGCTAATAGTAAAGCATTTACACCAGTCGGTGATCATGCATTTTTGCAAGTAAATCTAGTCTGGACTTATTATAAGATATGAAGTTAATCTGGAGATATATTTTGTGAACATCGGGAATATGGTGATATGTTACAAGTGTCTTCCCTGCTTCTGAATGAGTTTTATTTACACTTCCTGAGTTCCTGTGCAATTTACCGGATCGTAGTTTTCTGTGGCGTTCGTAGTAGATTTGGTATATTTGTTTATTTATAATAGTTAACAATTGCAGCATAAAATGAGATATGTAAATTGAAATAAATGTCCCGGAAGACACACATGTTCAGCAAATAATTTGCAGCCAACTGACATGTGCTAATGAGAGATATCATACAAAATCTTTGTAATCCGCTAAGAGACGTCCTTTTATTGGATTGTCGCTGGTCGTAGTCGGAGAAATCTCGGCTTAGGGAATTAACTCTTACCCCGGATATTATGTAATATTGTTTACGTGGTTACCAGAATGGTCAGTCGTGAATGTCTGCGCATCTATTGCGCATCTGCAGCGGTACAGGGAGGTTAACAGCAGGGTGTCAGGGTGTATCAGTTACATGCCAGACCGTAGCGCTGATGGTTCATGATAAACTGTTGGTGAGGGCCGTCCCTCTATTATATGGTCTCTGGTTTAACGCGGCGCTCTGAAGTATTCCAGCTATATGAAGGCGCTCTGTAAATAATCAAGTCTGGACCAGACAATCCAGTGATTGATATCATGAGCATCGATCCACGCAATTGTGATACGATGACATGCATCAACCAAGTCAGTGAGCCTGACCACCCGATCCCGTTAGTCGCTTCTTACGACAAGCATAGTCGCCTTTTACGATAAGCAAGGGTTAATGAAGACCAATTCTACCCCGGATCTTCACGGAGTTAAACCCCCAGGTAGTAAACAATTGGTAAATATGACCCTTTAACTTCCAGGAGCTAGAGGGTAGGTAGATATGACCCTTAAACTTCCAGGAACTATAGGGTAGGTAGTGATGACCCTTTAACTTCCAGGAGCTAGAGAGTAGGTAGAGATGACCCTTTAACTTCCAGGAGCTAGAGGGTAGGTAGATATGACCCTTAAACTTCCAGGAACTATAGGGTAGGTAGTGATGACCCTTTAACTTCCAGGAGCTAGAGGGTAGGTAGAGATGACCCTTTAACTTCCAGGGCCCACTTGCACAAAGCGATCTTAGCGCTAAGATGATCGTAACTCCCATACTTTAACATAGGCTTACAATAGTTGTAGTGCTAACATCGCTTTGTGCAAGAGGACCCAGGAGCTAGAGGGTAGGTAGATATGACCCTTTAACTTCCATGAGCTAGAGGGTAGGTAGAGATGAGCCTTTAACTCCCAGGAGCTAGAGGGTAGGTAGATATGACCCTTTAACTTTCAGGAGCTAGAGGGTAGGTAGAGATGAACCTTTAACTCCCAGGAGCTAGAGGGTAGGTAAATATGACCCTTTAACTTCCAGGAGTTAGAGGGTAGGTAGATATGACCCTTTAACTTCCAGGAGCTAGAGGGTAGGTAGAGATGACCCTTTAACTTCCAGGAGCTAGAGGGTAGGTAGAGATGACCCTTTAACTTCCAGGAGTTAGAAGGTAGGTAGAGATGACCCTTTAACTTCAAGGAGCTAGAGGGTAGGTAGATATGACCCTTTAACTCCCAGGAGCTAGAGGGTAAATAAAGATGACCCTTTAACTTCCAGGAGTTAGAGGGTAGGTAGAGATGAGCCTTTAACTTCCAGGAGTTGAGGGTTGTTAGATATGAGCCTTTAACTTCCAGGAGCTAGAGGATAGGTAGATATGACCCTTTTATTCCCAGGAGCTAGAGGGTAGGTAGATATGACCCTTTAACTTCCAGGAGCTAGAGGGTAGGTAGATATGACCCTTTAACTTCCAGGAGCTAGAGGGTAGGAAGATATACCCTTTAATCTCAAGGTGGTAGAATGTAGGTAAATATGACACTTGAACCCCAGTGTCATGTATTCATGTTCTCCCAACTTCTAAATGCCTATCAAAGACTTCATCTGAAACGTCGTACAAAGAATAAAAGGAGCTGCTATCCATAAAAAGTGTCATGTATTCATGTTCCCCCAACTTCTAAATGCCTATCAATGACCTGGTAGATTGTAGATTGTTGAGGTGAGGTGAAATGGGGTTTAACGTCGCGTCCAAGATTATTGCACTTATATAGCGACGTGCATGTACGTGTGTGTGTGTGTGGCTGCTTGTACTAGTCCGGACAGATGCCGATTTATAGTGCTAGCCCACTGAGATACCATGCCGCAGTTTAACATGAATACCCCACTCAGACACAGTATACTGACTCCGAGCCGACCAGTCCTTGTTTTAGCCTTTTAATGCCGAGCGCCAGACAGGGTAACAACAAGTACCACCTTTTAACGTCTTTTGGTATGACGCGGCCGGGGATCGAACCCCGGACCTTCGGCTCTCCGGGCGGACGCTCTACCACTAGACCACGGAGGCGGTTTGTACATTGTTGAGACACTGTAAGGAACATTCTTCCTGGTGGTACATCAAATAACACATACTGCTATTGTCTAAACAAACGCTAGACGTTATGAAAAATGTAAATGTTGATAAGGAATGTGCGCTGTTGTACTTGTCCCCTCGTTGACACACTGCACACGTGGGAGTCAAACCGACATCATTTAGGTGACGAGTGACCACACTCACCACATTGCAACCTATCTTTTAACTATCTTTTAACGTATTTTCGAAAGACGCGTCTGGGGATCGAACCCCAGACCTTCCGCTGTCCGGGCGGACGCTCTACCACTAGACCACGGAAGCGGTCTTAAACGTCTGTAAACGGAGGGGTACATTCATACCCCGTTATGACAGCGAAAACGTAACCCTTTCCACCTTCTGTCGTGATGGTGAGTTAATGAATGGGTTTACATGTCGTAGACAGCAATATTCAACCTGTATCACGACGGCTTGTATATTTGGCCCAAGTAAACCAGTGACTGAAAGCATGAGCATGTCATTGAAGAACTGTAATCAGCCAAACCACCGAGCCTGAAACCTTTATTCCGGTCTGACGACAAGCGGGGGCATTGGTGGCCCAGTCATCTAGGGCGCCGCAATTCGGTGTGCAGAGTTGCGTCCCTTGGACACACCAGAACCTATGGCTGTGGGTTCGATTGGTTGGTTTGTTGTTTAACGAAGCACTCAGCAATATTCCTGCTGTATGACGGCGGTCTGTAAATAATCGAGTCTGGACCAGACAATCCAGTGATTAATATCATGAGCATCGATCCACGCAATTGGGATCAATGACATGTATCAACCAAGTCAGCAAGCCTGACCACCCGATTCCGTTAGTCGCCTCTTACGACAAGCATAGCCGCCTTTTACAGCAAGCATGGGTTGCTGAAAACCTATTCTACTCCGGATCTTCACGGGTCCTGTGGGTTCGAATCCCGGTTGGCCCCAATTATGTTTCTAAGTTTGTCACCACTATACCCGTGCTCGTGGGTTGAACCAACGTGGTAAACATCTGAGACCTGCATCACTTCGGGCTTTCCTCCAACATCAAGCTGACACGCCGTGATAGAACTTAAATACTATTCAAAGTGGCGTTAAACCCACCTCACTCACTCTCTGACGACAAGCATGTGTGATAGGGGACAGTTCTGATCCCCACGGGGTGGTATTGAGTTAATAAATGTCGAAATCAGTAAGATTGCCGCTGTATCATGGCAGGATGATCAGCCATAACGTCTGGACCAGGAAAGCCAGTGGTCGATAGTGTGAGCATCGGACCCGTATTGGAGTAAGTTGTTGTTTGAAACAGATGTCATTTCTTGGTCTTTATAGTTTTCAGCTGGCCGTTCTGGGTGTAGGATCTGACGCGTGATGTTTCAGTGGTTTCGTTAAGCGAACCGTGGCGCGAAAACGACGTATTTATCCTGGTTCTTAGATGGATTCGAAATTTCGTGAGAAGTCTGACCTAGATTTCTAAAACGCAACAACTCTGACAGTTTATAAAAAAAGTTATGTCTAATTCTGTCTATATGGCTAAAAGCTGTATTTGTCTTTTTGTGATATATATTAGTACGAATGTTTGGTCATTATTTTTCCATTTCGACTAGCAGTACCCTTCTAATTCCGCTTCAGTCTAACACACTCCTGTCAGGCGCTTGCCGCGGCATCTCATATTGATTTATTCTTAAAAAAACCCAAATCTCTTACACTATCAGCAGCCGATAGACGCGTGTACTACAAGAGATCGACACTGGGTTTTTTTTTCTTGTCATATCCCAATCGCAAGAGCTATTTATCATCATAATCACTACTCCCTGCACTGTAATCACGCGGCTCCTATCTCACAGGTAAGTAACATCGCTGTTGGGAGCTTGTTATCCTCACGTTGGCCAGGTAACTTGAACCGACGTTTCTGATTGGCGACGAAATGGCGAGCCTGCGTGATATACGGCGGGAAGAGTCATTGAGGCAGGGGGGACAAATTGTTTGATCCGCCAGGTCCACGAGACAAAGGAGGAGGTTGACAAATACGATCCTTCCTGATAACACATCATTAAGTGTCCCTATCTCTGAAACCAGATAGTGTGCGATATATCACAATGATTGCTCCCCGAGACTCCTCGACGAAAGGAAGGCTCCCTAAATAGGCGATCAGAGACAGGGGAGGCACTCGTGCTTTCTTATCACAGATAGGGACTCACTCCAATGAGTCGGCAACGCTGTGGAGAGACAGGCTAATTGAAAATTAAGTACCTGTGTATCCGTCCCTTGTCGTAGGATTATTTATGGCAGGGTCGGAGCAGATGACTTATTGTGAAAGGCCCCGTCGTCCGCCATGACTGTCCGTAGACCGCCATGTTATTTTAAGATCATTAAGACAGTGATAATTCACTTGAGGTAACGTTAACTGCTTCCAGGACTACTAGAGTCAATAAAAGTCAGATTTATGTGTTTGAATATGATTTATGAGTGTTTACAGTTGAAGAACGTTTATTTAATTTTAGATAGGGGCTATTTACAAGGCTTGTGATGTGTGTTATGGCTGTAGGGTTCTTGTTGAAACATTTAACCCATGCACTGTTGCTGGAAACTGTAGAGAGACTGCGAAGCTAGCCTATCTTTGGAAATACGACCACCTCTTCTGTACCGAAGTTAAACACGAGTCAATAACATACCTTCGCGATATACCACCTTTGCCTCGAATCCGTTGTTATTTCAAGGTCCAACCAAGGTCAAGGACACAGCTTTCACCATCATACCACCTCCATCACATAGAGCGACGCCACCAGCCTCAGTCTCCAATCCGTTCTTATGGTTTAGGTCAATCCAAGGTCAAGGACACTGCTTCCACGATCACACCATCTCCATCAACATAGAGCGACACCTAATTTGCATCCACGACCTCTGTTTGGAATCCGTTCTTATGCTTTGATCAAATATTTTTCCCTCTCATGTTCAAGCAATGTATGAGATGTTAACAGTGAATGAAGGGGGCACGGGTGGCCCAGTCGTCTAAGGTGCCGCGATTCGCTGTGCAGAGTTGCGTCCCTTGGACACGCCAGAAAGCTATGATTGTGGGTTCGAATCCCGGTTCGGCCCGATTTTGTTTTTAGGTTTGTGAAGACCATACTCCTGCTCGTGGGTTTCACCGAAGTGGTAAACGTCTGAGACCTGCATCACTTCGGGCTTTCCTCCCACATTAAGCTCACACGCCGTGATATAACTGGAATACTGTTAAAAGCGGCGTTAAACCCAACTCACTCACTCATGTGCACATAAAATGTGAGCCTACATTTTTATACAAAGCTATATATCCACAAATTCAAGTAGACAAAGGTTCAGCCATTAAAAGCGGCGTTAAATCCAACTCAGTGTATGAGATGCAGTCATTTCAGCTTCATCTTAACACAAGTACACATTTCCCGAAGTTGTCTTCTGAGTTTTTTGACAGTATGACATATCCCAGTGTCCCTTACAAAACTTGAGTAGCATGACACAGAACGTGCATACTTAATGTACATGCAATTAGAGCCAACCGAATTCCCCTACCAAACGCTACATCTTGACAGGCCTTCTGGTACACTCTGTAAGATACTACCCTGGGCTATTCGCAACCACACTTTGGTTTCGGAAGTAACCATCTCACCTATCTCTTACTTATACGAGCTCGTCGCTCAGGATTTTTCTTGCTCAAAGGAGTAGTTTCATTGGATGGCTGTTTTTAGCGTCGTGTCATTCAAATAGGGCTCAAGACGAAGCTATGGTAGCGAAAGTCTTTATCATAATAACGTGGTGATTTTAACTGAGGGGCAAAAAGAGAGTATACCGAGTTATTTTTTATATGTAATTGAAAATTGAAAGAACTGTTGTGAAATTTGATTGATTTAACCATCACTTATCCCTTAACAGTTTGTAAAAAGTTATCTATGGCTGGGTAATTGTATGTAAAAATAAATTTCTTCAATGAATTTGTGAACACACGGTGTGATGAAATGTTGTTTAGTTGTGTCGACAAAAGCAAATTTATCGATTTTCAAAAAAAGGATGTCTGAGATATCAGCAGTTGTGAATTACGCGACTGTTTTTATTTTGAAAAGTTTCAAATCAAATTGCATTTAAAAAAATAATACCATGAGGAAATATTCTTTGAGTGCTAACTAAGCGACAGTACAGTTCATTTGGGTGAGTGTAGTTTAGCGATATTCGAGCCACTATCACGATGGGGGACACCAGAAACGGACTTCACACAGTGTACCCATGTAGGGAATCGAACCATGACGAGCGAACGCTTTCACCACTAGGCTACTCCACCACCTGTATGGTTGTGGTATTGTCGACTGTGGTGATTTATAACAAAGGTATAACAAATAATGCATTGTTTGATTGTTTTAGAAAGTTTATTACATTTATGAAAACAATGACAACGAAGCACTACACGTGCCTGCAGATAGCGCTGTGGTATCAGTCTGTAGTCGTAGTGATAGAGGGTTCGTCTCAATACAGTACCGGACAAAATCAGGTGATAACATTCACTTTCAAATAATATTTTTACAACCAATCAAATAATTTACAATTCAAAAGAAGTTTGTTCAGTAAGATTATTTTCAAGTTTTCAAGGTTTTTTGACAACATTTGTTAAAAACGTAAATTGCTTGATCCGAAGGATGTGTATATCTTGATTGAGAGCACATGTATTTAACCGACTTCATTATTTGTTTGCGTTTATGGAGGTATAATCCTAAAAACCGGTGTGCATACTGTGTAAATACGCGGTTGTTTATTACCTCCTAAGGCGCAAATACATAAGTACATACGTCAACAATAATTACTTTATAGACTGTTTATTAATTATTAACACACAAAACTGTAGACAACAGTACGAAATCATTGACATCGTTCAACGCAATAATACAGCCACGCCCCGCCCATTCTGTTATCAGCCAATGAGGATACAGTAGTCCGTTAGCGGGCGTGGCCAATTTTTTCAGTTTATGGAAACAAACGCAAAGAACAATTGCTTGGTTAGCCAATCAAATGCCACGGTATCACTTGCTGTTTATTTATTGTGTTATGAGACATCAGTTCACCACACATCTTCCCGAGGCAAGAGAGTTACCTGACTTTAAAAGTCCAGTTTCCACCCTTGCCAAACTAGGCTGGAATTACTGGGCTCGACCTTAGCGCCACCAGTGGCTATTACCAGTTATGTCCCTTCTAAGCCTCTCCTATGGACCAATCAGATTCCACCTCTCGCATCACTTGCGTTTGTTTCACACAAAATGGTGGCGCCGAGTCAGGACGATCTGATCGATAATTAAAATCTATATTGTGATAAAACGGGTCTTACATCGCGAAATGCATAAAATCACGTGAGCACCTTGATTAAAAACATGAAAAGATTTTGAAAATATCTGCTGACAACGAGTTGGCTGTGCACATGCTTTGCAAATCCTGCAATCGACCGAAATCTGCACGACAGTTTACGAACCGGATTTCGATTTCGGTGCGCGATTTTGATTGGACTATGCATAGACTCGTTAGTAGAGCCAAAATATAACTCCATAATACCAGCCTAGTTTGGCAAGGGTGGAAACTGGACTTTTATAGTCAGTTAACTCTCTTGCCTCGGGAAGATGTTCACCACGTGGTTTATACGTTTCTGTTTGAAGACTTCTGCTGAACGTGCATTTAATGAAAATGAATTCTTTGACTGTGCGCGTTGTAAGGAGACCCTGCATTACCGGAAAATGCCACACGAGATAAGTTCTTGGTTTTGTTTTACAATTATTTTTCTTTGGAACCTTTATATTACCCCTTCATTCTCCTGATGTAGGGTCAAGACGTTGCCCTGAAACGGCGTTACAAAGAATAAAAAAGTTGTTATCCATTAAAAGTGTCAAGTATTCTTTATATACCCGATAGTGTACTTTGACTCCCCTCTATAACGACTACTATTAACCAATTTTTAGAACCGTTGGTTTGAAAATCAGGATTTGGACGTTCAGAACATTTTGAATACATTAACAATGTAAACGATCATATTGAATCACTCGACGGTGTGCCGTGCCCGTGTCCTCGGTATAAGGCTGGCTCAATTTGGTTATCTGCCAATGTCCTCGATATAAGGCTGGCGCAATTTGAGATAGATAACCTCGACGGTGAGCATCTGCTGATCAACTGCACACTCTAGTATAAACAAAAATATTCACAAAATAGCTGTAACATATTCATATAAATAGTTCATATATCTCAATACGAATTTTTACACATCCATTCCGCGAGACATATACACCTACAAAATATATATTATACACCGTCTATATATACAAAAAGTATAAGCACTTTGATAGATGCACGAGCAGGATGTGCATAAGCCACTACAGGCTGTGGGCGTCTTTTAAAGACATGGAGGCTACATCTACAACCCTAGCAACTTGTCGGGTTAAAGAGATACGATTCGAGTCTGCACCCCTCGGGTTTTGTCTGACAATCGCCCTGAAAATGATTGGATCCACTCGTCCAATCACGACACATGAAAACACAAACTGACAGCTTCACAACCTGACGTCACTTCCGGTCACGTGACAATGTAACAGTACTCTATATCCGCACAGAAAGTCATAAAACGAGGTGTGAACCTTTCCTGCAAAGATGTTACCACTTCCGGTCGAACGAAGCAAAATGTCTGCCAGTCACGTGACTGATATGTAAATCGTTCCTGTCGCCAGAACAATGTCATTTCATGGATTGAAGTCACTTGAGCAGGCAACTCTTCTCAGTTTTTATCACACTGTTTTCCAAATTTTGCACTTTTGGTTTTCAGTCTCTTCAAACAACTCGTGACAACTCTCCGCCGACATGATGGTTCGCAGCGTTGCGTTTTCTTACGCAACTTCCGCTTGAACTTCTTGAAGTTTCCTGAGGACAGATAAAACAACGATGGGTTGTTAATAGTTCATGTAAAACTGCAGTAATTGCATCATTGGCCAGGCAATCCAGTGATTGACGCAAATGGGATACGATGAATGTATCAACCAAGTCAGCGAGGCTGACCACCTGGGCCCACCTGCACAAAGCGATCTTAGCCCTACGACTATTGTAAGCCAAGGGTAAAGTATGGGAGTTACGATCATCTTAGCGCTAAGATCGCTTTGTGCAAGTGGGTCTGGTCCCGTTCGTCGCCTCTGACGATAAGCATGGGTTGCTGAAGACCTATTCTAACCCTGATTGTCACGGGGTGATATCTGCGGAAGCCCATTAGGGTCAGAAACCTTTTTTTATCTTGAAAATTCAAATTATTTTGTTGAAAATTACATTTTTCTTATCTGACAACAGCGTCAGCTCAAAACAGTAGGTGAAGCCTTGGTAAGTTCATTGAATTTTCAACTTAATAACTTGAATTTTAAAGATAAAAACTTGAATATTTCAATAGAAATAATGGCATGGCTCTAATGGAAGGATATCATATTTATGAGCGAGTTGGTTTAAGGTTTCATTTATATGGTTACGTTCCAGCAACACGATTATGAGGCTCGGAGCGCATTGGCAGTCCTAGCAAATCAAATTTAAATAATTCAAATCTGTTGTCTGTCAATCCAACAGCTGACAAAAAACAATAACGCACAAACAATGTCTCAGTCACCTATCACCAAAGACGTTAAAAGATGGTACTTGTTGTTACCCTGTCTGGCGCTCGGCATTAAGGGGCTAAAACAAGGACTGGTCGGCTCGGAGTCAGTATACTGTGTCTGAGTGGGGTATTCATGTTAAACTGCGGCATGGTATCTCATTGAGCTAGCACTATAAATCGGCATCAGTCCGGACTAGTACAAGCAGCCACACACACACACACGTACATGCACGTCGCTATTTAAGTTCAATAATCTTGGACGCGACGTTAAACCCCATTTCACCTCACCTTACCTCAGCCACCTATCACGTCGTGGACCTTCAGATCTCTGACTAGCCTTGCTGTACTGTATGATAAGTCCATGAGTGTATAGTAATTCCATCCTTATAACAGGCAAGTCTAGATAAGGGGACAGTACAGGACGCCAGTCTTTTACAGGGACAAGTTGGTCTAATTATTTATATAATCTAGAAATTGTGATTTAAACTAATAATTTTGGCTTAGTGACGGGCCAAAGAGACAATATATATACTTCCTGTTTTGGTGTAACTTACGAACGTGAGTATGATACTGACAGGTGACCCGTGAAGATCCGGGGTAGAATAGGTCTTCAGCAACCCATGCTTGCCGTAAAAGGCGACTAACGGGATCGGGTGGTCAGGCTCGCTGACTTGGTTGATGCATGTCATTGATCCCAATTGCGTGGATCGATGCTCATGATATCAATCACTGGATTGTCTGGTCCAGACTCGATTATTCACAGACCGCCGTCATATAGCTTGAATATTGCTGAGTGCGGCGTTAAACAACCAACCAACCAACCAACCGACAGGTGCTGACAGATCAACGACAGTGATTGCCGCTACTGTAAGATTGACACACACGATCCTCCTCGAATACTCTTGTTCAAGGACGCATTACAAATTGTCACCCGCAGAAATATATGACTGGGTGTGTGTTTGTTGTTTTACGCCGCACACAACACTATTCCAGCTATATGACGACGGTTTGTTAATAATTGAGTCGAACCAGGCAATTGGTATCATGAACATCGATCCACGCAATTGGGATACGATGACATGCAATGAACCAATTCAGCGAACGGATCCCGTTAGTCGCCTCTATCGACAAGTATTAGTTGCTGAAGACTAATTCTACTCGGGATCTTCACGGGATGATATGTACGGAGACCCATTAGGCCACAAATTATTATTTTTCACTTGAAAATTCAAATTCTTATCTTAAAAATTCAAGACGCTATCTTGAAACGTCAAGTTCTTTTCTGGCACCGATACTGACCATCCAATCCACTTAGTCACGTCTTAGAAAAACATAGCCTGCTGGGGATCTGCATTTTAATCCCTGTTGGAGTGTATGGCTAATTTAGGGTCTTGAGGAATTCAACACGTGTTCAATACTTACTCTTGTTTGTGGCTCCTAGCACCTGGGACTGGGATATCGTAGCTCGAACCGCGGCGGCGGGTCTGTTTTCTGTCATCATTTCCGACACTCTCCCTGGAAGTGATAAAAGCCCGGAGTGAGTGAGTGAGTGAGTGAGTGAGTGAGTGAGTGAGCTCCTTAAACCCTCGAGGCTTATTTGCTATACATGACCCTCTATCATTGAGCAATACCGCCACTCCTTCCCTCTGGGCGCAATGTTATAGCACACGGCATGAAAGTAACGACCTAACGACCGTAAATGTATGTTATAGCATGGAGTAAGTTACGACCTTCGTAAGAGTATGTTTAAAATGGGTGTAATAGTACACGAAGCTATATGTTATAGCACGGGAGAAACGACCCTTCGTAAGTGTATATTATATCATAGAAACCTCGAACTTCGTAAGTGTATGTTTAAGCATGGGAGTAATGGATTCCGAGTGTATGTTTAAGCGTGGGAGTAAAGACTTCCGAGTGTGTGTTTAAGCATGGGAGTAAAGGCTTCCGAGTGTATGTTTAAGCATGGGAGTAAAGACTTCCGAGTGTGTGTTTAAGCATGGGAGTAAAGGATTCCGTAAGTGTATGTTAAAGCATGGGAGTAAAGACTTCCGAGTGTGTGTTAAAGCATGGGAGTAAAGACTTCCGAGTGTGTGTTTAAGCATGGGAGTAAAGACTTCCGAGTGTATGTTTAAGCATGGGAGTAAAGACTTCCGAGTGTGTGTTTAAGCATGGGAGTAAAGGCTTCCGTAAGTGTGTGGTTAAGCATGGGAGTAAAGACTTCCGTAAGTGTGTGGTTAAGCATGGGAGTAAAGACTTCCGTAAGTGTATGTTTAAGCATGGGAGTAAAGACTTCCGAGTGTGTGTTTAAGCATGGGAGTAAAGGCTTCCGTAAGTGTGTGGTTAAGCATGGGAGTAAAGACTTCCGTAAGTGTATGTTTAAGCATGGGAGTAAAGGCTTCCGTAAGTATATGTTTAAGCATGGGAGTAAAGACTTCCGAGTGTATGTTTAAGCATGGGAGTAAAGACTTCCGAGTGTGTGTTTAAGCATGGGAGTAAAGACTTCCGAGTGTGTGTTTAAGCATGGGAGTAAAGACTTCCGAGTGTGTGTTTAAGCATGGGAGTAAAGGCTTCCGTAAGTGTGTGGTTAAGCATGGGAGTAAAGACTTCCGAGTGTGTGTTTAAGCATGGGAGTAATGGCTTCCGAGTGTGTGTTTAAGCATGGGAGTAAAGACTTCCGAGTGTATGTTTAAGCATGGGAGTAAAGACTTCCGAGTGTGTGTTTAAGCATGGGAGTAATGGCTTCCGAGTGTGTGTTTAAGCATGGGAGTAAAGGCTTCCGTAAGTGTGTGTTTAAGCATGTGAATAAAGACTTCCGTAAGTATATGTTTAAGCATGGGAGTAATGGCTTCCGAGTGTGTGTTTAAGCATGGGAGTAAAGACTTCCGAGTGTGTGTTTAAGCATGTGAATAAAGACTTCCGTAAGTATATGTTTAAGCATGGGAGTAATGGCTTCCGAGTGTGTGTTTAAGCATGGGAGTAAAGGATTCCGTAAGTGTATGTTAAAGCATGGGAGTAAAGACTTCCGAGTGTGTGTTTAAGCATGGGAGTGATGGCTTCCGAGTGTGTGTTTAAGCATGGGAGTAAAGGCTTCCGTAAGTGTGTGTTTAAGCATGTGAATAAAGACTTCCGTAAGTATATGTTTAAGCATGGGAGTAAAGACTTCCGTAAGTATATGTTTAAGCATGGGAGTAAAGGCTTCCGTAAGTATGTGTTTAAGCATGGGAGTAAAGGCTTCCGTAAGTGTGTGTTTAAGCATGGGAGTAAAGGCTTCTGTAAGTGTATGTTTAAGCATGGGAGTAAAAGCTTCCGTAAGTGTGTGTTTAAGCATGGGAGTAAAGGCTTCCGTAAGTGTGTGTTTAAGCATGGGAGTAAAGGCTTCCGTAAGTGTATGTTTAAGCATGGTAGAAAAGACTTCCGCAAGTGTATGTTTAAGCATGTAACGACCGTACAACATTGGACTCATAACATTCGTAAGTCCATGTATAATAACCAAGGGAGTATGAGTGAGTGAGTGAGTTGGGTTTAACGCCGCTTTCAACAGTATTCCAGTTATATCACGGCGTGTCAGCTTAATGTGGGAGGAAAGTCCAAAGTGATGCAGGCACGGTGCAGACAAACCTAGAAACATAATCGGATCGAACCGGGATTCGAACCACAATCATAGGTTTCTGGCGTGCCCAAGGGACGCAACTCTGCCCAGCGAATCGCGGCACCTTAGACGCCTGGCCACCCGTACCCCCCATGGGTGTATGAAAATCTATGTTGAAAAACGAATGTCGTTTAACACAGCAGTCGGCCGGCCAAAAGAAAGTCTACACCAATATTTGACGTTTGCTAATATCAAACAAACAAGAAATGGTTTTTCAATGGTGATGTATTTTATACAGGTATCAAAGTTATGTTTTCGACCTAAGTTTTCAGTGTTTCCGCGACTGTTTACAGCCACAGGAACTCGTTATTGGTCAGTAAATAAAAATATATACCCCCTACATGTAAAATTCTCTGCTTACATATAGGGGGTATATATTTATTTACTGACCAATAACGAGTTCCTGTGTTTACAGCCTAGTAACGCTTTGACAACATTTGTAATGTTTTTGGCAAATCCAGTTTTCAAGTATTTACTTTCTTTCGCCCGGTTGTTTATATGATGTGTTTAATGTATGTTCTGCTTTAATGCTCTTCAAAGTCATATAATTATTAATAGCATATTAATCATACATACGACTTATCAAACGAATAAGTAATATATATGAATAGACATAAATTCACATTTTGAATAAAAACATTACCTTTTCTGACGGTCCACTTTAATACTTCTACTGAATTCCCTGTCGGCACGTCGAACATTAACGTTATTGAATGTTTCTCTTCGATCTGATAAACGTATCTGTCACCTCGTTTTGGCAGGCACATGGTGGAGAACAAAGATGGCGGCGGTGTGGTGGGCGGAAGTGACGTGGGTATGACCCTCGTTGTTGTAGAAGGTGTAGACTGTTTGTGCTTCTTTCGCTTTCTTCCTCCCTTTTTATTACAACGTCGCCGTCGTCGCTTGACTGTAAAAATGATAACGTCGTGAGTGAGTGAGTGAGTGAGTTAGGGATAACGCCGCTTTGAACATTATTTCAAAGGGGCGACAGTTCAAAAGTGGCGCTAAGAGAAGACAATAGCCACGTGGCATATTTGTAGCTGATCAGTGATAACGATGGGGCGAATATGAGGTTCGAACCCGTGAACAGTGGATCCTGGTATTGCTGAAGGACGCAACTCTGCCCAGCAAACTGAGAAACCACTCGGCCACCTCAGATCCACAACAGTGTATTGTATTGGGGAAAATTGAAACGATACACGTCTTAGACGTTTTTTTCACTGGTTTGAATCCGACGAACACGCGAATGCTGCTCACAAATCAAAGATCATAATCATCAATAATCCGGGATTCGAACCAATGATAAGCAGATCCTGGCACGACTTAGTTACGCAACTTTGTGCATTAAACTTCGGTGTCTTAGGCGGCCGAGTCAACGATGCCTCCAAGAATCTATGAAATTTACCATCGGATTGGTAACTTTAAAGCGTGTGAAACATGTTTTGATGATATGTATTTAGAAAGATGAAAAATAACAATTACAATATATACAACTAATATTCAGATCTACAATACACACACGCACACAAACGCACACGCACGCGCGCGCACACACACACACACACACACACACACACACACACACACACACACCCTGCCCACCTACGATGTCCGTACTAAACACGTGTCCATTTCAATCACGTGATATCAATCGTATGGCTCTCCTCTGGTGCTGCTCATCTAAAATTTGTCAATAACGGAAACCCCCGAGAGTTTGGGAGTGAAACGATGGTCGGGTTGTTGGCCCAGAACATTTTTTGTTTAACCTTAGTACAGCTCGGAGTGGAGCTTTATGACAACGTACCATCTTTTCCTTTCCGTCTCCTGCAGTTCCGGCCCCGATCTGTGACTCGGGTTCGTTTGGGACAAGTTTTGCAGCATTCTCCTTCCTTCTGGACAGGTGATGAGCACGGGAGTTTTTTGTCCGGGACACACTCCTTCCTCTTACAACTCACACTCCCCTCCTGGAACAAGCGAGAACAGTTCAGTCACTACTGATAAAACGAAATCGAACATCTACATCGAAACCTGGTTAACTCGAACTATTTAACTCGACACATCGCTTAGGGTGATGCAACTTAAGGGCCACCGCGGGTTTGCACTTTGGTTTCAAATCTTAAATCCGTTTGTCTCGAACTACAAGTTACTCAATTAGAGTCGAAGGTCCTGAATCTCGAACTCGAACTATTTAAACTCGACACATCGCTTAGGGTGATTCAACATAAGGGCCACCGCAGGTTTGGTCTTTGGTTTCAAATGTGAACTCCGTTTGTCTCGAACTACTGATTACACAATAAGAGTCAAATGTTTGGGTGTTTGTTAATATGGGTCGGTTTGTGACTTACTCTGTAGCTCATTACACATTCTCCGTTATCCGCTTATAACGAACTGACGGACATAACGAACATATTTTTTTGGTCCCGGCCTTTTGCTGTATATATGTTGTATATATGCTCACTACGGTTATATCGAACTAATATTAGTGGTCCCTTTGAGTTCGTTATAACCATAGTTTACTGTATATCCCTTCTATTAAGATAAATACCCTTGATTCATTCGCCACAATAGCTTCTTTTTGAACCGCATTCGAAAGAGACCCGAGAAAATTCGGGGTAGAATAGGTCTTCAGCAACCCATGCATGCCGTAAAAGGCGACTATGCTTGTCGTAAGAGGCGACTAACGGGATCGGATGGTCAGACTCGCTGACTTGGTTGATGCATGTCATCGGCTACCAGTTGCGTGGATCGATGCTCATGATGTCAATCACATGGGTTGTCTGGTCCAGACTCGATTATTTACAGGCCGCCGTCATATAGCTGGAATATTGCTGAGTGCGGCGTAAAACAACAAACAGAGCATTCGAAAGACACGCTGTTAAGACGAGCCGTACAATCAGATTATATTCAGTGGCAAGATGTATCCTGTGTAAAGATTACTTATTACTATAGAATGAAGATAGAATGCACTGGGTAACCGAGAGTGCTCGTTACAGTGTGTCAGTTAAAACTTGACGTCGTATTAGCAATTTTTCATCTGAATAGCGACGAGACGTTGCTCGTTGCACCCGGACTTACAGTACACTACTTTTCAAAACAATCTCCCCCTCAATCGTGATCCTGTAGCAACCGAATCGCGATCACCTACAGTGGTCCAGTCGCGATGAAGGGGACTTAATTTTGATCAGTAGGGTACATAGTCTGACGATGTCGCCACTGCGTGTACTTGAGATAGGTCAGACTCCTCAATCTGGTGCCTATGCCTGGTGCCATTAGTGTCTTGCGCTAATCACAGTGAGTCTTTGATAGGGTTTGAACTTATTATCCGACAAGTACAGTTAATGTAAACGACCTTATTCGACACTGCTAGTACTGAGGAACTGTAAGCATTTAAAAGCCAATTGTTTACAATTGCCAGTGTCGACATTTCACATTTGTTTTCTCGGGAACACAGGCGAAACGGGGCAAGGTTGAGAGGATTCTCGCGTTATTTCAACGTACAAGTCTAGTGAAGAAATTGATTGCGGTTTTGTCGTAACTTTAGTGGCGGATGTTTTCAGTTTGGTGCCGACTCTGCCTATCAATGTTTATCGTCTGTTTTATGCTATTTCCATCTTTCAAATTTGATCTCGGCCAAACATTTGCTACAAATGCACCTACCCCAAATAAGCTAAAAAGTGTAAACCCTTGACAAAGTTTACAGTAAACTACGGTTATAGCGAACTCAAAGGGACCACACATTTTAGTTCGTTATAACCGTAGTTCGTTATAAGCATATATACAGTATATATATACAGCAAATGGCCGGGACAAAAAAACCAGTTCGTTATATCCAGCACTTCGTTATAAGCGTGTTCGTTATAAACGTAGTTTACTATATATACTGCCGGGCCAAGGAAGTATACACACATGTTTGATGGTGACTAAAAATGGAACAAAGAAATGGTTACACCATGGCTTATTCGGGTATAAACAGTTGTGTTTTGGGGCTTAAGTTTGCAGTGTTTCGGTGATGTTTTTCATCCTAGTAACGTTGTTGATAACGTTTGTAACTTTTGGCCAAATCCAATTTTCAAGTTTATATTTTGTTTTGACCGACAATTTATATAATGATGTTCTTAAGCAGGACATTTTGCCAGATGATGAATTTCTTGCGCGGCGCACTGGTAGCCATTTTTAAGTTACAAATTTGATATTTGGATGTTATATACTTCATGAAAAAATGGATTCCCGCGACGTGTCATTATGAAAATGGCCTACACGGAGCCATCGCTGACAGCGATGCTTACCTTACATTTACAAAGCACACATTTGTCAGGGCCGTATGTGCCAATCAACGGATGCCACGTTTTGCCATTCGTCTTTCCAGCTGTACAATCTGCAAAAGAGCATCTCAGGACTTCAGCCAATTGCTGACACTGGGTCCGTGCATTGTAGTTACTAAATACAAGATAGTTCCTTTACAGTCAGGGAAGAAA
The DNA here is from genome assembly GCF_023055435.1 of Haliotis rufescens. Classification (NCBI taxonomy): domain Eukaryota; kingdom Metazoa; phylum Mollusca; class Gastropoda; order Lepetellida; family Haliotidae; genus Haliotis; species Haliotis rufescens. Next base: position 38,690,549 of record NW_025964383.1, on the reverse strand, counting down.
ACGCCACCCATTTGAATAAAACTAACCGTTTATCTCCATCAGGCATCTCGTGTCAAAAGCCAGATCAGCCATATTGAAAATCCTTGTTTCGAAAATGATCTACTATTATTATCTGTTTAGAACCACAAACAAATAATATTTAACGCCTGACGAAACATAAATGTCAATACTGTTATCTTTGAACATTAATAATATTTCATTAATAAAATGAATGGGATTGTAACATTACTAAGGGGAGATAACTACACTTGATATCGTGGACACTATTGTCATGAAACGAATACTTGAGATAATTTATAACCATCGTTTATAACAGATCCTTGTAAAAATAGAAATATCGCCCGACAGATTGAATTGCGTTATACAGAGAATCTTAATGAATGTCTTCCGAGCTCAAATGTTGATAAAACGAAGCTATCCGAGGTTATTATTACTTTTATCAACGCATCTTGAAATATGTGATCTTGGAAGAAACGAATTCTATTTACCCTTTAAAATCATTCTTCAAACCTTTTCTATTTGTAAACAGTAATAACCGTTGTCTTGAGTGTAAACAGTACAATTACAACTTAAGTGGCACAGATTAGTGATGTCATTTGATTGTGATGTCATGTAACAATGACGTCACAATGGTCTTCACAGCACTGTGATGCAATTTTACTGTTGCGATATCTCCTAGGAGTTATCACTTGATCTCACCCACGCAATATCTCCCATGGAAGCCAGTTTGGGGTGATAAAAGGCGCAGTCAGCATCATCTCAGCTACATCACGACTGGAAATACACTCAGGTGTACAAATTATGCTATAAGGCCGCCGACAAGATAAAATCACTAAGAACATGCAGCAAGGTTTTAGTCTATATTAAGGCCTTTAAACGACTTCGTCTAGAGCAGATCTACAATATTTTGCGAAACAATCATTAAATGCATGTAAAATGTGACTAAGTAATGAAAGATACAAGTTTAGAAATTAGTTTCACAGTAAGTAGAATGTAATGTTACATATAGGTCAATGTAAGGTCATGTAAAGAAGACATTGTTTCCCGCAAACATATTAACAAAGTTCATTCACATTTTTATTATCCCCAATAGGAGGGAAAACAATATTTGTTTTACATGACCTTAAAACTTTTTTCTAACGGGTTTATATCGAAAGAGAGATGAACATATTAGAAATTGTCTAAAGACATTTCAGAATGTGTGAGAAGGTTGTGCAAGTCCTGTGACTCATCCTCGATAATACAGGGTATTTTCTCCATTATGTTAAGGTAAACACCCTGGGCCCATCGCCTTTGGGATCGACTCGAAATAGGTGACGCTAAGGATAGCAGTCTACTCAAATTACATAGGCGGATCCACACACACACGCACGCACGCACGCACGCACACATACACCGCCCTTGAATTACACCTATGAGCGTGAGAAGTTCTATGAAGCTTACTGAGATGAGATAGGATGTTAATGATATCAATTCCTGATGCTATGGTGGCGAAGGGGCCCAGGGAATGTATTATAATAGAATAGAGATATGCTACACTGGATAAACGAGGATGCCAGAAACTAAACACGACTGGAAAAAATAATTGACAAATGATTCATACAGGAAATTGAATAGATCAAAGGTATTTTGGGTCGGCATGCTTCGTTTTGAGTCAAAAATCGACGATTCCAATCTGAATGCGACTCACTGATACCGGACGATTATACTACCGCTTCAGGCTAATAATGATTTTACACTTAGAAACGGCTGAAAACAAGAAATTCATTCGTGGAGTTCAGTTAAGATTACATTTCACAGTCGTGTTCAGTTCAGTTGCCGGCCAAGTTCTTACGCGAATGCTGTTTTAAATAGAAATTGCCTTGACCTTGCACTGATGTACACTTTCCCCAAATAAGCAGTACATCTTTTTAAAAATGGTTTTGCATGTTTGAATACATACTCCGAACAATGACAGGTCAATTTCATTTGAGGAACGACTAAAGTCGCCGAAATATGTCGGAATGTACCGAAGAACAAAAACAGCCCCATTCGTAACAAGTCGTCTCTTTCCGTGCAGCCAAAGAAAGGTTACCGGAACGATACGGATGGTCACGAGAAGTGACGAGAACAGCATAACACAAGAACGTGGTACTAAGATATGTTAATCTACAAAATATTGCCCAAATATCTGTCTTACCAGAATCGGAGACATTGTCTGGTCGCTCACCTGAAAGAATTTTGTTTACATAATCTTCGTAATCGTCCTCTTCTGTAAGGGAAGAGCAAAAATAACGCTACTAGAGTGGTCTCCCTTTAAAGAGAGTTATCTTTAAAACTATGCGTTAAGCAACTATCGCTTTTAATCTGAATAGTTTGTGTTAACTTAACTAGACAGGCATTCAATATTACTCATTGAAATTGTTATTTAAAAATGTAAAAAAGCCTAGTTCTACATGCAAATACAAAGTGACCAATAAAGATTATATCAGGTATGTCTCGGCAGTTTCAAATTAAAAAACCGCCAAATTGATATACTGGTTTTGTTGGTTTTTTTGTTTGTTTTTTTGTTTTTTTGTTTTTTTTTGGGGGGGGGGGGGGGGGGGGGGGGGAGGAGGAGGAGAGGGTGTGTGTTAGTGGGGGGGAGGGGGGGGGGGGTGAATTTTAATAAAATGTTTTTGGAGCAAACTAATGCATGTCTTGAAACAGAGACAGAAATGCTAATCTGTTTCTAATAACAATTCAAGCACCTCGTCCCCTCACCGACCACACCCTAAATATTGAATGATTAAATGGTCGGTCAATAAATTAAAGTGCTGAATTGATTAAGTTTTGACCTGAATTTGCCAAATCGACTTTAAATTACTTGAATTTATTCCCCTTCGTTCATTTTAATATCGGGGGTAATTTGGTTGGTTGCCATACCCACGACATCATCCCGTGAGACAGTTGTAATCTTTGCAACGGGACAAAAGCAGAATTTGACCATATCAGCTACAATTTCTTGTTCTACTTTGCGGAGGATTTATTTATCAGAAAGAAAAACTTATCAATATTCTTCCTCTGTTTTCAGTTATAGTTTGTTTATTTGAATCTGGAGAAAGTATAGCTAGTAAATCATGGTATCCAGGATAAACATTTATCTCAATAGAACGGGTTTGTTGACTGGTTCACTACTGTACCGGAAGTGATACGGTCGCCATCTTACCTTCACAGTGAGGGCAGCAGTCATCGGAAACATTAATGTATTTTTTACAGCTTTCTTTTTTCTCACACGTTTTGAGATGACAGAGGACTTGGGCCGTCTGAAATAATCGAAGTCAAATGAATCCTATGTGGGATAACACTTTGTATTGCTCAAATGAAGTATTGAGACTATAGGGAATAACGCATCCAGTATGTGTTCCTCTGGACTGGATCCACAAAGCGATCTTAGCGCTACGACTATCGTTAAGTAGGTGAAATTGGGTATAACGCCCCTTTGAACAGTATGTCGGCCACATCACGGCTTGTCAGCTTAACGTGGGAGGAAGGCCCGAAGTGATGCAGGTACTAGAAACATAACCGGGATTCGAACCCAGGATTATAGCATTCTGGCGTTTCCAAGGGAGGCAACTCTGCACAGTGAACTGCGGCACCTAAGACGACACTATGCCCCGCTTCTTATACTATGTGTTGGTTGGTTGGTTGGTTTGTTGGTTGTTTAACGCCGCACTCAGCAATATTCCAGCTATATGACGGCGGCCTGTAAATAATCGAGTTTGACCAGACAATCCAGTAATTGACATGAGCATCGATCCACGCAATTGGGATCGATGACATGCATCAACCAAGTCAGCGAGCCTGACCACCCGATCCCGTTAGTCGCCTTTTACGTCAAGCATCGTCACCTTTTACGGCATGCATGGGTTGCTGAAGACATATTCTACTTCGGAATCTTTACGGGTCTTATACTATGTGTGTGGGCGGTCGGGTAGCCTAGTGGTTCGATTCCCGACATGGGTACAATGCGTGAAGCCCATTTCTGGTGTCCCCCGCCGTGATATTGCTGGAATATTGCTAAAAGCGGCGAAACCTATACTCACTCACTATACTATGTGTGTAAACGTGAGCTAGTAGACTGACACTAACAACAGATTTATTCATGTCTTTATTAGCTGGTTATTACTATCGCTTTATTAACAGGGTCATCATTCCTGACAATAGAGCCGAATCTATGAGGCTTCGCGGAAATGCAAATCTTTGCCCAAGTGTCACGTCACGTGACTAGTCCACCTACCTGACAGAAGCACATGACACACTGATCATTCCTCGTGGCCTTCAGGCCCGTTCGGTTGGATGGAAACATTGTTCCATCTTCGTAAATCTCTCCATCAAACCTACATCCGGGGTTGTCTGTGTCCTTCCCACTTCCGTCACTCGTCTGGACTGTAGGAGGAATGTTGTCAAATGGGTCTAAATAAGAACAGTGTCCCCTTTTCACACATGAAAAGGCATAAGGCAAACAAAAGCAACAAAGGAAACGTAAGAGAGCGCCGAGAAGCACAGAAGTATTTCAAAAGGGAAAATGGATTGTGGACTCTTTTCCGCGAAGTATTTCAAACATTAATACAAAATGGTGGACGTGGACGCCGGGCACAGCTGTATTTCTAACAGTAAAATATACAAACTGGTGTACATTATACCGCTCTGGGTTTGGCATATCCAATTTACTTCAGACATCCTAGTTTTTCACATCCGCATCATCAGGTTTTATTAAGTTAAATCATCTAGCACCGAGAGTCCATGAGGTCAGGATGACCTTGAAAATGAATTAGAACTATGAGACCGCCTTTTTTTCGTAGTGTTCTTTAAAGTTGTTTAAAGTATTTTTTTATTTTGACGATGTCTCCAAATAGAATAGAGAACAAAACAAGAGTGAGTGTGTGAACAAGAACTTCATACTTCTGAATTCCTCTGAAAACTGAATTAATAATGGTTGTTAATTACATTAGCATTCTGAAATTGTGTTGCGTTACTTTGTTAATAGGTTTAGTTACAGGACCATTTGCAAAAAATAACGACTGAAAAATACAAACATAACTGAACAATAACAACACCTTAGTAGGGTGGGGGCATTCGTGAGAAAGTGAAAATAATCTTTAATCAAATCAAAACCAACAACATGTATTTTATACCGCCGTCAAGCTGAATAAAGCAATGATCGAATTTTACCATTAAACATCTGATCAATAAGCCATCTACTGGAATGTTTAGCTAAACGTGAGATGCTATCACCAATATCAAACAGCGGTGTTCACAGCAAAGCAGTGAGCAAATACTGCAGTTACATCGCGGTAGCCTGCAAAGTGAGAGTGGATCTGGAGCAAGCAAACCAACGACGAGCATCGAACACCCGACATCGGGATACAATGACAAACAACAACAGCCACGACCCAACGAATGGCTTATACATGCATTTGAAAAGTTCTTACACAAAAGATGTGACGTTAAATATTAACTCACTCACTCACTCTTACACAAAAGGGTGACCCATCTTTATATGAAACGCCACATCAGTGTAACCCACTCAACACACATCTTTTTTGAAATTTGGGGTTTACACATGTCCAAGTTCGAGATATACTACGATATCAGAAACAGGTGATAATATGGAATATAGTTTTAAATATATTTTTCATAATGAATGGCTTAAGCAAACACGATTAACCATGCATGTTTCACAGGGATGTTAAAAAGATAGAATATATAACATAATATATTAAGAGGTACGAAAGTTCAATCGGGACCACTGATAAATAATGCATGTCCCTCATCGAGGTAAGATATCATCTCACAAGATGTTGTTACCAGTGGTTGCGTTACGAAACGTCTCCTTCCTCTATACTAAACTCCACATTCACGGTCGAATGAAATTAAGCTGGGTCGTTTGAAGAAGGTTGCATTATACAGCTTCAGGGCGCTGGTCACGTGACCTACCTTGGCAGGTCAGGCAGCATTTGCCGGGAACGATAATCGGTGTTTCACATTTTGGACGTGGGCATTTTTCCGTCACGCAGTTGGTTTTCCCCGTCTGTAAAGACAAAAGATGAAATAACATTGTTTATACTTGCACAGGACCAGATAAAAACAAAAAAGATTATCAGTATTAGAAACATATAAAATTTGTGTTTTTTCATTAAAATAACATATATTATCACATGATTTTTTTCTTCCTACATAAACACCTACACTCGTCTACATTTCACGAATACACTGTATTCGTGAAAGGCAACATTTTTTTATTGAATTTCAAAGCATTTAATTTTTTTGTTTTTGCGTTTCAAATGATACAATCCCATTAGTTACATACTGAACAATAACGTTAGGGATCATAAATATTTTTTGGATATTTTGTTTTATGAAATTGTGAGCTCAGTCTTCACTACAACACATCCCCCCCCACCCCCACCCCACCCCCCGCCAAAAAAACCACAAAAAACCCACCAAAAAAAACCAACCAGCCCCCCCAAACTTGATGATCCATAACTTTTTTTGTTCAGTATACTTCAAAGAACGCCACATTGTTTTCCTCGTACCAAATTGTGTTTCCATCCACACATTACTTATCTCCAAATTTATATGGAATTTGAAGACACACATACATTTTCTCTGAAAGAAGATGTCAAATACATTTTTACGACTTAAAAATCATGACTTTTCTAAACTGCCGGTCAAAGAAAATTATGCTGCCGTGAAATTGCGCCCCCTATGTTCCTTGAGACGTCATGTGCGCGTCAACTGTTGTGAGATACTCCTTGATATGAGACCTGTGAAGATCCGGGGTAGAATAGGTCTTCAGCAAACCATGCTTGCCGTTAAAGGCGACTGTGCTTGTCGTAAGAGGCGACTAACGGTATCGGGTGTCAGGCCCGCTAACTTGGTTGATTCATGTCATCGTATCCCAATTTCGTGGATCGATAGTCATGATGTCACATTTGGATTGTCTGGTCCAGACTCGATTATTTACAGACCGCCGTCATAAAGCTGGGATATTGCTGAGTCCGGCGTTAAACAAAACAAACAAACAAACAAACAAACAAACATTGATATAAAGCAAGTAATATCACCAATGATACCAGTACCAAATAGGTCACCATCCAATGACCATTTCTTTTTGTTCATTTTTAGCCACCGTCTAACACGGATGTATCCTTTTGTTTATTTCCAGTTTATCAAGTCTAATGAATGAAGTTATTTTTTTCACCAAAAAAAGTCGGACCCTAGCTTAAAGTCACTCTGGTCAGCCCCCTTGTTGACAACGCCAGGGAGAATGTTGTAGATCTGTCTCCACCAAACGAAAACAAAATCTCTAACGACATTGTTGTTTGTCATCAATACGGCTGAATTTTGATAGAAAGTCCGGTTTATACCGTGGCATTTCCTATAAATCTCCCATGATGCCCAGCCACACTAAACACCCGCCAATAACTCATCATTTCAAGAAATGCTGTCCAGAGGTGGAGAAGGTTGTGTTTGGTGTGCAATCTGACACCGCAAAGATGTTATCCGTGTTTTGTCACCCCTTGAAATAACCCGTGCTGAAAGAAATTGATTAATCGAGTCCAATGGTGTCATTGTGTCGGGTATTACCGACAAAAACGCGGTTGGAAGGGGTCAATTTTCTATCATTTTCATCTGAAGAAAACGGGTAACGCCCAGCTATACGTTTCGACTAGATAGGAGGTATCGAATTAATCATCTATAGGATAACACGCTGGCAATTTCAATAGGAGAAGAGCCCCGGATGTAAGTTGTTTTTTTTGCTTTGATAGGCGAGAGCGAGAGAGCGAGAGAGAGAGAGAGAGAGAGAGAGATATATATAGAGAGAGTGAGATATTGTGTGCATGCGTTGTTGTGTATGCGTGTCTCTGTGTGTGCCTGTGTGCAGTCTATGTGTGTGATGTTTCTTTCAGTCAGCGCTCCAAGACACCACTGTTATTAAGATATGTTGTTTTTCAAAGTTTCTAGCATGTCGTTGATCGTTCCTTTCTGGACTGTATAGGTTGAGGCTCATTACGTTTTTAAACTGTCACCCCCTTAAACGGCTGGAATTGACCTTCTTATCCGGTTGCGCCCTTGGCGCTCAGACGCTTTATGATGTGTAAAGACAAAAACCAGTCTACTCGGACCTGTTGGGAACATTTGTGAAAGACTTACTGACAAAGAGGCAGGATGTTTATCTGTATTGTATATGACAAACATAATGACTCTCTTGTCAGTATAAAGCCCATTTCTGGTGTCCACCGCCGTCATATCGCTCGAATATTGCTCAAAGCCGCGTAAAACCATACTCACTCTCTCACTCGTTTCTGTTTAGAGTGAGCGATTGTTTTCAACAATATTTCAGAAACATTGGCTTCATACAATAAACCCATGTATGGATTCGAACCTGGACTTAGTCGCGATAAGTAATCGTTTCTGCCACTAAGCATCTCACCGCCACTTTGTAAAGTAGTATTAAGGTGAGTGAGTTGGGTTTAACGCCGCTTTGAATAGTATTCCAGTTATATCACGGTGTGTCAGCTTAATGTGGGAGGAAAGCTCGAAGTGATACAGGTCTGAGACATTTACCACGAGTATGGTGCTGACAAAGCTAGGAACATAATCGGGGCGAACCGGGATTCAAACCACAATCAAAGATTTCTGGCGTGCCCAAGGGACGCAACTCTGCACAGCGAATTGCGACGCCTCAGACGACTGGGCCACCCGTGCCCCCGAAGTATTAAGGAGTCAGTTGGTATACATGTAAAATTATGAATAACGGCTATCATAAAACTATATCACACTGTAATCCCTTGACGCCATCTTGTCTTTATTCACCACAAACAGGTCCATTATTCATCGAGGAAATACAAACATAACAAAACACATATCCTGTTCAGGAATATGAATCAAAACATCATAAATATGTACGAATTTTATATGTTACTCGATTTCAACAGATGTCAGAGGCTGATGATTAATCAGTCTGTCTTGAAGAGCTAACAAGACAGTCACGAGACTGTCAACATGAAAGGAAGACTCGGGCATATCCCACAGGCAACACACACGTCATATGTCAGACCTACATATGAAAAAACAAACTAACATATGTCCAAAATGATGGGAATGTTTACTTTATTTTTTTTCAATTTTCAAGACCAAATAACTGGCATATACATCACACACTGTGCTATTTATTCCCTGGGAATCTTGCGGAGTTGCGTCCCTTAGGCGTGGGATCGAATTCCGTTTCAACCCTTTTATGGGTCTAGATTTGTCAGCACCATACTTGTGCATGTGGGTTTGACTTAAATTGTAAACGTTTGAGACCTGTATCACTTCGGGCTTTCCTCCCACATCAAGCTGATATGCCGTGATATAACTGGAATACTGTTCAAAGCGGCTTTAACCAATCTCCCTCACTCAGCATAACACTTGCTATTTGTTCACAGTAACCTTCGGTTCGGGTGAGCTAAAAACATTAAAAAATTAACAAACTAATACACTGGTTCTGTTTTCATGACCTGCACGTCATTCCGAAATAATCTTTTTTACGATGGCGTCACAACCCTGAACATTTTTCAAATTTCTGTACATGACGCATGTTGGGTTGAAAGGATATGCGTGATTGACAGGCAAAACGACCCAACAGTAAACAACGTCGTTGTGACGTCGACACATTATAATTAGCTCACCTGACATGAAGCAAACCACGTTAAAGTCCACTTGACAGAAACGCACCCAGCGACGGTTCATATTTCATCTGTAGAATTTAATTCTACCCTCAGTTACGTTTAATCTGAACTTCAAAATTTAAAAGGAGCGGCGGGGTAGCCTGGTGGTTAAAGCGTTGGCTCGTTACGGCGAAGACCCGAGTTTGATTCCCCTCATGGCTTCCCTGTGTGATATTGCTTGAATCTTGCTAAAAGCGGCATTAAACCATACTCACTCACTCACTCTAATCTTAAAACGGAACTATGCTGGCGAATGGGTCCAGCGTCTTTTGGATAAACATCCTGGGCCGCGTCCCACAGAGCGATCTTAGTGCCACGTTGATCGTAAGCCTATGATAAAGTATGGGAGTTACGACCAACTTAGCACTAAGATCACTTTGTGGAACGGGTTCCTGGGCCTATTCGCCTTCATAGTTTCGCCTTGGACGTGACGCCATCGGGTCATTCCAATCGTTCTTCACGAAGCTGTGGCACGGTATTGATCGTAATAGAATAATGTTTGTTTGTTTGTTTGTTTGTTGGTTAACGCCGCACTCATCAATATTTCAGCTCTATGACGGCGGTCTGTAAATAATCAAGTCCGGATCAGACAATCCAGTGGTTGACATCATGAGCGTCGATCCACGCAATGTGGATATGAAGACATGCATCAACCAAGTCAGCGAGTCTTTTACGGCAAGCATGGGTTACTGAAGACCTATTCTACCCCGGATCTTCACGAGTCTAATAGAATAATAATACACTGGATAATTGAAGATGAGGTTGAAATAGATTTTGAGAAAGAATAATCTAAGATGCCTAGCTCAACGTTTTCTTTGACTTATATCACAATGACGGAATACTGCTGACGTGACATAAATTGTTTCACAATAGTTTGAAGCTAGAGTTTCTTTTCTTTCAAAATTTTGTCTCTTAATTCACGGAGGTAAACAATGTTCGTCATTACTCTTAAGTTTTCTTTTCGTCTCTCTAAAACCTTGCGTCCAGACAAGGAAGCGTCACATTATCTGCTAGCGGAATAAAGTGCCCCCCATGTTGATACACTCCGGTCAAGACATTAAAACCTCATGAACTACCGGGGACCGTCTCACAACTTGTAATGTACTTATATTCCTTCGCCGTGGAACATGTTTACGTGCCGAGTGAAGTGAAACCCTTTGACCGGTAATATAAATAAAGTAGGCTTTTCATTCCACTTACATAGGAAAGTAGGAAATAATGAAGAAATTAAGATTTGACTATTAAACTTTTGAACGCTTGAGACGACCCCAACACCGGGCAGACGTTGGACGCCAAGATGGCGGAGTGGTCGTCTGTTGGGTCACGTGGTAATGTATTTGTCGCCAGTTTCTATTTACTCACCTGTTCGCACGTGCAGTTGATGCAAGGTGTAGTTCCAAGGGGCCTAAGGACCGGGTGCCACGTCTCGCCCACAGCATATTTACGTCCGTCTAAAGTGCACCCCGTCTCTGTCGATAAACAACATAACAGTGATGCTTATGCCTCATGAAATAAGCCATGTTTCTTCTCAGGGACCGACCTCCATTTCAAGCTGAGTCTGTAGCATTTCTACGGAAGCCCATTAGGGCCACAAAATTATTATTTTTTCATCTTGAAAATTAAAGTTCTTATCCTGAAAAATATTTTCAGGAAACAGTGTGAGCTCTAAGCAGAAAATGGGAAGTTCATTTGTTGAATTCAGCTTATCGTAGTGAGTATGGTTTTACGCCGCTTTTAGCAATATTCCAGCAATATCACAGCGGAAAATTGGCTTCACACATTGTACCCATGTGGGGAATCGAACCGTGGTCTTCGGCGTGACGAGCCAACGCCTTAACCACTAGGCTACGTCACCGCCTCCAGTTTATCTTGAATTTTATAAACAGTATCTTGAATGTTCAACTTAATACCTTGAAGTTTCAACTTGGCAGTTTGAATGTTCAAGACAAGACATGTTCATGGCCCTAATGGGCTTCCGTACATTTCTAATTGGGATACAAGGAGTACAAGTACCATGTTGCATTTAATGTTTTGGAAATTAGGGACAGAATAGATCGCTCACTACTTGTAGTATATCTCTGGAAGTTACCGAACTCTAGTTCTCTGACAAAACATCCTATTTGCGGGCGTTCAGCAGGCCCTAACGGACACTTTATTTTGTACATAGAACAAAGTGCTACTACCACACCGGAATATAAATTAAGTGGCGACGTATCTAAAACGTCAAAAATACCCCCCCCCCCCCCCCCCCCCCCCTTCACACACACTCCGCGCCCCGATCTCCCTTCGCAATATGCCCCTCCCTGGGACATGGTGGAGCCAAGCGTGAACGCTGCCTATAAATACAACCCCACTGAATCCATGGTAGACAGACAGTATATATCAATCAAACTACATTCCCCACCAAAACCTACTTAATGCACCCGTTGACCTCCCCCATCTGGTATATATAGATATTAATCTTCTGTTAGAGCTGGCGGGATGCGCGCCATTGCTAACCCACAGCCCTGACAAGCCTCCGTCCGTTCTGTATCACTAGAAGAGCGTCGTTGCTTGTCTATTGCTACTGGTCGGATAACATGGGGCCGTAAGACGACCGTAAGTCATTGTAAGAAAAGGGTCGTGCTGCTTGCCAAGAAATCTTTTTTGACACTTGAACGACGGTACATTGCAGAGTAGGTGCGTTGAAGAAAGTCTTTCTTTGGTGATTAAAGTTAGTTGTGCACGTGAACGTGTCACCTTATCATAAACCATATGAAAATATGGATGTCAGTTATTTTTATTTATTTTATTATATCGTAATTATATGTTACTTTTTAGAATGAAGAGTTGCTCCACTAAGCGTGCCTGAAAAAAATAATCGTGGACTCGAATCCTGGTTCGCCAGATTATGTTTCAAGGTTTGTCAGCACCACACCCGTGCTCGTGGGTTTCACGAAAGTGGTAAACGTCTGATGAATGCTTCACTTTGAGCAGGTGCGTCGTGATATAACTGGAATAGTGTTCAAAGGGTGTAAAACCCAATTAACTCACTCACCCAGTATGACGTGGGTCTGTGTATATGCACTATGCAGGTAACATTTTTTCTAAAGACACGTATGGTCTTCGCAAGAAAGTTTTATTTACAAAACTTCATTGGGAATATTCATGCACATACAAGACATACAATCATAAACTACTTGAACAAACTGCCGGGCAAAAGAAAGTATATACAGTAAACTACGGTTATAACGAACACGCTTATAACGAACTTACGGATATAACGAACTTACTTTTTTGGTCCCGACTATTTGCTGTAGTTATGCTGTATATATGCTTATAACGAACTACGGTTATAACGAACTAAAATTAGTAGTCCCTTTGAGTTCGTTATAACCGTACTTTACTGTATTTGAAAATTTGACAAAAAATTCCAAATGTTATCAAAACGTTACTAGAAAACAGTCGCCGAAACATTGCAAACGTAAGGTCGAAAACACAACTACGATACCCGTATCAAATGTACCCGAATAACCATTTCTTCAGCCGAAAAACAATCTCTTTCATTTTTAGCCACCATCAAACATGGGTGTGTACTCTCTTTCGCCCAACAGTTCATATCTTTGAATACAGATTCTCACTTCCGTGGTTAACAATGAAAACAAATGCATAAATGATGTGCCTCGAACAACTCGAAAAGGATGCCTACGTATTATAATAAATACGGAGGAAGACATAAGTTTAAAATATTTAGAGAGCACACAGTAAAATACAATCAGGTCTTGTCTCTAATTTTTTTAAATGCTCATAGAGTCATTCATAAACGTTAGTAATTGCCAACATTCGTTTGTTAACAACCACTGACATTCGGTTTTCCATTTCACAGTAATCTGAACAACATTAGGTCAATTTTGTAAAAATATTATATATGCAGTAAACTATGTTTATAACGAACACGCTTATAACGAAGTGACGGATATAACGAACTGTGGTTTTTGGGCCCAGCCATTTGCTTAAAACGAACTGCGGTTACAATGGACAAAAAATATTGGTCCCTTTGAGTTCGTTATAACCGAAGTTTACTGAACATATGCACATCAGCTCAAGGAAAGCTGTTACTGAATTTTAAAAAAAGATAGCTAGAATGTTTTCATCTGTGAGAAATAGCATGTGAATTGAGTTATAAACCCAAATGTGGCTGTGACAAAGCGTCTCGTGGTGTAAACCTTGCAGACAAAGGGCGACAATTGATCCTAATCTGGCTATGGGGCTAGAAGGCAGATACAGTGGACAATAGCGGATGAATTACTACGCTGGTTATATTTTTCGACATGGCGTCTAGTTAGCGGGGGTCCAAACAATCCTATTAACGAGGAGGAGATCCCAATCGCAGTTTATATTTCAAACCTGACAAGAAATTTCCAGAGCTATGACAAGGAGATATTCTGAGACCCTCTCTTTTCCAAACAATGTTGACAAGGTGTAATATTTTTCTTTGGCTATGGACATATATTCAGATGCTATCGTGGTGCTGTTTCTAGCATAAGAGCAAGCTGTAAAGAGAGATTTAGAAAAGTGTCTAAACGCTGTCGAAAAATACGGCTGTGACGAGACAACGCGGTTTATGTAGACATCGTAGGTGCCTGTCTTGGTCGTTCGACGCGATACCAATCTTTTCATTGTTTCAAAATGGCCAGTACCTGGCGAGATTTCTCCTAGTCTACACTGTACGATTGTATCTTCTGTCCCTTAGGATCACAGTGATGGGTTGTTTATGTGAATAGCATTATGAACAGAACACGACGGTAAGACACAACGACTCGACAGCGGGTCACCGCCGTTTAGACGATAGTCTATGTATGCGGACTTTTTACTATAACTAACAATACCCCCGCCGCCGTATCTATTCAGTAAATCCCTTCAATCAAGTCGATGAAATTTTGACAAGGATTTGCAAAACGCCAAGGGCGGATCCTAATCCGACATATATCATACGAATAATGAGTTGATTCTGACGATAGCGGTGCCACCGACTCTGATTCAGTTTCGTTTTATTTCGAGGCCCAGTTTTTAATATTTCCAAGGACGTAGTGAACAATCTAATACGAAAAGTGATTTAGCTTGAAATGTATATTTTTTTAGCGGGTAATATATGTCTAACTATGTCGTCTAGTCGTGCAGACTCCTGTGTTTTGAGGGAACAGACAAATGGGTGGTCCTTTCGCATGAAATTTATAAGCAAATTGTGATTCTGCTTTTATAAACGATTTTAATGAGCGTAGAGTGTTGTTGACAAGCTTCGGGTTTTTTAAATTAAGTTTAGATATGAATACACAATGTCTTTCAAAAATTTAAAGGCAACATTAACAGATGTTACGCGACACTAAACCCATTTTCAACTTGACCTCAGCTCAGCATTCACAGACAGTACCTATATACACTTCACGTTTTCCTGCACGTGACATGAACATTAATATATTACGTCACAAGGTCCTTGATTAACAACTGAAAGGTGTTTTATACACACCGAGTTTCGATATTTGAGACTATAATTTTGATGACGATAACAAACACATGGTTACAATATGCCTTGCTGAATGTTAGACAAGCACCACGCCATGTTTTCTTTTTGTAAACACTGAAAGTAAAGTTCCAACCTGACGTTTTGTTCTTTCATATTTATCGGTAATTACCCTAATTGACACGGTCTTCGGTCGTTGACTTTACCCAGCCGAGAATTCTACCAATTATATGACAAATATATACTCAACATGTCACGTTGTAAGAGTATAGAAGCAACTCAGGAGAGTCACCCAGTGGAAGATTCCGCTTTTGACGGTTTGTTTGTTTGTAGTTTAATGTCGCAATATTCCAGTTATATGAAAACGGCCTTAAAAACCAAAAAAGACGGAGACGGAAAGGGGTGTGTGGTTATGTGAGTGGGGGGTGGGGGTGGGGGTGGGGGTGGGGGGTGGATGTTGGGTGGGGGTGGGGGGTGGTTGGTTAAATTTGATCACAAGTTTAAATTTGATCACATAAGAATTGCAACAATTCAATGTGCCATATGTGAGATTTCGTATAGGCTTAACAGTAATAATGTAAAATTTGTGAAGAAATTTGTGAATTCTTTGAGACTACATGTATATCTATTGTACACTTTACATAATGCGATTCATGTCATATATGTCTGTGTCACACATAAAGACTACCGGGGATGGGGCGATTGGGTGTCTGAATAATTTCAGCGTTTGCAGGTCAAGCCGAACATTATGTCTGATAAGTGAGTGGGTATGGTTTTACACCCATTAGAAACATAACAGCAATATCACGGCGGAGGACATCATTGGCTCCACACATTGTACTCATGGGGAATAGAACCTGGGTCTGCGGCGAGACAAGCGAAGGCTTCAACCACTAGGCTACCCTACCAACCCTATTCGGTACGGTGTTACTACAATGAAATGATAGATGCCATCGGATGTAAGGTTGTATTTGTTTAATTGAGATAATCTGTGTCGATGTATCCTGCACAGGGAGACCCCTGAAGATCAGGGATAGAACAGGTCTTCAGCAACCATGTATGCTTGCCGTAAGAGGCGAGTATCGGGACCACATCCGTGAAGATCCGGGATAGAACAGGTCTTCAGCAACCATGTATGCTTGTCGTAAGAGGCGAGTATCGGGACCACATCCGTGAAGATCCGGGATAGAACAGGTCTTCAGCAACCATGTATGCTTGCCGTAAGAGGCGAGTATCGGGACCACACCCCTGAAGATCTGGGATAGAACAGGTCTTCAGCAACCATGTATGCTTGTCGTAAGAGGCGAGTATCGGGACCACATCCGTGAAGATCCGGGATAGAACAGGTCTTCAGCAACCATGTATGCTTGCCGTAAGAGGCGAGTATCGGGACCACACCCCTGAAGATCTGGGATAGAACAGGTCTTCAGCAACCATGTATGCTTGTCGTAAGAGGCGAGTATCGGGACCACATCCGTGAAGATCCGGGACAGAACAGGTCTTCAGCAACCATGTATGCTTGCCGTAAGAGGCGAGTATCGGGACGACACCCCTGAAGATCTGGGATAGAACAGGTCTTCAGCAACCATGTATGCTTGTCGTAAGAGGCGAGTATCGGGACCACATCCGTGAAGATCCGGGATAGAACAGGTCTTCAGCAACCCATGCTTGTCGTTATAGGCGACAATGCTTCTCGTTAGAGGCGACTAATGGGGTCGTGATGTCATCCATCACTGGATTGTCTGATCCAGATTTCATTATTTACAGACCGCCGTCATATAGCTGGAATATTGCTGAGTGCGGCGTAAAACAACAACCAACCAGACCTAGACAGGGAGGGAGCCGTCTGTTCACTGCGTAATCGAGGAATGCTACTTAGCATTGTCGGAGTCGGCGTGAGAGCTACATACACATTTACTGACGGACACACATGACCTTCGAGGGACCATCCTCGTTTCACAGGGTCATTATACGAGATAGAAATAATCAGAATGTAAACTGCCGGGCTAAAGAAAGTATACACCCATGGTTGATGGTATCTAAAAATCAAACAAGAAATGCATGGTTATTCGTTGGTGATGTGTTTCGGCGATTGTTTGCTTGTTTGCTTGTTTGATGTTTAACGCCACACTCAGCAATATTCCAGCTATATGAATATTATCTGTAAATAATCGAGTCTGGACCAGACAATCCAGTGATTGACATCATGAGCGTCGATCCACGCAGTTGGGATACGATGACATGCATCAACCAAGTCAGCAAGCCTGACAACGTTTTGATAACGTTTCTAATAGTTTGATCAAATCCAATTGTCAAGGGTATATTTTTTTGCCCAGCAGTGTACTTGATTAGATGATGGTGGAGGTAGTTTGATGCAGAAGAATAGGAAGTCGGGTGTAGCTCATGACGACGGTGGGCGTCTCTGTTCATGACCAGAGTTACGTCAGATCGCTGTGTAAACGTCCACTTGAACACATACTATCTGCAAGCAACGCAACCAACCACGTGTAAGGGGGCGCAACTCCGGTAGTCACACGAAATCCCAGTGCAACCGACACCGTATATGGCATGCAAATCTGAATTCAAACGGAAGCAACGTATTACTCACCACCACGTGAAATCATACGTTGCAGCATAAGAAATAAAATTCAAAGGGTTTCTTTTAATCTTGGGATTCTGTGCACGGACCAGTGAATCCGAGCCAATTCAAGGGAGGTAACTCTGCATCAAAGCGACCACCCTAGTCACAGATATGTACAGATCACATAGCCTCCATATCATCTCGCTGACCGCCCTCAGTCGCTCGTCTGCTCTTCCATTCAGATGTCTCCACGCTGTCCCGCGTGGGTCGCCTCTTCGCGTCTGACTCTTCCAGCAATATTTACATAGCGGAGACAGCTTAAACCACAAAGAGAGTGATACCTTTTAAATGCCTAGTAGTAATTGTCGGAACAGTATCTCGAATTAGGGACTCGGGCGAGTTAAACGTCAACACTGAGCGCCTGAGAGGGCGGGGGAGGGAGCGCTAGTGACCTCTAGCGCGTGGCACGTGCTACTTCAAAGGCACCGATAGAAGTGTATGTAAATGGCGCTACTGCAAGTCGAGATTAGCTGAATGGTTTACGACAATACGTATTCCGACTTTACGACATCTAACCTCGGTGTGGTTTACCGCAAAGCGGATTACGGTTACTTATCGTTGATAAAGACCGAATTGATTCAATATTTACCCGCTTCGTATTTTGTAAGATCATTCTTTAATGTCGCACAAAGCATAACAAAACGGAAAAGAGGGAGCACCTCGCACTACAAACAATGAATTGTTCAACTCTCTTCAGATCATGCTTGACAGACTAGCATAGGCCAACGCTTATCTCAAACATATCATGGCGTTTTGGGGATAGAGTATTTGAAAGACACCTAGAAATATTTTATCTGATATTAAGCTATGTATCAAGTGAAAAAAACCATATTCTTAACACAATATATGGTGGCTGTTGAATGTGGGGCCAAACGCAAAGTAACCATACAGGACACGATATTTCTTTATATTAGCATATATTAACGGACCAGAAAAGCATCAAGTCCACGTAACTATTAAAGTAAAGACCAGAAAAGACCTCGTTACAATTGAACACACTGACCAGAATCGCCTCAAGTCTGTGTTACTATTGAAAATACGAACCAGAAACGCCTCACGCCCATGTACTATTGAAAATACGAACCAGGATAGCATCAAGTCTGTGTTACTATTGAAAATACGAACCAGGATAGCATCAAGTCTGTGTTACTATTGAAAATACGAACCAGAATCGCCTCACGCCCATGTACTATTGAAAATACGAACCAGGAAAGTTTCAAGTCCATGTTGCTATTGGAAATACGGACTAGAATAACATCAAATTCATGTTACTATTGAACACACTGTCCAGGATAGCCTCAGGCCTATGCGACTATTGAACATACGGACAATAACAGCCAGAACTCAATGTTACTATTGAGCATACGAACCAGAATAGCCTCAAACCTTTGTTACTATTGACCAGAATAGCATCAAGTCCATATTACGATTGAACACACTGACCAGAATCGCCTCAAGTCTGTGTTACTATTGAAAATACGAACCAGGATGGCATCACGTTCATGTTACTATGTTACTATTGACAATACGAGCCAGGATATCATCAAGTCCATGTTACTATGTTACTATTGACAATACGAAACCACGATGGCATCACGTTCACGTTACTATGTTACTATTGACAATACGAACCAGGATGGCATCAAGTCCATGTTACTATTTTACTATTGACAATATGAACCAGGATAGCATCAAGTCCATGTTACTATTGGAAATACGAACCAAGATAAAAAGCATCACGTTCATGTTACTTTGTAACTATTTAAAATACGAACCAGGATAGCATCACATTCATGTCACTATGTTACCATTGAACATGCGGACAAGAATAACCTGAAGCCTATGCTACTATTGAAAATACTGTCCAGAATAGCCTTAAGCCCAAAGTATGTTACGATTAAACATACGGACCAGAATGACATCAATCGTACGTTACTTTTCAAGATACGGACCAGAATTGCCTCACGTCCATGGTACGATTGAACATACCGGCCAGAATAACCTCTCGTCCTTTTTACTATTGAACACAACGACCAGAATAACCTCAAGTCTATGCTACTATTGAAGATCCTGACCAGAATCGCCTCTAGTCCATGTCACTATTGAAGATCCTGACCAGAATCGCCTCTAGTCCATGTCACTATTGAAGATCCTGACCAGAATCGCCTCTAGTCCATGTCACTATTGAAGATCCTGACCAGAATCGCCTCTAGTCCATGTCACTATTGAAGATCCTGACCAGAATCGCCTCTAGTCCATGTCACTATTGAAGATCCTGACCAGAATCGCCTCTAGTCCATGTCACTATTGAAGATCCTGACCAGAATCGCCTCTAGTCCATGTCACTATTGAAGATCCTGACCAGAATCGCCTCTAGTCCATGTTACTATTGAACAAACAGGCCAGAATAGCCTCAAGCACTATGTTACTATTGAAGATACGGACCAGAATCGCCTCTAGTCCATGTCACTATTGAAGATACGGACCAGAATCGCCTCTAGTCCATGTCACTATTGAAGATACGGAACAGAATCGCCTCTAGTCAATGTCACTATTAAAGATACGGAACAGAATCGCCTCTAGTCCATGTTACTATTGAACAAACAGGCCAGAATAGCCCCAAGCACTATGTTACTATTGAAGATACGGACCAGAATCGCCTCTAGTCCATGTCACTCGTGAAGATACGGAACTGAATCGCCTCTAGTCCATGTCACTATTGAAGATATGGACCAGAATCGCCTCTAGTCCATGTCACTATTGAAGATACGGACCTGACAAACCTCAAGTCCATGTCACTATTGAAGATACGGACCTGACAAACATCAAGTCCATGTCACTATTGAAGATACGGACCTGACAAACATCAAGTCAATGTCACTATTGAAGATACGGACCTGACAAACCTCAAGTCCATGTCACTATTGAAGATACGGACCTGACAAACCTCAAGTCCATGTCACTATTGAAGATACGGACCTGACAAACATCAAGTCCATGTCACTATTGAAGATACGGACCTGACAAACACCAAGTCCATGTCACTATTGAAGATACGGACATGACAAACATCAAGTCCATGTCACTATTGAAGATACGGACCTGACAAACCTCAAGTCCATGTCACTATTGAAGATACGGACCTGACAAACATCAAGTCCCTGTCACTATTAAAAATACGGACCTGACAAACCTCAAGTCCCTGTCACTATTGAAGATACGGACCTGACAAACCTCAAGTCCCTGTCATTATTGAAGATACGGACCTGACAAACCTCACGTCCATGTCACTATTGAAGATACAGACCTGACAAACCTCAAGTCCATGTCATTATTGAAGATATGGACCTGACAAACCTCAAGTCCATGTCACTATTGAAGATACGGACCTGACAAACATCAAGTCCCTGTCACTATTGAAGATACGGACCTGACAAACCTCAAGTCCCTGTCACTATTGAAGATACGGACCTGACAAACTTCAAGTCCATGTCACTATTGAAGATACGGACCTGACAAACCTCAAGTCCCTGTCACTATTGAAGATACGGACCTGACAAACCTCAAGTCCATGTCACTATTGAAGATACGGACCTGAAAAACCTCAAGTCCCTGTCACTATTGAAGAAACGGACCTGACAAACCTCAAGTCCATGTCACTATTGAAGATACGGACCTGACAAACATCAAGTCCATGTCACTATTGAAGATACGGACCTGACAAACTTCAAGTCCATGTCACTATTGAAGATACGGACCTGACAAACCTCAAGTCCATGTCACTATTGATGATACGGACATGACAAACCTCAAGTCCATGTTACTATTGGAGATACGGACCAGAATCACCTCAAGTCCCTGTCACTATTGAAGATACGGACCTGACAAACCTCAAGTCCATGTCACTATTGAAGATACGGACCTGACAAACATCATGTCCCTGTCACTATTGAAGATACGGACCTGACAAACATCAAGTCCCTGTCACTATTGAAGATACGGACCTGACAAACCTCAAGTCCATGTCACTATTGAAGATACGGACCTGACAAACCTCAAGTCCATGTCACTATTGAAGATACGGACCTGACGAACCTCAAGTCCCTGTCACTATTGAAGATACGGACCTGACAAACCTCAAGTCCCTGTCACTATTGAAGATACGGACCTGACAAACCTCAAGTCCCTGTCACTATTGAAGATACGGACCTGACAAACCTCAAGTCCATGTCACTATTGAAGATCCGGACCTGACAAACCTCAAGTCCATGTCACTATTGAAGATACGGACCTGACAAACCTCAAGTCCCTGTCACTATTGAAGATACGGAAGATGAGATAATATATTTGTAACTTTGATATGGGCTAGTGGACACACTTGCCTCGGGAAGATGAGATGATATATTTGTAACTTTGATATTGGCTAGTGGACACACTTGCCTCGTGAAGATGAGATGATATATTTGTAACTTTGATATTGGCTGGTGGACACACTTGCCTCGTGAAGATGAGATGATATATTTGTAACTTTGATATTGGCTGTAGGACACACTTGCCTCGGGAAGATGAGATGATATATTTGTAACTTTGATATTGGCTAGTGGACACACTTGCCTCGTGAAGATGAGATGATATATTTGTAACTTTGATATTGGCTGGTGGACACACTTGCCTCGTGAAGATGAGATGATATATTTGTAACTTTGATATTGGCTGGTGGACACACTTGCCTCGGGAAGATGAAATGATATATTTGTAACTTTGATATTGGCTCGTGGACACTCTTGCCTTGGGAAGATGAAATGATATATTTGTAACTTTGATATGGGCTAGTAGACACACTTGCCTCGGGAAGATGAGATGATATATTTGTAACTTTGATATCGGCTAGTAGACACACTTGCCTCGGGAAGATGAGATGATATATTTGTAACTTTGATATGGGCTAGTGGACACACTTGCCTCGGGAAGATGAAATGATATATTTGTAACTTTGATATGGGCTAGTAGACACACTTGCCTCGGGAAGATGAGATGATATATTTGTAACTTTGATATCGGCTAGTAGACACACTTGTCTCGGGAAGATGAGATGATATATTTGTAACTTTGATATGGGCTGGTGGACACACTTGCCTCGTGAAGATGAGATGATATATTTGTAACTTTGATATTGGCTGGTGGACACACTTGCCTCGGGAAGATGAGATGATATATTTGTAACTTTGATATGGGCTAGTAGACACACTTGCCTCGGGAAGATGAGATGATATATTTGTAACTTTGATATTGGCTGGTGGACACACTTGCCTCGTGAAGATGAGATGATATATTTGTAACTTGGATATGGGCTGGTGGACACACTTGCCTCGGGAAGATGAGATGATATATTTGTAACTTTGATATGGGCTAGTGGACACACTTGCCTCGGGAAGATGAGATGATATATTTGTAACTTTGATATGGGCTGGTGGACACACTTGCCTCGTGAAGATGAGATGATATATTTGTAACTTGGATATGGGCTGGTGGACACACTTGCCTCGGGAAGATGAGATGATATATTTGTAACTTTGATATGGGCTAGTGGACACACTTGCCTCGGGAAGATGAGATGATATATTTGTAACTTTGATATGGGCTAGTGGACACACTTGCCTCGGGAAGATGAAATGATATATTTGTAACTTTGATATGGGCTAGTGGACACACTTGCCTCGGGAAGATGAGATGATATATTTGTAACTTTGATATTGGCTGGTGGATACACTTGCCTCGGGAAGATGATATATTTGTAACTCACCGGCTAGAACGCTTGGAGGTCCGGATTCGATCAGTGCAAGTACCAACAGTAAGGCAAATACCATTATCCTGAAAAATAACGAAAATACAAATTAATACCCGAATTAATAGGGTATTTTCAATATAACCTGTAGCTTCACAAGTAGCGACAATAAACGAAAATACTTTAAACAATCGTGTGAAAAAAAGAGTAATTAATCGCATGTAATTTCGAAAAACGAGATCACTGCTATGACAACAACCATCGTTTCTCTTTCGCAGTCTCGAAAATATGCCTTGTGTAATATAAATGTGTAATCTCCATCTTTAAGGCCTACAAAATAAAACTTTGTCACCATTCTACGATATCCCTTCTTGTATAAAACTATTTTCGAAAGGCGTCCACCTTTAACGCAAGAACTCGCCCGAGAAACAAGGGGAGGTAACTCTAATCGCCTCTCCCGCATACCTTCAGTATTTTCTTTCCTCGTGAGACAGCGCGTGTGCGCCATTGAGCCTGACAGAGTGTTAGCAATCAAGACCCGCGAGCTATGAACTCTCCAAACACCGACGACCGTCTCGGTAAAGCGACGTGGTATCTAATAGCTCGAGACCAGTCGGCGCTCACGATATGACGAAACAAATACCTGGAAAGTTTCCTTTTAAAAGCTATTGTTTCTTTCCTGAGGTTGATAACAAAGAACAAAGGATGACGCTTCAGCATAAAACGATTCCATATAGTTTTATTGTAGTTCCAAATGATCCGAGCTCAAACAAACAGATTTACAAAGACAGAAACAAATAATTTCAGACCGTATATATTCCCCCTTTTAATAATTAAACTTCGTTATGACGAAACAACATAATTAACTGTTGAAACAAATGTGGTATATTCAATTCCAACAATCTCCACAATGAGCTTTACTTTATGCAGGAATAGGGGCGGTCGGGTAGCCTAGTGGTTAAAGCGTTCGCTCGTCACGCCGAAGACCCGGGTTCGATTCCCGACATGGGTACAATGTGTGATGCCCATCTCTGGTGTCCCCCGTCGTGATATTGCTGAATATTGCTAAAAGCGGCGTAAAACCATACTCACTCACTCATGCAGGAATAGGGCTGTTGGGGTAGTCTAGTGGTTAAAGCCGAAGGCCCGGGTTCGATTCCCCACATGGGTACAATGTGTGAAGCACATTTCTGGTGATATTGCTGGATAGTTGCTAAAAGCGGCGTAAAACAATATTCATTCGCTCACTCAGTCACTCATGCAGGGATAGCGTTGTGAAACATTCTCTTCTGGAAAATGCAACATATATTTACAACGAAAACTTGTTTATTCCGTATCTTGTTTTTACGAACACATCATATTCAGGGCGGTCACTGCTGGGAAAGCTACATGTCTCCGGGTGAGTGAGTAGGGTTTTACGCCGCTTTCAGCAAATTCAAGCAGTATTACGATACGGAACACCAAGCATGGCATGCATATGAAGTTTTGCTATTTATTTAACGCCGCACTCAACATACAACAGTTATATGGCGGCGGTCTTCATATCATCCGAGTCAGGACCGGACAATCCAGTCATAGGCATCATAAGCATCGGTTTACGCAATTGGGATGTGATGACATGCATCAGCTGTCGAGCCTGACCACCCGATCCCGTTAGTCGCTCCTATGATAAGTATATTGTCGCCTCTTACGACAAGCATCGGTTACTGAAAAGCAATTCTAACCCTGCAAATTGTACTTGAAGGGAATCGAAACAGATTGTGACGGGTGAATGCTTTAACCCCACGACCACCCCACGACCACTATGCGTACACAACGTGTCACTACTCCGCACAGCGCACTTGTAAAACGATGTCAATAAGGAGCTACTGCCTCATTTAACCACGTGTCACTATATGGATGACAGCATATTATTTCCCTAAACAGGCACGTGATCTTAATATCCGGAAATCGGACGCTTGGGTCAGCCTGACAACAACTCTTCAGGACTTATTTAAATGTTTTTGAAGTTTTAGTCCCGAATAAGTGACGTCTTCGTACTAAAATTAACATCAACACAACCAGAGATCCGCATTGTTATAGGGGCAACACACACCTTCTGAATTAAATCAAGGTATGTCAACAATTTCCGTTGTAATGCGCTGTTACATAAACAACCGAGACATGGTGAAAGTCTGTGAATTCCACCAATTACGGAATATATTCGGGTCGATTCATGTCAGTCGTGATGAATGTATGTGAAAAATGCAGGTATTTGTTTATAGGGAAACCCGTGTCAAAAACAGTTCGGTGCAAAAAAACAACCCAACGCATATGAATTTGTTCGACAGTTTCCTGGGTGGCAAACAAAACTAAAAATGTTCGAAACTCATAAAATAAATAGCTTTAACAATTGTATACAGTGAAACCCTATCAATGCGGACGGTAATGTTTTGTTGAAAGCAAGATTTACGAGTCGTAGTTATGGTTTGTTTGTTTGTTGTTTAGCGCCGCACTCGGCAATATTCCAGCTATGTGACGACGGGCTTTAAATAACCGAGTCCAGACCAGACAATCCTGTGATTGACATCATGAGCATCGATCCACGTAATTGGGATACGATGACACGCATCAACCAATTTTAGCGAGCCTGACCACTTGATCCCCTTAGTCGCCTCTTACGACAAGCATAGCCGCCTCGATTATTTACAGACCGCCGTCATATATCTGGAATATTGATGAGTGCGGTGTTCAACAACCAACCAACCAACTGTAGTAAATAATAAATAATGCATCATAATTTCATTCGCAGCATTGTGTATTCTTCACCATTAACATAGGAATATCTTCCAAATTCTACCGGAACAGTATTTTCCAAGAGCTATGATATATACCGATAAAAACATACTTTTTTGAAATATTCAAAGATATAGTTTGTCCTATGCAGAATTCTAAATATGTAGGTTAGATTAAATCTACCTTATAAAAATATTTACCATGTGACTTCCGACCCCAGCTGATAAATTGTCCGCCATGTTAGGCCTGGGAGCGAATTAGTCCTGACAACTTGTGAAGATAAATAGTTGTTAGGAAAACAAAATCCCTCCCATTGGGCATATCCTGATGTCATGGGCATGATATACATGCTTCAGAACAACTGATTATGACATTTTTTGTCTCCATGGAAAAGGCATGAAGCTATTAGGCAGTAAGGATATAACGAATGTGTGATAAACGTGAAAGATGCCAATGTTGTGATTGTTTTTTTCAATTTTCGGTTTTATGAATTTACAAGTATTTTACATCTCCATTCTATTCTGAAAATACACAGGACCCATTCACTACCACAGCTTCGTCTTGAGTCCGATTCGAAAGATACCGCATCCTTCGCCCACTTACTCACTCCCCCACACCAGCTCAGCCAGCCTGACCCCCTCTCCCTCGTTAACAACCAAACCTGTCCCTTCACCCCCTCCCTCCCCTCGCAACAGATCAGTCAGCCTGACACCATCTCCCTCGTTAACAACCAACCATGTCCCTTCACCCCCTCCCCTCGCAACTGATCAGCAAGCCTGACCCCCTCTCCCTCGTTAACAACCAAACCTGTCCCTTCACCCTCCCCCCTCCCTCCCCTCGCAACAGCTCGGCAAGCCTGACCCCCTCTCCCTCGTTAACAACCAAACCTGTCCCTTCACCCTCCCCTCGCAACAGCTCAGCCAGCCTGACCCCCTGTCCCTTCACCCCCTCCCCTTGCAATAGCCTGACCCCCTCTCCACCTGTCCCTTCACCCCCTCCCCTCGCAACAGCTCAGCCAGCCTGACCCCCTCTCCCTCGTTAACAACTAACCCTGTCCCTTCACCCCCTCCCCTCGCAACAGCTCAGCCAGCCTGACCCCCTCTCCCTCGTTAACAACCAAACCTGTCCCTTCACCCCCTCCCCTCGCAACAGCTCAGCCAGCCTGACCTCCTGTCCCTTCACCCCCTCCCCTCGCAACAGCTCAGCCAGCCTGACCCCCTCTCCCTCGTTAACAACCAAACCTGTCCCTTCACCCTCCCCTCGCAACAGCTCAGCCAGCCTGACCTCCTGTCCCTTCACCCCCTCCCCTCGCAATAGCCTGACCCCCTCTGCACCTGTCCCTTCACCCCCTCCCCTCGCAATAGCCTGACCCCCTCTGCACCTGTCCCTTCACCCCCTCCCCTCACAACAGCTCAGCCAGCCTGACCCCCTCTCACAAGTATTCAAGTCTTTATTCATGTACATGTGTGGGCCAGCGGCCCATGGTACAATATTCGGTCCATCATTAACATTTATAGGCTTAGTGTTTGGAGTCTAACATTCATAGCATGGTATATAAAAGTTGCAACATTTCTAATTACAGTTTCATTGTTTACCGCCATAAGCATATTGAATTTAGGAAGAGTAGGATGTACAAAATACTTCTGTGGTAAATACTGAAGACGAAGTTCATCATAAGCGTTACAAATTAATAAAAAATGATATTCATTCTCGACATATCTTTGGTTGCAACTATTGCACAATCTCTGCTCTCGTGGAGTATTAACGTATCTACCAGTCTCAATATGGAGCAGCCAGCTTGACCTCCTGCCCCTTCACCCCCTCCCCTCGCAATAGCCTGACCCCCTCTCCACCTGTCCCTTCACCCCCTCCCCTCGCAACAGCTCAGCCAGCCTGACCCCCTCTCCCTCGTTAACAACCAAACCTGTCCCTTCACCCTCCCCTCGCAACAGCTCAGCCAGCCTGACACCCTCTCCCTCGTAAACAACTAACCCTGTCCCTTCACCCCCTCCCCTCGCAACAGCTCAGCCAGCCTGACCCCCTCTCCCTCGTTAACAACCAAACCTGTCCCTTCACCCTCCCCTCGCAACAGCTCAGCCAGCCTGACACCCTCTCCCTCGTTAACAACTAACCCTGTCCCTTCACCCCCTCTCCCTCGTTAACAACTAACCCTGTCCCTTCACCCTCTCCCCTCGCAACAGATCAACCAGCCTGACACCCTCTACCTCGTTAACAGCCAACCCTGTCCCTTCACCCCCCCCCCCCCCCCCCCCCCTCGCAACAGCTCGGCAAGCCTGACCCCCTCTCCCTCGTTAACAACCAAACCTGTCCCTTCACCCTCCCCTCGCAACAGCTCAGCCAGCCTGACCTCCTGTCCCTTCACCCCCTCCCCTCGCAATAGCCTGACCCCCTCTCCACCTGTCCCTTCACCCCCTCCCCTCGCAACAGCTCAGCCAGCCTGACCCCCTCTCCCTCGTTAACAACTAACCCTGTCCCTTCACCCCCTCCCCTCGCAACAGCTCAGCCAGCCTGACCCCCTCTCCCTCGTAAACAACTAACCCTGTCCCTTCACCCCCTCCCCTCGCAACAGCTCAGCCAGCCTGACCCCCTCTCCCTCGTTAACAACTAACCCTATCCCTTCACCCCCTCCCCTCGCAACAGCTCAGCTTGCCTGACGCCCGCTACCTTTCCCTCCAAACTACAAACTACAATCTCATTTCCCATTTCAACAATCTCGCAAGCCTGACCCCCTCCCTCTAACAACCAAACCTTACCGTCGCTCCCTCCCTCCCCATGGTACAATTCAGCTAGCCTGACCCTTTCCGTCCTGCAACAACCAAACCTGTCCACGTCCCATAGCCCGTTCCACCCTAGCTACCTCTCAAACCTAACTCCCTTGCCTAGCCTATACAGAAGCCTCCATCCTAACTGGCCCGTCGCCCCTCCCCCATCAACAATCTAGCTACCTCTCAAACCTAGCTCTCCTGCCTAGCCTATACAGAAGTCCCCATCCTACAGAAGTCCACATCACCACCCCCTCTCCTCCTCCTCCCGACATGGAGCCTGACCCCACATCATCACTCCTCTTCCTCCTCCCGACAGCACGCCTGACCCCACATCGCCACCCCTCTCCTCCTCCCAACATCGAACCTGACCCCAGATCACCACCCCCTCTCCTCCCGACATCGAGCCTGGCCCCACATCACCACCCCTCTCCTCCCGACATCGAGCCTGATACCGCGTCCCTCCCACCAGTCTATACCCCTCCAAATTCCAATGCCGTCTCCACGCCTTCACTACCCCCACACACCCCACTGTCAGTCAGCGTTCTCATGTACTCCGCCAAACCCCCATGTTCCCTCACACTATCATACATCTCGTCTAATTCTAATCACCAAGCGCCACTAATCCTACGGCCTGTTTTAAAGCAGCGTAATTCAACGCATAAACCGCATCCGAACCTGTTTACAATTAAGGATTCCTTGATAAGTTGTGCATGTGTACCAATGCAGAGTTCGGTGCAACTGTGAATCGCGTGCCCTCGTTACCGCGTAACGGTACCCCCGTATGTTCACATCCATCTATAACACTCTTCCTCATCAGCTGAACGACCCCTCGGCGATCACGTCTGAAAGCTGACATGTTCTCTGTGCTAAAACTTCATCACCACAATCCTACACATTAAGATTTAACGTTCTGCACCTTTCAATTATTCAAACGGAATTAAAAGCTGCGATTTTTCAAACGCAAACCCCGAATAATCTGACCATATCTATGTCAATCGATCACGTAATCCGTTCACTCGACCGACCTGTCCGGATAAACGAGTTCAAGTGTATATATCATCCTCAGCAGTGCGTTATGACAACTGATTGATTACCAATCAATCATAACGCTAATTGACGACATGTACCAGTCACTAAGGACTTTAATTCCAAACCAGTATTTTTTGTCATTATCACTTTTATTTTATGCGCCCATAAAAATGCTAAAACCATTTAACATTGATTGCTACTGTATCTAAACGTCAAAAGAAACAGATCGATTATCAATCACGTTTCATTGAACTGAAAGCAACCACCATGATGTAACTACTAAATGCCTATCGTTCATCCAACAATGATACGTATCAGGCAACCAAATGACACATTGCTCGTACATGAAATACAAAAAATAACCAGGCATTATTTCCTATGAAACAAATATGATCACGATTTTTTATAGCCTTAGACCATTGCCATTGGTAAAGGTGTCTAGCTGCTTCGTTGCTGTCTATATTATCAATCACTGTTAGGTTACCGAAGACGCACTGGCAAGTTGTCTAACAGAATATACATCACATGTTTCATTCACGATCGTTAACTTTGTACATACGGCAGAAATAAAAGAACCCGGAAAAATTAACCCAATTGTGTTCTTGGGTTGTTGTTTTTTCATATTAAGGTGACTGACTGCTTTAAAAACGTGGACATCGTATTAAAAGCCGAATGAGAGACACAAATGTCTTAATTAAACAAAACGTTGTTATGATAAAAGCTATGTAGCACAAACTCATATTTAACATAAAACAGTTATAAAAAACTGCTAAAAAATAACTTACGGTTAATTTTTTGAAATAAGGAATTTGAAATTATTTCAATAATATAATTGTTTAAATTAGATAAAATTTGATTAATTTACATTGTTATAAAATATATTACTAAAACATAGTATATGTTTATTACTTACTGACGGATGATGAAATTAGAGTTGATATGTAAGTGAGAAAGTTCTGCTAGAAATCCCCGCACTTGAGTAGTAATCCTCACTTCATATGACTGTGGCCCAGGAATAAATGTATGATATCCGTCGATCGGACTTTTTATATCACAGCCACCGCTCGTGCAAAGTAAGATAGGATCTGTTAGAAATTGGAAACATCATTTGTTCCGTATTCTCGAGTTGAGTTGTGATTTGATTCACCAGTACATTTCCACTTATATCGATACAGCGTTGCCTCCCATCACCATGCTAATTATCCGCTTGGCGAATTATGCAAATTTTACGTTGAGAAATCGACAAGGGTTGAAGCAAAACAAATGACGAACTTCAGCGGTTGACTAAACGAATCACGTGAATCAGCTGAGGAAAATATCACAAATCCTTTGAAGCACAGCGCTGAAAAACTTGATTTCACTTAAAATATTCAGTGAAAGTAACCACGTGGGAGATATTGTCAATCAAATCCGTTTTCATAGAACGCTATGTACAACAGCCATGTGAAGCTGATTGAGTGAAATGAGTGACTTGAAGGCCGGGCATCACAGGTAGTGTATCCCGCTTGAAATGCAGCCTTCATGAAACTTACACTAGGTCTTGTAGCCGAGGCAAGTCAATGAAGCGCAAATCCTAAACAATCTCTTCGGCTAAAGCAGGCTGTTCGATTGAGCGACACAGTGCCTCGCTCCACGCGCGGACGTCGGAGTAGACAAGACGGCGAAGATCAAACAAACCCAACAGCCTGACAAAACCGCCTCGTTCATTGAATGAAATATAGACCAAGAAATAGGTGTTTTAATATCTTCTAGAAATAATTAATTTTACACGAATTCCTTTCGAAAAAATGACATTGAAATCCTGATATAGTGGATAGCAGTGTTTGACAATCCTATCATTGTCAAATAGACACAATTCCCATCAATTGCTTCTGTAAAATTCACGAAAAGATTATATTGTCGTTTATCAGAGTTTGTGTGCATTTATTTTAAAAAACCCCAAAACAAACCCAAACGATTGATGACTCGTGGCGTTACTGTCCAAAACATAATACACGTAATCAGAGTTTCATAGCTGAGTCATTTCACCAAATAGTGATCAGAATATTTCTAGCCACATGGTCATGCTATTGCGCGATATACCAGCTTCCCTGACTAAGACTTCGCATCTTTAACAAATACAGTTATGTCGAACAGATCAATATTTAAGAGGTTTACATGAGGTTTACGTTGTTTTTGGGTTGGAATGTGCAGTTATTCTATGCAGACACACACATCTTTCAAGAGAATGACATAATCGGTGCTCTAAAGGGATATTAAGGGATTTCTAGCCATGGAATAGCGTCAATGTTTGGTGGTTTTTCTGATGGCTGACATTTCTGTCTATGAAGAAGGGGACGTGAGACACGATACGATTAACTTTATCGCGAAATGTCACACTTTGCGATAAATCTGATAATACCATTAACAACAGGCGGCCGATGAGACGATGTATTGACTACTTCTTTGCTGTTAAAAGCCGACGAAGACATAAAAATAAAGTTGTCATCCATAAAATGCACCGAATTAAATGTTAAAAAATGAAATTATTGCCAACCGACAACATCTCAACCGCCCATACCAGGCGTCTTTCAACAATGCGTAGTATGTGGTTTAATAAAATATTTTCTGCTTCTCCCTATTTTTAAAATCTCTCTCTCTCTCTCTCTCTCTCTCTCTCTCTCTCTCTCTCTCTCTCTCTCTCTCTCTCTCTCTCGTTTTTAATATCTTGTGTCAGTTTAAACCAGGGATAAAGGCTACCTCATCTCACCCCTTCTTCAATATGTCTACTTCACACAAATCCATCTCCGATGCAACTGAACCCGAACTCTGTTAGCCCGCTCCTATTGTAGCGACTCCGTTCGCAGGCAGTGTTTATTCCCGCTGGAGACGCAAGCAGTGTGTGTCTGCAGGTTGATATTACCACAAGAAGATCGTGCAAAATATTTATTATTTCAGTTCAAAAGCGTCTCAACTCTCGCGCCAGTGGACTGCAACATAACGTTCTCGTCGTGTATCGTGATACCTAGTGTATCTCGCTGTGGATAGATCTCAGCTCAGGTGTTTCCACGGCCGGCCTGAGAAAATATCACTACCTTCATGTATACATGGCTTTTCAGGGGAGCGTCTCAAACCTTCATAGTTAATTTAAAACGAACTCGGTAACTTGGGTGTGCTTCAATGGTCAGTTGTGTCACAACTCCCGTAACCTAGACATTTGAATATATTTTTTTTAAACCTAGACATTGGAATATATTTATAAAACCTAGATATTGGAATATATTAACAAATCCTAGACATTGGAATATATTAAAAAAACTTAGACATTGGAATATATTTTAAAAAAACTAGACATTGGAAAAGGAGAAAAAAAACACCTAGACATTGGAATATATTTTTTTTAAAACTAGACATTCGAATATATTAAAACAATCCTTGAGAGTGGTATTTGTTCCCGAAAAACTAGACTAACATCTTGTCTCTGAAATGTACATATTTTACAGAAAAAACAAAACAGTTGTTAAATTAGAGTTATAAAATATAATAAAAAGAAGCCCAGAGACTGTCTTCATTTTCAGGCACTGCAGTAATCTAAACTTGCCAAATATTATAGACTCGAATGGGGTGTATTGGATATCTTTGATTCAGGGTCTGTATGACAGATTATGCCGAAACGTACACATGGATATATATTCCCCAAACCTAGACATTGGTACATTTTCCCCACACCTTGACATTGGTACATTTTCCCCAAACCTTGACATGGGTACATTTTCCCCCAACCTTGACACGGGTACATTTTCCCCCAACCTTGACACGGGTACATTTTCCCCCAACCTTGACATGGGTACATTTTCCCCAAACCATGACATGGGTACATTTTCCCCAAACCCTGACATGGGTACATTTTCCCCAAACCTTGACATGGGTACATTTTCCCCCAACCTTGACACGGGTACATTTTCCCCCAACCTTGACACGGGTACATTTTCCCCAAACCTTGACATGGGTACATTTTCCCCAAACCATGACATGGGTACATTTTCCCCAAACCCTGACATGGGTACATTTTCCCCAAACCTTGACACGGGTACATTTTCCCCAAACCTTGACACGGGTACATTTCCCCCAAACCTTGACATGGGTACATTTTCCCCAAACCTTGACATGGGTACATTTTCCCCACACCCTGACATTGGTACATTTTCCCCAAACCTTGACACGGGTACATTTTCCCCAAACCTTGACACGGGTACATTTTCCCCAAACCTTGACATGGGTACATTTTCCCCAAACCTTGACATGGGTACATTTTCCCCAAACCCTGACATGGGTACATTTTCCGGAAACCTTGACATTGGTACATTTTCCCCGAACCTTGACATGGGTACATTTTCTCCAAATCTACACATTAGTACATTTTCCCCAAAGCTTGACATGGGTACATTTTCCCCAAACCTTGACATGGGTACATTTTCCCCAAACCCTGACATGGGTACATTTTCCCCACACCTTGACATGGGTACATTTTCCCCAAACCTTGACATGGGTACATTTTCCCCAAACCTTGACATGGGTACATTTTCCCCAAACCTTGACATGGGTACATTTTCCCCAAACCATGACATGGGTACATTTTCCCCAAACCATGACATGGGTACATTTTCCCCAAACCATGACATGGGTACATTTTCCCCAAACCTTGACATGGGTACATTTTCCCCAAACCTTGACATGGGTACATTTTCCCCAAACCTTGACATGGGTACATTTTCCCCACACCTTGACATGGCTACATTTTCCCCACACCTTGACATGGGTACATTTTCCCCAAACCTTGACATGGGTACATTTTCCCCAAACCTTGACATGGTACATTTGCCCAAACCTTGACATGGTTACATTTTCCCCAAACCTTGACATGGGTACATTTTCCCCACACCTTGACATGGGTACATTTTCCCCACACCTTGACATGGGTACATTTTCCCCACACCTTGACATGGTACATTTTCCCAAACCTTGACATGGTTACATTTTCCCCAAACCTTGACATGGGTACATTTTCCCCAAACCTTGACATGGGTACATTTTCCCCACACCTTGACATGGGTACATTTTCCCCACACCTTGACATGGGTACATTTTCCCCACACCTTGACATGGTACATTTTCCCCAAACCTTGACATGGTTACATTTTCCCCACACCTTGACATGGCTACATTTTCCCCACACCTTGACATGGCTACATTTTTCCCCACACCTTGACATGGCTACATTTTCCCCAAACCCTGACGTGGGTACATTTTCCCCCAACCTTGACATGGGTACATTTTCCCCAAACCTAGACATGGGTACATTTTCCCCACACCTTGACATGGTACATTTTCCCCAAACCTTGACATGGGTACATTTTCCCCACACCTTGACATGGGTACATTTTCCCCACACCTTGACATGGTACATTTTCCCAAACCTTGACATGGTTACATTTTCCCCACACCTTGACATGGCTACATTTTCCCCGTACCTTGACATGGTACATTTTCCCCACACCTTGACATGGCTACATTTTCCCCAAACCTTGACATGGGTACATTTTCCCCACACCTTGACATGGTACATTTTCCCAAACCTTGACATGGTTACATTTTCCCCAAACCCTGACATGGGTACATTTTCCCAAACCTTGACATGGGTACATTTTCCGGAAACATTGACATTAGTTGGTATAATGAGATAGTGGGTGAGTTATCGAGTGAGTTGTTGAGTGAGTTATTGAGTGAGTTATTGAGTGAGTGAGTGAGTGAGTATTTTAGTTACATTACGGTGTGCCAGCTTGATGTAGGAGGAAAGCCTAAAACGATTGGTTTTATACGTTAATCACCTTTATGACATCCACGAGCATGGCTAAATATGGATCTGACAAACCAAGAATCGTAAACATTGCGAATAAGGAATTGAATCCAAGATCATAGTTTTTTTGTACGCCCAAGAGACACAACTCAGCACAGAGACTGAGTCACCCAGCCCGTGCCCAAAAACTCCCAACATGAACAATACACCATTTTGAGACGACCCCTAAGACGGAACCCAGTCGCATCCCGTAGACGCTACATAGGTGAAAGGTTGGGAAAAGATACTTTTGGAGCCGTTGGTCATACGCTGTGTATACAAGTCAGAGGGATAGAAGGATCTAAGCAAGACCCAAGTGAGAAGTGATTGTTTTCTGAGCGAGGCTTCCCGAGACATCGCGAGACATCGCGAGACACAACAGTATATACTAGAGGTATTAGGTTGTTATTGTGGAGATATAAAGTATGCATCGGGCTCCGAATTCGAGGAGCAGGGAAGACATGTTAAGCTAACACTCGGTGTAAAAACAAACGAATCAGGAACCAAAACGCGAAATTT
Organism: Haliotis rufescens; assembly: GCF_023055435.1. Taxonomy (NCBI): domain Eukaryota; kingdom Metazoa; phylum Mollusca; class Gastropoda; order Lepetellida; family Haliotidae; genus Haliotis; species Haliotis rufescens. The sequence goes on along the minus strand of NW_025964383.1, from coordinate 38,653,902 downwards.
GTAAACCACACCTTTCCCCTGTTCCCCTTCCTGTGTTCTTGCACAACAGAATTAATTCTCAGTTAATCAGGTTCTGTTTGGAAAGGCTTGTAGTCTATGAACTGGTTTTAAGGTTCTCATGCGTCAGTACTGCGTACATTTTAAACATAATTAATCGACATTTTATCGTTAAGAAACTTATTTAATGTTGTATCTTAACATTTAAGGCCAGTTAATAATATCCGGTTTTTTTACAAAACTGACCGGGTAAGGAGGGAGTATTTTATTTAAGTACGTTACAAATCTATAAAGTAAACTTATTTCTAATGTACCATGTGATCCCTTTTGGCCACGCCCACTGCGGCTCGAAGTATGAGTGAGTGAGTGAGTTGGGTTTAACGCCGCTTTTAATATTATTCCAGTTATATCACGGCGTGTCAGCTTAATGTGGGAGGAAAGCCCGAAGTGATGCAGGTCTCAGACGTTTACCACTTCGGTGAAACCCACGAGCACGGGTATGGTGCTGACAAACCTAGAAACATAATTGGGGCGAACCGGGATTCGAACCCACAATCATAGGTTTCTGGCGTGCCCAAGGGACGCAACTCTGCACAGCGAATATCGGCGCCTTAGACGACTGGGCCACCCGTGCCCCCGCTCGAAGTATGACGGTGTGGGTCCGAGGCTATGGCTACTCTTGCGACCCTTGACACACAGTGAAAGGCATGGCATCTGCAAGATATGGAATATACCGGAATATGGTGCAAAAATGAAATCTGTGTTGAAAGAGGCGTTTCTTAAAGCCTGAAAAGAAAACATAAGGGTAGGGCGGTTCATGAGAAAAAAACTTTTTCAAATCCTAATTAGCTTAGATTGTTTCATTTGAAAGAGATTTCATTTATTCAAGTAATTTTCATACAATACATATACCCAGGGCTAGGCCAGTGTTTAGAGTGGGTTAGAGCTTGGTCCCCATCATCGACAAAATGTGCAACTCTTTGAAAATACAAAAATAATAATCCACTGACACAACCCAGAATATACCCATCATTAAAAAGAAAATTTCCATTGGCAAGCTGTATCATCAAGTAAAAGCTATGTCCCTTTGAAATAACAATGTCCGTAGCTGAATATTTACCTTTTTATTTCTGTTCACTGTTTGGCCAATGTTTGTAACCACTAAAATAACCCCATGAATCCGCAGCAGGGACGGATGACATTACTTGCATGAAAGAAACGACTATCCAAAATGGCACCCATCGCTACCAGTCAAGGGAGATAACTGAAACCAGAACTGCGCGTCTTCGAATTCCGCACCTCGGTATGAGTCTTGGCGCCTCGAGTGAAACGTTCTGCGTCTGGTGCGCATTTCAGCCGAGGTCTTGGCGTTGAGTTAAGGTCATGAAACTCAGACATTGCGTCATACGGGTCAGATAAGGATCCAGGAGGAGTGGACATTATACTTAAACTCAAGTAAAGACGTGGCTTGGTCGAGAGCTCCAGTAATGGTAACTTTACATACTTTATGTTTGAGTATTCAAAAAATAAAAAATAAAAATACCGCTTGGATAACCTGAGTGAGTGAGTGGTTGTTTAAACATTTTGAACAGCATTCGGTAGACTAACATTTAGTCCCAGAACTAAAGTTATCTAAAAATGCATATCCACTTTAAAGAATATCATTCTTGAATTGAGTTGGACTCCTTTTTCAATTTATACCCTAGGGTTTTTGAGACACTAAGCTTTCGGCTATAGTGATGGGGGACGGCCCAAACCAAGGATCACTATCAGGGAACTTGGTACGCTGAGATCTTAACTCACGACCACCAAATGGGGTAACGGTGAGGTGAGGTGAAATTGGGTTTAACGTCGCGTTCAAGATTATTGCACTTATAGGGCGTCGTGCATGTACGTTTGTCTGTGTGTGGCTGCTTGTACTAGTCCGGACTGAGTGGCACTGAGATACCATGCCGCAGTATAATATGAATACCCCACTCAGACACAGTATACTGACTCTGAGCCGACCAGTCCTTGTTTAAGCCTCTTAATGCCGAGCGCCAGGCAGGGTAACAACAAGTTCCATCTGTTAGCTTCTTTTGGTATGACGAGGCCGGGACTCAAATACTGTAGAAAAGAAGGGACGCCACTCTGCACCGTGGGCAAATTGATGACTTGAATGGAGCCTCCTAGGGTTCCTAGTCTCGGTTCTTACAACGATCTTGCCGTAAAAAGGCGACTATGCTTGTCGTAAAAGGCGACTATGCTTGTCGTAAAAGGCGACTATGCTTGTCGTAAAAGGTGACTATGCTTGTCGTAAGAGGCGACTAACGGGATCGGGTGGTCAGGTTCGCTGACTTGGTTGAAGCATGTCATCTATCCCAATTGCGTGAAACGATGCTCATGATATCACTCACTGGATTGTCTGGTCCAGACTCGATTATTTACAGACCGCCGTCATATAGCTGGAATATTGCTGAGTGCGGCGTTAAACAACAAACCAACCAATCTTTCAATGATAGTACTCCCCTCTGCTTCTGAGAGTGCATCTATGTCCTTCACGAGGTCGTCATGGTCATGGAGTTCACGACCATCCTTGTTTCACAATGAACTGTATGTACCTTCCTCTGAGACTCGCCAAAGCCAATTGAACCCATCTATCGTTTTATCTTGCACGACATTCTTGAACTTCAGTGCAAATCGTTATTTTCTCATTTCGATCAGACTACGAGGGTCGGTTTTTCCATATTCGCGTCTCGTGGTATGCCGCGGTTGACCTCCGCACTGTGACGCTGACCTTTATTGCTCCGCCACTGCTGCGAGTGAGGCGGCAAATAGGCGGAAGGCGGAAGAATACAATAGAAACAACAAGTGTTGCGCGCTCTCTGAAGAAAGGTCCCGCTGAGAGAACAAATATGAACGGGTAGGGGGGAAATTTGACATGGAAAAGAGGATTTGCATTATAGATATTTGACATTTCCTCTGTGAGCCGTTGTTATCATATAGTCTGGGGATTAGCCTATGTGTGGACGCTAGTGGCTAGTTGTTAAATAGACACAGACAGACAATATTTTGTAAATGCGAATGACCCCTGGATGAAATTAAAACGTGTTAGAGCGGCAAGAGGCTGTCTCCTAGCGGAATTACAATGGGAGACAGAGAGGCGAAGCGGCAGCGCGCAATTGAGATAAAACCACACGATTGGTCGAACAGGAAAAATGATAATGAAGATAAATTTCTTCAATTTTCTGCTGTTCTCACGTGGAGCGGCGTCTCACAGACTTTCATATCTCCCCATTCAGGTTCGGGAGATGGGCGACACGAGGAGGCTAGCCATTATTGCGATGCATTTACAACAGCGCTGTTCTAACCATGTCCGACTCGGCGCGTTCTGACGGCTTTTTTGTGAAGGCGTCTGCAACGTTTATCCGTTATTGGATCTGTGTTACCTGTTTGTGTATAATGTGCCGCCGTCTCTCCCAGCCTCTTTGTCTGTCTGCACCATGTCTGCTAGATTCGATGGCTGTCTGTACCATGTCTACTTGAGTCGATGTCTGTCTGCACCATGTCTGCTAGATTCGATGGCTGTCTGTACCATGTCTGCTTGAGTCGATGTCTGTGTGCACCATGTCTGCTAGAGTCGATGGCTGTCTGTACCATGTCTGCTAGAGTCGATGGCTGTCTGTACCATGTCTGCTAGAGTCGATGTCTGTCTGCACCATGTCTGCTAGATTCGATGGCTGTCTGTACCATGTCTACTTGAGTCGATGTCTGTCTGTACCATGTCTGCTTGAGTCGATGTCTGTCTGCACCATGTCTGCTGGAGTCGATGTCTGTCTGTACCATGTATGCTAGAGTCGATGTCTGTCTGTACCATGTCTGCTGGAGTCGATGTCTGTCTGTACCATGTCTGCTAGAGTCGATGTCTGTCTGTACCATGTCTGCTGGAGTCGATGTCTATCTGCACCATGTCTGCTGGAGTCGATGTCTGTCTGTACCATGTCTTCTGGAGTCGATGTCTGTCTAGTACCATGTCTGCTGGAGTCGATGTCTGTCTGTACCATGTCTTCTGGAGTCGATGTCTGTCTGTACCATGTCTGCTGGAGTCGATGTCTGTCTGTACCATGTCTGCTGGAGTCGATGTCTGTCTGCACCATGTCTGCTGGAGTCGATGTCTGTCTGTACCATGTCTGCTGGAGTCGATGTCTGTGTGCACCATGTCTGCTAGTATCGATGTCTGTCTGTACCATGTCTGCTAGTATCGATGTCTGTCTGTACTGTCTGCTGGAGTCTGTGTTTGTCTGCACCATGTCTGCTATAGTCGATGTATGTCTGTTCCACGTCTGCTAGAGTCGATGTCTGTCTGTTCCATGTCTGCTAGTGTCGATGTCTGTCTGCACCATGTCTGCTAGAGTCGATGTCTGTCTGAACCACGTATGCTAGAGTCTGTGTCTGTGTGTACTGTCTGCTAGAGTCGATGTTGGTCTGTACCATGTTGATGTCAGTCTGTACCATGTCTGCTAGAGTCTGTGTCTGTGTGTACTGTCTGCTAGAGTCGATGTCAGTCTGTACCATGTCTGCTAGAGTCTGTGTCTGTGTGTACTGTCTGCTAGGGTCGATGTCTGTCTGTACCATGTCGATGTCAGTCTGTACCATGTCTGCTAGAGTCTGTGTCTGTGTGTACTGTCTGCTAGAGTCAATGTCTGTCTGTACCATGTCGATATCAGTCTGTACCATGTCTGCTAGAGTCTGTGTCTGTGTGTACTGTCTGCTAGAGTCGATGTCTGTCCGTACCATGCCGATGTCTGTCTGTACCACGTCTGCTAGGGCCTGCGTCTTTCTATGTTAATTTGCGACACACCTTTTCTAAACTAACGATGGAGAAGATGATACGAGCGTTGAATGTATCACAGCAACTCATATCCTGTTTTATCAACATAGACCGATTGCATGTTGATTGGTGTTCGTGTTATCAACCACTTGTATATCTAGTAGAAACTAATCATCATATCAGCACGATTGGAAAGGACTTAATAAGATGAGACCGATGTGCCTATTGGGTTTTGTTTGTTTGTTGTTAAACGCCGCACATTTAGCATCATTCCAGCTATATGACGGCAGTCTGTAAATAATCCAGCCTGGACCAGATTGATTGACATCATGAGCATGGATCCACGCATTTGGGATACTATGACATGCATCAACCAAGTCAGCGAGCCTGACCACCCGATCCCGCTAGTTGCCTCTTACGAAAAGCATAGTCGCTGAAGACCTATTCTAACACTGGTCATGCCTTTAGGAATATCTCAAAATATGTTTCGACTAATAAAACTGATTCCGAGTCAGTGACTCGAATGGGAAGAACGTTGCTCGTGCTATCAACCCCTGGTTTGCCGAGTAACCTGATCGATTGTTTAAAAGACGTCGAATTCTGTAGCTTTAATAGTGTTTACTGTGTCGAAAAATAACTCAGAATTTTGAATGTGTCACATTAAATATCAAAATTCCTGGAAACAAATATGAAAATGTATATATCTTTGGTAGGGTAGGTAAGTGTTGTATCAGCCTGTACCTGCAATCCTTTTCACTGCCCCAAGGACTTGTATCCTTACGCGGGTCATTTTCCCGTTCAAACTAAGAGATCTATTCAGCCACTGACACGATGCATGTGAAATGCCAGCGAATCTATCAGCACTACAAACCCTCCTTAAGAATATCTTTTGATAAGTGATATCCAACAAACTTAATTCAGGAAGGAATGCCAGGGTGAAACATTCCCCCGGATCTACTTTTTCACACGGCGGAATATCCGGTGTAGTCTGCTGCAGTGGCGACACGAAGCCTGGTTTTATCGAGTGGAAATATTTGTTGTATATTTCCAGACTCCCGTATTGGCATGGATCCTGAGGTGAGTATACGATCAGCATTAGCGGTCTTCTTGGAGCCACGGGGAGTAGATGAGCGTCGCCATTTTTGCTCGAGCTGTCAAAATGGCGGCGGCATCGTGCCAGGTATTGGCGGCCATTTTGAATTTACGTGCTTAACTTAACGTAGAAATTTATCTGAATAAAAATTCGTGTTGATTATCTCATTTCATGCTTGTTGAATAAGAGCTGGGCGATAAGGAGCTGATAAAGATGTTGAAAATGACAGTTTTGCTTCTATCGTTATCTTCGTATTATGAATCACATGGCGTTGATCAAGACTATCTACTTATCAATGTGTCTTCGTCTGTGCATCTACTCATGAGAGGTCGATTCAACCAGTGACTGTTCGTGAGGATAGCCAAAGGGTGAGTATCGATAACGTCACAGTCAGCAGACCTCCCGGCATATCACAGCAACCTGCAAATAATCGAGTCGGTAGGCAAACTAGTGGCTGAAAGCATGAGCAAAGATCAAATCAGCTGGATATGACCGAGTTAACGAGCCTGAGGACCAGATCCAGTTTTAAAACCACTGGTTTGCCTGCTCCAGGCCCAAACATACCCACGTTACTTGACATTGTCATATATATCTAAAGCTGTACCACCACCTCTGTGGTCTAGTGGTAGAACGTCTGCCTGGAGAGCGGAAGGTCCGGGGTTCGATCCCCGGCTGCTACGTACCAAAAGACGTTAAAAGATTGTACTTGTTGTTACCCCTCCTGACGCTCGACATTAAGGGGCTAAGACAAGGACTGGTAGGCTCGGAGTCAATGTACTGTGTCGCTATATAAGTGCCATAATCTTGAACGCGACGTTGAACCCTATTCACCTCACGTCACCTAAAGATGTACGCGATGAGTATATTAAGGCTTCTATGGTCGGTGGGGTAGCCAAGAGGTTAAGGGTTGGCTCCTCACGCCATGACCTGGGTTCGATTAAATCAGCATGGGTACAATGGAATATTGCTAAAAGCGGCGTAAAATCCAACTCACCCACTACGGATGATGTGTATATCAATGTCAGCTTCTTTCAGAAATAGGGCGACTGAGTAAGCTTGTGGTTAAAGCTTTTACACGTCACACCGTCGACCTGGGCTCGAATCCCCACTTAGGTACAATGTGTGAAGCCCATTTCAGGTGTCTCCCGCCGTAATATTGCTGGAATATTGCTGGAATATTGCTAAAAGAACGTGAAATCCAACACAATCACCCGCTCACTCGTTTATAAACTACGAATACTATTTATTACAATGTCCTCTGTGCAGGAATTTCCTGGAGGCAAACCATTGTGTCCTTTTCAGGGAAACCTCGTTTATCCAGATAGTATTGTCCGTATGATTGAACATCCGGACAGCTGAATGTTACTTGCATTACCTCCCTTGCCTATACATAACTTGAACCACATCTTCCGACAGTGATTGCCGCGAATATAAGATTGAAACCCGTAATCCTCGAATACTGGTGTGGTCCAAGGACGCACAACAAATTGTCACCCCCAACGACTCAGGGTGTGTGTTTGTTGTTTAACACCGCTCTCAACAATATTCTAGCTATATGACGGCGGTCTGTAAATAATCGAGTGGACCAGACAATCCAGCGATTGACATCATGAGCATCGATCCAAGCAATTGGGATACGATGACATGCATCAACCAAGTCAGCGAGTCTGACCACCCGATCCCCTTAGTCACCTCTTATGACAAGCATGGGTTGCTGAAAACCAGTTCTAACCCGTGATCAAGAACAAACGACCAGTGATGCTCTCTCTGTATGTTGTAGTGAGTTTGATTTTAAGCCGCTTTTAGCAATATTCCAGCAATGTCACGGCTGGGGACACCAGAAATGGGCTTCACACGTTGTGCCCATGTCAGGAATCGAACCCGAGCCAACGCTTTAACCACTAGATTACCCGACCGCCCCTATATATATGTATGTTTATGAAACGGAAATGACACGCTAATAATTTCCATGTCTTTACTTTAATTACAAATTGTTACGAGAATATATGAGATGTTATCCTAGTTAAAGGATGACCTTGACTCGCAGCTGAGTCCCAAAACGAGGCTTACACAATCGTACGTTCCAGCGCCATGTTTAGCGTCACTGTTTTGTTTCTACCGATACGTTTTTCACAAGTGGTAGTAACACAAGGCCCCCTTCCACAAAACGATCTCAGCGTTGAAATGACCTTAACTCCAAAACGTTAACATAGGCTTACGATAGTCGTTCTAGGATCGCTTTATTGAACGGGCTTTTATTTTGTGTGTAGAAAGGGGCGTCCACTGTGACGTGTTGAGGTCACGTGTTATTTCAGGTCTTCCAGCCTTTGAATGTCACTCTATGGCTTCCTTTAACAGCTGTGAAACTGTTATGTGCATCACCAATGTACCTGGTGCTTTGGGCCCAAATGCCAGACAAGAGTTTTTATTTTTTTCATGATATGCGGTATTTTCTCATTACCCTGCACGGCATCACGTGGTCACCCGCGACCTCCTTTCAACGACTCGGGGAATATTTCTTGTAAGACGGAACATGTGTTGAACTTATGCCGCATGTTTCGCCGCGACAGACCAATCAGACAGAAACCAAGCCAGCCCTCTTAAATCTTCCTCGGGGTTAATTCGTGTCTACCTATAAACCTAAACACAACCCATAAACCTATAACAATTCACGCAAACACAACCGTCGACATCACAACGGGGGTAAATGGGATTCAAAACGAGGCTACTTACCTGTGTCGCCATCATAGGGATTGTCTCAGGTTTTTCAGTGTACCTTTTTGTGAGAAGTGATTTTTAACATTGAAAATGAAAATAGTTATGGCGTCTCCACCTGAAGTGAGTAATCAGTGACGACAAACGAAGTCGTCAGCTGTGCGAGAGTCGCGACGTTGCGGCCAGACGATGACGCAGTGGCTTGGTTTAATGTTGAGAGCATAAAGCATCTCCAAGTCAGCCGCTCCTTGACAGCTCTCCAGCATATAACATTTTAACCTAAGTGTATTGAAGGAGTTCTGTATGATTTAGTCTCATGCAGACCAAAGTACCCGCTTTCATGCTGGAATTTTATATATCTCCCTATGCCCACTTGAGTCATTCCCCATTGCTTAAGCGACGCATGGCCTTGAACTCGTTGGGCATGTCCATTGAGTTATTAGCCACGTGTCTGGTCTCGTAGTATCTCGTGTATTATCGTTCACATGATAATGAGGAAATAAACTTTAATTGATGCAAACAAATTGTGTTAATGTCGAAAGAGTGAGTGAGTGAGTGAGTGAGTGATATCATTACAGCAATATCGCTGTCGGGGACACCAGAAATCGAACCCAGGTCTTCGGCGTGACGAGCGAAGACTTTAACCAACAAGCTACCCTACCGCCCCTCATGATGTAAGAGAGAATTGTCCAGTGTGCTGGAAACAAAAGAGCCTCCATTTTTTATCCGAGGTGTATTTCTGAAATTTGGAGCCCAGATATTGCTTCAGCTACAGCTGCAAAACCAGATATATATTTAACTATGACCCTATATGTTTCTCTCTCTCTAAAAGGGGGCACGGGTGGCCCAGTCGTCTAAGGCGCCGCGATTCGCTGTGCAGGGTTGCGTCCCTTGGGCACGCCAGAAACCTATGATTGTGGGTTCGAATCCCTGTTCGCCCCGATCATGTTTCTAGGTTTGTCAGCACCATACCCGTGCTCGTGGGTTTCACCGAAGTGGTAAACGTCTGATACCTGCATCACTTCGGGCTTTCCTCCCACATTAAGCTGACACGCCGTGATATGACTGGAATACTGTTAAAAGCGGCGTTAAACCAAACTCACTCACTCACTCTCTCTAAAAACACCTTGCAACAATGTAACTTTTGTGGAAGACAAATTCTTGTTACTCCAGCAGTATGAAGCATGATTATTATGAAGCATTTTCGGGGACAATATACTTTTTTCAATAAAATCTTAGTGTGTCACCAAGTTATTAAAATAGTTAGAAAAGCTAGGAATGGGCACGGGTGGCTAAAATATTCTCACCACAAGTTGCGTGACACAGTCCAGTGATGGGGTTGCAATTTCCACATTCGCCCTGACATTGATTAAAAATGGGTGCGGAGAGGTAGCCTAGTGGTTAAAGCGTTCTCTCGTTACGCCGAAAACCTGGGTTCGATTCCCTACATGGGTACACTGTGTGAAGACCATTTCTGGTGCCTCCGCTGTAACATTGCTAAAGCGGCTTAAATCATAATCACTGACGAGAAAGGGGCCGTCGGGTAGCCTAGTGGTTAAAGCGTTCGCTCGTCACGCCGAAGATCCGGGTTCGATTCCCGACATGGGTACAATGTGTGAAGCCCATTTCTTGTGTCCCCCGCCGTGATATTGCTGGAATATTGCTAAAAGCGGTGTAAAACCATACTCACTCACTCACTCACTGATGAGAATCTGGTGATTCAAGAAGTAGAATCAACGAGCCCCGAAGATTCAAATGATTTCTCTCACTTAACCATGTTATGATTGAAATGTAATTATTTTCTCTATAGTTTTGCATAAAGACCTATAGTTGCGTCAGTTTTACTTGTATAAATGCCGGTGAATTTCTGGCTCAGAATCAAAAACATAAAACGTAATTATATAAGTTTGGCATTGTTGTTTTCCTATTTCTCAAAAAAAGTTTTTAACTTACGTAAAAAGAAGTTATAATATGCACATCAAAGGAATCAAGACAGAATCAACAAAAGAAAATATTTGACGGCTAAACAATTTCTAGCAAAGCAGACTCTAAACTATAACAATCTTCGCAAACGTCGAGACACAATTTAAAACTTAAGGTAATCTACGAAACGAATCATTTTTTAATTTTTAAAAACTTTTTATTATTTTTACAGATGCGCATATTACACATATAGTGATTGTACTTTTAGGAAAGGAGTAGATGACAGCTTGACCCGAAACGAAACATGTTTTCTTATCTATGTAAAACCATTAAAACACAACCAACAACAAAGCAAGATAAAATCTACAATTAAAATAAACCTTCATTTCATTATAAAACCCCTAACCCCTTAACTCTTGTTCCGAATAAATCTTGTTAAGTGCGTGCCACGTCCACACGAGAAGCTGAAAACAAATGATTAAATGTCTAAAGTTTAATTTCAACCATAGTTTAGTCTAGACGTTGCAACGTCGTTTGTGGTGGCTGTGATCATGTCTACGTTGTTTTATGACTGACGTGGATGTTGCAAGCGTGTACATGGCGACGGATATGCTGTAACACGACATCTCCGTGTCTGAAGTCGGTTTGCTGTCAAGACAGTTTACCGTGAGATGAAATTTAAACTATGCTTCAAATTATTTTCATGTACCCAAGACTTAATAGTTTTATATCCCAGTTCAACAAGAGCAAAACATGATTGAGGAACGCGGAATATTTTCATGTGACGCTTTTATGGTCTGCGCGTTCTGTCATTTAGAAGGCTAACGTGTTGACATTATATTACTTTGTTAATATGTTTGTATTTGATTTTTAAAGTTTTTAAATATATGAAATATTTTTATGTGGAAAGGTTTATGCGGTAAACTCGTGTTTCAACAAAACTTAAATAAAATAACAAATGTACGGTAACCTACGGTTATAACGAACTCAAAGGGACCGCTAATTTTAGTTCGTTATAGCCGTAGTTCGTTATATGCATATATACAGCATAACTACAGCAAATAGTCGGGACCAAAAAAAAGTAAGTTCGTTATATCCGTCAGTTCGTTATAAGCGTGTTCGTTATAAACGTAGTTTACTGTATTTGGCTTACAAACTCATTTTTTTCCGCGGAAGGATTTATTTGTGTTCCTCTAGCATATTTTAAGCTTTCCGAGCCACCACCACCCCACAACACCACCCCACAACCCAGCCCACACCACCACCACACCCCACACCACACTACCCCACACCACCACAACCAGTCCCACGTCCATAAGCTGTTGCCGCACTTAGGCATGATATTGAGTTTAGGGACAGAGGAATTCGTGGTTTAACCTAACCGCAATTTGAATGCCTGTAAACAAATAAACATCTCGTCAAGATTAGGAGAGGCATAAACAGACCCCTTGACGAATAACGGGTTTGCTGTTGTTGTATAAACATTCATAAACGTCAGAGTTTTGATTGACAGTTAGTAAGGTACACGTTAATGACATATAAACAATTCATTTTATGGCATGGTAAAATAAATAGGTCACATGTGATAATATGTAATTCTACGAAATTTTATGTCGTCATCGCACCATTCATTCAATTGGTTTTATTAAGCATCCGGACATATAAACAAAAGTGAGTTAGTTAAATAATAATACTACCGATAAGGGCATGGATATAGGTAAAATTATTTTCAGTAATTGTCACTTAGGAGATAAACATACTGTGTTTTCAATGTAGAGCTCGGTTACCTGTAGATTTAACCCCGCTAAATTGAATTTGGAACCGAACGTGCATCGTGAGGTTTCAAATGTTAAATTCTACCATGACTTAATAAAACGCGAACTCTTTGGTGTTAGCAAATATACGGAGTGAAGCGGCATGGGTTGAGTTCAGTGTTTTGAGTGGGTTATCGATCTGAATTACGGAATCACCGAACAAAATATGGTGCTGTATATCCTCATGCAGTTTGTTTACACCGTAATACTTCATATGACAGGCATTGAAAGGATATAAGCACGGCAACTTAGTAAGCTAACATGAGGTGGGCATCCCTAAAGAAAACAAAGCAAGCTTTGCAAGGCTTTCGCACTACATCGCACGTCACCATTATGACGTCATATCGCTCATTGTGACGCAAAAGATATGACGTCACAGTCGTATATAGAAAAGCGCCAAAATTCCAAGCTCTATTTTGTCTCCAAAACGTAAATACGTTCCCTTTGTTGATTTCTGTCGTGTTCTTCTGCACAAAATGTATTGCCACACATCCTTTGAATATTGTAGTAACCGCATCTGTGCATTTTGTAACCTGTAAATGTAGATATAATTATTTAAATATGCCTATCGACAATGACTGAAAATAGTACTATTCTATGAATATTAGCTTCCGCGGTGAAGCGACCGTCAAACTAGCTGTTTCAATCAGAGGGGGTTTATTGTGATTTAATAGCCTCTGATTGACCAATCAGAATCGAGTAAATTACAAATTCATGGTAGAATGAGCGGTAAACCAATTGTTTCATTGTTTTCATTGTTTGCGAAGAGATAGCAACGCCACGCCATGTGAAGGCATTGTCGCGGATAATTGTATATGACGTCATCCATTGTTCATGACGTCACGGCGATTTTTGTGTGACTTGGTTCCAACAGATGTCTCCATTTGAGATCAGGATATTACAAACTCACAGTTTCTACATATTCGCTAAAAAAATGACTATGGATATAATAAAAAATGGCCTACTCGTTACTCGGCATTACGGAGTATCGCCAAAGCTCGAAACTTACAGCATAAATTCACTGATAATCCGCAATTCCGAGTTACGAGTAGGTTATTCTATAAATCTACCATGAATGCTGCGCATTCGGTTCCAAATCCAGTTCAGCACGGTTAAATCTACAAGTAGCCCCGCTGTACACCAAAAAACCGGTATCATTATCTCCTAATTAGTGTGTGGTATGTTCAAACACTTTATTTATTTTCGGGATTTTCGTGCATACAGGTAAAGCACGTGCTCCCCTTGTTAAGCACGTGCTGATTCCTAATTTCTTACCATTGGCACAGAATTTTAAAAAACTAAAACAAAATGTGACTATGACAATGTCGTGAAGACGACAACAGTATGGTGTTATGAATCTTAAAATGACGTCAACGTCAGTGACATCGTTGACGACGTAGTCATTAAAAGGTATTGGCGAAGATAACAACTATGATGGAGGTGTTTATGACAAACGTGACAACGAATTCGACGAAAGTCGCCGTAACAAACCAAAGAAACGCCGGCTACGTTATGACGTTAATTATGTTGAATACGACGTCAGTGACAACGTACAAGACGATGATTTCGTATAAGCAACCGTAAAGCATTATCGGCGACAATAACAACGGCGATTATGTTGATAGCAACGTAGACTGCGATAGTAGCGTATAACGAACTGTATACAGATACGGCGATGACGTTGACGTTACCAACAGGCGAAACGTTATCGGCGACGGCATTAATAGTCGTAACAAATTTTAAGCAAGTCAAACATAAAGTAGACACAATTTATGGATAACAACTTCTTTAACACTGTAAAGCCGACGTTTCGGTATAGATCAAATAATGCCTATCAAACAATTCAAGTCAACCATAGTACCTGGGAACTTCGCCATACACACTTTTCCCACATTCAGTAAAGTTCACTCAGTTCACATACTATATAACCACTTCGTACAAAAATTACAAGTTCGAGCAAATTATTTCAATATTTTTTAGAGCCCAATATATAGTCCCACCTCCACTTGTGTGCGCTCCGTTGGCATTTTAACTAGGCGGGAACCAGGTGAAATAGTTTTTCAATTATGCAAATATCATTTTAATGATAGTAGTGTATAGACGTCTACAAAGACGTATTAGAACAAAGCGGGCGTCCCCTGAAGTCTAGTCATAATTGTATTAGCAATTTTTTAAACACGGCTGTCATAAATTCCTCCACTCGTATTGGCCCTTACCTCCGAAGTCGGACCGACTGTCTACCGTAAGGTGGCGAGTAGTCTCGAACATCGCCGACATGTCTACCCGACCCACCCTCTCACCCGGCGTGCGCCAACATGAAGGGGCACCGGCTCGTAAATTCAAGCAGCATGTTATTACAAGGAGGAACATCATATGGAGGGGGCGTCTCAAAACTATTTTGATTAAGTAGTAATTATGTTATGTGAAAGGGACCATGTTTTTGATTTACTTCTGAAAGATGATAAATTGTAAAATAAGAAATTATGCTTAACGGGAATAGATAAATGAAACTTTAATTAACTGACCTTTTTGGGAGTCGAACTCAGGGTATTTACATAAGTAGTTAACCAATCCCTTGTGGTTGGTAGACACCGCCCTAGCATGTGAATAAGGTAAGTAAGCAATATCACAGTTACATTGCTGCTATATTAAAGGTACTCATCGATCTCTTATTCCAAACGCTGCTTAATACCCAAAATGATTATATTATGGAACTATCATTAGTGTCGCGGATTTGTGCTACCCGTATGTTGTGTTATATGTCCAAATATGGTGTAGTGGTTATAACACAGGTGTCGTGTGCGGAAAGTGGATTGTGACTTTCTGTGGTCACGTGTTATTATAGGCCATCCAGTCTTTCAGTATCGCTTGATGGCTTCCTTTAAGTCGGATTTCGGAGATAGTGTGATGAGTGAGTGAGTGAGTTGGGTTTAACGCCGCTTTTAACAGTATTCCAGTTATATCGCGTCGTGTCAGCTTAATGTGGGAGGAAAACCCGAAGTGATGCAGGCCTTAAACGTTTACCACTTCGGTGAAACCCACGAGCACGGGTATGGTGCTGACAAAACTAGAAACATTAACGGGGCGAACCGGGATTCGAACCCACAATCATAGGTTTCTGGCGTGCCCAAGGGACGCAACTCTGCACAGCGAATCGCGGCGCCTAAGACGACTGGGCCACCTGTGCCCCTGATAGTGTGATGACTGGTCCCATATGAGGACGTAAATAACGGCATACGTGTCTGGTAAGTTAATTACATATCAACCGTCTTTGGACTGGCAGGTTATAAAGCTTCATTACCAAGGCGCAACTTGTTGCCTCGTACTCATATACATTTCAATAAGATATTTAAATAGTCCAGTATTCTTTGTTGTACCTATCAGTGACGACTTGGCTGATTGGGCGTCATACTAATCATGCTTTCTACCACTGGTTCGTGTGGTCAAGGTTCGATGTTATAGACGTCATTAGGCTCGCAGCGGAGAAAAACAACAGTCACTCACCAGCTCAGAATGGCTGATTCCCTCTGTACAGAGTTACGTCCCTTGTTTCTGGTTCGAATCCTAGATTCGGCCTCATTGTGATACTTGGTCTGAAGGCGTCATACCCAGGCTAACGTTTTTCACTAAAGGTTTAAAGGCCCATGCCACTGTCACGTGGGTCGTAAGGTTTCATCTAACATAAAGGGGGCGGTCGGGTAGCCTAGTGGTTAAAGCGTTCGCTCGTCACGCCGAAGACCCGGGTTCGATTCCCGACATGGGTACAATGTGTGAAGCTCGGTTCTGGTGTCCCCCGCCGTGATATTGCTGGAATATTGCTAAAAGCGGCGTAAAATCAAACTCACTCACTCACTCACTCTAACATAAAGCCAGCAGAAATACTGTTCGATGCAGGTTAAAGTCCAACTCACTCACTCACTTCGGGATGTCACACACGCCGTACCAGTCGACATAATATTTCGTAATATTTCCGAGTTCGTGAACAGGCTTTCATGGCGACGGTCCTGTTGTCCCCGTAGCTGTAGCAGAAGAAGCAGTTGTGGAAGTAGTAGTAGCAGCAGCAGTAGTCGTAGTCGTAGTAGTAGTACTAGTAGTAGTAGTAAAACTAGCGCGACAGTAGTAGCAGGATCTATTTTAGAGCGGCTTACATCGATGCAAAGACCAATATTCCAGTTATTTGACTGAGGTCTGTGAATAATCGAGTCTGAAACAGACAATCAAGAGATTGATATCATGAGCGTCGATCCACGCAATTGGGATACGATGACATGCATCAGCGAGCCTGACCACCCGACCCCGTAGTCGCCTCTTACGACAAGCATAGTCACTTAGTAGTAGTAGTAGTAGTAGTAGTAGTTGTAGTAGTAGTAGTAGTAGAAGTAGTAGCAGTAGTAGTAGTAGTAGTAGAAGTAGTAGTAGTAGAAGTAGTAGTAGTAGTAGTAGAAGAAGTAGTAGTAGTAGTAGCAGTAGTAGTAGTAGTAGTAGTAGTAGTAGTAGAAGTAGTAGTAGTAGTAGTCGTAGTAGTAGTAGTAGTAGTAGTAGTAGTAGTAGTAGTAGTAGTAATTAAAGAAGAAGCAGCAGATGTAACTGAAGTTCCGTAAGATTAGCAGACCTAGCAGTTGTAGCAATAATAGCAGAAGCAGATTTAAGAATCGTTGTCCACAAAATCGACAGCCATCAAACCCTCACGGGACCTAAATGCCTACTGCTGCACCATCATTTAAGCCGGCATCGTATTTTGATATTAACCCGCAGATAATGAGGATATACTCCGCAACAAGGAGATGAATCCTGCTCCCCAGACCAACTCTCCTAACCCCGGCTGATCGTAATGGGAACGGTAATCGTAACACAAAGGCTATGTTTGTTGGTCGTGGCCTGTCGACTACAAGCATTAACCCACTGTCAAGAGGGGCACTTGTATTTAGACAGTAGTCGTCTCTGGGTAATATACACGGCCCGACGGGGGCCATTGGGATCCATTGCTCAATTTCATTGGTCGTAAATCTAAAATCTGTCTTTTTAATAATCGTGAATATGACTTATAACCATAAGTGATATTTTTTTTATAATCACTTGTGATAACGATATTGTATTATATTTTATTCGTTGGTCGCGGAGTCTCGTTATTCAGAGAGAGGGAGAGAGAGAGAGAGAGAGAGAGAGGGGGGGGGGGGGGGGAGAGAGAGGGTGGGGGTAACAGAGAGAGAGGGGGGATCACATATGGTAACAGAGAGAGGGTGGGGTGGAGTGGGGGTAACAGATGGTAAGAGAGAGAGAGAGAGAGAGAGAGAGAGAGGATGGGGTTGGGGTAACAGAGAGAGAGAAAGAGGGGGTGGGGTAACAGAGAGAGAGAGAGAGGGTGAGAGAGAGGGTGGGAGTAACACAGAGAGAGGTGGGATCACAGATGGTAACAGAGAGAGGGTGGGGTGGGGTGGGGGTAACAGATGGTAAGAGAGAGAGAGAGAGAGGATGGGGTGGGGGTAACAGAGAGAGAGATAGAAGGGGTGGGGGTAACAGAGAGAGAGGATGGGTGGGGTTAAGAGAGAGAGTGAGAGAGAGGGGTGGGGTGGGGGGTAACAGAGAGAGAGAGAGGGAGGGGGTGGGGGTAACAGAGAGAGAGAGAGGGAGGGGGGTGGGGGTAACAGAGAGAGAGGGGGTGGGGGTAACAGATGGTAACAGAGAGAGAGAGGATGGGGTGGGGTTAAGAGAGAGAGAGAGAGAGAGAGAGAGAGAGAGAGAGAGAGAGAGAGAGAGGGGAAAAAATGAGGGGCAGAAAATAATTTGATTAAACCACAAACTACACATGCCACAAACAGTAATCCATCCTAGTTTCAACAAGTATTCTTTTTTCTCAAGACGTTTCAAGAGCTCCAGCTCTCCCCATCATAGTGTAGTGGTAGAGGTAAAGTGCTATTTGCGTTTTGGTTTTGTATTTCAAATTTAAATTACGCGGTCATAGTGATCCGGGGATTACACGAGTATTCCATTTGTACAGCCATCGAACACTTGTTGACTCACGGGTCGATATGATTGACACGTGTCACAAGCGCGTAAGATGTTATCAAGACTTTCCGTGAATATCCGCGACTTGGTACTGTCTATTGTCTTCCCCATTGTCCCAGATTATAATACCCCCGTGAAGATCCGGGCTAGAACTGGTCTTCAGCAGCCCATGCTTGTCGTAAGAGGCGACTAACGGGATCGGGTGGTCAGGCTCACTGACTTGGTTGATGCATGTCCTCGTATCCCAATTGCGTAGATCGATGATCATGATGTCAATAACTGATTGTCTGGTCAAGACACGATTATTCACAGCCCTCCGTCATATAACTGGAATATTAGTCTTTGCATCGATGTAAGCCGCTTGAAAATAGATCCTGGAGATACAAGGTTATAAGACCGGTTCCTCGCATCGAAAACTCTATCCGTTATATTATGAAAGAATATCACATTCGCGACATCTCCTGTCCAAATTCCCTGATCATTCCGGCACAAGCCGGAAAAGCACGAGTGTTGACGAATGGCTTACAAGACACGTAAAGAGACAAGAGGCGACGACTTAATTAACCTAGACGTATAAGTATATCATCTACTTATAAGATTAACTAAGTATTCAATTATTTTGAATTTAGTATTCGGGAAACACGTGAAAATGTTGAACCTTTTCCCAAAACTGACAGCAATGACATCCGTTTGTTCATTGAGGTCATGGTATTGTTCCAAGACGTAATTATGACGTCACAATACAAGCGTCGTTTGTATTTGGAACTTCACTATTATATGAGAGTGTGTGCCATATTGTATTTACTAAACTACTATTACACTGCTACTTTGCATAAAACGCCAGAGATGAATAGACACGCTTAGCATGCATATCAAAACCACAGGGGCTTGTGTACGCAAAGGGTTAGAGTAGGTCTTCAGCAACCCATGCTTGTCGTTAGAGGCAACTAACGGGATCGGGCGGTCAGGCTCTCTGACTTGGTTGATACATGTCATCGTATCCCAATTGTGTGGATCGATGCTCATGATACCAATCATTAGATTGTCTGGTCCAGACTCGATTTCCAAACCGCCGTCATATAGCTGGACTATTGTTGAGTGAGGCGTTAAACAATAAACAAACAAATGTATAGTATCAGCTACCTGCCTTAAGGTAAAAAAATGTGTCATTTTTTTACTGACACTGACACTGGGTGTGGCCATATACATTATAGCTTCTAAAGTTTGCGAAACAACCCC
Source organism: Haliotis rufescens (assembly GCF_023055435.1). NCBI lineage: Eukaryota > Metazoa > Mollusca > Gastropoda > Lepetellida > Haliotidae > Haliotis > Haliotis rufescens. Next base: position 38,634,305 of record NW_025964383.1, on the reverse strand, counting down.
CTGTCTCCATGCCTAGCTGTGTTGTTGGCATATTTGACTTGACTTGGTAATGTCTGTGGCTTTTTGCGGTTGCCTATGATCTGTCAAGACTCGCAACAAATACGTTTGAAATAGCGAGAGTAAGGTGAGGTGAGGTGAAATTGGGTTTAACGTCGCGTCCAAGATTATTGCACTTATATAGCGACGTGCATGCACGTGTATGTGTGTGTGTGGCTGCTTGTACTAGTCCGGACTGATGCCGATTTATAGTGCTAGCTCACTGAGATACCATGCCGCAGTTTAACATGAATACCCCACTCAGACACAGTATACTGACTCCGAGCCGACCAGTCCTTGTTTTAGCCCCTTAATGCCGAGCGCCAGACAGGGTAACAACAAGTACAATCTTTTAACGTCTTTTTGTGTGACGCGGCCCGGGATCGAACCCTGGACCTTCCGCTCTCCGGGCGGACGCTCTACCACAAGACCACGGAGGCGGTCAAGCGAGAGTAAGACGGACACTGATATAATGTCGCAGTGCTGGTCTGTCTGAATGGATCCTGACACAAATATATCCAATACAACGCATGCAATTCTATAATAGTTTAGATAAGTCTAGATAACTGCAGTTTCTTCTTCTGAAAATGAAGAGAGTCTTTGAGGTCCTTTTTATTATATTGCATTAAGATAATTTAACGACGGTTTAAAAAAAAAAAAAAAAAAATCTTTTCAAAGACTATAGATGTTAGTTTATAGCAGTACATGCGTCGCCACAAGCAAATTTGCATATCACGTGACCGTACTTGTTTGTTTGTGAACAAATGTGCTAATTCTAATTAGAGCGGTCTACAGATTGTCTTTGCAGAATTAGTAGGGTAGCCTACTACAACTGTAAGACTGGGGAGTATGACAATATATATGCTACTCAAAAGAAGTTAAGGATCACCTGATTCTTTCATATTACTATAGTTAATCTCTCATGCATGACAGATTAACTTTACCAATATGAAAGAATCGGGTAATCCGTAACTTCTTTTGAGTAGTATATGTACATATCGAAATGACCGTATCGCTAGCCATCCGTAGGGTGTCTGCACATGGAGCCGTACAGCCATTGTAAACATAGAAATACGTAAATGGAAATGAGCTTTCACGTTTAATAACATGTTCTCAATAAAAGTTAACTATTTCATGACATATGTTTATCGATATGTGTAGACTTTTCAAAACAAAATATGTTGATGACAAACACATGTAATTTGTTGAATAGACTGTGTAAGATGTGACGAATCGTCACATCCCGTTGGCCTGTGGCAGAGCTGCATCGCAAGGAACTCTGGGTAGGAGAGAGGGGCATGGGGACATTTTTTAAACATATGCACGTGCTTTATAACCATCCGTGAGACGTTATAAAAGAATAAGAAGTCACCATACTGCTCCATCCATGAAGCTACTAGCTTTGTCAGGTCATTCGATGAGATATAACAATAAAAGACAATTATTTCATGTATTTATTTTAAAATATTTAAAAAATGTTATCTTACTCTGATACTGCCTTTGAAACGGACTGGGTGTAGTTCCGTCAGAAAATGTTATTTCACTCGAGTGAAATATAGATTTAATATTTCCACGTAAATATAGTATTTCATTACTAAAATATATACATGATAAAACAAACATTGCGATAATGTCTATACTATACTGATATGTTTAAAGTAAACATACCCATTTGAGCGTAACTGTTAAATTCACATTCCAAAGATAAATTAATTAATAAATTTATTGCTTAATTACCGAAAATCACGAATATGGCTGAAATTAGGATCAGATGTCAACAATGGACGCACGTATGCATACTATATAGTTATATCGGTGGCAACATGGGAAGCCCAAATTAGAAAAAAAAAATTTTTTATGTAATAAAGGACACCTGTGAACTAGGATTACAACTGTATGTAATACTGGACACCTGTGAACCAAGATTATAATTTTATGTCATAAAGGACACATGGGAATCGAGATTACAATTTTATGTAATGAAAGACACCTGGGAACCAAGATTACAATTTTATGTAATGAAAGACACCTGGTAACCAAGATTACACTTTTTATGTAATGTAAGACATCTGTGAACCAAGATTACAAGTTTATGTCATAAAGGACACCTGTGAACCAAGATTAAAAAAATTATGTAATGAAAGACATCTGGGAACCAAGATTACAATTTTATGTCATAAAGGACACATGGGAATCGAGATTACAATTTTATGTAATGAAAGACACATGGGAACCAAGATTACAATTTTATGTAATGAAAGACATCTGTGAACCAAGATTACAAGTTAATGTCATAAAGGACACATGTGAACCTAAATTACAATTTTATGTAATGAAAGACACCTGGGAACCAAGATTACTATTTTTTGTAATGAAAGACACCCAGGAAACACGATTACATATCTATGTAAGAAGAACACATAGGAACGAAGATTACAATTTTATGTAATGAAAGACACCTGGAAAGCAAGATTACAATTTTATGTAATGAAAGACACATGGGAACCAAGATTACAATTTTATGTAATGAAAGACATCTGTGAACCAAGATTACAAGTTTATGTCATAAAGGACACCTGTGAACCAAGATTAAAAGATTTATGTAATGAAAGACATCTGGGAACCAAGATTACAATTTTATGTCATAAAGGACACATGGGAATCGAGATTACAATTTTATGTAATGAAAGACACATGGGAACCAAGATTACAAGTTAATGTCATAAAGGACACATGTGAACCTAAATTACAATTTTATGTAATGAAAGACACCTGGGAACCAAGATTACTATTTTTTGTAATGAAAGACACCCAGGAAACACGATTACATATCTATGTAAGAAGAACACATAGGAACGAAGATTACAATTTTATGTAATGAAAGACACCTGGAAAGCAAGATTACAATTTTATGTAATGAAAGACACATGGGAACCAAGATTACAATTTTATGTAATGAAAGACATCTGTGAACCAAGATTACAAGTTTATGTCATAAAGGACACCTGTGAACCAAGATTAAAAGATTTATGTAATGAAAGACATCTGGGAACCAAGATTACAATTTTATGTCATAAAGGACACATGGGAATCGATATTACAATTTTATGTAATGAAAGACACATGGGAACCAAGATTACAATTTTATGTAATGAAAGACATCTGTGAACCAAGATTACAAGTTAATGTCATAAAGGACACATGTGAACCTAAATTACAATTTAATGTAATGAAAGACACCTGGGAACCAAGATTACTATTTTTTGTAATGAAAGACACCCAGGAAACACGATTACATATCTATGTAAGAAGAACACATAGGAACGAATTACAATTGTATTTAATGAAAGACACCTGGGAAACAAAATTACAAGTTTATGTCATAAAAAAACCCTGTGAACCAAGATTACAATTTTATTTAATGAAAGACACCTGGGAACCAAGATTACAATTTTATGTAATGAAAGACATCTGGGAACTAAGATTACAATTTTATGTAACGAAAGACATCTGGTAACCAAGATACCAATTTTATGTAATGAAAGACACCTGTGAACCAAGATTACAATTTTATGTCACGAAAGACATCTGGTAACCAAGATTACAATTTTATGTAATGAAAGACACCTGGGAACCAAGACAACAAGTTTATGTCATAAAAAAACCCTGTGAACCAAGATTAAAATTTTATGTAATGAAAGGCATCTGGGAACCAAGATTACAATTTTATGTATTGAAAGACATCTGGGAACTAAGATACCAATTTTATGTCATAAAGGACACATGGGGATCGATATTACAATTTTAGGTAATGAAAGACACCTGGGAACCAAGATTTCTATTTTTTGTAATGAAAGACACCTGGAAAGCAAGATTACAATTTTATGTAATGAAAGAAACCTGGGAACCAAGATTACAATTTTATGTCACGAAAGACATCTGGTAACCAAGATTACAATTTTATGTAACGAAAGACGTTTGGTAGCCAAGATACCAATTTTATGCAATGAAAGATTCCTGGGAACCAAAATTACAATTTTATGTAATGAAAGACACCTGGGAACCAAGATTTCATATTTATGTAAGAAGATCCCTCGGGGACCAAGATTACAAGCACAGGTATACAGCATCAGATTAATACATTCAAACTCCTACCTCGAACAGTTGTGTCTTTGTCAAACGGTATCCGTCAATGGCGGATGTACTTACTGCAGAGCTGACACGCTCAAGTGACGACAACCGTACTGTGGAGGTCTGCAGGCAATAGTTACATTGATGCTGTTTACTACCGATTACTAATACCTGTGTTCATTACTCACATCCCCCGCAACAACACCGGGTCAACCCTTACAAACATACAGACACAATGTGTCTTCTTATTGCAAGTCACAGACATCTGTCCACAAAAGATAGGACGCCATTAAATGTGAAATAATATTTGAGCAGATTCATCCCATTGATGTAAGTAATGATTATAGTTGTATTTCCCAACATGTGTATAGTGCCATCAGGTAGAGACTACATCCATCGCAACCTGCGGTGAAGCAGAAAGAAGTCTCCATTATGCCTTAGTTATAACTTGAATGCACTTGATAACCTCTTTGGCTTGAAAAGTTCAACGCGGTCGTCGTTTCTGGGCGGGGTATGTCTGAAGTGAATAAAGAAAACCGTGGGTGGCGATGGGTGTTGTAGGCGGAGGGTGCATTCAGGTTTTATTTGTGTAATTATTAAAATATTTTGATTTAATCGTTTTTAGGATGACAGTTGAGGGATATATTTTCAACCCTTACAGCAGTTGCAGAGCACCCGGTAGTCACAATGTGTGGCCTGGGCCCGGTTGCACAAAGCGAACTTAGCGTTAGGACTGACGTAAGTTTGTGTTAATGTATGAGAGTTACGATCGTCTTAGCGCTAAGATCACTTTGTGGGATGGCCCTGGCTGATTGTGTATCAGCGTTTGCCTGGTCCAGACACGATTATTTAAAGGCCTCAGTGAAATACTTTGAATATTGCTGACTGAGACATAAAATAGCACTCACTCAGTGTAAGTTGTGGTTGTGAGATATTGGCGCCTTAAACACGAGATAAGATGGAAACGAAGTTGCAATACATAGTAGGATGGTACACTACATTATCGCGGGACTTAATTTATAATAGATCGAAATGGCGCGCGCTTACAGACCTATTTAATATGTCATACGCAATTTTATTCTTGTGCTTTGTTAAATTTTTATGACACATTAAATAGGATTGATCGATGCTGATTTTCTTTACCGAGTTCTGTGAACAAAGTACCTGTCATTAGCGACTCAAGGGCCGGCAACTCTATATTATCGCGGTATGGCTATTTTGTTGTGTGATACGTGTTCATTATGTTGTGTACATCACTTCCTGTTTTGGATTACGCATTATCAGTATGCATACGACATAGGTAGGGTCAAGGGACCTCGTCCAAACAAATGTGTTCTTTTGTAATCAATTTCGAATGGAGGTAGGGGTAATCCCACTTCAAACCCGAGTGCGAAATCGGCAACACCGGAAGCGCTCGTTAAATCTCCAACATCATCATCATCACTACTTCAAAACATTCCGGAAACTATCATAAAATGTTTGCGTGACTCCTTACGAGTAGCCGTGACATACCGCAACGAGTCCTGTATTGGATCAAGCGATGAAATATCGTGCTTAGATTTGCATAAGTAAACCGTCGACAGGGGGTGTGGATTACGAGATTTACCGATACCGCGATAATATAGAGTCATACTATACCGGGACCGCCGCCGTGGTCTAGAGGTAGAGCGTCCACCCGGAGAGCGGAAGGTCTGGGGTTCGATCCCCAGCCGCGTCATACCAAAAGACGTTAAAAGATGGTACTTGTTGTTACCCTGTCTGGCGCTCGGCATTAAGGGGCTAAAACAAGGACTGGTCGGCTCGGAGTCAGTATACTGTGTCTGAGTGGGGTATTCATGTTAAACTGCTCCATGGTATCTCAGTGTGCTAGCACTATAAATCGGCACCAGTCCGGACTAGTACAAGCAGCCACACACACACGTGCATGCACGTCGCTATATAAGTGCAATAATCTTGGACGCGACGTTAAACCCAATTTCACCTCACCTCACCTCACCTCACCATACTATACCCGAAAACACCGATAATCCGTTAATTTCCCGGTTGTTCGTCAGACTAAGGAATCAGTATAACGGAATCATGCCCTTTATATGTGGGCGTTCCTACATTGTGTGTCCGGAATGTGGGGTGTACGGGCTAACGGAGTCCGGAATAACGCGGTCCGGATTAACGAGGTTATGCATATATCTGTTATATATTGAGTTCGCTTAAACATGTTAACTCGATATTCCGTTGTGGATCGAGTTAGCTTTTACCCCGCTTACTCGACTTATCCGTTATATATCGAGTGCAGTGTAACCTCTTTACTCAAAATACCCAATATGAATCGAGTTAGCTTTAACCGCCTTTACTCGACCTGTCCCCTATATATCGAGTTAGTTTTAGCCCGTTTACTCCACAAATCCTTTGTGTATCGAGTTCGCTTTAACCGTTTACTAGACCTATCCGTTATGTACGCTTTTACCCCGTTTACTCGACTTATCCCCTATATATCGAGTGCAATTTAACCTCTTTATTCACAAAATATCAAATATGTATCGAGTTAGCTTCAACCCCCTTTAATAAACTTATTCGTTATATATCGAGTTCGCTTTAACCCGTTGACTCGCCCAGGTATATCGCGGCGTGTCAGCTTAATGTGGGAGGAAAGCCCGAAGTGGTGCAAAAAGTTTGAATGTCATCACTGTTTTATTCCCGACAAGTGAATAGCTTGAATTCCAGGATAACAACATCTTCAGAAAGTAGTGTTCATATTTAGAGTTTATTCCCACACGCCCATCACTTTCGCAATTGAATCTGTGTATTCAGTCTAACTTTTTTTAATTGGAGTACTGTCTTTGACCGAAAAAGATGTGAATATAACCCAAGCTAATATGTTAATACTAAAATGGTTGGCTCACCGATATAACGAACTTATGTTTTAGTCCCGGCCATTTGCTGTATACATGCTGTACATATGCTTAAAACGAACTATAGGTTATTACGAACTAAAGCTAGTGGCCCCTTTGACTTCGTTATAACCGTAGTTTACTGTAACACTGAATGGATGACGTCTTTCGATCATGGAAAAGTACTCTACGGTCAAGCTTGACGGAAACGAATATTCTTCCTTTAAATATTTGTCTTCCTTCGAAAAATATTAACTTCTCCCCAAAATTATTGCATATCCCAAACTCTCTTGAACCAAAGTGTGTGGTTGTTTAAGAATGAAGTTTGATTAATTTATTGGCCAGAGGAAACTGATCTCCAACTTAATGAAAACAATAATCGCCTTACTCTCCTTTAAAAGCATATTTAAACTAAAGCTCATATAATCCTACCATGACAAAGTCGCCAATCACACCCATTCATATTTCATTCATTTAATGTCGGGCGCACAACTAAGTTATCTAGCCAAAGAGGAATGCTAATTTGTTAAAAAATAAAAATAAATATAGTGGTGATATATGTTAAAATATTTGTTAAAATTGTTGAAGAATCTATTTGGTGTAAAAAGTTTATTTATAAAATATTTTATTCTAGAAGACATAGATTGTGAAAGAAAACATCATACAATATAAACAAAGATGGGTCGCACATCACCACCCAGAAACTATTGTCTTACACCCTTAATAAAATTAATAAGTATATCCGAAGCGGTTACAAAATATGGCACCCGTGAAGATCCGGGTCAGAATAGATCTTCAGCAACCCATGCTTGCCGTAACAACCTTGTTTTTTTATGCCATTAGTGTCGAACGTCAGACAGGGTACCATCTTTCAACGACTTTTGGTATGAAGCGGCCATGGGAATCGAACCACCGATCGTCCACTCTAATGGCAGACGCACAATCCACTACACCACGGAGGCGGTTTATAATCTGACTTATTGTAACTCCAGTAAAAAGTAAACAATTGAACAGCAACACAAATCAACATCCCACGTAACACACACACACACGCACGCACGCACGCACGCACGCACGCACGCGCACACACAAAACAATGTGGCAGAACCAACGCAAGGTCGACACCTTACAGCATCTTCAACAATAAGGGCATACCAATAGATAATGTCCCTTTAAAACTACTACACTGTTACTACGATGCCCTCCTACTTCCGCATTCCCCAGTCTATATCAACAGGTGCGTCGTTCCCCGCTTCCCTCCGCCTGGTCGGCGTTAACGCTGCTCCGTGGCGCCCCCTAGCGCCACATTGCTTCCCCCTGACTCCAAGTCTGCTGCCGAATCCCCTTTATTGTCTACCAAGACGCCATAAACACGGGTAAACCTCGCTTCACGATGGACGGAATGATCCCGTACTATATACTGGGAGCGTAAAGAGAGTAATGATATTGTAGTAACGCTTTATGGTTTTGTAAGTGCTTTTCTGGGTCCCCAGTGCACAGGCGTGTTGTAAAGTTTGACTAGAGTGGAAACGGGTGGTTAAATTGAGTTACCTGAATGACTCTATGTCGTCTCACCCCGAGGCGTGGGCCCTTTGCTCATGCTGTCAACCATTGATTTGCCTGACCAATTTTTCGATTAATTACCCGTCGCCGTGAAATAGTTGGAATAAAGCTGACGGCGGCGTAAAACAACACTCAGTCATGACGTGGGCTTGTAGCTGAACCTCACAACTCGCCCTCAAAGACCAATTTAAACTGATTCTGTTCCCAAGACGAGGCTTAAATAATCGTGTTGGCATTGTTTTGGAAAAAAATAATTTATTAAAGAAATTAAACTAGCGTCAAAAGATAGGATACATTGATAAACTGGATTTGACCATAATATTAAAAAAATCAACAGTTGCCGGAACACTGCAAACAACAGTGATACCCGTATAAAATACATCCCCATCGAATAACCTTATCTTGTTTGTTTCATTTTAGCTACCACCAAACATGGGTGTATACTTTCTTTTACCAGCAGCTTACTTGAACAGAATAATTTTGCCTCAGGTTATACCAACAAATGAAATACTGGATGCCCTAAATTAGTGAATGTTGTGTGCACAAAGGCAATGCCATTGTGACGTTTTAGGTCATGTGGTACTTTATTCCTTCCAGCCTTTGCGTAGCGGTCACTGGCTTCCTCAAACATAAACTCATGATCTCGCACACTCTTAACTCGATAACTTCATGTCTGCGACAGAAACCATATCGGTACTATGTTCCAATACCGGCACATCGCTTGTCTCGAACCCCGGATAACCCGATACATCGTCATTGGTCCCCAGGACATTTCTGTATATGGTAAGGGGTGGGTTATCGTGTTTACGTCCAGATCATGATTTAGCTGGGGAGCTTTATGCATGGCCATGAAGTTCACCTGGCCCCCGTTCTACAAAGCGATCTTAGCGCTAGGATTGCGTAACTCCAGTACCTTATCATAGACTTATGACCGTCGTCACCATCATCATCATCATCATCATCGGACACCGAGGATGCACATCAAACTTTGTACATATGCAGGGAACTGATGGTGGGACGGGCAACCGCTGTAACCACTGGGCCATCCCAACGCCCCTTGAGCCCTAAACGTGTACATGAAAATCTTCATTATCGGACAAGGAGGGTGTACTTCACACACTGTACCTATGCAGGTAACCGAAGGAGAGATGAGCAACGCTGTAACCACTGGGCCATCCCAACGCCCTTTGAGCCCTAAACGTGTACATGAAAATCTTCATCATCGGACAAGGAGGGTGTACTTCACACATTGTACCTATGCAGGTAACCGAAGGAGAGATGAGCAACGCTTTAACCACTGGGCCATCCCAACGCCCCTTGAGCCCTAAACGTGTACATGAAAATGTCTGCAGCTGCGAAACTTTACAATTTATAGAAACTGTCTCTGTTCATCAAACAAATAAATGCATGGGCAAAGGTGGCCCTGGGGTCTATTCGCTTTGTAGAGTTGCGGCCCTTAGTTGTGCCAGGATTCGTTGATCATGAGATTTGCCTTGAAGACCCTTGGTCTGACAGCACAAAGGTTTTGTTCGTGGATTTCACCAAAGCGGTAGACGTTTAATACCACCATCACTTAGGGTTTTCCTTCTACATCAAGCTGACACGCGATATAACAGGAATAATGTACACTACGCGTCGGAGTTAACCACAGACACGCAAAATAAGTGGAAATGAGCTCATCGTTAAAATCTTTGTATCATCTATACAATATCAGAGTATATCTCAAATCCAAACACGAGACGGATGGCTTACAGTCTAAGGTGAACTGGGGCTAACCAACTGCCGAGCATACTTGATTAACTCTTTGATCTATTTATCTTCATATTAATTCACTGTGGGACGTTTACGTACGGTTTGCATTTCTTGCAAAAATTGTTTGACATATTTGGTCTTAATAGTATCATATATCAATTTACTCATGTGCATGCAACTTATAGAACTATTATATTTTTTTTGCCCCGATCGTGATATCGCTGAAAGGCATCACGTGACCTTTAAACTTTTATCCCCCAAATTAGTGTACTTAATTCTTTCAAATATTATCAGTTTATTTTCAGCTATCTAGAAAGGTTCTAACCAAGGGCGAAATAATCCTGACCTTTTCACACGGTATTCGTTGGGAGATGAATTAGTAAAATAAACAGTTTTGGCAGGCGATGAAATTTACTTGCATGTTAAAAAACGAATGAGGCTTAAAATAACATGATTATTGAAGATTTTCGGGAGATTATGTCCGTCATGCGAAGTTAATGATTTTCGTGTAGCCGATTCACTGCCACATGACTTAGAGAACACACCGACTATCACCGGAACATCAAACATCAACACTAGCCATACATTGATTTACAAATAGCTATCGCGGGCATTTCACGTCGTCAATTATTTGTTATTATAACAATTTTTATCTCTGAAATAAGTTAATCAAAAACACATTTCAGATGCGCCTTCCGATGTTTGCAGGGTAATTATGGGATATTAGGGAAATATTAAATATTGAGTCGAGCTTTGGTTACATTGACCTGAGCTTCGTTAAATCTTGTGCTAAATATATGCCAACGCTCTGACAACACCGATTTCCTCCTTTGAAACACTTGAGTAAGAGGAAGTGATTTATTTCGTAATTTGAATGAAATTGTTTCATTAAATCATATAATTTTTTCTCTCGCTAAAAATGGATTTTATGGACGAGTTTAACAGTGATTGTAACATGTTTGAACTGCTTGTCCTTTAGGTGTTCAGTTAGTAAGGTACATGGCTTTGTTTTGTCGTTGTGTAATGAAGCACTCAACAATATTTCAGCTTTATGACGGCGGTTTGTGGAGTCAATCCAGTCGTTGACATCATGACCATCGATCAAATGCAATTGGGACACGATGACATGCATCAACCAGGTTAGAAAGGTTAAGAGGCAAGTGTAAAGATACTTGGTTTAGAGGCTACTGTAAGGGTACTGGGTTTATAGGCTAGTGTAAAGATACTTGGTTTAGAGGCTTGTGTAAGAGTACTGGGTTTAGAGGCTACTGTAAGGGTACTGGGTTTAGAGGCTTGTGTAAGAGTACTGGGTTTAGAGGCTACTGTAAGGGTACTGGGTTTAGAGGCTAGTGTAAGGGTACTGGGTTTAGAGGCTTGTGTAAGGATACTGGGTTTAGAGGCTACTGTAAGGGTACTGGGTTTAGAGGCGTGTGTAAGGGTACTGGGTTTAGAGGCGTGTGTAAGGGTACTGGGTTTAGAGGCTACTGTAAGGTACTGGGTTTAGAGGCTACTGTAAGGGTACTTGGTTAAGGGACTACTGTAAGGGTACTGGGTTAAGAGGCTAGTGTAAGGGTAATGGGTTTAGGAACTTATGTAAAGATACTGGGTTTAGAGGCTAGTGTAAGGGTACTGGGTTTAGAGGCTTGTGTAAGGGTACTAGGATTAGAGGCTTGCGTAAGGGTACTGGGTTAAAAGGCTAGTGTAAGGGTACTGGGTTTAGAGGCTAGTGTAGGGGTACTGGGTTTAGAGGCTAGTGTAAGGATACTGGGTATAGAGGCTTATGCAAGGATACTGGGTTTAGAGGCTTATTTAAGGGTACTGGGTTTAGAGGCTAGCGTAAGTATACTGGGTTAAGAGGCTAGCGTAAGGGTACTGGGTTTAGAGGCTAGTGTAGGGATACTGGGTTTAGAGGCTAGCGTAAGTATACTGGGTTTAGAGGCTAGTGTAAGGGTACCGAGTTTCGCGGCTCGTCGTCTAGTTCAAGTATATTCATTCATTCATTATTTTAATGAAATAAATCAAATTAATCCACAATTGTAGAATCTTAGCTCGGGGGATCCATCAACAAAGTCTTCAAAAGACACCTGTTCATTACCCGCCATTCCTAAAAGGCAACCCACCCACAACCAACATCCCTGCAACAAGCCACCCCCACCCCACACCTCCCACCCCCATCCCCACCAACCCTCCCCACCCCCTCCACCCCCTCCACCCCCACCAACAAAAAACACACCAAAAAGAAAACAACATAACAATACAAACAACAAAAACACATCTTAAAAGTGAACACAAAAAGAAGCCATTTTGCATCTACCTCGTCACTAACGAATCGATGTTTTCGGGTAGCCACGCCCAGTGTGTCATGGTGTGAACTCCATATCGTGCTGGTACAATCTGAACCGTGTACTATTAATACCATCACAACTGTTTCTCAACAAATATAATGGGGCGGTCGACGCCAGACGAATTAAAGAGACATTCACGTCGCATCAAATGAAAAGATAAAGACTTCATTATGTTCGAGGTGTAAAATGTAAATCTCAAAGATGGGCACTGCGCATGCTTTCCACCTTTCATGTTAGATAAGCTCCGAACAGCGACCGTCCCAGTGCCGACACCTTTATCGCTAAAACCACTAGAACACGAAGTTGGTCCAAACTCGCAGACAGGAGCAATAAAGCTTTCATCATTGTTAACATTAGAGTAATGTAGTAAAGACAGAGTACGGAGCTGATGAAAGGGAAATGTGTCTAGGCATTTAAATAAAGATAAATTTTTATCACCGAGACCCGTAGTACCCTGTTGTAATGCATTGTGCACATTCCTCGAGGGCTGACGATGTTGTACAAGACCCTCATTGGAGTTCTTGTCGGGGCAGTGGTTATCGTTATCATAAGAAAGCGCACAGTTTTCGTTTATATGATAATTCAACTCTAGAGCAAACGGGTTCGAATCCCAAAGTCGCTCATTCTTTTGCAATGTAAGCTCTTTTCTCGAAATATGATGGATCAGTCGTAGGCTAAATAACGGATTAATGTTGATGTTAATTTTAAATTCTTATGTTATCACGTGATTGTTTACATGGTGGAATTGATATCAATTCCTCTTGACTGGCAGTTTAGCTCTCGACACCTGTCAATCAAACAACACTACTGACCAATCAGAAAGTCCGAAGTGATACAGAATCCGCCCTTTTGACCGACAACTTTAAACCTGTCCGACATTTATCAACTTGATAGATGTTCTAAACATATATTCGACAATGTCACTCAGAAACTTCAGTATATCCGGAAATGTGACATGATTCATTATTAGTGTGAGTGAGTTGGGTTTAACGCCGCTTTTAACAGCTTTCCCGTTATATCACGGCGTGTCAGCTTAATGTGGGAGGAAAGCCTGAAGTGATGCACTAATGGATATTGGGTGGTCAGGCTTTGTGACTTCCCTGGTTGTGTCACCGTGCCGTGATAGCCTGGATCGATTACTAATGGATATTGGGTGGTCAGGCTTTGTGACTTGGCTAGTTGTGTCACCATACCGTGATAGCGTGGGTCGATTGCTAAAGGGTATTTGGTGGTCGGGCTTTTTGACTTGTCTGGTTGTGTCATCGTACCTTGATAGCGTGGATCGATTACTAATGGGTATTGGGTGGTCAGGCTTTGACTTGACTGGTTGTGTCACCGTCTCTTGATAGCGTCATCGTGTCTAATTGGTATTGGGTGGTCAGGCTTTGACTTGACTGGTTGTGTCACCGTCTCTTGATAGCGTCATCGTGTCTAATTGGTATTGGGTGGTCAGGCTTTGACTTGACTGGATGTGTCACCGTCCCGTGATAGCGTCATCGTGTCTAATGGGTATTGGGTGGTCAGGCTTTGACTTGACTGGTTGTTGTCACCGTACCGTGATAACGTGGATCGATAACTAATGGGTATTGGGTGGTCAGGCTTTGACTTAACTGGTTGTGTCACCGTCTCTTGATAGCGTCATCGTGTCTAATTGGTATTGGCTGGTCAGGCTTTGACTTGACTGGTTGTGTCACCGTCTCTTGATAGCGTCATCGTGTCTAATTGGTATTGGGTGGTCAGGCTTTGACTTGACTGGATGTGTCACCGTCCCGTGATAGCGTCATCGTGTCTAATTGGTATTTGGTGGTCAGGCTTTGACTTGACTGGATGTGTCACCGTCCCGTGATAGCGTCATCGTGTCTAATTGGTATTGGGTGGTCAGGCTTTGACTTGACTGGTTGTTGTCACCGTACATTGATAGCGTGGGTCGATTACTAATGGGTATTGGGTGGTCAGGCTTTGCATTGACTGGTTGTTGTCACCGTACATTGATAGCGTGGGTCGATTACTAATGGGTATTGGGTGGTCAGGCTTTGACTTGACTGTTTGATGTCACCGTACCGCGATAGCGTGGATCGATTACCAATGGGTGTTGGGTGGTCAGGCTTTGACTTGACTGGTTGTTGTCACCGTACCGCGATAGCGTGGATCGATTACTAATGGGTATTGGGTGGTCAGGCTTTGACTTGACTGGTTGTTGTCACCGTACCGTGATAACGTGGATCGATTACTAATGGGTATTGGGTGGTCAGGCTTTGACTTGGCTGGTTGTGTCACCGTACCGTGATAACGTGGATCGATTACTAATGGGTATTGGGTGGTCAGGCTTTGACTTGACTGGTTGTTGTCACCGTACCGCGATAGCGTGGATCGATTACTAATGGGTATTGGGTGGTCAGGCTTTGACTTGACTGGTTGTTGTCACCGTACATTGATAGCGTGGGTCGATTACTAATGGGTATTGGGTGGTCAGGCTTTGACTTGACTGGTTGTTGTCACCGTACCGTCATAGCGCTGCTCATGCTTCAGATGCTGTCTTGCCATCGTCAGCTCAGCCATCATAAACGAAAATGAAATTAAGCCGATGGGGCAGTGGGCAATACTACTAGTTAAGGCGTTCACGCGTCACGTTTTGATTCCCCACATGTCTGAAGCTCATTTCTACTGTCGCACTCCGGCATTTGGTGTTTAAAAACGGTGTAAAACATTACTCACTCACTCCAACCAGTGGTAGAAAGTAAGTGAGAGGAAAGAAAGTGAGTGAGTGAGTGAGTGTGAGAGAGAGAGAGAGAGTGTGTGTGAGTGAGTTGTGTTTAACGCCGCTTTTAACAGTATTACAGTTATATCGCGGCGTGTCAGCTTCATGTGGGAGGAAAGCTCGAAGTGATGCAGGTCTCAGACGTTTACCACTTCGGTGAAACCCACGAGCACGGGGATGGTGCTGACAAACCTAGAAACATAATCTGTGCGAACCGGGATTCGAACCCACAATCATGTGTTGCTTGCGTGCCCAAAGGACGCAGCTCTGCACAGCGAATCGCGGAGTGAGAGAGAGCGAGCAACTGGGTACGTGGAAAAGTAACCCGGATTATCGCCCCGGCGTACAGTATTTAAGCTACATCACAGCGTGTCAGTTAAGTATGGGAGGTAGTTTACTTTGGTTAAACAGTCAGACGATCATAAACTAAGGTGCAGAAGGACAAAAGATTATTATGAGGGAGAATCAGATTATGGGAGTCGAACCCCCGACCAGCGGATCTTGCAGAGTAAGCAACTCTTCACATGAAGGTTGGGTACCTGTTTTTGGTTCGCTAATTGTCTCTGTTTTAGCAGAATAGTATGGAATACTGAAAGGGTCATTCTCGCGATCTCGACCTATGGAAACGAGCTAAATATGCCCAAAAAACGAGCATGCGAGATCGCGAGAACGCGAGATTTTGGCCAAATCTCTCATTCTCGTGTTTTGGGCATATTTAGCTCGTTTCCAAAGGTCGAGATCGCGAGAATGCGAGATCGCGAGAATGTTCCGTACAGTATTCCATAGAATAGCCAGTTATAACAACACTATAAAACTGCGCTGTTTGAATAACCGGAGCCACTTACACAGGCCCAGACAAATTGGTGCGTCGACCATCCCGTCTTTAAGGTAGTCAACCGCTCACAAATCAAGATGAGACTCGGTTAGGCTGTAATTAGCTGAACTATCGACGCCTACTGTAAACTGTTTGCCGAGCCAATTCTCAGAAATTCGAAGAGTCCTAAAAAATGTTTGACATTTGGACACATCAAACCCTACAACGTTACGGCCTGGTCGGTTTAAAGCTCCACACTGCACTGTCGACAGAAGTTGATTCGTTTGTCAATAGAGAAAGGCTGCCGCCAAAGCCCGATGTCACTGTGGAGAGCCTAGCGTCAATATTTGCCCGGCATGGAACCCGCCCCTTTGTTTGCGTGTTATGTTTATGTGAAGGACAACCTGTCCGTCCCGACTGGTCGTTGTCGAAACTCGGACGTCCGACACTGAAAACAAGCCGTCTGATTGGCAGGCTCCCTGTAAGGGAAAAATGCTTTGTACTCGAATTCAGACTTAAGCGGTTTGAGGTAAATATATATCTTCACAGACGAACCTAAAAAAAAAAAAAGAAAATCATTTTTTAAACATTTTTTAATAAAGAAAATCCTGATAAACAAGTGTTTCAGCTGTTGGTCATTGGTTAGACCTGATCTTGAAGTTTTGTCTGTCAGTAACATGTCTGCGCTCGTGGCACGTATGTGTAAACACAGACATTAACACGTGTGCGCGCATAAACACTAGCACGGACAAAAAGACAGCATAGTCATAAATATGTGTGCAGGCATAAACATAGCATATGCATAAATATGTTTGCAGGCATAAACATAGCATAGACATAAATACTTGTACAGGCATATGTGAAATGGGGTTTAACGTCGCGTCCAAGATTATTGCACTATAGCGAGGTGCATGCACATGTGTGTGTGTGGCTTCTTGTACTAGTCCGGACTGATGCCGATTTATAGTGCTAGCATTGAGATACCATGCCGCAGTTTAACATGAATATCCCACTCAGACACAGTATACTGAGACAGAGCCGACCAGTCCTTGTTTTAGCCCCTTAATGCCGAGTGCCAGACAGGATAACAACAAGTACCATCTTTTAACGTCTTTTGGTATGACGCGGCCGGGGATCGAACCCCAGACCTTCCGCTCTCCGGGTGGACGCTCTACCTCTAGACCACGGAGGCGGTCATGTACAGGCATAAACACAGCATAGACATTAATATGTGTACAGGCATAAACACAGCGTATACAAAAATACTTGTACAGGCATTAACACAGCGTATACAAAAATACTTGTACAGGCATAAACACAGCATAGACATTAATATGTGTACAGGCATAAACACAGCGTATACAAAAATACTTGTACAGGCATTAACACAGCGTATACAAAAATACTTGTATAGGCATAAACACAGCACAGACATAAATACTTGTACAGGCATAAACACAGCATAGACATAAACATGTCATAAACATAAACAGGCATATACAAAGGCATAAACATAAATACTTGCACAGCCATAAACACAAGCACATGGATTTACATTGGTAGATACATAAACACTGGCACAAGCATTATCACAGGCAATAACATAAACACTGACTCAGACATAAACACTGGAACAGGCAAAAACATTGGTCGATGCATCTACACAGGCATAAGCAAAGACACATACATAACTACTTGGACACACATAAACAGACACAAACATTTACCCGGGTATAAGCAAAGGCGCAGGTACGCATAAACACACGTACAGGCATTAACACATGCATTAACACGAGTAACACAGGCATTAACACGAGTAACACAGGCATTAACACGAGTAACACAGGCATTAACACGAGTAACACAGGCATTAACACGAGTAACAGGCATTAACACGAGTAACACAGGCATCAACACGAGTAACACAGGCATTAACACGAGTAACACAGGCATTAACACGAGTAACAGGCATTAACACGAGTAACACAGGCATCAACACGAGTAACACAGGCATTAACACGAGTAACAGGCATTAACACGAGTAACACAGGCATTAACACGAGTAACACAGGCATTAACACGAGTAACACAGGCATTAACACGAGTAACACAGGCATTAACACGAGTAACAGGCATTAACACAAGTAACACAGGCATCAACACGAGTAACACAGGCATCAACACGAGTAACACAGGCTTTAACACGAGTAACAGGCATTAACACGAGTAACACAGGCATTAACACGAGTAACACAGGCATTAACACGAGTAACACAGGCATTAACACGAGTAACAGGCATTAACACGAGTAACAGGCATTAACACGAGTAACACAGGCATTAACACGAGTTACACAGGCATTAACACGAGTAACAGGCATTAACACGAGTAACACAGGATCAGGCATAAACAAACATACAGGATAAACACAGGCACAGATAAATAAATAAACACGTGTTAAGTCATTTGATATAACATACATATTCGACAACTTCTCTGTCGTTTCAGCCTTGAAATCGTGTAAAGAACTGGTTTAAAGTATATCCAGGAACCTGATACCTGAGGGTATGTTTATGAATCGGTTTGTAGACTATTTCTCTTTGGGACGTCCTGAAAATAATTCCGACAGAAGATTATTAATTTGGATATATATGTTTGCGCCGACGCCAGGATCAGCCATTATTATCCTGGGTGTAGGAACAGCTGACAGTTGGGACTTAATGGCGGGAGCTGTCCAGGAAGTCTCCATAATGGCTGATGTAGTCATTTTGACAAATTAATATTGTCTTGACATTCGCGGCGTCTTTTATTATACTTTTTACTTCTATCTAAAATATGAAATGATAACGCGTGTATCAGTTTCAAGGACGAAGGGACATGTCAGGTGAATACATAGTTAAAAGTTATCAAGGTATCCTACAATATTTTTCATACGTAGAAGTAGCGTTGTGGAAGTAGTGCTAGAAGTTGCAGCAGTAGTAGCATAAGTAATGTAGTATTAGTAGAAGTAGTATTAGTATTAGTAGTATTAGTAGTATTAGTAGTAGTAGTAGTAGTAGTAGTAGTTGTTCTTGTTGTTCTTGTTGTTTTAATTGTAGCAGAAGTAGTTGAAGTAATGTAGTTGTGATACTGGTAGTACTAGTAGCAGCGGCAGTAGTAGTAGTGATAGTAGTAGTAGCAGCAGCAGCAGTAGTAGTAGTAGTAGAAGTAGTGGTAGTAGCAGTAGCAGTAGTAACAGTGTTAGTAGTGGTGGTGGTAGTAGTAATAGTAGTGGTAGTAGTAGTTGAAGGGGTAGTAGTAGTTGTAGTTCTAGTAGTGGTAGTGGTAGTAGTAGTAGCGGTAGTAGTGGTATTAGTGGTAGTAGTGATAGTAGAATAGAAGAATAGAAGTGGTAGTGGCAGTAGTTGTGGTGGTAGTGGTAGTGGTAATGGTAGTACTAGTAGTACTAGTAGTAGTGGTGGTAGTTGTAGTAGTAGTAGTAATGGTTGTGGTGTGGTAGTGGTAGTGGTAGTGGTAGCAGTAGCAATAGTAGTGGTAGTGGTAGTGGTAGTAGTGGTAGTAGTAGTAGTAGTAGCGGTAGTAGTACTAGTAGTAGTAGTAGTAGTAGTGGTGTGGTAGTGGTAACAGTGGTAGTGGTAGTGGTAGTGGTAGTGGTAGAAGTAGTGATAGTGATAGTGGTAGTGGTAGTAGTGGTAGAAGTAGTAGTAGTTCTAGTAGTAGTACTAGTAGTAGTAGTAGTAGTAGTAGTAGTGGTTCGGTAGTGGTAGTGGTAGCAGTAGTAGTGGTAGTGGTAGTAGTATTAGTATTAGTATTAGTAGTAGTAGTAGTAGTAGAAGTAGTAGTGGGAGTAGTGGTAGTAGTGGTAGTGGTAGTGGTAGAAATAGTGGTAGTGGTAGTTGTAGTGGTAGTAGTGGTAGGAGTGGGAGTAGTGGTAGTAGTATAGGTGTGGTAGTTGTAGTGGTAGTGGTAGTAGCGGTATGGTAGTGGTAGTAGTAGTAGTTGTGGTAGTGGTAGTGGTATTAGTGGTAGTAGTAGTTGTGGTAGTGGTAGAGGTAGTGGTGGTGGTGGTGGTGGTGGTAGTAGTAGTAGCAGTAGTTGTACTGGTAGAGGTGGTGATACTGGTAGTAGTGGTAGTGGTACTGGTAGAGGTAGTGGTAGTGGTAGTGGTAGTGGTAGTGGTATTGATAGTGGTAGTAGTAGTAGTGGTAGTGGTACTGGTAGAGGTAGTGGTAGTGGTAGTGGTAGTGGTAGTAGTAGTAGCAGTAGTTGTACTGGTAGAGGTGGTGGTACTGGTAGTAGTGGTAGTGGTACTGGTAGAGGTAGTGGTAGTGGTAGTGGTAGTGGTAGTGGTAGTGATAGTGGTAGTAGTAGTGGTAGTGGCAGTGGTGATGGTGGTGGTGGTGGTAGTAGTAGTGGTAGTGGTAGAGGTAGTGGTAGAGGTGGTGGTAGTGGTAGTGGTAGTGGTAGTAGTGGTAGTGGTGGTGGTGGTAGTGGTAGTAGTGGAGGTAGTGGTAGAGGTGGTGGTAGTGATAGTGGTAGTGGTAGTAGTAGTGGTAGTGGTGGTGGTGGTGGTGGTAGTAGTAGTAGCGGTAGTGGTAGTGGTAGAGGTGGTGGTAGTGGTAGTGGTAGTAGTGGTAGTGGTACTCGCAGAGGTGGTGGTAGTGGTAGTGGTACTCGCAGAGGTGGTGGTAGTGGTGATGGTGGTGGTGGTGGTGGTAGTGGTAGTAGTAGTGGTAGTGGTAGAGGTAGTGGTAGAGGTGGTGGTAGTGGTAGTAGTGGTAGTGGTAGTAGTGGTAGTGCTAGTGGTAGTAGTAGTGGTAGTGGTGATGGTGGTGGTGGTGGTAGTGGTAGTAGTAGAGGTAGTGGTAGAGGTAGCAGTAGAGGTGGTGGTAGTGGTAGTGGTGGTGGTGGTGGTAGTGGTAGTAGTAGTGGTAGTGGTAGTAATGGTAGTGGTAGTGGTAGAGGTAGAGGTAGTGGTAGTGGTAGAGGTAGTGGTAGTAGTAGTGGTAGTGGTAGTAGTAGTGGTAGTAGTAGTGCTAGTCGTAGTGGTAGTAGTAGTGGTAGTAGTAGTGGTAGTTGTAGTTGTAGTTGTAGAGGTAGTGGTAGTGCAAGTGGTAGTAGTAGTGGTAGTGGTAGTAGTAGTGGTAGTAGTAGTGCTAGTGGTAGTGGTAGTGGTAGAGGTGGAGGTAGTGGTAGTGGTAGTGGTAGTGGTAGTGGTGGTGGTGGTGGTGGTAGTGGGAGTAGTAGTGGTAGTGGTAGTGGTAGTAATGGTGGTGGTAGTGGTAGAGGTAGAGGTAGTGGTAGTGGTAGAGGTAGTGGTAGTGGTAGTGGTAGTAATGGTAGTGGTAGTGGTAGAGGTAGAGGTAGTGGTAGTGGTAGTGGTAGTAGTAGTAGTAGTGGTAGTAGTAGTGGTAGTGGTAGTTGTATTGGTAGAGGTAGTGCTAGTGCTAGTGCTAGTGGCAGTAGTAGTGGTAGTGGTAGTGGTAGAGGTAGAGGTAGTGGTAGTAGTAGTAGTAGTGGTAGTAGTAGTGGTAGTGGTAGTTGTATTGGTAGAGGTAGTGCTAGTGCTAGTGCTAGTGGTAGTAGTAGTGGTAGTGGTAGTGGTAGAGGTAGTGGTAGTAGAAATGGTAGTGGAAGTGGTTGTAGTAGAGATAGTGGTAGTAGTAGTGGTGGTAGTAGAGGTAGTGGTAGTGGTAGTGGTAGTGGTAATGGTAGTAGTAGTGGTAGTGGTGGTATGTGTTGTAGTTGTGGAAGAAGTTGGTCTAGTAGTTCTAGTATTTCTCAACTTTAGGTTTTGCAGTAAAAGTAGTTTCAAATAGTTTGGAAAATGTCCTATGTCTTTGAAGTAAACACATTTTTGTTGGAACAATCTGTAATCTTTTTAAATCAACCTCCCTGATCGACTTTATCGCTTTGTCGATATGTAGTCTCCCGGCACCACATGCTGTGAACTTTTAATGTCGGCGTGACCCGAAAACCAAAGGGGTTATGCATTTAAATAATACTCATGAATAGCCGATGGACAGTGGTTAAATATTTGCGGAATCGCCGGCTTTTGCGAGGCAAGAAAACGCTTTAATGAACATTCACTTCAATGAGCAAAGCGCAGACTGAAGTCTGCGGGATAGTCGTGGTTCGTTTTGATGTCCACAATCCGTGTTTTCACGTGGACGTTTTTGAGGTAATGACACCGCCCGGCAGTCTGAGTTATGCAAATATAGAGACAGGAATTCAATAAAACGAAAACGGATTTTTATTTTAGCGCTGGGATACAAAAGAATAAAATTGTTTGCTTTTATGTACAAATGTGTGTCTGATGTTGAATACAGATGAAATGACAGAGAAATTACAACCTGTCTTATTGAAATCACGCTCCAAAACACTGAATACTGAAATACTACTGGATAACTTTTGACATGGGGAATTAAACACTGATCAAGAGTAACAGGGAATACATTGGAGTCACTGCATATTTGTGTAAGGGTTTAACTTCTGATCACTGCGCATGTGTACTTTACATAATGTGTCTGAACCACTGCCAGTGTGTCTGTTGAAGCCATAGGCAGGACATTTATAATGTGTCTGAACCACTGCCAGTGTGTCTGTTGAAGCCATAGGTAGGACATTTATAATGTGTCTGAACCACTCTCAGTGTGTCTGTTGAAGCCATAGGTAGGACATTTATAATGTGTCTGAACCACTGCCAGTGTGTCTGTTGAAGCCATAGGCAGGACATTTATAATGTGTCTGAACCACTGCCAGTGTGTCTGTTGAAGCCACAGGTAGGACATTTATAATGTGTCTGAACCACTGCTAGTGTGTCTGTTGAAGCCATAGGCAGGACATTTATAATGTGTCTGAACCACTGCCAGTGTGCCTGTTGAAGTCATAGGTAGGACATTTATAATGTGTCTGAACCACTGCCAGTGTGCCTGTTGAAGCCATAGGTAGGACATTCATAATGTGTCTGAACCACTGCCAGTGTGTCTGTTGAAGCCATAGGCAGGACATTTATAATGTGTCTGAAGCACTCTCAGTGTGTCTGTTGAAGCCATAGGTAGGACATTTATAATGTGTCTGAACCACTGCCAGTGTGTCTGTTGAAGCCATAGGTAGGACATTTATAATGTGTCTGAACCACTCTCAGTGTGTCTGTTGAAGCCATAGGTAGGACATTCATAATGTGTCTGAACCACTGCTAGTGTGTCTGTTGAAGCCATAGGTAGGACATTTATAATGTGTCTGGACCACTCTCAGTGTGTCTGTTGAAGCCATGGGTAGGACATTCATAATGTGTCTGGACCACTCTCAGTGTGTCTGTTGAAGCCATAGGCAGGACATTTATAATACATGTTAATCACTCTCAGTGTGTCTGTTGAAGCCATATGTAGGACATTTATAATGTGTCTGAACAACTCTCAGTGTGTCTGTTGAAGCCATAGGTAGGACATTGATAATGTGTCTGAACCACTCTCAGTGTGTCTGTTGAAGCCATAGGTAGGACATTTATAATGAATCTGAACCTCTGCCAGTGTGTCTGTTGAAGCCATAGGCAGGACATATAAAATGTGTCTGAACCACTGCCAGTGTGTCTGTTGAAGCCATAGGTAGGACATTTATAATGTGTCTGAACCACTCTCAGTGTGTCTGTTAAAGCCACAGGTAGGACATTTATAATGTGTCTGAACCACTCTCAGTGTGTCTGTTGAAGCCATAGGCAGGACATTTATAATGTGTCTGAACCACTCTCAGTGTGTCTGTTGAAGCCATAGGTAGGACATTTATAATGAATCTGAACCTCTGCCAGTGTGTCTGTTGAAGCCATAGGCAGGACATTTATAATGTGTCTGAACCATTCTCAGTGTGTCTGTTGAAGCCATAGGTAGGACATTTATAATACATGTGAATCACTCTCAGTGTGTCTGTTGAAGCCATATGTAGGACATTAATAATGTGTCTGAACCACTCTCAGTGTGTCTGTTGAAGCTACAGGTAGGAAATTAATAATGTGTCTGAACCACTGCCAGTGTGACTGTTGAAGCCATAGGTAGGACATTTATTATGCTTCTGAACCACTGCCAGTGTGTCTGTTGAAGCCATAGGTAGGACATTCATAATGTGTCTGAACCACTGCCAGTGTGCCTGTTGAAGCCATAGGTAGGACATTTATAATGTGTCTGAACCACTGCAAGTGTGTCTGTTGAAGCCATAGGTAGGACATTTATAATGTGTCTGAACCACTCTCAGTGTGTCTGTTGAAGCCATAGGTAGGACATTCATAATGTGTCTGAACCACTACCAGTGTGTCTGTTGAAGCCATAGGTAGGACATTTATAATGTGTCTGAACCACTGCCAGTGTGCCTGTTGAAACCATAGGTAGGACATTTATAATTTGTCTGAACCACTCTCAGTGTGTCTGTTGAAGCCATAGGCAGGACATTTATAATGTGTCTGAACCACTGCCAGTGTGCCTGTTGAAGCCATAGGCAGGACATTTATAATGTGTCTGAACCACTGCTAGCGTGCCTGTTGAAGCCATAGACAGGACATTTATAATGTGTCTGAACCACTCTCAGTGTGTCTGTTGAAGCCACAGGTAGGACATTTATAATGTGTCTGAACCACTCTTAGTGTGTCTGTTGAAGCCACAGGCAGGACCTGTACGATGTGTCTGAACCACTGCCAGTGTGTCTGTTGAAGCCACAGGCAGGACCTGTACGATGTGTCTGAACCACTCTCAGTGTGTCTGTTGAAGCCATAGGTAGGACCTGTACGATGTGTCTGAACCACTCTCAGTGTGTCTGTTGAAGCCACAGGCAGGACCTGTACGATGTGTCTGAACCACTGCCAGTGTGTCTGTTGAAGCCATAGGTAGGACCTGTACGATGTGTCTGAACCACTCTCAGTGTGTCTGTTGAAGCCACAGGCAGGACCTGTACGATGTGTCTGAACCACTGCCAGTGTGTCTGTTGAAGCCATAGGTAGGACCTGTACGATGTGTCTGAACCACTCTCAGTGTGTCTGTTGAAGCCACAGGCAGGACATGTACGATGTGTCTGAACCACTGCCAGTGTGTCAATGTGTGTCTTCCAGCTGATATAAAGCTCTTGTAAGAGTACGAGTGAACGAACATCCTGTCTCTTCCAAGCATTGGTTATATTTTGTCACTCTGTAAACCGCCTTTGAAAAGCTGCTTCAAAACCCAGTTATCTCCCGTTGACGTCTAAAGCCATTGCTTCAACGGATAGCACAACATTTAATTAAGTTTCAAAATATCTGTAGCATTGGTTCAAGACATTAAAGAGGTATTTGAGGCGTCAGCGTACCTGTTTAAAACATATTTGTCAAAGTCTTCGCAAATATTTCCACTGAAAAAAGTCAACATTATGTGAGCGTCTTGACCTATGCTTACAAGCTCCAAGTCTGGTTGGCAAACAAACTCAGTAAATCTCATTCTAGCGAGACTTGGTCGAGACTACGGCGAGACTGTCTCCTCAACGCCTCCTAACGCTCGCGTCCCTTTCTTATTTTTAACCGCAGATTGAGAGTTGTTTTCAGTAAAGAAATATCAGGCTAAGTATACATTCTTATTTAAATGTTACAAAACAAATAATTAAATAACCTAATATATTCTGAACAACAGCATGTTCATTTTACGAAATATCTCTGTGAAACCTGGGATTGGAGAGTTTTTATTAATTTAAAGAAGCTAAAACGTTAAATATCACTAAAACAATCATTTGGACAACTATTACTCTTAACATGATAATAAAATAAGTTAAATGCCGGAACGGAGCGGATGTTGAAGAAGCGAGTTGGGGAAGTATGCCGTCTTCTTGTCATACTGTATGTCAACAAGATGCTGTCTTTCATTGGGAAATAACTAGCAAAAATAGACAGTTAATAACCCCGGTTCCTTATCCAACAATACCACAATAAACGTCAAGCTTTCTACACAAATTAATAAGCAGATTTCTTTTTTATTGCATTCTCGACTCCGTCACGCGCCGGTAGTCCGACTTTTTGTATAGACAGCTTTGGCATTAAGCCTCGTTTTCATATCGACGGTAACTGGATATTGTACTATACATCCGCCAAACTCTGGAATTCCATGCTCACTGCGTATATTGAAGCCGTACATTAAATGATTTTAAAGAATGATTAAAGGTGATAAAATGCATTGCAAAAAATTTGATCTAAATTTGACCTCTAGTACCAAATTGTGTACTGTCGCCTAAGACTTGGCTGCAGTGTCCGCTGACGGGTTCAAAATGCTGATCCAAATTGTGCTCGTGGCTCCCACCATACTTGAAGATGCACTCCACTATTTCTAGTTTCAACTACATTTTTACAAGAAATAACATGTTTTTTGACACCAAAGGTTATGATCTAAACTCTATTATTTATGGAAATGTAAATGTTACAGTAAAGATTAATTTAGAAATATTAAAATGCGTTCATAATTTATAGCAGCATGTAGCAGATTGACAACTTATTTGAAGAATAAACTGTTTATAACGAACACGCTTATAACTAACTGGCAGATATAACCACTCCCGAAAACAGAATTGTACTATGGGCCTGAGGCCTATCAGATATAACGAACTGTTTTTTGTTCCCGTCCATTTGTTGTATATATGCTTATAACGAACTACGGTTATAACGAACTAAAATTAGTGGTCCCTCTGGGTTCGTTATAACCGGAGTTTACTCTATAATACTGTAATCTCTCATGTATCTGATTTATGTTTAAAGCCTGTTGCTTTAGAATGTACAACTGTGTTTTTATACAAAATAACTATCTTACTATTTTCCTTATCTTTACATTATAATTGATGACATTGTATAATATCTGGGGCGGTATTAATGTAAACTTTTACTTGTTTACCATTTCAGCTCCATATATGTTGTGAAATAAATATGTTCAGTAAACATACTATGTATCCCGTCAGCTCGGGTGGTAAAGTACGTGGAAAACCATCCAGATCAACAAACTGATTAAGAATTTTACAAAGTATTTTAACCGCGGAGGCATCTATTTTTGAAAAGGGGATGCACTTACAATGTACAAAACGATGGATGAAAAGAGATAATTCATTCGGGAAACGATTTGCCTTTGTAAGCCCAACCATTGTCAAATAATTGTTATTTTTGTTAAAACCATGCACGTCACCACATGCATCAGTTACATGTCTATATTAATACTACTCACCATTTACACAGGACAAAAATTGGCTTCTTTGGTCAAAGGCGTGGTCCTCCAGAAAATGTCTGGCATACGTGATTATTATGCTTCAAATGAAGGAGGGAGTGTAGATTGATAAAAATGTTTTGAAGTATTTGTGTGACTGAATAAATGCAAATAAGATAATCTAGTAAATACGAATGCCCATCCTTCACCTAGGCTAGAGGGTGGTGGGGTAGCCCCGTGGATAATGCGTTCGCTCGTAACGCCTAAGGTTCGGTTTCAATTTCCCCCCCCCCCCCCCCCGATCATATGTATTTATGATGGATCCATATGATCCAATGCTACATCCATACCATCCGGTACTACATCCATATGATCTATTACTACATCCATATGATCCATTACTACATCCATATGATCCATTACTACATCCATATGATCCATTACTGCATCATATGATCCATTACTACATCCATATGATCCATTAGTACATCCATATGATCCATTACTACATCCATATCATCCGGTACTACATCATATGATCCATTACTACATCCATATGATCCATTACTACATCCATATGATCCATTACTGCATCATATGATCCATTAGTACATCCATATGATCCATTACTACATCCATATGATCCATTACTACATCCATATGATCCAATGCTACATCCATATGATCCATTACTACATCCATATGATCCATTACTGCATCATATGATCCATTACTACATCCATATGATCCAATGCTACATCCATATCATCCGGTACTACATCCATATGATCTATTACTACATCCATATGATCCATTACTACATCCATATGATCCATTACTACATCCATATGATCAATTAGTACATCCATATGATCCAATACTACATCCATATCATCCGGTACTACATCCATATGATCCAATACTACATCCATATCATCCGGTACTACATCCATATGATCCATTACTACATCCATATGATCCATTACTACATCCATATGATCCATTACTACATCCATATGATCCATTACTGCATCATATGATCCATTACTACATCCATATGATCCATTAGTACATCCATATGATCCAATACTACATCCATATCATCCGGTACTACATCATATGATCCATTACTACATCCATATGATCCATTACTACATCCATATGATCCATTACTGCATCATATGATCCATTAGTACATCCATATGATCCATTACTACATCCATATGATCCATTACTACATCCATATGATCCAATACTACATCCATATGATCCATTACTGCATCATATGATCCATTACTACATCCATATGATCCAATGCTACATCCATATCATCCGGTACTACATCCATATGATCTATTACTACATCCATATGATCTATTACTACATCCATATGATCCATTACTACATCCATATGATCCATTACTACATCCATATGATCCATTAGTACATCCATATGATCCAATACTACATCCATATGATCCGGTACTACATCCATATCATCCGGTACTACATCCATATGATCCAATACTACATCCATATCATCCGGTACTACATCCATATGATCCCTTACTACATCCATATGATCCATTACTACATCCATATGATCCATTAGTACATCCATATGATCCAATACTACATCCATATCATCCGGTACTACATCCATATGATCCAATACTACATCCATATCATCCGGTACTGCATCATATGATCCATTACTACATCCATATGATCCATTAGTACATCCATATGATCCAAAACTACATCCATATGATCCATTACTACATCCATATGATCCATTACTACATCCATATGATCCATGACTACATCCATATGATCCATTGCTACATCCATATGAACCAATACTACATCCATATGATCCATTACTACATCCATATGATCCATTACTACATCCATATGATCCATGACTACATCCATATGATCCATTGCTACATCCATATGAACCAATACTACATCCATATCATCCGGTACTACATCCATATGATCCATTACTACATCCATATGATCCATGACTACATCCATATGATCCATTGCTACATCCATATGAACCAATACTACATCCATATCATCCGGTACTACATCCATATGATCCATGACTACATCCATATGATCCATTACTACATCCATATGAACCAATACTACATCCATATCATCCGGTACTACATCCATATGATCCATGACTACATCCATATGATCCATTACTACATCCATGTGATCCATTACTACATCCATGTGATCCATTACTACATCCATGTGATCCATATAAACAATAGTAAATGAACATTCTTTTTTTTTGTCATAAAGTGGATGACCTCCTGTCATTTCAATATGTGACAGGGGTTTCTCTTATCAACGTTTCCTAAAGGAAACCATAATTTTGACCATAATTTATCAAGTAACCTTAGCTTAAGTCCCTGAACATTTGTTGGCTTAACTGTCTGCGTCATTAAAATAACAATGTTGTTGAAGCGAAATGTTGAACAAGTTGAAAAATACTTTTGTATAGAAAATTATTCTCAAACTTTCCTGCAGAACTATCAACACGTCATTAAAAGTGCAAACACGTGACAGATACCTGGGTACAATTGCATGTCATTATAAATAAGATGGCTGCTGTGATTGGTGCGTTTGCGAGCCTGATTCAACATGCCGGACTTCCTGCTGGAGTATTAGCGACAAGGAGTATATATTCAGGAGAAAAAATAGAAATTATAATTTTTAACTTTATAGTGTCATGGGATTAGTTTGGATGACAGATGGCATTGATTGACAGAAAAACGTGATTCATGAAACTAACTGCATCTATTTCAGTTTCTATTTTGAAAATATTTAAATTGTCATAGAAAAAAGAATGAACGAATTAAAAAGTTTATAACTGGACATAGAATGAAAATTATGAATAAATTAATTGATTAACTATTAATACCATATAAGAAAATATACTTAAGATAATGACGAGAAAGATTTAAAGACAGATATACATTTAAAATTTGAAACAAAAGCATTTGAAAATAACATAAAAAAATAATGATATTCGAATCAAAATAACATTAAAATGCAGTATATAAAGGAAAACAGTATTCAAATTAAATAAAAAAATAATATTCAATCTGAAAGAGAAACAGTTTTCATGTTCATAAAAAAATATAAATTACCAAGGGAAAGTAATCACTATGGATACTGGTGAAGAAAGAAAATCAACTTATGTTTTTTATTATGAAATTGCAAATATGCATTGGAGAACACGAATAATAAGATGCAGCGATAATCGTTTTACCCCGCTTCTACCACCGGGAATTTGTTTCACACGTTGTACCCATGTGGGGAATGGAACCCAATCTTAGGTGTGGCGAGTGAACAATTGAACCACTTGGCCACCAACGAGCATATTTGAGTCTCGAAACAAATAGAATATCTCAGTTCGGGCATTCTGAATCGCCATCATTCTTGAAATCACTGGAGCTTGCTAAACTGTCATTTTTCTATACTTTAGTAATCGATCTTTCATTCTGTGAAGACAAGCCCTGCATGAAGACAGCAGACAGCCTGCTATTTCCTCTAATTTGTCGTTTTGATTCAAAGCATTGTTGCCGGATTGTTTCTCACATGAAGTAATGACAGGACATTTTTTGCATACAAATTACTTGTCAACATGTTGTTCCAGATGTATGATCTCAAGGTACACTCCGCACCGTACCGTACACCTTCTAGTGATGGTTCTAGAATCTTGGATACCGCCTCCGTGGTCTAGTGGTAGAGCGTCCGCCCGGAGAGCGGAAGGTCCGGGGTTCGATCCCCGGCAGCCTCATACCAAAAGACGTTAAAAGATGGTACTTGTTGTTACCCTGTCTGGCGCTCGGCATAAAGAGGCTAAAACAAGGACTGGTCGGCTCGGGGTCAGTATACTGTATCTGAGTGGGGTATTCGTGTTAAACTGCGGCATGGCATCTCAGTGAGCTAGAACTATAAATCGACATCAGTCCGGACTAGTACAAGCAGACACACATGTACATGCACGAAGCTATATAAGTGCAATAATCTTGGTCGCGACGTTAAACCCCATTCACCTCACCTCTAGAATCTTGGGATTCCTGGCAAGTATATAGGACCAAAGCAACCCGTGCTTGTCATAAAAGGCGACTAAATGGATCGGCTGGCCAGGCACGGTTGCTTGACTGTTTGAAAGTCACCCGTATCCGAATTGCATGGATCGGCGTTAATAATATCAATCACTGGATTGTCTGGTTCAGAAAACACAACAAACACAACAAACAATTTTGAGGTACCAATGATTTGCTTCTTATGCGTACTGAAGGTAGACACAGTTAAACTGACGATTGCTGCAACTTCAAAAATAGTCATAATTTGTTGGTTTTGAACCCACAAGTTCGCGTGTAAAGTGCAGGAAAATAAGTACAGAAATAAGTCCTGGTGGGAGTAACGTCCCCTTGATATGCCCTTGACATTAATTATCATTAAGCTTTGAGTATATAGATAACGGTTATTAGGGTCTTTCTACCTCTTCTGCTTAAATCCATTATTTTAATACAATAGGCGTAAATTATCATCAAATTATTTTCATTTCATAAAGATTTGTGAAATTAGTTTTGGGACTTTTTAATATCTTTTAAATAGATCAATAATTCATTTTAAGGTACCAATAATTACTTAAGTATAAAAATAAAGTTGGATTATCCTAGGCTGAGATCCTCCCCCCCCCCCCCCCCCCCCCGGGCCCAGATCACTCCCCCAGACTGTTTCAAATGGTTTATTGTATATACTACCCCCACCCTTCCCAATTACCCAGAAGTTTTCATATTCCGTATTCATGTGCGATTACTGTTTTATATAAATTGTGTATCCTCAAACGTATTTTTCTTTTCTATCTATGTAATCCTTTGGCTTTCTCAGAATTATACATCCTGAGCCGCCCTGGACATGTGGTCAAGACTTCGAGGACTATTTTTTGTCCACTCTTTATACACTTACGTTAAAATGTACTCTTCGTACTAGAGGATATCTCAGCTGTCTGTTCATATACTAGTATTCATTTTAAGCAGCAAGCACGTTTAAACGTCAACCGGCAATTCCCCAACAAAGTAGAACATTTCTCCACAACCCACCTTTTCTTGTTTTTGAAAGAAAATGATATGGGTAGGTTTCATGGAGGACTTTTTTCAGGGGGTGTTTATCCATTTACCACTGTTATAAACAGGACACATTGGTAGAGACAAGGGCCTTACCCAGATAAAGGGAAGTTTGGTGGAGGACCTTTTTCAGGGGCGTTTTATATTTACCACTGTTATAAGTAGGACACATTGGTGGAGACAAGGCTCTTACCCAGATTCTCGAGAGGTGAATACGATTGTATTATGATATTGTACCACGTAATGCATTTGTTGAGTATATGTATCATGTATCATGTTTAAAACTCGTAGGATAAGGCAGGAATAACGTTGCAAAAATTCGTTACAAAAATTCAATCTTTAAACACATTTTGTAAATATTGTGAACAAGGTCTACTCCGTATGGGTATTTGTCAACAAGTGTGTTCGTTTACAGAACCAGAAACCAACATGGCCATAAAGTGGATATAATACAACGTTCAATGGCATTATCACTTTATGGATGAGGATTATTGATACTTGACATGACCAAAACAAACTTCTGTAAAGTAAGATAACGAATGAAATATTAAATAATGAACTGTTTTCCGAGTTCAGCATACAACGGACGCACCTGTAAGATATGATATTAACTTTCAACAGTGTTTGAATCACAGGACAGACAAACTCTATATTTCCTTGAGGTACCCATATATCTTCCCGTCTCGATGAAGAGTTCGTGCGAGCTACTTCTGAATCTTGCAAGTGCTATTCTAAATGTTTAGTGTTACATTAAATAAATATTGCTCTCTACAGAAAACGTTTTTAAAGAGGGAATAACTTGATAGTTTATTGGATAATGTTCGAGTACAATGCCAAGTTTGAAGGTACATATCTTTCAAGGTCTGAGTAAAAGCACCTATGAAATGATCTGGTATACCAGTGTCCTGTTTTAGGGGAGTGACCGTAGTCTATACTCAAAGCCTTCCAGGGTGACAATTTGAGCCTTCTACACAGGCTGATTGTGTGCCAACCGCACTGACGGCGTGAACCAGCCATTGGTCTGGATTGTCCAGTGTCGAACATTTACAGGACGCTTAGCATTGCTGGCTACGGCATGAAGAACATTTAATCACTCACTCAGCAACATTTGCATGAAACGTTCGTTAACCACATCCACTTGAGGCAAGAAACAATAGTACCATCCGTTCTGTGTGCGTGCGTGCGTGCGTGCGTGCGTGCGTGCGTGCGTAGTAAAATGTTCTTAATAATACTCGTCTGGGACGTGAGATGATCGTAGTGACGAGGTGTCACGTTACACGTAGTCAGCAGTGCTATTTTCCCTCTATATTCCAGAAGTTATTTGACAGCTTACTAAACCAGTTGGCGGGCACGGGTGGCCGAGTCGTCTAAGGCGCCGCGATTCGCTGTGCAGAGTTGCGTCCCTTGGGCACACCAGAAACCTATGATTGTGGGTTCGAATCCCGGTTCGCCCCGTTTATGTCTCTAGGTTTGTCAGCACCATACCCGTGCTCGTGGGATTCACCGAAGTGTTAAACGTCTGAGACCTGCATCACTTCGGGCTTTCCTCCCACATTAAGCTGACACGCCCTGATTTAACTGGAATACTGTTAAAAGCGACGTTCAATCCAACTCACTCACTCACTCACTACTAAACCAGTTATCCAGTTATCTAATCCTTAAGTCGTCCGAACGGCGAGGCATAAATTATTTCCGAAACAGTAGTCATTCATTTAGTTACGTGCGGTAGGAATAGACCCCCACAAACAGTACAGGTTAAACGCTGTAGGCGACCCAGCCCGCCCTGTTTTTATTCATTTACTGTTCCACGTTCTAAAGACGGCAGGTTAATATCTAGTCGTAGACAATTGGTTACCTGTTGATTGGCGGTGTCTTTGAAGATTTCTACCTGTCTTAATGAGTCATAACGAGGTGTAGCCAGGTGTCCTTGTTGTATCGTACAGCCTACCGCGCAGCAGGGCGTTCTATGACGCCAACAGCAACCCTATCATCATAGCGGTGAGACCGTAAGTCGCGTCAGAAATTCCTTCCCGTTCTGCTTGTCTGTAGTGAAAGTCAGTAAGTCTCGACGAATACATATACAACCCTCAATGTATTGCGAAGAAGATTGTATGCATTAACTCTTAAAGAAAACCACCGTTTTATTTGGGTTACATTTCGGCTTGATTCAGAAGTAATTTAATTCAAGCCTGTTTGTATCTCGTAGAAGTTTATATGTTAACACCCAAGCGAACGCATTACTTCTAACGTAAACTTGATCATATTTTTATATCAGAATGTTTTGAGGCAATAGCAATACGTTCCATTTGCTCACAGGTAAACATAAGTGTTTTATATCGGATCTAGGATCAATCAAATAATATTTCTCAATCGGTTAATTCGTTCTTTATATGTTTATCAATTAAAATGAATCATTGAAAAAACTAAAATTTTCAATTTAAGTTTCAGGTTCTAAAAAGATTTTATATAGACGTGTGTCACTTCCATAAAACCCACAAGTGAGTGAGTGAGTTTGGTTTTACGCCGCTTTTAGCAATATTCCAGCAATATCACGGCAGGGGACACCAGAAATTGTTTTCATAAATTGAAGCCCTTATCGGGATTCGAACCCGGGTCTTTGGCGTGACGAGCGAACGCTTTAACCACTAAGGTACCCGACCGCCCCATAAAACCCACGAGCACAGGTATGGAGCTGACAAACATTGAAACATAATCAGGGTGAACCAGGACTCGAACCCACGATCATAGGTTTCTGGCACGTACCTGGTTCGTATAATGGTCTTATACCAATATTACAATATCCGGGAGGAATAACAAGGGAGGGATCCACAGTTGAAGCACCGGTGCTAGAGAAAAACTAGATGTGTGTTGGTATGAATAACCAAAGCATTTTATGTTGTTTAACATTAACATCATTTGAAGCATTAACCACAATATTGACCTTAAACTTACATATCACACAGTATTGACCTGGAGCTTACATATCACACAGTATTGACCTAAAACTTACATATCACACAGTATTGATCTGAAGCTTACATATCACACAGTGTTGATCTGGAGCTTACATGTCACACAGTATTGATCTGGAGCTTACATGTCACACAGTATTGATCTGGAACTTTCATATCAAACAGTATTGACCTAAAACTTACATATCACACAGTATTGATCTGGAGCTTATATATGACACAGTATTGATCTGGAACTTACATATCACACAGTATTGATCTGGAGCTTACATGTCACACAGTATTGATCTGGAGCTTACATGTCACACAGTATTGATCTGGAACTTACATATCACACAGTATTGATCTGGAGCTTACATATCACACAGTATTGATCTGGAGCTTACATATCACACAGTATTGATCTTGAGCTTACATATCACGCAGTATTGATCTGGAGCTTACATATCACACAGTATTGATCTGGAGCTTACATATCACACAGTATTGATCTTGAACTTACATATCACACAGCGTTGCTGAAGGCCAAGTCTCATCCGGATTTCACGGGGGGGGGGGGGGGGGGGGGGGGTGTGTGTGTGTGTGTTATTTCATTGGCTTCTCATTCACGTATGATAACATGGTTTACTTGAAAAAATCAATTATAGGCTTGCCCGTGTTGGAGACAATTTGGAGGGTTTGCACATTTTAGATTTCTTGGGGTCAATTTCTCATAATCTCTAGTTTTAAACTGTGAAATCAAGTATCATTGACAAAGTATCAGTTGCTATCAGATTAAAGTGTGAAATATAAAATGTAAAAACGTTTACACAAAGGCCCGGGCCTGCCGACTACCGGCATTAGACCACTGACCACTACACTACCACCCTCCTAGTGTCTCCGAGGGTAACATACTAGACCACTGACCACTACACTACCACCCTCCTAGTGTCTCCGAGGGTAACATAATGGTCATTCTGACCACTACACTACCACCCTCCTAGTGTCTCCGAGGGTAACATAATGGTCATTCTGACCACTACACTACCACCCTCCTAGTGTCTCCGAGGGTAACATAATGGTCATTCTGACCACTACACTACCACCCTCCTAGTGTCTCCGAGGGTAACATAATGGTCATTCTGACCACTACACTACCACCCTCCTAGTGTCTCCTAGGGTAACATAATGGTCATTCTGACCACTACACTAACACCCTCCTAGTGTCTCCGAGGGTAACAAAATGGTCATTCTGACCACCACACTACCACCCTCCTAGTGTCTCCGAGGGTAACATAATGGTCATTCTGACCACTACACTACCACCCTCCTAGTGTCTCCGAGGGTAACATAATGGTCATTCTGACCACTACACTACCACCCTCCTAGTGTCTCCGAGGGTAACATAATGGTCATTCTGACCACTACACTAACACCCCCTAGTGTCTCCGAGGGTAACATAATGATCATTCTGACCACTACACTACCACCCTCCTAGTGTCTCCGAGGGTAACATAATGGTCATTCTGACCACTACACTACCACCCTCCTAGTGTCTCCGAGGGTAACATAATGGTCATTCTGACCACTACACTAACACCCCCTAGTGTCTCCGAGGGTAACATAATGGTCATTCTGACCACTACACTAACACCCTCCTAGTGTCTCCGAGGATAACATAATGGTCATTCTGACCACTACACTACCACCCTCCTAGTGTCTCCGAGGGTAACATAATGGTCATTCTGACCACTACACTAACACCCCCTAGTGTCTCCGAGGGTAACATAATGGTCATTCTGACCACTACACTACCACCCTCCTAGTGTCTCCGAGGGTAACATAATGGTCATTCTGACCACAACACTAACACCCCCTAGTGTCTCCGAGGGTAACATAATGATCATTCTGACCACTACACTACCACCCTCCTAGTGTCTCCGAGGGTAACATAATGGTCATTCTGACCACTACACTACCACCCTCCTAGTGTCTCCGAGGGTAACATAATGGTCATTCTGACCACTACACTTACACCCCCTAGTGTCTCCGAGGGTAACATACTGGACTATCTGACCACAACACTAACCCCCCTAGTGTCTCCGAGGGTAACATACTGGACTACCGGCATTAGACCACTGACCACTACACTACCACCCTCCTAGTGTCTCCGAGGGTAACATACTAGACCACTGACCACTACACTACCACCCTCCTAGTGTCTCCGAGGGTAACATAATGGTCATTCTGACCACTACACTACCACCCTCCTAGTGTCTCCGAGGGTAACATAATGGTCATTCTGACCACTACACTACCACCCTCCTAGTGTCTCCGAGGGTAACATAATGGTCATTCTGACCACTACACTAACACCCTCCTAGTGTCTCCGAGGGTAACAAAATGGTCATTCTGACCACCACACTACCACCCTCCTAGTGTCTCCGAGGGTAACATAATGGTCATTCTGACCACTACACTACCACCCTCCTAGTGTCTCCGAGGGTAACATAATGGTCATTCTGACCACTACACTACCACCCTCCTAGTGTCTCCGAGGGTAACATAATGGTCATTCTGACCACTACACTAACACCCCCTAGTGTCTCCGAGGGTAACATAATGATCATTCTGACCACTACACTACCACCCTCCTAGTGTCTCCGAGGGTAACATAATGGTCATTCTGACCACTACACTACCACCCTCCTAGTGTCTCCGAGGGTAACATAATGGTCATTCTGACCACTACACTAACACCCCCTAGTGTCTCCGAGGGTAACATAATGGTCATTCTGACCACTACACTAACACCCTCCTAGTGTCTCCGAGGATAACATAATGGTCATTCTGACCACTACACTACCACCCTCCTAATGTCTCCGAGGGTAACATAATGGTCATTCTGACCACTACACTAACACCCCCTAGTGTCTCCGAGGGTAACATAATGGTCATTCTGACCACTACACTACCACCCTCCTAGTGTCTCCGAGGGTAACATAATGGTCATTCTGACCACAACACTAACACCCCCTAGTGTCTCCGAGGGTAACATAATGATCATTCTGACCACTACACTACCACCCTCCTAGTGTCTCCGAGGGTAACATAATGGTCATTCTGACCACTACACTACCACCCTCCTAGTGTCTCCGAGGGTAACATAATGGTCATTCTGACCACTACACTTACACCCCCTAGTGTCTCCGAGGGTAACATACTGGACTATCTGACCACAACACTAACCCCCCTAGTGTCTCCGAGGGTAACATACTGGACTACCGGCATTAGACCACTGACCACTACACTACCACCCTCCTAGTGTCTCCGAGGGTAACATACTAGACCACTGACCACTACACTACCACCCTCCTAGTGTCTCCGAGGGTAACATAATGGTCATTCTGACCACTACACTACCACCCTCCTAGTGTCTCCGAGGGTAACATAATGGTCATTCTGACCACTACACTACCACCCTCCTAGTGTCTCCGAGGGTAACATAATGGTCATTCTGACCACTACACTACCACCCTCCTAGTGTCTCCTAGGGTAACATAATGGTCATTCTGACCACTACACTAACACCCTCCTAGTGTCTCCGAGGGTAACAAAATGGTCATTCTGACCACCACACTACCACCCTCCTAGTGTCTCCGAGGGTAACATAATGGTCATTCTGACCACTACACTACCACCCTCCTAGTGTCTCCGAGGGTAACATAATGGTCATTCTGACCACTACACTAACACCCTCCTAGTGTCTCCGAGGGTAACATAATGGTCATTCTGACCACTACACTAACACCCCCTAGTGTCTCCGAGGGTAACATAATGATCATTCTGACCACTACACTACCACCCTCCTAGTGTCTCCGAGGGTAACATAATGGTCATTCTGACCACTACACTACCACCCTCCTAGTGTCTCCGAGGGTAACATAATGGTCATTCTGACCACTACACTAACACCCCCTAGTGTCTCCGAGGGTAACATAATGGTCATTCTGACCACTACACTAACACCCTCCTAGTGTCTCCGAGGGTAACATAATGGTCATTCTGACCACTACACTACCACCCTCCTAGTGTCTCCGAGGGTAACATAATGGTCATTCTGACCACTACACTAACACCCCCTAGTGTCTCCGAGGGTAACATAATGGTCATTCTGACCACTACACTACCACCCTCCTAGTGTCTCCGAGGGTAACATAATGGTCATTCTGACCACAACACTAACACCACCTAGTGTCTCCGAGGGTAACATAATGATCATTCTGACCACTACACTACCACCCTCCTAGTGTCTCCGAGGGTAACATAATGGTCATTCTGACCACTACACTACCACCCTCCTAGTGTCTCCGAGGGTAACATAATGGTCATTCTGACCACTACACTAACACCCCCTAGTGTCTCCGAGGGTAACATACTGGACTATCTGACCACAACACTAACCCCCCCTAGTGTCTCCGAGGGTAACATACTGGACTATCTGACCACAACACTAACACCCTCCTAGTGTCTCCGAGGGTAACATACTGGACCATCTGACCACTACACTAACACCCTCCTAGTGACTCCGAGGGTGACATACTCGACTGTCTGACCACAACACTAACACCCTCCTAGTGTCTCTGAGGGTAACACACTGGACTATCTGACCACAACACTAACACCCTCCTAGTGACTCCGAGGGTAACATGCTGGACCATCTGACCACTACACTAACGCTCTCCCTGTGTCTCAGTGGGTAACATTCCCTCCGCGACCAAATGCCCGACCTATTGAAAGTTGTCCCTGCTTGACTTAATTACAAAAGTCTCAACTGATCAATTTACAACAAACTTTCCCAACCAAAGTCAACACGGCTAAAGCCTCGCTGCGCCTTCAAACTGACACTGGTTATCTGTGATCTAGTTGTCGCTGTTTGACGTGGAAATGTCGTTGCGAGGTAGTCGGCGACAGCATAGTGACCCATGCCGTACACGAATTGCCAACTTCATTCAAACTAATGAGTATCCAGCAAACGCCCCTCCTTCAGCGAACGGAGCTAGTCGAGCGTGGACGAAACAGGGCCCGTGTCGTCTGCCCGTTGAGACAGTCCTGCCTGTATAACGCACGTCATCAGGTAAACTGGCATTAAACACGAAATGACTGTAATATGAAAGTATCAAAGGGAGGTAATTGTAGGTGAAGTTGAATCATCCTAATTTCCTCAAGCTGTGAGTGGATTTGTCAGACGTGGGGAGACAACTGACCAATCACGGCTCGACTTTCTCGCCGACTTCATTAACGTGGGGCAGTCGTCAGCTGTGACACGTCACCGACAGTAAATTATGACTCTCCGAAACCAACGCCACTCCAATGTCGGGCACAGCCCATTAAGGGTTTTTATCTGACAACCGTAGGTACACGTGACAGGTTTTGTGTGAAGTCGGGAAGAGCGGCGTCCTTGCATCGTTATGCGATCACTGACGAGATTCGCTGGAGTTGGTCAATGGCGCGACTGTTTCTGGACCCGGCAAACACTGCCTGTACATCGGGTGTAACGCAATCTGCCGATTGGTGCGATATGTACTACTCCGGCGACTACCGAGGGGCATTATCATGGCTGCCCAGACACTAGGGTTCCCGGATGACAATGAATTTACCTTCGATACAAAAGAGTCGGTTTCCGTTACAACGCGTGTCAAGGCTAAGTCTCGGATAGTCTCGTTGAGGCAGTTTCGAGACTCCAGTGTGGAGACATAACTCTCTACCTGAGAGACGCTGTGTCGGGGTATATGAAGTTATCATAATAAGTTTTATTGGGATCCACGTCCAAACTAGACTCTCGGTTATGCTCGTTGCCTCAAGGGACTATACGTCAAATTACGATGTTTGATGTTATGTATTAATTGTCTGGCTTATACAGCCTACTGTATGACCCTTCTTGGGTACTATAACTCAAACGAAACGAATGTAGTCGACCCGTACGCCTAAGTATAATAATAGAATCATCACCACTGCTTTTTTTCGGAACGTATTTACCAGTTTGATGTAATAAATAAGTGCAGTTAACCCTTATTAACTCGAACTCCTTTAACTCGATAATACGTTCGGGAGACCCATCATATAAGTCTGGGGTGTGGACTGTGATTTTTTCTCGAAACAATATTTCTTCTGTCACTTCTTCATCACACACAATTTCTTTCAGTGAAAGGAGACGCTTAATTGTTTTTTTGTAACACATTCTTGTTCTGGACATTCGGCATGTCTAAAGAATAAAATATTTGACCATTTGTTCCTGGAACAAATGCTATTTTTTCAAAACCATCCCAGCCCAAAATGAAACGGTCGGTCCCTAAGACGATGAAAGTTTTAGTCTCAACAGAATCCTTATCGGCGCCATGGTCGAAATAGGAACTCCGCTTGTCTCGAACTCCGGATTACTCGATATGTGGGTACGGTCCCCAGGATTTCGGTTTAAAGAGGTTTGGATATTGAATATGAGTGAATAGTTTGACAGTGCTCAAACGGTTTAATATCTCGTTGTGCCTGTTTTAAAAATAAATTTCAGACATTTGGATATACAGCGATGTGTGTGTGCGTGCGCGCTTTTACTTGTCCGGACCAATGCCGGTTTCATAGTGCTAGCCCACAGAGATACCATGCCGCAGTCTAACACTGATACCCCACTCAGACACAGTATACTGAGTCCGAGCCGACCAGTCCGTGTCTTATCACCGTAATGCCTAGTGCCAGGCAGGGTAACAAAAAGTAACATATTCTAACGTGTTTTGGTATGACGTGGCCGGGGATCGAACCACCGAACGCCCACTCTCCGTGCAGACGCCCTATCCACTAGACCACGAAGGTATTTAATGCCAGTAGATTGATCCTCCACCAATGTATGTTCCTTTTCTTGTGTACTCACAATATATATGTGGGGGCACGGGTGGCCCAGTCGTCTAAGGCGCCGCGATTCGCTGTGCAGAGTTGCGTCCCTTGAGCACGCCAGAAACCTATGATTGTGGGTTCGAATCCCGGTTCACCCCGATTATGTTTCTAGGTTTGTCAGCACCATACCCTTGCTCGTGGGTTTCACCGAAGTGTTAAACGTCTGACACCTGCATCACTTCGGGCTTTCCTCCCACATTAAGCTGACACGCCGTGATATAACTGGAATACTGTTAAAAGCGGCGTTAAACCCAATTCGCTCACTCAATGTATGTATTCATTCTGCACAAGAGTAATACGATAAAAGGTGAGTCCGGCCTTACGCCCTTTTAATAGTCCAGAAATATCACGGCGTGGACACCAGACATTGGCCTCAAAAAGATGCGTACGTTGCCACTGACTCACTCACTCTCTGACTTTGTGCGAAGCATATCCGTAACAAACAGTGAGTAATATAGATCGTCTATTACTTTGTTTCAGAAGGTGTTTCACGTGGTGGGTCGCTTTGAACTCGTTGAATATCTTAGAATTTTGTTGAAATGTCAAAAAAATTATACACCGTCAAAGTCAATAATGATGATGATGGTGATAATACCCACTGTTGAATATAGTACTGTTTTCAAAAACAAATAAGTTAAGACATTTGCCCAAATATTTAAGTTATTTAAAACATGCCCTCAGTTGCATTCCTTTTCGCAGATCCCAAATCCTCATGTAACGGGTCAAAGGTAAATCCGTTTTCCACCTTTTTTAAATGTCATGTGTCGTCTCCAGTCCCACTTTTGGAGCCGACCAGAATTGTTGATAAGATCTGTAGATTGCATTGCCTGTCAACACAATTTAAAA
Organism: Haliotis rufescens; assembly: GCF_023055435.1. NCBI lineage: Eukaryota > Metazoa > Mollusca > Gastropoda > Lepetellida > Haliotidae > Haliotis > Haliotis rufescens. The sequence continues at coordinate 38,590,916 of NW_025964383.1, read as the reverse complement.
ATCATTGTTCGCTGTCAGTTGAAAGAAGCTAACAATTCCTATCAACTACTTAATCTTTCCATGCCACAGGTCTACAGCTATTCTGTAACATAATCTATGTAATGGCCGTTTTTTCGTTGTCGTCACGTGGTCAGACCGCGAAGGGCGTTTCAGTGAACACATTCTTTGTGGGTGTCATTTGATCGGTAAAATACAGAATCGGGATCTAGAAGTTTATCAGCACCAAAAATCAAATAAGACGCTCAAAAAGATAACTTGATAGGCAAAGGATACATGGATGTTGTTTTACGTCATTGAGCTGTATGAGGCTGACAACTCCCTTTTGGTACGCGGTACTCGGGAGTCTGTTTCGAGTGAGTGAGTGAGTTTGGCTTTACGACGCTTTTAGCAATATTCCAGTAATATCACGGCGGGGGACACCAGGAATGGGCTTCACACATTGTATCCATGTTGGACATCCAACCCGGGTCTTCGGCGTGACGAGCAAACGCTTTAACCACTTGGCTACCCGACCGCCCCGAGTCTGTTTAAAGGGAACTCGGGACAATGAGGTACGCGGGATGTATCGTATGCGGTACACATACCCAAGATTAAACAAAATTAATTGTGTAAGGAATTCTTTTAATATATATATTATATTTTTCTGCAATTTAATTTCAACGCCCACCCTTATCTCAATGCTTTGTGTGAAGTAGCATTCGTGATTCAGGGATGAGCAATGGGACTCCGAGCAAAAAAATGAGATGATTCAGGGAAAAGGGTGCAACCACCGAATCCTCATTAGTCGGATCTTACGACAAGCACAATTCCTACGGGAAGGAAAAATATACACACTATAATTATAATAAATATAATATTTTCATAATCTGACAAGGGATTAAAATTAGGTGACACCAGCAGAACATGCCTTACGCGCAAACTTAGTAACCATGACGACAGAACAAACTTGTGACATGTCACTGCACGCACCTGTCGCCTGTTACCGCGTTTTGCACGTGCAAATCATGCATTTCTCGAGCATTTCATGTTCCAACGTTCAAACAAGCCTGAGATTTGTTCATGAGAGCAGTAGATGCGATATTCGCATCTCACAATAATATAGTTTCGTGTATAGATGTATCATGTGTGATCTATTTTAAAGTTGGACAAAAGATATATGTGATGTTGTAATTATTCCTTGTCATGTTTATAAGAAAGAATCGCCTACAAAAAGATGATTTTTTCGCAAAACCTAACCTGATCAACATTTGTTTAATTTCGTGTGTATTTACACGTGACGATGAAACAAAGACCCCGCCCCTGTTTCTGCTGATGGCATTTCATATTTCATCTGAAATTGGTTCGGACTGCGTGGAAATAAACAAGCACATTTGGCTTGTATAATATATAAGACCCACCCACGCCCACGGATAGTTTGTTTCACGTAACACACCACAAGAATAGATTCCGTGATGAAGCAACAACTTTATTTACGACACGTAATGCATTTTCACCGGCATGCAAATGACGAGAGTTCTGGCTCTGTCTGGATCTTGGAAAAAATAACCTATTTTCATTGATAGTCATAAAATGGACATCGAGAAGCCATCGCCGGCTCAGTGGGGATTGCCACAGATCTCAGAGATCCCCAAAAGTTAGGATTGGGTGGTTACAGAGCTTGACCTGCATGGTTTGGGGTTATCGTGACCCGATTGCGTGGGTCGTGGTTCATGCTGTCAATCACTAGTTTGCCTGCCTCGCATAAGATCATTACAGGCCGCGGGGTAAACACTCACTCACTTACTCGCTCTCTCATAAGTGACGTCATTCATTGGATGTAGCATCCCTCATCTCCCTGAATGTGTGTGTCATCGCACTCCGACGGCGGATTCGATGCTCACACTATCGATCACTTGTTATAGAGTGAATATTGTTTTACGCCGCTTTTTAGCACTATTCCAGTAAAGTCCCGGCGGAGGGAATGTATAAATGAGCTTCAGTCATGTGGGGAATCTACACGTTAGGAGTGAACGCTTTAACCAGTAATCCACCAAACGTCTTTTCGTTTTACTTCGAGTCTGACCCTTGAAGATACGGGGTAGAATAGGTCTTCAGCAACCCATGCTTGCCCTAAAAGGCGACTATGCTTGTCGTAAAAAGCTACAAATGGGATCGGGTGGTCAGGCTCGCTGACTTTGCTGATGCATGTCATCGTATGCGTGGATGATGACAATCACTGGCTTGTCTGGTCCAGACTCGGTTATTTACAGACCGCCGCCATACAGCTGTAATATTGCTGAGTGCGGCGTTAAACAACAGACAAACAAACAAACAAAACTTCGTGTCTGTTTATCACGATCGGGCTTACGATGGCGACAGTGCTACTTCATTCCTGTTATTGTTGGTGCTGGGTTGAGGGACTTCCTTGGGAAATCTTCAGATATGCCTCTCCTACTCGACGATCTAGGTATGTATGAGATGGTTAGAATGGCTGCTGTGTGTATGGTGCTGGACGGGGTGAGGTGAAAAGGCGTTTGCATTTTAGCGACATACATACACATGCCCCTGTTGAACATGGAAACCATGCTCTGTGACTGTGTACTGACCCGAGACGACCAGTCCTTGTTTTATGCCCTTAATGTCGAGTACCAGGCAGGGTAACAACAAGTATGACCTCACCGGGGCAACGAACCACCGACCATTTACCTTCCGGGCAGACGCTCTACCACTAGGCCACGAAGGCGAACCGTACAGTGATTGGGTGGTAATGTCAAGACCAAACTACGTCTGTGACTGAAGCTAGTGTCATCGCACCACACGGCGTTGAACGTTGCCCACACCATCAACTGTTTTCATATAAGCACCATCGCCCCATCGACCACCTTCTCATTCACGGAGGGCATAGCAGCGACATTGAAGTTTGATGTCCCCGGTGAAATGGCTAGATTTTATGTATGCTTCACTTAACCCAATTTGACTTAAATTATCCTTTACATAATAAACTGTATATTGCATTGCCTAGCAACAGAATTTAAACATCATTGTTCGCTGTAAGAAGCTTACAATTCCTATCAACTACTTAATTTTCTACAGTCTACAGCTATTCTCCAACATAATCTATGGCCGTTTGTTCGTTGTTGTCACGTGGCAAGGTGGAGAATTGTGGACAAATGGGGTCGGGTGTGTCTGGGTAGATAATCTTGTGGCTACCTTTTTGAACGGATAAATAAATATTTCAATAGGAATCTCGAAGTTTATCTGGACCTAAATTCAAAGAACGCTCTCAAAAAGATAACTTGATACTAAAAACATATGTTGTTTTATGCCGCTTTCAGCTATATTCTAGCTACAACGATCGCTAAATAATCGAGCCTGGCGACATTGTAGTATAGTAGCTACATTAGTCAGATGATAATATGTCCCCTGACATATACCGCATAAACTGCTGCGTTACAAGAAAAATGGCTAGATTTTATATCTGCTTCGCTTACCCCAATCTGACTTATAATTATTCGATGGGGCGGTGGGGTAGCCTGGTGGTTAAAGCGTTCACTCGTCACGTCGAAGACCCGGTTCGATTCCCCACATGGGTACAAAGTATGAAGCCCATTTCTGGTGTCCCCCGCCGTGATATTGCTGTAATATTGCCAAAAGCGGTGTAAAACCATACCTAGTTACTCACTATAATTATTCTGTACCATCTTCCCGAGGCAAGAGAGTTTACTGACTATAAAAGTCCAGTTTCCACCCTTGCCGAACTTGGCTGGTATTATGGAGCTATTCATGTTGGCTGGACTGACGAGTCTATGCATAGTCCAATCAAAATCGCGCACCGAAATCGAAATCCGGTTCGTAAACTGTCGTGCAGATTTCGGACGATTGCTGGTTATTCAAACCATGTGCACCGCCAACTTGTTGTCAGCAGATATTTTCCAAATCTTTTCATGTTTTTAATCAAGGTGCTCACGTATTTTGATGCATTTCGCGATGTAAGATCCCTTTTATCACAATACAGATCTTGATTATCGATCAGATCGTCCTGACTGGGCGCCATCATTTTATGTGAAGCAAACGCAAGTGATAGAGAAGTGGAATCTGATTGGTCCATAGTAGAAGCTTAGAAGGGACTTAACTGGTAATAGCCACTGTTTGCGCTACGATCCAGCCCAGTTATTCCTGCCTATTCGGCAAGGGTGGAAACTGGACTTTTAAAGTCAGCTAACTCTCTTGCCTCGGGAAGATGAATCTGTACTTGCTAAATGTTCCATTGATGAATTTAGTAAACACCCCTCATGGAATGACATCCTGCTTACGTGTTTAGCAATAAACTGAGTATTGAACAGTTCCTTATAATGACTTAAATACAATAAATGTTACCATAATACAATAGAAGATGAATACCCTTTCCTGTTAGTTTATTTAGTTTATATGGAAACCAGAAGATTGTAATCCTTTGTTGCTATTAGCAACAAATAATGTTAAGCCCATTAAAAAAATGGCTATATACTAGTATTTAAAAAGATATATGCCTGTATCATGCAATATAAATGCTTTATTGAGATTGTATAATATTTGTATCACCCGTCCATGTGGAAAATCTTTGTCTTGTTTATTGAACTCTTGGCCATTGATAACGGATAAACTTCTTCCTCTGTTTCTTCTTCTTTTTGTTCTCCTTCGATATCGGCACTATGAAAACACTCAAGGTGTTGACGGCGAGGTTGCTTGACACGACGTATGCGTGGCGAAAGGGACAATTTGGAATATTTTAAGACCGCTTCGGTTAACTTTGAACTTTGTTTTTCACTCATGTGCATTGTGTTTGTTTGTTTGTTGTTTAACGCCGCACTAAGCAATATTCCAGCTATATGACGGCGGTCTGTAAATAATCGAGTCTGAACCAGACAATCCAGTGATTAATAGCATGAGCATCGATCAACGCAATTTGGATCGATGACATGCATCAACCAAGTCAGCGAGCCTGACCACCCGATCCCGTTAGTCGCCTTTTACGACAAGCAGAGTCACCTTTTACGGCAAGCAGGGGTTGCTGAAGACCTATTCTACCACCGGAATCTTCACGGAATCTTCACGTGAGTGAGTGAGTTGGGTTTAACGCCGCTTTTAACAGTATTCCAGTTATATCACGGCGTGTCAGCTAAATGTGGGAGGAAAGCCCGAAGTGATGCAGGTCTCAGACGTTTACCACTTCGGTGAAACCCACGAGCACAGGCATGGTGCTGACAAACCTAGAAACATAATCGGGGCGTCATGTGCATTAACATTAATTGTTTGTCAGTTTTGATATTGTTCTTTTGTCCTGTGATGTGGACACATGTAAAGTCAGTTCAAGAAGATTACAGATTCAACCAGCTGTGTTACAACATGGAGGTATAACGTGGTTTTAGGCAGTGCGGTAGTCTGGTGGTTGAATCGTTCACTTGTTAATAATAATAATAATAATAATAATGTGCACTTATAATGCGCTAGCCTCCATGTAGAGTTTATGATCCAAGCGCTTCATTCAAATGTCACCCTGGAAAGCTTTTTCGAACAAATGTGTCTTTAGTTTTGCTTTGAATGTCTGAAATGTTGGGGAAAGTCTGATCTCAAGTGGAAGATCATTCCATAACTTTGGGGCAGCCACACTGAAAGTCTTTAGTCCATAGCTGGAAAGTCTATACTGAGGAACAGGTGTTGATTTGCTGATGGAAGAGTTCTTGGTGGATTATGAAGCTGGAGCAGAGTGGAGAGATAAGCAGGAACCTGGTTGTTGACACTTGTAAGTCAAAGACAGCATTTTGTACATGATCCTTGTCTCAATCGTAAGCCAGTGTAGATGCTTGCGGACAGGGGTGATGTGTGCCGTACGTTATGTACCTGTTCCACTGAAGACACGGGTAGTATGTGTGAAGCTTACTCACTCACTCACTCACTCACTGAATCCATCACTCACTCACTCCATTACATACTCACTCACTCACTCAATCGCTCACTCACTCACCATTCAGTCGCCTTGTACATCTAGCATCAGTTGTTTCGAACCTATTTTCTTACCTGGACTAACAATGAACCTCATGGTGTCATTAATACACTGATTGAATTAAACTAACATGTTGAACATTTTTTCCCCATATCCTAGCAATCATAAATAATATGCAAAGGACAACATTCGTATGTCACCCGTGAAGATCCGGGTTAGAATTGAAGAATGCTTGTCGTAAGAGGCGACCAACGGAATTGGGTGGTCAGGCTCGCTGACTTGGTTCATGCATGTCATCGTATCCCAGATGCGTAGATCGATTCTCATAATGTCAATCACTTGGTTGTCTGGTCACGGCTCGTCTATTTACAGACTGCCACCAAACAGCTGGAAGACTGCAGAGTACGGCGTTAAACAACAAACATGGTATGGGTTTTTTCTTATTCGGTACACATGAATACACCAGTCTGGACTATGGAGCCTTGTAGATGATCAAGTAAAAGGTACATTCACGTTACATGTTCAGAATGACGCCATACAAATCATGACAAGAATGAAGGGTCCCACTGGGTTAGCGAAGTCCTCTAGAATACACACACTGTGCACGGCGGCACGGAGATCTTAACATGACGAGGGTTAGATACTGCAATACCATTTATACCAGCTCTTGAAAGTACACACGGTCTTCTGTTGCGTGCTTGACAGCGATGTGTTTGATTCTATTCCTCAATACAACCCGCCATTAGACTGGGGTAGTGACGCTGTGTTGGCACCATCCGGGTACTCTTGTGTTCTTCGGTCTCACCCAGCTGAGGCACGTGTTGCCTTTTCCCCAATTACATACGGTGCAAGGTCATGTGGTGTCTTTTTTCTTTCTTTCTTTGTTGTTGTTATTTCATCGACCAGACGTTTAGCGCCAGACTCAACGCTAAGGATGCTTGAAGAAGTGAGTGAGTGAGTGAGTGAGCGAGCGCTAGGGATGCTTGAGTGAGTGAGTGAGTGGGTGAGTGAGTGGGTGAACGCTAGGGATGCTTGAGTGAGTGAGTGAGAGAGAGTGAGTGAGTGCTAACGTCGAAGTCAGCTATGGTACATCTCCACTTTAACATAGACTTCGAACACGTGGTATCATCACTTTTTGATAATAATTGATAAACACATGCTTTTTAATTCGTACAATAGACTGCTTTCTTATGATTATGGAAGTGTTATTTAGATAGTAGTTGGGCTACAGCCGCGTTGTGAAACGCGCTCGAGGCATACCAGGGATCAGTCGTGTTGTTGATCCGACGTGACACGCGTTTTTAACTACATGTCAACCATGCAATCTTCATACTCGGCTACTCTTGCAGGTAATGTGTGATGTGCCCGGTGTCGATATCAGCGCTGGTTCACTATTAAAGTGTCGTCATATACACTGTCTTCCTCTCATACTGCAATAACAGACCTGACAAGATCCGGTGTAGAATAGGTCTTCAGCAACCCATGCTTGTCATAAGAGGCGACTAACGGGGTCGGGTGGTCAGGCTCGCTGACTTGGTTGATTCATGTCATCGTCTCCCAGTTGCGTGGATCGACGCTCGTGATGTCAATCACTGGATTGTCTGGTCCAAACTCGATTATTTACAGACCGCCGCCATATAGCTGGAATATTGCTGAGTGCGGTGTTAAACAACAGACAGTATCATTATCCGTATATATCTTTAAATCTCTTGTCACATCCATTTTAATCTAAATTAGAAACACAAAATTTAACATTCGAAAATCACATTCCGGAACAAATTGTTTTAATGTGATATATTTCACAAATATTGTAAGATTAAAATGATAATGATATAAAACACTTGGTGTTTGTGATTGCTGCCCAAGTGAAGGTGAAAATATTTAATCCTTTTGAAAATATTGTAGCAACAATGTTAAATATAGACATTGAAATTCAACGTGTCACTTTGTATATTAATATATTTTAAGAAATATGGGGCGGTGGGGCAGCTAAGTTGTTAAAGCATTCGCTCGTCGCACCAAACACCCGGGTTTGATCACCCACATGGGTTCACTGTGTGAAGCCATGTCTGGTGTTCCCAGCCCTGTTATTGCTGGAATACTTCTAAGCGGTGTAAAACTGTCGCTTAAAGAAATAGGCTCCAAGCATACAATTAAATCGTTATGAGAATATTCAGACTCGATTATCTACCGAAACAAAGGCAAGATAGTGATGAAAAAGTATATGATCGAATCACTGAAACATCGTGATGACACTAGGTTTTCGCGATAATTGACGTACTGTTCTACAAGTGGCACCCGGCACTTTTTGCAAGAATTACAAATTTTTGTTTTTTCCTAACTCACACCAAACAATACTTCTCCCATACGAACGCGGCCTGTAAACAATCGAGACAATCCAGTGATCAGTATCATGAACAATGACCACGCTTGCGGGGTACGACGCTACGCTGTCAACCAAGTCACCAAGCATGACCAACCTATCTATTCAGGTGAATGTCAGTGTGTGTGGATGTGTGAACACTCCCTATAGAGGTCATAGTAGGAAACAGCGTCGCGCATCCTTTGACAATTTGCGTGTCACATTTAGTAAATTCCTCTGAACGTCTATCATAGGATATCTGGATTGTCTTGACCGGGCCTGTGAGGGTTAGTCCTTGATTAAAAAGATTAGATGTCAATAATATGTGCATCCTCTCTTTAGTACCCAAACAACCGGGAAATGTAGACGTCATAAGCTGGAGCTGATCTATCATGACCTCGACATTATCGGGGAAATTAAGTTGTCAAGACAAAGGCTAAAAAATCATATAATTGAGAAAGCATTATTTCCCATTTTCGTAACACATGTATGTTTCTCAAAGCAATTTCTAGTAACGACGGTACCGTGTTAGCAAACAAGCCAACTTGAACTTTGCACTTCTTTGATTTTTTAAAATGATTTTTCATTGTTTGAGGTGCTACAACATATGTGTGACAACACAATAAGCAATGTCCTAGTCAATTTGCGTTTATTCCTTCTTGTGTGTGTTTGTTTTTATTATGTTTATTATTTTTTAGTCTACCAACACTTGTAAAAGTTCAGGGTTTTTTCATATAATCGCCTCATATAGCGGTGAGGTAGGTCAGTTTGATCGTCACGTCAAAGACCAGGGTTCGATACCCCGCATGTGTACAATGTGTATGCGAATTCCATTTCTGGAGTCCCTCACCGTGATATTGCTGGAATATTGCTAAAAGTGGCGTATTTACAATATTCCCTCATGTGAATCACATTACCTATGTACATATACAAATATACATGTGACTTTGATGGTGATTTCTTGGGTGGTGAAACGTTGAATGTGAAACATGTGTTAGTGCCTTTTTCTCTAATAATATAGTAATCGTCTGTTTCTTAATACACCTGTGTTTATGGCCGAAATAAGAATGATAATTCATAAATAAAAGTTACAGAATCGTGTCCATGTTTATTGAGGAATTTTGACAAGAATTGTCATTTTGGTTATCAATAATGAAAAAGGTTACCGACTTTGAAATTCCACTAACTAAATTATTTAAACACATTCGGTGGGGGAATATGGAGAAGCCTGTATTAAAATTTTATTCTGTTTCATATTTTGTGAAACTTTGGGCCGGGTTTGATGACTTTTCCTTCATCAGCAGGATGAGGTAGGTTTCAGATGAATGTAAGTCACCATTATCATATACCAGATGGAATAAGTGTGAATTAGTCCTGGATTGTCCGTCAACAGTGGATACATTATGCGATGTCATAATAATAATATGACTGTCTATACAATTCATTCACACATTCTTATCCCTGTCAATACACTTGACAAACTCCCCGCCCAGCGAGTGCGCATAAACTGTGTTCAGTGACTGAAGCGGACGTAGAAGTTACCACTGTGTCTGTTGAACACTCCGATGTAAAAATATCACGAAACAGCACTTTTGTCTATCTCAGTCTTTACTATTATGTATACTTAGAGTTTAGAATCCCTATAATGATAGTTTTATCGTGAAATAACTGAGAAGGGCAGCACAGGCTGGTGTGAATGAGAGGGACAGCACAGGCTGGAGTGAATGAGAGGGACAGCACAAACTGGAGTGAATGAGAGGGGCAGCACAAACTGGAGTGAATGAGAGGGGCAGCACAAACTGGAGTGAATGAGAAGGACATCACCGACTGGAGTGAATGAGAAGGACATCACCGACTGGAGTGAATGAGAAGGGCAGCACAGGCTGGATTGAATGAGAGGGGCAGCACAGGCTGGATTGAATGAGAAGGACATCACCGACTGGAGTGAATGAGAGGGGCAGCACCGACTGGAGTGAATGAGAGGGACAGCACAGACTGGAGTGAATGAGAGGGGCAGCACAAACTGGAGTGAATGAGAAGGACATCACCGACTGGAGTGAATGAGAGGGGCAGCACCGACTGGAGTGAATGAGAGGGACAGCACAGACTGGAGTGAATGAGAAGGACAGCACAGACTGGAGTGAATGAGAAGGACATCACCGACTGGAGTGAATGAGAAGGACAGCACAGGCTGGAGTGAATGAGAGGGACAGCACAGGCTGGAGTGAATGAGAGGGACAGCACAGGCTGGAGTGAATGAGAGGGACAGCACAAACTGGAGTGAATGAGAGAGACAGCACAAACTGGAGTGAATGAGAAGGGCAGCACAGGCTGGAGTGAATGAGAGGGGCAGCACAGACTGGAGTGAATGAGAGGGGCAGCACAGACTGGAGTGAATGAGAGGGGCAACACAGACTGGAGTGAATGAGAGGGGCAGCACAGGCTGGAGTGAATGAGAGGGACAGCACAAACTGGAGTGAATGAGAGGGGCAACACAGACTGGAGTGAATGAGAGGGGCAGCACAGGCTGGAGTTAATGAGAGGGGCAGCACAGGCTGGAGTGAATGAGAGGGGCAGCACAAACTGGAGTGAATGAGAGGGGCAGCACAAACTGGAGTGAATGAGAAGGACATCACCGACTGGAGTGAATGAGAAGGACATCACCGACTGGAGTGAATGAGAGGGACAGCACAAACTGGAGTGAATGAGAGGGGCAACACAGACTGGAGTGAATGAGAGGGGCAGCACAGGCTGGAGTTAATGAGAGGGGCAGCACAGGCTGGAGTTAATGAGAGGGGCAGCACAGGCTGGAGTGAATGAGAGGGGCAGCACAAACTGGAGTGAATGAGAGGGGCAGCACAAACTGGAGTGAATGAGAAGGACATCACCGACTGGAGTGAATGAGAAGGACATCACCGACTGGAGTGAATGAGAGGAACAGCACAGGCTGGAGTGAATGAGAGGGACAGCACAGACTGGAGTGAATGAGAGGGGCAGCACAGGCTGGAGTGAATGAGAGGGGCAGCACAAACTGGAGTGAATGAGAAGGACATCACCGACTGGAGTGAATGAGAGGGGCAGCACCGACTGGAGTGAATGAGAGGGACAGCACAGACTGGAGTGAATGAGAAGGACAGCAGAGACTGGAGTGAATGAGAAGGACAGCACAGGCTGGAGTGAATGAGAAGGACAGCACAGGCTGGAGTGTGAGAGGGACAGCACAGGCTGGAGTGAATGAGAGGGGCAGCACAGGCTGGAGTGAATGAGAGGGACAGCACAAACTGGAGTGAATAAGAGGATCAGCACAGACTGGAGTGAATGAAAGGGGCAGCACAGGCTGGAGTGAATGAGAGGGACAGCACAAACTGGAGTGAATGAGAGGGACAGCACAAACTGGAGTGAATGAGAGGGGCGGCACAAACTGGAGTGAATGAGAGGGACAGCACAGACTGGAGTGAATGAGAGGGACAGCACAGACTGGAGTGAATGAGAGGGGCAGCACAGACTGGAGTGAATGAGAGGGACAGCACAGGCTGGAGTGAATGAGAGGGGCAGCACAAACTGGAGTGAATGAGAGGGGCAGCACAGGCTGGAGTGAATGAGAGGGACAGCACAAACTTGAGTGAATGGGAAGGACAGCACAGACTGGAGTGAATGAGAGGGGCAGCACAGGCTGGAGTGAATGAGAGGGGCAGCACCGACTGGAGTGAATGAGAGGGACAGCACAGACTGGAGTGAATGAGAAGGACAGCAGAGACTGGAGTGAATGAGAAGGACAGCACAGGCTGGAGTGAATGAGAAGGACAGCACAGGCTGGAGTGTGAGAGGGACAGCACAGGCTGGAGTGAATGAGAGGGGCAGCACAGGCTGGAGTGAATGAGAGGGACAGCACAAACTGGAGTGAATAAGAGGATCAGCACAGACTGGAGTGAATGAAAGGGGCAGCACAGGCTGGAGTGAATGAGAGGGACAGCACAAACTGGAGTGAATGAGAGGGACAGCACAAACTGGAGTGAATGAGAGGGGCGGCACAAACTGGAGTGAATGAGAGGGACAGCACAGACTGGAGTGAATGAGAGGGACAGCACAGACTGGAGTGAATGAGAGGGACAGCACAGACTGGAGTGAATGAGAGGGGCAGCACAGGCTGGAGTGAATGAGAGGAGAAGCACCGACTAGAGTGAATGAGAGGGGCAGCACAGGCTGGAGTGAATGAGAGGGGCAGCACAGGCTGGAGTGAATGAGAGGGGCAGCACCGACTGGAGTGAATGAGAAGGACAGCACAGACTGGAGTGAATGAGAAGGACAGCACAGGCTGGAGTGAATGAGAAGGACAGCACAGGCTGGAGTGAATGAGAGGGACAGCACAGGCTGGAGTGAATGAGAGGGGCAGCACAGGCTGGAGTGAATGAGAGGGGCAGCACCGACTGGAGTGAATGAGAAGGACAGCACAGACTGGAGTGAATGAGAGGGACAGCACAGGCTGGAGTGAATGAGAGGGGCAGCACAGACTGCAGTGAATGAGAAGGACATCACCGACTGGAGTGAATGAGAGGGGCAGCACAGACTTGAGTGAATGAGAGGGACAGCACAGGCTGGAGTGAATGAGAGGGACAGCACAGGCTGGAGTGAATGAGAGGGGCAGCACAGGCTGGAGTGAATGAGAGGGACAGCACCGACTGGAGTGAATGAGAGGGGCAGCACAGACTGGAGTGAATGAGAGGGACAGCACCGACTGGAGTGAATGAGAGGGGCAGCACAGACTGGAGTGAATGAGAGGGACAGCACAGCCTGGAGTGAATGAGAGGGACAGCACCGACTGGAGTGAATGAGAGGGGCAGCACAGACTGGAGTGAATGAGAGGGACAGCACAGACTGGAGTGAATGAGAGGGGAAGCACAGACTGGAGTGAATGAGAGGGACAGCACAGACTGGAGTGAATGAGAGGGACAGCACAGGCTGGAGTGAATGAGAGGGACAGCACCGCCTGGAGTGAATGAGAGGGACAGCACCGACTGGAGTGAATAAGAGGGGTAGCACAGGCTGGAGTGAATGAGAAGGACAGCACAGACTGGAGTGAATGAGAGGGGCAGCACCGACTGGAGTGAATGAGAGGGGTAGCACAGGCTGGAATGAATGAGAAGGACATCACCGACTGGAGTGAATGAGAGGGACAGCACAAACTGGAGTGAATGAGAGGGGCAGCACAGGCTGGAGTGAATGAGAGGGACAGCACAAACTGGAGTGAATGAGAAGGACATCACCGACTGGAGTGAATGAGAGGGGCAGCACCGACTGGAGTGAATGAGAGAGGCAGCACCGACTGGAGTGAATGAGAGGGGCACCACAGGCTGGAGTGAATGAGGGGCACCACAGGCTGGAGTGAATGAGAGGGGCACCACAGGCTGGAGTGAATGAGGGGCACCACAGGCTGGAGTGAATGAGAGGGACAGCACAGGCTGGAGTGAATGAGAGGGGCAGCACAGACTGGAGTGAATGAGAGGGGCAGACGGTCTGGTGTTTGTACAACATTGTCAGTATCACTGACTTTTCTGTCAAATAACATACGGACCATTGTACCTAGCACATAATGGTTGTCCTTGAATTAGCAAAAACACTGAGACTTTATCGCCAGGACTAAAATGTCTCTCTTGTCATAATGTACTTTCATTTCGTCCTGGTATTCCTTCAAGTTATTCTTACCACAACTTCACAAGCTTCTGAAAGCCTAGGCCGAAATGATGAGACCTACTCCAACAAACTCATTTCAGACCTTCTATTAAGCCAATGCTCTTTTATGTATGGCCAAAGACAACGTCAAGAGGACTCAAAACCTATAGACCTCTCTTAATATTTATGCATGACCCCAAGGTCAAACTCCAAAACGAGGTTTTCCCCGCATGGCGGCAGAGCAAACACCCGGAAGTGATTTATCGCTCGTCTCATGTCTCGTTCAGCTTCGTCAAGAATTTCGTTCAAAGTCAATCTAAGAGCGCGAGGAGTTCCCCGTTGAACAAGGGATTCCATTACAACAGCGATGGGTTCATCAACAGTATTAAAAGTACGTATAGTGTTCTTTTACACTAAATAACAATTACCACTTTGACAGGTCACGTTACCTTTCATGGCATATGCTGTTGTTTTGAACTACAGAACCGTTACCTAAATTCGTGGATAACCTTGATTCGTGGATCGCGGTAATTATCGTGATATCTCGTCACACAGCGGTACTTTTGATGTACACACACTGCCACGCCTTGGTGACAAAAATGTTCCGAATCGCTGCATTACACGTAAGTACAGAAAAACCAAATGTCCAACACTGAGATAAATAGCCCTAGATCACTAATACCAAATTTCATATTTACAAAACATCAAATAAAATATATACCGTAAGCACCACCCTTCTCATCTCTCGTCGTCTGCTTGTCTAGATGTCAATAAACATAAATCACGTGACTTGAGGTGCTGCCGTCTGTTAAAATTATTAATCTATGGAAACATTTTCGGGCCATCTCGTATAGCTTTTTTTTTCATTTTCATAGGGTTCACCGACGCCTTCGCGACAGGGATACAAAAGTTATTCGCCTACAGCTTTGACTAATGCTTACTTGGAAGTCAAAAACAATAAAGTTGCAGTTCATAGAGCGGCATTAAACTTCTCTGTACCCGAGCAAACACTGAGAGACAGGATAAAAGGCAAGATCAATGTTGACACTGTCATGTCAGGTGCAACTCCAATTTTTTATGCGGAGCAGGAAACTAGACTTGTTGACCATGTAACATACATGGCATCCATCGGATACGGATATACCAGGAAAGAGGTTGTCCAATTAGGGTCTAACTTTGCTTGTCAGTTAGGAAAACGTGACCTGTCCCATCCATTATCTGTCAAGTGGTTATATGGTCTGTTGGAGCGATGGCCGGAGTTGAAAGTTAGAAGTGCCAAGTCTCTCACGGAACTTCGTGCCAAAGCTAGTTCAGAGGAATGCATAAACAAATATTTTGATGAACTTGCCATAATTATGGACAAATACGGTTTCCAATCAAGACCAGAAGCAATTGATAACGTAGACGAGAAAGGAATCAACCAGTCCCATGTAGCACCGAAAATTGTTGGCTCAAGAAATTCCGAGGCCTACGAGATTTCTTCGGAGAGATCGTCTGTCGTCACACTTTTGGGATGTGGAAATGCTCTGGGCACATTTATTCCACCTTTCTTTGTATTTCCGGGTGCTAGAATGCGCAGTGAATTGCTTGAAGGCTGTACAGCGGGAAATGACGGAACTGTTTCTGAATCGGGATGGTCAAATGTTGTTATATTCCAAGATTTTTTGGACAGGCATTTCCTTCCATATGCAACTCCAGCAACGCCGAATAGACCTTTGCTTCTTCTGTACGATGGCCACAAGTCGCACAATTCTCCATCTCTGATAGACTGGGCAAAAGATCACAATATTGTGTTGTTTGTCCTCCCGGCTCACACAATATTTTGCAGCCAATGGACTAGGGATGTTTCGGTCCGTTTACAAAAATCTACAATGCCGAAGGTCACAAGCTGTTGAAGTCTGATGGTCCTCCCGGCTCACACAAGTCATATTTTGCAGCCAATGGACGTGGGATGTTTCGGTCCGTTTACAAAAATCTACAATGCCGAAGGTCACAAGCTGTTGAAGTCTGATGGTACCACAGTCAACAGATATAACATCGCCTCCCTAGCCTGCAGGGCATATTCTGCTGCTTTAACGCCTGGTCACTTGCAGTCGGCATTCAGAAGGTCTGGAATCTATCCCTTATGGCCAGATATGATTGATAAATCTGCATTCCAACCAGCTGCTTTTATCCACGCATCACACGTTGAAGACAAGTCGCAGCAAGTACCAGCTACTGACGACGTACACAGCCCACGTTCCAACCCTAACGTTGAGAAGGAAAATCTCGTCACTAACTTTGACCAAACCCAATTCTTTGTTGACCAGCTTCCCGTCATTCAGAAGAAGCAAAGAAAACCACGTAGATCTATCCACAAGATCGTTAGCGGCAAAGCCATAACTGAACCAGGATAGAAATTCAAGTTAAAACTATGTTAAAAGTTCAACTTCTAAACAGCCAGTACAAACCAAGTAACGACCAGCAAAGTCACATACATCAGCTAAACAATCTCAAAAGAAACATAAAAGTACCACCGAGCCAGCAGCGGGACCATCCGGTGCGATTAATCTACTATACAGCAGTGACAGTGAGGATTCGCCATGGTTGCGTGTGTCATCACTTTCAGCCCGCTGAACTGGCCCAATGCACATCACTGTTTTTCGTACAATGGGGGCAGTGCATGTATCATGACTGTAACCACTTGGTGCACTTACAGTATTGTTGTCCTGTGCGCGTGCTTCGGACGCATGACACGTTTTATTGCCCTTGCCATGGTCTGCCATGCAAACCATCGGAAGAGTAGGACTGAAAGAGGACACAAACTTACCTGTAAATAGTGTACATAACTTTATTGACAAGATTCGTTTTGGAGTTGTGTGTTAAATAACTATGCTCTTCAACTGTTATCAGCCGACACAGAAATGCTGGTAGGTATAGATTCGAATTCATAAAAAAATATTACACAGTAACGGTACTGGGCTTTCGTACATAGCGATACAATAATCTACTACGTAATCCACGAATCAAGGTGACGTCACATTTTGTGTGCACATGAATGGCTGATGAATGCAAATGGCTTCGGTAAACAAACTTTTCAGTCACGAGTGGAATTTTCGTCATTTTCTCATAGTTTAATAGATGAATTAAATGATCAGTGAGTATACAAAACAAAATCGGACATTTAAACCACGAATTTGGGTGTACTTTCCTTATATCCATGAATCAAGGTTACGCGAGGGTAATATTGATGGGCGTAAGATGAATGGGCTAAGACAGCCATAATGACTGATAACCAGCCCTTTAATGTGTGTAAGCGCTATATTTTATTTATTTTTATTCTTGTGTTTTGGGGTATTACGGTAGTCTATAGATCTAATTAAATATGATTATTATTAAGGTAATAGTTTATACTGTGTCACGTATAGGCTATTGCAACCGTCATAAATGCAAATGTTTTGGGCTATAGATCTAAATATGTTTTTTTTATTCCTGTGGCCCGACCCATGTGAAATCCCACATAACTTAGAGGTAAGGACTATGAAATAAATATGTCGTATTCATGTTCAATTAATCAAATTAATTTGTATCAATAGGTATGGAAGTTACATTAAACTCCAACAATAATTCTGGGTAACAGACCATGCAGTTAATGCAAATTTTAAAAAAATAAAAATTTAAAAGTCAAAGTGACTCGGCACAATGTTTGAAGTGTTTAATAGTTGAACACTTATTAAATTGCATTCATATAATTGACATCTGCATGTTTTTCTTCACAACTTCAATGTATTTTTTCAGATTTATCTGAAGTGAGGGTTTCTACAGCAAACTGTTTCTGTGCCATCAGACAGATCGATCCAGTGCTATGGACATCAGTTTAAATACAAGGTATGTACATTGTGTAATAAAATATTTGCGTCTCAAACGATTTGACACTTTTATCTCTCACAGGCAATTTTAGCACAATTCTATAGGAGTGTGCAAGGAAAACCATAATCAAGCAACTGTCCACAGCTGATTGATAGTTTTGAAAATTCTGCAACATGGACTCTCAAGGATGTTATGGTTTGTATTTCTCCTATTTATTCAGCAGAAAGCTGACTACAGTTAAATAGGAATGGGGCAATATGGAGACTATTTCTTGTGTGCAAAGTAGTGGCAAAAGTAAAGCCTTGGTCTGCCCCGACACTATCACCAGGCTGTACAAGATCAAGAAAAATACCAAACACTTCACAGCTTTGTCATCTCAGCATCAGATATACCAGCTGTAGACAAACATGATACAAAGTTCACAGCATCGTGAGGGGCTATACCAATCAGGCTTTAGAGTGGGCGGCTAGTTTTGTAAAGTGTATAAAACTTTTGAGTTGAGGACAAAGGCCGATGAGATTTGAATTTTTATTTCAGTGCAGTCAACAGCATAGTCCTGGGTCTTCCAGCCAAGGAAACAGTGTCAGAACAAACATAATACATGCTACACATTTTGGTGGCACTGGGTTGATCAAAATATAAACATCACTTGAAAGTATCACAGTCAGTAATGAAATATGATATTGCATGAAATGGGTCAGTTCTAGTTCTTGATACTCCAAAATTCTCAAGAGCCAGATGGTTATTGAGTAGATGGTTCTCCCATTGTTCAACATGGACCTGCATCTCCTTTATTTCAAATTGTGCCTCACACCCCACATTCTGTGTTGAATGATCATTCCCTTCAACCTCATGTCCATCACACCTCCTCCTGGAACCAGGTTCTCCTCACACTACAAACAAAATAATACTGATTTAATATAAATGTTTCATAAATAAAGTAAAAAGAATTAATTATAATGCAATCTTGATTTATGACATTTATTAATACACATATTATTATAGTAGTTAGTTGTAAATTCTTACACTATGACGTTCTGGCCTGGGGCTTCCTTGGTGTTGTGGCCACAGTCCATGCAAATATGGATGGGATTGTCCCTGATTTCAGTATTTTTGCACAGGGGGATACTTTTTACAACACACAAATCAAGGACTGAAATTTTAAACATTCAATTCATTCAAGTCCCCAAATTGATTTTTAATTTGTGTATGAATATAAATCGTAAAAAGAATCCAATAAAGCATAAATTAAAACAACTGTAACTGTTTTATACATTATTTATTTATGTCTGTATATGCATTCATATTAGCTTTATATGTGTAGTCCATTTCCAATCTGGAAATATGTATATTCTGACCAGAATAAATATTATTGTTTGAAAGTCGATATGTTATCATCATGTGACCTACATTAGTATAAATATTATTTCCCGGGTGCCGTTGTACAAAACAACCTTAGACCTAATTTTAAGACTGTCCATATGTCCATGTGTATGCAGTCGATATGAACTTCTTAAACGGTCGTTCGCGTTTGTTTTAAGGCAATGGAAAGACTTGAGGAACAAGTTAAACAAAAAGACACAGACTATGCTGAACTGGAAGAACAACGTATAAAAGAAAGAGGGGATCTCACAACACAGATAGAAAAGAAAAATGAGGAAGTTGAAGCTGGTAATCTGACATAAATAATATATAGTTCAATATCGCTTCCATCCACAATTTTGATTTTGCTTATGTTGCCAGTAACAAATGTTATATTTGGTATAACACTTTCTTAGTGAAGTAAAGATTCTCGTACTTGTTTAAGGTTGAGTCCCATCTGGGATTCGAACCCACACTGCCACTGCCGGATAGGACTCAACTTAAAAAAATACGAGAATCTGCACTTAACTAAGAAAGAGTTATCACAAATAAAACATTTGATCACTTGCTAAATGGCATTGCGTGTTCATATTTTGCCAGTGTTCATGGTGGTAATGGAACATCCTGGGTTCCAATGACCTGTCTATGATAAACAACTACATTGTATCATTTCTGGAAATATACTAATTCCATATTTTCAATGGACCTGCCATGCAATGTCCGGAATGTTGACACATAAAACTGTTATCTGAGGCTATCCATGCATTTTTCTTGTTTCAGTGAAAACAAAATTGTCAAAGGCAAATGATGAGTTGCTACAGATTCGAGCAAAATGTGCAACATTGGAGAAGGTGAGATTGGATCAACTTAGATGTTGAAGGTGTTATTTTGCACAGCTTCTAAACTAAATGGAAATAAATTAACACGTAATATCTTCATAACAAGATACATGTCCGTGATGCAGTGATAACTGTCGTTTCAGAGACTACAAGAGGAAGAGAAGGCATATGATGCTGTATTGGGGGTTCCGAGGTCACAGTCCCTAGACAGGGTACATGTAAGAGAGGAGGTCCTTGAAGCAGGTATATTTAACAAAGGGACACTCCATCTTATATATGCCCCTATCCGTGTTGCAACTGGCCGATATTGTAACCCACCAGCAAAGGGAACATGTTTTCCCCGTCAAAATGTAGTAGGAAATGAATTACACATGTTCATAAGCTGTCCTTTATATAACGACTTTAGGGAATATCTGTTTACAAAAATTTCAAATCATGGGATTTTTTTATTACAGAGCAGAGAAGTTGTGTTTTATTTTGTGATGCCCTACATTGTATAAACTTAATGCCAAAACCGGAACACTGATCGTGGACTTTAGGAACAATATCCTATATCATAGCTAAGTGTTTTGGGTATAATTTAAGTTATTTTATCTTGCATGCCTCAATACCTTTATTAATCGATTCAAAAGTATCTTGCTATTTCATGTACATTCGCCCAGTTTTAATGTAGTCGAATCTTATTATATTTGACTTGTATTATATCTGAGGTGAGACGAGAAAATATTATTTGTCTGTCTCTCTGTCTATCTGTTTGCCTGTCCGAATGTACGCGGGGTTAGAGGAAAACTGTTACCAATAAGGTAATCAATCTGTGTTTGTCATTTTCTCTTCAGATCTCCATACACAGAATATACAGCTGGCATTAAAAGAAGAAACCAGCGTGGTAATATATTGCTTTCGTAACAGAATTTTGTTTTTATTAACATGTTTTCTAAGAAAGGGTTTCAATGGCTCTTTACATTGAGTACATACATGACTCAAATTGTGAGTAAAACATATGTTAATCAACACGAAGCTGCACATCGTTCATAACACCCACATAGCTAAATGTTACATGCAGTCGATAAATAAATAATATATGTGGTATGATATGATACATAGCTATTGTGTGAGCCAAGGTTATGTTCTGATCTCTATGGTGTCTGCGATGTTGTTTCAGGTACATGAAGAGCGGTGGCATCAGCTTGGGGAGATGATCCGTCGCATCACAGGTACAATATAACACCTGGATGTAGGTCAGGGAAAGCAGATTAAATACCAAATAAACTACACTAACCTTCGAACTTTAATATAGAATATCAATGTATTCAGTGTATCAATTCAAGACTCACTTTCTGTTTATATAAAAACAGTAAATAATAAGACTTTAGTTAGATTAATTATTGAAATCCAATACATTTATCTACCAACAGGTTCTGCTACAAGTCGAGATGGATCACAGGGACTCCAACCTGAACAGCTGACACCACAGGATCTCCGACATGAACAGCTGACATCACAGGGACTCCGACCTGAACAGCTGACACCACAGGATCTCCGACCTCAACAGCTGACACCACAGGATCTCCGACCTCAACAGCTGACACCACAGGAAGCTTATGAAGTTGTCACACGTGTACGTTAAATGACAAACAACCCCCACCCCCTCAAAATGTAAACTGCGAAGTATAGAAAAAAAGGAAATCATTCAAAATTGTCTAGCCAAGAAACGTATTTAGATTTATACATAGAACTTACATAATGTGTCAAGCTTATTAATAATATGTTTTCAGTTCATACTCGGAGCATCCATCATTTCTGAGTCGCCTACACGTGGTTTATTATTGAGAGGTAGGTACTACACGATATGGGATTTAGTTATTTAGTCGAAACTATATCTCGAATGTCAGTTATAGTCAAGTTGTAAGATGTCACCAGTTTACTAGATTTCCAGGTGACGGATACATGACCCATAGCAGTTATGTATAGCAAACAGTTCCTTCTGTTAAGTGAGCGATACTGTACGCCACATACCACAACTGGTTACATCAAACGTCCTTGCTATTGTCAAATGATAACATGTAATGATACGGCGAGGCCTCGGAAATGCATGACCTCTTTCGTTTGGATAATTTTCATTATACATGTTACATTTTAAAATCGTTGCTTCTGGCATATCAGAAAATACATAGTTATTAGGAAGTTTTATCTTGATGAGTTAATGAAGTTCACTGCACAATAAAAGGAAAAATGAGTAAACTAGCTTCACTTGTGTGCTTCCCATCTGATGTTTGGCCCTGTGCTGCCCATGTCGACATTTGTTTGTGTACATTTGCACCCCTTAATCGTGCCATGATCCTCTGAACTTAGTATCATGGATTCAAATCCTAGATTCGACCAGAACCTAGATTCATGGTTTTGGCTTCAAAGAACCATATGCATGTTTGCTCTTTTCAACAACAGTGTAAGACTCACTCGCACTTTACTATGCTTGTCGTGATCATCTGTGAGAATAGTATTCAGAGACAAATGTGCCAAAATCATGTATTACAATGAAAACTATATTTTGCAGGGTACTCAGGTGCAATTCACATCATCAGCAAGAACAGAAGTGTCATATTCATCATCTGTAAGTATTTTTTTTATCGTAGTTCATGTTTATTAGGCAATTGGGTTAAGCAATAGTTTCTAGCATACAAAACCACTTATAAAGTCAGTTGCTTACAATGTGTATTACCTGTATTACCATCGTGTGTCACCGGCGTTGATCGTAGTACGTGTTATCAATCACCGGTGTGCTGGATGCGACTTTATAATGACCAGACGTCCATGACGTTAATGGAACATGTAAATGTAAATAAAAAGGTTCATACTAAAGGGATTAAAACAAGTCACGTGTTGGAAGCTTGTACCTCCAGCAGTTGTAGTGAGGGATAAGGGATTAATCATGGCTGGGAACACATGGAATGGGCTTCACATATTCAACCCTTGTTGGGAGTCAAACCCGACATGAACAAGGTAACCCTTTAAACACAAGGCTACTCCACTACCACTCCAGCAGTTGTACTTTCCAGTTTTGCAATCGTATGGGTGTTCTCATACATGAATGTTTTCTGTGGGAGCATCTTCCAGAACGGTAGAAAGCTGTAGTGTAGTATGGCAGGAGGTGAGCTGGGTGAAACACAAGAAAACATTGATAGGTAGCACAAATCAATGGTGTATGATGAAAAGACAATGTGGTCGAAACTCACAAATATTGTTTATATCGGCTGAGCGAAAACTGCAATCAGGTTTCCCCACATTCTGTGTCAAGTGTCCATGCAGGTTCACTGTGTGTGGCCATGTCTGGTGTTCCCAGTCGTGTTATTGCTGGAATAATTCTAAGCTGTGTAAAACCATATTCACTTACTCGCTTAAAGAAATTGGCTCCAAGCATACAATTCAAATCGTTATGAGAATATTCAGACTTGATTTTCTACAGAAACATATTATATACGGCAGTAAAGGCAAGATAGTGATGAAAAAGTATGTGACCGAATCACTGTAAATTAGTTGATGACACCAAGTTTCTGCGAAAATGGACGTCCCGCTCTACCAGTGGCACCCGGCAATTTTTACAAGAATAACATGTTTTTGTGTTTTTCCTAACGCCGCACCCAACAATACTCCTCCCATACGAATGCGGCCTGTAAACAATCGAGTCCTGCCAAGACAATCCAGTGATCAGTATCATGAACAATGACCCACGCTATCGGGGTAAGACGTCCACGTCCCCAAGCATGACCAACCTATCTAGTCAGGTGAATGTCAGTGTGTGGGGATGTGTGAACACTCCCCAAAGAGGTCATAGTAGGAAACAGTGTCGCGCATCTTTCAACACTTAGCGTGTCATATTTGGTAAATTCCTCTGAACGTCTATCATAGGATATCTGAATTGTCTTGACCAAGCCTGTGAGGGTTAGTCCTTGATAAAAAAAAGATTAGATGTAAACGCAATGTGTCTTTCCACAAAACGTGAATAATCTGACATCCTCACTTCATTACCCAAACAACCGGGAAATGTAGACGTCATAAGCTGGAGCTAATCTATCATGACCTCGACATTATCGGGGAAATTAAGGATGTCAAAACAAAGGCTAAAAAATCATATAATTGACAAGGCATTACTTCCCATTTGTGCAGCCATTTCCAGTTACGACAGTGATAGCCAACCAGCCAACTTGACCTTTGCACTTCTTTGATTTTTTTATTGATTTTTATTGTTTTGAGGTGCTATCACACATGTGTGACAACACAATAAGCAGTGTCCTAGCCAGTTTGCGTTTACTCCTTGTGTGTGTTTGTTTTTATTATGTTTATTATTTTTAAGTCTACCACCACATATGTAACACTTGTAAAAGTTCAGCTTTTTTATAGAAGCACCTCATATAGAGGTGAGGTAGGCCAGTTTGATCGTCACGTCAAAGATGAGGGTTCGATTCCCCACATGTGTGCAATGTGTATGTGAATTCCATTTCTGGAGTCCCTCACCGTGATATTGCTGGAATATTGCTAAAAGTGGCGTATTTACAATATTCACTCATGTGAATCACATTTACTATGTACATACATTCGCTCGTCACGCTGAAGACCGGGTTCGATTCCAGACATGGGTACAATGTGTGAAACCCATGTCTGGTGTCCCCTGCCATGATATTGTTGGAATATTGCTAAAAGCGGTGTTAAACCATAATTACTCACTCACTCACTCAATGTACAAAAACAAATATACATGTAACTTTGATGGTGATTTCTTAGGTGGTGGAAGGTTGTTGATGTGAAACATGTGTAAGTGCCTTTTTCTCTGATAACATAGTAATTGTCTATTTCTTAATAACAGCTGTGTTTTTGGCCGAAATAAGAATGACATTTCATAGATAAAAGGTACAGAATCATGTCCATGTTTACTGAGGAATTTTGACAAGAATTGTCATTTTGGTTAATCAATAATCAAAATGGTTTACCGACTTTAAAATTCCATTTAATTATTTAAACACACATCGATTGGGGAATAGGGAGTAGCCCGTATTTAAATTTTAATCTTCATCAGCAGGATAAGGTAGGTTTCAGATGAATGTAAGCCACCATTATCACATACCAGATGGGGGGCGGTCGGGTAGCCTAGTGGTTAAAGCGTTCGCTCATCACGCCGAAGACCAGGGTTTGAATCCCGACATGGGTACAATGTGTGAAGCCCATTTCTGGTGTCCCCCGCCGTGATATTGCTGGAATATTGCCAGATGGAATTAGTGTGAATTAGTCCGGGATTATCCGTCAACAATGGATACGTTATGCAATGTCATAATAATAATATAACTGTTTATACAAATCATTCACAAATACTTATCCCAGTCAATACACTTGACGTGAAAAACTACCCGCCCAGCGAGTGCGCTTAAACTGTGTTCAGTGACTGAAGCGGCCGTAGAAGTTACCACTGTGTCTGTTGAACACTCAAATGTAAAAATATCACGAAACATCACTTTTGTCTATCTCAGTCTTTACTATTATGTATACTTAGAGTTTTGAATCCCTATAATGATAGTTTAATCGTGAAATAACTTTGAAACATTTACATAATTCGGCAGTTGGAGTCTATTAGTCACAGCAAAGAAGATCAAATGCAACTTTGTAAAAAGGTATCTAAAAAAGCATGTATTTGTTTCACAGCGTTATTATTTAAATTAAGAGTACAGTTATCATTAAATTCGTAGGCAGATGAAAATGGCAGCCGATCAATTATAGCGCTTTTTGGAATCATTGAAACAAAACTCATAAACAAAATGATTCATTGTAGTAAGTGCAATTGCTAAACTACAAATAACATCTACATGTATATTTCCAGGTCCTAAACTCCAACTCGGCGCTGCTCAAGCCAACACATGCTGGTGCCATGTAACTACAGACGGTGAGCTGGTCAACTCACGGCAACCCATGCGACCCACGGACAGGGGCAGGCTACAGGTGTATGTGGGCACGTGTACCTCCACCCCCATCCCACTTGATCCACCCCCCTCTAGTGTCACCCCTGCCCCCAACACACCACGATACTGGGAAACCCACTCCAGGGTGGGTGTGCTGAGTGCACAAATTGGGTTCCCTACCCTGGAGATGGGTGTAGTGGAGGAGAGCCAGGTGGACAGTGGGAGGTATGTTTATGCACAGCGCCGCTCCTGGTGTGTCATTGTAAGGAGCTGCACCACACACTTGGGGAGTATCTGTACCAGGGTGTGGAAGGAGGGGGAGGGGGGGGAGTGTTACAGTAACACAATGTCTGACACACCCGGCACACAGGCCACCCTCCACTATGGAGTTGTGCTGGATGTTGGGAAGGGTAGACTCGCCTTTATCGATCTGGACAGGGAGGTTGTTCTAGCAAAGGCTGATGTAGAGTTTCGTGAGGCTCTTCTCCCTGTGTTTGGTGTTGGGGTGCAAATTCTCTTCACAGTAAACATGAAGTTGATTAGCGGGGAGGAGATCGTCATGACTGACACAAAAAGATCACTCATCAATGAAGCCCTTGCCTAAGGAATGAACTGAACATGGCACTGTGTAAACTTGTAAATGTGACATATCTACTTAAACTGTCAAATACAATACAATAATAGTGAAAGAGGCGGACAAAGAAGTAACCTGTTCATGTGTTGTTTGTTGTGTACAACAATATAACAAGGTTAGCTAAAGGTGTTGTTTTCCTACATGACTGGTTTCTGTTGTGTATTAGAAACATTTTACATCCATACATGAGTATTGTTATGATTATTAATATATAATACCTGATCAGTTTATGAACATTTCACACATTTCTGGGAAATGTTACAACAAGCAACTGAGTAAAACGATTTTTAATCATGAATAAATGGACATATTTCGCTTCCAATCTGTAAAATAACAATTTTAAATACCCACATGAATAGTGTTGATTTGAAATTGACAGATGTATCTAAATATATTCCACTTTTGATGTAAGTGATGAAAATGATTGAAGCGGACATATAATATATCAGTTTACATGTTGGTCCTGGTGTACCGCTGGGGAGTTAAGTTCACTGAATTGTCTGTTTCTTTATGACAATGTGTCCTGCTGTTTGTGAAAAGAATTTTGAATCCCCATAGAAGTGTTTTTTATAGAATTTTCATTTGATCTGCACGAATAGTTTCAAACGTACATTCCTACAGTGCCCATACAATCCGAACACAGCTCTACTTTCGGTAACAGAATTGGTTTTAACAACTTGGCTCTCCATGCACATTGATGTGAGTTCTTAAAAATGTAGGGTTTCTAAGAATTGTTGTCTACATCCAACAATGAGGTTTGCAGAAATGCACAAAACAAAATGTCACTCTTAGAATACCGCGCCATTTTAAACTTAGGACAATGCCACCATCCCTCATGTATTCAGCACACGGTGGTGCCAAGTCGACAGTGTTCTGTATGTTGATAAATGTACGCATTTATTTACTGTTATTATTTCATCATGTCATGATATTCCAGTGATATAAATAAAATGTATAAAGATGCGTAAATGTATTTATTACCTAAGAGGGCAAACATATCGAGGTTAAAAAAAAATCGAATGTGCCCTAGGGTTTTATCACGTAACGAGACAAAAGTGTATTGTTTTCGTCATTCTGACGGCATTGTTGACGTCATTCAAATCTTGTTGTGACTTGAATGAGTGAGTGAAATGGGTTTAACGCTGCTTTTAACAGTATTCCAGTGATATCGCGGCTTATCAGCTCAATGTGGGACGAAAGCCCGAAGTAATGCAGGTCTCAGACGTTTACCACTTCGGTGAAACCCATGAACACGGGTATGGTGCTGACAAACCTAGAAACATAATCGGGGCGAACCGGGATTCGAACCCACAATCATAGGTTTCTGGCGTGCCAAAGGGACGCAACTCTGCACAGCGATTCGCGGCGCCTTAGACGACTGGGCCACCCGTGCCCCCTTGTCCTTAAGTAGACAATATAGTAATGTTTTACAATTTGTCAAAACCAAGTATAATACTGATGTCTGGTGTGTAATCTTGCATTCAGAAGCGGAAACCTAACTCTGTCAGGACTCCTAAGTGACATTCGAAGAGTGTTTGCATGGGATCAGTCATTGTATTTAGTACTTGGAGTAGCTGTTTTATCCATAAGTGAATCAATTGGGTTTCTTGATAATATTTAAGGTGCATAACGGCGTGTCAGCTCCATTTAAGATAAGCGGTTGAGTGAGTTAGTTTAACGCCACTTCGACCAGGGTTGTAGTTCCCTGGAAAACCGGAACTGCAACCCAAGGATCAAGGATATGGTGCTGACAAACCTGGAAACATAATCAGGGCGAATGTGGGATTTGAACCCATGACCGTTGGTTTCTGCAACATTTAATGGTCGCAACTGTGATGCCTGCGATAACAGGCCCCAAATGTAAGATGAAATCATAAATCATGCAAGTCATGGTTACTTGGATGAAAACCCACGAGGACAACATGGTGCAGATCGATGAAGGATCAAACACTGGGAAAATAGTGGACAAGCGGGTCCATGACACGGCTAAAGGATGCTACTCTGCACTGCAAATCGGGGTGCATTAGATCCCTATGCACTGTACATTTATTCTGCACCACAGAATGCACATACCACAATGTAACGAAATGTATATAGGAGAAGGCCTCGTAAGTGTGTCACTTATCCATTTGATTTTCTGCAATATTTTGTTTGTTTGTTTGTTGTTTAACGCCGCACTGGTCATAGCCATCGCGCTTCAGTTTTTTTATCATGGAGAGATAAACATTGTTTGAAGTGTGATTGGTTTGTTTGTTTGTTTGTTGTTTAACCCTGCACTCAGCAATATTCCAGCTATATGATGGCGGTCTGTAAAATAATCGAGTCTGGACCAGACAATCCAGTGATTGACATCATGAGCATCGATCGACGCAATTGAGATCGATGACATGTATCAACCAAGTCAGCGAGCCTGACCACCCGATCCCGTTAGTCGACCTTTTCGACAAGCATAGTCAATAGCAAGTATCAGTGTTTTGACTGATTTCCGACAATTATGGGTTGCTGAAGACCTATTCAACCCCGGAATCTTCACGGGTAGATTTTCTGCAATAAAATATGTTTAAATCAAATTAGGTCCCTCTTCAAGCCGTACACCTCTTTATCTAGGAGTCGATAACGTCATGTCCCGTTGCACACGGGAAGCCCTTTGTGCTCTCTTATCCCATGCTGTTATCCCACACCCTTCCTACAATACCAATGTGCGCTTGCCTTTTAAGGCCATAGGGAGGTGATCATGATTCGCGTCCTCCACACACCACACAGACCAGCCTCTTATTTTCAGGGATCGCCCTTTTATCAAGTACATATCTAACGTCAACGCCAGAGAATAACCAGTCTCGATTATCCGGCGAAGCAGATACTATTTGGCTGAAATGGCAAAAGAGCGGCGAAAAGCATATGAATGGGTCATTTATCAAACTCGCAGACGGAAATATCCTCATCTTTTCTAATCTATTTCATGCGTGGTTTCCAAGGTGATTGTTGTATAAAGGGTATACAGGTCGGTGTGACACGAAGTAGCAGTCGACACATTAAAGGAATGCGGAAGTGAAAACCTTCACAATCAGTTGATGCACCTCTGACAGGTTTTCCTCGTTGTGGGAATAATATTTGTTCGATGAACAACCTGCACGATGATATGTTTCCTTTTCCATTGTACTTCACTTTGTACAAATGTAATATCCTCCTCGACTCTGTGTGTGTATACTTGTATATACACTATTATATCTGAGATTGCCTCCCGTCAAAAATATGTATCCCCATGCCATGAAAATATATAATCTGTGATGATATTATTTGTGTTTTTCAAGTAGAGCTGGGACGAGTCCAAATGTACTAGCCGGGTACCCGACCCCCTATTACCCGACCCTACCCGGATACCCACTGTAGGTCTCAAGAGTTGGGTACAAAATGTCCCATCAGGATTGTTTTACCGTACCCCTTGTAAAAAGTATTTAAATACACCTATAAAACGATTTGGTCATGCATACACTAGAGTCGACAGAAGCTGTATCATTACTAAATGTAGGGATATAATGTTGATAGTAAATACAAACCACCACACTCGTTCTCGTTCTTATTTGATAAAACAGAGTAATACATTTAATTAATATCCAGAGAAATGTTTCCGCTTGACAGGAATCAGTATATTTTGAGTCTTGTTGTAGATCATAAACAGTTATAAAATTCGTCTTGATGTTTAATTTGACGTCTAAACTCTTTACGAATTTTGATTTATTGCAAGGCATCACGTTTTAGTCAAATATATATGATACTGATCTATGTTACTCTCTATTCAGTCAGGACCGCCTCCGTGGTCTAGTGGTAGAGCGTCCGCCCGGAGAGCGGAAGGTCCGGGGTTAGATCCCCGGCCGCGTCATACCAAAAGACGTTAAAAGATGGTACTTGTTGTTAGCCTGTCTGGCGCTCGACATTAAGGGGCTAAAACCAGGACTGGTCGGCTCGGAGTCAGTATACTGTGTCTGAGTGGGGTATTCATGTTAAACTGCGGCATGGTATCTCAGTGAGCTAGCACTATAAATCGGCATCAGTCCGGACTAGTACAAGCAGCCACATACACACGTGCATGCACGTCGCTTTATAAGTGCAATAATCTTGGACGCGACGTTAAACCCAATTTCACCTCACCTCACCTATTCAGTCAGCACGTGGATATTCCGGGTTAGAACTGTTGCTTGTTGTAAGAGATGGTAACGTGTTGACCGTTGTCATCCTCTCCCGACTGCGTGGATCCTTACATATCACCAATCACTGGATTGTCGGCTCCAAGCACGATTATTTCCAGGCTGTGGCCTTAAACAACAAACAAGCAAGCAAAGTTTATTCTTTTGAGAAGGAATCCGCAGGTTTTCATCGTCATTATTTGCTATGCGATGTCTACAAAATGGTTTATTTGATCTGGATTACAAATGAATTATGACAAGCGAATATATATATATATATCAAAACAGGTAATGTGAGGACAATTAATTGTTTTTCGTTTGTTGCTCATCGGGCCTTTCAAGAATTTTTATTGTATGAAATGATTTGTTGGCAATCTTTATATCATTCCCTCATCTGTAAGTGTATAAGATTTTCTCTAAATGTACTGATTTACCAAAGAGTCTAACGTTTCAACACAAAAGCAGATTGTTTAAACAAAATGACTTCAGGGTGATATTTCTGCTGAAGTACATATTACAAATAAAGTGTTATTTGTGGAAAACATGTGAATATGCCAGCATTTCCTGCAGTAATGCAATTTCTAAGCCTATTTGTGGGCAAATTTCCGTGAATGCACATTGGGACAAACATCGGATGAATTCATCTCTTCGGGAGCTTTCCACTGATATAAAGTTTGTTCTTGTAGCTCGATCCCTTCTGTATGGGCAAGTTCGGACTGGTGGACAAAATTGTCCTGCCCTACCTCAATTGTAACCTGATATTCACGCCGCGGGTTCCCGAAACTTCAGATTTCCTGTAAAGAGTTGCTTAAAATGATGTCCGATGCAATTACCTATTTTGACTTGTACCATATGTTCCATGTTTTTTTCAGGCTAACAATTCGCTTGCCTTTGCATGTGTTTGTGACATGACACAAGTGGGGCAGGATTTGCCCACCTTTTCGCGAACACCTAGCATCATCACTATTCGATAGTGATTAATAAACATATACGCATTATATAGTCAGAGTCGTACAATCGACTCTGCTTTATTGAAATTTGTTTTGTATTGGATATGGACAGGGTTTTGCCGTTTTATTTGTTTGTTATCACGTGACAAATATTTAGACCTTGTACTGTGAGGTGTGTCCCTTATCACCAGAACAGTTGTGTTATCCTGGCTTCATAGAGAGCTTGTATCTCAGCATTGCCTGTCATCTACATGATTTATTATTAGGAATGTGACTAAGGGTGACTTTAATTGAGTGAAAGTATAACAAACGACGAACTTAGATCAGGTAGGACTCGCTTGATTTAGGTTTATTTCAACTGACTCGTGTTTATGTCGTAAATTTCACTTTTACGCAATTTCTTATATTTGAGCCTGCGAACTTTTATTTCAACCCTCGAAGATATTAAACATGCACATGTAGATTAAGTGTATCATGTCGATGTTGACTTAATACACGTATATACAATCTCTGTTCTAGTAATTTGATTGGCTTGAAGGACATCATACTTGTGATCATAACTCGGACTACTTCACTTGCTAGGAGAGCAACTGGATTCGACAAAACCTACACAAACAAGTCAATTGTTTGTGAGCTGGTATATCTGCTATTGACCAGAAGGTGTGCTCCCTTCATTTATTTTTTGTTTTCTCAGGTTACAACGCTCCGATCTGTATACCACTCACGTGACGTGGCGTGTGTTTATTGCAATTCATTTCACCCAATCCTGTTACCTCAACATGTGCAGTGCAACGACTTATTTGGACGGTAGCATTCCCCACTAAATCTTAAATGTCAAGATTAACGAATCTTTGGTACAGAAATATTTCACTTCATATACATTTACGCATTGGCAGCAATCTACTGAAATGTGGATTTTCAGGAATGACAGTGTCTGTACACGAACGAGTTTCACTCTGTATCCATAAGCCCCATCCTGTATGTTTTATCAGCGAGTTATATAATATTAAGATAAAGATAATTATATCATGCAGAACACAAGCATTCTTGATTGCGGTCTCTTCTGCCACGAAACATGAAACACTTTTTCTCACTACCAACTTTTAGGGGAATTGCATTTGAACAATTCTCGTGGTCGTAGGTTCGAATCCCAGAATCGCTCCGATCATGATTCGTGACTTGTCAGCACATAGCGGTACTCGTGGGTTTCAATTTGTAGCATCTAAGACCTGCATCAATGCAGGCTTTCTTCCCATATTAAGCTGACACACCGTGATATAACTGAAAACACAGTTCAAAACAGCAATACACCAAATACACTCACTCTATTCTCTGAGGCTAGGGATAAGTTAATTGTATCAGTTGTGGTACCTTAAGTTTCTGGATAGAACATGCATGTTTGAAACATCAGTTGCTAAGTAAATCCTAGTCTGTCAATGTCAGTGCGACACAGTAATGTACTACTCAACATAGCGACAACTTTCTCGCACAGGGTGGCTTTGTTTGTTACCACGTGACATACATTAAGATTGTGTACAGTGAGGCGTGGCCCTCGTTCCCTTTAACAGGTAGCGGACAGTTATCTTCTAGCTGGATAGAGATGCGTTGAGGACCTCAGCCACAAGTCCCTTTTGCCGTCTTCTGGGGTAAGACATTTGGCTTAGGCTGACAAGAAGTAAGTGAAACTATAGCAAACGAAGAGCTTTTATTAGATAGGCCTCGCTTGCGTAAATATATTTCATTTTCAGCCCGTGTTAACAAATGATCTCAGAGAGTCCTCTCTGTGTATGGCTGTTGTATGAACTCTATGTTATTGTATTGTAGTGGGTCATTATAGTGTCATAGTCGGGCTTCACACTTTCTAACAAATCCATACCTTGAGGCCGAGTATGACGTATACCTTACATATTCTCATACAGATTACATGTTTCGTTCACTGCATGGCCACACGCGACTATCAGCAGACATTAAGGTCGGCGCGTTGCGTAATTTGTACAACTGAACAATGTCGACATGTTCCAGATAGAGAGTTGTTGCCTACGTGCACCTTCTGCCGTCTTCGGGTGTATCAGATATATCTGTGGGTAACGTCTAATAGGTCACTATTCTACCCATTTTCTGTCTAGGTTTAGATGTTGTAATACCGTGTGAAACATCTGAGACATTGTCATCGTTCGTCACACATTAAGTGCTAAATGGATAAACAAGAACATTGCACACACATATGTTAAAAGGCGGGATTTAAATCTCATTGTATGTCCCCCTTTAAGTAGCATTATAGAGAACACGAAGATCCGTCTTGATTGGTTCTTTCATTGTGTCTGATTTGTGATCAAGTTGTTTTCTATTACGACTTCTTATTTATTTGACACATACACGTGATTGTAGTAGTTTGATAAACAGTTGTATTGTGTGACATCCTGGACTTAATTTCATTCCACCAACACATTTTAAAGCTACCGATATTAAGTATGTCATCAGACGCCATTCCTGTCACTGCATGTCATGAATGTAGGGACATAGCACAAACTCTAGCTTTGTCATGTGATACTGGCCTACTGATAACATTGTGTTGTAAGTCGGGTGAGGTATTAACATTTACAACATTGTATGTTTATGCCGTAGAGCTTCATGTGTTGAGTCTCTACCTTCACCGACGTTCAAATTTTGTTTCACTGTTGATCATGGCGGAGGCCATTTCTGACTGTCGATAGATGTCAATCTCTTGTGTCATATTCCATGTGTATTTTACGCCTCATATGTTTGGATTCACAGGAAATATAATATTCATACGACCCATTTTGTAGACATTTGAATTTGAAGCCTTGAATGTGTTCATAGACAATAGGAAACAACTGTTTATGATGTAAATTGAGTTCAGTGTTAGTGTTTGGGTAGATTAGGCGCATAAAGAAAGCTGTAGGTGGAAATGATTTCATGTTTCAAGATGGTTAAGCGTAGGTTTGGGCGGAAACAAATTTGTTGTACGAAGTATTTTCATTATTACACAGCAAGGCAATGTTTTACTTACTCCTTCAGGGGGCGGTCGGGTAGCCTAGTGGTTAAAGTGTTAGCTGATCACACCGAAGATCCGGGTTCGATTCCCGACATGGGTACAATGTGTGAAGCCCATTTCTGGTGTCCACCGCCGTGATATTGCTGGAATATTGCTGAAAACGGCGTAACACCATACTTACTCACTCACTCACTCAATGTACAAAAACAAATATACATGTAACTTTGATTGTGATTTCTTGGGTGGTGAAAGGTTACTCTCTAATTTGAGACTTTGAAGTACGGAGAAGCTTATATCTATCAAATACTTAACTCAATGTGTGGCGCCCAATTTAATTGTATATATCATTGCTAAACATTTAAATTGTTTTATTTTAATTACACCAATAATTTGTAAGCTGTTTTCTGGTGTTTAGTCTCTGGAAGGTTGTGCACATCATCTTCTAACATCTTTAATACTGGTTGTTTGTGCTGGCCTCTTTCAAACTATGACCCTCTCTTCAAACTGTATTTAGTACATACGATGATTGGTGCTTTACATATCCTCTGGAAACCCATCACCAAGCCTATTGCAGCCGGCCACATGCCCTATGAAGTTTTAATGCAGACACATAACCGACATTAAAAAAGAAATAAAGACACGAGGGGCGCAGAGTGGTTATTCTTCCTGCAGTGTTTTATTGTACGGTATACAACGACTATGAGTCGTATATTTTAGATATCATATATCAAAATTATGTACAGCCTTTTTAAGGATGTTATTAAAATGTACATTTAAAACCATTTACCTTATTTATAATAAGAATAGAAAGCGACCTCGACAATGTCGGAGAAGTCCATTTTGAGAACAGGTTTGTCAAGTTTGGTATTTCCCGCATATTCTCACAATCCTAACGTCGACTATTCGTACATTTTCTCCTCGTACCGATTGTCATATCTCCCCCGCTTTTGAATGCGACCGTTCGGCCACTGCGTTTATCTGCGTACCCCAGATACATCTATGGGGAACAGCCCACACGACATTTCCCTTTCAGAACGTCTCCAAATATATGACGTCATCAAGTTGGGAGCGCATGTTCGAATCTTCAGCAATGACTTCATGATAGAAAAATATTTTATCGTGAAATGAACCACGCTTCGTTATTCATTTCTTGTTGCAGTTTATCGCGTAGCTATTTACATATTGACTTAAACTCAATATTGGTCACCACTTGAAACAACAATCATACCTGGTATTGTTTTCATTTTACAGATACCATCACGCACGCATTACATCTCAGGATGGATTTTCCCCATAGTCTTATCCTGCAGAAGAATCACGTATATCTAAAGGAGAACCTTCAGGTCGACCCTGTGCTGGATGCCTTGTACCAGGGCTGTGTCTTCACACAGGGAGACTATGACAGGTGTAGACAAGCTGCACCAGAGAGACAATGTGAACTGTTCCTGGAGATTTTGAAGAAAAAAGGGGTTGAAGGCTACAGGACACTCTGTGCTGTCCTCGATTCCACACAACCATTTATCAAGGAGAAACTTGACAACACCTCAACTGAAGAAGGTATTTCAACCTTTCACACGCCTCGTGATTCATATTGAACATAATATTACTAATCTAAATCTACAAAAATGTTGGCGTTTTAGTAAAGGTTGGTTCTAAGCACCATAGGCTGTGAAATTGCAGCGCATCAGCTGAAGTTAGAAAAGATTTTTTTCACATAATACACATGTATTTTACAATGTGCATCAGACATTGATAATGTAGACTTGTTAACAATGAATTATCCAAGATTGATCTGTGGAGAAATATATGCTGAATGTTTCCGCCCACAGTCTTGACTAACTGAAGTAAGCTCAGCTACACTCCCATTCATGTGGACTAAGAAAAATAGACAAATTATATAATATGTTCCTGATCGATACATTGTGTAGGTCTTCATACACTGACAAGTAAATCTTTTTAGACGTTTTTCCAAAGATAAATATACCAAATAATATTTCTTATCCTGGCACAACATATTTCAATTTTGTTCTTCACTTCGATCATATCGCCTAATCTAAAACGTGCCTCCGTGTACATCCAGAGCCCTCGTTACCATTGCTTATTCTGTAATGGGTTATTCATTACGTCCCTTCTCATCACACAAGTGATACAGGGGTGGTTTCTGTTGGGAATTATATCCTTTGACTTTGGGTTTATTATACATTTTACCGGGGCGGTCGGGTAGCCTAGTGGGTAAAGCGTTCGCTCGTCACGCCGAAGACCCGGGTTTGATGCCCGACATGGGTACATTGTGTGAAGCCCATTTCTGATGTCCCCCGTCGTGATATTGCTAGATTATTGCTAAAAGCGGCGTAAAACCATACTCACTTACTCACTCACTCACATTCTACCTGAATGAAACGTCACAGATATCTTTCAAGAAAGCTATTTCAATAAAGTATATGGACAACTTTCATTTTGCAGCATGCATTTGCGTATTTTTGTTCACCTGGTCGTGACAAAACATTTTTCATGCGAAACATTTTTTGTCCATACATTGTTAACTTCTCACAATTGACAGGTACGGCTATTATTTATCATCGTGTGATGTTTATATATATATATATATATATCATGTTTTCCAGCATGTATTAGTGACGAAGTGTGTTGCCTCCTATTTGCACAACCATTTGATTTTCGTGTTACCTTGGCAACTGCAGAAGTAATCTTCACGTTGATTGTCCAAACTGTAGAAAGTGGATGTCAATGTCACCAGAACTGTCTTCCACCAGCGTTTCTCCTCGTCTTAGATCGTCATCTGTCACGCCTAATGGCCTCTCTACAAGTATCCCCGGCGTCGCCTTCATGGGATGCATCCTCCTTGGGACTGTGTTGCTTGGCTGATGATTGGAGCTGGGGATCTACTGGGGATCAGTGCTTTGTCTGTGACTGGCGATCCACTGGCGATGCACTGGCGATCGTCCTAAGCCAAGTATCTATTCGCTGATTTACAACGCCTTGTCATCCAGCATCTTGCTGATGCATCCCACCTTGATGGCGCCTTCACATTCAATGGCTACGATGAGTGCATCAGCGTCTGGTATTTCATCGTCACCAGGACAGTCCCCAAACGCGCCTCTCTTCGTCCTGGGATTGGTGATGTACCTTTCTACCCCTGTACAAGTGTCTGTTTGGGAACCGGCGCTCAGAGAATTATTGTGCAGTCCACACCTTTCGGATGGTGATCCAACGATAAGGAAATGCAACACCATCCTTGAAATGAGCTCTACTGCGAATGGCTATCAGAAAACCTGTTGCGGCAAGAAACACAGTATGATACTCTCACCAAAACTTTATTCACATTTTCGTTTTCACAATGTTGCAGCGTTATCGTTACCGTTATCAAATATATACCTTGATATATAAGTTTTCAACACAAAACCGAACCATTCAAAGTATACAAATATTCTAATTACAAATTGCATGATAATGAATACTTTAATCAAATGTTTCATTTGTACATAAAGACAATATAAAGGTAAGGAAACAAAAACTCACATCTGT
The DNA here is from genome assembly GCF_023055435.1 of Haliotis rufescens. Classification (NCBI taxonomy): domain Eukaryota; kingdom Metazoa; phylum Mollusca; class Gastropoda; order Lepetellida; family Haliotidae; genus Haliotis; species Haliotis rufescens. The sequence goes on along the minus strand of NW_025964383.1, from coordinate 38,552,600 downwards.
GTTCTGCCATAAACGACTCATGACAACATGGAGGCCTTCTGTCCTACCAACAACATGCGCTTGTGATCATGTGATCACGTTGCTGAACGGCGTGTCACTAGAGGCCAGGTTTGGACACCTCTCGGGCATTACAAATGTCGTCACAGACGTGATTGCAAGGCGACACCAGTCTACGCCAACATAATGACAACTTCATCCGAGGTTTTGTTTGGATTGGTTAACAGCTGGACACGCCCAACACTGATTTGGGCACTCCAAGATACGACAACCGGCTTCCAATGTTCGACTCTCTTATCTCAGATTTACTCATCTGGGATCATGATCCACTGGCCATACGCTGCAATACAATGCCACCTTCATTTTTTCGACACCAACACTACCACTTAGAGTACTGCTGACGTTGACTAAAACTAGTGCCAACGTCTTTCCATTGTGTCTTATTGGCTCAGGAGACTATGGTTCCAGAACTAGAAAGATCACAGGAATCCTGGGCCCCGTTCCACAAAGTGATGTTAGCGCTAAGTTGATCGTAACTCCCATTCTTTAACACTGACTTGCGACAGTCGTAGCGCTAAGATCGCTTTGGTGAACGGGTCCCTGGGAACCACCCTGGGAAAGGCAACTCTGCAATGCATGCATGAACTTAACTTAAGTTTGACAATGACCAGAAGCCTCATATGGACCTAATGTGGGATTTTGTCATCAAACGCCATTGTTTTCCAGATATTCTTTGTATCACATTGTGTCACAGTAACTATTCAGAGGGATTGTTGGTCTCCGATTCTATGGGACTCACGTATTATAAGCCGCGCTGCTCGACCATGAAGCATCGATTTACATGTTAGAGTTGAGGATGTGACAGGGGGCAGCATATTCTTATACACACGTGTTCCAGAGATTGTTAGCAAAACGACAAGCTGCAGAAATAGCTTTCAAGCGTTGCAAAATGTTGTGTCAATATGTATGCGACATGAATTTGGTTATTCGAGATATTAGTATCCTTACATTGTCACAAGAAGTCTCTGTCCCAGGCCTAATTACCAAACCACATGCTGATGAGAATACAGTTGAGTATCAAGGACTCTGCTTGGTAACCAACGGCAACGTGTGTTCCAATGTAGAAGTGGCATGCTTTGGCTTTTATTTTATATGATCAAATGGAAATATATTGTGCCAGGATAAGTATTCTTATAACATAAATAGCAAAAGTCGACAGGCAAGGAATTATTCCAAACAATATCAACTTTAAATTGTATTCTTTTCAGAAGATATGTGTTAACAGTCTTTTAAATCTAGTTTTCGCAATATTATATTTTCAGGTAGTTCAGATCTCGTCTATATCAACAAGGAAAAGCTGGAAGCTCACCACAAAAAACAACTTGCTGAAAAAGATGGGCAAATAGCTGACATGCACTCTGTACGTTGTGGAGAGACGGCACAAGCTCGCCATTTATTATGTTAAGAGCTCCCTTGTTTTGAGAAGAGATATATATTTAGATGTATATGATTTTAACAATGGTAGTGATTATTAAAAGTGCATTTACACCAACGTTGAAGTTTAGATCAAAAAGGAATTTTACATGTAAAAAATGACATAAACTGCTACATGTATAAGCAGTCGATATTTACTTCTTAAACGGTCATTCGCGTTTGTTTTTAGGCAATGGAAAGACTTGAGGAACAAGTTAAACAAAAAGACACAGACCATGCCGAACTTGAAGAACAACTGATACAAGAAAGAGGGGATCTCACAACACAGATAGAAAAGAAGAATGAGGAAGTTGAAGCTCGTAATGTGACATTAATAATATATAGTTAAATATCGCTTCTATCCACAATTTTGATTTTGCCTATTTTGCCAGTAACAAATGTTATATTTGGGATAACACTTTTGGAGTAAAGTACAGACTCTCGTACTTGTTTAGGTTGAGTCCCATACTGCCAGAGTGAGGCACCTAATCGCCGTCACTCAAAGTCCGCGATCATACCCACTCAGCTGTCGAGGCTTCGAAAAAATGGTCCGACAACTGGTAGCCTAGATCACGTACTTTTTGCACCCCTCCGACAAGCGTAAATTCGCACGGCTCCCATGGCTGAAATCAATGAACACACAATGACATTTAGAAAGTGGTCAAATGTAACAAATGTTATATATTTGGGGTAACACATTCTTAGAAAAGTACAGATTCTCATACTCTTTTAGGTTGAGTCCCATCCAGGATTCGAACCCACACTGTCACTGCCGGATAGGACTCAACTTAAAAAAATACGATAATCTGTACTAAACTAAGAAAGAGTTATACCAAATAAAACATTTGAACACTTGCTAAATGGCATTGTGTGTTCATATTTTGCCAGTGTTCACGGTGGTAATGGAACATCCTGGTTTCCAACGGCCTGTCTATGATAAACAACTACATTGTATCATTTCTGAAATATAGTAATTCTATAGTTTCAATGGACAAATGCTATGCAATGTCCGGAATGTTGACACATAAAACTGTTATCTGAGGATATCCATGCATTTTTCTTGTTTCAGTAAAAACAAAATTGTCAAAGGCAAATGATGAATTGCTGCAGATTCGAGCAAAATGTGAAACATTGGAGAAGGTGAGAATGGGATCAACTTATATGTTTAAAGAGTTATTTTGCACAACTTCTAAACTAAATGGAAATAAATTAACACGTAATATCTTGATAACAAGATACATGTCTGTGATGCAGTGATAACTGTCGTTTCAGAGACTACAAGAGGAACAGGAGGCATATGATGCTTTATTGGGGGTTCCCAGGTCACAGTCCCCAGACAGGGTACATGTTAGAGAGGAAGTCCATCAAGCAGGTGCATTAAACAAAGTGACACTCAATCTTATATATGTAACTTATGAACAAAAATACAATCACACGGTAAGTAAGAGCCTGATTAAATATGTCTGATGAATCAGTTCCTTTAAGCTTTAAACTGATCGTGTCACTTGTTTTTCCTCAGAATCGACTGAGCGAATGTGTCAGTTTTCAACTAAGTCCTGTTGTGATGGGAGTCAGCTTTGCCTTCTTCCATGCCTTCATTCTGCCTGCAAGCCATGCATTGATCACCAAGACACCCAAGCCAAGCAGAATTGCATACAGTGTCCCTCCTGTGGCTGTGAGTTCAACATGGAGCAGACAGCAGTGGATCATGTCAGACGCAACGAAGCTGCCTATACCGCTAACGTTGATGGAGAGAAGAAATGTAACTACATCGAAGGAGATCATGATGCAAAGGCTGTGATGTACTGTCACGAATGTGCTAGCCTGCTCTGTTCCGACTGTCATAAAATACACGAACCACTGAAACCGAATCAAAACCACAGCGTGATTGAGATCAACCAGGCGGAGAATATCCCTATGAAGCAGTGGATGAAAGAACCTAACTGCAGAGACCATCCTGACAACAAGCCGCAGCTGTATGACCACACATGTAAGCAGGCAATGTGCCTTGTGTGTGTACATGGAGCCCACAAGGGTCACGAGAATGAAGACTTGAATCATGCCTATGTGGAAGCAAAGGGTCAGCTGCAGGAGCAGGTGCAGAAGCAACGACTTAAACTGAAATATGTCACAGTCAGAATGAAAACTGTCAACAGTCACCAAAACAAACTGGGAAATAAACAGAGAAAGCTGTACTGGAACAAGATGCCACTACAGTCTTCAAAAGTGTTGCTGTACGGTTCCTTCACCGGCAGAGACAACTCATGAAGGACATTCGTGCGAGTCTTCAGGCCCCAAATGAAATGGTTAAAAAGAAGCTGGACACTTTACATGAGGTCCATACTGCAATAGTATCAACGATAGACTACACCCAGAGAACCCTTCAATCCACAAGACAGGAGGAGCTCATTACCCTCACCGGTGTACTGCAGAAGAAATCTGATGAAAATCTGAAGAGGAAGCTTCCAGAAGATGACACACAAGACACGAGAGTCCTTCTTTCCTTTCAAGGACTGAAAGCCCTTATGGAACTAATCGACACATTTGGTGGTCTTGCCTCCAGTCTTGACTTGGATCATATTCCAGATAAACAGCCTACTTTACAGGGTAAGAATGCTTCTTCAATATCGGAACACTGATCGTGGACTTTAGGAACAATATCCTATATCAAAGCTAATTGTTTTGGGTATATTTTAAGTTATCTTATCTTGCATGCCTTAATACCATTATTAATCGATTTAAAAGTATCTTGCTATTCCATGTACAGTGGCCCAGTTTTAATGTAGTCGAACATCCGTCCGTATGTACGATGGGTAAGAGGAAAACTGTTACCAATAAGGTAATCAATCTGTGTTTGGAATTGTCTCTTCAGATCTCCATAAACAGAATAAACACCTGGCATTAAAAGAAGAAGAAACCAGTGCGGTAATGTATTGCTTTCGTAACAGAATTTTGTTTTTATTAACATGTTTTCTAAGTAAGGGTTTCAATGGCTCTTTACATTGAGTACATACATGACTCAAATTGTGAGTAAAACATATGTTAATCAACATGAAGTTGCACATCGTTCATAACACCCATGTTACATGCAGTCGATAAATAAATAATATATGTGGTATGATATGATACACAGCTATTGTGTGAGCCAAAGGTTATGTTCTGATCTCTATGGTGTCAGCGATGTTGTTTCAGCTACATGAAGGACGGTGGCATCGGCTTGGGGAGATGATCCGTCGCATCACAGGTACAATATAACACCTGGATGTAGGTCAGGAAAAGCAAATTAAATACCAAATGAACTACACTAACCTTCATACTTTAATAGAGTATACCAATGTATTCAGTGCATTAATGTAAGACTCACTTTCTGTTTATATAGAAGCAGTAAATAATAAGACTTTAGTTAGATTAATTATTGAAATCCAATACATTTATCTACAAACAGGTTCTGATACAAGTGGAGATGGATCACAGGGACTCCAACCTGAACAGCTGACACCACAGGATCTCCGACCTGAACAGCTGACATCACAGGATCTCCGACCTGAACAGCTGACATCACAGGGACTCCGACCTGAACAGCTGACACCACAGGATCTCCGACATGAACAGCTGACACCACAGGATCTCCGACCTCAACAGCTGACATCACAGGAAGTTTATGAAGTTGTCACACATGTACGTTAAATGACAAACAACCCCCACCCCCTCAAAATGTAAACTGCGAAGTATAGAAGAAAAGGAAAGCATTCAAAATTGTCTAGCCAAGAAACGTATTTAGATTTATACATAGAACTTACATAATGTGTAAAGCTTATTAATAATATGTTTTCAGTTCATACTCGGAGCATCCATCATTTCTGAGTCGCCTACACGTGGTTTATACTTGAGAGGTATGTACTACACGATATGGGATTTAGTTATTTAGTCAAAACTATATCTCGAATGTCAGAGTTACTGTCAAGTTTTAAGATGTCACCAGTTTACTAGATTTCGAGGTAAAGGATGCATGACCCATAGCAGTTATGTATAGCAAACAGTTCCACCTGTTTAGTGAGCGATACTGTACGCCACATACCACAACTAGTTACATCAAACTTGCTATTTTCGAATGATAACATGTAATGCCCTCCTTCGTTTGGATAATATTCATTATACATGTTACACTTTAAAATCGTTGCTTCTGGCATGTCAGAAAATACATAGTTATTAGGAAGTTTTATCTTGATCAGTTAATGTAGTTCACTGCACAATAAAAGGCAAATTGAGGTAACTAGCTTCACTAACTAGCTTGTGTACATTTGCATTCCTTAATCGTGCGATGATCCTCTGAACTTAGTATCATGGATTCAAATCCTAAATTCGACCAGATCATGGTTTTGGCTTCAAAGAACCATATGTGTGTTTGATCAGTGTAAAGCTCACTCACATTTTACAATGCTTGTCATCTGTGAGAACAGTCTTCAGAAACAAATGTGCCAAAATCATGTATTACAATGAAAACTATATTTTTCAGGGTACTCAGGTGCAATTCACATCATCAGCAAGAACAGAAGTGGCATATTCATCATCTGTAAGTATTTATTTTTAGTAGTTCATGTTTATTAGGCAATTGGGTTAAGCAATAGATTCTAGCATACAAAACCACTTAAAAAGTCAGTTGCTTACAATGTATATCCTGTATTACCATCGTGTGTCACCGGCGTTGATCGTAGTACGTGTTATCAATCACCGGTGTGCTGGATGCGACTTTATAATGACCAGACGTCCATGACGTAAACGGAACATGTAAATGTAAAAGAAAAGATTCATACTAAAGGGATCAAAACAAGTCACGTGTTGGAAGCTTGTACCTCCTGCAGTTGTAGTGAGGGATAAGGGATTAATCATGGCTGAGAACACATGGAATGGGCTTCACACATTCGACCCTTGTTGGGAGTCAAACCCAGCATGAACAAGGTAACTCTTTAAACCCAAGGCTACTCCACTACCACTCTAGCAGTTGGACTTTCCAGTTTTGCAATCGTATGGGTGTTCTCATACATGTATGTTTTCTGTGGGAGCATCTTCCAGAACTGTAGAAAGCTGTAGTGTAGTACCGGCAGAAGGTGAGCTGGGTGAAACACAAGAAAACATTGATAGGTAGCACAAATCATGGTGTATGATGAAAAGACAATGAGCTCACAAATATTGTTTATATCGGCTGAGTGAAAAGCTGCATTCAGATTCACCCATATTCTGTGTCAAGTGTCCATGCAGGTTCACTGTGTGAAGCCATGTCTGGTGTTCCAAGATGTGTTATTGCTGGAATACTTCTAAGCTGTGTAAAACCATTTTCACTTACTCGCTTAAAGAAATAGGCTTCAAGCATACAATTCAAATCGTTATGAGAATATTCAGACTCGATTTTCTACAGAAACATATTATATAGGCAGTAAAGGCAAGATAGTGATGAAAAAGTATGTGACCGAATCACTGTAAATTAGTTGATGACACCAAGTGTCTGCAAAAATGGACGTCCTGCTCTACCAGTAGCACCCGGCAATTTTTACAAGAATTACATGTTTTTGTGTTTTTCCTAATGCCGCACCCAACAATACTCCTCCCATACGAATGCGGCCTGTAAACAATTGAGTCCTGCCCAGACAATCCAGTGATCAGTATCATGAACAATGACTCACGCTATCGGGGTACGACGTCCACGTCCCCAAGCATGACCAACCTATCCAGTCAGGTGAATGTCAGTGTGTGGGGATGTGTGAACACTCCCTATAGAGGTCATAGTAGGAAACAGCGTCGCGCATCTTTCGACAATTAGCGTGTCATATTTGGTAAATTCCTCTGAACGTCTATCATTGGATATCTGAATTGTCTTGACCAGGCCTGTGAGGGTTAGTCCTTGATAAAAAAGATTAGATGTAAACGCAATGTGTCTTTCCACAAAACGTGAATAATCTGACATCCTCACTTCAGTCCCCAAACAACAGTGAAATGTAAACGTCATAAGCTGGAGCTGATCTATCATGACCTCGACATTATCGGGGAAATTTAGGATGTCAAAACAAAGGCTAAAAAATCATATAATTGACAAGGCATTACTTCCCATTTTTGCAGCCATTTCCAGTTACGACGGTGTTAGCCAACCAGCCAACTTGACCTTTGCACTTCTTTGATTTTTTTATTGATTTTTATTGTTTGAGGTGCTATCACATAGCCATGCTGTCCTAGCCAATTTGCGTTTACTCCTTGTGTGTGTTTGTTTTAATTAATTTTTTTTAGTCTGCCACCATATATGCATATGTAACACTTGTAAAAGTTCAGCTTTTTTTATAGAAGCACCTCATATAAAGGTGAGGTAGGCCAGTTTGATCGTCGCGTCAAAGATGAGGGTGTCGATTCCCCACATGTGTGCAATGTGTATGTGAATTACATTTCTGGAGTCCCCCACAGTGGTAGTGCTGGAATATTGCTAAAAGTGGTGTATTTACAATATTCACTCATTTGAATCACATTAACTATGTACATACATTCGCTCGTCACGCTGAAGACCTGGTTCGATTCCCGACATGGGTACAATGTGTGAAACCCATGTCTGGTGTCCCCCGCCATGATATTGTTGGAATATTGCTTAAAGCGGCGTAAAACCATACTTACTCACTCACTCACTCAATGTACAAAAACAAATATACATGTAACTTTGATGGTGATTTCTTGGGTGGTGAAAGGTTGTTGATGTGAAACGTGTAAGTGCCTCTGATAACATAGTAATCGTCTATTTCTTAATAACAGCTGTGTTTTTGGCCAAAATAAGAATGAGATTTCATAAATAAAATGTAGAGAATCATGTCCATGTTTACTGAGGAATTTTGACAAGAATTGTTATTTTGGTTAATCAATAATCAAAAAGGTTTACCGATCCTAAAATTCCATTTAATTATTTAAACACACATCGATTGGGGAAAAGGGAGTAGCCCGTATTTAAATTTTAATCTGTTCCATATTTGTGAAACTTTGGGCCGGGTTTGATGACTTCAGCAGCAGGATAAGGTAGGTTTCAGATGAATGTATGTCACCATTATCACATACCAGATGGAAGTAGTGTGAATTAGTCCGGGATTGTCCGTCAACAATGGATACGTTATGCAATGTCATAATAATAATATAACTGTTTATACAAATCATTCACAAATACTTATCCCAGTCAATCCACTTGACGTGAAAATCTCCCCGCCCAGCAAGTGCGCTCAAACTGTGTTCAGTGACTGAAGCGGACGTAGAAGTTACCACTGTGTCTGTTGAACCCTCAAATGTAAAAATATCACGAAACAACACTTTTGTCTATCTCAGTCTTTACTATTATGTATAATTAGAGTTTTGAATCCCTATAATGATAGTTTAATCGTGAAATAACTTTGAAACATTTACATAATTCGGCAGTTGGGGTCTATTAGTCACAGCAAAGTAGGTCAAATGCAACTTTGTAAAAAGATATCTAAAAAGCGTGTATTTGTTTCACAGCGTTTATTATTTAAATTAAAAGTACAGTTATCATTAAATTCGTAGGCAGATGAAAATGGCAGCCGATAAATCATAGCGCTTTTTGGAATCATTGAAACAAAACTCATAAACAAAATGATTCATTGTAGTAACAAATAAAATCTATTTCCAGGTCCTAAACTCCAACTGGACGCTGCTCGAGCCAACACATACTGGTGCCATGTAACGACAGACGGTGAGCTGGTCAACTCGCCGCCCGACACACAGTCACGTGACAGGCGCAGGCTGCAGAAGTATTTGGCCCCGTGTACCTCCACCCCCATCCCACTTGATCCATCCCCCTCTAGTGTCACCCCTTCCCCCAACACACCACGATACTGGGAAACCCACTCCAGGGTGGGTGTGATGAGTGCACAAATTGGGTTCCCTACCCTGGAGATGGGTGTAGTGGAGGAGAGCCAGGTGGACAGTGGGAGGTATGTTTTTCTACAGCGCCGCTCCTGGTGTGTCTGTGTAAGGAGCTGCACCACACACTCGGGGAGTATCTGTACCGGGGTGTGGCAGGAGGGGGAGGAGGGGAAGTGTTACAGTAACACAATGTCTGACACACCCGGCACTCAGGCCACCCTCCACTATGGAGTTGTGCTGGATGTTGGGAGGGGTAGACTGGCCTTTATCGACCTGGACAGGGAGGTTGTTTTGGCAAAAGCTAATAAAGAGTTTCGTGAGGCTCTTCTCCCTGTGTTTGGTATTAAACATGAAGTTGATTAGCGGGGAGGAGATCGTCATGACTGACACAAAAAGATCACTCATCAATGAAGCCCTGGCCTAAGGAATGAACTGAACAAGGCACTGTGTAAACTTGTAAACATGACATATCTACTTAAACTGTCAAATACAATACAACACTAGTGAAGAGGAGGGCGTAGAAGTAGCCTGTTCATGTGTTGTTTGTTGTTTGTTTGTTGTGTACGACCATGTAACAAGGTTAGCTAAAGGTGTTGTTTTCCTACATGACTGGTTTCTGTTGTGTATTAGAAACATTTTACATCCATACATGAGTATTGTTATGATTATTAATATATAGTACCTGATCAGTTTATGAACATTTCACACATTTCTGGGAAATGTTACAACACGCAACTGAGTAAAACATTTATTCAATCATGAATACATGGACATATTTCGCTTCCATTCTGTAAAATAACAATTTTAAATACCCACATGAATAGTGTTGATTTGAAATTGACAGATACATTACATGGCGGTCCTGGTGTACAGCTGGGTAGTTAAGTTCACTGAATTGTCTGTTTCTTTATGACAATGTGTCCTGCTGTGAGTGAGTAGAATTTTGAATCCCCATACAAGTGTTTTTATAGTATTTTCATTTGATCTGCACGAATAGTTTCAAAAGTACATTCCTACAGTGCCCATACAATCCGAACACTTTCAACAGAATTGGTTTTAACAACTTGGCTCTCGATACGAGTTCTTAAACATGTAGGGTTTCTAAGAATTGTTGTACTTGTGCAGCACTTGGTCTACATCCAACAATGAGGTTTGCAGAAATGCACAATACAAATGTCACTCCCAGAATACCGCGCCATTTTGAAACTTAGGCCATGCTTGCTGCTGTCTCTGCCTTTTCTTTCTGTATCGCTATGAAATAATTTGATAGGCAGTAACTACATTCTAAACCCGTTGTCTCGAACTTCAAGGTGTCCATCCTCTTGTAAATGACCAGGTTTAACCAGGTGGATAAATTATGTCGATAATGCCACAATTCCTCTTTTGAGAACAACATGTATTCAGCACACGCTGGTGCCAAGTCGACTGGTCGAGTGTTCTGTATGTTGATAAATGTACGTATTTATTTACTATCATTATTTTATCATGTCATATCCCAGTGATGTAAATAAAATGTAAACAGATGCGTAAATGTATTTATTACCTACGAGGGCAAACCTATGGGGATTCATAAAAATCAAATGTGCCCTAGGGTCATATCATGTCACGAGATAACAGTGTATTATTTTCGTCATCCGGATGGCATTGTTGACGTCATTCAAATCTTATTGTGACTTGAGTTAGTGAGTGAGTGAGATGGGTTTAACGCCGCTTTTAACAGTATTCCAGTTATATCACGGCGTGTCAGCTTAATGTGGGAGGAAAGACCGAAGTGATGCTGGTCTCAGACGTTTACCACTTCGGTAAAACCTACGAGCACGATAGGGATAGGGTACAAACCTAGAAACATAATCGGGGCGAACAGGGATTCGAACCTACAATCATAGGTTTCTGGCATGCCCAAGGGACGCATCTCTACACAGCAAATCGCGAGGCATTAGACGACTGGGCCACCCATGCCGCCTTGTCCTTTAGTAGACAATATAGTAATGTTTTACAATTCGTCAAAACAAAGTATAAAACTGATGTCTGGTGTGTAATCTTGCATTCAGAAGCGGAAACCTAACTCTCTGTCTGGACTCCTAAGTGACATTCGAAGAGGGTGCGGTCGGGTAGCCTGGTGGTTAAAGCGTTCGCTTGTCACGCCGAAGACCCGGGCTCGATTCCCGACATGGGTACAATGTGTGAAGCCCATTTCTGGTGTCCCCCGCCGTGATATTGCTGGAATATTGCTAAAAACGGCGTAAAACCATACTCTATCACTCACTCACTCATTTGAAGAGTGTTTGCATGGGATCAGTCATTGTATTTAGTACTTGAGTAGCTGTTTTATCCATAAGTGAATCGATTTGGTATCACGATTATATTTAAGGTGCATAACGGCGTGTCAGCTCCATTTAAGATAAGCGGTTGAGTGAGTTAGTTTAACACCGCTTCGACCAGTATTGCAGTTCCCTGGAAAACCGAAACTGCAACCCAAGGATCAAGGATATGGTGCTGACAAACCTGGAAACATAATCAGGGCGAATGTGGGATTTGAACCCATGACCGTTGGTTTCTGCAACATTTAATGGTCGCAACTGTGATGCATGCGATAACGGGCCCCAAATGTAGGATGAAATCACAAATCATGCAAGTCATGGTTACTTGGATGAAAAGCCACGAGGACGACATGTTGCAGATCGATGAAGGACCAGAAACTGGGAAAATAGTGGACAAGCGGGTCCATGACACGGCTAAAGGATGCTACTCTGCACTGCAAATCGGGGTGCATTAGATCCCTATGCACTGTACATTTATTCTGCACCACAGAATTCACATACCACAATGGAACGAAATGTATATAGAAGGCCTCGTAAGTGTGTCACTTGTGCCTAATCCATTTGATTTTCCGCAATAAAATATGTTTAAATCAAATTGGGACCCTCATCAAACCGTACACCTCTTTATCGGGGTGTCGATAACGTCATGTGCTGTTGCACACGGGAAGCCCTTTGTGCTCTCTTATCCCATGCTGTTATCCCACTCCCTCCAACAATACCAACGTGCGCTTGGCTTTAAGGCCACAGGAGGTGTCCTCTACACACCACACAGACCAGCCTCTTATTTTCAGGGATCGCCCTTTTATCAAGTACATATCAAACGTCAACGCCAGAGAATAACCAGTCTCGATTACCCGGCGAAGCAGATACCATTTGGCTGAAATGGCAAAAGAGCGGCGAAAAACATATGAGTGGGTCATTTATCAAACTCGCAGACGGAAATATCCTCATCTTTTCTAATCTATTTCATGCGTGGTTTCCAAGGTGATTGTTGTATAAAGGGTATACAGGTCAGTGTGACACGAAGTAGCAGTCGACACATTAAAGGAATGCGGAAGTGAAAACCTTCACAATCAGTCGTACACCTCTGACAGGTTTTCCTCGTTGGTGGATTCATATTTGTTTGATGAACAACCCGCACGATGATATGTTTCCTTTTCCATTGTACTTCACTTTATACAAATGTAATATCCTCCTCGACTGTGTGTGTGTATACTTGTATTTACACTATTATATCTGAGATTTGCCTCCCGTCAAAAATATTTATCCCCTTGCCATGAAAATATATAATCTGTGATGATATTATTAGTGTTTTTCAAGTACGGCTGGGACGAGTCCAAATGTACTAGCCGGGTACCCGACCCCCTATTACCCGACCCTACCCTGATACCCACTGTAGGTCTCAAGAGTTGGGTACAAAATGTCCGATCAGGATTGTTTTACCGTACCCCTTGTAAAAAGTATTTAAATACACCTATAAAACGATTTGGTCATGCATACACTAGAGTCGACTGAAGCTGTATCATTACTCAAAACGTATAATAGTCAGGAGGAATGTGGCTATAGTCAAAGATATCCGAACATTTTTAACGATATGTAGGTTACCATGGAGTTATAGTAGTGATTTTTTTCTTCATTCAACAGTATATCACGTGACTAACCACGGGTCCGTTTAGCCCTATTTTCAAGTGTTAAGTCATGCTTGATTTTTTGCTGTGGTAATTACAGATCTACATGATTAAATAAATCAATATGATGAAGTAAATCATTCATGAAAATGTAGTGATATAATGTTGACAGTAAATATAAACCACCACACTCGTTCTCGTTCTTATTTGATAAAACAGAGTAATACATTTAATTAATATCCAGAGAAATGTTTCCGCTTGACAGGAATCAGTATATTTTGAGTCTTGTTGTAGATCATAAACAGTTATAAAATTCGTCTTGATGTTTAATTTGACGTCTAAACTCTTTACGAATTTTCATTATTGCAAGGCATCACGTTTTAGTCAAATATATATGATACTGATCTATGTCACTCTCTATTCAGTCAGGACCGCCTCCGTGGTCTAGTGGTAGAGCGTCCGCCCGGAGAGCGGAAGTTCCGGGGTTCGATCCCCGGCCGCGTCATACCAAAAGACGTTAAAAGATGGTACTTGTTGTCACCCTGTCTGGCGCTCGACATTAAGGGGCTAAAACCAGGACTGGTCGGCTCGGAGTCAGTATTCTGTGTCTGAGTGGGGTATTCATGTTAAACTGCAGCATGGTATCTCAGTGGGCTAGCACTATAAATCGGCATCAGTCCGGACTAGTACAAGCAGCCACATACACACGTGCATGCACGTCGCTTTATAAGTGCAATAATCTTGGACGCGACGTTAAACCCAATTTCATCTCACCTCACCTATTCAGTCAGCACGTGGATATTCCGCGTTAGAACTGTTGCTTGTTGTAAGAGATGGTAACGTGTTGACCGTTGTCATCTTATCCCGACTGCGTGGATCCTTACATATCACCAATCACTGGATTGTCGGCTCCAGACACGATTATTTCCAGGCTGTGGCCTTAAACAACAAACAAGCAAGTAAAGTTTATTCTATTTCGAGAAGGAATCCGCAGGTTTTCATCGTCATTATTTGCTATGCGATGTCTACAAAATGGTTTACTTGATCTGGATTACAAATGAATTATGACAAGCGAATATATATTTATATATCAAAACAGGTAATGTGAGGACAATTAATTGTTTTTCGTTTGTTGCTCATCGGGCCTTTCAAGAATTTTTATTGTATGAAATGATTTGTTGGCAATCTTTATATCATTCCCTCATCTGTAAGTGTATAGGATTTTCTCTAAATGTACTGATTTACCAAAGAGTCTAACGTTTCAACACAAAAGCAGATTGTTTAAACAAAATGACTTCAGGGTGATATTTCTGCTGAAGTACATATTACAAATAAAGTGCTATTTGTGGAAAACATGTGAATATGCCAGCATTTCCTGCAGTAATGCAATTTCTAAGCCTATTTGTGGGCAAATTTCCGTGAATGCATATTGGGACAAACATCGGATGAATTCATCTCTTCGGGAGCTTTCCACTGATATAAAATTTGTTCTTGTAGCTCGATCCCTTCTGTATGGGCAAGTTCGGACTGGTGGACAAAATTGGCCTGCCCTACCTCAATTCTAACCTGCAATTCACGCCGCGGGTTCCTGAAACTTCAGATTTCCCCGTAAAGAGTGGCTTAAAATGATGTCCGATGCAAATAAAAAAAAATTCCCCACTAAATCTTAAATGTCAAGATTAACGAATCTTTGGTACAGAAATATTTTCTTTTCATAGACATTTACGCATTGGCAGCAATCTACTGAAATGTGGATTTTCAGGAGTGACCGTGTGTGTACACTAACGAGTTTCACTATGTATCCATAAGCCCCACACTGTATGTTTTATCAGAGAGTTATATAATATTAAGATAAAGATAATTATATCATGCAGAACACAAGCTCTCGTGATTGCGGTCTCTTCTGCCACGAAACATGAAACACTTTTTCTCACTACCAACTTTTGGGGGAATTGCATTTGAACAATTCTCGTGGTCGTAGGTTCGAATCCCAGAATCGCTCCGATCATGATTCGTGACTTGTCAGCACATAGCCCTACTCCTGGGTTTCAATTTGTAGCATCTAAGACCTGCATCAATGCAGGCTTTCTTCCCATATTAAGCTGACACACCGTGATATAACTGAAAACACAGTTCAAAACAGCAATACACCAAATCCACTCACTCTATTCTCTGAGGCTATGGATAAGTTAATTGTATCAGTTGTGGTACCTTAAGTTTCTGGATAGAACATGCATGTTAGAAACATCACTTGCTAAGGAAATCCTAGTCTGTCAATGTCAGTGCGACACAGTAATGTACTACTCAACATAGCGACAACTTTCTCGCACAGGGTGGCTTTGTTTGTTACCACGTGACATGCATTTAGATTGTGTACAGTGAGGCGTGGCCCTCGTTCCCTTGAACAGGTAGCGCACAGTTATATTCTAGCTGAATAGAGATGTGTTGAAGACCTGAGCCACAAGTCCCTTTTGCCGTCTTCTGGGGTAAGACATTTGGCTTAGGCTGACAAGAATCAAAGTGAAACTTTAGCAAACGAAGAGTTTTTATTAGATAGGCCTCGCTTGCGTAAATATATTTCATTTTCAGCCCGTGTTAACAAATGATCTCAGAGAGTCCTCTCTGTGTATGGCTGTTGTATGAACTCCATGTTATTGTATTGTAGTGGGTCATTATAGTGTCATAGTCGGGCTTCACACTTTCTAACAAATCCATACCTTGAGGCCGAGTATGACGTTGGCGACGCTACCTTACATATTCTCATACAGATTACATGTTTCGTTCACTGCATGGCCACACGCGACTATCAGCAGACATTAAGGTTGGCGCGTTGCGTAATTTGTACAACAATATCGACATGTTCCAGATACAGAGTTGTTGAAAATGCCCACGTGCACCTTCTGCCGTCTTCGGGTGTATCAGATATATCTGTGGGTAACGTCTAATCGGTGACTATTCTACCCATTTTCTGTCTAGGTTTAGATGTTGTAATACCGTGTGAAACATCTGAGACATTGTCATCGTGCGTCACACATTAAGTGCTAAATGGACATTGCACACAAATATGGTAAAAGGCGGGATTTAAATCACATTGTATGTCCCCCTTTAAGTAGCATTATAGAGAACACGAAGATCCGTCTTGATTGGTTCTTTCATTATGTCTGATTTGTGATCAGGTTGTTTTCTATTGCGACTTCTTATTTATTTGACACATACATACGTGATTATAGTAGTTTGATAAACACTTGTATTGTGTGACATCATGGACTTAATTTCATTCCACCAACACATTTTAAAGCTACCGATATTAAGTATGTCATCAGACGCCATTCCTGTCACTGCATGTCATGAATGTAGGGACATAGCACGAACTCTAGCTTTGTCACGTGATACTGGCCTACTGATAACATTGTGTTGGAAGTCGGGTGAGGTATAACTAACATTTTCAACATTGTATGTTTAATGCCGTAGAGCTTCATGTGTTGAGTCTCTACCTTCACTGACGTTCAAATTTTGTTTCACTGTTGATCATGGCGGAGGCCATTTCTGACTGTCGATAGATGTCAATCTCCTGTGTCATATTCCATGTGTATTTTACGCCTCATATATTTGGATTCACAGCAAATATAATATTCATACGACCCATGTAGACATTTGAGTTTGAAGCCTTGAATGTGTTCATAGACAATAAGAAACAACTGTTTAAGATGTAAATTGAGTTCAGTGTTAGTGTTCGGGTAGATAAGGGCATAAAGAAAGCTGTAGGTGGAAATGATTTCATGTTTCAAGATGGTTAAGCGTAGGTTTGGGCGGAAACAAATTTGTTGTACGAAGTATTTTCATTATTACACAGCAAGGCAATGTTTTACTTACTCCTTCAGGGGGCGGTCGGGTAGCCTAGTGGTTAAAGTGTTCGCTGATCACACCGAAGATCCGGGTTCGATTCCCGACATGGGTACAATGTGTGAAGCCCATTTCTTGTGTCCACTGCCCTGATATTGCTGGAGTAATGCTAAAAACGGCGTAAAATCAAACTCACTCACTCACTTACTCTCTAATTTGAGACTTTGAAGTACGGAGAAGCTTATATCTATCAAATACTTAACTCAATGTGTGGTGCCCAATTTCATTGTATATTTCATTGCTAAACATTTAAATTGTTTTATTTCAATTAGACCAATAATTTGTAAGCTGTTTTCTGGTGTTTTGTCTCTGGAAGGTTGTGCACATCATCTTCTAACATCTTTAATACTGGTTGTTTGTGCTGACCTCTTTCAAACTATGACCCTGTCTTCAAACTGTATTTAGTACATACGATGACTGTTGCTTTACATATCCTCTGGAAACCGATTACTAAGTCTATTGCAGCTGGCCACATGCCCTTTGAAGTTTTAATGCAGACACATAACCGACATTTAAAAAAATAATTAAAGACACGAGGGGCACAGAGTGGTTATTCTTCCTGCATTGTTTTATTGTACGGTATACAACGACCACGAGTCGTATATTTTGTATATAATATATGAAAATTATGTACAGCCTTTTTACGGATGTTATTAAAATGTACATTTAAAACCATTTACCTTATTTATAATAAGAATAGAAAGCGACCTCGGCAATGTCGGAGAAGTCCATTTTGAGAACAGGTTTGTCAAGTTTGGTATTTCCCGCATATTCTCACAACCCTAACGTCGACTATTCGTACATTTTCTCCTCATACCGATTGTCATATCTCCCCTGCTTTTGAATGCGACCGTTCGGCCACTGCGTTTATCTGCATACCCCAGATACATCTATGGGCAACAGCCCACACAACATTTCCCTTTCAGAACGTCGTCCAATATATGACGTCATCAAGTTGGGAGCGCATGTTCGAATCTTCAGCAATGACTTCATGATAGAAAAATGTTTTATCGTGAAATGAACCACGCTTCGTTATTCATTTCTTATTGCAGTTTATCGCGTAGCTATTTACATATTGACTTAAACTCAATAATGGTCACCACGTGAAACAACCATCATACCTGGTATTGTTTTCATTTTACAGATACCATCACGCACGCATCCAATCTCAGGATGGATATTCCCCATAGTGCTATCCTGCAAAGGAATCACGTATATCTAAAGGAGAACCTTCAGGTCGACCCTGTGCTGGATGCCTTGTACCAGAACCGTGTCTTCACACAGGGAGACTATGACAGATGTAGACAAGCTGCACCAGAGAGACAATGTGAAATGTTCCTTGAGATTTTGAAGAAAAAAGGGGTTGAAGGCTACAGGACACTCTGTGCTGTCCTCGATTCCACACAACCATTTATCAAGGAGAAACTTGATAACACCTCAACTGAAGAAGGTATTTCAACCTTTCACACGCCTCGTGATTCATATTGAATATAATATTACTAATCTAAATCTACAAAAATGTTGGCGTTTTAGTAAAGGTTGGTTCTAAGCACCATAGGCTGTGAAATTGCAGCTCATCAGCTGAAGTTAGAAAAGATTTTTTTCACATAATACACATGTATTTTACAATGTGCATCAGACATTGATAATGTAGACTTATTAACAATGAATTATCCAAGATTTGGTCTGTGGAGAAATATGAATGTTTCCGCCCACAGTCTTGACTAACTGAAGTAAGCTTAGCTACACTCCCATTCATGTGGACTAAGAAAAATAGACAAATTATATAATATGGTGTAGGTCTTGATACACTGACAAGTAAATCTTTATAGTCGTTTTTCCAAAGATAAATATACCAAATAATATTTCTTATCCTGGCACAACATATTTCAATTTTGTTCTTCACTTCGATCATATCGCTTAATCTAAAACGTGCCTCCGTGTACATCCAGAGCCCTCGTTACCATTGCTTATTCTGTAATGGGTTATTCATTACGTCCCTTCTCATCACACAAGTGATACAGGGGTGGTTTCTGTTGGGAATTATATCCTTTGACTTTGGGTTTATTATACATTTTACCGGGGCGGTAGGGTAGCCTAGTGGGTAAAGCGTTCGCTCGTCACGCCGAAGACCCGGGTTTGATGCCCGACATGGGTACATTGTGTGAAGCCCATTTCTGATGTCCCCCGTCGTGATATTGCTAGATTATTGCTAAAAGCGGCGTTAAACCATACTCACTTACTCACTCACTCACATTCTACCTGAATGAAACGTCACAGATATCTTTCAAGAAAGCTATTTCAATAAAGTATATGGACAACTTTCATTTTGCAGCATGCATTTGCGTATTTTTGTTCACCTGGTCGTGACAAAACATTTTTCATGCGAAACATTTTTTGTCCATACATTGTTAACTTCTCACAATTGACAGGTACGGCTATTATTTATCATCGTGTGATGTTTATATATATATATATATATCATGTTTTCCAGCATGTATTAGTGACGAAGTGTGTTGCCTCCTATTTGCACAACCATTTGATTTTCGTGTTACCTTGGCAACTGCAGAAGTAATCTTCACGTTGATTGTCCAAACTGTAGAAAGTGGATGTCAATGTCACCAGAACTGTCTTCCACCAGCGTTTCTCCTCGTCTTAGATCGTCATCTGTCACGCCTAATGGCCTCTCTACAAGTATCCCCGGCGTCGCCTTCATGGGATGCATCCTCCTTGGGACTGTGTTGCTTGGCTGATGATTGGAGCTGGGGATCTACTGGGGATCAGTGCTTTGTCTGTGACTGGCGATCCACTGGCGAGCCACTGGCGATCGTCCTAAGCCAAGTATCTATTCGCTGATTTACAACGCCTTGTCATCCAGCATCTTGCTGATGCATCCCACCTTGATGGCGCCTTCACATTCAATGGCTACGATGAGTGCATCAGCGTCTGGTATTTCATCGTCACCAGGACAGTCCCCAAACGCGCCTCTCTTCGTCCTGGGATTGGTGATGTACCTTTCTACCCCTGTACAAGTGTCTGTTTGGGAACCGGCGCTCAGAGAATTATTGTGCAGTCCACACATTTCGGATGGTGATCCAACGATAAGGAAATGCAACACCATCCTTGAAATGAGCTCTACTGCGAATGGCTATCAGAAAACCTGTTGCGGCAAGAAACACAGTATGATAATCTCACCAAAACTTTATTCACATTTTCGTTTTCACAACGTCGCAGCGTTATCGTTACCGTTATCAAATATATACCTTGATATATAAGTTTTCAACACAAACCTGAACCATTCAAAGTATACAAATATTCTAATTACAAATTGCATGATAATGAATACTTTAATCAAATGTTTCATTTGTACATAAAGACAATATAAAGGTAAGGAAACAAAAACTCACATCTGTGTTCTGCCATAAACGACTCATGACAACATGGAGGCCTTCTGTCCTACCAACAACATGCGCTTGTGATCATGTGATCACGTTGCTGAACGGCGTGCCACTAGAGGCCAGGTTTCGACACCTCTCGGGCATTACACATGTCGTCGCAGACGTGATTTCAAGGCGACACCAGTCCACGCCAACATAATGATAACTTCATCCGAGGTTTTGTTTGGATTGGTTAACAGCTGGACACGCCCAACACTGATTTGGGCACTACAAGATACGACAACCAGCTTCCAATGTTCGACTCTCTTATCTCAGATTCACTCATCTAGGATCTTGATCCACTGGCCATACGCTGCAATACAATGCCACCTTCATTTTTTCCACACCAACACTACCACTTGGAGTACTGCTGACGTTGACTAAAACTAGTGCCAACGTCTTTCCATTGTGTCTTATTGGCTCAGGAGACTATGGTTCCAGGACTAGAAAGATCACAGGAATCCTGGGAACCACCCTGGGAAAGGCAACTCTGCAATGCATGCATGAACTTAACTTAAGTTTGACAATGACCAGAAGCCTCATATGGAACTAATGTGGGCTTTTGTCATCAAACGCCATTGTTTTCCAGATATTCTTTGTATCACATTGTGTCACAATAACTATTCAGAGGGATTGTTGGTCTCCGATTCTATGGGACTCACGTATTATAAGCCGCGCTGCTCGACCATGAAGCATCGATTTACATGTTAGAGTTGAGGATGTGACAGGGGGCAGCATATTCTTATACACACGTGTTCCAGAGATTGTTAGCAAAACGACAAGCTGCAGAACTAGTTTTCAAGCGTTGCAAAATGTTGTGTCAATATGTATGCGACATGAATTTGGTTATTCAAGATATTAGTATACTTACATTGTCACAAGAAGTCTCTGTCCCAGGCCTAATTACCAAACCACATGCTGATGAGAATACAGTTGAGTATCAAGGACTCTGCTTGGTAACCAACGGCAACGTGTGTTCCAATGTAGAAGTGGCATGCTTTGGCTTTTATTTCATATGATCAAATGGAAATATATTGTGCCAGGATAAGTATTCTTATAACATGAATAGCAAAAGTCGACAGGCAAGGAATTATTCCAAACAATATCAACTTTAAATTGCATTCTTTTCAGAAGATATGTGTTAACAGTCTTTTAAATCTAGTTTTCGCAATATTATATTTTCAGGTAGTTCAGATCTCGTCTATGTCAACAAGGAAAAGCTGGAAGCTCACCACAAAAAACAACTTGCTGAAAAAGCTGTTAAGAGCTCCCTTGTTTTGAGAAGAGATATATATTTAGATGTATATGATTTTAACAATGGTAGTGATTATTAAAAGTGCATTTACACCAACGTTGAAGTTTAGATCAAAAAGGAGTTTTACATGTAAAAAATGACATAAACTGCTCCATGTATAAGCAGTCGATATTTACTTCTTAAACGGTCATTCTCGTTTGTTTTTAGGCAATGGAAAGACTTGAGGAACAAGTTAAACAAAAAGACACAGACCATGCTGAACTGGAAGAACAACGTATAAAAGAAAGAGGGGATCTCACAACACAGATAGAAAAGAAGAATGAGGAAGTTGAAGCTCGTAATCTGACATAAATAATATATAGTTAAATATCGCTTCTATCCACAATTTTGATTTGCCTATGTTGCCAGTAAAAAATGTTATATTTGGTATAACACTTTCTTAGTGAAGTTCAGCTTTTTTATAGAAGCACCCACACAGCCAGAGTGAGACATCTAATCGTCAGCACACAAAGACTGCGATCTAAACCACCGAGGCTTCAAAAAAAAAAGTCCGACAACTGGTAGTCTAGATCACGTACTTTGTGACCCCCCTGACAAGTGTAAATTGGCACGGCTCCCATTGCCGAAAGCTATGAACACACAATGTCATTTACAAAGTGGTCAAATGTAACAAATGTTATATATTTGGGGTAACACAGATAGAAAAGAAGAATGAGGAAGTTGAAGCTCGTAATCTGACATTAATAATAAATAGTTAAATATCGCTTCTATCCACAATTTTGATTTTGCCTATTTTGCCAGTAACAAATGTTATATTTGGGATAACACTTTTGGAGTAAAGTACAGACTCTCGTACTTGTTTAGGTTGAGTCCCATTCGGGATTCGAACCCATACTGCCAGAGTATGGCACCTAATCGCCATCACACAAAGTCCGCGATCATACCCACTCAGCTGTCGAGGCTTCGAAAAAATGGTCCGACAACTGGTAGCCTAGATCACGTACTTTTTGCACCCCTCCGACAAGCGTAAATTCGCACGGCTCCCATGGCTGAAATCAATGAACACACAATGACATTTAGAAAGTGGTCAAATGTAACAAATGTTATATATTTGGGGTAACACATTCTTAGAAAAGTACAGATTATCATACTCTTTTAGGTTGAGTCCCATCCAGGATTCGAACCCACACTGTCACTGCCGGATAGGACTCAACTTAAAAAAATACGATAATCTGTACTTAACTAAGAAAGAGTTATGCCAAATAAAACATTTGATCACTTGCTAAATGGCATTGTGTGTTCATTTTTTGCCAGTGTTCACGGTGGTAATGGAACATCCTGGTTTCCAACGGCCTGTCTATGATAAACAACTACATTGTATCATTTCTGAAATATACTAATTCCATAGTTTCAATAGACAAATGCTATGCAATGTCCGGAATGTTGACACATAAAACTGTTATCTGAGGATATCCATGCATTTTTCTTGTTTCAGTAAAAACAAAATTGTCAAAGGCAAATGATGAGTTGCTGCAGATTCGAGCAAAATGTGAAACATTGGAGAAGGTGAGAATGGGATCAACTTCTATGTTTAAAGTGTTATTTTGCACAACTTCTAAACTAAATGGAAATAAATTAACACGTAATATCTTGATAACAAGATACATGTCTGTGATGCAGTGATAACTGTCGTTTCAGAGACTACAAGAGGAAGAGGAGGCCACAGGTCACAGTCCCCAGACAGGGTACATGTTAGAGAGGAAGTCCATCAAGCAGGTGCATTAAACAAAGTGACACTCCATCTTATATATGTAACTTATGAACAAAAATGCAATCACACGGTAAGTAAGAGCCTGATTAAATATGTCTGATGAATCAGTTTTCCTTTAAGCTTTAAACTGATCGTGTCACTTGTTTTTCCTCAGAATCGACTGAGCGAATGTGTCAGTTTTCAACCAAGTCCTGTTGTGATGGGAGTCAGCTTTGCCTTCTTCCATGCCTTCATTCTGCCTGCAAGCCATGCATTGATCACCAAGACACCCAAGCCAAGCAGAATTGCATACAGTGTCCCTCCTGTGGCCGTGAGTTCAACATTGAACAGACAGCAGTGGATCATGTCGGACGCAACGAAGCTGCCTATACTGCTAACGTTGATGGAGAGAAGAAATGTAACTACATCGAAGGAGATCATGATGCAAAGGCTATGATGTACTGTCACGAATGTGATAGCCTGCTCTGTTCCGACTGTCATAAAATACACGAACCACTGAAACCGAATCAAAACCACAGCGTGATTGAGATCAACCAGGCGGAGAATATCCCTATGAAGCAGTGGATGAAAGAACCTAACTGCAGAGACCATCCTGACAACAAGCCGCAGCTGTATGACCACACATGTAAGCAGGCAATGTGCCTTGTGTGTGTACATGGAGCCCACAAGGGTCACGAGAATGAAGACTTGAATCATGCCTATGTGGAAGCAAAGGGTCAGCTGCAGGAGCAGGTGCAGAAGCAACGACTTAAACTGAAATATGTCACAGTCAGAATGAAAACTGTCAACAGTCACCAAAACAAACTGGGAAATAAACAGAGAAAGCTGTACTGGAACAAGATGCCACTACAGTCTTCAAAAGTGTTGCTGTACGGTTCCTTCACCGGCAGAGACAACTCATGAAGGACATTCGTGCGAGTCTTCAGGCCCCAAATGAAATGGTTAAAGAGAAGCTGGACACTTTACATGACGTCCATACTGCAATAGTATCAACGATAGACTACACCCAGAGAACCCTTCAATCCACAAGACAGGAGGAGCTCATTACCCTCACCGGTGTACTGCAGAAGAAATCTGATGAAAATCTGAAGAGGAAGCTTCCAGAAGATGACACACAAGACACGAGAGTCCTTCTTTCCTTTCAAGGACAGAAAGCCCTTATGGAACTAATCGACACATTTGGTGGTCTTGCCTCCAGTCTTGACTTGGATCATATTCCAGATAAACAGCCTACTTTACAGGGTAAGGATGCTTCTTCAATATCGGAACACTGATCGTGGACTTTAGGAACAATATCCTATATCATAGCTAAGTGTTTTGGGTATACTTTAAGTTATCTTATCTTGCATGCCTTAATACCATTATTAATCGATTCAAAAGTATCTTGCTATTCCATGTACCTTGGCCCAGTTTTAATGTAGTCGAACATCCGTCCGTATGTACGATGGGTAAGAGGAAAACTGTTACCAATAAGGTAATCAATAAGTGTTTGGAATTGTCTCTTCAGATCTCCATAAACAGAATAAACACCTGGCATTAAAAGACGAAGAAACCAGTGCGGTAATGTATTGCTTTCGTAACAGAATTTTGTTTTTATTAACATGTTTTCTAAGAAAGGGTTTCAATGGCTCTTTACATTGAGTACATACATGGCTCAAATTGTGAGTAAAACATATGTTAATCAACACGGTTGGAATCAAGTTGCACATCGTTCCTAACACCCACATAGCTAAATGTTACATGCAGTCGATAAATAAATAATGTATGTGGTATGATATGATACACAGCTATTGTGTGAGCCAAAAGGTTATGTTCTGATCTCTATTGGGTCAACGATGTTGTTTCAGGTACATGAAGGGCGCTGGCATCGGCTTGGGGAGATGATCCGTCGCATCACAGGTACAATATAACACCTGGATGTAGGTCAGGAAAAGCAAATTAAATACCAAATGAACTACACTAACCTTCATACTTTAATAGAGTATACCAATGTATTCAGTGCATTAATGTAAGACTCACTTTCTGTTTATATAAAAGCAGTAAATAATAAGACTTTAGTTAGATTAATTATTGAAATCCAATACATTTATCTACAAACAGGTTCTGATACAAGTGGAGATGGATCACAGGGACTCCAACCTGAACAGCTGACACCACAGGATCTCCGACATGAACAGCTGACACCACAGGAAGTTTATGAAGTTGTCACACGTGTACGTTAAATGACAAACATCCCCAACCCCCTCAAAATGTAAACTGCGAAGTATAGAAGAAAAGGAAATCATTCAAAATTGTCTAGCCAAGAAACGTATTTAGATTTATACATAGAACTTACATAATGTGTCAAGCTTATTAATAATATGTTTTCAGTTCATACTCGGAGCATCCATCATTTCTGAGTCGCCTACACGTGGTTTATACTTGAGAGGTATGTACTACACGATATGGGATTTAGTTATTTAGTCAAAACTATATCTCGAATGTCAGTTATAGTCAAGTTGTAAGATGTCACCAGTTTACTAGATTTCCAGGTAAAGGATGCATGACCCATAGCAGTTATGTATAGCAAACAGTTCTACCTGTTTAGTGAGCGATACTGTACGCAACATACCACAACTAGTTACATCAAACGTCCTTGCTATTTTCGAATGATAACATGTAATGATACGGCGAGGCCTCGGAAATGCATGCCCTCCTTCGTTTGGATAATATTCATTGTTACACTTTAAAATCGTTGCTTCTGGCATGTCAGAAAATACATAGTTATTAGGAAGTTTTATCTAGATCAGTTAATGTAATTCACTGCACAATAAAAGGCAAAATGAGGTAACTAGCTTCACTTGTGTGCTTCCCATCTGATGTTGGGGCATGTGCTGCCCATGTCGACATTTGCTTGTGTACATTTGCATTCCTTAATCGTGCCATGATCCTCTGAACTTAGTATCATGGATTCAAATCCTAAATTCGACCAGATCATGGTTTTGGCTTCAAAGAACCATATGTTTGTTTGATCAGTGTAAGACTCACTCACATTTTACAATGCTTGTCATCTGTGAGAACAGTCTTCAGAA
This sequence comes from Haliotis rufescens, assembly GCF_023055435.1. Lineage (NCBI taxonomy): Eukaryota > Metazoa > Mollusca > Gastropoda > Lepetellida > Haliotidae > Haliotis > Haliotis rufescens. The sequence continues at coordinate 38,525,839 of NW_025964383.1, read as the reverse complement.
ACAAATGTGCCAAAATCATGTATTACAATGAAAACTATATTTTTCAGGGTACTCAGGTGCAATTCACATCATCAGCAAGAACAGAAGTGGCATATTCATCATCTGTAAGTATTTATTTTTAGTAGTTCATGTTTATTAGGCAATTGGGTTAAGCAATAGTTTCTAGCATACAAAACCACTTCAAAAGTCAGTTGCTTACAATGTATTACCTGTATTACCATCGTGTGTCACCGGCGTTGATCGTAGTACGTGTTATCAATCACCGGTGTGCTGGATGCGACTTTATAATGACCAGACGTCCATGACGTAAACGGAACATGTAAATGTAAATGAAAAGATTCATACTAAAGGGATCAAAACGTGTTGGAAGCTTGTACCTCCAGCAGTTGTAGTGAGGGATAAGGGATTAATCATGGCTGGGAACACATGGAATGGGCTTCACACATTCGACCCTTGTTGGGAGTCAAACTCGGCGTGAACAAGGTAACTCTTTAAACCCAAGGCTACTCCACTACCACTCCAGCAGTTGTACTTTTTCAGTTTTGCAATCGTATTGGTGTTCTCATACATGTATGTTTTCTGTGGGAGCATCTTCCAGAACGGTAGAAAGCTGTAATGTAGAACAGCAGGAGGTGAGCTGGATGAAACACAAGAAAACATTGATTTGTAGAACAAATCAATGTTGTAAGATAAAAAGACAATGAGCTCACAAATATTGTTTATATCGGCTGAGCAAAAAGCTGCATTCAGATTCACCCATATTCTGTGTCTAGTGTCCATGCAGGTTCACTGTGTGAAGCCATGTCTGGTGTTCCCAGATGTGTTATTGCTGGAATACTTCTAAGCTGTGTAAAACCATATTCACTCACTCGCTTAAAGAAATAGGCTTCAAGCATACAATTCAAATCGTTATGAGAATATTCAGACTCGATTTTCTACAGAAACATATTATATACGGCAGTAAAGGCAAGATAGTGATGAAAAAGTATGTGACCGAATCACTGTAAATTAGTTGATGACACCAAGTGTCTGCAAAAATGGACGTCCTGCTCTACCAGTGGCACCCGGCAATTTTTACAAGAATTACATGTTTTTGTGTTTTTCCTAACGCCGCACCCAACAATACTCCTCCCATACGAATGCGGCCTGTAAACAATTGAGTCCTGCCCAGACAATCCAGTGATCAGTATCATGAACAATGACTCATGCTATCGGGGTACGACGTCCACGTCCCCAAGCATGACCAACCTATCTATTCAGGTGAATGTCAGTGTGTGGGGATGTGTCAACACTCCCTATAGAGGTCATAGTAGGAAACAGCGTCGCGCATCTTTCGACAATTAGCGTGTCATATTTGGTAAATTCCTCTTAACGTCTATCATTGGATATCTGAATTGTCTTGACCAGGCCTGTGAGGGTTAGTCCTTGATAAAAAAGATTAGATGAAAACGCAATGTGTCTTTCCACAAAATCTGACATTCTCACTTCAGTCCCCAAACAACCGGGAAATGTAGACGTCATAAGCTGGAGCTGATCTATCAGGACCTCGACATTATCGGGGAAATTTAGGATGTCAAAACAAAGGCTAAAAATCATATAATTGACAAGGCATTACTTCCCATTTGTTCAGCCATTTCCAGTTACGACGGTGTTAGCCAACCAGCCAACTTGACCTTTGCACTTCTTTGATTTTTTTATTGATTTGTATTGTTTGAGGTGCTATCACATAGCCATGCTGTCCTAGCCAATTTGCATTTACTCCTTGTGTGTGTTTGTTTTAATTATTTTTTTTTAGCCTACCACCACATTTGCATATGTAACACTTGTAAATGTTCAGCTTTTTTATAGAAGCACCTCATATAGCGGTGAGGTAGGCCAGTTTGATCGTCGCGTCAAAGATGAGGGTTTCGATTCCCCACATGTATGCAATGTATATGTGAATTACATTTCTGGAGTCCCCCACAGTGGTAGTGCTGGAATATTGCTAAAAGTGGTGCATTTACAATATTCACTCATTTGAATCACATTTACTATGTACATACATTCGCTCGACACGCTGAAGACCGGGTTCGATTCCCGACATGGGTACAATGTGTGAAACCCATGTCTGGTGTCCCCCGCCATGATATTGTTGGAATATTGCTAAAAGCGGCGTAAAACCATACTTACTCACTCACTCAATGTACAAAAACAAATATACATGTAACTTTGATGGTGATTTCTTGGGTGGTGAAAGGTTGTTGATGTGAAACATGTGTAAGTGCCTCTGATAACATAGTAATCGTCTATTTCTTAATAACAGCTGTGTTTTTGGCCAAAATAAGAATGAGATTTCATAAATAAAAGGTAGAGAATCATGTCCATGTTTACTGAGGAATTTTGACAAGAATTGTCATTTTGGTTAATCAATAATCAAAAAGGTTTACCGATCTTAAAATTCCATTTAATTATTTGAACACACATCGATTGGGGAAAAGGGAGTAGCCCGTATTTAAATTTTAATCTGTTCCATATTTGTGAAACTTTGGGCCGGGTTTGATGACTTCATCAGCAGGATAAGGTAGGTTTCAGATGAATGTAAGTCACCATTATCACATACCAGATGGAAGTAGTGTGAATTAGTCCGGGATTATCCGTCAACAATGGATACGTTTTGCAATGTCATAATAATAATATAACTGTTTATACAAATTATTCACAAATACTTATCCCAGTCAATACACTTGACGTGAAAATCTCCTCGCCCAACGAGTGCGCTTAAACTGTGTACAGTGACTGAATCGGACGTAGAAGTTACCACTGTGTCTGTTCAACACTCAAATGTAAAGATATCACGAAACAACACTTTCGTCTATCTCGGTCTTTACTATTATGTATAATTAGAGTTTAGAATCCCTATAATGATAGTTTAATCGTGAAATAACTTTGAAACATTTACATAATTCGGCAGTTGGGGTCTATTAGTCACAGCAAGGTAGGTCAAATGCAACATTGTAAAAAGATATCTAAAAAGCGTGTATTTGTTTCACAGCGTTATTATTTAAATTAAGAGTACAGTTATCATTAAATTCGTAGGCAGATGAAAATGGCAGCCGATAAATTATAGCGCTTTTTGGAATCATTGAAACAAAACTCATAAACAAAATGATTCATTGTAGTAACAAATAAAATCTATTTCCAGGTCCTAAACTCCAACTGGACGCTGATCGAGCCAACACAGACCGGTGCCATGTAACGACAGACGGTGAGCTGGTCAACTCGCCGCCCGACACACAGTCACGTGACAGGCGCAGGCTGCAGAAGTATTTGGGCACGTGTACCTCCACCCCCATCCCACTTGATTCATCCCCCTCCAGTGTCACCCCTTCCCCCAACACACCACGATACTGGGAAACCCGCTCCAGGGTGGGTGTGATGAGTGCAATGTATGGGTTGCGTGGGATGCCTGTCCTGGAGATGGGTGTAGTGGAGGAGAGCCAGGTGGACAGTGGGTGGTATGCTTGTCAACAGCGCCTCTCCTGGTGTGTCAGTGTAAGGAGCTGCACCACACACTTGGGGAGTATCTGTACCGGGGTGTGGCAGGAGGCGGAGGAGTGGAAGTGTTACAGTAACACAATGTCTGACACACCCGGCACACAGGCCACCCTCCACTATGGAGTTGTGCTGGATGTTGGGAGGGGTAGACTAGCCTTTATCGACCTGGACAGGGAGGTTGTTCTAGCAAAGGCTGATGTAGAGTTTCGTGAGGCTCTTCTCCCTGTGTTTGGTATTAGTTCGCCAATCGCCTTCACAGTAAACATGAAGTTGATTAGCGGGGAGGAGATCGTCATGACTGACACAAAAAGATCACTCATCAATGAAGCCCTGGCCTAAGGAATGAACTGAACTTGGCACTGTGTAAACTTGTAAACATGACATATCTACTTAAACTGTCAAATACAATACAACACTAGTGAAGAGGAGGACGTAGAAGTAGCCTGTTCATGTGTTGTTTGTTGTTTGTTTGTTGTGTACGACCATATAACAAGGTTAGCTAAAGGTGTTGTTTTCCTACATGACTGGTTTCTGTTGTGTATTAGAAACATTTTACATCCATACATGAGTATTGTTATTATTATTAATATATAGTACCTGATCAGTTTATGAACATTTCACACATTTCTGGGAAATGTTACAACACGCAACTGAGTAAAACGTTTTTCAATCATGAATACATGGACATATTTCGCTTCCAATCTGTAAAATAACAATTTTAAATACCCACATGAATAGTGTTTATTTGAAATTGACAGATACATTACATGGCGGTCCTGGTGTACAGCTGGGTAGTTAAGTTCACTGAATTGTCTGTTTCTTTATGACAATGTGTCCTGCTGTGAGTAAGTAGAATTTTGAATCCCCATACAAGTGTTTTTATAGTATTTTCATTTGATCTGCACGAATAGTTTCAAAAGTACATTCCTACAGTGCCCATACAATCCGAACACAGCTCTACTTTCAACAGAATTGGTTTTAACAACTTGGCTCTCGATACACATTGATATGAGTTCTTAAAAATGTAGGGTTTCTAAGAATTGTTGTACTTGTGCAGCACTTGGTCTACATCCAACAATGAGGTTTGCAGAAATGCACAATACAAAATGTCAATCTTAGATTACCTCGCCATTTTAAACTTAGGCCATGCTTGCTGCTGTCTCTGCCTTTTCTTTCTGTATCGCTATGAAATAATTTGATATGAAGTAACTACATTCTAAACCCGTTGTCTCGTACTTCAAGGTGTCCATCCTCTAGTAAATGACCAGGTTTAACCAGGCGGATAAATTATGTCGATAATGCCACAATTCCTCTTTTGGGAACAACATGTATTCAGCACACGGTGGTGCCAAGTCGACTGGTCGAGTGTTCTGTATGTTGATAAATGTACGTATTTATTTACTATCATTATTTTATCATGTCATATCCCAGTGATGTAAATAAAATGTAAACAGATGCGTAAATGTATTTATTACCTACGAGGGCAAACCTATGGGGATTCATAAAAATCAAATGTGCCCTAGGGTCATATCATGTCACGAGATAACAGTGTATTATTTTCGTCATCCGGATGGCATTGTTGACGTCATTCAAATCTTATTGTGACTTGAGTTAGTGAGTGAGTGAGATGGGTTTAACGCCACTTTTAACAGTATTCCAGTTATATCACGGCGTGTCAGCTTAATGTGGGAGGAAAGACCGAAGTGATGCTGGTCTCAGACGTTTACCACTTCGGTAAAACCTACGAGCACGATAGGGATAGGGTACAAACCTAGAAACATAATCGGGGCGAACAGGAATTCGAACCTACAATCATAGGTTTCTGGCATGCCCAAGGGACGCATCTCTGCACAGCAAATCGCGAGGCATTAGACGACTGGGCCACCCATGCCGCCTTGTCCTTAAGTAGACAATATAGTAATGTTTTACAATTCATCAAAACAAAGTATAAAACTGATGTCTGGTGTGTAATCTTGCATTCAGAAGCGGAAACCTAACTCTCTGTCTGGACTCCTAAGTGACTTTCGAAGAGGGTGCGGTCGGGTAGCCTGGTGGTTAAAGCGTTCGCTCGTCACGCCAAAGACCCGGGTTCGATTCCCGACATGGGTACAATGTGTGAAGCCCATTTCGGGTGTCCCCCGCCGTGATATTGCTGGAATATTGCTTTAAGCGGCGTAAAACCATACTCTTATCACTCACTCACTCATTTGAAGAGTGTTTGCATGGGATCAGTCATTGTATTTAGTACTTGAGTAGCTGTTTTATCCATAAGTGAATCGATTTGGTATCACGATTATATTTAAGGTGCATAACGGCGTGTCAGCTCCATTTAAGATAAGCGGTTAAGTGAGTTAGTTTAATGCCGCTTCGACCAGTATTGCAGTTCCCTGGAAAACCGGAACTGCAACCCAAGGATCAAGGATATGGTGCTGACAAACCTGGAAACATAATCAGGGCGAATGTGGGATTTGAACCCATGACCGTTGGTTTCTGCAAAATTTAATGGTCGCAACTGTGATGCCTGCGATAACAGGCCCCAAACGTAAGATGAAATCACAAATCATGCAAGTCATGGTTACTTGGATGAAAAGCCACGAGGACGACATGGTGCAGATCGATGAAGGATCAAACACTGGGAAAATAGTGGACAAGCGGGTCCATGACACGGCTAAAGGATGCTACTTTGCACTGCAAATCGGGGTGCATTAGATCCCTATGCACTGTACATGTATTCTGCACCACAGAATTCACATACCACAATGTAACGAAATGTATATAGAAGGCTTCGTAAGTGTGTCACTTGTGCCTAATCCATTTGATTTTCCGCAATAAAATATGTTTAAATCAAATTGGGACCCTCATCAAACCGTACACCTCTTTATCGGGTCGATAACGTCATGTGCTGTTGCACACGGGAAGCCCTTTGTGCTCTCTTATCCCATGCTGTTATCCCACTCCCTCCCTACAATACCAACGTGCGCTTGGCTTTTAAGGCCACAGGAGGTGTCCTCTACACATCACACAGACCAGCCTCTTATTTTCAGGGATCGCCCTTTTATCAAGTACATATCAAACGTCAACGCCAGAGAAATGGCAAAAGAGCGGCGAAAAGCATATGAGTGGGTCATTTATCAAACTCGCAGACGGAAATATCTTCATCTTTTCTAATCTATTTCATGCGTGGTTTCCAAGGTGATTGTTGTATAAAGGGTATACAGGTCGGTGTGACACGAAGTAGCAGTCGACACATTAAAGGAATGCGGAAGTGAAAACCTTCACAATCAGTCGTACACCTCTGACAGGTTTTCCTCGTTGTTGGATTAATATTTTGTTCGATGAACAACCCGCACGGTGATATGTTTCCTTTTCCATTGTACTTCACTTTGTACAAATGTAATATCCTCCTCGAGTGTGTGTGTATACTTGTATATACACTATTATATCTGAGATTTGCCTCCCGTCAAAAATATGTATCCCCATGCCATGAAAATATATAATCTGTGATGATATTATTTGTGTTTTTCAAGTAGGGCTGGGACGAGTCCAAATGTACTAGCCGGGTACCCGACCCCCTATTACCCGACCCTACCCGGATACCCACTGTAGGCCTCAAGAGTTGGGTACAAAATGTCCCATCAGGATTGTTTTACCGCACCCCTTGTTAAAAAGTATTTAAATTCACCTATAAAACAATTTGGTCACTAAAGTCGACTGACGCTGTATCATTACTCAAAACGTATAAAAGTCAGGAGGAATGTGGCTATAGTCAGAAAGATATCCGAACATTTTTAACGATTTGTAGGTTACCATGGAGTTAAGTAGTGATCATTTTTCTCATTCAACAGTATATCACGTGACTAACCACGGGTCCGGGTAGCCCTATTTTCAAGTTTTAAGTCATGCTTGATTTATTGCTGTGGTAATTACAGATCTACATGATTAAATAAATCAATATGAAGAAGTAAATCATTCATGAAAATGTAGGGATATAATGTTGATAGTAAATACAAACCACCACACTCGTTCTCGTTCTTATTTGATAAAACTGAGTAATACATTTCATTATTATCCAGAGAAATGTTTCCGCTTGACAGGAATCAGTATATTTTGAGTCTTGTTGTAGATCATAAACAGTTATAAAAACTCTAAACTCTTTACGAATTTTCATTAATTGCAAGGCATCACGTTTTAGTCAAATATATATGATACTGATCTATGTCACTCTCTATTCAGTCAGGACCGCCTCCGTGGTCTAGTGGTAGAGCGTCCGCCCGGAGAGCGGAAGTTCCGGGGTTCGATCCCCGGCCGCGTCATACCAAAAGACGTTAAAAGATGGTACTTGTTGTTACCCTGTCTGGCGCTCGACATTAAGGGGCTAAAACCAGGACTGGTCGGCTCGGAGTCAGTATACTGTGTCTGAGTGGGGTATCCATGTTAAACTGCAGCATGGTATCTCAGTGGGCTAGCACTCTAAATCGGCATCAGTCCGGACTAGTACAAGCAGCCACATACACACGTGCATGCACGTCGCTTTATAAGTGCAATAATCTTGGACACGACGTTAAACACCTTTCACCTCACCTCACCTATTCAGTCAGCACGTGGATATTCCGGGTTAGAACTGTTGCTTGTTGTAAGAGATGGTAACCTGTTGACCGTTGTCATCCTATCCCGACTGCGTGGATCCTTACATATCACCAATCACTGGATTGTCGGCCCCAGACACGATTATTTCCAGGCTGTGGCCTTAAACAACAAACAAGCAAGCAAAGTTTATTCTATTTCGAGAAGGAATCCGCAGGTTTTCATCGTCATTATTTGCTATGCGATGTCTACAAAATGGTTTACTTGATCTGGATTACAAATGAATTATGACAAGCGAATATATATATATATATATATCAAAACAGGTAATGTGAGGACAATTAATTGTTTTTCGTTTGTTGCTCATCGGGCCTTTCAAGAATTTTTATTGTATGAAATGATTTGTTGGCAATCTTTATATCATTCCCTCATCTGTAAGTGTATAGGATTTTCTCTAAATGTACTGATTTACCAAAGAGTAACGTTTCAACACAAAAGCAGATTGTTTAAACAAAATGACTTCAGGGTGATATTTCTGCTGAAGTACATATTACAAATAAAGTGCTATTTGTGGAAAACATGTGAATATGCCAGCATTTCCTGCAGTAATGCAATTTCTAAGCCTATTTGTGGGCAAATTTCCGTGAATGCATATTGGGACAAACATCGGATGAATTCATCTCTTCGGGAGCTTTCCACTGATATAAAGTTTGTTCTTGTAGCTCGATCCCTTCCGTATGGGCAAGTTCGAACTGGTGGACAAAATTGACCTGCCCTACCTCAATTCTAACCTGCGATTCATGCCGCGGGTTCCTGAAACTTCAGATTTCCCCGTAAAGAGTGGCTTAAAATGATGTCCGATGCAATTACCTATTTTGACTTGTACCATATGATCCATGTTTTTTTCAGGCTAACAATTCGCTTGCCTTTGCATGTGTTTGTGACAGATGCCACAAGTGGGGCAGGATTTGCTCACCTTTTCGCGAACACCTAGCATCATCACTATTCGATAGTGATTAATAAACATATACGCATTATATAGTCGGAATCGTACAATCGACTCTGCTTTATTGAAATTTGTTTTGTATTGGATATGGACAGGGTTTTGCCGTTTTATTTGTTTGTTATCACGTGACAAATATTTAGACCTTGTACTATGAGGTGTGTCCCTTATCACCAGAACAGAAATGTTATCCTGGCTTCATAGAGAGGTTGTACCACAGCATTGCCTGTCATCTACTGGATGTATTATAAGGAAGGTGACTGAGGGTGACTTTAATTGACGAACTTAGATCAGGTAGGACTCGCTTGATTTAGGTTTATTTCAACTGACTCGTGTTTATGTCGTAAATAAAAAGAAATTCCCCACTAAATCTTAAATGTCAAGATTAACGAATCTTTGGTACAGAAATATTTCATTTCATAGACATTTACGCATTGGCAGCAATCTACTGAAATGTGGATTTTCAGGAATGACAGTGTGTGTACACTAACGAGTTTCACTATGTATCCATAAGCCCCACACTGTATGTTTTATCAGCGAGTTATATAATATTAAGATAAAGATAATTATATCATGCAGAACACAAGCTCTCGTGATTGTGGTCTCTTCTGCCACGAAACATGAAACACTTTTTCTCACTACCAACTTTTGGGGGAATTGCATTTGAACAATTCTCGTGGTCGTAGGTTCGAATCCCAGAATCGCTCCGATCATGATTCGTAGCTTGTCAGCACATGGCCGTACTCCTGGGTTTCAATTTGTAGCATCTAGGACCTGCATCAATGCAGGCTTTCTTCCCATATTAAACTGACACACCGTGATATAACTGAAAACACAGTTCAAAACAGCAATACACCAAATCCACTCACTCTATTCTCTGAGGCTATGGATAAGTTAATTGTATCAGTTGTGGTACCTTAAGTTTCTGGACAGAACATGCATGTTAGAAACATCAGTTGCTAAGGAAATCCTAGTCTGTCAATGTCAGTGTGACACAGTAATGTACTATTCAACATAGCGACAACTTTGACCTACTACCTTTCTTATTCAACTGCAAATCACGTCACGGGTACACAAGCACATGAGACGACATCTTTCTCACACAGGGTGGCTTTGTATGTTACCACGTGACATGCATGTAGATTGTGTACAGTGAGGCGTGGCCCTCGTTCCCTTGAACAGGTAGCGGACAGTTATATTCTAGCTGGATAGAGATGTGTTGAGGACCTCAGCCACAAGTCCCTTTTGCCGTCTTCTGGGGTAAGACATTTGGCTTAGGCTGACAAGAAGTAAGTGAAACTATAGCAAACGAAGAGCTTTTATTAGATAGGCCTCGCTTGTGTAAATATATTTCATTTTCAGCCCGTGTTAACAAATGATCTCAGAGAGTCCTCTCTGTGTAAGGCTGTTGTATGAACTCTATGTTATTGTATTGTAGTGGGTCATTATAGTGTCATAGTCGGGCTTCACACTTTCTGACAAATCCATACCTTGAGGCCGAGTATGACGTTGGCGACGCTACCTTACATATTCTCATACAGATTACATGTTTCGTTCACTGCATGGCCACACGCGACTATCAGCAGACATTAAGGTCGGCGCGTTGCGTAATTTGTACAACTGAACACTATCAACATGTTCCAGATACAGAGTTGTTGAAAATGCCCACGTGCACCTTCTGCCGTCTTCGGGGGTATCACTAGTCCACTCATTTTCTGTCTCGGTTTAGATGTTGTAATACCGTGTGAAACATCTGAGACATTGTCATCGTGCGTCACACATTAAGTGCTAAATGGATAAACAAGAACATTGCACACAAATATGGTAAAAGGCGGGATTTAAATCACATTGTATGTCCCCCTTTAAGTAGCATTATAGAGAACACGAAGATCCGTCTTGATTGGTTCTTTCATTGTGTCTGATTTGTGATCCAGTTGTTTTCTATTACGACTTCTTATTTATTTGACACATACACGTGATTGTAGTAGTTTCATAAACACTTGTATTGTGTGACATCATGGACTTAATTTCATTCCACCAACACATTTTAAAGCTACCGATATTAAGTATGTCATCAGACGCCATTCCTGTCACTGCATGTCATGAATGTAGGGACATAGCACAAACTCTAGCTTTGTCACGTGATACTGGCCTACTGATAACATTGTGTTGTAAGTCGGGTGAGGTATTAACATTTACAACATTGTATGTTTATGCCGTAGAGCTTCATGCGTTGAGTGTCTACCTTCACTGACGTTCAAATTTTGTTTCACTGTTGATCATGGAGGAGGCCATTTCTGACTGTCGATAGATGTCAACCTCTTGTGTCATATTCCATGTGTATTTTACGCCTCATATATTTGGATTCACAGGAAATAGAATATTCATACGACCCATTTTGTAGACATTTGAGTTTGAAGCCTTGAATGTGTTCATAGACAATAGGAAACAACTGTTTATGATGTAAATTGAGTTCAGTGTTAGTGTTTGGGTAGATTAGGCGCATAAAGAAAGCTGTAGGTGGAAATGATTTCATGTTTCAAGATGGTTAAGCGTAGGTTTGGGCGGAAACAAATTTGTTGTACGAAGTATTTTCATTATTACACAGCAAGGCAATGTTTTACTTACTCCTTCAGGGGGCGGTCGGGTAGCCTAGTGGTTAAAGTGTTAGCTGATCACACCGAAGATCCGGGTTCGATTCCCGACATGGGTACAATGTGTGAAGCCCATTTCTGGTGTCCACCGCCGTGATATTGCTGGAATATTGCTGAAAACGGCGTAACACCATACTTACTCACTCACTCACTCAATGTACAAAAACAAATAAACATGTAACTTTGATTGTGATTTCTTGGGTGGTGAAAGGTTACTCTCTAATTTGAGACTTTGAAGTACGGAGAAGCTTATATCTATCAAATACTTAACTCAATGTGTGGCGCCCAATTTAATTGTATATATCATTGCTAAACATTTAAATTGTTTTATTTTAATTACACCAATAATTTGAAAGCTGTTTTCTGGTGTTTAGTCTCTGGAAGGTTGTGCACATCATCTTCTAACATCTTTAATACTGGTTGTTTGTGCTGGCCTCTTTCAAACTATGACCCTGTCTTCAAACTGTATTTAGTACATACGATGATTGGTGCTTTACATATCCTCTGGAAACCCATCACCAAGCCTATTGCAGCCGGCCACATGCCCTATGAAGTTTTAATGCAGACACATAACCGACATTAAAAAAGAAATAAAGACACGAGGGGTGCAGAGTGGTTATTCTTCCTGCAGTGTTTTATTGTACGGTATACAACGACTATGAGTCGTATATTTTAGATATCATATATCAAAATTATGTACAGCCTTTTTAAGGATGTTATTAAAATGTACATTTAAAACCATTTACCTTATTTATAATAAGAATAGAAAGCGACCTCGACAATGTCGGAGAAGTCCATTTTGAGAACAGGTTTGTCAAGTTTGGTATTTCCCGCATATTCTCACAATCCTAACGTCGACTATTCGTACATTTTCTCCTCGTACCGATTGTCATATCTCCCCCGCTATTGAATGCGACCGTTCGGCCACTGCGTTTATCTGCGTACCCCAGATACATCTATGGGGAACAGCCCACACGACATTTCCCTTTCAGAACGTCTCCAAATATATGACGTCATCAAGTTGGGAGCGCATGTTCGAATCTTCAGCAATGACTTCATGATAGAAAAATATTTTATCGTGAAATGAACCACGCTTCGTTATTCATTTCTTGTTGCAGTTTATCGCGTAGCTATTTACATATTGACTTAAACTCAATATTGGTCACCACTTGAAACAACAATCATACCTGGTATTGTTTTCATTTTACAGATACCATCACGCACGCATTACATCTCAGGATGGATTTTCCCCATAGTCTTATCCTGCAGAAGAATCACGTATATCTAAAGGAGAACCTTCAGGTCGACCCTGTGCTGGATGCCTTGTACCAGGGCTGTGTCTTCACACAGGGAGACTATGACAGGTGTAGACAAGCTGCACCAGAGAGACAATGTGAACTGTTCCTGGAGATTTTGAAGAAAAAAGGGGTTGAAGGCTACAGGACACTCTGTGCTGTCCTCGATTCCACACAACCATTTATCAAGGAGAAACTTGATAACACCTCAACTGAAGAAGGTATTTCAACCTTTCACACGCCTCGTGATTCATATTGAACATAATATTACTAATCTAAATCTACAAAAATGTTGGCGTTTTAGTAAAGGTTGGTTCTAAGCACCATAGGCTGTGAAATTGCAGCGCATCAGCTGAAGTTAGAAAAGATTTTTTTCACATAATACACATGTATTTTACAATGTGCATCAGACATTGATAATGTAGACTTGTTAACAATGAATTATCCAAGATTGATCTGTGGAGAAATATATGCTGAATGTTTCCGCCCACAGTCTTGACTAACTGAAGTAAGCTCAGCTACACTCCCATTCATGTGGACTAAGAAAAATAGACAAATTATATAATATGTTCCTGATCGATACATTGTGTAGGTCTTCATACACTGACAAGTAAATCTTTTTAGACGTTTTTCCAAAGATAAATATACCAAATAATATTTCTTATCCTGGCACAACATATTTCAATTTTGTTCTTCACTTCGATCATATCGCCTAATCTAAAACGTGCCTCCGTGTACATCCAGAGCCCTCGTTACCATTGCTTATTCTGTAATGGGTTATTCATTACGTCCCTTCTCATCACACAAGTGATACAGGGGTGGTTTCTGTTGGGAATTATATCCTTTGACTTTGGGTTTATTATACATTTTACCGGGGCGGTAGGGTAGCCTAGTGGGTAAAGCGTTCGCTCGTCACGCCGAAGACCCGGGTTTGATGCCCGACATGGGTACATTGTGTGAAGCCCATTTCTGATGTCCCCCGTCGTGATATTGCTAGATTATTGCTAAAAGCGGCGTAAAACCATACTCACTTACTCACTCACTCACATTCTACCTGAATGAAACGTCACAGATATCTTTCAAGAAAGCTATTTCAATAAAGTATATGGACAACTTTCATTTTGCAGCATGCATTTGCGTATTTTTGTTCACCTGGTCGTGACAAAACATTTTTCATGCGAAACATTTTTTGTCCATACATTGTTAACTTCTCACAATTGACAGGTACGGCTATTATTTATCATCGTGTGATGTTTATATATATATATATATATATATATCATGTTTTCCAGCATGTATTAGTGACGAAGTGTGTTGCCTCCTATTTGCACAACCATTTGATTTTCGTGTTACCTTGGCAACTGCAGAAGTAATCTTCACGTTGATTGTCCAAACTGTAGAAAGTGGATGTCAATGTCACCAGAACTGTCTTCCACCAGCGTTTCTCCTCGTCTTAGATCGTCATCTGTCACGCCTAATGGCCTCTCTACAAGTATCCCCGGCGTCGCCTTCATGGGATGCATCCTCCTTGGGACTGTGTTGCTTGGCTGATGATTGGAGCTGGGGATCTACTGGGGATCAGTGCTTTGTCTGTGACTGGCGATCCACTGGCGATGCACTGGCGATCGTCCTAAGCCAAGTATCTATTCGCTGATTTACAACGCCTTGTCATCCAGCATCTTGCTGATGCATCCCACCTTGATGGCGCCTTCACATTCAATGGCTACGATGAGTGCATCAGCGTCTGGTATTTCATCGTCACCAGGACAGTCCCCAAACGCGCCTCTCTTCGTCCTGGGATTGGTGATGTACCTTTCTACCCCTGTACAAGTGTCTGTTTGGGAACCGGCGCTCAGAGAATTATTGTGCAGTCCACACCTTTCGGATGGTGATCCAACGATAAGGAAATGCAACACCATCCTTGAAATGAGCTCTACTGCGAATGGCTATCAGAAAACCTGTTGCGGCAAGAAACACAGTATGATACTCTCACCAAAACTTTATTCACATTTTCGTTTTCACAATGTTGCAGCGTTATCGTTACCGTTATCAAATATATACCTTGATATATAAGTTTTCAACACAAAACCGAACCATTCAAAGTATACAAATATTCTAATTACAAATTGCATGATAATGAATACTTTAATCAAATGTTTCATTTGTACATAAAGACAATATAAAGGTAAGGAAACAAAAACTCACATCTGTGTTCTGCCATAAACGACTCATGACAACATGGAGGCCTTCTGTCCTACCAACAACATGCGCTTGTGATCATGTGATCACGTTGCTGAACGGCGTGTCACTTGAGGCCAGGTTTGGACACCTCTCGGGCATTACAAATGTCGTCACAGACGTGATTGCAAGGCGACACCAGTCTACGCCAACATAATGACAACTTCATCCGAGGTTTTGTTTGGATTGGTTAACAGCTGGACACGCCCAACACTGATTTGGGCACTCCAAGATACGACAACCGGCTTCCAATGTTCGACTCTCTTATCTCAGATTTACTCATCTAGGATCATGATCCACTGGCCATACGCTGCAATACAATGCCACCTTCATTTTTTCGACACCAACACTACCACTTAGAGTACTGCTGACGTTGACTAAAACTAGTGCCAACGTCTTTCCATTGTGTCTTATTGGCTCAGGAGACTATGGTTCCAGAACTAGAAAGATCACAGGAATCCTGGGCCCCGTTCCACAAAGTGATGTTAGCGCTAAGTTGATCGTAACTCCCATTCTTTAACACTGACTTGCGACAGTCGTAGCGCTAAGATCGCTTTGGTGAACGGGTCCCTGGGAACCACCCTGGGAAAGGCAACTCTGCAATGCATGCATGAACTTAACTTAAGTTTGACAATGACCAGAAGCCTCATATGGACCTAATGTGGGATTTTGTCATCAAACGCCATTGTTTTCCAGATATTCTTTGTATCACATTGTGTCACAGTAACTATTCAGAGGGATTGTTGGTCTCCGATTCTATGGGACTCACGTATTATAAGCCGCGCTGCTCGACCATGAAGCATCGATTTACATGTTAGAGTTGAGGATGTGACAGGGGGCAGCATATTCTTATACACACGTGTTCCAGAGATTGTTAGCAAAACGACAAGCTGCAGAAATAGCTTTCAAGCGTTGCAAAATGTTGTGTCAATATGTATGCGACATGAATTTGGTTATTCGAGATATTAGTATCCTTACATTGTCACAAGAAGTCTCTGTCCCAGGCCTAATTACCAAACCACATGCTGATGAGAATACAGTTGAGTATCAAGGACTCTGCTTGGTAACCAACGGCAACGTGTGTTCCAATGTAGAAGTGGCATGCTTTGGCTTTTATTTTATATGATCAAATGGAAATATATTGTGCCAGGATAAGTATTCTTATAACATAAATAGCAAAAGTCGACAGGCAAGGAATTATTCCAAACAATATCAACTTTAAATTGTATTCTTTTCAGAAGATATGTGTTAACAGTCTTTTAAATCTAGTTTTCGCAATATTATATTTTCAGGTAGTTCAGATCTCGTCTATATCAACAAGGAAAAGCTGGAAGCTCACCACAAAAAACAACTTGCTGAAAAAGATGGGCAAATAGCTGACATGCACTCTGTACGTTGTGGAGAGACGGCACAAGCTCGCCATTTATTATGTTAAGAGCTCCCTTGTTTTGAGAAGAGATATATATTTAGATGTATATGATTTTAACAATGGTAGTGATTATTAAAAGTGCATTTACACCAACGTTGAAGTTTAGATCAAAAAGGAATTTTACATGTAAAAAATGACATAAACTGCTACATGTATAAGCAGTCGATATTTACTTCTTAAACGGTCATTCGCGTTTGTTTTTAGGCAATGGAAAGACTTGAGGAACAAGTTAAACAAAAAGACACAGACCATGCCGAACTTGAAGAACAACTGATACAAGAAAGAGGGGATCTCACAACACAGATAGAAAAGAAGAATGAGGAAGTTGAAGCTCGTAATGTGACATTAATAATATATAGTTAAATATCGCTTCTATCCACAATTTTGATTTTGCCTATTTTGCCAGTAACAAATGTTATATTTGGGATAACACTTTTGGAGTAAAGTACAGACTCTCGTACTTGTTTAGGTTGAGTCCCATACTGCCAGAGTGAGGCACCTAATCGCCGTCACTCAAAGTCCGCGATCATACCCACTCAGCTGTCGAGGCTTCGAAAAAATGGTCCGACAACTGGTAGCCTAGATCACGTACTTTTTGCACCCCTCCGACAAGCGTAAATTCGCACGGCTCCCATGGCTGAAATCAATGAACACACAATGACATTTAGAAAGTGGTCAAATGTAACAAATGTTATATATTTGGGGTAACACATTCTTAGAAAAGTACAGATTCTCATACTCTTTTAGGTTGAGTCCCATCCAGGATTCGAACCCACACTGTCACTGCCGGATAGGACTCAACTTAAAAAAATACGATAATCTGTACTAAACTAAGAAAGAGTTATACCAAATAAAACATTTGAACACTTGCTAAATGGCATTGTGTGTTCATATTTTGCCAGTGTTCACGGTGGTAATGGAACATCCTGGTTTCCAACGGCCTGTCTATGATAAACAACTACATTGTATCATTTCTGAAATATAGTAATTCTATAGTTTCAATGGACAAATGCTATGCAATGTCCGGAATGTTGACACATAAAACTGTTATCTGAGGATATCCATGCATTTTTCTTGTTTCAGTAAAAACAAAATTGTCAAAGGCAAATGATGAATTGCTGCAGATTCGAGCAAAATGTGAAACATTGGAGAAGGTGAGAATGGGATCAACTTATATGTTTAAAGTGTTATTTTGCACAACTTCTAAACTAAATGGAAATAAATTAACACGTAATATCTTGATAACAAGATACATGTCTGTGATGCAGTGATAACTGTCGTTTCAGAGACTACAAGAGGAACAGGAGGCATATGATGCTTTATTGGGGGTTCCCAGGTCACAGTCCCCAGACAGGGTACATGTTAGAGAGGAAGTCCATCAAGCAGGTGCATTAAACAAAGTGACACTCAATCTTATATATGTAACTTATGAACAAAAATACAATCACACGGTAAGTAAGAGCCTGATTAAATATGTCTGATGAATCAGTTCCTTTAAGCTTTAAACTGATCGTGTCACTTGTTTTTCCTCAGAATCGACTGAGCGAATGTGTCAGTTTTCAACTAAGTCCTGTTGTGATGGGAGTCAGCTTTGCCTTCTTCCATGCCTTCATTCTGCATGCAAGCCATGCATTGATCACCAAGACACCCAAGCCAAGCAGAATTGCATACAGTGTCCCTCCTGTGGCTGTGAGTTCAACATGGAGCAGACAGCAGTGGATCATGTCAGACGCAACGAAGCTGCCTATACCGCTAACGTTGATGGAGAGAAGAAATGTAACTACATCGAAGGAGATCATGATGCAAAGGCTGTGATGTACTGTCACGAATGTGCTAGCCTGCTCTGTTCCGACTGTCATAAAATACACGAACCACTGAAACCGAATCAAAACCACAGCGTGATTGAGATCAACCAGGCGGAGAATATCCCCATGAAGCAGTGGATGAAAGAACCTAACTGCAGAGACCATCCTGACAACAAGCCGCAGCTGTATGACCACACATGTAAGCAGGCAATCTGCCTTGTATGTGATCGAGGGGCCCACAAGGGTCACGAGAATGAAGACTTGAATCATGCCTATGTGGAAGCAAAGGGTCAGCTGCAGGAGCAGGTGCAGAAGCAACGACTTAAACTGAAAGATATCACAGTCAGAATGAAAACTGTCAACAGTCACCAAAACGAACTGGGAAATAAACAGAGAAAGCTGGAACAAGATGCCACTACAGTCTTCCAAAGTGTTGCTGTACGGTTCCTTCACCGGCAGAGACAACTCATGAAGGACATTCATGCGTGCCTTCAGGCCCCAAATGAAATGGTTAAAGAGAAGCTGGACACTTTACATGACGTCCATACTTCAATAGTATCAACGACAGACTACACCCAGAGAACACTTGAATCCACAAGACAGGAGGAGCGCATTACTCTCACCGGTGTACTACAGAAGAAATCTGATGAAAATCTGAAGAGGAAGCTTCCAGAAGATGACACACAAGACACGAGAGTCCTTCTTTCCTTTCAAGGACAGAAAGCCCTTATGGAACTAATCGACACATTTGGTGGTCTTGCCTCCAGTCTTGACTTGGATCATATTCCAGATAAACAGCCTACTTTACAGGGTAAGAATGCTTCTTCAATATCGGAACACTGATCGTGGACTTTAGGAACAATATCCTATATCAAAGCTAATTGTTTTGGGTATACTTTAAGTTATCTTATCTTTAATGCCTTAATACCATTATTAATCGATTCAAAAGTATCTTGCTATTCCATGTACCTTGGCCCAGTTTTAATGTAGACGAACGTCCGTCCGTATGTACGATTGGTAAGAGGAAAACTGTTACCAATAAGGTAATCAATCTGTGTTTGTCATTTTCTCTTCAGATCTCCATAAACAGAATAAACACCTAGCATTAAAAGAAGAAGAAACCAGTGCGGTAATGTATTGCTTTCGTAACAGAATTTTGTTTTTATTAACATGTTTTCTAAGAAAGGGTTTCAATGGCTCTTTACATTGAGTACATACATGGCTCAAATTGTGAGTAAAACATATGTTAATCAACATGAAGCTGCACATCGTTCATAACACCCATGTTACATGCAGTCGATAAATAAATAATATATGTGGTATGATAGGATACATAGCTATTGTGTGAGCCAAAGGTTATGTTCTGATCTCTATTGGGTCAACGATGTTGTTTCAGGTACATGAAGGGCGCTGGCATCGGCTTGGGGAGATGATCCGTCGCATCACAGGTACAATATAACACCTGGATGTAGGTCAGGAAAAGCAAATTAAATACCAAATGAACTACACTAACCTTCATACTTTAATAGAGTATACCAATGTATTCAGTGCATTGATGTAAGATTCACTTTCTGTTTATATAAAAGCAGTAAATAATAAGACTTTAGTTAGATTAATTATTGAAATCCAATACATTTATCTACAAACAGGTTCTGATACAAGTGGAGATGGATCACAGGGACTCCAACCTGAACAGCTGACACCACAGGAACGCCGACCTCAACAGCTGACAACACAGGAAGTTTATGAAGTTGTCACACGTGTACGTTAAATGACAAACAACCCCCACCCCCTCAAAATGTAAACTGCGAAGTATAGAAGAAAAGGAAATCATTCAAAATTGTCTAGCCAAGAAACGTATTTAGATTTATACATAGAACTTACATAATGTGTCAAGCTTATTAATAATATGTTTTCAGTTCATACTCGGAGCATCCATCATTTCTGAGTCGCCTACACGTGGTTTATTATTGAGAGGTATGTACTACACGATATGGGATTTAGTTATTTAGTCAAAACTATATCTCGAATGTCAGAGTTACTGTCAAGTTTTAAGATGTCACCAGTTTACTAGATTTCCAGGTAACGGATACATGACCCATAGCAGTTATGTATAGCAAACAGTTCCACCTGTTTAGTCAGCGATACTGTACGCCACATACCACAACTAGTTACATCAAACGTCCTTGCTATTTTCGAATGATAACATGTAATGATACGGCGAGGCCTCGGAAATGCATGACCTCCTTTGTTTGGATAATATTCATTATACATGTTACACTTTAAAATCGTTGCTTCTGGCATGTCAGAAAATATATAGTTATTAGGAAGTTTTATCTAGATCAGTTAATGTAGTTCACTGCACAATAAAAGGCAAAATGAGGTAACTAGCTTCACTTGTGTGCTTCCCATCTGATGTTGGGGCATGTGCTGCCCATGTCGACATTTGCTTGTGTACATTTGCACCCCTTATTCGTGCGATGATCCTCTGAACTTAGTATCATGGATTCAAATCCTAAATTCGACCAGATCATGGTTTTGGCTTCAAAGAACCATATGTGTGTTTGATCAGTGTAAGACTCACTCACATTTTACAATGCTTGTCATCTGTGAGAACAGTCTTCAGAAACAAATGTGCCAAAATCATGTATTACAATGAAAACTATATTTTTCAGGGTACTCAGGTGCAATTCACATCATCAGCAAGAACAGAAGTGTCATATTCATCACCTGTAAGTATTTATTTTTAGTAGTTCATGTTTATTAGGCAATTGGGTTAAGCAATAGATTCTAGCATACAAAACCACTTAAAAAGTCAGTTGCTTACAATGTATATCCTGTATTACCATCATGTGTTACCGGCGTTGATCGTAGTACGTGTTATCAATCACCGGTGTGCTGGATGCGACTTTATAATGACCAGACGTCCATGACGTAAACGGAACATGTAAATGTAAAAGAAAAGATTCATACTAAAGGGATCAAAACAAGTCACGTGCTGGAAGCTTGTACCTCCTGCAGTTGTAGTGAGGTATAAGGGATTAATCATGGCTGAGAACACATGGAATGGGCTTCACACATTCGACCCTTGTTGGGAGTCAAACCCAGCGTGAACAAGGTAACTCTTTAAACCCAAGGCTACTCCACTACCACTCTAGCAGTTTGACTTTCCAGTTTTGCAATCGTATGGGTGTTCTCATACATGTATGTTTTCTGTGGGAGCATCTTCCAGAACGGTAGAAAGCTGTAATGTAGAACAGCAGGAGGTGAGCTGGATGAAACACAAGAAAACATTGATATGTAGCACAAATCAATGGTGTATGATGAAAAAGACAATGAGCTCACAAATATTGTTTATATCGGCTGAGCGAAAAACTGCAATCAGGTTCACCCACATTCTGTGTCAAGTGTCCATGCAGGTTCACTGTGTGTGGCCATGTCTGGTGTTCCCAGTTGTGTTATTGCTTGAATACTTCCAAGCGGTGTAAAACCATTTTCACTTACTTGCTTAAAGAAATAGGCTTCAAGCATACAATTCAAATCGTTATGAGAATATTCAGACTCGATTATCTACAGAAACATATTATATACGGCAGTAAAGGCAAGATAGTGATGAAAAAGTATGTGACCGAATCACTGTAAATTAGTTGATGACACCAAGTGTCTGCAAAAATGGACGTCCTGCTCTACCAGAGGCACCCGGCAATTTTTACAAGAATTACATGTTTTTGTGTTTTTCCTAACGCCGCACCCAACAATACTCCTCCCATACGAATGCGGCCTGTTAACAATTGAGTCCTGCCCAGACAATCCAGTGATCAGTATCATGAACAATGACCCACGCTATCGGGGTACGACGTCCACGTCCCCAAGCATGACCAACCTATCTAGTCAGGTGAATGTCAGTGTGTGGGGATGTGTCAACACTCCCTATAGAGGTCATAGTACGAAACAGCGTCGCGCATCTTTCGACAATTAGCGGGTCATATTTGGTAAATTCCTCTGAACGTCTATCATTGGATATCTGAATTGTCTTGACCAGGCCTGTGAGGGTTAGTCCTTGATAAAAAAGATTAGATGTAAACGCAATGTGTCTTTCCACAAAATCTGACATTCTCACTTCAGTCCCCAAACAACCGGGAAATGTAAACGTCATAAGCTGGAGCTGATCTATCATGACCTCGACATTATCGGGGAAATTTAGGATGTCAAAACAAAGGCTAAAAAATCATATAATTGACAAGGCATTACTTCCCATTTGTGCAGCCATTTCCAGTTACGACGGTGTTAGCCAACCAGCCAACTTGACCTTTGCACTTCTTTGATTTTTTTATTGATTTTTATTGTTTGAGGTGCTATCACATAGCCATGCTGTCCTAGCCAATTTGCGTTTACTCCTTGTGTGTGTTTGTTTTAATTAATTTTTTTTAGTCTGCCACCACATATGCATATGTAACACTTGTAAAAGTTCAGCTTTTTTATAGAAGCACCTCATATAGCGGTGAGGTAGGCCAGTTTGATCATCGCGTCAAAGATGAGGGTTTCAATTCCCCACATGTGTGCAATGTGTATGTGAATTACATTTCTGGAGTCCCTCACCGTGATATTGCTGGAATATTGCTAAAAGTGGTGTATTTACAATATTCACTCATGTGAATCACATTTACTATGTACATACATTCGCTCGTCACGCCGAAGACCGGGTTCGATTCCCGACATGGGTACAATTTGTGAAACCCATGTCTGGTGTCCCCCGCCATGATATTGTTGGAATATTGCTAAAAGCGGCGTAAAACCATACTTACTCACTCACTCACTCAATGTACAAAAACAAATATACATGTAACTTTGATGGTGATTTCTTGGGTGGTGAAAGGTTGTTGATGTGAAACATGTGTAAGTGCCTCTGATAACATAGTAATCGTCTATTTCTTAATAACAGCTGTGTTTTTGGCCAAAATAAGAATGAGATTTCATAAATAAAAGGTAGAGAATCATGTCCATGTTTACTGAGGAATTTTGACAAGAATTGATATTTTGGTTAATCAATAATCAAAAATGTTTACCGATCTTAAAATTCCATTTAATTATTTGAACACACATCGATTGGGGAAAAGGGAGTAGCCCGTATTTAAATTTTAATCTCTTCCATATTTGTGAAACTTTGGGCCGGGTTTGATGACTTCAGCAGCAGGATAAGGTAGGTTTGAGATGAATGTAAGTCACAATTATCACACACCAGATGGAAGTAGTGTGAATTAGTCCGGGATTGTCCGTCAACAATGGATACGTTATGCAATGTCATAATAATAATATAACTGTTTATACAAATCATTCACAAATACTTATCCCAGTCAATACACTTGACGTGAAAATCTCCCCGCCCAGCGAGTGCGCTTAAACTGTATTCAGTGACTGAAGAGGACGTAGAAGTTACCACTGTGTCTGTTGAACACTCAAATGTAAAGATATCACGAAACAACACTTTTGTCTATCTCGGTCTTTACAATTATGTATAATTAGAGTTTAGAATCCCTACAATGATAGTTTAATCGTGAAATAACTTTGAAACATTTACATAATTCGGCAGTTGGGGTCTATTAGTCACAGCAAAGTAGGTCAAATGCAACTTTGTAAAAAGATATCTAAAAAGCGTGTATTTGTTTCACAGCGTTATTATTTAAATTAAAAGTACAGTTATCATTAAATTCGTAGGCAGATGAAAATGGCAGCCGATAAATTATAGCGCTTTTTGGAATCATTGAAACAAAACTCATAAACAAAATGATTCATTGTAGTAACAAATAAAATCTATTTCCAGGCCCTAAACTCCAACTGGACGCTGTTCGAGCCAACACAGACGTGTGCCATGTAACGACAGACGGTGAGCTGGTCAACTCGCTGCCCGACACACGGTCACGTGACAGGCGCAGGCTGCAGAAGTATTTCGGCACGTGTACCTCCACCCCCATCCCACTTGATTCATCCCCCTCCAGTGTCACCCCTTCCCCCAACACACCACGATACTGGGAAACCTACTCCAGGGTGGGTGTGGTGAGGACATTGTATGGGATGCCTGTCCTGGAGATGGGTGTAGTGGAGGAGAGCCAGGTGGACAGTGGGTGGTATGCTTGTCAACAGCGCCGCTCCTGGTGTGTCAGTGTAAGGAGCTGCACCACACACTTGGGGAGTATCTGTACCAGGGTGTGGCAGCAGGGGGAGGAGGGGAAGTGTTACAGTAACACAAAGTCTTACACACCCGGCACACTGGCCACCCTCCACTATGGAGTTGTGCTGGATGTTGGGAGGGGTAGACTCGCCTTTATCGACCTGGACAGGGAGGTTGTTTTGGCAAAAGCTAATGTAGAGTTTCGTGAGGCTCTTCTCCCTGTGTTTGGTATTAGTTCGCCAATTGCCTTCACAGTAAACATGAAGTTGATTAGCGGGGAGGAGATCGTCATGACTGACACAAAAAGATCACTCATCAATGAAGCCCTGGCCTAAGGAATGAACTGAACATGGCACTGTGTAAACTTGTAAACATGACATATCTACTAAACTGTCAAATACAATACAATAGTGAAGAGGAGGACGTAGAAGTAGCCTGTTCATGTGTTGTTTGTTGTGTACGACCATGTAACAAGGTTAGCTAAAGGTGTTGTTTTCCTACATGACTGGTTTCTGTTGTGTATTAGAAACATTTTACATCCATACATGAGTATTGTTATGATTATTAATATATAGTACCTGATCAGTTTATGAACATTTCACACATTTCTGGGAAATGTTACAACACGCAACTGAGTAAAACGTTTTACAATCATGGACACATGGACATATTTCGCTTCCAATCTGTAAAATAACAATTTTAAATACCCACATGAATAGTGTTGATTTGAAATTGACAGATACATTACATGGCGGTCCTGGTGTACAGCTGGGTAGTTAAGTTCACT
The DNA here is from genome assembly GCF_023055435.1 of Haliotis rufescens. Lineage (NCBI taxonomy): Eukaryota > Metazoa > Mollusca > Gastropoda > Lepetellida > Haliotidae > Haliotis > Haliotis rufescens. The sequence goes on along the minus strand of NW_025964383.1, from coordinate 38,500,341 downwards.
GAATTGTCTGTTTCTTTATGACAATGTGTCCTGCTGTGAGTGAGTAGAATTTTGAATCCCCATACAAGTGTTTTTATAGTATTTTCATTTGATCTGCACGAATAGTTTCAAAAGTACATTCCTACAGTGCCCATACAATCCGAACACAGCTCTACTTTCAACAGAATTGGTTTTAACAACTTGGCTCTCGATACACATTGATATGAGTTCTTAAAAATGTAGGGTTTCTAAGAATTGTTGTACTTGTGCAGCACTTGGTCTACATCCAACAATGAGGTTTGCAGAAATGCACAATACAAAATGTCAATCTTAGATTACCTCGCCATTTTAAACTTAGGCCATGCTTGCTGCTGTCTCTGCCTTTTCTTTCTGTATCGCTATGAAATAATTTGATATGCAGTAACTACATTCTAAACCCGTTGTCTCGAACTTCAAGGTGTCCATCCTCTAGTAAATGACCAGGTTTAACCAGGCGGATAAATTATGTCGATAATGCCACAATTCCTCTTTTGAGAACAACATGTATTCAGCACACGGTGGTGCCAAGTCGACTGGTCGAGTGTTCTGTATGTTGATAAATGTACGTATTTATTTACTATCATTATTTTATCATGTCATATTCCAGTGATGTAAATAAAATGTAAACAGATGCGTAAATGTATTTATTACCTACGAGGGCAAACCTATGGGGATTCATAAAAATCAAATTGTGCCCTAGGGTCATATCATGTCACGAGATAACAGTGTATTGTTTTCGTCATCCGGATGGCATTGTTGACGTCATTCAAATCTTATTGTGACTTGAGTTAGTGAGTGAGTGAGATGGATTTAACGCCGCTTTTAACAGTATTCCAGTTATATCACGGCGTGTCAGCTTAATGTGGGAGGAAAGACCGAAGTGATGCTGGTCTCAGACGTTTACCACTTCGGTAAAACCTACGAGCACGATAGGGATAGGGTACAAACCTAGAAACATAATCGGGGCGAACAGGGATTCGAACCTACAATCATAGGTTTCTGGCATGCCCAAGGGACGCATCTCTACACAGCAAATCGCGAGGCATTAGACGACTGGGCCACCCATGCCGCCTTGTCCTTAAGTAGACAATATAGTAATGTTTTACAATTCGTCAAAACAAAGTATAAAACTGATGTCTGGTGTGTAATCTTGCATTCAGAAGCGGAAACCTAACTCTCTGTCTGGACTCCTAAGTGACATTCGAAGAGGGTGCGGTCGGGTAGCCTGGTGGTTAAAGCGTTCGCTCGTCACGCCGAAGACCCGGGTTCGATTCCAGACATGGGTACAATGTGTGTGGCCCATTTCTGGTGTCCCCCGCCGTGATATTGCTGGAATATTGCTAAAAGCGGCGTTAAACCATACTCTATCACTCACTCACTCATTCGAAGAGTGTTTGCATGGGATCAGTCATTGTATTTAGTACTTGAGTAGCTGTTTTATCCATAAGTGAATCGATTTGGTATCACGATTATATTTAAGGTGCATAATGGCGTGTCGGCTCCATTTAAGATAAGCGGTTGAGTGAGTTAGTTTAACGCCACTTCGACCAGTATTGCAGTTCCCTTGAAAACCGGAACTGCAACCCAAGGATCAAGGATATGGTGCTGACAAACCTGGAAACATAATCAGGGCGAATGTGGGATTTGAACCCATGACCGTTGGTTTCTGCAACATTTAATGGTCGCAACTGTGATGCCTGCGAAATCATAAATCATGCAAGTCATGGTTACTTGGATGAAAACCCACGAGGACGACATGGTGCAGATCGATGAAGGATCAAACACTGGGAAAATAGTGGACAAGCGGGTCCATGACACGGCTAAAGGATGCTACTCTGCACTGCAAATCGGGGTGCATTACATCCCTATGCACTGTACATTTATTCTGCACCACAGAATTCACATACCACAATGTAACGAAATGTATTTGATTTTCCGCAATAAAATATGTTTAAATCAAATTGGGACCCTCATCAAACCGTACACCTCTTTATCGGGGAGTCGATAACGTCATGTGCTGTTGCACACGGGAAGCCCTTTGTGCTCTCTTATCCCATGCTGTTATCCCACTCCCTCCCTACAATACCAACGTGCGCTTGCCTTTTAAGGCCACAGGAGGTGTCCTCTACACACCACACAGACCAGCCTCTTATTTTCAGGGATCGACCTTTTATCAAGTACATATCTAACGTCAACGCCAGAGAATAACCAGTCTCGATTATCCGGCGAAGCAGATACCATTTGGCTGAAATGGCAAAAGAGCGGCGAAAAGCATATGAATGGGTCATTTATCAAACTCGCAGACGGATATATCCTCATCTTTTCTAATCTATTTCATGCGTGGTTTCCAAGGTGATTGTTGTATTAAGGGTATGCAGGTCGGAGTGACACGAAGTAGCAGTCGACACATTAAAGGAATGCGGAAGTGAAAACCTTCACAATCAGTCGATGCACCTCTGACAGGTTTTCCTCGTTGTGGGATTAATATTTCCTCCTCGACTGTGTGTGTGTATACTTGTATATACACTATTATATCTGAGATTTTCCTCCCGTCAAAAATATTTATCCCCATGCCATGAAAATATATAATTTGTGATGATATTATTTGTTTTTTTCAAGTAGGGCTGGGACGAGTCCAAATGTACTAGCCGGGTACCCGACCCCCTATTACCCGACCCTACCCGGACACCCACTGTAGGTCTCAAGAGTTGGGTACAAAATGTCCGATCAGGATTGTTTTACCGTACCCCTTGTAAAAAGTATTTAAATACACCTATAAAACGATTTGGTCATGCATACACTAGAGTCGACAGAAGCTGTATCATTACTCAAAACGCATAAAAGTCAGGAGGAATATGGCAAAAATCAGAAAAATATCCGAACATTTTTAACGATTTGTAGGTAACCATGGAGTTATAGTAGTGATCATTTTTCTCATTCAACAGTATATCACGTGACTAACCACGGGTCCGGGTAGCCCTATTTTCAAGTGTTAAGTCATGCTTGATTTATTGCTGTGGTAATTACAGATCTACATGATTAAATAAATCAATATGAAGAAGTAAATCATTCAGGAAAATGTAGGGATATAATGTTGATAGTAAATACAAACCACCACACTCGTTCTCGTTCTTATTTGATAAAACTGAGTAATACATTTCATTATTATCCAGAGAAATGTTTCCGCTTGACAGGAATCAGTATATTTTGAGTCTTGTTGTAGATCATAAACAGTTATAAAATTCGTCTTGATGTTTAATTTGACGTCTAAACTCTTTACGAATTTTCATTAATTGCAAGGCATCACGTTTTAGTCAAATATATATGATACTGATCTATGTCACTCTCTATTCAGTCAGGACCGCCTCCGTGGTCAAGTGGTAGAGCGTCCGCCCGGAGAGCGGAAGGTCCGGGGTTCGATCCCCGGCCGCGTGGATATTCCGGGTTAGAACTGTTGCTTGTTGTAAGAGATGGTGATGTGTTGACCGTTGTCATCCTATCCCGACTGCGTGGATCCTTACATATCACCAATCACCGGATTGTCGGCTCCAGACACGATTATTTCCAGGCTGTGGCCTTAAACAACAAACAAGCAAGCAAAGTTTATTCTATTTCGAGAAGGAATCCACAGGTTTTCATCGTCATTATTTGCTATGCGATGTCTACAAAATGGTTTACTTGATCTGGATTACAAATGAATTATGTCAAGCGAATATATATATATCAAAACAGGTAATGTGAGGACAATTAATTGTTTTTCGTTTGTTGCTCATCGGGCCTTTCAAGAATTTTTATTGTATGAAATGATTTGTTGGCAATCTTTATATCATTCCCTCATCTGTAAGTGTATAGGATTTTCTCTAAATGTACTGATTTACCAAAGAGTCTAACGTTTCAACACAAAAGCAGATTGTTTAAACAAAATGACTTCAGGGTGATATTTCTGCTGAAGTACATATTACAAATAAAGTGCTATTTGTGGAAAACATGTGAATATGCCAGCATTTCCTGCAGTAATGCAATTTCTAAGCCTATTTGTGGGCAAATTTCCGTGAATGCATATTGGGACAAACATCGGATGAATTCATCTCTTCGGGAGCTTTCCACTGAAAAATTACCTATTTTGACTTGTACCATATGGTCCATTTTTTTTTCAGGCTAACAATTCGCTTGTCTTTGCATGTGTTTGTGACAGATGACACAAGTGGGGTAGGATTTGCTCACCTTTTCGCGAACACCTAGCATCATCACTATTCGATAGTGATTAATAAACATATACGCATTATATAGTCAGAGTCGTACAATCGACCCTGCTTTATTGAAATTTGTTTTGTATTGGATATGGACAGGGTTTTGCCGTTTTATTTGTTTGTTATCACTTGACAAATATTTAGACCTTGTACTGTGATGTGTGTCCCTTATCACTTATGTTATCCTGGCTTCATAGAAAGGTTGTATCTCAGCATTGCCTGTCATCTACATGATTTATTATTTGGAATGTGACTGAGGGTGACTTTAATTGAGTGAAAGTATAACAAACGACGAACTTAGATCAGATAGGACTCGCTTGATTAGGTTTATTTCAACTGACTCGTGTTTATGTCGTAAATTTCACTTTTACGCAATTTCTTATATTTGAGCCTGCGAACTTTTATTTCAACCCTCGAAGATATTAAACATGCACATGTAGATTAAGTGTATCATGTCGATGTTGACTTAATACACGTACTAGTATATACAATCTCTGTTCTTGTAATTTGAATGGCTTGGAGGACATCATTCTTGTGATCATAACTCGGACTACTTCACTTGCTAGGAGAGCAACTGGATTCGACAAAACCTACACAAACAAGTCAATTGTTTGTGAGCTGGTATGTCTGCTATTGACCAGAAGTTGTGCTCCCTTCATTTATATTTTGTTTTCTCAGGTTACAACGCTCCGATCTGTATACCACTCACGTGATGTGGCGTGTGTTTATTGCATTTCATTTCACCCAATCCTGTTACCTCAACATGTGCAGTGCAACGACTTATTTGGACGGTAGCATTCCCCACTAAATCTTAAATGTCAAGATTAACGAATCTTTGGTACAGAAATATTTCATTTCATAGACATTTACGCATTGGCAGCAATCTACTGAAACGTGGATTTTCAGGAATGACAGTGTCTGTACACGAACGAGTTTCACTATGTATCCATAAGCCCCATCCTGTATGTTTTATCAGCGAGTTATATAATATTAAGATAAAGATAATTATATCATGCAGAACACAAGCATTCTTGATTGCGGTCTCTTCTGCCACGAAACATGAAACACTTGTTCTCACTACCAACTTTGGGGGGAATTGCATTTGAACAATTCTCGTGGTGGTAGGTTCGAATCCCAGAATCGCTCCGATCATGATTCGTGACTTGTCAGCACATAGCCCTACTCCTGGGTTTCAATTTGTTGCATCTAAGACCTGCATCAATGCAGGCTTTCTTCCCATATTAAGCTGACACACCGTGATATAACTGAAAACACAGTTCAAAGCAGCAATACACCCAATCCACTCACTCTATTCTCTGAGGCTATGGATAATGTATTGTATCAGTTGTGGTACCTTAAGTTTCTGTTTAGAACATGCATGTTAGAAACATCAGTTGCTAAGGAAATCCTAGTCTGTCAATGTCAGTGCGACACAGTAATGTACTACTCAACATAGCGACAACTTTCTCGCACAGGGTGGCTTTGTTTGTTACCACGTGACATGCATTAAGATTGTGTACAGTGAGGCGTGGCCCTCGTTCCCTTGAACAGGTAGCGGACAGTTATATTCTAGCTGGATAGAGATGTGTTGAAGACCTGAGCCACAAGTCCCTTTTGCCGTCTTCTGGGGTAAGACATTTGGCTTAGGCTGACAAGAATCAAAGTGAAACTATAGCAAACGAAGAGCTTTTATTAGATAAATATATTTCATTTTCAGCCCGCGTTAACAAATGATCTCAGAGAGTCCTCTCTGTGTATGGCTGTTGTATTAACTCTATGTTATTGTATTGTAGTGGGTCATTATAGTGCCATAGTCGGGCTTCACACTTTCTAACAAATCCATACCTTGAGGCCGAGTATGACGTTGGCGACGCTACCTTACATATTATCATACAGATTACATGTTTCGTTCACTGCATGGCCACACGCGACTATCAGCAGACATTAAGGTCGGCGCGTTGCGTAATTTGTACAACAATATCGACATGTTCCAGATACAGAGTTGTTGAAAATGCCCACGTGCACCTTCTGCCGTCTTTGTGTGTATCAGATATATCTGTGGGTAACGTCTAATCGGTGACTATTCTACCCATTTTCTGTCTAGGTTTAGATGTTGTAATACCGTGTGAAACATCTGAGACATTGTCATCGTGCGTCACACATTAAGTGCTAAATGGACATTGCACACAAATATGGTGAAAGGCGGGATTTAAATCACATTGTATGTCCCCCTTTAAGTAGCATTATAGAGAACACGAAGATCCGTCTTGATTGGTTCTTTCATTATGTCTGATTTGTGATCAAGTTGTTTTCTTTTACGACTTTTTATTTATTTGACACATACACGTGATTGTAGTAGTTTGATAAACACTTGTATTGTGTGACATCATGGACTTAATTTCATTCCACCAACACATTTTAAAGCTACCGATATTAAGTATGTCATCAGACGCCATTCCTGTCACTGCATGTCATGAATGTAGGGACATAGCACAAACTCTAGCTTTGTCACGTGATACTGGCCTACTGATAACATTGTGTTGTAAGTCGGGTGAGATATAACTAACATTTACAACATTGTATGTTTATGCCGTAGAGCTTCATGTGTTGAGTCTCTACCTTCAAATGCGTTCAAATTTTGTTTCACTGTTGATCATGGCGGAGGCCATTTCTGACTGTCGATAGATGTCAATCTCCTGTGTCATATTCCATATCTATCAAATACTTAACTCAATGTGTGGCGCCCAATTTAATTGTATATTTCATTGCTAAACATTTAAATAGTTTCATTTCAATTACACCAATAATTTGTAACCTGTTTTCTGGTGTTTTTCTCTGGAAGGTTGTGCACATCATCTTCTAACATCTTTAATACTGGTTGTTTGTGCTGACCTCTTTCAAACTATGACCCTCTCTTCAAACTGTATTTAGTACATACGATGATTGTTGCTTTACATATCCTCTGGAAACCCATTACTCAGCCTTTTGCAGCCGGCCACATGCCCTTTGAAGTTTTAATGCAGACACATAACCGACATTAAAAAAGAAATAAAGACACGAGGGGCGCAGAGTGGTTATTCTTCCTGCAGTATTTTATTGTACGGTATACAACGACCACGAGTCGTATATTTTGGATATCATATATCAAAATTATGTACAGCCTTTTTAAGGATGTTATTAAAATGTACATTTAAAACCATTTACCTTATTTATAACAAGAATAGAAAGCGACCTCGGCAATGTCGGAGAAGTCCATTTTGAGAACAGGTTTGTCAAGTTTGGTATTTCCCGCATATTCTCACAATCCTAACGTCGACTATTCGTACATTTTCTCCTCATACCGATTGTCATATCTCCCCTGCTTTTGAATGCGACCGTTCGGCCACTGCGTTTATCTGCGTACCCCAGATACATCTATGGGGAACAGCCCACACGACATTTCCCTTTCAGAACGTCGTCCAATATATGACGTCATCAAGTTGGGAGCACGTGTTCGAATCTTCAGCAATGACTTCATGATAGAAAAATGTTTTATCGTGAAATGAACCACGCTTCGTTATTCATTTCTTATTGCAGTTTATCGCGTAGCTATTTACATATAGACTTAAACTCAATAATGGTCACCACGTGAAACAACCATCATACCTGGTATTGTTTTCATTTTACAGATACCATCACGCACGCATCCAATCTCAGGATGGATTTTCCCCATAGTGCTATCCTGCAAAGGAATCACGTATATCTAAAGGAGAACCTTCAGGTCGACCCTGTGCTGGATGCCTTGTACCAGGGCTGTGTCTTCACACAGGGAGACTATGACAGGTGTAGACTAGCTGCACCAGAGAGACAATGTGAACTGTTCCTTGAGATTTTGAAGAAAAAAGGGGTTGAAGGCTACAGGACACTCTGTGCTGTCCTCGATTCCACACAACCATTTATCAAGGAGAAACTTGATAACACCTCAACTGAAGAAGGTATTTCAACCTTTCACACGCCTCGTGATTCATATTGAATATAATATTACTAATCTAAATCTACAAAAAATGTTGGCGTTTTAGTAAAGGTTGGTTCTAAGCACCATAGGCTGTGAAATTGCAGCTCATCAGCTGAAGTTAGAAAAGATTTTTTTCACATAATACACATGTATTTTACAATGTGCATCAGACATTGATAATGTAGACTTATTAACAATGAATTATCCAAGGTTGATCTGTGGAGAAATATATGCTGAATGTTTCCGCCCACAGTCTTGACTAACTGAAGTAAGCTTAGCTACACTCCCATTCATGTGGACTAAGAAAAATAGACAAATTATATAATATGGCGTAGGTCTTGATACACTGACACGTAAATGTTTTAGTCGTTTTTCCAAAGATAAATATACCAAATAATATTTCTTATCCTGGCACAACATATTTCAATTTTGTTCTTCACTTCGATCATATCGCCTAATCTAAAACGTGCCTCCGTGTACATCCAGAGCCCTCGTTACCATTGCTTATTCTGTAATGGGTTATTCATTACGTCCCTTCTCATCACACAAGTGATACAGGGGTGGTTTCTGTTGGGAATTATATCCTTTGACTTTGGGTTTATTATACATTTTACCGGGGCGGTAGGGTAGCCTAGTGGGTAAAGCGTTCGCTCGTCACGCCGAAGACCCGGGTTCGATGCCCGACATGGGTACATTGTGTGAAGCCCATTTCTGATGTCCCCCGCCGTGATATTGCTAGATTATTGCTAAAAGCGGCGTAAAACCATACTCACTTACTCACTCACTCACATTCTACCTGAATGAAACGTCACAGATATCTTTCAAGAAAGCTATTTCAATAAAGTATATGGACAACTTTCATTTTGCAGCATGCATTTGCGTATTTTTGTTCACCTGGTCGTGACAAAACATTTTTCATGCGAAACATTTTTTGTCCATACATTGTTAACTTCTCACAATTGACAGGTACGGCTATTATTTATCATCGTGTGATGTTTATATATATATATATATATCATGTTTTCCAGCATGTATTAGTGACGAAGTGTGTTGCCTCCTATTTGCACAACCATTTGATTTTCGTGTTACCTTGGCAACTGCAGAAGTAATCTTCACGTTGATTGTCCAAACTGTAGAAAGTGGATGTCAATGTCACCAGAACTGTCTTCCACCAGCGTTTCTCCTCGTCTTAGATCGTCATCTGTCACGCCTAATGGCCTCTCTACAAGTATCCCCGGCGTCGCCTTCATGGGATGCATCCTCCTTGGGACTGTGTTGCTTGGCTGATGATTGGAGCTGGGGATCTACTGGGGATCAGTGCTTTGTCTGTGACTGGCGATCCACTGGCGATCCACTGGCGATCGTCCTAAGCCAAGTATCTATTCGCTGATTTACAACGCCTTGTCATCCAGCATCTTGCTGATGCATCCCACCTTGATGGCGCCTTCACATTCAATGGCTACGATGAGTGCATCAGCGTCTGGTATTTCATCGTCACCAGGACAGTCCCCAAACGCGCCTCTCTTCGTCCTGGGATTGGTGATGTACCTTTCTACCCCTGTACAAGTGTCTGTTTGGGAACCGGCGCTCAGAGAATTATTGTGCAGTCCACACATTTCGGATGGTGATCCAACGATAAGGAAATGCAACACCATCCTTGAAATGAGCTCTACTGCGAATGGCTATCAGAAAACCTGTTGCGGCAAGAAACACAGTATGATAATCTCACCAAAACTTTATTCACATTTTCGTTTTCACAACGTTGCAGCGTTATCGTTACCGTTATCAAATATATACCTTGATATATAAGTTTTCAACACAAACCTGAACCATTCAAAGTATACAAATATTCTAATTACAAATTGCATGATAATGAATACTTTATTCAAATGTTTCATTTGTACATAAAGACAATATAAAGGTAAGGAAACAAAAACTCACATCTGTGTTCTGCCATAAACGACTCATGACAACATGGAGGCCTTCTGTCCTACCAACAACATGCGCTTGTGATCATGTTGCTGAACGGCGTGCCACTAGAGGCCAGGTTTCGACACCTCTCGGGCATCACACATGTCGTCGCAGACGTGATTTCAAGGCGACACCAGTCCACGCCAACATAATGATAACTTCATCCGAGGTTTTGTTTGGATTGGTTAACAGCTGGACACGCCCAACACTGATTTGGGCACTACAAGATACGACAACCAGCTTCCAATGTTCGACTCTCTTATCTCAGATTCACTCATCTAGGATCTTGATCCACTGGCCATACGCTGCAATGCAATGCCACCTTCATTTTTTCCACACCAACACTACCACTTAGAGTACTGCTGACGTTGACTAAAACTAGTGCCAACGTCTTTCCATTGTGTCTTATTGGCTCAGGAGACTATGGTTCCAGAACTAGAAAGATCACAGGAATCCTGGGAACCACCCTGGGAAAGGCAACTCTGCAATGCATGCATGAACTTAACTTAAGTTTGACAATGACCAGAAGCCTCATATGGAACTAATGTGGGATTTTGTCATCAAACGCCATTGTTTTCCAGATATTCTTTGTATCACATTGTGTCACAATAACTATTCAGAGGGATTGTTGGTCTCCGATTCTATGGGACTCACGTATTATAAGCCGCGCTGCTCGACCATGAAGCATCGATTTACATGTTAGAGTTGAGGATGTGACAGGGGGCAGCATATTCTTATACACACGTGTTCCAGAGATTGTTAGCAAAACGACAAGCTGCAGAAATAGCTTTCAAGCGTTGCAAAATGTTGTGTCAATATGTATGCGACATGAATTTGGTTATTCAAGATATTAGTATCCTTACATTGTCACAAGAAGTCTCTGTCCCAGGCCTAATTACCAAACCACATGCTGATGAGAATACAGTTGAGTATCAAGGACTCTGCTTGGTAACCAACGGCAACGTGTGTTCCAATGTAGAAGTGGCATGCTTTGGCTTTTATTTTATATGATCAAATGGAAATATATTGTGCCAGGATAAGTATTCTTATAACATGAATAGCAAAAGTCGACAGGCAAGGAATTATTCCAAACAATATCAACTTTAAATTGCATTCTTTTCAGAAGATATGTGTTAACAGTCTTTTAAATCTAGTTTTCGCAATATTATATTTTCAGGTAGTTCAGATCTCGTCTATGTCAACAAGGAAAAGCTGGAAGCTCACCACAAAAAACAACTAACTGAAAAAGATGGGCAAATAGCTGACATGCACTCTGTACGTTGTGGAGAGACAGCACAAGCTCGCCATTTATTATGTTAAGAGCTCCCTTGTTTTGAGAAGAGATATATATTTAGATGTATATGATTTTAACAATGGTAGTGATTATTAAAAGTGCATTTACACCAACGTTGAAGTTTAGATCAAAAAGGAGTTTTACATGTAAAAAATGACATAAACTGCTACATTTATAAGCAGTCGATATTTACTTCTTAAACGGTCATTCGCGTTTGTTTTTAGGCAATGGAAAGACTTGAGGAACAAGTTAAACAAAAAGACACAGACCATGCCGAACTTGAAGAACAACTGATACAAGAAAGAGGGGATCTCACAACACAGATAGAAAAGAAGAATGAGGAAGTTGAAGCTCGTAATGTGACATTAATAATATATAGTTAAATATCGCTTCTATCCACAATTTTGATTTTGCCTATTTTGCCAGTAACAAATGTTATATTTGGGATAACACTTTTGGAGTAAAGTACAGACTCTCGTACTTGTTTAGGTTGAGTCCCATTCGGGATTCGAACCCATACTGCCAGAGTGAGGCACCTAATCGCCATCACACAAAGTCTGCGATCATACCCACTCAGCTGTCGAGGCTTCGAAAAAATGGTCCGACAACTGGTAGCCTAGATCACGTACTTTTTGCACCCCTTCGACAAGCGTAAATTCGCACGGCTCCCATGGCTGAAATCAATGAACACACAATGACATTTAGAAAGTGGTCAAATGTAACAAATGTTATATATTTGGGGTAACACATTCTTAGAAAAGTACAGATTCTCATACTCTTTAAGGTTGAGTCCCATCCAGGATTCGAACCCACACTGTCACTGCCGGATAGGACTCAACTTAAAAAAATACGATAATCTGTACTTAACTAAGAAAGAGTTATACCAAATAAAACATTTGATCACTTGCTAAATGGCATTGAGTGTTCATATTTTGCCAGTGTTCACGGTGGTAATGGAACATCCTGGTTTCCAACGGCCTGTCTATGATAAACAACTACATTGTATCATTTCTGAAATATACTAATTCCATAGTTTCAATGGACAAATGCTATGCAATGTCCGGAATGTTGACACATAAAACTGTTATCTGAGGATATCCATGCATTTTTCTTGTTTCAGTAAAAACAAAATTGTCAAAGGCAAATGATGAGTTGCTGCAGATTCGAGCAAAATGTGAAACATTGGAGAAGGTGAGAATGGGATCAACTTATATGTTTAAAGTGTTATTTTGCACAACTTCTAAACTAAATGGAAATAAATTAACACGTAATATCTTGATAACAAGATACATGTCTGTGATGCAGTGATAACTGTCGTTTCAGAGACTACAAGAGGAAGAGAAGGCATATGATGCTTTATTGGGGGTTCCCAGGTCACAGTCCCCAGACAGGGTACATGTTAGAGAGGAAGTCCATCAAGCAGGTGCATTAAACAAAGTGACACTCCATCTTATATATGTAACTTATGAACAAAAATACAATTACACGGTAAGTAAGAGCCTGATTAAATATGTCTGATGAATCAGTTCCTTTAAGCTTTAAACTGATCGTGTAACTTGTTTTTCCTCAGAATCGACTGAGCGAATGTGTCAGTTTACAACTCAGTCCTGTTGTGATGGGAGTCAGCTTTGCCTTCTTCCATGCCTTCATTCTGCCTGCAAGCCATGCATTGATCACCAAGACACCCAAGCCAAGCAGAATTGCATACAGTGTCCCTCCTGTGGCTGTGAGTTCAACATGGAGCAGACAGCAGTGGATCATGTCAGACGCAATGAAGCTGCCTATACTGCTAACGTTGATGGAGAGAAGGAATGTAACTACATCGAAGGAGATCATGATGCAAAGGCTGTGATGTACTGCCACGAATGTGCTAGCCTGCTCTGTTCCGACTGTCATAAAATACACGAACCACTGAAACCGAATCGAACCCACAGAGTGAGTGAGATCAACCAGGCGGAGAATATCCCTATGAAGCAGTGGATGAAAGAACCTAACTGCAGAGACCATCCTGACAATAAGCTGCAACTGTATGACCACACATGTAAGCAGGCAATCTGCCTTGTGTGTGTACATGGAGCCCACAAGGGTCACGAGAATGAAGACATGAATCATGCCTATGTGGAAGCAAAGGGTCAGCTAGAGGAGCAGGTGCAGCAGCAACGACTTAAACTGAAAGATGTCACAGTCAGAATGAAAACTGTCAACAGTCACCAAAACGAACTGGGAAATAAACAGAGAAAGCTGGAACAAGATGCCACTACAGTCTTCAAAAGTGTTGCTGTACGGTTCCTTCACCGGCAGAGACAACTCATGAAGGACATTCATGCGAGTCTTCAGGCCCCAAATGAAATGGTTAAAGAGAAGCTGGACATTTTACATGACGTCCATACTTCAATAGAATCAACAATAGACTACACCCGGAGAACACTTGAATCCACAAGACAGGAGGAGCTCATTACTCTCACCGGTGTACTACAGAAGACATCTGATGAAAATCTGAAGAGGAAGCTTCCAGAAGATGACACACAAGACACGAGAGTCCTTCTTTCCTTTCAAGGACAGAAAGCCCTTATGGAACTAATCGACACATTTGGTGGTCTTGCCTCCAGTCTTGACTTGGATCATATTCCAGATAAACAGCCTACTTTACAGGGTAAGAATGCTTCTTCAATATCGGAACACTGATCGTGGACTTTAGGAACAATATCCTATATCATAGCTAAGTGTTTTGGGTATATTTTAAGTTATCTTATCTTGCATGCCTTAATACCATTATTAATCGATTTAAAAGTAACTTGCTATTCCATGTACAGTGGCCCAGTTTTAATGTAGACGAACATCCGTCCGTATGTACGATTGGTAAGAGGAAAACTGTTACCAATAAGGTAATCAATCTGTGTTTGTCATTTTCTCTTCAGATCTCCATAAACAGAATAAACACCTAGCATTAAAAGAAGAAGAAACCAGTGCGGTAATGTATTGCTTTCGTAACAGAATTTTGTTTTTATTAACATGTTTTCTAAGAAAGGGTTTCAATGGCTCTTTACATTGAGTACATACATGACTCAAATTGTGAGTAAAACATATGTTAATCAACATGAAGTTGCACATCGTTCATAACACCCATGTTACATGCAGTCGATAAATAAATAATATATGTGGTATGATATGATACACAGCTATTGTGTGAGCCAAAGGTTATGTTCTGATCTCTATGGTGTCAGCGATGTTGTTTCAGCTACATGAAGGACGGTGGCATCGGCTTGGGGAGATGATCCGTCGCATCACAGGTACAATATAACACCTGGATGTAGGTCAGGAAAAGCAAATTAAATACCAAATGAACTACACTAACCTTCAAACTTTAATATAGAATATCAATGTATTCAGTGTATCAGTTTAAAACTCACTTTCTGTTTATATAAATACAGTAAATAATAAGACTTTAGTTAGATTAATTATTGAAATCCAATACATTTATCTACAAACAGGTTCTGATACAAGTGGAGATGGATCACAGGGACTCCAACCTGAACAGCTGACACCACAGGATCTCCGACCTCAACAGCTGACACCACAGGAAGCTTATGAAGTTGTCACACATGTACGTTAAATAACAAACAACCCCCACCCCCTCAAAATGTAAACTGCGAAGTATAGAAGAAAAGGAAAGCATTCAAAATTGTCTAGCCAAGAAACGTATTTAGATTTATACATAGAACTTACATAATGTGTAAAGCTTATTAATAATATGTTTTCAGTTCATACTCGGAGCATCCATCATTTCTGAGTCGCCTACACGTGGTTTATACTTGAGAGGTATGTACTACACGATATGGGATTTAGTTATTTAGTCAAAACTATATCTCGAATGTCAGAGTTACTGTCAAGTTTTAAGATGTCACCAGTTTACTAGATTTCGAGGTAAAGGATGCATGACCCATAGCAGTTATGTATAGCAAACAGTTCCACCTGTTTAGTCAGCGATACTGTACGCCACATACCACAACTAGTTACATCAAACTTGCTATTTTCGAATGATAACATGTAATGCCCTCCTTCGTTTGGATAATATTCATTATACATGTTACACTTTAAAATCGTTGCTTCTGGCATGTCAGAAAATACATAGTTATTAGGAAGTTTTATCTAGATCAGTTAATGTAGTTCACTGCACAATAAAAGGCAAATTGAGGTAACTAGCTTCACTAACTAGCTTGTGTACATTTGCATTCCTTAATCGTGCGATGATCCTCTGAACTTAGTATCATGGATTCAAATCCTAAATTCGACCAGATCATGGTTTTGGCTTCAAAGAACCATATGTGTGTTTGATCAGTGTAAAGCTCACTCACATTTTACAATGCTTGTCATCTGTGAGAACAGTCTTCAGAAACAAATGTGCCAAAATCATGTATAACAATGAAAACTATATTTTTCAGGGTACTCAGGTGCAATTCACATCATCAGCAAGAACAGAAGTGGCATATTCATCATCTGTAAGTATTTATTTTTAGTAGTTCATGTTTATTAGGCAATTGGGTTAAGCAATAGATTCTAGCATACAAAACCACTTAAAAAGTCAGTTGCTTACAATGTATATCCTGTATTACCATCGTGTGTCACCGGCGTTGATCGTAGTACGTGTTATCAATCACCGGTGTGCTGGATGCGACTTTATAATGACCAGACGTCCATGACGTAAACGGAACATGTAAATGTAAAAGAAAAGATTCATACTAAAGGGATCAAAACAAGTCACGTGCTGGAAGCTTGTACCTCCTGCAGTTGTAGTGAGGTATAAGGGATTAATCATGGCTGAGAACACATGGAATGGGCTTCACACATTCGACCCTTGTTGGGAGTCAAACCCAGCATGAACAAGGTAACTCTTTAAACCCAAGGCTACTCCACTACCACTCTAGCAGTTGGACTTTCCAGTTTTGCAATCGTATGGGTGTTCTCATACATGTATGTTTTCTGTGGGAGCATCTTCCAGAACTGTAGAAAGCTGTAGTGTAGTACCGGCAGAAGGTGAGCTGGATGAAACACAAGAAAACATTGATATGTAGCACAAATCATGGTGTATGATGAAAAGACAATGAGCTCACAAATATTGTTTATATCGGCTGAGTGAAAAGCTGCATTCAGATTCACCCATATTCTGTGTCAAGTGTCCATGAAGGTTCACTGTGTGAAGCCATGTCTGGTGTTCCAAGATGTGTTATTGCTGGAATACTTCTAAGCTGTGTAAAACCATTTTCACTTACTCGCTTAAAGAAATAGGCTTCAAGCATACAATTCAAATCGTTATGAGAATATTCAGACTCGATTTTCTACAGAAACATATTATATAGGCAGTAAAGGCAAGATAGTGATGAAAAAGTATGTGACCGAATCACTGTAAATTAGTTGATGACACCAAGTGTCTGCAAAAATGGACGTCCTGCTCTACCAGTAGCACCCGGCAATTTTTACAAGAATTACATGTTTTTGTGTTTTTCCTAATGCCGCACCCAACAATACTCCTCCAATACGAATGCGGCCTGTAAACAATTGAGTCCTGCCCAGACAATCCAGTGATCAGTATCATGAACAATGACTCACGCTATCGGGGTACGACGTCCACGTCCCCAAGCATGACCCACCTATCCAGTCAGGTGAATGTCAGTGTGTGGGGATGTGTGAACACTCCCTATAGAGGTCATAGTAGGAAACAGCGTCGCGCATCTTTCGACAATTAGCGGGTCATATTTGGTAAATTCCTCTGAACGTCTATCATTGGATATCTGAATTGTCTTGACCAGGCCTGTGAGGGTTAGTCCTTGATAAAAAAGATTAGATGTAAACGCAATGTGTCTTTCCACAAAACGTGAATAATCTGACATCCTCACTTCAGTCCCCAAACAACAGTGAAATGTAAACGTCATAAGCTGGAGCTGATCTATCAGGACCTCGACATTATCGGAGAAATTTAGGATGTCAAAACAAAGGCTAAAAAATCATATAATTGACAAGGCATTACTTCCCATTTTTGCAGCCATTTCCAGTTACGACGGTGTTAGCCAACCAGCCAACTTGACCTTTGCACTTCTTTGATTTTTTTATTGATTTTTATTGTTTGAGGTGCTATCACATAGCCATGCTGTCCTAGCCAATTTGCGTTTACTCCTTGTGTGTGTTTGTTTTAATTAAATTTTTTTAGTCTGCCACCATATATGCATATGTAACACTTGTAAAAGTTCAGCTTTTTTTATAGAAGCACCTCATATAAAGGTGAGGTAGGCCAGTTTGATCGTCGCGTCAAAGATGAGGGTTTCGATTCCCCACATGTGTGCAATGTGTATGTGAATTACATTTCTGGAGTCCCCCACAGTGGTAGTGCTGGAATATTGCTAAAAGTGGTGTATTTACAATATTCACTCATTTGAATCACATTAACTATGTACATACATTCGCTCGTCACGCTGAAGACCTGGTTCGATTCCCGACATGGGTACAATGTGTGAAACCCATGTCTGGTGTCCCCCGCCATGATATTGTTGGAATATTGCTTAAAGCGGCGTAAAACCATACTTACTCACTCACTCACTCAATGTACAAAAACAAATATACATGTAACTTTGATGGTGATTTCTTGGGTGGTGAAAGGTTGTTGATGTGAAACATGTGTAAGTGCCTCTGATAACATAGTAATCGTCTATTTCTTAATAACAGCTGTGTTTTTGGCCAAAATAAGAATGAGATTTCATAAATAAAATGTAGAGAATCATGTCCATGTTTACTGAGGAATTTTGACAAGAATTGTTATTTTGGTTAATCAATAATCAAAAAGGTTTACCGATCCTAAAATTCCATTTAATTATTTAAACACACATCGATTGGGGAAAAGGGAGTAGCCCGTATTTAAATTTTAATCTGTTCCATATTTGTGAAACTTTGGGCCGGGTTTGATGACTTCAGCAGCAGGATAAGGTAGGTTTCAGATGAATGTATGTCACCATTATCACATACCAGATGGAAGTAGTGTGAATTAGTCCGGGATTGTCCGTCAACAATGGATACGTTATGCAATGTCATAATAATAATATAACTGTTTATACAAATCATTCACAAATACTTATCCCAGTCAATCCACTTGACGTGAAAATCTCCCCGCCCAGCAAGTGCGCTCAAACTGTGTTCAGTGACTGAAGCGGACGTAGAAGTTACCACTGTGTCTGTTGAACCCTCAAATGTAAAAATATCACGAAACAACACTTTTGTCTATCTCAGTCTTTACTATTATGTATAATTAGAGTTTTGAATCCCTATAATGATAGTTTAATCGTGAAATAACTTTGAAACATTTACATAATTCGGCAGTTGGGGTCTATTAGTCACAGCAAAGTAGGTCAAATGCAACTTTGTAAAAAGATATCTAAAAAGCGTGTATTTGTTTCACAGCGTTTATTATTTAAATTAAAAGTACAGTTATCATTAAATTCGTAGGCAGATGAAAATGGCAGCCGATAAATCATAGCGCTTTTTGGAATCATTGAAACAAAACTCATAAACAAAATGATTCATTGTAGTAACAAATAAAATCTATTTCCAGGTCCTAAACTCCAACTGGACGCTGCTCGAGCCAACACATACTGGTGCCATGTAACGACAGACGGTGAGCTGGTCAACTCGCCGCCCGACACACAGTCACGTGACAGGCGCAGGCTGCAGAAGTATTTGGCCCCGTGTATTCCACCCCCATCCCACTTGATCCATCCCCCTCTAGTGTCACCCCTTCCCCCAACACACCACGATACTGGGAAACCCACTCCAGGGTGGGTGTGATGAGTGCACAAATTGGGTTCCCTACCCTGGAGATGGGTGTAGTGGAGGAGTGCCAGGTGGACAGTGGGAGGTATGTTTTTCTACAGCGCCGCTCCTGGTGTGTCTGTGTAAGGAGCTGCACCACACACTCGGGGAGTATCTGTACCGGGGTGTGGCAGGAGGGGGAGGAGGGGAAGTGTTACAGTAACACAATGTCTGACACACCCGGCACTCAGGCCACCCTCCACTATGGAGTTGTGCTGGATGTTGGGAGGGGTAGACTGGCCTTTATCGACCTGGACAGGGAGGTTGTTTTGGCAAAAGCTAATAAAGAGTTTCGTGAGGCTCTTCTCCCTGTGTTTGGTATTTATTTGCCAATTGCCTTCACAGTAAACATGAAGTTGATTAGCGGGGAGGAGATCGTCATGACTGACACAAAAAGATCACTCATCAATGAAGCCCTGGCCTAAGGAATGAACTGAACAAGGCACTGTGTAAACTTGTAAACATGACATATCTACTTAAACTGTCAAATACAATACAACACTAGTGAAGAGGAGGGCGTAGAAGTAGCCTGTTCATGTGTTGTTTGTTGTTTGTTTGTTGTGTACGACCATGTAACAAGGTTAGCTAAAGGTGTTGTTTTCCTACATGACTGGTTTCTGTTGTGTATTAGAAACATTTTACATCCATACATGAGTATTGTTATGATTATTAATATATAGTACCTGATCAGTTTATGAACATTTCACACATTTCTGGGAAATGTTACAACACGCAACTGAGTAAAACATTTATTCAATCATGAATACATGGACATATTTCGCTTCCATTCTGTAAAATAACAATTTTAAATACCCACATGAATAGTGTTGATTTGAAATTGACAGATACATTACATGGCGGTCCTGGTGTACAGCTGGGTAGTTAAGTTCACTGAATTGTCTGTTTCTTTATGACAATGTGTCCTGCTGTGAGTGAGTAGAATTTTGAATCCCCATACAAGTGTTTTTATAGTATTTTCATTTGATCTGCACGAATAGTTTCAAAAGTACATTCCTACAGTGCCCATACAATCCGAACACTTTCAACAGAATTGGTTTTAACAACTTGGCTCTCGATACGAGTTCTTAAACATGTAGGGTTTCTAAGAATTGTTGTACTTGTGCAGCACTTGGTCTACATCCAACAATGAGGTTTGCAGAAATGCACAATACAAAATGTCACTCCTAGAATACCGCGCCATTTTGAAACTTAGGCCATGCTTGCTGCTGTCTCTGCCTTTTCTTTCTGTATCGCTATGAAATAATTTGATAGGCAGTAACTACATTCTAAACCCGTTGTCTCGAACTTCAAGGTGTCCATCCTCTAGTAAATGACCAGGTTTAACCAGGCGGATAAATTATGTCGATAATGCCACAATTCCTCTTTTGAGAACAACATGTATTCAGCACACGGTGGTGCCAAGTCGACTGGTCGAGTGTTCTGTATGTTGATAAATGTACGTATTTATTTACTATCATTATTTTATCATGTCATATTCCAGTGATATAAATAAACTGTAAACAGATGCGTAAATGTATTTATTACCTACGAGGGCAAACCTATGGGGATTCATAAAAATCAAATGTGCCCTAGGGTCATATCATGTCACGAGATAACAGTGTATTATTTTCGTCATCCGGATGGCATTGTTGACGTCATTCAAATCTTATTGTGACTTGAGTTAGTGAGTGAGTGAGATGGGTTTAACGCCGCTTTTAACAGTATTCCAGTTATATCACGGCGTGTCAGCTTAATGGGGGAGGAAAGACCGAAGTGATGCTGGTCTCAGACGTTTACCACTTCGGTAAAACCTACGAGCACGATAGGGATAGGGTACAAACCTAGAAACATAATCGGGGCGAACAGGGATTCGAACCTACAATCATAGGTTTCTTGCATGCCCAAGGGACGCATCTCTACACAGCAAATCGCGAGGCATTAGACGACTGGGCCACCCATGCCGCCTTGTCCTTAAGTAGACAATATAGTAATGTTTTACAATTCGTCAAAACAAAGTATAAAACTGATGTCTGGTGTGTAATCTTGCATTCAGAAGCGGAAACCTAACTCTCTGTCTGGACTCCTAAGTGACATTCGAAGAGGGTGCGGTCGGGTAGCCTGGTGGTTAAAGCGTTCGCTCGTCACGCAGAAGACCCGGGTTCGATTCCCGACATGGGTAAAATGTGTGAAGCCCATTTCTGGTGTCCCCCGCCGTGATATTGCTGGAATATTGCTAAAAGCGGCGTTAAACCATACTCTATCACTCACTCACTCATTCGAAGAGTGTTTGCATGGGATCAGTCATTGTATTTAGTACTTGAGTAGCTGTTTTATCCATAAGTGAATCGATTTGGTATCACAATTATATTTAAGGTGCATAACGGCGTGTCAGCTCCATTTAAGATAAGCGGTTGAGTGAGTTAGTTTAACGCCGCTTCGACCAGTATTGCAGTTCCCTGGAAAACCGGAACTGCAACCCAAGGATCAAGGATATGGTGCTGACAAACCTGGTAACATAATCAGGGCGAATGTGGGATTTGAACCCATGACCGTTGGTTTCTGCAACATTTAATGGTCGCAACTGTGATGCCTGCGAAATCATAAATCATGCAAATCATGGTTACTTGGATGAAAACCCACGAGGACGACATGGTGCAGATCGATGAAGGATCAAACACTGGGAAAATAGTGGACAAGCGGGTCCATGACACGGCTAAAGGATGCTACTCTGCACTGCAAATCGGGGTGCATTAGATCCCTATGCACTGTACATTTATTCTGCACCACAGAATTCACATACCACAATGTAACAAAATGTATATAGAAGGCCTCGTAAGTGTGTCACTTGTGCCTATTCCATTTGATTCTCCGCAATAAAATATGTTTAAATCAAATTGGGACCCTCATCAAACCGTACACCTCTTTATCGGGGAGTCGATAACGTCATGTGCTGTTGCACACGGGAAGCCCTTTGTGCTCTCTTATCCCATGCTGTTATCCCACTCCCTCCCTACAATACCAATGTGCGCTTGGCTTTTAAGGCCACAGGAGGTGTCCTCTACACACCACACAGACCAGCCTCTTATTTTCAGGGATCGCCATTTTATCAAGTACATATCAAACGTCAACGCCAGAGAATAACCAGTCTCGATTATCCGGCGAAGCAGATACCATTTGGCTGAAATGGCAAAAGAGCGGCGAAAAGCATATGAATGGGTCATTTATCAAACTCCCAGACGGAAATATCCTCATCTTTTCTAATCTATTTCATGCGTGGTTTCCAAGGTGATTGTTGTATAAAGGGTATACAGGTCGGAGTGACACGAAGTAGCAGTCGACACATTAAAGGAATGCGGAAGTGAAAACCTTCACAATCAGTCGATGCACCTCTGACAGGTTTTCCTCGTTGTGGGATTAATATTTGTTCGATGAACAACCTGCACGATGATATGTTCCCTTCTTCATTGTACTTCACTTTGTACAAATGTAATATCCTCCTCGACTGTGTGTGTATACTTGTATATACACTATTATATCTGAGATTTGCCTCCCGTCAAAATTATTTATCCCCATGCCATGAAAATATATGTTTTAGTCTGTTTTCAGTCGTACAATTGGGTATCTCATACCTCTAGTCGCACGTTAAAAGGAAGCCAGAAGCTAGAATGTAAACAATAAACTTGTTTACGTCCGGTTGCGCACGCACCTCCCGATGACATGCCACAAATCTCTCAGTGCGCCTCTGAGCTGGTCGCTCGAGAAGGACTTTCGCGATAGACTGCTAGTTTGTATTCTACTAGTACTTATCGTGTGTTTACAGTTGTTGTTCTAATACAGTAATAATAATATGTCTTACCTGTAGACTCCTGGAATGTAATCCTTGGTAATCCATTGTTTGGGTTCAACACGTGTTTCACTTGATTATACACGTGGCAACATGTCGGGCATTTGTGCCTCGTGTCAAGGAAAACTGTCTAAAGTAGATCCTCACAAGTATTGTCCTTCCTGCATAAATAAGGACGGGTTTTCAACGTGTTCGTGGAATAAACGTTGTAAAGAATGTGAGCATTTGTCTTCTATCAACTTTAACTTGTATCTTCGTGCGTTGGCGAAGCGGGCTACTGACCAGCGATACAAGCAGAGGAGGTCATCGGGTGGATCCTTGGACTCTGCACCCCCTACATCAGGCCCTGGGGGTGGCGCGTCGGCCACACCCAAGAAATCAGTTGAAAAAGACCCGCCTCAGTCAACTTATGTTTTCGACAAGACACGTGACCGTTCGCCTGCTGATGATACTACCCGCACGACTGATCTTCGTCAATCGGTTGATCGAGAGCGTCACTCAGCCACCCCCGTTACGACGGGACCGGGTTGTGACGAGGACCACGAGGGGACTACGGTCCCAAGTCGGTCCGTCTCTCGTCCTACCTACGACGTGCGGGTCGACAGTGAACACAGATCCCTCTCTAGAAGTCGTTCCCGTTCACGGGACGACAGGTCGAGTGCCTCGTCGAGAGACAGTAAACGACACGAGGACGTTCGTCGCCTTCGAGGTCGTCGGGAGTTCGATTCGGACGATAACTACGATGGGGATCGTAGTACTTCTACAGTTAGAGATCGTAGCCCTCGCCCCCACGGGGACGTGCGACGCTCTCGAAGGGAGTTTTTGGGAGATCAGCGTCGTAGAGATAATGATCGATCGTCACCCTCGTCTCACTTTCATATCGACCCGGCTTTGATAGGCCAGATGACGGCGGCGGTACTCGCCTTGACGGCGTCGACCGAGAAGGGTTCGACTACGTCGGAGGTCCATGGACCATCGTCCTGTACACCGGTTCCTTCATCTACGCCTACACAATCGACGTCGACGATGGATTGTGACGACAGCGTCGTAGAGATAATGACCGATCGGCACCCTCGTCTCACTTTCATATCGACCCGGCTTTGATAGCCCAGATCACGACGGCGTCGACCAAGAATGATTTGACTACGTCGGAGGTCCATGGACCATCGACCAGTACACCAGTACCTTCATCTACATCCACACAATCGACGTCTCCTCCCGATGTCTTCAGAGCCATGGCTCACGATATAGACCAGAACTTGCCTCTGCTCTGCCGGGGCAGAGTTTCAGCAAACCACCTGTTCGATCGCGTTACCCGATCTCTGGCATGCCGTTTTGGTCACTCATGAGAAGGGACTTGGATTGGGGGCTACTCTTCAAGAAACCAGTGCCCTCCAAGATTCTTGTAGTAGACAGGCATTGGGGATCCTTCGGGCGACAGGCTCACTAAAATACCGGAATTCATGGTTGAAGATGAGTCACATTAATTCCGACTGCCGGCCTGGGACCTCGATATCGTTCTGCGCTACCTGTCTAGTTAGACTTACGAGCCTCTCGATCAGGTCGCCTTCGACATTGTCTCAGACAAGAAGTACTGCTCGTATGTTTTAGTTACCTTGTATACTGCGAGTTGCTCTGTAACTAAATTATGAGCCGACAACACTTCGATCGCAATTCATCTGACGTGTGCAGTTGTCATGTCGCATCGATAATTTGTTGTGTGTCGAAGAGCATTAACCATGCTATTTTTCGTTACCTTGGATACGACGAGTCGTTCTGAAACTAAATTATATACCGTCCACACTTCGATCGCAATTCAACTGTCGTGTGCAGTTGTCCTGTCGCATCGATAGTTACTTGTGGGTCGAAGAGCATTAAACATGCTGTTTTAGTTACCTTGTATACTGCGAGTTGCTCTGTAACTAAACTATACGTCGACCACTTCGATCGCAGTTCAACTGACGCGTGCAGTTGTCCTGTCGCATCGATAATTAGTAGTGTGTCGAAGAGCATTAAACATGCTGTTTTAGTTACCTTGCCTACGACGAGTCGTTCTGTAACTACATTATAAGCCGACCACGTTTCGATCGCACCTCAACTGACGTGTGCAGTTGTCCTGTCGCATCGATACTTACTTGTGGGTCGAAGAGCATTAAACATGCTGTTTTAGTTACCTTGTATACTGCGAGTTGCTCTGTAACTAAACTATACGTCGACCACTTCGATTGCAGTTCAACTGACGCGTGCAGTTGTCCTGTCGCATCGATAACTAGTTGTGTGTCGATGAGCATTAACCATGCTGTGCGTTCGTGATAAACAATTTGTCTCGTCCGTGCATCTGGTCGAATGTTCTATTGTCACTACAGGGGTGAGGAACTTGGTACATTCGACGTGACAGAGGTCACTTCCGGATTACTTTCCAGACCCTCCTTCCAGTGTTCCGTCGAATTCTACCCAATTGTACGACTGAAAACAGACTAAAACATGGGTTTTTCAGATTAAAAACGATGTTTTATTGGTCTGTTTTCAGTCGTACGTTCCCACCCAGCCATCCCCACTGGGAAGTAATCCAGTCCTGTCCTGCTTGATGGCTTATTCTTCGAGATTTGTGGCATGTCATCGGGAGGTGCGTGCGCAACCGGACGGAAACAAGTTTATTGTTTACATTCCAGCTTCTGGCTTCCTTTTAACGTGCGACTAGAGGTATGAGATACCCAATTATACGACTGAAAACAGACCAATAAAACATCGTTTTTAATCTGAAAAACCCATAATTTGTGATGATATTATTTGTGTTTTTCAAGTACGGCTGGGACGAGTCCAAATGTACTAGCCGGGTACCCACCCCTCTATTACCCGACCCTACCCGGATACCCACTGTAGGTCTCAAGAGTTGGGTACAAAATGTCCGATCAGGATTGTTTTACCGTACCCCTTGTAAAAAGTATTTAAATACACCTATAAAACGATTTTCTCTTTTCGTATTGTCTAGTAATATGATACGTGGGGCTTTTGTTGCAGTGTTGCACTGAACTTTTTCACTCATTTCGTATTGTATAGTAACATGATACGCGGGGCTTGCGTTGCATTGTTGCACTGAACCTTGTCACTCATTTCGTATGGTTTAACGCCGCTTTCAACAGTATTCCAGTTCTTTTGCGGCGTGTCAGTTCTGATGTTGGAGGAAAGCCCGAAGTGATGCAGGTCTCAGACGTTTACCACTTCGGTGAAACCCACGAGCACGGGTATGGTGCTGACAAACCTAGAAAAATAATCGGGGCGAACCGGGATTCGAACCCACAATCATAGGTTGCTGGCGTTCCAAGGGCACTGCACAGCGAATCGCGGCGCCCTAGACGACCGAGTCACAGGTGCCCCCTATATTCTGTAAGATCATTTTCAAGTATATGAGGTGAGTGAGTTTAGTTGCATGCTCCTTTTCGCAATATTACAGCAATATCACAGCGGGAACATCAAAATGGGGCTTTAGACATTGTACCCATGGAATAGAATTCGGTCTTCGACGTGACGAGCGAACACTTAACCACTAGGCTACCCCACCTCCCCACATAACACAAATATTTGAATGAATTATTTCAGAGTGGGTGAGCGCCAATTGATCTTTCAGGAACAAGTCTCACACTCCGGCGTTTTACATTGCTGGGTCACCGATCATTACCTTGTTTGTACAAAACATCTACTTTTGTCAGGTATAATCGTAATAAAAAGTGTCACATGTTGATCAACCATGCTGTAGTAGGCACTATCGTAATAACATGACCCAGGATGCAGGGCTCAGATAATTAAAGATAACTTACACTGCACACACGCAACGAGCGTGCTTGCACGTTTTCGTGCATATCAGATGCGTTTTTAATGTACAGCAAGGCACAACATTGTAGCTCACCTGGTACAAAAATAAGCTTGTATAGTTATGAAAAGAAGTGTATGTTCAAAGTTTCAAGGATGTATTGTCCAGAGCCCATGGTGACAGATGTGTAAGATGTGTCCAGTGTACACAGTCCAACTTGTGTCTTCCTTGACCTGAAGTCTTGGTCATGAAGCTACAGTAGTCTCCGAAATGATTAACTGCTGGCTGGAGATACTTTGACGTTGACATCCAAGGCTATGAGTGAGTGAGTGAGTGAGTGAGTGAGTGAGTGAGTGAGTGAGTGAGTGAGTGAGTGAGTGAGTGAGTGAGTGAGTGAGTGAGTGAGTGTGAGTGAGTGAGTGAGTGAGTGAGTCTTTCACACCTACAAATAGCAAACTCACACAGATGCAAAGCGAATTCACAGCGCTTTAGACAACTGGGCCCCATGTGATCTTCTGTCACTGCTAAAGATCTTTCTGGGTCATACGTATCTACATGATCTCTGATGGCTGCAACAATACGCAATTACCTGCCTGGTTACTTGATAAGATACACATGTCATATCTCTCTATTACCGGGGACCTGGACAGATTGCAGGGATAATAGAGCAGAGTTGAATTAAGAAGCCATAAAATATTTGTTGTATCATTTGAAGTACACAAACAATACGATTAACGAATATTGTTCACATGCAATCTTAAATACATACAAGTTACCAAGTATATCTATCGATGATAAGAAACAAACAAAATGTCCAGTGTCAGGGTAGCAAGAGACGTTGTTTCAGGAACTGTGTGAATATGATATATTTAATCGATCTAATATTTCTCGTTTGATGTGTTTGATGTGAATATGTTTTGCTTAGTCATGATGTGATGTAAACCATCATTTCTTTTTTCTGATATCATAATAAAATTGACAATTTTGAAAATTCTAGTTCTATTCCAGTTTTTTTCTTGAATCCATTTAGCAAGGTTGTTCCAGATATCTCTAACAATTTCACAATCAAAGAACATATGCACTAAGGTTTTTGTACACCCGTTTTTAAAACACGAGAGGATGTTACGATCACCATGTCCGTCCGTTCGTCAGCCGTCTGTTTTCCGTTTACGGAGCAGAACTCAAAAAGTGTCCAACATTTCTAGTTGAAAGTTGTTATATAGATCAGTTGATCTGGTGAACTGATGCCTTTTGATGAGTGAGTGAGTGAGTGGATATGGTTTTACGCCGCTTTTAGCAATATTCCAGCAATATCACGGCGGGGGGACACCAGAAATGGGTTTCACACATTGTACCCATGTCGGGAATCGAACCCGGGTCTTCGGCGTGACGAGCGAACGCTTTAACCACTAGGCTACCCGACCGCCCCGCCTTTTGATGATATGGGATGTTTATTTTTTATATTTTTTATGTGTGTTCATGACAACTGAACTGAACTTTCAGGACACACCATGTCGATGGGGGCTACGAGTTATCGTATCCCAATTCGTGTTCAGTCCAATGTGTTATGTGGCAGTGTACTTTATTGTTTAACAATAATTGTACCTGGGTTACATTATTTTGGTTGAGTTTCGGAAGACGCCCATTTCGTTGTGTTTGGACAGTGATCACTCCTCAGGAAGTTACTGTATTGAGATGTTAGTGTGGTGTGTAAACTTCCGGTCCGTTATACCCTCACGGTTATAGCATGTTGCCGAAATGTCTCTAATGTTCTATGTTGTGAGGGTATTATATGGTACGTCCAGTATCTGGTTAGACTATATATGGTGACAAGAGCTGCCCCTCGCATCTCTCACACATTTCGTCTCACAAGCATTTTCATCACGTCAAGACTAGCTTTCGCTCATCATTACTGATTCCCTGGTTTGCACATCGCGGATGGCCCAGTCGTCTAAGGCGCCGCAATTCGCTGTGCAGAGTTGCGTCCCTTGGACACGCCAGAAACTAATGATTGTGGGGTTCGAATCCCGTTTCGCCTCGATTATTTTTCAAGGTTTGTCAGCACCGTACCCCTGCTCGTGGGTTTCACCGAAGTGGTAAACGTCGGAGATGTGCATCACTTTGGGCTTTCATCCCAAATTAAGCTGGCACGCCGTAATATAACTGGAATAATGTTAAAAGCGGCGTTAAACCCAACTCACTCACTTACTAGATTAGATCCGTTTGTGATATATTCTTACACTTGGCATATTGCTTTATTGCTTGTTTAAGGGCCCGTGAAGATTCCGGGGTAGAACAGGTCTTCAGCAACCCATACTCGCCCTAAAAAGGCGACTATGCTTGTCGTAAAAGGCGACTAACGGGATCGGGTGGTCAGGCTCGCTGATTTGGTTGATAAATGTCATCGATCCCAATTGCGTGGATCGATGCTCATGATGTCAATCACTGGATTGTCTGGTCCAGACTCGATTATTTTACAGACCGCCGTAATATAGCTGGAATATTGCTGGGTGCGGCGTTAAACAGCAAACAAATAAAGCTTGTTTAAGATACAGTATTCCCGAAGAATAATCTTACAGTCATGTTTATGTTTTAGCTGATATATCCACTAAGTTCCCACTCTGATGTATCCAATCATTTACGAGATTAATACCATATCCCGGGTGTTCCCGATCATATTTTCCCGAGAATATTTTTTTCATATCTTTTCTCACTTTCAAAAAAGTTCCTTTTTGTCTACAGACCTTCCTCATTTATCGAGTATATCTTTTCAAATATATTGGTCATATTGGTAACCTTTCCCGAAATGTAAGAATGGAATTTTTACAGGAAATCAATTTGGGTTGGAGTTATATTATTAATGAAATCAGTGTGAATGGAACCGCCATTTAATTCAAGGTATTTTTAAAATCAGGCACTCTAAAACCTCCCTCTTGTAATATTTCTACTGATTTGAATCTGTTATTGCGGCATTAAACGGCGTTAAACAACAAACAAACAAGCATAGCCTGATGGCGGTTTAACGCATATTCCTAATAATCAAAAGATATATATCATTCTCGTTGGCTAAAACTATACATTATACAGACAAGGGATGGAATCCGAGAATAAAACAAAGTAATGGACTTCATAGATGACGTACAGTTTCTGTTATCTTCTCCACAGTTTAGCTTATGAAAACAACCCTGATGACCTCGCTTTAACAAATCAATATACTGATCAGTTAACCCGACTTTTCTTGCTGAGGAAGGGTATATATCCTTTCGAATATATGGATCATTGGTCTGCATTTGATGAAACCAAATTAATCACCCGTTCACATTTTATAGTAACCAAACAGAATCTAAAATAACTGTCTATAAACATGCTCTTGATATGTGAGATAAACTAGGCTGAAATAATTTAGGCGATTATCATGATGTATAATTCAAAACTGAAGAACTATTACTTGCTGATGTATTTGAGATATTTAGAAAGACCTTTTTAAACCAACATGGCTTGGACCCGGCATGGTACTATTCCAGCCCCGGACTCTCGTGGGATGCATTGTTGAAGACCGGTGTAGAACTTTAAGTACGCACCTTGCTTACGATATGCACTTGTTTATTGAGAAAGGGTTAAGAGGTGGTATATCAGTGGTATCGAAAAGATATTCTAAGGCTAATGTTAATTCAGTAGAAGGATATAAATTATATGATTCGAGCAAACCTACTACACACATATAGTAACGCAAATAATTTGTACCAATGGGCTATGATTCAGGCTTCACCTACAGGCAGTTTTCAGTGGGGAGACAATGTTGATGTGAATAATATTCCCGCAGATTCTCATAAAGGGTACATACAAGAAGTTGACGTAGAATACCCTACAGAATTACATAAACTCCATAATAGTTATCCTATCTCACGAAAGATAAATGGTTCATAGAGATAGGCTTTCCCATCAGGTTATGTTGATATTCGGACAGCCTAAGTTAAATAATATAGAAAAACTCATACCAAATTTGATGGATAAGACAAAATATATAGTCCACTATAGAAATCTCCAGTTATATCTATCGTTACGTATGAAACTAAAGAAACGCCCTTGATGGAACCCTATATAAGGCTGAACACTGATTTAAGAAGGATGGCCACTAGTGATTTCGAAAAGAACCTATATGAGCTCATGAATAACTTAGAATTTGGTACATCTATGGAAAATCTACGGAAGTGTTGATGTCAAATTAATCACGTCTACTGAGGAAGAAAGACTTAGGAAACTAATAGCTAGCCCAATTGTGAACAGAAGTAGGATATTTGATCTTTGTTAATGGAGATACAAACTGATTATGTGTATATAGATATGGCAGAAAAAATAAATATGCATGATAGCGAATATCAAAAATATATTATTCGGTAAGATGGAGGAAGAGTATGCTGTAACTCCAGTTGCTGAGTATGTTGGATTCTATCAAGAAGTCTGGTAGTGGGGAGATAAAAAAGGGCTAAAAGTGTTAAGAAGTATGTGGTACATATAAATCATATAAAACATGAACAGTATAAAGAGCTTACGCCACACCACTCCTTTACCCCGTCACTCGATGAGAAAAACATGATATTTCACTCGATACGTGAAATATCCTCCATTTAATTTTAGTATATATCAGTTGGCGATCATAAATACAATAAGCTCCAACAACCAGAGCGTCAGACAACGACAAACACAGAAATTGATCAAGACAATATGGCTGACCAACAATGAATAGCGAAGCTTGAATACATGCTAACAAATAGAAAGCATGCTAATTGAAACTTTTGAATGTAACATTACCTGAGATATATGGGGGGGGGGGGACTCCATACAATGCTGCAACTTTGCACATAGATCATGCATGTTAATACTGTGGAGCATATTATGGTCCCTTTGTTGTCACACCTACCTATGTTATCCCACTCATGTATACAATTTCTGTTACTGTTAATCCTGTACTGTTATTTTCCGCCTTTTATATATAGTCTGTACTATGTCCCTCATTCAGACATGCTTGACAACGGTGTAAAGATCTACACCGAAACGTCGCTTTTCACAGTATTAAAGTTGTTATCCATAAAATTGTGTCTGCCTTGATATTATGGTTAGCCGCCAAGCCATAGGTCGCCAAACGCAGACAAAATATACAACTATAAGACAAAACACTAAAAGGTTAAAATGAGGTATAAAGAAACATATTTATTGCTTCGTAGGATTTTGCAAAAAAAGAATCAGCCCCAAAATACGATAAACCCTAAACACCACAAGGGGACTACATGATGTATGTGCTTTCAGCGCATGTTGTGAAGTATTTTAAAAGTAATGGGGAGACGAAAGGTACAAATAATGGTAAGGCCATACAGTGGTAGGGTCAGCAGGCCTGGACGCTGATATTTCCAAGGGGATACTCATGATGGAAAACCATACCAGCCAGTCTTTGCATCCTAACTGGAGGGAATATTGCTCAGCATGGTTGGACAGACCCGGCCCTTGTCCTGCAAAATAAATATAAAATAAACGTTATACGTATCGCTGCACCAGTCACCATCCAGCTCAACCGGAACCTTGGACCTGAAAGTCTATGTGGCCTCTGCGGAAACTGTGGGAAGAAAAGCTATCAGGGGTCCGACCTGTGACAGCAATCAAGGTCTTTATTTTGTAATGCAACATGTGGCAGGTAATAGGCTGTGTGCCATTTTGGCCTGGAATAACGAAAACTGGGGATTCTGGTGGGTCGGGACATAAGCGACACATGCGACGAAAGGATTTACCAGGGCACAGGGGGAATCTGGGACTGCAAGCAAAGGAATTGTGAAAATCGTGAGAATCACATGCTCATGCTTTCGGACGTCTTTCCTTCTTCGGACCTTTGAAGTATGACCGCGCCCGGTGGCTAATTTGAGGAACTAAATTTGATTTATGTATCATCAGAGAAAAAGAAAACAAAAACTAACTCCAATACGCTGCGTCTCTAGGCGTGGGGGGTCTAAAAAGGAAACAAACTGCAATAAGATGGGTGGGGTAATTGGCGAGGCCTGTCGTGGTAAAAGGGGTTTAAGTCTGACCATTCCCTTTAAAGCCAGTTTGAGTTCAAAGTTGTCACAAAGATGTATTTGAGGATCCTAATGAATTGGGTGGTCTTTAATGACCTGGACAAAAATTGTGCTTACAGGCAAATTGTGTCTTTTGTGACTTGACAAAATTGGAACTGGAAAAAAGGTACAAAATAACATAAAACTTCTCCACTGTACACGCATACACGCAGGTTATCCCGGGTGCCTTGTGCATAGGCTGCCCTCTGAGAACTTCTTAGTGCCTTGTGTGTCTACCTGCAACAAATTGAAATTATTTCACCACACATGGTCAAAGGACAACAAGCAGTCATCAGGATCGCAGAAGGAGAAATGTCTGTCCTCTGTTCGGTGCCAGAATTCTCTTTGGAATTATTGCACGAGGCCATTTTGAAAAAAAGCAGGTCTGAAAGACGAGTGTCTACCTCTGGGATGAGTTTTGCCCGGACTTCGAATTCGCAAATTGCTGCCATTAAGCAAGGTTCACGTAAGTAGGATTGTAGAAAGTGATCCGGAGTTCTTCCATGTATGACGCCGCAGCTTGAGACACACGATCAGGGACAGCGCATTGATGTGTAGCTCTTTCTCTGGAATAAAGGGAGGAAATCTAGCATGAAAACATTGGTTCCCTGTAATGCTACATAACCCCTAAAGCATGCATCTGATGCGACTATGGCGACTATGCTTGTCGTAAGAGGCGACTAACGGGATCGGGTGGTCAGACTCGCTTACTAAGTTGATGCATGTTATCGTATCCCAATTACATGCATGTTGATCCATGCTCATGATGTCAATCACTTGATTGTCTTGTCCAGCCTCGATGATTTACAGACCGCCGTCCTGTGGCTGGAATATTGCGTTAAACAACAAAGACACTAACGTGATCAGGCTCCGACCACCCTACCATCGCGATCATGGACACACCATTGAACCGAGGAAGAAATACTGGCCACCTTTTTACATCTAGTTGTTATCTTCAGGCACCCTGAATTGTCTCTCTTTCTCACTTGGTAACCAACAGAGCCAGGTCAAAATTCTGGAAAGAAAAACTCTAACACATGATGGTAGAAATTGCATTTTTCGTATCAGGGATTGAACTTCCTTCATGGTTGCTCTTCTTTTGTCGAGCCATCCGCTGAAAATTTCTTAGCATTCTATAAGTATATTATCCATTTTGCTTGTTTCTTGAACCAATTCATAGCAACATCTTTTGATACCTTAGCGGGTGTGTTTAGTTTTTGTATAGCTCCATTGCCTTTCCAATATTCTCGTCGGCTAGAGTAAATTGTATCCATTATTAATTAATATTGATTTTCCTTCAATACAACTATTTAGATAAATGTTCACATTAATGCATAACAATGAACGATTTCAAGCCAACAAAAGAAGTTGAAAAAGCTCCGGGACAAAATTATCAAATGGCGAGAATTACCACAAGGCGTGCATCTTATTATGGATGTCAAGTTATCCAAATATGGTTATCAATTGTTTCGTTCCAGTTGTGAAGAAGAGTATGCAGTCTGGTCTCCTAGAAAAATGAATGTAAAAATGTTGGATATAAATATGTCCGAAATAATGGTATGCGTATGAGTAAAAATAATAGAAAATATTTTCATTACAATTTGGTTTACAAGTTTCCTCGATATAGGATGGCACACATGCCGATCCAATGATCGTCATCACATAAAACTTAAGATTTCCATGGAAGCAATGTCGGGAGCTGGACCTAGGTCCACGTGCTCGAAGCGATCTTAGCGCTACGACTATTGCAAGCCTATGTTAAAGTATGGGAGTTACGATCATCTTAGCGCTAAGATCGCTTTGTGGAAGTGGGCCCTGGTCCTGGGTGGGGTGCTGTAAGATCGACACGCACCTGGTATATGACTCGTCAAGGCAGAATAAGTGGTTAGTGTAGTGTACTTGACGGAGTAGCCTCCCTTGCGCCGTGCATGACCAGCATTTGTGTGACAGAGCCATGTGCAGTGTCAATGTTTGTTTGTTTGTTTGTTTGTTTGTTTGTTGTTAAACGCTGTCCAGACACGTCTGTCGCCCAGACACGATTATTTACAGACCGCCGTCATATAGCTGGAATATTGCTGAGTGTGGCGTAAAACAACAAACCAACAAACGAACGCCGTACTCAGCAATATTCCCGCTATATAACGGCGGTCTGTAAATAATCGAGTGTGGACCAGACAATCCAGTGATTGACATCCTGGTCATCGATCTACACAATTGGTGAGGGGATGCGATATGGGGTTTAACGTCGCGTCCAAGCTTATTGCACTTATATAGCGACGTGCATGCACGCGCGCATGTGTGTGTGTGTGTATGGTTGACTGACTAGTCTTGACTGATGCCGATTTATAGTGCTAGCCCATTGAGATACCGTGCCAAAATTTAACATAAATACACCGCTCAGACACAGTACTGTCTCCGAGCAGACCAGTCCTTATTTTAGCCCCTTAATGTCGAGCGCTAGCCAGGGTAACAACAAGTACCATCTTTTCACCTCATTTGGTATCGAACCCCGGATCTTTCGCTCTCCGGGCGGACGCTCTACCACTAGACCACGGAGGCGGTCCTACGATATTGGGATACGATGACACGCATCAACCAAGTCAGTGAGCCTGACTACACGTTAGTCGCCTCTTACGACAAGCATAGTCGCCTTATACGGCAAGCATGGTTTGCTGAAGACCTATTCTACCCCGGATCGTCACGGGTCCAGTGTCGATGTAATAAAAGCGTTGAGTATAGTGCACATGGAGTGACGGAGTCTCCCTTGTACTGTGCATGTCATGCATCAGCTTATGCACACACTTTGGTTGTTGATGCGATGACTTTTTGTACCTCCACACTGCTATTTAACACGAATGTATGAATGATTGGACGAAGCAGAATCTCACATGTGATGACGTCACAACAACACATGGTCATTGTGCATCTGAATTTGTATGGGTCAGTATGACTAACGTTGTGATCTGGAGGGAATAAATGTGTGTGACCTGCAAGATCTACACGTTAGAATGTCATGATGATATTGTCATATGCATGTGTGTAAAGGGATTCCTGCATGTGTGTAATGTGGTGATTCATGCATTTTTACACATTTGAAATGAACGTATTTTGAGCTTTGAGCTGGGCTACCTTTGAAAACATGTAAAGTAAGTTTTCTGCAACAGTGATTTCAACGGCAATAAACTCTGAACAGAAAAAGTACCTTGGGTACTTCTACCATGGGGGTCCAAATACTTCTTTACACCGGCACTGTCTAATCAATCGAGCCAACTCAAACATTACCGCCCCATGCAGTGTCCGATACGTTCTCGGGGGCGGTCGGGTAGCCTAGTGGTTAAAGCGTTCGCTCGTCACGCCGAAGACCCGGGTTCGATTCCCGACATGGGTACAATGTGTGAAGCCCATTTTCCGGTGTCCCCCGCCGTGATATTGCTGGAATATTGCTAAAAGCGGCGTAAAACCATACTCACTCACTCACTCACACCGATACGTTCTCAAGTTATTACATCGCCTGCCCAATCAGTTCACACCACTGACCTCTGACAGACACACGTTTTATGTCATCACCACACCCACCTGTCACATAGTTATACAAGCTGCATGCACAGAACTTCCATCGTTATCATCTTCACTTTAACATCTGCCCCAATCAAACAGTTGTTTATTACATTGACTTCCACTTACATACACGAAACCAATAATACTCTTCATATACCCAATACGTCTAACACAGAATTAAAAGGTGTGTTGATAGTACTGAGCTAGTGCAACATTATAAAGTGATCATTGACATGCTGTAATATGTAATCAGTCGTCAGCATTATATATTTCAACAAAGCATGCACCTAATGCACCCACCTAGTCTTTAGAATTCAAACAGGGATGTACTCATTGAGCACATTAGTGAATACCTTGATTGTTTATTGTTTTAGAATTGTATAATATGGACAGTGTTTATGGCAAGTTAAATATTGCTATATTTTGGAGTTTATTTAGTATATTTGGCACAGTTGACGAAGGTAATGTTTTGATGAATATAGAATGAATTTGTGGCATCTCTGTATATTTGATAATATTTGACACATTACATAGCGTTCCATTGAGACATTTCAGGAAAAAAACCATTTATAACTTAAAATCTCATTAGTCTGAGGAGCATCAGGGGACACTCGCCTAAGGCGCCGCGATTCGCTGTGCAGAGTTGCGGCCGTTGGGCACGCCAGCAACCTATGATTATGGGTTTGAATCCCGGTTCGCCCCGATTATGTTTCTAGGTTTGTCACTACCATACCCGTGCTCGTTGGTTTCACCGAACTGGTGAGCGTCTGAGACCTGCATCACTTAGGGCTTTCCACCCACATCAAGCAGGCACGCCGTGATGTGACTGGAATAATGTTAAAAGCGGCGGTAAACCCAACTCACTCACTGAGAAGCATCTATATCAACCCTCGTTCAGCTGTACGGTGTTATATTTTCCATACAGCTGCAATGGGATCGTGCTATATCTCGGTCGGACAATTTAACTGTAGAAACAATGTATAGGAATAATCCAATTCTGAAAAGCTATATTGACACGATGTTAATAAAAGTGTCCAGTCAAGATTAAAGTCAATTGTTTGGACTCATCGGGTAAACAAACTAACACATCTATGTTGTGGCTAACTTACCAACCAGACACATCATCAACCTACCCAGCATGTAACATTTGATGTGACATTTCCAATGGACAGTATTGTGTCCCTATGACCATACATAACGCATGTCCTGATTCGTTATTCTGAGAAATAGAAATAAACTGTCCGAATTTTATAGAATAGACAAATGGCCATTGTTAATCAAATCATACAAGATGGAAATATTTAGTAACGTCATAATATTCCGGTCGGTTAAGCCACATGGCCGCATTGTACCAATGTGTTCGCATCTTCAGGTTTGGGTACACTGGCTGTACATATAACGAGTGGCATGTCCTATACAATGTGATGTTCAGTTTGCACATTAGTGGTCAGTAATAGCCCCACATGTACACCCGCTGTAGAAACGAAGTCAACGTAAACAACTAGACAAGATTTCTTTATGTTGTATAACATCTTGGTGTTGGCAACTACATGTATGACAACATGTTACTGTAATGTGATTTGCACAACCCTTTGTCTTCCAAATATGCAGAACATTCTTACAGCCCACAAAGACATCCGTAATAAACCAAAAGGGTCGAGCCATAGTCAGGCGCGTGTCACGATCAACAGTCACGTTTTTCACCTTTAGCTTAAAACCCAACGCTTCTGTTTATGAAAAGGAACAAAACGATCCATAAACATTAGATTAATACATGATATCGTTCAGTTTGTTCCATCACCGTAACTGCAAGATCAGTGTTAAGCAATGGTCTAAAATTCCGTGTTGAAAAACATCAATACAAAGGACCAGACAAACGTCACTCTGGGTGAAGAACGAGCATTATAGAGGAACTGTGAGGTGCACGTGTCTTCTATGTTTGAATATGAACATGCTTCTGAACAGTTCAACAACTGCGACATCAACTTATAAATACTGTGGCGAAAAGGTCCATCACAAGCCAGTCTTTCTTGTACACGACCAGTTAATCAACATTTAATTTCTTTCAGCAATGTCATGAATTCAGACTTCTGCAATGTCGTCCTATTTGTCGTGGTAGGAGTAATATCTATTCTTATGCATAGCACAGGAATTATACCGAACATTTAGGCCATGCCTATAAATCTGGCAATTAATTCAATAAAATGGAGGCGTGCGCTTACGACTGTACTCTGTAGTTTGTCTGCTGTGTTAAAGGTTACAGTGTACGTGAACGAACATATGGTGGCTCACCACATAATAGAACGGTGTTGATTCATTTCCTTCCGATCCTCAGAGGATATATGTCAGTACAAAGTTCGTACCAGCTTGTGAATGGGGTCAATATTGCTAAACAAAGTTCAACATAGTATTTAAGCATACAAGTCACTTTTGCGAAATTTACATTTTAACCCCTAATTGATTAATTCAATGAATATCAAATGTGCCAGTAATGTGATCTGAGACGGGATAATTTGTTTTCAATGAAAGGGTTAATTTGTAATCGGATTTAAATATATTCTCGAATGTCAGACATGCAGCGTTATTTGAGGAAAACGAAAATAAAAATTGCCACTAATTGTTATTGAATACATTTGATGGATAGGGTGAGAGTGAAAAAGTGAATTAAAAAATGTTCTTCCTTATCAGACGTGGTGGACGTTTGCGTCCGGGATGACATACTCTCGGTTTATCAACATTCAAAATGAATCAGATCTTCTCAAAGTTAATGTGATCTTACCCAGTTTAAAAATAACTGCAAGGTACACAATACTAAGCTAGATTAATTTGTGCAGGAAAAGATGGTGATTGCAAACTATGAATATCTTCCTATTTACTTGATTAAGTAAGAACTGCTCATTCAGTGAACTGCTCAATCGAATGCATTAAGTCCATAAAAGTTAAAAAACATATCTGATATCAAAAGACACTCAGGTGAGATTCCATTTACACCCAAAAGCATTCTTCATACTTTTTCATCTGTTAACATTAATTAGGAGATAAACCTACTGTGTTTTCAATGTAGAGCTAGGTTACCTGTAGATTTAACCGCACTAAATTGAATTTGAAACCGAACGCGTAGCGTGAGGTTTCAAATGTTAAATTTAGTGCGGTTAAATCTACAGGTAACCTAGCTCTACATTGAAAACACAGTAGGTTTATCTCCATTCTACCATGACCGGTTTAAGATGGAACTCTTTGAGGTGCAACGTTTTGTTGAGTGAGCAGGACACTCCATATATGAGAAGATGGGTTCACTTTCCCATAGGGGTGGAAGGCTCTTTATAATAGCAACTTAAAACAATAACAGAAGACAATGGAAATACAATGGAAATAATAGTCATATTCATGTGATCAAGTAAGCAACTTTTAAACAGGTAAGAGATACATTTTAAGATTGCAATTTAATTTAATTTGATGTAAATTTGTTATTGTCATTTCTGCACATTATTATCTTATTTATAAGAATGCTGCACCTGAAGGGCATTCAACTCATGAGCCCATACACCAAGTATACTGGGTTACGGCATGTTTAGTGAAATTCGTTTGTACTTGGAGTGATATAGTGATCTCTGTTTATACATGTACTAGCCGCAACTCAAGGTGTAACACTGAAACGTAACATCCTCAATATAAAGATACAATCAAGTTGATTAGTATTGGAAGTAATGGAAATATGAAAATAATATATCAATATGTCACATAGTTAAAGCTATATGAGCGTTTGAATGCCAAATGACTCAAACGATAGTCGATATTTCTAGGCAAATCTGAACAAGTCAGAGAGTAGAATGCCTTCAGTTGGATATTCTACCTATAATAAACCAGATACATTCACTTGCAAATTATCCTGGAAAACTGAAATGACAATGTGGTATTTTGGATAGAAACATTAAGATTAACGACCAAAAAGTTTTCATATGTGTCTGCTACATGTACACTACTTAAAACAATTAAATTCGACAGAAAAGTGATCATAATGTTTCCCTGGCATACCGTATCCTTCATTCATCGGTCCTCTATTACTGAGTTTTCCATCTTGATGTTTTATCTATGAGATATATATAATGACATGCAGACCAGATCAAAGTAATTCACAAACTATATCCTCGTTTCTGGTCTTTTCGATGCCCTGAGACACAGACGTTTAATGCATGCAGAGTTTGAAACATCAAGGGATTTATTTAATCTCACCTTAAAGAATCTTTTTTATTACCCATATGGGCTCAAATATGCAGTGTAATAACATTTTGATATTTGCACAGTGTGCAATGAGTGATTCTCGAAGCTGATTGGTCAGTGGAACAAAGATCAATTTTTATTGAACTGATTCGAGCTTTTAAGACAAGGCACATAGTTTCATATTAACTACATGATTTCACATTATAATTTTTTTCATTTATTTCTCATGATTTTCATTTTACAAGTCAAAACCAAAACTACCTCCCCGTTTGTAAACAAACATGGCTGGCCATTTGAGACCTGTCAAAGTAAATGACCTCGTTAAAGCGGACGGAGATCTGACTGACATGAAAAGTTATTCGCATAATTCAACCTCTGAACACATTTAATGTCTTTGTTGTCAAAACTGCACATGGCCAGATTGAAGTTCCAAGATTCCGATTGTGATTTTGCCAGAAACTATTTCTAGGGCGCCAAGATCATCACCACCAGGTCCTGGTTTGCGTCTGTGTTAGAGGGCTTGCCGTTTCATGAATTTGTCGACCACCCGAATCCAAAAACCGGACTTTGTATAGACAGGTTTGCCTTTGTGAACGATGATGACATCGATAACCGCCAACGAAAATGAAAACACAATGAAAAAGACTAAACTTGACAAGTTGACATGAACTTAGTTCACAAATGTATACAGGTAAGAAAAACACGAAAAATATGACTACTCACACTTTCAACGATGAAAGCTAAAGCTCGGAACTTAAAACATTATTTTCACTCGTGACATATTTTCGGTAATCACTCGTACCTCGTGGGTTATTCTATAATTCTTGGTTAATGACGATTCAGAACAAGGTCAAATAATAAAGTCATGGGTCACTGCACTGCGAAAGCTTCATACTGGGCGCCGTTTGTTAAAGTCACGTGATTTGAAGACCTTAGCTAAATAGCTTGCCGTGGACTCACAACTCAAATATCTCAGTATACTGTGTCTGAGTGGGGTATTCATGTTAAACTGCGGCACGGTATCTCAGTTGGCAAGCACTATATAATCGGCATTAGTCCGGATTCGTGCAAGCAACCCCACACATACACACACACGTGCATACACGTCGCTATTTTAGTGCAATAATCCTGAACGCGACGTTAAAGCCATTTCACCTCCCCTCTCGTCTAAGTCGTCTTTAGAATATAATACCATATGACATCAGATACATTATTTGCTGCAAGTAACTCTTATACAAGTCTTCAACACGCGGCTACTCATGCCGATATGAGTGTACAATTATGGGTGATTGCGTGAGTTGAGTTGATCGTCACTTGAACCTTATGTCATATATCTCATGCCGGGTCAGTTTGATGTGAGGGAAAAGCTCGACGTCATTCAGGACGTAAGCATATTTCTCAGGGATGGTGATAACACAACTAGAAAACTAATCAGGGCGAACCGGGATTCGAACTACCGATCGTAGTTTTCTGAGGCCCCAGGAACGCAACTCTGCACAGCATTTCAAAATATTGCAATGATGACGTATCTTCGACTATAATAAGATATATCAGGATTCTAGTGATTTTGATATAACGTGCCATATACGTGGAAGGATGTCCGTGAACGCAAGGCTATCGTTATGCGACTTTTTGCATTATGTATTCACAAATCAGCTGTATGTGCCGACCTTATTTATAGGAAGTTGAAACCTGATTAAAACATGATTCATGAACGGTGACTCGCGTTTAGTTTCATAGATCAGTGTTGCCAGAAGCATCAGAAACTCCTGCTATGTAGTGAATTCTTTCCGCTGCTGATTGGACGGCTGAAACTGGTCGACAGGTACGTTTTGTGAGAAAACAACACCGGTCAGTCACCCATTAATGTCATTCAAATTTAACTGTTAATTTATATCATGAACATTATCATAAAGGGGTTACATTTAAAGCCTGTTTCATATTGATTTTAGGACAGCGATGGACATTCAGGTTATACTGAGAGTTGCACTTGCGCTTTTGTCAACACAAGGTAACATTTCAATTTGTATTTCAATTGGTATTTTGCTTTTATTAAACAAAACTAATGCATTTTGTGGTACAAACTGATGGCTTAATATCTTGGAATGGCAGCATGTGTTTCCAGGGAATAATATTCATTGTTGTAGCATGGCGAGGGACTATTTTATTTGTAACTGG
Organism: Haliotis rufescens; assembly: GCF_023055435.1. Classification (NCBI taxonomy): domain Eukaryota; kingdom Metazoa; phylum Mollusca; class Gastropoda; order Lepetellida; family Haliotidae; genus Haliotis; species Haliotis rufescens. The sequence goes on along the minus strand of NW_025964383.1, from coordinate 38,457,244 downwards.
TATTTGTGAATGTACGTTTTTGTACGGCGTTCCTCTAATCAAGATCAACGTTCAAGCATGTGTGAGAATCCAACCGACGTCCTATTTTGTTCCAGACTAGGCACTTTAGTATGTCTGTTGGTCGGAAATTAATGACCGGGTAGCTCCCTCTATTTTGTCGGATATAAACTGTTATTCAAGCCTGGCGGAAGAACGGGTGGTAATAAATTACGTACGAAAAGAATGCTTAAAGATGTTTATTATTACAGCGAGGGCCCACCTACCTCCGGAAGGTGGGCTATGTTGAAAGAATGACAAAGACGCAACTGTGGATTTAATGGCTGAGGGTGTGGAGGTTCTAAAGGGCTACCCCAATTTAGAAATGGAATAAATACTATTACAGCCTAAATGGCATAACCATGCCAGGCCAAATTTCGCTATGTGGCTACTTGAGTCGCCAAAAATATTTGTTAATAGATAATTGATGCTGAGGCCCAAATGGCGGAAACGTCACTACCCGACCACAGCTGTGGGTCTGAATGGGAGCGAACGCCGCCAGGTAACCGGAAACCCTAATGAGTATATATATTGATATAAATTATGATGATATAGGAGGTAGCAAAGAAGAACCACGCCACTCCACGACTCGTTTTATTCACATTGATAAGATAAAAACATTTAGTCGCTAGTACTAAATGTAGGTATGGGTGTGCAAGTTATGTCAGTTTGCATATGCCTCGTTCTTTCTGCCCTGTCCTCTCTAAATTTAGACCAGGTACTGCTCCTCTAAAGTTGGACACGGGCAGATATACGAATATGAATGTGAATGAAAGAGTGTGTTTTCAGTGTATTGAGGAAGTATTGAGGATGAACGTCTTGTATTGCTAGATTGCCCTTTGTACGATGATTTGCGTGAAGGTTCATACCAGAAGGACAGTTTTAGCTATCCCAACATCCTAGAGTTATGTAATACTGATAAACTTATTTACTTTATTTAATTTTGTATATTTTACGGTCCAAACCTGCTATTTTGTTCTTTAACGAAGACACTTTTTTTATATGGCTATTAATCGGTATTTTATTTTATGTACTTCATTTACATTAATATATTTATGCTGTATATACTGTGATATATTTTATGTCTCTGGTAACCCTTCACGGATGGCTCGCTTGTACGTACTGTTATATGTATCTATGTAAATATATTTGTGAGGTGAGACTCAAATGAACAAAATATGTCTGTCTGTTTGGAGGCGATATCAAAAGCGCCGCCCATCGGAACAGACAGTGTCGTCCGTTTCGCGTGAACTACCGCCTCACTTCCCAACCCTGTCAATAAGAGTTGTTATGTAAATGGTACACAGAAAACTTTGATGTGGTGTCAGTGTGGAAGGAGTTTAAAAAAAGGTCCGTCACCGGCCACAGAAGACATCTATGTATAACAGCATTCTACAGGGGAATGCCTCAAGTGTCCACAAGTGTATAGTATTGCCCAAGGAATTGAGTTTGAATCAAAATATATAATGAAGTAATAACTATGACTACATAAAGAAAGTCCTCGTAGAACAGCCAGTGTTTTTCTTTGATGTGTGCATGCGAGAAGATCCAGATCAATATTATGCCTTATGCTATATGATGTCACAATAAATACGTGCATTAAAGTACAACCTCTTATATTTTCAAAACACCCAACATCTTATAATCAGAATACGATTGTACGGGATTGACCCAGCCGAGCATAACACGCTAAAACATCACAGATGTATAAGGATTGCTAGAGCGATAGAATAACTTCTTTCAGTGGCATTTAGAAGTTGGTGTGATGAAGAAAGACAAGTTCTATGGATGAACAACTTCTTTATTACAACAAGCGTATAGTTGACAAAGTCATCTATATCCCCCGCCCATTTTAACACGTTATGGTCCCAAACCAGGTAACTGACATTTCTCTTAGCCAATGTCAAAATAGCTGCAATGGAAATTCTAAAAAAACATTTATAAAACTCCTTCACCAGTTCAATATGTGTCTGGTAAACATGCAAAGTTTTGTAACAAATTATTTAACGTTTTTTAGTTACGCTCCGGAAACGAACAGCACCCTTATAGAATCTAAGTCAAACTTGTTGCCGTGGAAACGTAAAAAATAAAAAATTATACAATTCCTAAATAGCAAAAGGCACCAGTTCAGCATGAGTCTGATAGACATGCAAAGTCTTGTAGAGAAATATTTAACGGTTTCTGAATTATGCTCCGGAAACGATTTCGGGACGCACACAAGCACACACACACGCACGCACAGACACACACACACACGCACACGTACGGACGGAACCCATTTCTATATCCCCCGCCAACTTCGTTGGGGCAGGGGATAATTAGTGCGACGTTTCGGTGTAGATCCTAACACCTGCTTGATGTTAAGATCTACACCGAAACGTCGCACTAATTGTAATAAAGAAGTTGTTCATCCATAGAACTTGTCTTTCTTCATTGATCGAATAGTGTATAATGTACCAATCACATTCCACAGTACATTAAATTAACATGCTAAATTAATTGCTACCAACATCAACTGAACAGTATGTCTGGCAATTTATTAGAATCTAGAACTAAGCTTGTAAGAAAGGTTAACCTTTTTATTGACACCTTAATGACATGTAAAACTGAACAAAACAGAATTATTTAAACATAACACCTGAAACATTTTGTTCCTTCAAATGTTAAGTCACAACTGTCGGTCGCTTTATAAGCGAAAACATACTGAAGGCTAAACATGATCACAAGATTCAGGTACAACTTTATGTAGACCCTATTTTATACTGTTTGCGCCAATGATATACAATAGACCATCAAGCCGAATGCATTTTCTCATCTTATTTAATTGTCCTCTACATACTTCAAGGAACGGTGTGTTAAATGTGTTCACTGTAATATAATGGACTGTAAAACTTAGTCAGGCCAAATTCTAGTATAAAGCTATACCCTTGCAGCGTTGAAATGTAGGCAATGTGAACGTGCTGTATTCGTCTACAGTTAGTCATTTCGGCGTGCTACGTAATGTTTTCCTTGTCGATAACAAGTTGAACACTGCCAAGTTTGAGGAAAATTTGCTGGGAAAATGGGTACTTAACCTGAGTCAGGATATATATTGTGTAGAATAAAATAAAGGAATTCAACACACATAGTGCATTTTCATGCACAAACAAGTCTATCAGATTTTTGCGTCAACATTTTCCTTGCCTGATACTGTTCAAATGGTAATGACATTATGATGAAATGTACAAAGCTATCATAGTCGCGTCTATTTTCCTCCAATAAGATATGAGTAAGAACCCGGTTGAGTTGTTGGGTATTTATGATTGTTTTTATGACAACAGTTGTGACTTTGTGAAGCATGCTTAAGTTTGTTGGTTTGTTGTTTAACGCTGCACTCAGCCAAATTATAGTTATATGACGGCGGTCTGTAAATAATCGAGTCTGGACCAGACAATCCAGTGATTGATATCATGAGCATCGATCCACACAATTGGGATATGATGACATGCATCAACCAAGTCAGCGAGCCTGACCACCCGATCCCGTTAGTCGCCCTTTACGACAAGCATAGTCGCCTTTTATGGCAAGCTTGGGTTGCTAAAGACCTATTCTACCCCGGATCATCACGGGTCGCATGCTTAAGTGCATGGATTACTATTTTCCATCATTAAAAAAATAGTAATGCGGATCATTACCACATGAGATAAAACTGGGACGATTCCGACGCCCACTACTGGAACGTAAATGCCGTTATGTGAGTGAGTGAGTATGGCTTTACGCCGCTTTTAGCAATATTCCAGCAATATCATGGTTTGGGACTCCAGAAATGGGCTTCCAACATTGTACCCATGTCGGGAATCGAAACCAGGTCTTCGGCGTGACGAGCGAACGCTTTAACCACTAGGCTACCCGACCTTCATTCTACCGATGATGAATGTCATTACATAATACAAATACGGCCAGCGGGGTCTAATTCCTATAAAATTAAATACATAATTGCAGCTACAGTGGCTAGATATTTGGCACACATCACAACAGAACGCATAATTCAGACTGACTATTTATTTATGCTTGTTAATTGCAGACACATCACAGCGCAATACGCATAAATTCTGAAGTTACCACTAAGTAATTATTATACAATACTTTGCCCACGTTGAACCATGGATGCCAATCTCTAGCGACCAAAGCTTTATATAACTTGTCACACTGCATCAGACATATGATCCGATAAAAAAAGGTCCAGTTGTATTATGTTGAGTTAACTATATTTGCTTGATTCCATGGGTGATGCCGGATATTCGAATATAACGAACACGTTGTCAGGAATTGTAACATAAAAGTAGGTATGTTCTCTGATCTAATTGGTTAAAAAGTGTTGTCGAATGATCATAACATCACTGAATTGTTTTGGTCTCATCATGGATACATTCCTCAATAACTTGTATAACTTTAATGGAGGAACAGATGGAAATTTTCCCTGATTTCCACATCGGAGATTTCAATGAAATATGGAGCAAAAGGGACGACAAGACATTTTCTGAGATAATTCAAGACATTGAAGGTAAAGGAAGTTTACCTTTTTTCCATTAATTACACAATGACCGTCACAATTGATGTAATTTTCTTGGGCTTGGCCAAAGGGAAAAAAAACAAAATCAGTTTCTAACAGTCAAAAACATTTATTGCAACTCTATAATAGTTACGACTTTCATACATCAACCTTATTTTATCATTATTATTACTCACAACAAAGAATACATAAACACCTACCTAAACTTCCTACGCAGATTTGTTCAACATCAGCGAGAGTTACCTCCCTTACACCATTGCCATGATAGCAATGTAAAGCGTGACCACTGTGTCATCGCCAAAATTGGCATAAATATAACGAGATTGACAAAAGAATTAACGTAAATTATATAGTTCGTTTTTTAATATTTTAAATATGTTATGCCGAATTGATTACGTAAATTTCATTTAAACACGACGCCGTAATAATAACAAAATTACCCCCACTTACTGTCACATTTGGACCATGAACAAGGCAATCCTTTCACTTCCAAAATGGCTTGGTTTCCGAGGTGTTGTACCCAGGTTCGAAGAGCTTCCTGCTTCTCAAATGAATGAGAGACTTGGGTTCTTTCATGCCGAAGTCAGAAACGCTGAGGGAAATCTTTACTATGCTTGTCGTTAGAGGCGGCTAACGGGATCGGGTGGTCAGGCTCGCTGACTTGGTTGATGCATGTCATCGATCCCAAATGCGTGGATCGATGCCCATGATGTCAATCACTGGATTGTCTGGTCCAGACTCGATTATTTACAAATATCGAGTTTTGTTGGGTTGCGTGCTGCCGTACTAGGGGACCGCCATTTGAGCGCAGCATAAACATTATCCAAGACAGGGAATTTCACACTTCAAGACCCGTGAAGGTCCGGGGTAGAATAGGTCTTCAGCACCCATGCTTGCCGTAAAAGGTGACTATGCATGTCGTAAGAGGTGACTATGCTTGTCGTAAGAGGCGACTAACGGGATTGGGTGATCAGGCTCGCTGACTCGGTTGATGCATGTCATCGATTTCAATAGCGTGGATCGATGCTCATGATATCAATCACTGGATTGTCTGGTCCAGACTAGATTATTTACAGACCGCCGTCATATAGCTGGGACATTGCTGAGTGCAGGGTTAAACAACAAACAAACCAACCAACCAATCACACTTTCTCCATGATAAACAAAATTGAAGCGCGATGGCTATGACCAGTGAACACATCATGCTGCTATCCCCGAGAATGATTTAAAACAATTCGTGAAAGTTTTGATATTGAAACTCCTTCCGACCTGCTTCATAAAGTGTGGTTCGACTTCACACTTGGTTAACTTTTCGCCCGTCGTAGTATAAGGAAAACCAAAGAGAATTAACTTCATCTTCCTTTCTGTATCCACAGATGAAAAGGGGTTCTTGTTTATTGAAATCACTCACAACAAACGCATTTATGCAACATCGGACCAATTCTGTCCTGTACTTTCATTTTAAAAAAATGTCCCTCCTCAATCCAAACATTGGTGCTTTTTACCAGGCTTCCAAGAGATGAGTCCACGTCGAGGACACCGAATGGTACACCACGAGGCCAGTTGGTGTAAATGTCATTGGCAACATGATGAAAGAAATTTCTACCAACGCTGGTCTCAAAGTGTATACAAACCATTGTCTTCGGGCAACTGCCGTCACTTTGCTGTCAAACGCAGTAATTGAAAATCGCGAGATTTGCAAAATTACCGGCCAAAAACCGATGAATCGTTGAAGTCGCATTCCATTGACTCGAGCCTCGGCTCAAAAACGACATTATTCGAACATTCTTCAGGGACTCGCTAACGAACGTAATTTGGTACCTGTCCAAGATACAAATATCCTGCCACTGTCCACTGCTCCCGTGAATAACTTCCAGGTTAATTCTTCTGCTAATTCCCAAAGTCTCTTTCACATATGCAACTCCACTGTAACAGTAAACAACTTTCTCCATCCCAGCTAAGCTGCATGTCTAAAATCTCGCACATGTTTGACGTCTCTTGTCACCACCTCAGTTTCAGGCAAGTTCACACTATCTTGTATAGGGGCCAAACAGTATGTACGTATTTTCTAATTTTGATTATTTGTATTTTATAGATACGCATAACTACAAATTACAAGTAAGATGAGGAACTGTGATAAAGAATTGAATTTGTGATATTTGTTTATTTTCTGAGAAATGGGCTTGAACATGTGACCACCCCTTTCGTAAAATGAACCATCATTATTGGAGTACCTCGAAACCATTGATCGGTTTCGCGGCACCAAACGCCATGCATCTTTTTGAAGATGAGCACGAGGAGACGTATTGCAAACGACATTTTTGTTGTGTCATGCGCACAGTAAATTAGTTCCTCCTAAGTATCGATTTTAATTAACTTTCATGTTACAATGTCGATAAATATTTCGTTTTGTAAGATTTGCTGACGTTTTGTAAGATTTACGAAACAATTTCATTTGAACACTCTGCCTTACAGCGTCGTGTTCAAATGAAATTTCCGTACATCCATTCAGCATAACATCACGCAAATCTTACAAAACGAAATATTTATCTCCTAAATAGAAGGAATGGATTTGCACATTTGTCTCTTGAAAAGGTCAGATTCTTTAAACAATACTAACAAGTACATCAAAACATTCTCAGTAAACTCCATTGGACAACAAACAGAGCAAATTCACAATAACTACTGATAAACAAAGTTGTCTTCATACAAAAATTAGAATCATCTTTCGATTTTGATTTTGATCAAAATCAGGAATGAAATGCCTGATTACATCATTATAATGTTTGCTCCATGTTCCGTCTATCCTAGAGCGGTATGCCAATAAAATGCACACCGCATTCCGCGACAGCAACTACATGTGCTGTGGGGTCAACCCAGATTCAGTCAACCCAAACATGTCCTTATAACAACGCAATAGCGCGTATTATCTTCAGGGATAAACAGTCGTGTCGGTTTTGACGTCGCTGTTGAGGAAATGAGTATCCTACCTTGTTTAAACCTCTGAGGTATATTTCAAGTCAAGTCTTTATTTAGAAATACTGACAGGCCACAGACCTATCGTACAAATCAGTGAGATAGTAGATGTACAGAAATCATGTTCATTTTCTATATCACGTCACGTCATTTTTTTTACTCTTTTTGCCTGAAATACATAAGCTATTGAGCACAATTATACATTAAACTTAAAGAAACTTGGAATATTGGCACATTATTGGAGCTGGGTATTTACAAACGGAGCGGAGGCGTTTATAAAATGGGCGTATGGGAACAAGGTGCTACTCATACACAATGCCATTTAGAAAGTGGTCAAAACAAATGTTATATTTGGGATAACACTTTGTGGGTTCGAAACCCGGACGGGACTCAACCCAAAAAAGTACAAGAATCTGTACTTTACCAAGAATGTGTTATCCCAAATATAACATTTGTTACAAGGTGATACTCGCCTTCTACGAACTGTAAATTACACATTTGACACTGTCTACATTCCTCCGTGATTTTGATGCGTCTTCCTGTTTCGGTAGTCAGTGCTCGTGATGAGAATCTAAATCAGGCAAATGCAATCTCATTTCAAAAGATAATGGTAATGAAGTGTTATTTTTGTGTATACATATATATGAGTCTTGGACTACAAGTATCAACAAACATTTCAGAAAATCTATATTTGGGCTTTGACATCCATATCAAATTCTTACTCGTTGATCCTTTTTTTTCATTGTTGTCGAAGAGAAACAACAAATGCTTAAATTTTCTTGGATATTTGTGTATTTGTTACCCTTAGCTACATTCTTAAGACTGTAACATGTGCGTATATTTATAATGAACCTTCCACATGCGCCAGATACAACTGCATCAGATGTTTATATCTTAACACCAAATAATCTGTCAGAGAGAGACAAGAGAGAGACTTGAACTTGTCCTAAGTATCACTAGTCTAACCAGGATTGCTCCGACATTATACTAAAAGGACCAACAATGTCATGAAACCCAAGATTCGAAACAAATGCGATGCGTTTTTTATAAGTTGTATGTTTTGTCTTGCATTTTCAAAAGGTAGATATGAACATAAAGTATTTAGTTTCAATAGATGTTGTACCTTACATCATTTACATTAAGTTCACATTTCTGCATACTGCATACTGCTTACAACTAAACTCTCCAATCAATGTTTTGCTTCAAAGGCCAGTTTGAGTTGTATTGCAGACAAGGGATATACCAAATATGATCCGTCGCTTGTCAACATGATATGCCACACCATGACCTTTTCAGGACACTTACTGTGATAATGAAAATATCGTACCTGGTGGATGTTATAGGGAAGAACAGAAGATGAAGAATGTCTCGTTGTTTTCTCTTGACACACATGAAACTTTAGATGAATATACATTTTTAGCCATTTTTTGTTTCCTACATCTTGTTTATGGCCTCCTACATTACTTTTTTGTGAATGAATCAAGTTATACTGATACAACAGGGGACAGAAAGATCAAAGTCGACTGAAAAAACATCCTGGATATAACAAGAATGTTACTGCTATAGATGCAAAGTGTAGCAAATTTCATACCTTCCTGACCACGTCCTGAATACTTATCAATGTTGTTTTCTTGTCACACTTCTTGGTCTTCTCGCTTCATACGATTTAAAAAAATATTTGCAGACAAAATATACGTTTAAGAGGTATATCTTTGTATGGAGTATATGGTTTAATGTAGTTTCATGAAGACCCAATACATAATAGAATTTCCAAAGTACAAAGAAACCATTTCACCTGCATGTTGATCAATAGAACACAGACGGCATGGCAGGAACGTTACTGCAATAGGCGCAGTATTCGGGAGTTTGATACCTTCCCGAATACACCCTGCATTTCTATCAATCTTAACTTTTCTTGTCACAGTTCTTCTAGCCCTCCCTGTTTTAAACAATTTGAAGCATTTATTTAATGAAAACTATTAATGCAGGAATAATACTATACGTTAAAGGCTTTTCAATATTTATGGAGTGTATGGTTTAATGGAAGGTGGTTTCATGAAGATGCACAACACATAAAGAAATTTGAAAAATACGACAAAGCTTAAACACGCTCATTTTGTCACAGGGGGGAGCTCAAGGCCAATCCAGAACGACATAAGTGGCAGTACGGTGGTTTTACTGAACATGTCATAACCATTGGAGTTCAATATGCAGATGATTCCGAAAAGTATTCTTTTGCTGTAACGGTTTGCTTGGCACCCTTGTCCACCAGCTAACTGCAATAATATTCGTATTTGACTCCAGCTCATACATCAACTCGACTAGAGTGATTGAGAGGGGCAGCACAGACTGGAGTGATTGAGAGGGGCAGCACAGACTGGAGTGATTGAGAGGGGCAGCACAGACTGGAGTGAATGAGAGCGGCAGCACAGACTGGAGTGAATGAGAGTGGCAGCACAGACTGGAGTGAATGAGAGCGGCACCACAGACTGGAGTGAATGAGAGGGGCAGCACAGGCTGGAGTGAATGAGAGGGGCAGCACAGACTGGAGTGAATGAGAGGGACAGCACAGACTGGAGTGAATGAGAGGGGCAGCACAGGCTGTAGTGAATGAGAGGATCAGCACATGCTGTAGTAAATGAGAGGATCAGCACATGCTGTAGTGAATGAGAGGTTCAGCAAAGACTGTACTGAATGAGAGGACCACCACATGCTGTAGTGAATGAGAGGGACAGCACAGACAGTAGTGAATGAGAGGGGTCGCAAATGCTGAAGTGAATGAGAGGGGCACTACAGGCTGGGGTGAATGAGAGAGGCAGCACAGAATGTAGTGAATGAGAGGATCAGCACAGACTGTTGTCAATGAGAGGGGCAGCACAGGCTGTAGTGAATGAGAGGGGCAGCACAGGCTGTAGTGAATGAGAGGATCAGCACATGCTGTAGTAAATGAGAGGATCAGCAAAGACTGTAGTGAATGAGAGTATCAGCACAGACTGTAGTCAATGAGAGGGGCAGCTCAGGCTGTAGTGAATGAGAGGTGCAGCACAGACTGGAGTGAATGAGAGGGACAGCTAAGGCTGCTGTGAATGAGAGGGGCAGCACAGGCTGTAGTGAATGAGAGGATCAGCACATGCTGTAGTAAATGAGAGGATCAGCACATGCTGTAGTGAATGAGAGGTTCAGCAAAGACTGTAGTGAATGAGAGGATCACCACATGCTGTAGTGAATGAAATTTGAAAAATACGACAAAGCTTAAACACGCTCATTTTGTCACAGGGGGGAGCTCAAGGCCAATCCAGAACGACATAAGTGGCAGTACGGTGGTTTTACTGAACATGTCATAACCATTGGAGTTCAATATGCAGATGATTCCGAAAAGTATTCTTTTGCTGTAACGGTTTGCTTGGCACCCTTGTCCACCAGCTAACTGCAATAATATTCGTATTTGACTCCAGCTCATACATCAACTCGACTAGAGTGATTGAGAGGGGCAGCACAGACTGGAGTGATTGAGAGGGGCAGCACAGACTGGAGTGATTGAGAGGGGCAGCACAGACTGGAGTGAATGAGAGGGACAGCTAAGGCTGTAGTGAATGAGAGGGGCAGCACAGACTGGAGTGAATGAGAGGGACAGCACAGACTGGAGTGAATGAGAGGGACAGCACAGACTGGAGTGAATGAGAGGGGCAGCACAGGCTGTAGTGAATGAGAGGATCAGCACATGCTGTAGTAAATGAGAGTATCAGCACATGCTGTAGTGAATGAGAGGTTCAGCAAAGACTGTAGTGAATGAGAGGATCACCACATGCTGTAGTGAATGAGAGGGACAGCACAGACAGTAGTGAATGAGAGGGGTCGCAAATGCTGAACTGAATGAGAGGAGCAGTACAGGCTGAAGTGTATGAGAGGTTCAGCAAAGACTGTAGTGAATGAGAGGATCAGCACATGCTGTAGTAAATGAGAGGATCAGCAAAGACTGTAGTGAATGAGAGTATCAGCACAGACTGTAGTCAATTAGAGGGGCAGCACAGGCTGTAGTGAATGAGAGGGGCAGCACAGACTGGAGTGAATGAGAGGGACAGCACAGACTGGAGTGAATGAGAGGGACAGCTAAGGCTGTAGTGAATAGGAGGGGCAGCACAGGCTGTAGTGAATAGGAGGGGCAGCACAGGCTGGAGTGAATAGGAGGGGCAGCACATGCTGGAGTGAAGAGAGGGGTAGCACAGACTTGAGTGAATGAGAGGGACAGCACAGACTGTAGTGAATGAGAGGGACAGCACAGACGGTAGTGAATGAGAGGGACAGCACAGACTGGAGTGAATGATAGGGGCAGCACAGAATGTAGTGAATGAGAGAGGCAGTACAGACTGGAGTGAATGAGAGGGGCAGCACATGCTGAAAGGAGTGAATGAGAGGGACAGCACATGCTGTAGTGAATGAGAGAGGCAGCACAGAATGTAGTGAATGAGAGGGGCAGCACATGCTGTAGTGGATGAGAGGGGCAGCACAGGTTGGAGTGAATGAGAGGATCAGCACAGGCTGTAGTGAATGGGAGGATCAGCACATGCTGTAGTAAATGAGAGGATCAGCAAAGACTGTAGTGAATGAGAGTATCAGCACAGACTGTAGTGAATGAGAGGGGCAACACAGGCTGTAGTGAATGAGAGGATCAGCACATGCTGTAGTAAATGAGAGGATCAGCAAAGACTGTAGTGAATGAGAATATCAGCACAGACTGTAGTTAATGAGAGGGGCAGCACAGACTGGAGTGAATGAGAGGGACAGCACAGACTGGAGTGAATGGGAGGGACAGCACAGGCTGGAGTGAATGAGAGGATCAGCACAGACTGGAGTGAATGAGAGGATCAGCAAAGACTGTAGTGAATGAGAATATCAGCACAGACTGTAGTTAATGAGAGGGGCAGCACAGACTGGAGTGAATGAGAAGGACAGCACAGACTGGAGTGAATGGGAGGGACAGCACAGGCTGGAGTGAATGAGAGGATCAGCAAAGACTGGAGTGAATGGGAGGGACAGCACAGGCTGGAGTGAATGAGAGGGACAGCACAGGCTGGAATGAATGGGAGGGACAGCACAGGCTTGAGTGAATGAGAGGGACAGCACAGGCTGGAGTGAATGGGAAGGACAGCACAGACTGGAGTGAATGAGAGGGGCAGCACAGGCTGGAGTGAATGAGAGGGGCAGCACAGACTGGAGTGAATGAGAGGGGCAGCACAGACTGGAGTGAATGAGAGGGGCAGCAAAGACTGGAGTGAATGAGAGGATCAGCACAGACTGGAGTGAAGGGGAGGGACAGCACAGACTGGAGTGAATGAGAGAGGCAGCACAGACTGGAGTGAATGGGAGGGACAGCACAGACTGGAGTGAATGAGGTGCAGCACAGACTGGAGTGAATGGGAGGGACAGCACAGACTGGAGTGAATGAGAGGGGCAGCACAGTCTGGAGTAAATGAGAGGGGCAACACAGACTGGAGTGAATGGGAGGGACAGCACAGACTGGAGTGAATGAGAGGGGCAGCACAGGCTGGAGTGAATGAGAGGGGTAGCACAGACTGGAGTGAATGGGAGGGACAGCACAGACTGGAGTGAATGGGAGGGACAGCACAGACTGGAGTGAATGGGAGGGACAGCACAAACTGGAGTGAATGAGAGGGGCAGCACAGGCTGGAGTGAATGCGAGGGGTAGCACAGACTGGAGTGAATGGGAGGGACAGCACAGACTGGAGTGAATGGGAGGGACAGCACAGACTGGAGTGAATAGGAGGGACAGCACAGACTGGAGTGAATGGGAGGGACAGCACAGACTGTAGTGAATGAGAGAGGCAGCACAGACTGGAGTGAATGGGAGGGACAGCACAGAATGGAGTGAATGGGAGGGACAGCACAGACTGGAGTGAATGAGAGGGGCAACACAGACTGGAGTGAATGAGAGGGGCAGCACAGACTGGAGTGGATGAGAGGGGCAGCACAGACTGGAGTAAATGAGAGGGGCAGCACCGACAAGAGTGAATGAGAGGGACAGCACAGACTGGAGTGAATGAGAGGGGCAGCACAGACTGGAGAGAATGAGAGGGGCAGCACCGACAAGAGTGAATGAGAGGGACAGCACAGACTGGAGTGAATGAGAGGGGCAGCACAGACTGGAGTAAATGAGAGGGACAGCACCGACAAGAGTGAATGAGAGGGACAGCACAGACTGGAGTGAATGAGAGGGGCAGCACAGGCTGGAGTGAATGAGAGGGACAGCACAGACTGGAGTGGATGAGAGGGGCAGCACAGACTGGAGTTAATGAGAGGGGCAACACAGACTGGAGTGAATGAGAGGGACAGCACAAACTGGAGTGGATGAGAGGGGCAGCAAAGACTGGAGTGAATGAGAGGGACAGCACAGACTGGAGTGGATGAGAGGGGCAGCACAGGCTGTAGTGAATGAGAGGGGCAGCACAGGCTGGAGTGAATGAGAGGGACAGCACAGACTGGAGTGGATGAGAGGGGCAACACAGACTGGAGTGAATTAGAGGGATAGGACAGACGAGTGAATGAGAGGGGTAGGACAGATTGGAGTGAATGAGAGGGACAGCACAGACTGGAGTGAATGAGAGGGATAGGACAGACGAGTGAATGAGAGGGGTAGGACAGGCTGGAGTGAATGGGAGGGACAGCACAGACTAGAGTGAATGAGAGGATCAGCAAAGACTGGCGTGAATGGGATGGACAGCACAGACTGGAGTGAATGAGAGGGGCAGCACAGACTGGAGTGAATGAGAGGGGCAGCAAAGACTTGAGTGAATGAGAGGATCAGCACAGACTTGAGTGAATGAAAGGGGCAACAAAGACTGGAGTGAATGAGAGGGGCAGCACAGGCTGGAGTGAATGAGAGGGACAGCACAGACTGGAGTGAATTAGAGGGATAGGACAGACGAGTGAATGAGAGGGGTAGGACAGATTGGAGTGAATGAGAGGGACAGCACAGACTGGAGTGAATGAGAGGGATAGGACAGACGAGTGAATGAGAGGGGTAGGACAGACTGGGGTGAATGAGAGGGACAGCACAGACTTGAGTGAATGAGAGGGGTAGCACAGGCTGGAGTGATTCAGAGCGGCAGCACAGACTGGAGTGATTGAGAGGGGCAGCACAGGCTGGAGTGAATGAGAGTGGCAGCACAGACTGGAGTGAATGAGAGTGGCAGCACAGACTGGAGTGAATGAGAGCGGCAGCACAGACTGGAGTGATTGAGAGGGGCAGCACAGACTGGAGTGAATGAGAGCGGCAGCACAGACTGGAGTGAATGAGAGTGGCAGCACAGACTGGGGTGAATGAGAGCGGCAGCACAGACTGGAGTGAATGAGAGGGGCAGCACAGGCTGGAGTGAATGAGAGGGACAGCACATGCTGTAGTGAATGAGAGGGACAGCACATACTGTAGTGAATGAGAGGATCAGCACATGCTGTAGTAAATGAGGGGATCAGCAAAGACTGTAGTGAATGAGAGTATCAGCACAGACTGTAGTGAATGAGAGAGGCAGCACAGGCTGTAGTGAATGAGAGAGGCAGCACAGGCTGTAGTGAATGAGAGGGGCAGCACAGGCTGTAGTGAATGAGAGGGGCAGCACAGACTGGAGTGAATAAGAGGGACAGCACAAACTGGAGTGAATGAGAGGGGCAGCACAGGCTGTAGTGAATGAGAGGATCAGCACATGCTGTAGTAAATGAGAGGATCAGCACATGCTGTAGTGAATGAGAGGTTCAGCAAAGACTGTAGTGAATGAGAGGATCACCACATGCTGTAGTGAATGAGAGGGACAGCACAGACAGTAGTGAATGAGAGGGGTCGCAAATGCTGAAGTGAATGAGAGGGGCAGTACAGGCTGAAGTGAATGAGAGAGGCAGCAAAGACTGGAGTGAATGAGAGGATCAGCACAGACTGGAGTGAATGAAAGGGGCAGCAAAGACTGGAGTGAATGAGAGGGGCAGCACAGGCTGGAGTGAATGAAAGGGGCAGCAAAGACTGGAGAGAATGAGAGGATCAGCACAGACTGGAGTGAATGAAAGGGGCAGCAAAGACTGGAGTGAATTAGAGGGACAGCACAAACTGGAGTGAATGAGAGGATCAGCACAGACTGGAGTGAATGAGAGGATCAGCACAGACTGGAGTGAATGAGAGGGACAGCACAGACTTGAGTGAATGAGAGGATGAGCAAAGACTGGAGTGAATGGGAGGGACAGCACAGGCTGGAGTGAATTAGGAAGGACAGCACAGGCTGGAGTGAATGAGAGGGACAGCACAGGCTTGAGTGAATGAGAGGGGCAGCACAGTCTGGAGTAAATGAGAGGGGCAACACAGACTGGAGTGAATGGGAGGGACAGCACAGACTGGAGTGAATGAGAGGGGCAGCACAGGCTGGAGTGAATGAGAGGGGTAGCACAGACTGGAGTGAATGGGAGGGACAGCACAGACTGGAGTGAATGGGAGGGACAGCACAGACTGGAGTGAATGGGAGGGACAGCACAAACTGGAGTGAATGAGAGGGGCAGCACAGGCTGGAGTGAATGCGAGGGGTAGCACAGACTGGAGTGAATGGGAGGGACAGCACAGACTGGAGTGAATGGGAGGGACAGCACAGACTGGAGTGAATAGGAGGGACAGCACAGACTGGAGTGAATGGGAGGGACAGCACAGACTGTAGTGAATGAGAGAGGCAGCACAGACTGGAGTGAATGGGAGGGACAGCACAGAATGGAGTGAATGGGAGGGACAGCACAGACTGGAGTGAATGAGAGGGGCAACACAGACTGGAGTGAATGAGAGGGGCAGCACAGACTGGAGTGGATGAGAGGGGCAGCACAGACTGGAGTAAATGAGAGGGGCAGCACCGACAAGAGTGAATGAGAGGGACAGCACAGACTGGAGTGAATGAGAGGGGCAGCACAGACTGGAGAGAATGAGAGGGGCAGCACCGACAAGAGTGAATGAGAGGGACAGCACAGACTGGAGTGAATGAGAGGGGCAGCACAGACTGGAGTAAATGAGAGGGACAGCACCGACAAGAGTGAATGAGAGGGACAGCACAGACTGGAGTGAATGAGAGGGGCAGCACAGGCTGGAGTGAATGAGAGGGACAGCACAGACTGGAGTGGATGAGAGGGGCAGCACAGACTGGAGTTAATGAGAGGGGCAACACAGACTGGAGTGAATGAGAGGGACAGCACAAACTGGAGTGGATGAGAGGGGCAGCAAAGACTGGAGTGAATGAGAGGGACAGCACAGACTGGAGTGGATGAGAGGGGCAGCACAGGCTGTAGTGAATGAGAGGGGCAGCACAGGCTGGAGTGAATGAGAGGGACAGCACAGACTGGAGTGGATGAGAGGGGCAACACAGACTGGAGTGAATTAGAGGGATAGGACAGACGAGTGAATGAGAGGGGTAGGACAGATTGGAGTGAATGAGAGGGACAGCACAGACTGGAGTGAATGAGAGGGATAGGACAGACGAGTGAATGAGAGGGGTAGGACAGGCTGGAGTGAATGGGAGGGACAGCACAGACTAGAGTGAATGAGAGGATCAGCAAAGACTGGCGTGAATGGGATGGACAGCACAGACTGGAGTGAATGAGAGGGGCAGCACAGACTGGAGTGAATGAGAGGGGCAGCAAAGACTTGAGTGAATGAGAGGATCAGCACAGACTTGAGTGAATGAAAGGGGCAACAAAGACTGGAGTGAATGAGAGGGGCAGCACAGGCTGGAGTGAATGAGAGGGACAGCACAGACTGGAGTGAATTAGAGGGATAGGACAGACGAGTGAATGAGAGGGGTAGGACAGATTGGAGTGAATGAGAGGGACAGCACAGACTGGAGTGAATGAGAGGGATAGGACAGACGAGTGAATGAGAGGGGTAGGACAGACTGGGGTGAATGAGAGGGACAGCACAGACTTGAGTGAATGAGAGGGGTAGCACAGGCTGGAGTGATTCAGAGCGGCAGCACAGACTGGAGTGATTGAGAGGGGCAGCACAGGCTGGAGTGAATGAGAGTGGCAGCACAGACTGGAGTGAATGAGAGTGGCAGCACAGACTGGAGTGAATGAGAGCGGCAGCACAGACTGGAGTGATTGAGAGGGGCAGCACAGACTGGAGTGAATGAGAGCGGCAGCACAGACTGGAGTGAATGAGAGTGGCAGCACAGACTGGGGTGAATGAGAGCGGCAGCACAGACTGGAGTGAATGAGAGGGGCAGCACAGGCTGGAGTGAATGAGAGGGACAGCACAGACTGGAGTGATTGAGAGGGGCAGTACAGACTGGAGTGAATGAGAGTATCAGCACATGCTGTAGTGAATGAGAGGGACAGCACATACTGTAGTGAATGAGAGGATCAGCACATGCTGTAGTAAATGAGGGGATCAGCAAAGACTGTAGTGAATGAGAGTATCAGCACAGACTGTAGTGAATGAGAGAGGCAGCACAGGCTGTAGTGAATGAGAGAGGCAGCACAGGCTGTAGTGAATGAGAGGGGCAGCACAGGCTGTAGTGAATGAGAGGGGCAGCACAGACTGGAGTGAATAAGAGGGACAGCACAAACTGGAGTGAATGAGAGGGGCAGCACAGGCTGTAGTGAATGAGAGGATCAGCACATGCTGTAGTAAATGAGAGGATCAGCACATGCTGTAGTGAATGAGAGGTTCAGCAAAGACTGTAGTGAATGAGAGGATCACCACATGCTGTAGTGAATGAGAGGGACAGCACAGACAGTAGTGAATGAGAGGGGTCGCAAATGCTGAAGTGAATGAGAGGGGCAGTACAGGCTGAAGTGAATGAGAGAGGCAGCAAAGACTGGAGTGAATGAGAGGATCAGCACAGACTGGAGTGAATGAAAGGGGCAGCAAAGACTGGAGTGAATGAGAGGGGCAGCACAGGCTGGAGTGAATGAAAGGGGCAGCAAAGACTGGAGAGAATGAGAGGATCAGCACAGACTGGAGTGAATGAAAGGGGCAGCAAAGACTGGAGTGAATTAGAGGGACAGCACAAACTAGAGTGAATGAGAGGATCAGCACAGACTGGAGTGAATGAGAGGATCAGCACAGACTGGAGTGAATGAGAGGGACAGCACAGACTTGAGTGAATGAGAGGATGAGCAAAGACTGGAGTGAATGGGAGGGACAGCACAGGCTGGAGTGAATTAGGAAGGACAGCACAGGCTGGAGTGAATGAGAGGGACAGCACAGGCTTGAGTGAATGGGAAGGACAGCACAGACTGGAGAGAATAGGAGGGACAGCACAGGCTGGAGTGAATGGGAGGGACAGCACAGACTGGAGTGATTGAGAGGGGCAGCACAGACTTGAGTGAAGGGGAGGGACAGCACAGACTGGAGAGAATAGGAGGGACAGCACAGGCTGGAGTGAATGGGAGGGACAGCACAGACTGGAGTGAAGGGGAGGGACAGCACATATTCGAGAGAATAGGAGGGACAGCACAGGCTGGAGTGAATGGGAGGGACAGCACAGACTAGAGTGAATAGGAGGTGCAGCACAGACTGGAGTGAATGGGATGGACAGCACAGACTGGAGTGAATGAGAGGGGCAGCACAGACTGGAGTGAATGAGAGGGGCAGCACAGACTGGAGTGAATGAGAGGGGCAGCAAAGACTTGAGTGAATGAGAGGATCAGCACAGACTGGAGTGAATGAAAGGGGCAACAAAGACTGGAGTGAATGAGAGGGGCAGCACAGGCTGGAGTGAATGAGAGGGACAGCACAGACTGGAGTGAATTAGAGGGATAGGACAGACGAGTGAATGAGAGGGGTAGGACAGACTGGAGTGAATGAGAGGGACAGCACAGACTGGAGTGAATGAGAGGGATAGGACAGACGAGTGAATGAGAGGGGTAGGACAGACTGGAGTGAATGAGAGGGACAGCACAGACTTGAGTGAATGAGAGGGGTAGCACAGGCTGGAGCGTATGAGAGGGGTAGGACAGACTAGAGTGAATGAGAGGGACAGCACAGGCTGGAGTGAATGAGAGGGGTAGCACATGCTGGAGTGAATGAGTGGGGTAGGACAGACTGGAGTGAATGAGACGGGCAACACAGACTGGAGTGAATGAGAGGGACAGCACAGACTGGAGTGAATGAGAGGGGTAGCACAGGCTGGAGTGAATGAGAGGGGTAGGACAGACTAGAGTGAATGAGAGGGACAGCACAGACTGGAGTGAATGAGAGGGACAGCACAGACTGGAGTGAATGAGACGGGCAGCAGAGGATCGAGTGAATGAGACGGGCAGCACAGACTGGGTGTACAAACAGTCACAACTAGTTTAGGAACATGACCGCCCGACAAGCATGGTCGCTTCTTACTGCAAGCATGTTTCGTCAACGCACCCGGCGCTACACCCTGTCAGTCATAGTAGAGTCATATCCCTGGAATCCGTGACCACTTTATTCCTACCTTTTTTTATGATTGATTTGTTTAACTGACAGCACAGACTGGAGTGAATGGGAGGTGCAGCTTAGACTGGAGTGAATGAGAGGGGTAGGACAGGCTGTAGTGGATGATAGGGGCAGCATAGGCTGGAGTGAATGAGAGGGGTAGGACAGGCCGTAGTGGATGATAGGGGCAGCATAGACTGGAGTAAAAGAAAGGGGTAGGACAGACTGGAGTGAATGGGAGGTGCAGCACAGACTGGAGTGAATGAGAGGGGCAGCACAGGCTGGAGTGAATGAGAGGGGTAGGACAGACTGGAGTGAATGAGAGGGGCAGCAAAGACTTGAGTGAATGGGAGGTGCAGCACAGACTGTAGTGAATGAGAGAGGCAGCACAGACTGGAGTGAATGAGAGGGACAGCACAGACTGGAGTTAATGAGAGGGGCAGCACAGACTGGAGTGAATGAGAAGGGCATCACAGACTGGAGTGAATGGGAGGGGCAGCACAGACTGGAGTGAATGAGAGGGATAGCACAGACTGGAGTCAATGAGAGGGGCAGCACAGACTGGAGTGAATGGGAGGGGCAGCACAGGCTGGAGTGAATGGGAGGGGCAGCACAGACTGGAGTGAATGAGAGGGATAGCACAGACTGGAGTGAATGAGAGGGACAGCACAGACTGGGGTGAATGAGAGGGATAGCACAGACTGGAGTGAATGAGAGGATCAGCACAGACTGGGGTGAATGGGAGGGGCAGCACAGACTGGAGTGAATGGGAGGGGCAGCACAGACTGGAGTGAATGGGAGGGGCAGCATAGACTGGAGTGAATGAGAGGGACAGCACAGGCTGGAGTGAATGAGAGGGGCAGCACAGACTGGGGTGAATGGGAGGGGCAGCACAGACTGGAGTGAATGGGAGGGGCAGCACAGACTGGAGTGAATGAGAGTGACAGCACAGACTGGAGTGAATGAGAGGATCAGCACATGCTGTAGTAAATGAGAGGATTAGCACATGCTGTAGTAAATGAGGGGATGAGCAAAGACTGTAGTCAATGAGAGGGGCAGCACAGGCTGGAGTGAATGAGAGGGACAGCACATACTGTAGTGAATGAGAGGATCAGCACATGCTGTAGTAAATGAGGGGATGAGCACAGATGGTAGTCAATGAGAGGGGCAGCACAGGCTGTAGTGAATGAGAGGGGCAGCACAGACTGGAGTGAATAAGAGGGACAGCACAAACTGGAGTGAATGAGAGGGGCAGCACAGGCTGTAGTGAATGAGAGGATCAGCACATGCTGTAGTAAATGAGAGGATCAGCACATGCTGTAGTGAATGAGAGGTTCAGCAAAGACTGTAGTGAATGAGAGGATCACCACATGCTGTAGTGAATGAGAGGGGCAGCACAGACTGGAGTGAATGAGAGGGACAGCACAGACTGGAGTGAATGAGAGGGGCAGCACAGGCTGTAGTGAATGAGAGGATCAGCACATGCTGTAGTAAATGAGAGGTTCAGCAAAGACTGTAGTGAATGAGAGGATCACCACATGCTGAAGTAAATGAGAGGATCAGCACATGCTGTAGTGAATGAGAGGTTCAGCAAAGACTGTAGTGAATGAGAGGATCACCACATGCTGTAGTGAATGAGAGGGGCAGCACAGACAGTAGTGATGAGAGGGGTCGCAAATGCTGAAGTGAATGAGAGGGGCAGTACAGGCTGAAGTGAATGAGAGAGGCAGCAAAGACTGGAGTGAATGAGAGGATCAGCACAGACTGGAGTGAATGAAAGGGGCAGCAAAGACTGGAGTGAATGAGAGGGGCAGCACAGGCTGGAGTGAATGAAAGGGGCAGCAAAGACTGGAGAGAATGAGAGGATCGGCACAGACTGGAGTGAATGAAAGGGGCAGCAAAGACTGGAGAGAATGGGAGGGACAGCACAAACTGGAGTGAATGAGAGGGGCAGCACAGGCTGGAGTGAATGAGAGGGACAGCACAGGCTGGCGTGAATGAGAGGATCAGCACAGACTGTAGTGAATGAGAGGATCAGCACATGCTGTAGTAAATGAGAGGATCAGCAAAGACTAGTGAATGAGAGTATCAGCACAGACTGTAGTGAATGAGAGGGGCAGCACAGGCTGTAGTGAATGAGAGGGGCAGCACAGACTGGAGTGAATGAGAGGGACAGCACAAACTGGAGTGAATGAGAGGGACAGCACAGGATAGAGTGAAGAGAGGGGCAGCACAGACTTGAGTGAATGAGAGGGACAGCACATACTGTAGTGAATGAGAGGATCAGCACATGCTGTAGTAAATGAGGGGATCAGCAAAGACTGTAGTGAATGAGAGTATCAGCACAGACTGTAGTCAATGAGAGGGGCAGCACAGGCTGTAGTCAATGAGAGGGGCAGCACAGGCTGTAGTGAATGAGAGGGGCAGCACAGACTGGAGTGAATAAGAGGGACAGCACAAACTGGAGTGAATGAGAGGGGCAGCACAGGCTGTAGTGAATGAGAGGATCAGCACATGCTGTAGTAAATGAGAGGATCACCACATGCTGTAGTGAATGAGAGGGACAGCTAAGGCTGTAGTGAATGAGAGGGGCAGCACAGACTGGAGTGAATGAGAGGGACAGCACAGACTGGAGTGAATGAGAGGGGCAGCACAGGCTGTAGTGAATGAGAGGATCAGCACATGCTGTAGTAAATGAGAGGATCAGCACATGCTGTAGTGAATGAGAGGTTCAGCAAAGACTGTAGTGAATGAGAGGATCACCACATGCTGTAGTGAATGAGAGGGACAGCACAGACAGTAGTGAATGAAAGGGGTCGCAAATGCTGAAGTGAATGAGAGGGGCAGTACAGGCTGAAGTGAATGAGAGAGGCAGCAAAGACTGGAGTGAATGAGAGGATCAGCACAGACTGGAGTGAATGAAAGGGGCAGCAAAGACTGGAGTGAATGAGAGGGGCAGGACAGGCTGGAGTGAATGAAAGGGGCAGCAAAGACTGGAGAGAATGAGAGGATCAGCACAGACTGGAGTGAATGAAAGGGGCAGCAAAGACTGGAGAGAATGGGAGGGACAGCACAAACTGGAGTGAATGAGAGGATCAGCAAAGACTGGAGTGAATGGGAGGGACAGCACAGGCTGGAGTGAATGAGAGGATCAGCACAGACTGGAGTGAATGAGAAGGGCAGCACATACTGGAGTGAATGAGAGGGGCAGCACAGGCTGGAGTGAATGAGAGGGACAGCACAGACTGGAGTGAATTAGAGGGATAGGACAGACTTGAGTGAATGAGAGGGGTAGCACAGGCTGGAGCGTATGAGAGGGGTAGGACAGACTAGAGTGAATGAGAGGGACAGCACAGACTGGAGTGAATGAGAGGGGTAGCACATGCTGGAGTGAATGAGAGGGGTAGGACAGACTGGAGTGAATGAGACGGGCAACACAGACTGGAGTGAATGAGAGGGACAGCACAGACTGGAGTGAATGAGAGGGGTAGCACAGGCTGGAGTGAATGAGAGGGACAGCACAGACTGGAGTGAATGAGAGGGGTAGCACAGACTGGAGTGAATGAGAGGGACAGCACATACTGTAGTGAATGAGAGGATCAGCACATGCTGTGGTAAATGAGAGGATCAGCACATGCTGTAGTGAATGAGAGGTTCAGCAAAGACTGTAGTGAATGAGAGGATCACCACATGCTGTAGTGAATGAGAGGGGCAGCACAGACTGGAGTGAATGAGAGGGACAGCACAGACTGGAGTGAATGAGAGGGGCAGCACAGGCTGTAGTGAATGAGAGGATCAGCACATGCTGTAGTAAATGAGAGGTTCAGCAAAGACTGTAGTGAATGAGAGGATCAGCACATGCTGTAGTAAATGAGAGGATCAGCACATGCTGTAGTGAATGAGAGGTTCAGCAAAGACTGTAGTGAATGAGAGGGGTCGCAAATGCTGAAGTGAATGAGAGGGGCAGTACAGGCTGAAGTGAATGAGAGAGGCAGCAAAGACTGGAGTGAATGAGAGGATCAGCACAGACTGGAGTGAATGAAAGGGGCAGCAAAGACTGGAGTGAATGAGAGGGGCAGCACAGGCTGGAGTGAATGAAAGGGGCAGCAAAGACTGGAGAGAATGAGAGGATCGGCACAGACTGGAGTGAATGAAAGGGGCAGCAAAGACTGGAGAGAATGGGAGGGACAGCACAAACTGGAGTGAATGAGAGGGGCAGCACAGGCTGGAGTGAATGAGAGGGACAGCACAGGCTGGCGTGAATGAGAGGATCAGCACAGACTGTAGTGAATGAGAGGATCAGCACATGCTGTAGTAAATGAGAGGATCAGCAAAGACTAGTGAATGAGAGTATCAGCACAGACTGTAGTGAATGAGAGGGGCAGCACAGGCTGTAGTGAATGAGAGGGGCAGCACAGACTGGAGTGAATGAGAGGGACAGCACAAACTGGAGTGAATGAGAGGGACAGCACAGGATAGAGTGAAGAGAGGGGCAGCACAGACTTGAGTGAATGAGAGGGACAGCACATACTGTAGTGAATGAGAGGATCAGCACATGCTGTAGTAAATGAGGGGATCAGCAAAGACTGTAGTGAATGATAGTATCAGCACAGACTGTAGTCAATGAGAGGGGCAGCACAGGCTGTAGTCAATGAGAGGGGCAGCACAGGCTGTAGTGAATGAGAGGGGCAGCACAGACTGGAGTGAATAAGAGGGACAGCACAAACTGGAGTGAATGGGAGGGGCAGCACAGGCTGTAGTGAATGAGAGGATCAGCACATGCTGTAGTAAATGAGAGGATCACCACATGCTGTAGTGAATGAGAGGGACAGCTAAGGCTGTAGTGAATGAGAGGGGCAGCACAGACTGGAGTGAATGAGAGGGACAGCACAGACTGGAGTGAATGAGAGGGGCAGCACAGGCTGTAGTGAATGAGAGGATCAGCACATGCTGTAGTAAATGAGAGGATCAGCACATGCTGTAGTGAATGAGAGGTTCAGCAAAGACTAGTGAATGAGAGGATCACCACATGCTGTAGTGAATGAGAGGGACAGCACAGACAGTAGTGAATGAAAGGGGTCGCAAATGCTGAAGTGAATGAGAGGGGCAGTACAGGCTGAAGTGAATGAGAGAGGCAGCAAAGACTGGAGTGAATGAGAGGATCAGCACAGACTGGAGTGAATGAAAGGGGCAGCAAAGACTGGAGTGAATGAGAGGGGCAGGACAGGCTGGAGTGAATGAAAGGGGCAGCAAAGACTGGAGAGAATGAGAGGATCAGCACAGACTGGAGTGAATGAAAGGAGCAGCAAAGACTGGAGAGAATGGGAGGGACAGCACAAACTGGAGTGAATGAGAGGATCAGCAAAGACTGGAGTGAATGGGAGGGACAGCACAGGCTGGAGTGAATGAGAGGATCAGCACAGACTGGAGTGAATGAGAAGGGCAGCACATACTGGAGTGAATGAGAGGGGCAGCACAGACTGTAGTGAATGAGAGGGACAGCACAGACTGTAGTGAATGAGAGGGACAGCACAGACTGTAGTGAATGAGAGGGACAGCACAGACTGGAGTGAATGGGAGGGACAGCACAGGCTGGAGTGAATGAGAGGATCAGCACAGACTGGAGTGAATGAGAAGGGCAGCACATACTGGAGTGAATGAGAGGATCAGCAAAGACTGGAGTGAATGAGAGTATCAGCACAGACTGTAGTGAATGAGAGGGACAGCACAGACTGGAGTGAATGAGAAGGGCAGCACATACTGGAGTGAATGAGAGGGGCAGCACAGGCTGGAGTGAATGAGAGGGACAGCACAGACTGGAGTGAATTAGAGGGATAGGACAGACGAGTGAATGAGAGGGGTAGGACAGACTTGAGTGAATGAGAGGGGTAGCACAGGCTGGAGCGTATGAGAGGGGTAGGACAGACTAGAGTGAATGAGAGGGACAGCACAGACTGGAGTGAATGAGAGGGGTAGCACATGCTGGAGTGAATGAGAGGGGTAGGACAGACTGGAGTGAATGAGACGGGCAACACAGACTGGAGTGAATGAGAGGGACAGCACAGACTGGAGTGAATGAGAGGGGTAGCACAGGCTGGAGTGAATGAGAGGGGTAGGACAGACTAGAGTGAATGAGAGGGACAGCACAGACTGGAGTGAATGAGAGGGACAGCACAGACTGGAGTGAATGAGACGGGCAGCAGAAGATCGAGTGAATGAGAGGGACAGCACAGACTGGGTGTACAAACAGTCACAACTAGTTTAGGAACATGACCTCCCGACAAGCATGGTCGCTTCTTACTGCAAGCATGTTTCGTCAACGCACCCGGCGCTACACCCTGTCAGTCATAGTAGAGTCATATCCCTGGAATCCGTGACCACTTTATTCCTACCTTTTTTTATGATGGATTGTTTAACTGACATGTTTACCTAAAATATTAGCCCCCATGACCCTCTGGAAAATGACGGCTAACTCTGCCAGAACGCAAAATTCAAAATGGCCGTCGACGCCATTTTGAATAGCATGAAATAGTATATCTATAGAAGAATATCAGCCACAGACACATATAAGGTGTCTAATTCCACTAATTTGAACGTGATAAATCCATTGGAATCGTTATTTTTGACATTAGAAGCAATTCTGACCTTGAATTCCAAGATGGTCGCCGGCTGCCATCTTGAAAAACAGAACATATCATATCTCAAATACTAGATGGGCTACAAGAACAAATGAGGTGTCTTATCTAACTAATTTTAACATGATAAAACTATTGGAATGGTTAATTATATCCTTGGGATCATATTTATCTCAATATGCAAAATGGTCACCAACAATGTAGGATATAAGGTATACTTAGCTACAAAAGAAACGCACATGCCGGATAAGTTTGAAGAGTTATCTCTTGGAAACTATATGAGCTAGAACCACAACAAACTATGCAGGTTGCTAAATATACTGGACGTCTTTTGCACAATTGAATAACAGAGCGTATGCCATTATAACAATTTATAAAGCAAATACTTACTTCTTTCATCGTGGTTTACAAGCTCCACCTCCATGTTTGTTCAACCTTTTGAATCTTTTGATTCGGAACTGGAGAGTCATGAAACTCGTACAGTTCCAAGTACCAAACTTGCCTCATCTCTCTCTGCCTCTCTCAAGGAACTTGGAAGTGAAATGCAGAAGATTGATCCATACAAAACAGTTAAGCGTGGAGAGCCACCCATCAGGGCAGAGACAGAAAACAACAGTATTCTTTTTGACACATCTACTCAGAGGACACGTGGTGTTATTCATGCACTGTCCAGGGCCCAAGATGACCTCTCAAGAACAAAGCCAGAAGAACAGCAAGTGCCTGGTTATAAAGGGTTTCATGCTAACATGTCACAACCACAAGAGAAGAGCCGTGCAATATACTACATGACATATTCTGACCCGCCTAGTAAGACCATCCTCTATGATGTGATGTGCAAACTTGCGAAGTCAATTAATGAAAAAAAGATGCCTTTCGCAATCATTGTAGGTGATTATCCGGTCTACTTGCTCTTGCTGGAGTTGAAAAGCGAGAAGGCGATTCAGTTCAGCATAATTTTGCCGTTCATGGCACCCTTCCACATCCAAATGTCATTCATCTGTGCAATTTACAAGAGGTTTAAGGGTTCAGGTATTTCTGATGTGTTAGTGGCAGCATGTGTAACTGCAGAAGGGTCGGTAGATCAAGCACTCCGAGGAAAACATTTCAAGCGTGGTGTACGATGTCTGTACCTCTTCTATGAAACAATGGTCCATCATGCACTAAACGGGCAAACTACTTGGCATATTTGCAAAATCATTTTGATCTCAAGAGTCACCCCTCTCCAATAGGTCATGGTTGGCATTGTGATGCTGGCCTTTACCTGCCTGATCGTTACACACAGCCTGCTTTACCTTCAACAATTACCTTACCTCCAATCTCACCAGCAGACGATAATGACAGTGATCTATCTAGTGATTCTGATGGCGGCAGTGATGAGAGCTCATGCAATGACTCATGTAGTGAATACTTGTAAAGAGTTTCCAAAGCATCATTTTAGTTGCGTTCTGAAGTTCTTAGTACAGTATTACCTCCTCATATAACTATAAGAATTTTAAACACCCAAATAATTTCGTATATGGTGTCCATTTTGCATATTGAATAAGGTTACAAATATGCTGAATGGATTTGTGAGTCGGCTTTAGTTGAGAAGTAGACGCATTCAGCAGAAGGAGGTGACTCCGTTCCTCCATGTCAGCCCGAAGGCTTGCATGGATCTCCTTCAGCCCACGTTAGTTATTTGAAGCTTTAACACGTAAAATATAGACACACTAGACAAAGAACTGTGTATACGTTTGTGTGCCGCTTGATGACATATAGCGATAGGTAAAGAGGGGCATGTCTCACGGGACAGTCTGCAGTCCAAAACCACTTATTCCAAACATTACGATCTACAGAATCTAACAGTAAATAAGTAGGTTATCTTTCTAACAGTATGCACTGTTTGAAGTGATATGAGTAATTGTAAACGTCAAACTCAACAGTGTAAGTAATATGGACCAAACAAACCAGATGTTCGGGGTGCGAACCGGTCAGACACTGCTGTAATCAGATCCGTACATGGCTACTACTAGTTTACTGGGGAACATCACCGTACATATTTTTTTTACTCGACATAATGTCTCAGTACCTTATGTACGCTACAACACTTGTTTTGAACGCTGGAAAGCCAGGTTGGTTGACAAAGTCTCTGACACCATGTCACATTTGACCATTCCCAAAATACACTTCAATCGGACCACTGCCATCTTCCCGAGACAAGAGAGTTAACTAACAATAAAAGTCCAGTTTCCACCCTTGCCGAACTTGGCTGGAATCACTGGGCTTGATCGTAGCACCACCAGTGGCTATTACCAGTTATGTCTAAGCCTCTCATATGGACTAATCAGATTCCACCTCTCGTATCACTTGCATTTGCTTCGCTCAAAATGGTGGCGCCAAGTCAGGACGATCTGATAGATAATCAAGATCTATATTGTGATATAACGGGTCTTACATGGCGAACTGCATCAAATCACGTGAGCACATTGATAAAAAACATGATAAGATCTGGAGTATATCTGCTGACAACGAGTTGGCGGTGCACATTCTTTGCAAATCCTGCAATCGACCGAAATCTGCACGACAGTTTACGAACCGAATTTTGATTTCGGTGCGCGATTTTGATTGAACTATGCGTAGACTCGTTAGTCCAGCCAAAATGTAACTCCATAATACCAGCCAGCCGTTAAAGTAACTGTGAAATTGAATAAGATTTAATGCAAAGTTATGTTTTTTACTAAATCTGAAACAATTTCGGTTTGCAACAGATAAAAGACTCCTGTAAGTGTTCAAATGGTTGAATTTTGGTAGATTAAATTAACAACTGAGATTGTTAGTGGCTGTATCCTCGAAGGGGGTTAAAGTACAGTTAAATTATTGTCCCCCTGAGAGGATACATAAGTTCCACTTCCTTTCAAAGTCACATATTCTTGAAGTAGAATATTTTTTAGTTTTAACTGGTGCTTAATATTGGTTACAACTGACAATGACTGAAGTATTGTAAGTCCCCACGGTCCCTAGTGTGGTGGCCTAACACTGGTTGCTGTCGATCTATAATCTGTCTTCAAATTGTGTTGAATTATAGTTCATTCTTTTATGTGCTCTCAAACTAGTTTTACCTTTGGCGACAGGTATTTAACTTCTATGAATTTCTATGTAATCAAATGTCTGACTTTATCTCATCACGATATGGCTGTAATATTGCCAATGTGACGTTAAATCTTAACTCACTCACTCACACTCACTCACACTTTTGGTTTGGGAACACCAATGCCCAATGCAAAACATCGAAACAGGAAGTCCTATGCCTCTAGCTTAAACACCTAACGTGAGAACCTTACGGACGTCCGTACCCGAAGGTAGGTTCACCGAAGTAGTCAGGGGTAGGTTCGTCGAACATGGTTGATTGGTCACGGTCGAGAATTGTTTTTAGAAGCTCGAAACCCTTGAGCTCGTTTTCCACCAGTGATCAAAGAAGAAAGAGAAATGCGAGATACATCTCCACTTGAACATGAGCGTCATCACGGTCTGGTCAGGTTCCTGCTTCACATTGGGCTACACTATTACACAAGTTATATGTACTTCCTGTGGAATGACCTTGGCCCTCAGTAAATCCTTATTGAGTTATCACAAACTTATGACGTTCTTGAGTGTATTACATTGAGAGTGAGTGTAACTTTCAGCATTAATGACATGTCTTTCAAAACCATTCCAAATGGCTATTAACCAAATATGATGTCCTTTGGTGGAATTCCATTTGATTGTCTATATGGGTCCCGCAGAAATTCGAATCGCTGTTCCGCCTCAAAGATGACATCTATCATTGCCATACATAAAACCCTTGTTGAGTTCTAGCTTTGACCTCAATGATGACATTGACTTACGACTGTTTAATGTGTCAAAAGCATTTCAATGACACGAACAAAGAAGCAGAACTACCTTACAAGTGACGATTCTTGTGGACTCCAAACCTTTACCAATTATATGTCCTACACTATGGATGATATGTATCATAATCATACTACACCCGATACGTCTTGAGTTGTGACAGACATAATACGTGAGGGCATTTGACTCCTAATATCAGTAACAAATATATCAAGAAAAGCCAAAAGGTGATCTAGCTTCTAGATCACATATACGAGGAACAATATTTAAGGGAACACCTGTCATTTCAGCTATATGATGAAAAATGACCAGCTTTGTTGCACGAGACTCAGTTATTGTCCGGGATAGAAAACTCGCATTTTGCACTTTGCACATGTAAACCATGATGTCCATGGTTACATATCCTGGTTACTGGAATACAAAGTTAACTGATCGGGTACTAGGAAAAGATATGCCTCCAAAAGTGTCCATGACAGAAAATGAAATCGGGTACTAGGAAAAGATATGCCTCCAAAAGTGTCCATGACAGAAAATGAAATATAGTAGGGATTTAAGCTGGCCAACCACGGAATGTAGTTGCCAGACAATTTGGTAAATCCAAAAGTGTGATATCCCGACTGATTGGACGATATCACCAAACGGAGGGGGTTGAGATTGTGGTGAACGGGGGAAGGCCTAAAAAGACTACTTTCAAGTCGGACCGATATGTTCGCATCATTGTGTTGAGAAACTCATTCATTTCTGCACCAGAACTGAGGGTCAAATTTAGGACTGCCACAGGAATCCAACTTTCAAAGTCCACGATAGAAAACGGGTTGAAAAGCTCGGACCCGAATCATAACGTCCTTTCTGAGGAATGGGTCTGACTGTGCCTCAGACAACAGAGGTTACAGCTGTTTGGAGATTGTCTACAGCAGCAGTGGAGATGTTTTCTGATGAATCGAGGTTCCCTTTTACAGATGATAGGCAACGTGTTTGAAAAACCGCATGGGGATAGGTACTACTCGGCAGCATGATAGCTACGGTGTTGGCATCACTTAAAACAACAGGACCTATGTCACTATAGTGCAAGTTGACCAGTCAACGTTATGTGGACCAAATCATCAAGTGGTCATACGTACCATTTGCCCATTGATTTGGTCAGAACTTGGAGGATGACAAAGAGCTTGCGTTGCAGTCAACTGTCTGTTTTCAATTTACATTGAATTTCACAGCGTTATGTTTTTACATATCTTTCGGAATAAATTTCCCCTTTAATATTGTTCCTAGTATATGTGTTCATCCGTGACACACTGATGTGCATTTAAATCCAATATATATTTTTCTATTTACAGAAAGAATCCTATTTGTGGACACTACATAACAAGAAACTCTAACATCGCCATGGCAGAGAAGAAGACTAACCTGGATAATAATGGAAAAGGGCAACCCACAATATATATCACAAACCACATAAATGTTAATAATTATGGTGACATTGCAAATGTTAACACTGCAGGAACTGCCCACGGTGGAATGGGACACCATACAGGAGTTGTTAATGATGGCATGGGGAATGAAAACACAAACACGACACCCTCACAAGCTAGCAAGAACTTCCCTTTCACAGAAGAAACGTCGCCTTGCAGGGGAGAAGACCATAGCAGAAAAGAATCAGGTGATAACGCCAGTGAAATGATAAACTTTTGCAAACTATAATTTTATATAGCAAAAGATGAATAACTAGACAGACCAAACAAAACAGTAAAGCATTTAATGAGTGAACTACTGCAGTTTGTAATTTTGCACTCAAAATGATGTCATGATGACAAAATATGGTGTTAGACTTTGTCATTCAAAGACTTCTTTTATGTTGATATCGCTGTAAAGTTCTGAGAAATTTGGCGCATTTATCAGCTCAAGAATTTGTACAGATACCAAATCGTCGATAACATGGCGTAAACTGATACAGAATTTCAGTGGCAACTTTGATAATGTGTATAACTTGCTTAACATATGATATCATTCAACTTGTGTACACAAGCGGGAAAGATCAGTGTTGATGACTGTAGCTCTGTAGCAATGTTTCTGTGTAGATTCTAACACCCTTATCAACAAGGAATCGTCTGTTCTTTACAGAACGGTCCACAAGTATAAATACCATTCTAAATGTTTATACTAAGGAATACAATTGATTACAGAAACAAAGGATACCCTACAAGGACCCTGCTCAGGACCAGTCACTTCCCACTCGAAACCGTCAATGTGGGATTTTGCATCAAAATGTAAATATGAAATGCAATGAATTTAATGAGAGTGTCAAACACATTGTCAGTGGATGCCCCGCTTCGGCACAAACACAGTTTCTTAAGTGACATGATAGTGTTGCTCGATCATTTTATTACCGTCTTCACCATGCTTGATAACCTTCCTCTTTGCTAAGCAAAACGTTTTAAGGATTTAGTGACAAACAGAGAACGCAAAGGGCTTAAAGAATTGCCCTGAAATATTCATCTTCTGATAGAAATGTCGCGATCTCGCGTCCCTCTGGACGTGCCAGAAAACTTTTATGGCCGGTCCCTCAGGCTGTATATTCGGGTACATTTCCAGTATAAGCTTGCCCAGCATGTGGATGATAAGCCGCAATAAAATAAAAATTGGAGTTTGATTGATTATTTTGAAAATATGGCAGACGGGAGGCATTTTATTTTTTTCTTATTGAACTATTTAAGGCGTCTGTGTACAATTGCTTCGAAGGGTGCGATTCAGATGCATCATGCGTGTTCAGTAGTGCTATGTGTGTGGAGTATTTCATCAAGTAAAGAAAGAAGGAACACACATATTAGCGATATTTCTATTTCTGGGAACCTGAAGGCAATAGAAAAATGTAAGGCGGTATGTTTTGTAGTTAGGCGGGAGCGTGTGAAAATCTATTAATAATATGACCTAAAGTAGCGACTATGGTTTCATGGAAAAACATCGGACAATTTCATTTTAGACGAATGTTACAAATTGGTCATTGATAATTTCGTTTGAATGAATATGCTTGCCGTGTATAATATTACCTCATAGAGAAACTCACTGGCCTGTGGTTATTTCTATAACTGACGGTATAGCCGCAAATAGCTCCAATACTGCAGACACTCACTGACGGTTTGGTTTGGTTTAGTTTGGTTTCCAGCTTCCTGACACTTTGACGTTTTCACTAACATTAGACATTCATGTGCAGCATTTCTTTTGTTACATTATGTTGAGAATGTTGAGGGATTTAATTTAAAGTACATAGGAAACTGTCAAAATGGGAACGGAATCAATTCTACATAGGACTCTGTGAATGTAAATGACACAGCTCAAGTCATTGTTTGCTGAATGCTATTTGGAAAATGAAGAGCATGAAAGAAGCATGACCACATGACTACTAACGTGCGCATGCGCCTTGACCTGAAGATATCACGCATGCACACTGACCGCGTCTAAAACGCGAGTATGCGAGATCGCGAGAAAATGAAATGTTGCATTCTTGCATTCTTGCATTCTCGTGTTTTTGTGGCCTAATGTAACAAGTCGAAATTGTGAGATTGCGAGATTTTGCATCATGTCCAAATGACGAATTTTCGCATCGTCGACTTTTGACATAAAGTACTATGTACAAAAAACACATGAATGCCAGTTCGCGAACTTGCATTCTCGTGATTTGGGCATATTTAGCTTGTTTTCCATATGAAACAGACCTTTTGTCTGTCTCATTCTTTAGAATCCCTATTTTGATAGTTTTGCCGTGAAATAACCTTTTAACAATTACTTAGGTAGAGCAATTGCAAGTTTGTAAAAAAGTATCTAAAGTAGCGTTTATTTGTTTATCAGTGCGTACAAAAATGAAAACAGACAATTTGAGTATCCATCCAAATTATATCACAACGTTATTGTCTATATTAAGGACAGAGCTATCAATGAGTGAGTCCATTGACGGACGAACATGGCAGCCGATCATTTATAGCGCTCTTTTTGAATCACTGAAACAAAAGTCATTAATACAATTATCCATTGTAGTGAGTACAATTGCTAAACTACAATTAACATCTATATTTCCAGGTCCTAAACTCCAAATGGACGCTGCTCGAGCCAACACAGGCTGGTGCCATGTGACGACAGACGGTCAGCTGGTCAACTCGCCGCGCGCCACGCGACACAAGGACAGGGGCAGGCTACAGGAATATAGGGGCACGTGTAGCTCCACTCCCATCCCCCTGCCCCCACCCCGCTCTAATGTCATCCCTGCCCCTCACATACATCGGTACTGGGAGACTCACTCTAGGGTGGGTGTGCAGTGGGGAGTGTATGTGTCGCCTGTCCTGGAGATGGGTGTAGTGGAGGAGAGCCAGGTGGACAGAGAGATGCATGTTTGTCAGCAGCGCCGCTCCTGGGGTGTCAGTGTAGGGAGCTGTAGAACACACTGGGGGCGCTTCTGTACCAGGGTGTGGCTGGAGGGTGACGGGGGGAAGTGTTACAGAAACACACTATCTTACACACCCGGGACACAGGCCACTCTCCACTATGGAGTTGTGCTGGATGTTGGGAGAGGTAGAGTCGCCTTCATCGACCTGGACAGAAAGGTTGTTTTAGCAAAAACTGATGTAGAGTTTCAGGAGGCTCTTCTCCCCTTGTTTGGTGTTGGGCGGCCAGATCTCGCCACAGTAAAGATGAAGTTAATCAGCGGGGAGGAGATCGACATGACTGACACAAAAATATCACTCATTAATAAAGTCCTGGCCTAAGGAATAACTGAACATGACACTGTGTAAACTTGTAAATATGACATATCTACTTAAGCTGTCAAATACAACACAATAATAGTGAAAGAGGCGGACGTAGAAGTAACCCGTTCATGTGTTGTTTGTTGTGTACGACCATGTAACAAGGTTAGCTAAGCGTGTTGTTTTTCTACATGATTGGTTTCTGGTTGGTTAGAAACATTCTACATCCACACATGAGAATTGTTATGATTATTATTATACAGAACCTGATCAGTTTAAGATACATTTCACACATTTCTGGGAAATGTCACAACAAGCGTCTGAGTAAAAAGTTGTTTCAATCATGAATATGTTGACATATTATGCTTCCTTTCTGTGAAAGAACAATTTTAAATATCCACATAATAGGTTAGAAATGAAATTATTGCAGTTGTATCTAAATATATTCCACATTTGATGTGGGTGATGAAAATGATTGAAGCGGACATATAATGTATCTGCTTACATATTTGTACTTCTGTACAGGAATGTAATTAAGTTCACTGAATAGTCTGTTTCTTTATGACAATGTGTCCTGTTGTGTGTGAGAAGAATTTTGAATGCCCACAGAAGTTGGTTTTTTTTCAATTTATCTGCACAAATAGTTTCAAAAGTACATTCCTACAGTGCTCATACAATCCGAACGACTTTCGGTAACAGAATTGGTTTTGACACCTTGGCTCTCAATGCACATTGATACGAGATCTTAAAACTGTAAGTTGTTGTGAGAAATGCTGTAGTGCAGCATTGGGTCTACATTGCTAACAATGGGGTTAGCAGATGCACAAAATATAATGTCACTTTGAAGATTGGGACATGCTGCCTGCATCACTATGAAATGATTTGATATGCAGTAACTACAGTCTGAACATGTCTTGAACTCGGATGTGTCGCATCATGTAGTAAATTACCAGGTTTAACCAGGCGGATAAACTATGTCGACAATGCCACAATTCCTCTTTTGAGAACAACAAGTATTTAGCACACAGTCTTGGCAAGTCGACTGGTCGAGTGTTCTGTATGTTGATAAATGTACGTATTTATTTACTGTTATTATTTTACAATGTCATATTCCAGTGATGTAAATATAATGAATATTAGATGCATAAAAGTAGTTATGACACATGTTTATTGTTTGCATAATATGCATAATAAAGTACATATTTGTATACTTTATTATATTCAGATGTTACTATGTGTCGAACCCTGGAAAGGTCGAACTATTTATCGAATTGAGACCATGGAGTCCGACTGTAGTGATGATACGTGAGCTGTAGTGATGACATCCAGACATCCAGAATGTCATCCATGTAGCTCACAAATGTCATCATGCCCCGCTGTAGGACATGGATGTCGGTTCTGCCATGACCAGAGACTACACTTACGGACAATTTTAATTTGTGGAGAAAGTTTCAAGCCGCAGAGGTCTGCAAGCACAGATATGGCTACTGATCCCGCTTGGCTAAGCCCTGTGCCCTCGATAAATTGTTTCGAAATTTATATCTCCAAAGTTTCCAATACTTATAAAATGCCTCAGCTACGTCACAGGTAGACACTGATTTTCAGTATATCAGACTGTTTTTTTCATAATGATAGCAATTATCCCTGTAGTTTATCCAGATTCCCGAAGGTTAATTCTGACTCGATCGCCGAATGACAAGGGCGACGCCATATTTGTTTATAAACACTGAAAGTAGCCCCTACTTGACCTTTGATATTTGCATCTCTATCCGCATATGACCCCAATGGATATCGTATTTATCCGTTGGCTTTATCCTGGCGAGAAACCTACCCATTATATGATTAAAATTGTTATTCACAGACTAGAACAACAGTAGAATTATACTGTCGCGCTTTGGTTAATTTGACACTTTTTGCTTGTTTTTGGAAGGGCGACAATGCGACAACGCGACAATGTCCCTTCTAGTATTCCATAAAGGTGTATGTATTTAGTCTCGCCATGGGAATTATACAATGTAGACCTGGATATAGAGAGTCGACTTGTCACGTCAGTACAGGTGGTGGTGATATGGAATTATACAATGTAGACATGTATATAGAGAGTAGACTTGTCACGTCAGTACAGGTGGGCTGTAATAGGGAATTATGTCCAAGGTACTTTTAAGATGTTAATTGGCGGTAATTGTTGTTAATTAGAAGGCAGCGATTCGTTTACCTCTTCACCTGAACCACGGCAATCCCCTCGATCTTTGGTGCTGTGACCCGGATGAGCGAGAGGTACAATGTCAGTACCCGAGGGCCTTGGACCTATTACCGTAGTTCCTCCAACAAGCACACGTCAGTACAGTGGCCGGTGATTGGGAATTATACAATGTAGACCTGTATATGGAGAGTCGACTTGTCACGTCAGTACAGTGGCCTGTGATTTGGAATTATACAATGAAGACCTGTATATAGAGAGTCGACTTGTCACGTCAGGACAGTGGGCGGTGATTGGGGATTATACAATATAGACCTGTATACAGAGAGTCGACTTGTCACGTCAGTACAGGTGGCGGTGATTTGGAATTATACAATGAAGACCTGTATATAGAGAGTCGACTTGTCACGTCAGTACAGTGGGCGGTGATTGGGATTTATACAATGAAGACCTGTATATAGAGAGTCGACTTGTCACGTCAGTACAGTGGGCGGTGATTGGGATTTATACAATGAAGACCTGTATATAAAGAGTCGACTTGTCACGTCAGGACAGTGGGCGGTGATTGGGGATTATACAATGTAGACCTGTATATAGAGAGGTGACTTGTCACGTCAGTACATGTGGCTGTGATAGGGAATTATACAATGTAGACCTGGATATAACCTTTCATGCAAAAAAACAAAACACATCACATGTACCTGCATGGCTCACACACGATTCACATGGCCCGTGGTGAAACAATCATCGTTATCATCCACCACAAGGGCTGTCAGTTACATGCACAGTTTGAGTTTTAGTGGCTGAACCTTTGTCTACTTACATTTGTGGATATATAGCTTTGTATAAAAATGTAGGCTCACATTTTAATCAAAACTCAAATTCTGTTGGTGAAGTCTTCAACAATAGAATTCAGCTATTCGGGGGCCACCCGTGCCCATATGTGCACATGAAAATGAACGTTTCTTTCCATATTCTCGCAGTGTTCTCGTATTTTGTTGTGCCCTTACCGTTATGTGGATTATAGGCATACAAAAGAACTGGGGTGTTATTCATATAGGTCGAATCGTTTAGAGTGTAACTGAAAAGAAATAATGTCAGATAGCAGAGGTATTCAAACCTGAAACCGATATCTTTGGATGGTTTGATTTTCAGTCAAGTCGGGTCCTCCCAGAGAACACATCGAAGTTCTTAAGGATTTCCACTCCTCACTTTATTTGCTCTTTCATTTAGGTTTATTATAGGCATACATCACAATTGAAACGTTACTCATATAGGTTGAATCAATCCCAGAGAACACATCGAAGTTCTTGAGGATTTCCACTCCTCACTGTATTTGCTCTTACAGTTAGGTTATTATAGGCTTACATTACAATTGAAACGTTACTCATATAGGCTGAATCATTTTGAAAAGAAATTAATGGCATGTAAAAATTACATTTCAAACCTGAAACCGCTACCCTTTGAAACGCAGAAAGTATTCCGACCTGGGTTTTTTTTTCAGTCAAGTCAGGTCCTCCTAGAGAACACATCGAAGTTCTTGAGAATTTTCACTCCTCACTGTTGCATGTTCACAACTTACACATACTAATACCATTCAAACGATTTATAATAGCGAAACCATTCACTGTGTGATTTGGAACACTCACTGTTTACATGTGCTGTGACAACGCCAGAATTTCAAACATCGTAGTTGTATATCTCACAAGACAACAGACCTTTCTGTACGTCTGTGTTTGCGCTGCTGATACACGTGTGAGGTCGAAACGACCGCACGTTGTTTTCCTTTAGGGTTATTATATGCTTGAATAAGACCAGAAACCTGAATATAACGTATACTGCCTGTCCTTCTTCTTGTTGTGCCTGACTAGGATATTGGTAAAAATAACATACTCACTCACCCATTGACTCACTCACTCACAAACCACTGATGTGTGTGTAAAGCCAATGCTAGCTGTCTTTTCTCACGTGATGCATCATATCGCATAACACCAGACTCACTCACTCAACAATGACGTAATCTTGTTGCCCGTCATGTTGTACTTGGCGCGAATATTACGTAACACTAAACAACAAAACACTCACTCACGCACTTGGTCACTCGTTCGCTCGCTCGCACGCACGCACGTATACATTGTATAATTCCCTATCACCGCCACCTGTACTGACGTGACAAGTCGACTCTATATACAGGTCTACATTGTATAATTCCCTATCACAACCCACTGTACTGACGTGACAAGTCGACTCTCTATATGCAGGTCGACATTGTATAATTCCATATCACCGCTACCTGAACTGACGTGACAAGTCTACTCTCTAAATCCAGGTCTACATTGTATAATTCCCTATCACCGCCACCTGTACTGACGTGACAAGTCGACTCTATATCCAGGTCTACATGGTATAATTCCCAATCACCGCCACCTGTACTGACGTGACAAGTCGACTCTCTATATACAGGTCTACATTGTATAATTCCCTATCACAACCCACTGTACTGACGTGACAAGTCGACTCTCTATATGCAGGTCGACATTGTATAATTCCATATCACCGCTACCTGAACTGACGTGACAAGTCTACTCTCTAAATCCAGGTCTACATTGTATAATTCCCTATCACCGCCACCTGTACTGACGTGACAAGTCGACTCTCTATATCCAGGTCTACATTGTATAATTCCCAATCACCGACACCTGTACTGACGTGACAAGTCGACTCTCTATATCCAGGTTTACATTGTATAATTCCCTATCACCGCCACCTGTACTGACGTGACAAGTCGACTCTCTATATCCAGGTCTACATTGTATAATTCCCTATCACCGCCACCTGTATTGACGTGACAAGTCGACTCTCTATATCCAGGTCTACATTGTATAATTCCCTATCACCGCCACCTGTACTGACGTGAAAAGTCGACTCTCTAAATCCAGGTCTACATTGTATAATTCCCTATCACCGCCACCTGTATTGACGTGACAAGTCGACTCTCTAAATCCAGGTCTACATTGTATAATTCCCTATCACCGCCACCTGTACTGACGTGACAATTCGACACTCTATATGCAGGTCTACATTATATAATACCCTCACACCGCCACCTGTACTGACGTGACAAGTCTACTCTCTATATACAGGACTACATTGAATAATCCCAAATCGTCGCCCACTGTACTAACGTTACAAGTCGACTCTCTATATCCAGGTCTACATTGTATAATTCCCAATCACCAGCGCTTTACTCACGTGACAAGTTGACTTCCTATACTCAGGTCTACATTGTATAATTCCCAATCACCGCCACATGTACTGACGTGACAAGTCGACTCTCTATATACAGGTCTACATTGTATAATTCCCAATCACCGCCACATGTACTGACGTGACATGTCGACTCTCTATATACAGGTCTACATTGTATAATTGCCAATCACCGCTCTCTGTACTGACGTGACAAGTCGACTCTCTATATACAGGTCTACATTGTATAATTGCCAATCACCGCCGCATGTACTGACGTGACATGTCGACTCTCTATATACAGGTCTTCATTGTATAATTGCCAATCACCGCTCTCTGTACTGACGTGACAAGTCGACTCTCTCTATACAGGTCTACATTGTATAATTCCCAATCACCGCAACCTGTACTGACGTAACAAGTCGATTCTCAATATACAGGTCTACATCGTGCATTGTATAATTGACATCTATCTAAGATAATTAATCTTGAATCACAGCTGGTCTGTAAATGAGAGCCATGTATTAGAATGTCCTTCAGTAAAACCAGGTACAGTAGAACATGGATATAACGAACTACAAGGGACCGGAGAAACCAGTTCGAAATATACGTTGTTCGTTATATACGTTTTCGCTCGGAAACGTCCGCCACCTTGGCTAAAGCAAAACACAATACACGTTTATACACGTTTCCTCCCGCATCTACCGGTGATTCAGTTAAAAAGTACCCAATGACACAACTTCAAAACATTTTCATCCAATTGTAGGATCCATGTTTGTTTTACAGACAATATTGGTCCAAATTACATGGACATGTAAGATTAACATAATGCAAGTTTAACAAGGTCGAATTGTCAGTGACGCTTGACACTGAGTGAGATTTCTCAGTTCGCTATACGCGTCACTAATTAGTGGTAGATGGCCTTGTCGGGGATCAGATATCAGTTCGCTATATCCATTAGTTTGCTGTACAGAGTTCGTTATGTACGTAAATTATATATGATGCTATATAGGAGATAAATCGTTTTTTTATAAACAGCTCGTTGTATCCGTTTGTTTTCTCTATCCGTGTTCGTTATATCCGTGTTCTACTGTATTACATAAGGGTCAAGAATCTGTCACAGACAGGGGTAGTATTTGGAGGGTTATCTGCTAAAGAGGGAAGTTTTAGCATGAAGTCAACAAGGATGAGCTGAAATACACTAGTTACACATAATGTGTCAGGGAGAATTAACTATGCAATAAAAGGTTGAATAGAACCACAGGAAAACTGAACGCTGGTTAAAAAAATAGCTTATTATCTATTTAGAGAACATACAAGTGTCAGAAGATATGTGTATGTGTATTTCAATAAAGTCAAAAACTATTCTTTGTACAGTCCCAAACATGAGATTGAGTATCACTGTTGTAACAGAAAATGAATGCCTTCTTTCTATCTGTCTCCCGTTTGTATGGGGCACTGCACGTGTGGTGTATTCGTATACAATGTTGGGTGGCCGCACCCGGTCTGGTCACATGACAACTTGTAACTGAAGGGTGACAGTATAAAGGCAGTAACTTGGGGTGCTGTGTTTAGAAGTAGACCTGGACTCTGGCATCGTTTGGTCACAGCTGGTAAGTGTCGTTGATTCTATTACTGCTGATATACTGTTACACGTTTTTCAAGATGCTTAACCACGTCATACAAATCATGTATCCACTTGAATAGAGTCTGAACCTCAACATTTGAATTGAACATAATGAAGATGGGAGGGAAACAGACCACAACGCTCAATAACCAGTAGACGAGGTCATATGCGTACAATAGTCTACATATCAGGAAACGAAGTTCCTATTCCAACTCATGTCAGTTTAATTGTTACGCAGTTTAACGTTAAATAGACGCTAGTGAGGTGTGAGCTTTGTAGTAACTGACTTGACACAAATCCCACATTTGTTTATAGATAATTTCAAAGATCTTGGCCAAATCCCCATGTTTTGATTTTACCAATCTAGTTTTTTACCAGACGATTCACACCAACAAAGAAAAAGATCATGCCTACGGGGATGGCCACTTTTTGCCAAAATGTCCTATCACCAAATGTTGAATTGAGGTCATTTATGCTTGCTGCGAGAAGCGACTAACGGGATTGGTGGTCAGGCTCGCTGACTTGGTTGATGTGTGTTATCGTATGCCAATTTCGTGTAACGATGCTCATAATTCTAATCAGTGTAGTCTGGTCAAGCACCGATTATTTGCATTCTGCCGTCTTAGAGGTGGAATATTGCCGAGTGCAGCGTTTAACAACCAACCAACCAACAAACAAACAAGAAACAAACAAACAAACAAACAGTCTATGGTTGAAGACACAGTTGCCAAAGTAACCCATACAACCCTGTTAATGTCCAGCGTTATGTACAGGCCATTGTTGCTCTCCAGGCTACCATTGAAAGCCGCTCCTACTTCTTTAACTTCTATGATCTTTACTGTGTATTGTTGACGACTATTTCTAAAGTGAATCGTTTGTTCCTGTCGTTTTATGGTTCAGAAATTGCCAATCTCCTGACATGTAAGAAAGGCTTTCCAAATATTTTCCGTATCAAACAAATTAAATGCTGTCAAAAAATTATTTCAGACCTGTGAAGATGAACTACAGTTTTGTGGACAGTGCGCATGGCTTCCCCAGCAATGCGGTCATGGCGGGCATTCAGAATGACGAAGCTGGAAAACACTGGGCCGCTGTAGCCAACACGCCATATGGACCAATCGGTGGCAAGGCGAAAGGGGGCACCTGCTGGTATCCCTTTGACGGAGAAGAGAACACCACAGAGGACTTCTCTTGGCTGACAGCACCAGCAGGAAGCGTGAAAAAAGTCAACAACTGCGGCACTGGCCCTCCACCTGGTGCGATATCTTATGGGCAGCAAAACGACGACAACAGAGAATACTTCGCAGCACAAGCGGATTCTGTTTGGGGGAAGATTCCCGGCAAAGCCAGGGACAACACGTGCTGGTACCCGTATGACGGCAAGGAATTCACCACGTCCGACTTCTCCTGGCTTACAACCAAAAAGTAGATAAAAGATTAGATTATGGGTATTACACCGGCTTAAAGGACTTCACTTTGCTTACATTTAATGGAACTAATTTTATGTTTTAGTGGACTTCGGCAGATCTGTATCATTTACGTAGATAAGTAGAGACACGAATATTCATGTACATGTATTTCTTTCAAAAAAAGAAATTATACCCCCTGTTTCTTTAGACTGTGTTTGTATCCGAAACCCGATGAGACTATTTCAATGTAATTATGGGAAGTTTTAGGCACCAAATGTTATCGTTTATTCATTGCTATAGACTCCCCTGAACAAACAGTTCCTTGGGTAGTCAACCTTGTTAAGCCCTACTTATTCTGTGTTAACATCTGGCGAAAAAAACATTTCGTAGATGATTTTACAATAATCGAAGAAAGAGCTTGCAATAGAGTGGAACGTTTTGCGAACTTCTATTGCTTTAGCACAGATCAGTAACCTCGCAATTATTCTGTGATTTAGTCATGTTTCCTAATGCAGATAATCCATGCAATTTGTTGATTTTGTTTTTAAAAGAGCTAAAACTGTTTAGAAGATAAATATCTCCTTTAACTAAAGTTAACCGGTCTATATTTTGTAAGAATTCCCTATTGCGCATTAGGGGATTATCTCCTCTAGCTATAGGCGTAGTATAGAGCTTTGTCACACGTGACCTTGCCATGCTGTACATCGTTTCGTATTAAAGCTGTATCACTTAGAGTGAGTGATTATCTCCCTTATCCGAATAGCTCTATTGCGCACTACCTTTGCAATATATCGTGTGTTTATTCAGGCAGCCACAGAGAATGGTTCCAGGAAGAAATTCAGGTCAAGCACGTTAGGCGCACTCAATTTTTCCCCTTCACACTACTACTGCAACTTCTTGTTCAACACGATTAAATACCAGGCTTCTTTAAAGCATGCCTTTGTACAAAAAACAACACATGTAAAACAACGGTTTTGAAACAGAAATGTTTAATTAGTTGTCTTCATAATCACATGTGTGGTGCTTGCTGTGCATAGTTGAGCACAGTTTCAAATAGTTCACTGTTTGTATAGTATGATTCATACCGTTACATGCGGCGGTTTTAGGTTCTGCATGTTTTTTTGTATGGACAGTTTTTTTTAACTTCCGGCAGAGATTATACACCCGTATTATAAGTATCTTCTGGATACATAGGAATC
This sequence comes from Haliotis rufescens, assembly GCF_023055435.1. Classification (NCBI taxonomy): domain Eukaryota; kingdom Metazoa; phylum Mollusca; class Gastropoda; order Lepetellida; family Haliotidae; genus Haliotis; species Haliotis rufescens. The sequence goes on along the minus strand of NW_025964383.1, from coordinate 38,412,322 downwards.
AACAGGTTGAACTGTAGTTTGCAATTATTTTCCTACAAAATACTACGGTTGCATGATATATTTACGATGTTTGGGTTGAACATTGTAACATTCTTCTACACATACTTCAAATTTAAAACGGAAGTAATCACAACAGAAACCCAGTTAACCAAACGGAACTGTACACAAGAGTAATGAGTGAGTGAGTTGGGTTTAACGCCCCTTTGAATAGTATTTTACTTATATCATGGCGTGTCAGCTTGATGTTGGAGGAAAGCCCGAAGTGATGCAGGTCTTAGACGTTCACCACTTAGGTGAAACCCACGAGCACGGGTATGGTGCTGACTCCATAATCGGGGCGAAACGGGATTCGAACACACTGTCATAGGTTTCTGCCGTGCCACAGGGACACCTCTCTGCATAGCGAATTGACGATTTGGCCAGCCGTGTCCCCGTACACAACTGTAACAAACTATCAACATCAAAGATGTTTTAGATGAGATATTTATTGCCTAACATTCCATGAAGAAATAGTGGTAGTATAACATTATCACAAACTACAAAATACATGCACAATACAAAGGGGGTACATTATAACAAGTTTATTTTAAAACAAGTGTATTATAATGTTATTGAAACAATATGAGAATTGAGCAAAACTATGGTAATGTATATACAAGGAATTTGTTTATAATTGTGGATATGATAACAGATCTTGGAAATTGTTTCTGGATAACTGCTGTTGAAAATCATTAAGAATTGTTCCTTTTAACAGAGTGTACCACATTATTTATCATGATTGAGGATTATTTGTGATTCTCTTTCTTGGTCTGTATTTGAGGTGAGATGGAATTGGGTTTAACGTCGCGTCCAAGATTATTGCACTTATATAGTGACGTGCGTGTGTGTGTGTGTGTGGCTGCTTGTACTAGTCCGGACTGATGCCGATTTATAGTGCTAGCTCACTGAGATACCATGCCACAGTTTAACATAAATATACCCCACTCAGACACAGTATACTGACTCCGAGCCGACCAGTCCTTGTTTTAGCCCCTTAATGCCGAGCGCCAGACAGGGTAACAACAAGTACCATCTTTTAACGTCTTTTGGTATGACGCGGCCGGGGATCGAACCCCGGACCTTCCTCTCTCCGGGCGGACGCTCTACCACTAGACCACGGAGGCGGTCGGTCTGTATTTGATACAAGACAAAGTGCATAATGTTGCTCATCTTCTACGACGTCACATGTCTCACAGAGACGTTGTTCCAATGGGGTTGGTGCTTTGTATATCTACTTCAATTTCTAGTTGGTGATTACTTAAACGAAGTTTTGAGAAATGTAACCTATTGAGCTTTGTCTTTACAATATGTAAGATAATTCTCAATATTTATAGATGACTTGAACATCCTGTATGTTCTTAACTTGCTGTTGGATAAATCGGAAACCCTTAATGAATGCGTGAAAATTATTTTGAAATTTGGACTGACTGTTTTTTAAAGGGGCCATTACATTTATTTGTGTTTACTATTTCAAAGTTTGTTTTATTAAACCCGGCCAACATTTTGACCAGTAAGATTGATATGTGCTGCTAAAGCATGTTTAAGAATGACATTTGTTGTGTGATCTATGTAGGACTTGTAAACTGTTTATTTCATTGTGCATTCCAAAGATAGCTACAATAACAACAACCTTTACACCAATCCTCTCCTCGCATTGTTTACACTCCCTTCCTCCGCATTTGACATTTTGTGGCGGGGAACAATTGATGGATGCACTGCAGCAATGTCTACTTTATGAATAGGAATATGTTTGTCTTTGGCATATGGTAATAAAGAGACGTCAGAAACATCACCGTTTTTTGGAAAAAGGTAGAGCAGAATTACATCCTTTTAGGTTATATCTCATTGTTAGGAAACGTTTATAAATATATTTTCGGCTCACTGATTAGTCTAAAAGCCACAATCAGAAAATAAAAGTCTTTGATCGATGAGTCAAATATGTAACACACTTTTTTTTATAATAATTGATTAAATTCGTTGTAGATATTATCTGTCCACTGCAAACACCTAATTATGAGAACAAAGCCTTGTATTAGATCTGTTATATTTATGGTAATACTTCCTCAGTAAAGTTCACATTCTCCACTTTTTATTTTTTTATTTTTTCCGTTAGTATATAACACGTACACAGTTTACAGTGAAATGACGAGAATGGGTGCTGAGAACGCACTGGTACCTTTAAGGGAAGCAACGACTGGGCAAGTCCTATGCCCCCAAACCCATTTTTGAACTGAAACCACTGATAGCACTCATTCAAATGAAAATCACATAAGGTAACACAGTCTGTCGGCAGTCGTGACCTCTATTTAAAATAAGTGTTGGTCGAGTGAGTGAGTGAGTTAATGCTTTACGTCATATCGGCAATATTTCAGCCATAGCGTTACGAAAAATTATACATTTTCAAATACATATATTTTAACTAAATTAAAATCTGTCATCGATGGACAGTAAAATAAATAGAATATCACAGATTAATATTTAAAACTAGCATACAGCTATGAAAAGATATCACTATAAGCAACGGTACAATATAAAAACGGGCTACAGATCGCCAGCAGCTGAAGGTAGATCACCATGCTGGGGTCCATGGGGACTTACCGTACTTTTGCTACCTGCATGGACCCCAGCCGGATTTACATCATCCCTTCCGCTGTTGGCGATTATGACAAATGTAGCCAGGTTAAATGAACATATATACTACGATTAAAATTGTGGTGGAAAAACATTACTTTGAATGACGTGGTCTGACATACCCTCTGTGGGGGAAAATCATGTTACACTACTTCAACCCAAGTGTTGAAAATCAGTTGAAAGTTAAATATCTATTCAATATATGAAACAAACTATTAACTAAATGCGGAGAGATCGGCCGGTATGCTGATAACAGTGAAACAATAATGTATAACTACTCCATTGCAGCTAGAGGTATTATCGAAGGTAAGGAACTGGCCGACTGGACGCGGATAAGCATGTGTAGTCTGTGCATAGTCACGAGAACGAGCTGAACTCGTTGTTAAAAAAACCCATGCGAGATCACGAAAAACTTCGACAAACTTCGCACTGGAATTGGAGAACTCATGACTTAGAATCAGTAATGTAAACACGACCGATCAGTCTACTACTTCAACTACTACTACTACTACTACTAATAATAATAATAATAATAATAATAATAATAATAATAATTATAATTTCTAATAATATCGGCATGTCCTTTGGACTCGACAAATGCTGAACATTTTTCTGAAACGTGGCAATGTAGAAGAGGGAGGATCAGTCAGTTTACTTGGAGAGGAGTTATTGACCATCTCTCAATTTGATCAACTATATAAGCAAAAGGGTTGATTGGAAAGGTTTCAGAGTGAGATAATATGTAAGGAATCAGACTTATGGATTGCCTACTTTGATACAGACAAGTCATTATCGATATATAGGCAAGAGATCTCATGTTGAATATCATCAATGTTTTTACCCTGAATCACCAAGCAGCCATCCATCTGGTTTTTCTTCCTCCAAAGCTCTCTTCAGTGAACAGTTGTTGTAGATGTGGGCATCATGGGTTGCCCCTGGCCACAAGACAACAACATTGGTGAAACTGGAAAACAAATTTAACAATTATCTCCAGTTACTGTTTGCTTATAATAAGGTTTATCGAGATAAGAAATCTCCTTCCCTAATTATTTTTTTTTTAAAAGAATATATTATTCATGTTAATAAATTATTATTGAAAAAAATACATTTAGAATTAGTCCATACGTTACTTCTTTCGGTATTAACCATTAACATGATTATAGAGTAAAACGTTATACATTTATTACCAAAGTTCATAAGGCATGGGTTATATTTCATACTTGAACTCTATTATCGGGCGCCGCCAATTATTACTTCCTAAAGTCTTGGCAAGTCTATGAACAACATTTCCGGCAGGTACAGACTGCATGGGTTGAGGTGATGGAGCAAGGACCTGATGATCAACAGATTGGTGATTTTAACGACTATGTCACCAGCACATGGGTAGATGACGACGCTAGATTCCCCTGCCATAGTTGGAACCAGCACGACAACACCGGTCCCCATCTGGAAGGGTTCCACTGTGGACTGAAAAAGAGAATGCCCCGATCTCACCCTAACATCTATCAGTTCTTGAAGGAGATCAAGAAGATTGAACAGGCAGACAGACGCTCCAGGAAACAAATTGATCTTGAAGGATCATGCAGACCCCGAGCTCGTGTTGACAGACAAAGGGACGAAAGAATAGAAAGACTAAAGACACAGCTTCTTAGTGGAAGAAAAACTGTAATGCAATTTCTTGATGCCGTTGGATATGTACTAAAGCTACAGTAATCATGAGTCATTGTTATTATTACTGCATAAAGTAAATATCAGCTATTAAACAATGTATGAAGCTTCAAGATTGTCTTGTCTGTTTCACTGTAATGCAATTTCTTGATGCCGTTGGATATGTACTAAAGCTACAGTAATCATGAGTCATTATTATTATTACTGCATAATGCAAATATCAGCTATTAAACAATGTATGAAGCTTCAAGATTGTCTTGTCTGTTTAACCTTCTTTTGGGTCAGTTCATTATTTTAGAGGTAAAACAGCACTTGACTTATGTGCAGTCAGCTGTAAAAAAATGTTGATAAGGGTGTAGGCGAAATGAGGTGTAGGCGAAATTAGGACAGGCCCTAAGAGGTCTTTGTGAAACGGCCTTAAAAGTTATGACGTGGTTTAGGAGGTCGTAGCGCTAAGAGGCTTTTGTGAAACGGCACCCTGAATGATAGGTTTAAATGCCATCATTGCTTGCCATTTATAACGCAACTAGTGCTTCTTTCATCGTGGATCACACGCGCCTTCTTACAAATTATTCAATAGGCTTAGAAGTAGACTGAATGGTTGTGGCGTTCAGCTAAAAGAAGGGTTGAGGTACCGACACCTGTACGTCCTCCGTGTTAGCCCGTGGTCCGCCCGAGACTGTCTCCTTCAACCTGCGTAAGTTATTTCGATTTTTAACACATATTATAAAGACACATTTTTTTAAATTGAGAACTGGTTTGGGTTCTGATTTTATCTGAAGAAAATATAGGGTAAAGAGGGACTTGCCTCAAGGGACATTCTGCAGTCCAATAACAGTATACACTGTCTGTAGTGATGTGGACCGCCTCCGTGGTCTAGTGGTAGAGTGGTTTTATTACAAATTGGCATTGTATATGAATATTTCGTTATGTAACGAAAAGTAGCTTACCATACTACATGTACATGTATGTCTGTCATCGAGTTGGAGTAGAGCTGGTTTAGTTTCTGATAGAAAGATAAAGATATTTCTAGTGTATGTGCCCCATGATTACTTATATAAACCGACAGTCCGCAGATAGTTTGTCCGAAATAACAAGAAAGGTGTTTGCATTAAATACAGACACATAAACAGTCCCTTCCAGGCCGTTTCCTGCATGTCCCAAACCTTTCCCATCAGAAACATGTATCATGACTAATAATATATATTTGGACTTTATCAAATCAGGTGACAGCTGTCATCGCCAATATATATTTCTATTCATCTTGGATCTCCAAAGTTTGTCTAATTCAGTACTAATACAGTTAGTCCTAATGCCTCAAGCTTATAGTTCATATTTTGATATCATCACTCCCGTTTTTTTTTTATAAAACATGCCCAATACGATAACTTTGAAACAAAGTGCCCCATTTCTTTAACTTAATAACTTCCGCTTAAATAACATCTCTTCCGGATTTAGGAAACACGTGACCCTTGCAGTACAACTTGGAAACAGAAAGTCATATGATTATCAAACACAGTATGCTATTTAATTCTCAAAAGGGCAATTCATAAATCACTGCATGGTGGTATTTAAATATATGATATATTTCTTACCCAGTTTATGGTATAGTTTATAGAGAGGAGATCCAAGATGCACCCATATACATGAGGTGTTTACAAACACAACAGATCCTACCCTGTTTCACAACATTGTTGAAATCCCAATAATGATATCTTATTTTGACAGTGTGGAAATGTTTGGAATGGGTCAAAAGAACGGACACAACAAAGCACTAGATAGTCTCTGATAGAAATAGGCCTTCGTCGTCACATAAAACTTAGAAAGCCTACGTCGTCACATAAAACTTTCTTTTCATGATATAAGATAGAATCAGTAAGAGTAGTTTCCAATTATCATGCTCAAGTACTTTTCACCAAAGTAATAGGCAATATAGATTCACGTGGAATGTTTCTTTTTAAGACTTTTACGGCTCAAGAAACAAAATCATAAGTTTGGCATCATCATGCAAGAGTGAGTGAGTGAGTATGGTTTTACGCCGCTTTTAGCAATATTCCAGCAATATCACGGCGGGGGACACCAGAAATGGGCTTCACACATTGTACCCATGTCGGGAATCGAACCCGCGTCTTCGGCGTGACGAGCGAACGCTTTAACCACTAGGCTACCCGACCGCCCTCATCATGCAAGAGTTCTACCATGTTGGTGAATATATACTGGTGTTTTTTCATGAACATAAATATATTCCAGACAAGTTCAAAGTATGTACATGTTTACAATAAAAGAGATAAAACCTTTCCATAATCGAATCTTTATTACTGTCCATTGTACAATTCCGATTATTTCATGAGCATGTATCAAATAATGATGATACGCCAGTTTTACACGCACGTAATAATTACGACTGTTTTGTGAAACGGTACCCTGGTGTGCGCGTATCCCGACCAACCAGCGGCACCCGTCATTAACACACGCAAAGGCAAGTCAACTGTTCACATGAAAAGACACCGTCAAATTTGGAAATGTCTCCCACATGTCTACTATAAAACCTTTTTAAAGCTTTACTTTGGCCTTGAATGCTGCAACCTTGATCAAGAGGCGCATAGACTATTTGAAATCTTCGTAGGAAAACAATGCTCGATTACACTCCAAAGTTGTGACATGACAAAAGTACGACAACGTATCCAGACAACTACTAGTATATAAACTATAATAACCATAAAAACCGTGTAATTTGAACAATATTTACTATTTATTATACAGATCGATAAATATTATAAAATTAGATATCCGCTTCCCTGGGTAAATACATCCTATAGACTTGCTGCTTCATAACAAGAATTAATTAAATGTCAGTTTTGTCAGCTTAAATCCCGTTTGGAGATATGGATTTTTTCTTTCGAGTGAGCAACCATACAAAAACAAGACATAAAAAGTCTATCATGGTTATCGGCGGCATTTCAATATACAATGACTTCCATCGAGATACTCCTGCCGGCAATTCTGCAAGTTCCCGGGAAGACACGAGTTGTAGCAAATAATTCCCATTTGTCACCATTAGAATATTCATAAACTACACCTTTCCCGAATGATGGACCTTTCAGTCAGGTGAGCTAAAACATAAACATGTTCTTAAAAATAGACAGAAAGCGAAAAATAATAATGTAGGTGCGTGAGTTGGGTTAAAGGCCATTTTTAATAGTATTTCAGGGTTTGACTGCATGACAGCTTAATTTCGGATATAAGCCCGAAATGACGTAAGTCGATGACCTTTTCTACTTTGGAGAAAGCAACGTGCATATGGTACTGACAAACCAATGACCATGATCATGGCGAATCTGGATTTAAAGCCATGATCATAGGATCCTGGTAGGGAGAGGGGACGCAACTCTACACAGCGGAATTAAGAAGCAAAATAATAATTTTCTACAAAATAATAATTTTCTACAAGTCTCTGCTTCACCAAAACTGTACTTTCCCCTACATATTTACAGAAATTGAAGTTTACAGCCGTAGAATAAGTAAAATAAACTAAGCGGCAAAAGAAAGTATAGAATGGCAATTTTTAAGTTTTCTTAAAACAGCGATAACTAGTGGAAAGTGGGTATTGGGAATATGACTGCCCAGGAACAGGTACCAAAAAACACCTCACCCGAACGCGCCACCTTTGACGTGCGGTGACAAAAAAATGGTGAAACAGGTTTCACGCCTATGGCATAAACTGCACGTGCATGTTAGATGTATAAATGCGTTCGTCTGCAGGATATAACTACACGTGATGAGAGCACACAAAAGATATGTCACGACTGTCACAGGAGCAGGGAGAGAGAGCCATCGGTATGGCCGAAATGGGGGCAACACAGGTCCAAATTCCCAAAAGGTTTGGTTGTACACCATTGACAGCAGCCAGGCTGATTCAATGGTACAGGCAGACAGGGAGGACACAGGACAGGCCTAGAACCGGACGACCCCGAGTGACAACACCACTGGAAGACGGTCAGATACGGCTCATTCACCTGCGAAACAGATTCGTAACAGCGTTGGGACATCCCATTAGCCAACGTACAGTACTACGACGACTTCGTGCTGCTGGAATCCGAGCGTATCGTCCTTTCCGAGGAATTGTACTGACTGCTCAACATCGACGCCTGAGACTGCGATGGGCGAGGCAGGTTCGATGCTGGCAAGTGAGAAATTGACGTCGAGTGCTGTTTACTGATGAAAGTCGGTTTAACTTGTTTCGAAATGACGGCAGAAACGAGTTTATTGACGCAGAGGGGAACGTTTGGACCCTGCGTGTATTCGAGAGGTCCATCGGTTGGGCGGGGCAGGTGTCATGGCGTGGGGCGGTATTTGTGGAGATCAGAAGACTGATTTGGTGATTATACAAAGAAACCTGAAGGCTGTGCAGTACAGAGACCAATTGTTGCAGCCAGTTGTGCTTCCGTTCTTACAAAACCAACAGCAGGGGACATTGTTTCAACACGACAATGCCAGGCCCCATACTGCAAGACTGACTCGGAACTTTCTAAACCAGCAGAACGTTGACGTTTTGCCCTGGCCTGCCCACTCACCCGATATGAATCCTATTGAACATCTGTGGGACCATCTTGACAGACAGATTAGAGCACGCCATCAGCCTCCCGTCAACAGACAAGAATTGCAGCAGGCCCTGAGAGACGAGTGGCAACGGATTCCAGTCCACGTCATCAGAAGACTGACGTCATCGATGAGGCGGCGTATCACAGCATGCATTGAGGCAGCTGGAGGTCATACACGCTATTGAAGGCAACTGTGTCGACAATGAACTTGTAGTGTGTCTGACATTTTTTGGTGACATTTCAGACGACTTTTGAAAATGAAATTTCCTACCCCAGCATTGTTTACCTTGAGCTAAGATTACCTGTGATTGCACAATTTCATTCAAACTGTGGTTGATCAATCATTTGTTACCCCTCCCTAGATTATATTATAATTCACAACAAAACGTCTTCTTGTTATTTTTTTTATCGATCATGGAACTCGACCTATACTTTCTTTTGCCGCCCAGTTTACTTGAAACGATTCTGTACTTAACTGTGCACAGCAAGCACCACACATGTGATTATGAAGAAAACTAATTACAAATTTCTCATAATGAATGAATGATTGAATTTCTTTATTTCCTCAAGAGTTAAATCCGAAGATTTTACATGGGCAAATACATTATTTACAATACATCAATGACATTACTTGACTATATACAATGAAATCATGTTATACACTGCTATGAATAAATAATTTACAATGTACATTTTGAGAGCAGTAAGGTATCTAGTAGATAATCATAAGGTGTTTCTTTAGATTCCATATGAAGTGGCAGAAAGACATTATGATGCTTTGCCAGCATCGAACCTGCCTCGCCCATCGCAGTCTCAGGCGTCGATGTTGAGCAGTCAGTACCATTCCTCGGAAAGGACGATACGCTCGGATTCCAGCAGCACGGAGTCGTCGTAGTACTTTACGTTGGCTAATGGGATGTCCCAACGCTGTTGCTGCCGTCGCCGTCGCCGTTACGAATCTGTTTCGCAGGTGAATGAGCCGTATCTGACGGTCTTCCAGTGGTGTTGTCACTCGGGGTCGTCCGGTTCTAGGCCTGTCCTGTGTCCTCCCTGTCTGCCTGTACCGTTGAATCAGCCTGGCTACTGTCAATGGTGTACAACCAAACTTTCTCGCAATTTGGACCTGTGTTGCCCCCATTTCGGCCATACCGATGGTTCTCTCTCTCTCTCTCTGCTCCTGTGACAGTCGTGGCATATCTTTTGTGTGCTTTCATCACGTGTGGTTATACTCTGCTGACGAACGCATTTATACAGCTAATATGCACGTGCAGTTTATGCCATAGGCGTGAAACCTGTTTCACCATTTTTTTGTAACCGCACGAGCGCCGTCAAAGGTGGCGCTTTCGGGTGAGGTGTTTTTTGGTACCTGTTCCTGGGCAGTCATATTCCCAATACCCACTTTCCACTATATAGTTATCGCTGTTTTTAGGAAAATTAAAAATTGCCAACCTATACTTTCTTTTGCCGCTTAGTTCAGTTCACTGTATGAAATGTATGATTCATACCGTTTCATGCAGCGGTTTACGGTTCTGCAATGTTTATTGCTTTGACAGTTTTTTTCAACTTCCGACAGATTTTACAACCTTACATGTGCTTTGCTTCTGGATACATAGGAAATCAACAGGTTGGACTGTAGTTTGCAATTATTTTCCTAAAAAATAATATGGTTGCATGATATATTCACGATGTTTTGGGTTGAACATAGTCACATTCTTCTTAACATACTTCAAATTTAAACCGGAAGTAATCACAACACAAACCAAGTTAACCAAACGGAACCGTACACAAGAGTAGTGAGTAGGTGAGTTGGGTTAAACGCCACTTTGAATATTCCACTTATATCACGGCGTGTCAGCTTGACGTGGGGGGAATGCCCGAAGTGATGCAGGTCTCAGACGGTCACCACTGAGGTGAAACTCACGAGCACGGGTATAGTGCTGACAACATAATCGAGGCGAACCGGGATTCGACCACACTGTCATAGGTTTCTGGCGTGCCCAAAGGGACACAACTCTGCATAGCGAATACAGCGCCTTAGGCGATTGGGCCAACCGTGCCCCCGTACACAACTGTTACAAACTATCATACAACAAAGATGTTTTAGATAAGATGTGTATTGTGTAACATTCCATGAAGAAACGGTGGTCGCATAACACTATCACAAACTTGAAAATATATGCACAATAAGTGCAAAACACACAGGTACAAGTGTATTATTATGGTATGGAGACACAATGAGAACTGAGCAAAACTATGGTAATGGAATTTGTTTAAAAGTGTAGATATGATAACCGATCTTGGAAATTGTTTCTGTATAACTGTTGGTAAAAATGATTAAGAAATGTTCCTTTTAACAGAGTGTACCAAATTCTTTATGATGATTGAGGATTATTTGTGATTCTCTTTCTTGGTTGTATTTTATACAAGACAGTGCGTAATGTTGTTCATCTTCTGAGACATCACATGTTTCACAGATACGTTGTTCCAATGGGTTGGTGTTTTTGTATATCTACCAGTTTAATTTTTTTAGTTTGTGATTACCAAGACGAAGGTTTGAGAAATGTGACTTATAGCGCTTTGTTTTTACAATATGTAAGATAATTATCAATGTTTATAGAGGACTTGACCAATATGTATGTTCTCAACTTGCTGTTGGATAGATAGGAATCCCTTATTGAATGCGTGAACATATTTTAACAAATGGACTGAAGATTATTTACAGTGGATTCATTAAAAAAATTATGTTACTATTTCAAAAGATTGGTTTATTTAACGCAGCCAACATTTTGACCAGAAAGATTGATATTTGCTGCCAAAGCATGTTTTCAGAATGATATTTCTTGTGTTATCTATATAGGACTTGTAACAAATTATTTTGACAGGCCCAGATATGTTTTCTTGCCTTGGTTTTCCTTGTGCTGACCATTTAAAGACATTGTTTCTTTTATTGTGATTTCCAAAGATAACTACATTAATAACAACCAATTTGTACTTTACTCCTATCCCCTCCTCTCATTGCTTACACTTCCTTCCTCTGCGTATGACATTATATGGCGGGGAACAATTGATGCTATGCAGCAATCTCTTCTTGTTTGTACTGGCATGGTGGGTCAGACAATATCTCGATACATCGGGAAACGTTACAGCTATTATCTGAAGTGCTCGTAAAATCCCTAACGTCCTCATTATATAACATACTCGTCAGTAGAGCAATGTTTTGCACAGGACCCGAGATCTAGATGCGAGTTCTTATCAGAATCGGATACTGGTGAAACATGATGGTGATACATGGCTGAACGTTTGTGAGACCAAATGTAATTTTTTATTGATAGCATGTGACAATTAATAATGATGATTTGCACCATAGGGCAAAAGGTATTGATGCGTCTCCCAGCAACAAACCACATGTCAAGACAGACCAACGGAGACTGATGTTACAATTCTCTGCGGGGCCAGAAAGGAATTTGTCATCAAATCTGATTTAACTTTTAACTTTTAAATTTGTTTTAAAAACTTTATGCCTACAGAGTCTAACCTCGGCTCAATTAAACATCAGTTATGTAACTATACACATCTTCACGTGCTATACCTTCATCACAATGAGAGGCCTCGGTGGTTGCTGTGGCACATAGATCTCGTATTATATTTTTTTCTGCATGAATATTTTGAAGCAGTCACCTTTTCTATGTTATATTTAGATAACTACTAACCGCCTAAAGATACGCGAATACCACACACGTAGGTTAATATATGAAGACTTACTCATATTCAAGAGATATTAGAACATCCTTCTCCATATGGTTCGCGTTTCTTTTCTTTTTTTCTTCTTTTTTTTTTGCTGTGGCACATAGATCTCCATTTATACTTTTCTGCATGAATAATTGAATCAGTCATTGTTTGACATATTCTCATCTTCCCAAGGCAAGAGAGTTAACTGACTATAAAAAGGCCAGTTTCCACCCTTGTCGAAGTTGGCTGGTATTATGGAGATACATTTTGGCTGGACTAACGAGTCTATGCATTCCAATAAAAATCGCACAATAAAATCGAAATCCGGTTTGTAAACTGTCATGCAGATTTCGGTCGATTGAAGGATTTGCAAAGTATGTGCACTGCCAACTTGGCGTCAACAGATATTTTTTCAAATCTTTTCATGTTTTTTAGTAAGGTGCTCACGTGATTTGGTGCGCTACGCGATGTAAGACCCGTTTATCACAATATAGATCTTGGTTATCGATCAGATCACAGGATACCCGTGAAGATTCCGGGGTAGAATAGGTCTTCAGCAACCCATGCTTGCCGTGAAAGGCGACTATGCTTGTCGTAAAAGGCGACTAACGGGATCGGGTGGTCAGGCTCGCTGACTTGGTTGATACATGTCATCGATCCCAAATGCGTGGATCGATGCTCATGATATCAATCACTGGATTGTCTGGTCCAGATTCGATTATTTACAGACCGCCGTCATATAGCTGGAATATTGCTGAGTGCGGCGTTAAACAACAAACAAACCAAATCAGATCACAGGAGTCTGTATCTAAAAATAGACGCCCTCATGCTTCGGGCTCGCGTGTGGAGATGGTCATGAATATGCATGAGGGCGTCTATTTTTAGATACAGACTCCTGTGATCAGATCGTCTTGACTGGGCGCCGCCATTTTGTTTGAAGCAAATGCAAGCGAGACAAGAGGTGGAATCTGATTGGTCCAAAGGAGAGGCTTGGAAGGGACATAATTCGTAATAGACACTGGTGGCGCTACGATCGAGCCCAGGAATTCCAGCCTAGTTCGGCAAGGGTGGAAATTGGACTTTTAAAGTCAGTTTACTCCCTTGCCTCGGGAAGATGACATATTCTATATTATATTTATATACTCACCGCCAAAAGATACGCAAATACCAGGTTGGTTAATATATGAAGAATTACTCATATTCAAGAGATGTTAGATTGGTTCGATCCACAATCGAACATACTGTTATGTTGTTTGAAACGCTAATGAACGCATCACATGTGACGTCATAGATCCATGACTCGAGATGCAACATTTGTCTCATGCAGGATTAGCGGGTAAAGTTTGGAAATGTCGTGCAGCATATCTTGATAAGAATAAAGACACTCTGTAGTAATACCTGACTGATTGTTAGTTCTGTCATTAAGTGGTACACATTGGAAACATGTCTCGTACATGACCGCCTCCGTGGTCTTGAGGTAGAACGTCCGTCCGGATAGCGGAACGTCCGGGGCTCGGAGTCAGTGTACTGTGTCTGAGTGGGGTATTCATGTTAAACAGCGGTATGGTTTCTCAGTCAGCTAGAACTATAAATCGGCATCAGTCCGGACGCGCACGCGCGCACGTCGCTATAAAAGTGCAAAATCTTGGACACGACGTTAAACATTTCTGTGTTAATGTTGTACATAGGTCTTGACACGTGAAGACGGCCGGGGTAGAATAGGTCTTCAGCAACCCATGCTTGCCGTAAAAGGCGACAATGCTTGTCGTAAGAGGCGACTATGCTTGTCTAACGGGATCGGGTGGTCAGGATCGCTGACTTGGTTGATGTATGACATCTGATCCCAATTGTGTGGATCGATGCTCATGATGTCAATCACTGGATTGTCTGGTCCGGACAAGATTATGTACAGACCGCCGTCATATAGCTGGAATATTGCTGAGTGCGGCGTTAACCAACAAACAAACCAAGTTCGTTGTAAGTCCTGGTAGTATATGTGTAATGCAAGTGTCTGCGAATCTGATTTGCACATCTACTTTCAATATATATTATACACCATATTTGACTATTGCCAAAGTATATTTACTTTATTTTTAAACATGTTTAAATTCTTACCGTCTTTAAACTTTAAACAAGTTTAAATTCTAAATATTTTTAAACGCGTTAAGTTCTGATCATGTTCAAACTTTAGACATGTTTAAAAACTAAATATGCTAAAACGAGTTTAAAAACAGACAATACCCCTCACTGATATTTCCCCACATGGAATATGAAAATGATCTCAACCCCAAAACAACAGTAACTGTATATACAAGTAAACAAACTATAATATGAATATTCACTAAAATGTCACCATCTAGAATCGGTCACAGATAAACACGGGTTCTAACCAAGTGTGATCTTCTTTGACACGCAATGCATGAACTGGTCGAGAGACTTCCTTCGATCAGCGTAGGCCTGGCAGAGGTTCTTCAAGCTGTTGGTTCTCTCTTGGTTGGGGTGGGGATGACCTTCATCGACTTGATGCAGTACCGTGAGGACTTGGGCAGCATCCTGTTGTAGATGTTCACTTTCCTTCCATATGGTGGGGAGATGGTGTCCTGTAAGACTGCTGCTCCGTAGATCCAACTTACGCACAGGTTGTTCGTGCGGTGACCATCCTTGAGCATAGCTTCAAATATGTTGCACAAGTGAGGGGAGTACAAGGGTTGAACACGGCGCATAAAAATTGTGTACAGATACCTTCTTTGTTCAATAGAAAAGGAAAATGTAGGAACGAAATCTTGTTTTTCACCCGTGGCCAACTGACTAATACCCATGCCAGGAATAACGCCTTCAGCAGGAGGAGGTGGTGAAGGCATCGACAGGACCCTGTGACGTAAGTGGAGTTTTGTGTAATGTTTGTGGATGAATTGGAAAAACCTACAGATCAAACAACTTGTGAGCAAGACTCGTAGGACGCTCTTTGAAATCTTGGTAGAAAGGGCATGCTCGATTGTACCTCAAAAGTGAAATGTAGACATCAAAGCTGGACCTGCTGGAGTTTTGCTCGATGCAAAGGGAAAGTTCATCATTGTCAAGTTAAAGACATCCCTCTTGTCATACAGTCTTGTGAGTGTTTTGTCACTCTGAATCTTTTTGCATCGATCTCAATATGATACAGACGAGGCGTGGTCTCACAGGTCTCCTTTATTTTAGGTGGGTAAATCAGTAGAAGGGGATTGGCTATTTGATGGTTATTGAACGATATCAGACCATCCATATACCTGAAGCTTAAGTTAACCTTACGCAAAATTACTTTGGTTTGACTTTGCCAATCGTAGCAGAAATCCACGTACTATGATATATGCGGAATCGTACAGCTGGCTAACAAGCCGTGAGATGTGTAGTAGACAATATAACATGACAACAGGAAACGGGTCCTTTCACCAGCAAATGGGTCACTGTCTTTGATTTATATCGTGAGATGGCACATGGAATTCTCGATGTTGAGTTTTGAATAAATCCACTTGGGTGGAATTGATTTCTATTGCCGTCCCTCGTTACCACCAACCATGTTCCGATGTGTGTTCAAAAAACTAGACTTTTCCATCTCCGGAATTGATCTATCAATTGTCACAGGTCACGCTGTAAAACAGGATTGTCATACCAAGTGATGAGGATGCAGGTTTGATCCAGACAAGGTTCAAGAACTCGGGATTCTGGGTACATTTCAATGTGGTGAAAAGTGTCTATTTGACTACATCACAAATTGATCATAAAAAGTAATTTTATTTTAATTTTTATTACGTGTACAATGCTGCTGTGTATATTGTGTCAACGTCGCTGTCTGTATTGCGGCATCAACATCTCTCTATGTAGTACATCAACAATGTTCTCTGTTCCGTCAATGCGATTCTGTCTGTATTATGTCATCGATGCTGTCTGTGTGACGTCAACATAGGTGTCTTTATTACGTCAACAATGCAATTATTTTTGTATTGCGACAACAATGATGTCTATATCACGTCAACAATACTGTAGAGCGCATGAAATCATCAATACGAGGGCTGGTAAAAAAGTTCTAAACCTGACTACCTTTTAACCATAACAAAGTGAACTAGGTCTAGTCAATGTAGTACAATGTTTGAGTAGTTTATTGGGTCAGGCATATACGTACTTAGGGATGCAGATTAGGGACAAACTCCAGAATGCCCATATCAAGGAAAAACTTCTGGCAGAGAACAAATGTAGACTCAAGAAAATCTGGAGGTCAGAGCTGGACGCTCGCAATAAAGTAAAAGCCACAAATACTTATGCTGTACTCATATTCTAGGTAGTACCATAGATGGACCTCTGTCTCAAAACCTCAAGCATGGCGAAGACAGTAATAAAGTGATCGAGCCACTCCATCATGTCGCTGAAGATAGTGTGTTTGTGCCAAAACCCGGGCATCCACTGACAATGTGTTTGACACATTTAACTAAATTCATTACATAATCTACATTTCATATTTACATTTTGATGCAAAATCCCACATTGACGGTTTCGAGTGGGAAGTGACTGGTCTTGAGCAGCAAACAGAAAGCCTTCTGTTTCACTTTTCAGGCCAGCCGACTTCATCCAAGCGAAGGACTCTGCAGGATTGCTGTTTGTTCTCAACACACTGCACATTAAACTCGATGCAGTGGTCGTTCAGATAGCCTCTCCTTTAAAAACCGAGTCTTGGCCAACTTGATATTGCACTTCGCTTGGTTGACACTCATTTCTGTACCGTCCAGCAGTACAGAACCATCAACAAAATCAACACTGACATTGAGACTATGTCCCACATCCTTGGCTCGTTTTAGAAAACTGTGGAATGCCGTGTTTTTATCATGAGTCTTGACATGCTTCACAAGGGGATCATCAGACAAAAAGATGTGTGCAAAAGTGCACAAGACAATTCTATCATGAAGAACCCGAACGTTAATCAAACTACGTCTTCCCATAATGATTGGTAAATATAAGCGATTGAGGGAAGAGCTATGGTGATGGGATCTGTTGTGTGACATGATTCTTCGTGTGAGGGTGTCAATACCCTGAATTTCTTATTTCGTCCAATCAACAACACCAAAAGAATATGAATTAAAGGACAGGTACAGCATAAGTTTTTGTGGGTTTAACTTTATTGCGAGCGTTCAGCTCTGAACCGTATTTCCTTGATATGGGCTTTCTGGAGTTTGTCCCTAATCTGCATCCCTAAGTACGTATAGGCCTGACCTGACACGAGATGGTCAATAACTCCTCCTCCAAGTAAACTGACTTATCCTCCCTCTTCTACCTTGCCACTTTTCAAATGAAGAACGTTGCATTTGTCGAGTCCAAAGGACATGCCGATATCATTAGAAAAGGACTCATTATTATTATTATTATTATTATTATTATTATTATTATTATTATTATTATTATTATTATGACCTGTCTATGAGCATCAACTTCGTTGTTTCATTTCTGGAAATATATTACATGCACTTATTTACATAATCATGTATTGTGAATCGTAACGTGTGTCAGCAAAGGAGAAACCTAGGTTACCTTGAAGGCTGAATGTTTTCAAAGTGACGATCGTCGTTGGGTTGTCGTATATCCAACTGCTGGTTCATACAAACACTATCCATACCTGTTTCCCCGTTAACGTTGCGTGTAGAATGTCATTATGACATTGACATCCAATAATTATTCACCTGCAAAAGGGCTGTAACGATTGAGTAAACTATCGATTCATTGCAGTTGATCGACATAAATAGTATCACAAGAGTATTTTCAACAATAGCATTGTCAAGTGAATGAGTGAATTTTTTATCACACTGTATCTGGACAAGATGGCAGATGATGAGATGACATGCAATTTAATCTCCAACAGATTAAGATATCCCGAAAAGACAATTACCAACAACATACACATATTTGAAGTCCATGTTTTATTTTTAGATAAAATACAACAAGTCCTATATCGTTTAGGGGGAGACGTGTCATCCATATTGATCAGTTTCAACCAACATTTTATTGTTTTAAGTGGTTAGAACAAAGAACAAACGTGACCTCATTCCGGATCTCACTTTACCCATCATTTCACATTTACTCTAGTCACGCGGTCTGGACTCATTTCAGTCGATGCCAACTATTTTGGAATAACTTTTATTATCAAAACGACGACAGGCAAAAATCGATATTACATTGGTGACGGTATAAACACTTCACAAGCTGAGTCCATCGTGTCACATACCTCGGGTTATTGTCTATATATTGAATATATTTTACGTTTGGTCATTATGTTATGATACTTCGGCGAAAACCTTTGTTAACATCATTGGATTATATTGAGACCAAATACGGTTTGATGTTCTGTCTAACCTGCACAGTAACTGATGCCTTTGCATGGCATTGTCACTCTTCTTGGAACTATTACTTTCCTTGAAGAGCTAGTTTTCAACAATAGCCAAAATCGATACCACGTTGGCGACGGTTTAAACACTTCAAAACTTGTGCAATCGAAATCAATATCCATCGAGGCACAGACCTCGGCTTATTGTGTTCAGTTGCTGGGACTCACGGCAGGAAGGTATGTATCGTGTGTGTGTTCCCGAAAGTAAAATTAGCACTTATTTATCTCGTATTTATGTATCAACAGCCAAGCGAAATTCTTCATCTGTATACTTATTAATTTGTTCCATTTAAACTATACCACATGATGCAGATTTAATAAAGCTCTAGGTTCATTATTTCCATTCCTCTCAAAGCTGACAGAGAAATATAGTAAATATTGAAACCTTGATGATATTAATTCATTTTACTGCTTCTCAGGTATATGTGACTAGGTGGAAATCATAAACGTATGCACAGATAGGGTATCAACAGTCAGGGAAACATAATTCAATTTTGGTTGACTACTTGAAAACGTGATTCTGCTTTACAGTGTCGCAAGATATAGTCGCAATCGTACAATTGCTTTTATTTGTTCACCTGATTGAAAGTCAAGTGAGTTTATGTTGGGGTGCGTTATATTATGTTCTGTCTGTCCTGTTGTCAGTCCGTCCGCGTGTTTTTTCAACATGTTCATTACAACTACAAGGCATATTTAAGTGAAACTTTGCATATTGAAAATGTCGTCTTTAACTATTACTAAGCCATTTCCGCATGTATAATCACACCATTGGACATGCAGCAAGTAAGTGGTATGCAGCATCAGCATATGATACGTCTTTTAAATGTACACCATTATAATAATATTGTAGGCAAAATAAAAACCATGTGTGTGTGTGCGCGCGTGCGTGCGTGCGTTCGTTCGTGTGTGAAAGATTAGTCTCGTAGGATTTAGTGTCACTGTATTGTTTATATCTCCTCTGAAATTGAAGCAAATGTACACCAGAATAATAATATTGTAGGCTTAATAAAAACCTTTTGTGTGTGCGTGCGTGCGTGCGTGTGTGCGCGCGCGCGTGCGGCGGGTGTGCGTGCGTGTGCGAAAGATTAGTGTCGCAGGATCAGTTGAAATTGGTGGTTTGTATTGATTTCACACTTGCCTTGCCCAATACCAACATAACATACTCTGCTGCAGTCACTCGTTCTGTAACAACGTCTTCTATTTCATGTCAGACTGACTTAATATGGGTCAAGTCTGAACAACCTGTTGCAACAGCTTCAATAAATCAGCCTATTTCCCTAGCCACTCAGTCCAGTGCTGGATCTCACACAGAGAGTCAGCCCGAGAAAAATTCTCAGACAGAGAGTCAGCTTGAGAAAAATTCTCAGACAGAGAGTCAGCCCAAGAATAAATCTGCAACGTCTATGTCACTACCGGACACCATTCCTTTGACAAGAAAAGAAAAAAGAAATTAAATAGAAAACCAACAACAACCGTCCCTACATGTTCAGAAGTCCCTCCACAGAACTTTTTTGGAGCTCTGGATATCGAGGTCACCCTGTCCTCACAGGACAGGCAGAGGAGTAGTTCCTCCTCACATTCACGTGAAAGATCTCCAATTGAGCCAGCATGACTCAAACGCCCAATCTAATGCAATGGAATTGCAGAGGACTTAGACATAATTTCAATGAGATCCAATTATTGATACAAGATTTAAAGCCGTCAGCACAATGTCTTCAAGAAACCTTCCTCAAAAGTACAGATACGTTTACTTTAAGACAGTACAATGATTATCATTCCTTTTCTCCTCCTGGAGATAAAGCAACAGGAGGCTCAACTATCTGGTGTGGCAGGGCATCATACATAGCCTAGTCCCCCTTAATACAAATCTTCAAACTGTTGCTGTTCGTCTGACTCTACACATTGCTTTTACGCTGTGCTCCTTATATATCCCTCCTTCCTCTGATCTTCGTCAGTCTGATCTTCAAAATCTATATGATCAACTTCCAAAGCCCTGCATTATCATGGGTGATCTGAACGGACACAATCCGCTGTGGGTAAGTACAAATGCTCATAATAAAGGAAAAATAATTGAGGATTTTCTTTCTGACAATAACCTATGTATCTTTAATGATGATTTAGCACCTATTTACATCCAGCCACTGGAACTTATTCTGCCCTCGATCTGTCACTCACAGACTCTAACTTGTATAATGAATTTGCATGGTCAGTCCATGGTGCCCTCTGTGGGAGTGATCCTTTTCCCAATATACTTAAGACTGTTAACCCTACTGATGAGCCAACGTCATCCAGGTGGAACTTTACCAAGGCCAATTGGTCCTTATACGAGGTACTGTGAACTGACAAATTAAAACATGACATTTTCAAGAATATTCCAGATCCAATACAGTTGTTTTCGGACTTACTGAATGACATTGCTGACCAAACCATTCCTAAGTCCTCTGCTAATTCCCATATTCGTAAACCATGGTTTACAAATGACTGCAAACAGGCCAGAAAGTGTAGGAAGAAAGCAGAAAAATATTTTCGCCGACATCCTACAGTCGATAATTTGGATAGGGTTAAAATTACAAATGCCAAGGCACGACATGCTTTTAAACAGAATAAGCGTCAATCTTGGAGGAACTATGTCTCCAAAAATAAATTCCCGTACGCCCATGTCCAAGGTGTGGAACATGGTTCAGAAAATAAAAGGCAAAGGCTCAAAATCTTCTGTTCAGCATCTTAAGGATGGTGATCAATTATTAACTAATAAAACTGAAATGTAAATAAACTTGGAGAAACGTTAGCCAAACATTCTTCATCATCACATTATGTCCCGGAGTTTAGAAAATATCAGAAACAACAGGAAAAGAAAAAAGTAAATTTTAATTCGGACAATGGTGAAGACTATAATGAAGTATTTTCATTACATGAGCTACGTACTGCCCTTGGGCAAGCTCATGATACAGCAACAGGAGATGATAATATCCATTATCAGCTCTTGAAACATTTGCCTGAATCATGTCTCGAAACCCTTTTAGACATTTTTGACCAGATATGGACTTCAGAGAATTTCCCTGCTTCGTGGCGTAATGCCATTATTGTCCCCATACCAAAACCTGGCCGGGATCATACAGATCCCTCAAATTATCGCCCTATATCGTTAACCAGTTGTGTCTGTAAAACCATGGAGCGAATGGTAAATAACAGATTAGTTTGGTATCTGGAAACAAACAATCTTATTACTAATATTCAATTTGGTTTCCGGAAAAAAAAGAAGTACTATAGATCATTTAGTACGGTTAGAATCGTTTGTGAAAAATGCTATAGTAAATAAACAACACGTAGTATCAATATTCTTTGGTCTAGAGAAAGCATACGATACTACCTGGAAGCAAGGCATTTTACAAGATCTACATGATTTTGGTTTGAGAGGTCGTCTACCTCATTTTATATCCGTGTTTTTAACTGACAGGCAATTTCAAGTCCGTGTGGGCTCAACCCTGTCTGACCCTTATAATCAGGACCACCCTTGCCCCCCGCTCGGCATAAAGGGGCTAAAATAAGGACTGGTCGGCTCGGAGTCAGTATACTGTGTCTGAGTGGGGTATTTATGTTAAACTGCGGCATGGTATCTCAGTGAGCTAACACTATAAATCGGCATCAGTCCGGACTAGTACAAGCAGCCACACACACACACACACACACACACACACACACACACACACACACACACGTGCATTCACGTCGCTATATAAGTGCAATAATCTTGGACGCGACGTTAAACCCAATTTCACCTCACCTCACCTCACCTCACCTCACCTCACCTCACCTCACCTGAAATCTTCGTAGGAAGCTCATGTTCGATTACACTCCAAAGTTGTGAAATGAAGACGAATTAGAAAGATACAAGTAAAAGGTACGACACCGTATCCAGACAACTACTAGTATATAAACTAAAATAACCATAAAAAAAACATGTAATTTGAACAATATTTTCTATTCATTATACAGACTAATTAGTATTCTAAAATCAGATACCCGCTTCCCTGGGTAAATACATCCTTTAGACTTGCTGCTTCATAACAAGAATTAACTAAAATGTCAGTTTTGTCAGCTTGAATCCCATTTGAAGAAATGGAGTTTTTCTTTCTTTGTTTAAGTCTAAATGTTCCTTTCAACCATGAAAATAAACCCATAGAAAGTCTATCATGGTTTATCGGCGGCATTTCAATATATAATGTCTTCCATCGAGATACTCCTGCCAGGAATTCTGCAAGTTCCCTGAAAGACACGAGTTGTAGCGAATAATTCCCATTCGTCAACATTTGAATATTCATAAACTCCACGTTGGTTTAAAACGTTAATATATAGATTACTAGCCACTGTTGCAGCATTCTGGTTTTTATGTATGCAATAAGCTGAAAAAAGTACTACGGTTGATGGGTTAAATTAAATTAAATTTCTGTTGTTTCTCTGATCACACACGATCACGATTACGTGTTGTGTGCTGGGAGTTTAAACTTCAAAAAGCAAACTACTGCAAACATCAATCTCATTAAATTCAGATCTTAGTTTTCGCTACCGCTAAACAAAGAACTGATGACATCCTATTACGGGTCACGTCAGATGGATTCCAGGTGGCCAAGATTGTATGGATATAATCATAAAACCCGTAACTGTCGTTCGGAATACCCTCTGGAAAATATTTCGAGGTTGCATGATTAGAAAACACATTCCTTCTGTCACTTTCATGATCTGGTAGCGACGCTCTGATTGGTTGGATTAAAGGTCGTTCTGACGTGACCCGTAATGGGATGTCCTCAGATCTTAGTTCTCGCTATTTTAATGAGATTGCTGCAAACAGGAGATCTGAACTGTACAGACTTAATAAAGAGTGTAAAACTTGACCATAGACATATAGGGAAATCGATTACCCATTTTTGAAGATTATCCTAAGGTAATGATATCCGCATATCCTCCACGGATTAACAAATGAGAGACTATGGCCGTTTTATAAAAATCAAATTATGTCATTTTTTTTTCTTTTTACAGATTTACCCCTGAACGTTAATAGGCAAAACTTGTGGTCATCATGGCAGAGAAGGCTCATGGTAATGTGGGAACACATCTATTATATCACAAAATGAGCGACATAACCCGTTCCATAATAAAAAAAAAAATCTCCATTGTACGATTCCGACTATGTCATAAGCGTGTGTTTATAAATCACTATCAAATTGTGATGAAACCAAGTGGTCGCGGAAAGGTAAGCGTATCCTGCCCCACCGTTGTCACCCGTCACAAACACATGCAAAGGCAAGTCAGTTGTTCACCTGCGTAAACATTGGACCATATGGTCTGTGTGTAACTATACCTGTTACATGTTTATTGTATTGCATGACCTGGCCTAATTTCAAGCAGGTTCTTTATATGTTAACAGAGAAGCTCAAATTTCTCTGCCAGTCCCATCAGCATCTTCTGTCACCAAATGTTTAAGTTTGGACGGAGAAAAATGAAGTAAAGTGGGATTTTTTGTGTATATTCTGCCGACGCTGGCTAGACTATGTCTCAAATGTTTGTAAATTTAAAAATGAATACATAAACAATGTTTGTCATTCATATCCAATCTTAGCTCAAATATAAGTACGTGTTTTATTTTCAAACTATAAACGGTCGTCTTTTTATGTAACGTCTAAGGCGCCGCGATTCGCTGTACAGAGTTGCGTCCCTTGGGCACACAAGAAACCTATGATTGTTGGTTCGAATTCCGGTTCGTCCCGATTATGTTTCTAGGTTTGTCAGCACCATACCCGTGCTCGTGGGTTTCACCGAAGTGGTAAACGTCTGAGACCTGCATCACTTCGGGTTTTCCTCCCACATTAAGCTGAGACGCCGCGATATAACTGGAATACTGTTACAAGCGACGTTAAACCCAACTCACTCACTCACTCTACTTTCGGAATGTAGCTGAATTCTATTGTTGAATACCACTGGTATGAAGCAGAATTTGAGTTTTGACTAATTCATCCAAAACAAATCAGCAATGTCAGGATACATGTATTTAACCGTATTCATGTGTACTTATTTATATTAACTATAGCTAATCCTACTGCTATCTAATGTGTGTAAACCTTTTATTACCAGAACAGGATAGTGCCCGTGTAGTCACGGACCTCCATTACGCCTGTCAAGTGGGGGATATGGAGGCAGCGAGACAGTTTCTGTCTCTTGGTGAGGACATCAACGGGAGAGGTGAGTTGGGGATGACACCACTGATGTTGGCAGCAAAGTATGGACACAAAGAACTGTTTGACCTACTTGTGAGTAAAGGAGCTGATCTCCGACTAAAATGTATTAATGGTGACACTATCCTTCATCAGGCGTGTAGTGTGGATGTAGAGATAGTGAAGTATGTCCTTTCACAGGACGTTGTGGACATCAACAGTAGAGGATCTGACGGGATGACCCCAATGTTGTGGGCAGCAGTGTTGGGAGACACGAAAGTGGAAGTTGTAGAGTTTCTCGTGGCTCAAGGCGCGGATGTGTCACTTGTAGATTATAAAGGTAACACTATTCTTCACCTGGCTGCTGATAGACAATCTGGGGAGCTGATTGACTACATCCTCTCACACGACATGGTGGACATCAACGCAAGGAACAACGCTGGGAAAACAGCAGCCATGATAGCGAGACGATATGGTCTTACATTTAATCCAGCATATGAAGTCCTTGTGTCACGAGGATGTCACATTGAGTGACGTGTTCACCGTGAAAGGCTTTATGATATCAAATAGTATTAGTTAACACAATGGCTTAGCTCGCAGATTAACAGTCAAACATTACAATGTAAATATTTTTGATATGACCTCCTTATACATGTATCATAATGGTAAGTTTAATTTTGACTGAAGGAGAGCGCGTATTGGTTTCTCAAAACATTTGGAGTTGAAATGAAATGAAATGAAAGTAACTTAATCCGGACATGTTTTAACCAATCCCCTGTCTCATTCTGTGATTTGGTCATGTTTCCTAATGTAGATAATCCATTCAATTTGTTCATTTTGTTTTTGAAAGACGTAAAATGTTTAGGGGAAATATATCTCCTTTCGATAAAGTAAACCGGTCTATATTTTGTAAGAATAAACTATTGCGCGTTGAGCGATTATCTCCTTTAGCTGTATGGTAGTTATGGTATAGAGCTTTATTAAGCACTCACCTAGCAATGCTGAACATTGTATCTTATTCAAGCCGTATCCTTGAGAGTGAGTGATTATCTCCCTTGCTTGCGGTGCACAGTTGAGCACAGTATTGTTTCAAGTAGTTCACTGTATGTAATGTATGATTCATACCGTTTCATGCGGCGGTTTACGGTTCTGCATGGTTTATTGCTTTGACAGTTTTTTCAACTTCCGATAGAGATTTTACAACCGCATATGTGCTTTCCTTCTGGATACATAGGAAATCAACAGGTTGGACTGTACTTTGCAATTATTTTCCTAAAAAATAATATGGTTGCATGACATATTCACGTTGTTTTGGGTTGAACATAGTCACATTCTTCTTAACATACTTCAAATTTAAACTGGCAGTAATCACAGCACAAACCCAGCTAACCAAACGGAACCGTACACAAGAGTAGTGAGTGAGTGAGTTGGGTTAAACGCCACTTTGAATATTCCACTTATATCACGGCGTGTCAGCTTGACGTGGGTGGAGTGCCCGAAGTGATGCAGGTCTCAGACGGTCACCACTTGATGAAACTCACGAGAACGGGTGTTAATGCTGACAACATAATCGAGGCAAACCGGGATTCGACCACACTGTCATAGGTTTCTGCCGTGCCCAAGGGACACAACTCTGCATAGCGAATACAGCGCCTTAGGCGATTGGGCCAACCGTGCCCCCGTACACAACTGTATCAAACTATCATACAACAAAGATGTTTTAGATGAGATATGTATTGTGTAACATTCCATGAAGAAACAGTGGTCGCATAACACTATCACAAACTTGAAAATATATGCACAATAAGTGCAAAACACACAGGTACAAGTGTATTATAATGGTATGGAGACACTATGAGAACTGAGCAAAACTATGGTAATGTTTGAACATACAAGGAATTTGTTTATAATTGTAGATATGATAACCGATCTTGGAAATTGTTTCTGTATAACTGTTGGTAAAAATGATTAAGAAATGTTCCTTTTAACAGAGTGTACCAAATTCTTTATGATGATTGAGGATTATTTGTGATTCTCTTTCTTGGTTGTATTTTATACAAGACAGTGCGTAATGTTGTTCATCTTCTGAGACATCACATGTTTCACAGATACGTTGTTCCAATGGGTTAGTGTTTTTGTATATCTACCAGTTTATTTTTTTTAGTTTGTGATTACCTAAACGAAAGTTTGAGAAATGTGACTTATAGCGCTTTGTTTTTACAATATGTAAGATAATTATCAATATTTATAGAGGACTTGACCAATACAGCTGTATGTATGTTCTTAACTTGCTGTTGGATAGATAGGAATCCCTTATTGAATGCGTGAACATATTTTTACAAATGGACTGAAGATTATTTACAGTGGATTCATTAAAAAAAAATGTGTTTACTATTTCAAAAGATTGGTTTATTTAATGCAGCCAACAATTTGACCAGAAAGATTGATATTTGCTGCCAAAGCATGTTTTCAGAATGATATTTCTTGTGTTATCTACATAGGACTTGTAACAAATTATTTTGACAGGCCCAGCTATGCGCTTTCTTGCCTTGGTTTTCCTTGTGCTGACCATTTAAAGACATTGTTTCTTTTATTGTGATTTTCAAAGATAACTACATTAATAACAGCCAATTTGTACTTTACTCCAGTCCTCTCGTCCCATAACTTACACTTCCTTCCTCTGCATATGGCATTATATGGCGGTGAACAATTGATGCTCTGCAGCAATCTCTACTTGTTTGTACTGGTATGGTGGGTCAGACAATATCTCGATACATCGGGAAACATTACAGCTATTACCTGAAGCGCTCGTAAAATCTCTAACGTCCTCATTATATAAAATACTCGTCAGAAGAGCAACGTTTTGCACAGGACCCGAGATCTAGATGCAAGTTCTTATCAGAATCGGATACTGGTGATACATGATGGTGATACATGGCTGAACGTTTGTGAGTGAAAAAGGTAAAACTGTGACCCGTATGATTTTATTGATAACATGTGACAATATATAGATAATTACTAACCGCCTAACGATACGCGAATACCACACACGTAGGTTAATATATGAAGACTTACTCATATTCAAGAGATATTAGAACACCTTTCTCAATGTGGTTCGCGTTTCTTTTCTTTTTTTCTTCTTTATTTTTTTGCTGTGGCACATAGATCTCCATTTATACTTTTCTGCATGAATGATTGAATCAGTCATTGTTTGACATATTCTCATCTTCCCAAGGCAAGAGAGTTAACTGACTAAAAAAAGGCCAGTTTCCACCCTTGTCGAAGTTGGCTGGCATTATGGAGATACATTTTGGCTGGACTAACGAGTCTATGCATTCCAATAAAAATCGCACAATAAAATCGAAATCCGGTTTGTAAACTGTCATGCAGATTTCGGTCGATTGAAGGATTTGCAAAGCATGTGCACTGCCAACTTGGCGTCAACAGATATTTTTTCAAATCTTTTCATGTTTTTAAGTAAGGTGCTCACGTGATTTGGTGCGCTACGCGATGTAAGACCCGTTTATCACAATATAGATCTTGGTTATCCAACAGATCGTCTTGACTGGGCGCCGCCATTTTGTTTGAAGCAAATGCAAGCGAGACAAGAGGTGGAATCTGATTGGTCCAGAGGAGAGGCTTAGAAGGGACATAATTCGTAATAGACACTGGTGGCGCTACGATCGAGCCCAGGAATTCCAGCCTAGTTCGGCAAGGGTGGAAATTGGACTTTTAAAGTCAGTTTACTCCCTTGCCTCGGGAAGATGACATATTCTATATTATATTTATATACTCACCGCCAAAAGATACGCAAATACCAGGTTGGTTAATATATGAAGAATTACTCATATTCAAGAGATGTAAGATTGGTTCGATCTACAATCGAACATACTGTTATGTTGTTTGAAACGCTAATGAACGCATCACATGTGACGTCATAGATCCATGACTCGAGATGCAACATTTGTCTCATGCAGGATTAGCGGGTAAAGTTTGGAAATGTCGTGCAGCATATCTTGATAAGAATAAAGACACTCTGTAGTAATACTTGACTGATTGTTAGTTCTGTCATTAAGTGGTACACATTGGAAACATGTCTTCTTAACGTACATGACCGCCTCCGTGGTCTTGAGGTAGAGCGTCCGTCCGGATAGCGGAACGTCCGGGGCTCGGAGTCAGTGTACTGTGTCTGAGTGGGGTATTCATGTTAAACAGCGGTATGGTTTCTCAGTCAGCTAGAACTATAAATCGGCATCAGTCCGGACGCGCACGCGCGCACGCACGCACGTCGCTATAAAAGTGCAAAATCTTGGACACGACGTTAAACATTTCTGTGTTAATGCTGTACAAAGGTCTTGACCCGTGAAGATCTGGAGTAGAATAGGTCTTCAGCAACCCATGCTTGCCGTAAAAGGCGACAATGCTTGTCGTAAGAGGCGACTATGCCTGTCTAACGGGATCGGGATCGGGTGGTCAGGATCGCTGACTTGGTTGATGTATGTCATCTGATCCCAATTGTGTGGATCGATGCTCATGATGTCAATCACTGGATTGTCTGGTCCGGACTCGATTATTTACAGACCGCCGTAATATAGCTGGAATATTGCTGAGTGCGGCGTTAAACAACAAACAAACCAAGTTCGTTGTAAGTCCTGGTGGTATATGTGTAATGCAAGTGTCTGCGAATCGGATTTGCACTTTCAATATATATTAGACACCATATTTGACTATTGCCAAAGTATATTTACTTTATTTTTAAACATGTTTAAATTCTTACCGCCTTTAAACTTTAAACACGTTTAAGTTCTAAATATTTTTAAACGCGTTAAGTTCTAAACATGTTTAAACTTTAGACATGTTTAAAAACTAAACATC
This sequence comes from Haliotis rufescens, assembly GCF_023055435.1. Classification (NCBI taxonomy): domain Eukaryota; kingdom Metazoa; phylum Mollusca; class Gastropoda; order Lepetellida; family Haliotidae; genus Haliotis; species Haliotis rufescens. The sequence goes on along the minus strand of NW_025964383.1, from coordinate 38,382,164 downwards.
CTAAAGCGAGTTTAAGTTCTAAATACGTTTAAAAACGGACAATACCCCTCACTGATATTTCCCCACATGAACTTTTCCCCACTCGGACAATACCCCTCACTGATTTTTCCCCACATGAACTTTTCCCCACTCGGACAATACCCCTCACTGATATTTCCCCACATGGACTTTTCCCCACTCGGACAATACCCCTCACTGATTTTTCCCCACATGAACTTTTCCCCACTCGGACAATACCCCTCACTGATATTTCCCCACATGGACTTTTCCCCACTCGGACAATACCCCTCACTGATTTTTCCCCACATGAACTTTTCCCTACTCGGACAATACCCCTCACTGATATTTCCCCACTCGGACAATACCCCTCAATGATATTTCCCCACATGGACTTTTCCCCACTCGGACAATACCCCTCACTGATATTTCCCCACATGGACTTTTCCCCACTCGGACAATACCCCTCACTGATATTTCCCCACATGAACTTTTCCCCACTCGGACAATACCCCTCAATGATATTTCCCCACATGGACTTTTCCCCACTCGGACAATACCCCTCACTGATTTTTCCCCACATGGAATATGAAAATGATCTAAACAACAACAAAAACAGTAACTGTATATACAAGTTAACAAACTATAACATGAATATTCACTAAAATGTCACCATCTAGGATCTGTCACAGATAAACACGGATTCTAACTAAGTGTGATCTTCTTTGACACGCAATGCATGAACTGGTCGAGAGACTTCCTTCGATCAGCGTAGGCCTGGCAGAGGTTCTTCAAGCTGTTGGTTCTCTCTTGGTTGGGGTGGGGATGACCTTCATCGACTTGATGCAGTACCGTGAGGACTTGGGCAGCATCCTGTTGTAGATGTTCACTTTCCTTCCATATGGTGGGGAGATGGTGTCCTGTAAGACTGCTGCTCCATAGATCCAACTTTCGCACAGGTTGTTCGTGCGGTGACCAGCCTTGAGCATAGCTTCAAATATGTTGCACAAGTGAGGGGTGTACAAGGGTTGAACACGGCGCATAAAAATTGTGTACAGATACCTCCTTTGTGCAATAGAAAAAGAAAATGTAGGAACGAAAATCTTGTTTTTCACCCCTGGCCAACTGACTAATACCCATGCCAGGGATAACGCCTTCAGCAGGAGGAGGTGGTGAAGGCATCAACAGGAAGAATTCTTTGTTGGAGAAGAACTTCGCATCTCAAAAGACAGTGAAACCCATCTCCTAGTTGACGAAGTCTTTCTTCTCTTGGTATATTCTGCCATCAGCCAGTCTCAACGGGCAGGTCGTGATTTGGAGTACGAAATTTTAATATCGGCATGTACTTGCCTTTAGGGAGCAACAGATAATTTTCAAAATTTGGATTTTGCTTATAGTGTTTATAATATATACTCTTTGTACTCGACTCCATACCTTCCCTCCTCTTTTGTATAAACTGATCCTTAAGTATCTGTTCGACCGTTGAGACCAGCCTATTTGTAGAGCATATGCATGGTTTATGAAATATTGCACTCAGTCCAAAATCATTTTGTATGTTATGAACACACACAATCCATGGGAAATTAGTTTTGTATTCCAATGCCTTTGAGATCATGTAGCAGTACAAAAAATGGTTTAGCTGGTTTTGAATTCCTTGAATAAGTTTCACGAACGAGAGACATTCTGCGCTACCGCAAATCCAGTCATTGACATCATAAGCGTTAATCCACGCAATTGGGATACATGCTTTAACCAAGCAAGCCTGACCACCCGATCCCGTTAGTCGCCTCTTACGACAAGCATAGTCGTCTTTTAAGCTGGCCTGACAAATCACCAGGCATGTTCCCCATAGAGCTTCTGTGGGTCGTTCCCGGACTCTAGAGAACGCCAGGAATCCAACGCCAGCCAACATGGCCCAGTTGGGTAGCCCTTTAGGGGGAATGGCTTGTAATTCCAAGAGCAACATTAAGTGGCATTAAACCTGACTCACTCACTTGCGTGTCCTCATTTTATGTTGGTAGTATATATTTGTAGGATTTAAACACTGTATTTAGATGCATCACTTCGGGCTTTCCTCCCACATTAAGCTGACACGCCGCGATATAACTGGAATACTGTTAAAAGCGGCGTTAAACCCAACTCACTCACTATATTTAGAACACACCACACACACACACACACACACACACACACACACACATAAGAACATATAAATACATATATGCAATTGGATTTTTTTATTTATTCTAACAGCGTATCTGTAAATAAAGAATATTATGGACATAGTAATGTTTGAGTATTTATAGTCGTTTGACAATACTGTAATGACAATGTTATAACGACAATACTATAATGACAAGACTATAATGACAATGTTATAATGACAATGTTATAATGACAATACTATAATGACAATACCATAATGACAATACTATATAATGACAATGTTAAAATGAAAATGTTATAATGACAATACTATAATGACAATACTATAATGACAATGCCATAATGACAATACTATATAATGACAATACTACAATGACAATACTATACTGACAATGGTATAATGACAATGTTATAATGACAAAACTATTAATGACAATACTATATAATGACAATACTATAATGACAATACTACAATGACAATACTATAATGACAATACTATATAATGACAATACTACAATGACAATACTATACTGACAATGGTATAATGACAATGTTATAATGACAATACTATAATGACAATACTATATAATGTTAATACTATAATGACAATACTACAATGACAATACTATAATGACAATACTATATAATGACAATACTACAATGACAATACTATACTGACAATGGTATAATGACAATGTTATAATGACAATACTATTAATGACAATACTATAATGACAATACTATATAATGACAATACTATAATGACAATGGTATAATGACAATACTATAATGACAATTGTATAATGGCAATGTTATAATGACGGTGTAGCTTGATACCGGCGGCAAACCATGACAAGTCGACAACAGGTGGGAAACAACAAGTGAGTAAATGAGTGAATATCATTCATCAGATTCAATATGTTTCAGGAAATTCTGATTATCGTAACAATATATCTGCCAGCTATATGCATATTGTTCTTCACTTACATATTTGCAAATATATACAATCAAGTGAACGTGCTATACGGAAGTATCAGGTAAACAATGCATATCGTAAATCCTTAAGCACCTGACATATTTTTGGCGATATATTTTTACTTGGATATGTATCCTTTAATACAACTTGTGAAACGTCGTGGGGATATATCTGATACAAATTGCAAATAAAAAGGACGCAAACGTTTCTCTGAAAAAAAAGAGAACGCCGACTAAACGCCCGTTCAAAGGATCTTTCGAAATATTTAAACACGATGTTTTTATTCAGGGTTTACGGTATATCCAGCACAGCTGTTTAATAGAACAAATATGTAGCCACGTGGTCAGCACAGCTGAAGGAATTCGTGAGCATCTTCAATGTTGTTTTAGCAATACTCCAGCCATGTTTCACACTCTGTACCCATGTCGAGAATCGAACCAGGGTCTTGGATGTGAGGAGCGTCGGGTAGCCTAGTGGTTAAAGCATTCGCTCGTCACGCTGAAGACCCTGGTTCGATTCCCGACATGGGTACAATGTGTGAAGCCCATTTCTGGTGTCCCCCGTCGTGATATTACTGGAATATTGCTAAAAGCGGCGTAAAGCCATACTCATTCACTCTTAGATGTAACGAGCCAACATCTCGCCTTCCAGGCCAGCCAACTATACTACAGTAACGTGGGGTTACTTTCAGAAACTTTTACAGTAGGGCTTGGTTTAGGGAACCGCCGACCTTATAAATGCAAAAATCAAAAGAAAAAAGAGTTAATTTTAATACCACCGAAGGTAAAGGTCGTTTGACATTAAAAATGACAATGTAAAGCCCCTGACAAATTTTAGATGTATAACATTCATAATATTTATAATGACACTAAAAAAGCCAAGTCGTTGTTGTTGTTTTTTTGTTGTTGTCGTTTTTTGTTTGGGTGTGTGGAGTGTGCAAGCTGAAGGCCCGGGTTCGATTCCCCACATGGGCACAATGTGTGAAACCCATTTCTGGTGTCCCCAGCCGTAATATTGCTGGAATAGTGCTAAAAGCAGCGTGAAACTATACTCACTCACTCACTCACTCACTCACTCACTCACTCACTCACAATATTTATTCAAACCAGACTTTAGGATGATTAAAATAGTCCTGAACAATGCAATTTATTTAACTTTATCTTTCGGCAGGCCACATTGTTCACAAGCAAAACTCCTTATTCTGTTTACTAAGACAAAGGAAATGACATCAGTTTTTAAGTTTTAGTGAAGAAATGTTGTTCACTATTTACCACCTACGTGAGTGAATGAATGCTGTCATGCAGTCAGCACTATTTCACCTATCACTTATGGTGGCCAAGAGGGGACATCGCTTTCTCGCCTTCGATTATGGTCGCGAGAAAGCAAGAAAGCTATAACACAAACGAGACGAGAAAGCGATAACACGAGACGAGAAAGCGGTTGGACGAGACGAGAAAGCGATAGCGCGAGACGAGAAAGCGATAAAGCGAGACGAGAAAGCTAAAACACAAACGAGACGAGAAAGCGATAAAACGAGACGAGAAAGCGATAACGCGAGACGAGAAAGCGATAGCACGAGACGAGAAAGCGATAACACGAGACGAGAAAGTGATAGCACGAGACGAGAAAGCGAGATCACGAGACGAGAAAGCGATAGCACGAGACGAGAAAGCGAGATCACGAGACGAGAAAGCGATAGCACGAGACGAGAAAGCGATAACACGAGACGAGAAAGCGATAGCACGAGACGAGAAAGCGATAACGCGAGACGAGAAAGCCGTAACTGAAGGCGAGAAAGTGATGTCCCCTCTGGGCCACCATAATCACGACAGTTTGTACTTACTCGACCCCCGTGGATTTCTGGTTAGACGTGATCCCCAGCAACCCATGCTTATCTACGGGGCGACTCAATAGATCGGTGGTCAGGCTCGGCGACTTGATTGATTGCGTGTCAATGATCTCGACTGTGTGGATGGGTGCTCATGATATCAATAACTGGATTGTCTGTTTCGATTTACAGACCGCTGTCATATAGCTGGACTAATACTGAGCGCGTCTCCAGACAACAAACAAACACAACATAATTGAGTCTTGGCAAGGCAAACCAGTAAATGAAAGTGTAAACAACGACCCAAGTCGTCGGGTACGATGACATACAATCCGTACAGGTCACGTGACTGACCACTCGAATCCAGGTGGCCCTTCCGACAAGCATACTGGACACTCGGACCTACTCCGATTCATAACAAATATCAATCGTATCAGAGTTTTGTTTGTGTGTTTGTTTTGTTTTGTTTTACGCCGCACTTAGAAATATTGTCATATGATGGCGGTCTGTAAATAATCGAGTCTGGGTCAGACAAACCAGTGACTGACATCATGATAATCGATCTACGCAATTGAAAGGCGATGACATGCTTCAACAAAGTCAGCGAGTCTGACCACCCGATCCCGTTAATCGCCTCTTAGGACAAGCATGGGTTGCTAAACACAAATTCCTACCGGATCTTAACGGGGTAGTCTCAGGGCTAATTATGTTTGTATCATTGCCGAATTTAAATTATACCATGGAAACACAAAACAAACAAATATTGACTCTGAGGAAATGGAGGAGTGTTTTAAAGATTTCGCGACTACACATGGACCGTCATATTCCCGGGTCCGGTAGACGAGGTGAGGTGAGGTGAAATGGGCAAGACTATTGCACTTATATAGCCGACTAGTCCTTATTTTAGTCCCTTAATTCCAAGCGCCAGGCAGGATAACAACAAGTAACATATTTTAACGTATATTTGGTATGACGCGGCTAGGAATTGAACCCACGATTTTCCGCACTCCGGGCGGACGCTCTACCACTAGGCCACGGAGGCGGTCGCCGGGCCGGTAGAAGCGATTCCTGTCCGAAACCAATAGTAACTGAATGAGAGGAGGTTTAGAAGTCACTGGGTTGGGTTTTACGCGATATTCCAGTAAGATCACGGCAGGGAACTCCAGAAATTGGCTACACACATTGGACATTGAGGGAAATCGAACCCGGGCCTTAGGCGTGACGAGCGAGCGCTCTAACCACTAGGCTACCCCCATCCTCCTTGTGGACGTGGGTACAATGTGTGAAGCCCATTCCTGGTGCCCCCCGCCGAGATATTGCTAGAATATTGCTAACAGCGGCGCAAAACCATACTCACTCACTCACTCACCCCAGTGGAAGTATTTCAAATTCGTCCCGATATTGGTATATAGTCTCTGTCCCTCCCAAGAAGTGTCAGTCATGCAAAACTAAACAGGAAAGCCCCATGACATTGAACAAAATAATTGTGGCGGGACTCACCTAGGGCAAGGACCGGATCCGGCATTTTTAAATTTTTTAAAGGGAGGGGCCATCATATCAAAATCCATCCTCAGTCAATTTTACTGACTACAACATACTACATTTTGTTTCCAAAAGGTTGGCGAAGGGAAGTGGGGGGTTGGGACCCCCCAGGGACTCCATCTCTGGACTCGCCTATAGTTTCTTGTCCCGAAATAGCTTTAAGTGGCGATAAAACATGCTACGTCGGTAAAGAAATCTCAGTACACGTCACGTGCGCAAAATACGGTCAGGACGACCTCCGCGCCATAGCGGTCGAAAAGTTGATCGATAGAAGCAGACGAAAATGTCCACCATGACACATGGTATGTCCCCATGGCGATGACAGCGTAATGGGTATGTAATTAGGGGCTGTTGTTTGGAGTAGTCGCTTGATTTAGATTAAATGCCTCCAAATGCATTCTAGTTACTATTATTTCCAGTCTATTTCCATACCAGACAAGACATATTTCCGTTTTTGGTTGAAGTTTATCCTCCGATGTAAAATGCAATTCCTGACTTCTGTGTCAATGTGCGTCGATGTTAAATTGCCATGATTTTTGGGGGGGTATTCTCTGGTTTTGTTGCGCGTTTCATGGTCTTTCACTGAAAGGCGATATTACACGGTCCGTTTGTACCGTTAGATCACTGATGCACAGCTGATGATGGTTAAGAAAAGAAATAACTACCACTCTATTACGCTATGTTCAACATAGTTGCAGTTCTTGCACTGGGGTATGTTACGAACGATATACAATAGTGGCTGGCTTAGCAGGTACGTGTAAGGTCGTCTTTATATTCACGTGTACACAGCGTAGAATATTATACCACAAAAAAAAGCTGTTTTCTGTATCGTATCACACGACGGATAATGTTGCGTGATGATAAATAACTCTACAGATATTGTGTACGTGTCAGTTATGAATACTGTTCATTGTAGATGTAATATTAAATGTGGTGTATTTTGTGTGTATGTGGCGTGGCATTTTCACAAACAGATTAAATAGTCCTGTGTTTGACAGTCATTGTATGCATTAAATAGCCTGTAAGTGGAAACTTATACCGCACTGCTGACTACGAGTAAATGTTTCAATGTAAATTATCAAGGTTTGAAAAATTGTAAGTATTTTCTAACGAAACACGTTTGTGTTTGTTCATAGTGACATACTCGTATTGCAACAGAATCCAGAATGAATTGTGCAATGACATTTTTTTTTAAATTAATCCTTGTGAGTAGTTGTTTGACTATCTTTCAACTATTTTCTATTATTAGGAAGATGCAGTGTTCTTGATTCTTGTATTATCAAAATGAGTCCCGTGTCATATATACCCATTTTGTATTTCCAAAAGATACATGATAATTTGGAATGCGTGAAAAAATAAAGAACAATGATTAACATGCTTCCAGATGTGTATTTATTAGGGCTGCAACGAATACAGTATGATTACAGGCGAATATGATTCATCATATCATGAATATAGGGTAACGAATACAAATATTAATTCACAAATACAAAGACAAGTCAGCAGCTGATGCATTATTTGTTATATTCAGTGAAACAATAACAAAGATTATATGACATGGTTTGTTAACTATTAATATATTATACATTTATATACTGCACTTATCCAGGTACTAGTATGTGCTCAAATGCAACAATGGCCAGTAACCACATTACTGTCAAATTAAATAGTATAAGAGTGTTTTCTTTGAAGACATCTATGCATATTATATGTTCTTATGGATATTTTTAGGTACAGGGTATGTGAATGCACATGATTGCATATTCATAAATATCTGATTCTTGTGGCCACGAATACCGAATTCAATTCATGAATGGATATGTAGAGAATCTCACCTGAGTGTCTTTTGATATCAAATATATCAACACTCGTTGATAAAAGTGGCAAAAATCCTCGGCAAGCCTCGGAATTTTTCCACTTTAATCAACTTGTGTTGATATATTTGATATCAAAAGACACTCAGGTGAGATTTTATTTATCATCCAACATCATTCTTTCAACTTTTTCAATTTGTAGACAGTAATTAGCAGTGTCTTCAGTGTAAAAAGTACTCCAAACAGCTTCAGTAGCAGAGCCATTAGTGATGTCATTTGATTGTGACATCATGGTAACCAGTGACGTCACAATGGTCTGCAAAGCATTGTGATGTAATTTCATTGCAGCGATATCTACAGTGTAGATATCGCTTGATCTCATCCAAGTGATATCTCCTGTGGGAGCCAGTTTTGGATGATAAAGTTGGATTCACCAAATACGCGAGTGAATCGTAACAGCCCTAGAATAAAGCAAAATCATAAAGAACTCCATGTTTTGTATCCTATTGGGTTTCAAAGATGGAATTAATCAAGGGATTTATGTAAGCTGCAAAACTAAGTACCCTTGGGAAATATAGGTAATTTTCTTTAAAAAATGATGTTTTCTTTAAAGTCCTTATTTTCATATATTTAGTGATATTTTAACATTTCTTTAAATGCAAAAATGTAAAACATAACATAACCGGTTCTTGTTTATTTGCCCCGTGATCAGTCAAATGCAAGTCACCTCTAGAAAGCCATAACATGACTTGGCAAGTTTTAATTTCAATTCAGGAAATGTTACCGACATGTTCTTAAGCTTGAGGCGAAACATCGACCTCTTGTCAGGTCCAGATAAATCCATGTGATCCGCGAATTTTTGTAAGCAGTCTCAACTAGGTGGTCAGACTTGGACGTCAGACCGTGACAGAGTCAAACATTGAAAAATCAACTACTGGTTCGTCCGGTCTAAACTTGGTTATTTACAGCTACACCCTGTGATATAACTGATGTATTGTTGATTAAGGCATTAAACAACATTCATTCACCCACTCTTACATTTAATAATGTTGAGTCAGTGTAGCAATAATAATAGTCGATACTTTACATGTCACATTTAGTTTAGAATCCACACTTTTCTGTGTTTAACATGGCATGTTGATAAATGTTGTTGTCCTCTACAAAGATTATAAATGACACCAAAGATGGCTGCATTTCTTCGTTCTTATCCTTGGTTCCTACAGCCTTGTGGGGAAAAAGAGGACATGTAGCTTGTTGGTTGAAGGAAATTATAAAAGCAGGAACAGACAGTGAATAAACTTTTAGAGCAGTGTTGGACATTTTGAGAATTTATGTTTTGCGAAGTTGTTCATCGCCAATGACTGTATTCTAACAGTGGAAGAGATTAAGGGGTCACTGAGAGTTTCTGTTGTGGCAATCAAATCTAGGGAGTCTCTGAAACTATGATTTCAAACATGACATGGGTTATGACAAAAATCTGAGGTGTTTTGGTGAGATATGTACATAAATTTTATAAAAATGTATATTCTTCAAATTGTACTTGAGGCCTGTGGCCTCTTCAGTACGTGAAATAAAGATTGACAAAAATCTGTTGAGTCATTTTTAATGTTGATCACTTTCAGATACTTGTATCGTTTCTTTTCACTGAAACATTCACCATGTATACAAATAGTGGCAGAAAGAATATTTGATTTATTCGTATTAACGGTACTCTTTAGTCTATTGTACAGATTCTGAAATGAAAATATGCCCCAAATCCAGCTAAGTCTGCAAAACTTTTGCAGTCTAAAAATCTCTTCAATTTCTGAAAATGAGTCTTCTCTTTGTTATATATAAAAGACATTTTAACAAGAAATGCTTAGTGCTACAGTTGGTGAGATTCTAGTTCTGTCACATAACAATTTAAAGTTTAACGTCACAGTGAGCAATATTCTAGATATGTGGTCGCACATGGTCTTTAGCTCAGTGCTCAGGTCACAAATAGGGTTAAGTTAAGCAACGTCAGTCGCAGGGAATAGAAGGATGGGTGACCACGTTCAGCAGCTTGACTCTAGGACTAGGACTTCGTTCCTGCCCCACACTGAATAACATGTAACTCAGGTACTACGTGGTGTCTCTAGGCAAGTGACTTTGTTCGAAATGTGCCTGTTCACCCAGCAGCCAATGGGTACCCGGTAGGATGAGATGGTTATATGACAGATAACCTTCTAGTATCGTTTGTACACTCCCAAGTGAGCTGAGAATGATAAACGAATGCCCTCTGATCCATAAGTTGGCTCGATGACTTGGTTAGCGTGGCATCATACTCTGAGATGTGGGATACTGCTCATTATATCAATCACTGGTTTGTGTGGTCCACAAGGAAACTATAACTGAGTGTGGCATTACACACACACAAAAACTTGGGACCTAATTCACCTGTTCTGACCTGGAGTCTCTTTCTCTACCCATAAATAACCCGTACAATTAATTTGTTACATGTTTATGTCATGCATGTACGCTAAAAAAAATTCTCAGATTTTGTATGGTACGTAGTTGTCCAATGAGTTGCAGTATGAGTGTGTCCGTCAATCTGTGTAAAATTGCAGATTGCAAGTTAAATATTCAGCAGCCAGCTGTCATAATGTTGACTATTTACATTCAACATGTTTACAAGCTGGGCTGCTAGTGGAGTATTAATTAGTCACTCAGCATTCAGAACTCAAATTTCAAGGCTTGTGATATTCCGTTCAGCCATGAGAAATGTAATAGCTGCTGAAACCAGGAAATATATGAGGCTAACAATATTGGCAATAACAAGTTCTCCAGAGTTGGGTCGCCTTTGTGTGTGTCCATGTGCCTGCGTAATTAGTAATTTTAATTATACCGTGCCAGTATATACAGCGTTTGATTCATCAGCTGCTGCCTATCTTCCTTCATGGTGTACATAGGTGCAGCATATCAATAATAATGTAAGTAGCTAGCAGTGTAACAATATATCACACTATCGAACGATTGCAGTTGTATGCCCTACGATAATACTATATGGATAGGAATTGAGAAATGCCAATAGTATTGTGGATAGTATGCATAACATTCTGTAGTTTCGAAAGTTGCAATTAGTTATGAATAATACGTATATTATACAAATGTCATACCCAACTATAATGTTCTTGAATGAGCCTTGCTCTGTTGATAAATGATATGATCCTTGAAGGAGCGAAACAAAGGCTTTTATTTGTCGTCAGCGCAATGAATACAGGGCGCCGCCATTGATACTGGCTCGCACATGGTTAATCTCAAAATGAGACCCTGACCTCTGACCCATACATATGCATGTAATTACAAACCTTGATTGCATATACACTACACCAACTGTGTTGTTGGTTAACAAGGGTTACGACAACTTCAGATTAGAGGTACTTTCCTCGGTTCGAGTAGCAAAAGGAAAATGGCCATCTTTGAGAGATTGTCAGTAATACTTTGATCATAAACATTACTTACAGGCTGGTTTACAAGCATATGTTTATTACCTTCGAGGGCAAACATATCAGGGTTCATAAATATCATATTTGCCCTAGGGTCATATGTCACGAGACAACAGTGTATTGTTTTCGTCATCAGGATGACACTGTTGATGTCCTTCGAATCTTATTGTGACGTGAGGTCAGAATGATGTCACACTAGAAACGACGTCATACGTGAAGATTGTTGACGTCATTTGACAAATTGTGGTTCGGCTGTTGATGCGACTTGCCGTCCTTATAGATAAACACTAATATTCGTCTCTGTATATAGATGACTCCTTCGGTAATAAATAGAACATTATATTTGTGTTCATGTCATACTATGTTTATGACACTCGTGCCTAAATTCCGATATTTAGACACTCATGTCGTAAACATAGTATTACATGATCACGAATATAATATCCTCTATTAATGAGCACTCGGTACAAAACCCCAAAATGTGCGTAACAAACATGACAGATCTTTTTACAGTAAACACGGTAATATTAAAGGGGTATGTAACGGACGACTGGTAAACAGGGATATGTTGAGTTGTGACATGATGATAACCCAGTACAAAGACGTATACCATATTCGACGTAATAAGCGCCCACGGCGACATTTGCTAAGAAATTGGTTTGTGAACAATCCCAATGAGCACCCCTTCCGATTGATCAATGTACACAACACTTATTTATTCGCGTATAATAGGCTCTCGTGTGTTATATGCACCCTTAATTATTGGCATTTAATTCTGGAAAAATATATCTGTCGTACATAAACATTTCAGGCTGTCAGCATAAACCACGAAATGTATCTTTCAACTCTGTTTTTTTCCACCAAAATAACATTTTAATAAGAGCCCCCTATTTCTAATTTTGAGAGCGCCCTGGGCGCTTATTACGTCGAATACGGTATACGACTTTGACCCAGTATGATTATGTATGAAGTCCGCCCATTGGCACATACCATTGTCAAGAAACTGATAGCAGGTGGCCCGCAACAAGTAGTACAGTAGTGTGACCTGTCTCGGCTTACACAGAGATCAGGTGGCAAGTTCAACAGCACATTATAGTAGGTGCTGATGTTTATCAGGAGTGTAGTCAATTTTTTTGTCATGAACTGCACATGCACAGCATGCGTACACCCTCTCTGCTTGTAGCACACCAAGTATGTTTGCCCAGATTCTGTGCACTGCCTACTTGTCTCAAACACGTTTTATCTGTTGGTTCAACTTATCCTGCATTACCAGTAATAACTATTATAGGGGCAGTCGGGTAGCCTTGTGGTTAAAGTGTTCGCTCGGCGATTCCTGACATGGGTACAATGTGTGAAGCCCATTTCTAGTGTCCCCTGACGTGATATTGCTGGAATATTGTTAAAAGCAGCGTAAAACCATACTCACTCGCTCGCTCACGTGTCAACTATTATCAAAAATAGACCAATTTTATGCCAGATCTTCACATGTTCATGGACATTTAAACTCAGTTCTGCTTGATCTCTGACAACAAATTGTGTATGGTTTTAATAAGCGCCACGTTTGTCAATTTTCTAAGCTACCTGGGTGATTATTACAGCAAATACAGTATTCCTATTTGAACATGAACATGATGAATGGTGGCAGTATCTCTTTTTATTATTGACATGGACAGACGCACACAGTCATGTTTCAGGAAGCTAGATTCCCCCGCACCTACAAAAAACTGGCTGGACCACCACCACTGGACAAAGAGCCCCAATATAACAACACTTATAGCACATACTGCTGACCTTTCACCCACCATGTATAATTCTGCACCGTGCTCACAGCAGCCAGTCCTGCTTGACAAAGGAGTAAGGATCTATCGAGAGACTTTGCTATGGTCTACTTCGTCATCCTTCAACTTCTAACGAGAGCCTATCAAACAATTCACCACAACCTGAGTAAGTTATCACATGTTAGAGGGTCAGAAATTGTAGGGGAGAATGGTCTCCAGACTTCTAAATCTTACATTTTTAAGATTAGGGCTATGACAATGACCCTTGATTTTCATACTTTATTTCAAACACTGGGTTTATGTAAGCAATATTTCCGTCTTCCTCGTTCTGATAAAGGAATACAAAATATGGAGACTAACATTTCATATTTTCCACCAGCCAGTTGAACATGCTGAATCTTCACTGTTTATATATTACTGGCAGTGAGTAATTTTCCTGGAATGTGTCAAGGCGGGACAGTATCAGTACAGCCTAAGATGGGTTTTTTAGATAAGTCTAGGTAACTAGTGTAGACCTTGGCTCACCTGTCCTCAGAGTTTGTAGCTGGTCCTGCTCGAAGGAGACAGTCGCTGTGCAGAGTTGCGTCCCTTGAGCAGGCCACAAACCTATGATTTATGGGTTCAAATCCCAGTTCGCCCCGATTATGTTTCTAGGTTTGTCAGCACCATACCCATGCTCATGGGTTTCGCCGAAGTGGTAAACGTCTGAGACCTGCATCACTTCGGGCTTTCCTCCCACATTAAGCTGACACGCCGCGATATAACTGTAATACTGTCAAAAGCGGTGTTAAACCCAACTCACTCACTCTAAGAAGACAGAAATGTTTTCTATGTTTACACTTTCTGTCAGTTTTATTCAGTTCAAAATTGAAATCCATTGTTTGACAGTATTATACCTGTGAGTTTATGAAGACAAGACATTCATGTCCTATCTCTTTTGCAGTATAGTGGGAAATTCAGTTCAGTTTGTTTGTTGTTTAAAGGTGCACTCAACAATGTTCTAGCTATATATAATGGCGGTCTGTAAATAATCAAGTCTTGACCAGACAGTCCAGTGATCTATGCTACTGGCACACGATAACATGCATCAATAAGTCAAGAGCCTGGCTATTTGAGTTCCTCATTTGCCTCTCATGACAAGCATGGGTTGCTGAAGACCAGTTCTTGTCCGGATCTTCATGGGGTGGTGGTGTTGGGGAAGGGGTGGTAGTGTTCAGAATCTAGTTCGATTTTCAGATCTCAATCAAGAGGCCCCAATTGGTTTACCTAATATTTTCATAAGAAGAAAATTGTACACTTCTATTTAAAATATTATTTCATACTTGTCTTTTTTTGATGATGTGGGGCATGGATGGCCCAGTCGTCTAAGGCGCTGCAGTTCACTGTGCAGAGTTGTGTCCCTTGGGTTACCAGAAATCTGCGATTGTAGGTTCGAGTCTCAGATTCACCCTGATTATGTTTCAAGGTTTGTCCGCACCATACCCATGCTCGTGGAATTAACCAAGGTGATAAACATCTGAGACCTCCATCACTTTGGGCTTTCCTCCCACATCAAGCTGTCATGTTGTAATATAACTGGAATACTGTTCAAAGCAGCATTAAACCCAACTCACTCACTCACTTTTAATGATGTGCGGCTGGGTTGGCCCAGTGGTATGAGGTGTCACAGTTTGCTGTGCAGAGTTGTGTCCCTTAGGCTAGCCAGAAAGCTATGGTGGGTTTGAATCCCTGATTTGCTGGGATAAGGTGTGTTTCTACCCTCTGTGCCAGTGCGATGCTCATGATATTAATTACTGGATTGTCTGTACACCCTCGATTATTTACAGATTATATAGTTCGGATATTACTTAGTACGGGGTTAAACAACCAACCAACCAACCAGCTATGCCTATGCCCGTTGTAAACGTCCTACATCAAGCTGACACACCACAATATTACTTTTTCGAAGTGGAATTGAACCAGACATACTCTCGTATTAATGGTGAAATGGGGATTTATGAGGATTCTGATTAACTGTCCACGTACTGAAGAGACTTTATCTTTTGTTCTGATGTAGTTTGTTTACATTGCAGGCTAAAGAAAACAAACTTCTCCAATTCCTGATCATACTTTCAAAATGGAAACAACAAAATGTGCCAACCCTGACACAGAAGAAGACAATCATGTGACAGACAGGAATACCGAAATGTCTGATGGATCAGGTGATACCCGCATTGACCAATCAGAACAAGGAACAGATGTTCCGCCTGAAACTGTTTCCCATCAGAATGAGGCTTCAGAAGAAGAGCATGATGAGAAGACCGATGATTCAGGGATCCCAATAGACCGAGGATGGTCTTGGATGATTGTCGTAGGTTAGTCAGTTAAAATATTTTATCTATGATCAGTGTCATCAAATTTGAATTAACACTATCTTATCCACCCTGTAATTTTAGGGACATTCTATATAGCCTAATGGTTGAACCATTTACCTGTCACCAAGGCCATGTTTCTATTCCCTACATTGGAGTTTGTGTGAAGTCCATTTCTGGTGTCCCCTGCCATGATATTTCTGGAATTTTGGTAAAAGCATCGCTTATTAACACAACCCGTGAAGATTCCTGGGTAGAATAGGTCTTCAGCAACCCATGCTTGCTGTAAAAGGTGACTATGCTTGTCGTAAAAGGCAACTAACGGGATCGGGTGGTCAGGCTCGCTGACTTGGTTGATGCATGTCATCGATCACAATTGCGTGGATTGATGCTCATGATATCAATCACTGGATTGTCTGGTCCAGACTCGATTATTTACAGACTGCCGTCATATAGCTGGAATATTGCTGAGTGCGGCGTTAAACAACAAACCAACCAACCAACCAACCAACTTATTAACACAAGAACACAAGTTAAGTATATTTCAGAGATGGTGTGTGAGTGTGTGTCCATGCGTGCATGCACGTGTTTAATGCACTAATGCAAACACAGTATTCCTACAAAGTACAACTGATTCCAGCATCTTAATGGATGCCACGGGGGCACTTTAAAAGAGTATATCACTCAAAAATATAACCATTTTCAATTTAAATCCTGCATGTTTGTCATTTTAAGGGGCAATAACTAAAATAGTTTCATATTCCTGCATTGTATGAATCAGAATCCATTCACACATGCTTGTTTACACATGCTTGTTTACACATGCTTGTTTACACATGCTCGTTTACACATGCTACACATGCTTGTTTACACATGCTCGTTTACACATGCTTGTTTACACTTGCTACACATGCTTGTTTACACATGCTTGTTTACACATGCTCGTTTACACATGCTACACATGCTTGTTTACACATGCTCATTTACACATGCTTGTTTACACATGCTTGTTTACACATGCTACACATGCTTGTTTACACATGCTCATTTACACATGCTTGTTTACACATGCTTGTTTACACATGCTACACATGCTTGTTTACACATGCTACACATGCTTGTTTACACATGCTCGTTTACACATCCTACACATGCTTGTTTACACATGCTTGTTTACACATGCTTGTTTACACATGCTACACATGCTTGTTTACACTTGCTACACATGCTTGTTTACACATGCTTGTTTACACATGCTACACATGCTTGTTTACACATGCTACACATGCTTGTTTACACTTGCTACACATGCTTGTTTACACATGCTACACATGCTTGTTTACACATGCTACACATGCTTGTTTACACTTGCTACACATGCTTGTTTACACATGCTACACATGCTTGTTTACACATGCTACACATGCTTGTTTACACATGCTACACATGCTTGTTTACACATGCTTGACAACTGACATTGTATTAAAGATTCAAATTCAACATGTGCCCAGTTGTGTTGTTGGCATTCTTGGTTTGGAAAATATAACAAATGTTCTTCCCTCACTACTGTACTTCTGTTGTCAATAACAAAAAAGTCCTACTTCCCTATTCACATTTGAGAAAAATGTGCCGAATTAATTATTTTTGTGCAGTCTTATTTATATATGGGTTGTTACGTATGAAAACTCTCCACAAATACAGTGAGCATGTGGAAGAGAAATTGTGTATGAATCTGATTTCGTGCACCGAATATCCGACATCTGCGACATGTGGAATTAATGGCAATATTGATATTTCAAGATAAGGCCTTTTGTAAACACTTTCATGACATTTGAAAACAACATGTCCATGTTTTCCAGAAGAGATTTGCGCAGTGGCTGTAGTTTGCACTCAAATGACCTGCAACAGCAGCCATTTTGAACTTTCAGAAAAAGAGGTTACTTTGTTGGACATAGGCCAAGTAAAATGTGATAACATGGACATGTTCAGTAGTTTGAAAAAGTTTTACAAGACATTTTACGGATGGAGGACAGACGAATGATAAAATTTTGTGTCTTTTTTATTTCACCCAATTGTAAAACAGAGTCCATCTATTGTTTTAGTCAAATTTCATTTTGTTTTTCGAGTTTCAGGGTTTTTTTCGTTGGTCGGTCTTGTAAACCAACTTAAAAATAAAGCCTTATGTTATGATATGTCCTTCCAGGGTGCTTCGTCATGCACATTTTCTGTGTGGGCGGCATCAAGTCCTTCGGCATCTTCTTTGTGGAGTTGGAGGATAGATTTGAGACGTCAGCAAAAGCTCTTGGATTTGTACAAGCGGTGGCAAGCACATTGATGTTGGGCCTAGGTGAGAAAAACTGACGTTGACGTTGGGCCTAGGTGGGGAAAACTGACATTGACGTTGGGCCTAGGTGGGGAAAACTGGTGTTGGTGTTGGGCCTAGGTGAGAAAAACTGATATTGATGTTGGGCCTAGGTGAGAAAACCTGACGTTGGTGTTGGGCCTAGGTGGGGAAAACTGGTGTTGGTGTTGGGCCTAGGTGGGGAAAACTGGTGTTGGTGTTGGGCCTAGGTGAGAAAAACTGGCGTTTGTGTTGGGTCTAGGTGAGAAAAACTGGTATTGATGTTGGGCCTAGGTGAGAAAAACTGGCGTTGGTGTTGGGCCTAGGTGAGAAAAACTGGCATTGGTGTTGGGCCTAGGTGAGAAAAACTGACATTGATGTTGGGCCTAGGTGAGAAAAACTGGCGTTGGTGTTGGGCATAGGTGAGAAAAACTGACGTTGGTGTTGGGCCTAGGTGAGAAAAACTGGTCTTGGTAAGTTACACATACCCCTGGGATTATTGATTTGAAAATTTGAAATTCTTAGTAGTTCTTGACATTTTTAGTAGGTTGCACTTGCATGTTTTACATAGCTAACTCTATAGTAAATACAGATGTCAGAGTTACCTGAGAATCAGTGTTGGGGTTACCGGGTGAGTGAGAATTGATTATGCATGGGGTAACTGGTAAGTGGGAATTATTACTGAGTCAAAATGAGCATTGACATTGGGTTTACTTTGTGAGAATTCATGTAAACCACTAGATACGATTCTAACATGATCTCAGGTGACATGTTAGCTTAAAGTTATTACAAATCTTATTTTATTTTTATGATTAACACTAGGGATGGGTATTGGAGGTTAAAAGTATATCTCAGTATTTTACGACGCAAAAGGCTATATTGCGATATGTATCACAATATACTGTATAGATATAATTCCAAATTTTTAATTAAGAGACAATCTGATTCATTAAGGTTTGAACTGAAGTTCATAAATACGCAGCCATCGTGGAGCCCCAATTGCTCGCTCCTGGGCAGCGAAGGCATTTGACAAGTATATAACATTAAACACATGATAATAATCCCAATTTGAAATCACCCAATATATCGAGCATGAAAATTTATATTGTGATACGTATCCTGGAAAGAATGAACCTCAATTTACCGGTAATACCTCACACCTTAATTAATGGTGAATAATACAACAGAACATATATACCAGGTATCACATATAACTTTTAATAGCAATATTGCAATAGACACATGGAAAATGTCCTTACTGGTCTTAAAATACTTCATCCAATATTTGGTAGCAGTTTTGACTTGATTATTTCTCCTCCTGATATTTCCATTTTGTTTCCTTCAGGTCCAATCTCCAATGCCCTGAGTGTGCGGTTCACCTGCCGTGCCGTGGTGATGATTGGCGGCGTGCTGATCGGTGCTGGCTTCACCTGCACGGCCTTCATCCCGTCAGTCCCCTGGCTCTACGTCACATACGGAATAATGACAGGTCATAACACATATATAGTGTAGTCACATAGGGAATAATGACAGGTCATAACACTTATATTACATACGGAATAATGACAGGTCATAACATATATTGTAGTCACATACGGAATAATGACAGGTCATAACACATATATTGTAGTCACATACGGAATAATGACAGGTCATAACACATATATAGTGTAGTCACATACGGAATAATGACAGGTCATAACATATATATTGTAGTCACATACGGAATAATGACAGGTCATAACATATATTGTAGTCACATACGGAATAATGACAGGTCATAACACATATATTGTAGTCACATACGGAATAATGACAGGTCATAACACATATATTGTAGTCACATACAGAATAATGACAGGTCATAACACATATATTGTAGTCACATACGGAATAATGACAGGTCATAACACATATATAGTGTAGTCACATACGGAATAATGACAGGTCATAACACATATATTGTAGTCACATACGGAATAATGACAGGTCATAACACATATATTGTGTAGTCACATATGGAATAATGACAGGTCATAACACATATATACAGTGATCCCTCGCTATTGTGCTCTTCGATAAAGCGCTACCTCGGTTACTACACGCGGTAACGCATGGCTCCCAAAATTTATGTACACTTTTAATACTGCGAGTTTTACACAGACATAATTGTATTGTTGTTCGTTGTTCATTTGCACATAACGCTTCTCATTGCATAATCAACCGTTTATCGCTGAATGGAGTTCTAATAATCTGTTTGAAAACATCCGCGGCAAGTCCCGGAAATACGATTGTTCAACTAGTTAACTTTTCACACTATACATCCTTTGATCTTAGAAGCGCATGCATGCAATAAAAGAGAACCACAAGCGAAGTTTATATTCTTAATTAGTGGGCAATCCAATTTGAGGCGACACTGTCAACTCACATGTAGTTGCTGTCACAACACGGCGGTCATTCCTTTTGATTCGGATCAAGTAACCGTATCAAACCAATTAATTACTATCACTGTCTACATGTCTAACTACTGGTAAAATGGTACAGTAAATTAGCTGAGAGAAATTTCGTAATCGCGCTTTCGTAACATCGCCTGTTTTTTTTCCGTAGTTATAACAAGCAATTTCATTGGATTAAAAGTTGTTTCTAATGACGCTTTCTTGCCGAAATCTGCTACAAGTTTCGTGATTGGTCAATTTTGAGCACGTGACCTCAGGCAGCCAATCAAATTATAGCTGTGATACCAAGCTCGTGTTTGATAAATTTCAGAAGTTGGCGACAGATTTCTGTTAAATCTCGTTATTCTGAACGTTTTAAGCAGGAAATCACGATATATATTAAAAATATGGAACTTCGTGAATGTATCGTACTAGGTTACGAGCTGTGACAAATATTTTTCATGCATATATTTTTGCATTAAACGTTGTGTCCGAGCCGAGAATTCAAGGCGACGAAAGCCGAGATGTCATTTTACTTACATTACACGCGATCGCACGAAACGATGGAAATACTTACTTAGATGTAAGTTTGATTACTTTTAGATATATTTTTGTTGATTTGATTTATCACTTTGTATAATATATTTAAAGATTTGCTTAAAACGTCTTTATTTTGCTCTTTGACATGTTCGATGCGGACCCTTTGTCGAAATGTGTGTCCGAGAATTTCATTTTCAATAACATCGCGGGAAAAAGTGAATAATTTTTTAATTTATCGATAAAAAATGATAAATTGAAATGGAATACGTATTTCAGACATTGCGAAATGTGACAGATTTAATAAATGAATGATATTACAGGTAGATCTAGGTCCATAAAAATATATACTATTTTGACGTGAAGTGAGATAAACACATATTGATGATTTGAGATTTGCCGAGAGCGCTCCCCCGCCTCGGCCTCGGTTAAACGGCTCATCGTCTATAACGCCCACCAATTATTTGGACCCCATTGGTAGCGTTGTAGCGAGGGACCACTGTAGTGTAGTCACATACGGAAGAATGACAGGTCATAACACATATATATTGTAGTCACATACGGAATAAAGACAGGTCATAACACATATATTGTAGTCACATATGGAATGACAGGTCATAACACATATATTGTAGTCACATACGGAATAATGACAGGTCATAACACATATATATTGTAGTCACATACGGAATAAAGACAGGTCATAACACATATATTGTAGTCACATACGGAATAATGACAGGTCATAACACATATATTGTAGTCACATATGGAATAATGACAGGTCATAACACACATATTGTAGTCACATATGGAATGACAGGTCATAACACATATATTGTAGTCATATACGGAATAATGACAGGTCATAACACATATATTGTAGTCACATACGGAATAATGACAGGTCATAACACATATATTGTAGTCACATACGGAATGATGACAGGTCATAACACATATATTGTAGTCACATATGGAACAAGAAAACAGTGTTATCACTATCCCCCACAATGGGGCACATTTGAATTTTGTTTGTTCATATAGTAGTAAATATAAACTGTAGGAAAGAGTCCTATGAAGCCTTAAGAAGAGATAGGCACTTGGGCCGCTTTATGAAATCATGTTAAATGTGAAATTAATACACACAAAATGCCCCCTCTCTAAAAAAATAATGCTGTCTTAATAAGTTTCTTGTAGATAAGCTTACTTCAGTAGTATCTGAGAAAACTTGTCCCCTTTGCGCAAATAACATGGATCAAGGGCCATAACTCTGTAAACAAATAATTTACGGTTCCAATTTTCGAACTGAGTTTTGACAAGTATCTATTAGATAAACATGAAAACTTTCATTCATGTAGCTTCAGTAGTTTTGTGTTTGGGAATAATAATGAAAGGTCATAACACATATAGTGTAGTACATCAACTCTTCATAGTCAACACAACATGTGTTGAATCAATATGGTATATAG
The DNA here is from genome assembly GCF_023055435.1 of Haliotis rufescens. Taxonomy (NCBI): domain Eukaryota; kingdom Metazoa; phylum Mollusca; class Gastropoda; order Lepetellida; family Haliotidae; genus Haliotis; species Haliotis rufescens. The sequence goes on along the minus strand of NW_025964383.1, from coordinate 38,359,459 downwards.
TTTATTCCCACAAGTATTACATGTACACACAAAAGTCAAGTTACACACTTGAATATGGCCGCCGAGTGATGTGGCTTGTCACTCGCCTGCTTGTGTGTGTGTGTGTGTGTGTGCGTGTGTGCCTGCTTGTGTGTGTGCGTGCGTGCGTGCGTGTGTGCGTGCGTGCGTGTGCAAAATACATTTATTGTTCAATACAGACCTTTATCAACAATGTTTCAAATTGTCAACAGTTTGAATACATTTAAGAGAGGCGGAATATTTGTAGTTTTACCAGTTTCCAAACCAAAGATAAAATAGAGATCAATGAACAGGAATATTGTCACATCAATATTTTTCTACAGTAAAACAATTGCATAGTTGTGTAATGTGACAGAGATAATGGCAATAGCTCATCTTGAATATAACACTCATACTGCATAAATGCGTAATGTGAGTGAGTGAGTATGGTGTTACGCCGCTTTTAGCAATATTCCAGCAATATCATGACGGGGTACACCAGAAATGGGCTTCACACATTGTACCCATGCCGGGAATCGAACCCGGGTCTTTAGCGTGACGAGCGATTGCTTTAACCACTAGGCTACCCGACCGCCCCTAAATGTGTAATATAATGTGATATAACACTTGTATTGCATAGATGTGTAATGCTACCCAGTAACTCATCTGTGATATAAAACTTGTATTGCATAGATATGTAACTAAACACAGTAACTCATCTGGGATATAACACTTGTATTGCATAGATGTGTAATGTTGCCCAGTAACTCATCTGTGATATAACACTTGTATTGCATAGATCTGTAACTAAACACAGTAACTCATCTGGAATATAACCCTTGTATTGCATAGATGTGTAATGTTACCCAGTAACTCATCTGGGATACAACCCTTGTATTGCATAGATGTGTAATGTTACCCAGTAACACATCTGGGATATAACACTCATAGTGCCATGATGTTTACTGTAATCGATAATATTAACATATTTGAGATCTGGTTTCACCTTTTTGACTTATTAACTATTTTACATGGCAATTTCAACCACACATGTGATGCATCTTCTCTCTATTTTCAGGCGTGGGGTTTGGCTTGAGTTACGCTCCTTGTGTGGTGATGGTCGGGCATCATTTCGTCAAGCGCCGATCTTTAGCCAATGGCATCTCTGTGGCAGGTAGTGGCGTCGGTCAGTTCGTGCTGCCCAACCTTGTCCGCTATCTGCTGAATGAATACAGCTACCAAGGCTGTATGTTGATTATTGGGGGGCTGATGCTTAATGTGTGCGTCTGCGGTGCACTCATGCGTCCATTGTCAAGTTACAAGAAAAAAAAGAAAGGGGAGACTGTCAATCCAAAAGTAGACAATGTCAAGGAGCTCTTGGATAGTAGTCTTGAACAAAATGACCTCAGTGGAAGTTTGACCGAGAAGAATAGACTTCTTGATAAAAGAGTTGCACAGTTGACAAACAGTAACCAAGAAATGTCAGGGTCAAGTCATTCCTTGGAGTCTGGATCCCCTGACCGCTATTTACGCCACAAGAATCGCCTGATTGACAGCAAACAGCGCTACTTCTCCGAAGATGTGCCTGAGCTTCATGGCTCCAAGCAGTCTCTTGACAACAAACGGCAGCCACCCCAGAGGTTTTACTCCGTCGAAGAGGTCCCTCCTCCTTCCCCACTACGACATCGTCGACTGAGACATTTATCAGAAACCAGTTCATTCAAAAGCGAAACATCGCTCTTTGCCAGCACAGGAGACCTTGTGATAGCTTCGTTACAAAATATACCCGGTTCTGAGGTAGATGTTGTTGAATCTGACGAACCCGTGACAAAATATCGCTGTTGTGATTTGTGTCGTGTGTCCGAAGCCAAATCAAAATCCAGTGTGCCTCTGTTTGACTGGGCGCTCTTGATGAATCCAGTTTTCCTTGTGTATTTATGTTCAGTTTTAATCACCAATTTCGGTTATCCGAATGTTTTCATCATGCTAGCCTCGTACTGTCAAGAGTTGGATCTCAACAAAGACACAGCAGCCTTGTTATTTTCATTAATTGGATTGTCTGACTTATGTGGTCGATTATTTTTTGGTTGGTTTTCCGATCTCAAATTTTTTCCAAGAAGGTATGGATTTCTCGGCACCATGGCAATCAGTGGCATGTTGTCAATCCTGCTGCCCCTCTTGAAATGTTATGAAATGTTGATATTCTTTTGCTGCACGTACGGATTCTTCGCAGGGTCATACATAGCTCTGATAGCTGTGGTCCTGGTGGATTGTTTAGGGATTGAGAAACTGTCCAGTGCTTTCGGGTTCACGACGCTATCAATGTCTATATCCCTGCTGATTGGGCCTCCAATAGTTGGTGAGTTTCACAACAATGATGATACAATTACATGTCATAAAGTGTACCTGTGTGATTGACCAGCCACTGTCTTGTCAATACCTGTACTCGTCTAGCTGGCTGGCCTTACAGATATAATGTTGTCATAATGTATAATGTGACGTCACTCGCCTTCCACGTCACATTTGACCCTGTTTCCTGTTTGAGTTGTAATAGCTCGTAACTTGTGAACTTGGAATGATGAATTTGTTATGTGTATCATGAGCAGTATGTTAGGTTTTATAAGCAGTGACCAATTGTCTATAAAACTGGATGTGACCCATGAAGATCCAGGTTAGAATAGGTCTTCAGCAACCCATGCTTGTCGTAAGAGACGACTTAAAAGATCGGGTGGTCAGGCTCGCTGACTTGGTTGATGCATTGATGCTCATGTTATTAATCACTGGATTGTCTGGTCCAGACTCGATTATTTACAGACCGCCGTCATATAGCTGGAATATTGCTGAGTGCGGTGTTACACAACAACAACATACTGTTGATAAGGCTAAAGAAAATAATAGTCTTGGTTCTCAGGCACCACCCTCATCATCATAAAGTTCGCTGCATCTTTCATTTTTATTTCCATTTAAAAAAAAAAAAAATCCTTAAATATTCCGAGTCCACTGGTTATTCCAGTACTGTGTTCCAGTATTTTACTCATCATGGAATACATTTATGTAGGGAGGCCCTTTCTACGGTGGCCCTTAAGGGACATGGAGTCTGTTTTTCAATATTTTGATGTTTAACTTACTTTTATCGTAACCTTTTGCAAATTAACACAATTTGCCATACAAATATGTGATAAATCATGTATAAAAACATCTGAAAACATGGAAAATGTACTTTTAAGTAGCTATTGAGTCGCTGAAATGTGAAGTGAAAATGTCAAAAACTAAAATGGAAATGTCAAAAACTAAAACGAAAAGGTCAAAAACTAAAATGAAAATGTCAAAAACGAAAATGAATACACAGAAAACTATTTCCACCGCGGTGATAATATTCCCAGCGCGGTGTAAATATTATCACCACAGTGGAAATAGTTTTCACCGCAGTGGAAATAGTTTTCTGTATTTTCATTTTAGTTTTTGACATTTTCGTTTTGTGTTTTTGACATTTTCATTTCAGTTTTTGACATTTTTGTTTCGTTTTTCAGCGATTCAATATCTTCTTTACACATGATTTATCACATATTTGTAAGACAAATCGTGTTAATTTGCAAAAGGTTACGATAAATGTAAGTGAAATATCAAAATATGGAAAAACAGACTCCATGTCCTGTATGGGCCACCGTACCTTTCCCAGGTTGATTGTACACAATTGTAATTGGTTACATACTAGTTTGAACAACCAAAAGAAAGAAAGAAGACACACCGCCCGCCCGCTATATATTTTCAAATATCAAAGCCTTGTTTCTACCCTTGACACATCAAGCCCACTTTCCTGTGCTAAATATGATTGGACTATCGACATAATGTCCAATCAGAGAACATTTCACAAAATCAACATCAACGACTTGTACACCTTCGTGTGAAAGTGATTTACCGCTGCCTGTCTTTGTTGACACGAATATGTCTTTTTCATCTTTTCAACCCCCAACGATTGTTTTTGTGTCAGGGATAAAATCGCGAATGTTTTCCATATCTGATTCACTAGGTCATTGCCTATGGTAGTCACAATCTTTGTGAAGCTCTACGAGATAGGAACAGCAATCTGATTGGATATCATGATCTACACGAGGTGGTGCCAGGGTTGAGCCAAGAAAAGTGGCCTTGATGTGGCAAGAGTAGAAACTAGGCGTTGATATGGGCTAGTGGGCACGCTTGCCTCGGGAAGATGCCCCAAACAGGGAAACATTGGCTGGTGCTCTGCCAGAGGACACCCCACAGATGCTCTAGTTGGGACTGTTTACCATTTTGTCAGAGATAATCATTGACATATTACCAGCCAGTCAAATGTCCATTCACAATAACCAAATCAGTGTGCCCGTAATGTATGATGCCGTCCTGCACATACTGATCATGGTCAAGAATTATTGCCCTTGCATACCGTGCATCTCTTATTTGCCAATGTTTACTGCCATCTGTGGATCTGAGGCAAAATCTGCGACGATCTTGTCTAGGTGTCAGTGTTTTAGGCCTACCACACCCATGTCTCCTTGCAGCCCCACCCGTTTGACGGAACTTGTGCCACAGTCGAGAAATGACACTTTTTGATTTGCCAAACATTCAGGCAACTTGGGATATTGCCCCCCTCTATCGTACCCACAATTCACCATTTTCTCTGTTCATTGAGATACTGTCTTGGAGTCATTTTTGAGCATGTGCTTAGCTTAAATGCATTAATGTTTATGAGTTTCCCGATTATTGCGCACATGAAGAACATGCTGTTCATGTACAATGTGACATTGCATTGTTATCAGATGTTGTGTTCAGATGCAACGCCACAGAATGAATTCTTTATTCAGTACTACACAGGCCACAGGCCCTTTGTACAAAATGTATGGCATATTTATGGCAACAGTCACAATGATAAAATACGTGTTATTTCTTCTTTACTGTGACACAGATATCTAGCGATATTGATAATTTGCAGTATTGTAAACGTACCTCAATGATAGCAACATTCAAGTCACTAGTTACCTTATTTTTAGTCGGTAGTATCTTTTCTTTCATGGCTATTTCGTTGGTTGAGTTTTATGTTACCATGGGGATGTCAAAGCACAATCAAGTATCTCCCAGTCATGGTAGAGTTTATTTAAAGATGTTTTCACTTTTGCAAAGGGCTTCAAAAATTGTGTGAAAATAAAGTTGAACACTGCTGTGGAGGGAGCTCGTAGGGAGCTGAGAAGTATTGAAGTTCGACATATTGAATAACGTTTCACAACGCCATTCCCGAAAACGAAAACAATTATTTTTGACATTGTTAAAAATGGGTCATGGATGGCCCAGTCATCAAAGGTGCCGCAATTTGCTGTGCAGAATTGCGCCCTTGGGAACGCCAGAGACCTATGATCGTGGGTTCAAAACCTGATTCATCCCGATAATGTTTCTAGGTTTGTCAGCACCCCACCCCATGGGTTTCACCGAAATATCAAATTTGCGAAATTCCAAACAACAGCCTTCAGCCTGAAGCCCAAGTTTAGTCAAATGTCTGTTAGTAAGATCAGCATATATACACTAGTCCACAAATTAAGAATTATGTGGAAATTAATGCCAAACTAGATGGAAGAGGCAAAAAAATGTCTAAATACTAAATATTGTCACATTTATTCCTCGTCTGATAAAGAGATGCTTCTGTTTCAGGTGGTATACGAGACCAGAATCAGTCTTGGGACCTATCCTTCGTATTCTCTGGTATTGCGGGAATCCTTGGGGCGGGTATCGTACTTCTGGAACCCCTAGCTCAGAGGAAGTTGAAAGCATCAGAGAAGAAGAAATATGACAAAGAACTTGAGCTTAAAGCTGTGAAAACAGAAGAAACGTTGTTAGAGAAAAGTTGATGTTAGCTAGAGTTAATTAGAATAGAATATATAGAATAGGCATATATTTGTGAGGTTAATATATTTTATCAACGCTTGATTTAATTAGCAATGATAATGTTGTAGTGAAATTAGTAAACTTTTTGCTTTGGTGAATCGTTTTGAGCATATAATGACTTGCTACACATTATATTTAATGTATACTTAAAGGGGCACTGATCTAAAGCAATTCCCCGGGACTGGTTGTTGCCTTTGTTATTGATTTTTCACCGTGAGTACCCGGATGATACGCAACGCAACTGAGCATGACCAGAGACTGGGCTACTGTCTGCAAGGACAGCAAAATAAACTTGGAGGCAATATTTGTTTTACCCATTGGCTGATTGAACACTGATTGGTTAACCGTGATCTATAAAGATTTCGACAAAGGGCGTATGTTAATTAATTTCTTCAGCCTAAACAAACAGACAAAAAGAACGGCAGAGCTCATCGGTTGTACTACTCCCTTCTTGTCATCCATGTTTTCTGGTATAACCCTACACTTGTGTATTTGTCGTCATTCACTTGATGCTCAGTTAATGAATTTATTACAGGTATAATTAGTAGTAGCACCACTCTTAATACCTGACGAAGGTTCCCATTTGGCATTAATTGTGTCTGGGGTAATTATTCAATCTAAGTCCAGGTTTGAAGTGAGGTGAAATGTTTGTTATGTAATATTCACGTGTCAGCCTAGCAAGAGATGAATGTTCAGTTGATTTACTTTTTTTGTAAATCAGCAGATCGTTCGTAGTCATCAAAGGATTAACAGAAAATACATTGATTAATCACTGTTATCTTGCACGGTGGATATGTCAAAAGTGAGTGTTTACATGTCTAGGTTTACTGAAACAAAAAGAATACACTCATATCCTTGCGTGATGTGCTGATGTAAAAACAGCATACTTTGTGCAAAGGGTTTGATAACACGTTGATTAATTGCTCATTGTTATCTAACTCAATGGATTTTTTTAGGAACCGTGGATGTTATGAAAATAGTTGTCACGTGGGCTTTATCAGCCGACCTTTGAGACTTGACATCTATGTGAAACACCTGAAACAATCTAAGTGATCAGTTGAGAAATGAACACAGGTTATAATATCCCGAAATGATATATATATTTTAAAATATTTCATTGTTACAGAGACACGTGACATCGAATACATTTCTTTGTACAGCTGCAGACATTTGGGATATTGTTCCTTTGTGTGGATATTCACGGATACATTCCTCGAAAAAGGAAGCTGTCTAAAATAATACACATAAATTTGGTAGGTTGTAATTATGATATTTCGCATTTTGTTTTCCTTCATTTGCAGTAGCATTGGACAGATTCATTTTTGTTCCTCTACGTCTTGGTTGGGAAATTCTTCGATGCGCGATAGACGTTGTTTTCACAAGTCTTTTCTTTTGTATATTACAGTCAATTTGTAAAATGTGATTCTCTCAGACAATTTATAAAATGTGTAAATATTTCAGTCATTTTGACTGAAAAATCTGTCCATTTCTTTAACAGATTGACCAAAATTGATTAAGACGATCAATAGGGCCTAAAAACATCACAATAGATTATTATGTAGGATTAGAAGCCAAACAATATAGAAATGTACTTTTTATCGTAACATTTTCAGTCTCTTGGTGATGATATTAAACATAAAAATGTTTGGAATTCGTTGTCATAATAATACAGATGAACATATTTTTCAGTCAGTTTGTAAAATAACTGAATATTCAGGCGTTTAGTAAATTTTGACTGTAAAAATATAAACACGATGAAATAAGCAATGCTCAGGAGAAATATATACTTTGTGTTGTTGTCAAAATAGTGTAAATGAAAATCGCAAAATTACCAAGCAAGTGACTTATCAAAACTTCGTCACCATTACCGATGCTACCCACAAAGCTACTTACATTTCCTTATTATTTCCAAAACTGTATTTCATTTTGTTGATCAATGTGACCATACACCCTTATATTATCAATAAAAGTGACAAATGCGCTTACGAATTGCGCAGCACAGGTTGCGAACTATTCTAGGTTTCTGCTATATCATCTGGTACTCACAGGGAAAAAACAATAACAAAGGCAACAACCAGTCCCGGGGAATTGCTTTAGATCTTGACAAAACATAATGATGTATACTGACAGAAAGAAATAAGGGACCACAGTTTATTTCTGCCTTCAGTATGAGTGAGTGAGTGAGTATGGTTTTACGCCGCTTTTAGCAATATTCCAGCAATATCCGGCGGGGGACACCAGAAATGGGCTTCACACATTGTACCCATGTCGGGTCTTCGGCGTGACGAGCGAACGCTTTAACCACTAGGCTACCCGACCGCCTTCAGAATGAATGTTCCATATCAACAAAAGAAGACACATGGTGAAGGTTATTTATGTGTCACAACACTAAAACAAACACTAGTCACCTGGAGTGAGTGAGTGAGTGAATGCTGCTTTTTTCCAGCTGTATTTCAGCAGCTTGTGTTTGGGCATGACAAAACATCTTCGCTGTTTGAGGTACATGGGGAATATCGTTTTAAATTATGCATGTTTAAATCTATATCTGTTCCTTTATTTATTTCCATGAGTATATTTATCAAACAATAAAAACAATTGATCAATTTGTCAAGAAGCAAGGAATGCTGGATTTCATCATATGTCAGGTGAACTGAGCAGCTTGTCAGGCACCTGTATGTCAAAAACGAAAGTAAATGTGCAGTTCTAAATGGGAATAATAATGTTGATACTTTACACACTGGCATTCCAGTTGCATCTTAAGAATTTATTTCAGCCATGTTTTCATTTCTACTGCACCAAACCAGTTTGACAATGAAGCCAAAATATTTGATATATCTCGAGTATTTTAGATTTTTATCGAAAAGATATAGTTTATTGTCAAAGATTTGATTTTAATGGAAATGACAGACCAGTTGAAGAAAGAAATCCAGATGAGAGAGAGAGAGAAAAATGGACTTATCTTGTTTTGTTCAGATGAACAATTGACTGGGAACACTTGGTATCATCAGTATTTGATTGTGGTTCATAAAGACATTTTCTTTCTTTTTTAAACATTTATTCACAAGGAGTGGACAGGATTGGGGGACAAGTTCTTCCAACTTAGAATGCCCTCTCCTTGGTATTTACAAAAATTCACAATTTCAAATTCAATATATAATATTATATGCATACAGCACTATAGAGGAGACATAAAATGAGAGAGAAAAAGAGAGAGGAGGGGTGCTGCCAAACTTAGGAACATCATCAGGATGGATGGATCTGGGATTTGATTCAATGATCATAAACAGCACCACCCATGTCCCTAACTCATTATGAAGAATTATATCATAAAGAATTTATTTCAGCTGTGTTTTCATTTCTACTGCATCAAACCAGTTTGACAATGAAGCCAAAATATATCAAATATCTTGATTATGGGATGACTGTCTCCTCAGGGGGACTGTACAAAATCTGGAATGCTGCCAAACCTAGGAACATCATCAGGATGGATGGATCTGGGATCATAAACAGTACCACCCATGTCCCCAACTCACAAAAAAATTGTACACTATATATGAGGTCAATATCATGAATACTTTTTCCCTGTTCCTTAAAAACAGGTGTCGACCTCATGTAAAGTGTCTTGTAACCTTGGGAACATGTCAGACCAACAGTAGTCCTGTTGAAGATAATCATTATGTTTTGTAGTATTAATGTTTACAAATGTTCTTTATTGTTAATTGTTTTAGAAATCCAATATGTTTGTTCAGTTGTCAGGACATTTATGTTACTGATAGATTATGTATCTAATTATTAACACTGGAACACTGCCATGGTAACTGATGGACTTGAATATGTCAGTTATTTATATAAAAGAATTATAATATGAAATACCTATGAGTTTATGCAACATACAGGTCATGTTTTTTTGGTTGCTTTTTTTTAGTTAGTTCTTGTTGCGTTACATTCAACAACAAAGCTTACCCTGTTTACAAACTTGAAAAATGTCGAAATGCCAAAAGGTACAACTGAATCACTATTTCCGGTGACATCCCACGACCCTAAACCAATGCTCAGTCAAAGGCGTATTCTTGTCAACTGTGTTATCATACCTCCATGTCAAAATAATTAGATCTGATTGGTCCACGTGATCTTGATAAAATACTATATCCGGCCTTGGAGGGAAATAAATTTCTCATCGGGTGAATAGATTCCTTATACCCCGCCATGAGCAAGTCAGGCTTCACGCGGATTTCTGAGAAGCAGAATAAATCCCTTATACCCTGCTTCGATGCAAAATGCCGCAAGCTTTTTCCGATTCAGTGAAAGTCACATGACAGCACAAGTTAACCTCAGCTCAATCAAACAGCTCTTTTTTATCAATTTTCAATTTGTTTTAGTTGCTTTACAATGTCATATCAAAACATACTGGTAAGTTAAATTTGTTGCAGCAGGATGACTCGGGGTTTGTGGGGTTTATGCATTACTCGTTAGGCTTTATACCAGAGTTTTCTGAGTTTCATGAAAAACAATTAATGTTTCATATTTTGCTCAAAGAAAAACAGAATATATATAATTCTGTTTGCTGTTCACAAAAATATCTCAAAAAGTCATTGCCTGACAACAAATTATGCTCATTAGTCAGAATTTATGTTATCTTTAAAGAGTTAAGTTTATGAGAGAATCTTTTTCAAACAGAAATATATAAATGTTGTATTTTGTTGTTAATAAAGTTTCATATCAACCCTGGTGCATCTTGGTGTACTTTATACTATATGGTTGTGGTAATACACAAGTCATGCATACACTATTACAGAGTAGACGCAATGTATGGATAACAACTTTATTATGCTATTATGGGGATGTTTCGGTATAGATCATTATACCATCGTCAAGCAAGACCTTGATAATGGTATAATACCGAAACATTGTTATAATACATAATAAAATAAAGTAGTTATCCATAAATTGTGTCTACTCTGTCATCCATCAACTTCTAAGAAGTGTCTATCAAACAATTCAAGTCATGCATACTGCACAACTTGAATGACAAGTTCAAGTTTGATGTGGGCCGCCTCTGTGATGAAGTGTTGGAGCATAAGGTCCGGGGTTTGATTCCCGGCCTCATCATACCGAAAGATATTAAAAGATGGTACTTGTTGTTACCCTGCCTGGCGCTTGGCATTAAGGGGCTAAAACAAGGACTGGTCGGCTCGGAGTCAGTATACTGTGTCTGAGTTGGGTATTCATGTTAAACTGCGGCATGGTATCTCAGAGGGCTAGCACTATAAAATCGGCCTTAGTCCGAACTAGTACAAGCACACGCACACACACACACACGCACACGCACACGAAAATGCAGGATGCCATATAAGTGCAATATTCTTGGATGCGACATTAAACCCCATTTCACCTCACCTCACCTCACCTCAAGTTTGATGTTCAAGGATGAACTCAAAGGATACAGATTCAGTCCCTGGGATGTTTTATACACTGCAAGTACATGCTTCTCAGACTGGAACTGGCTGTCACATCTTGTGATGGCTAAATACTGAATTTACTGTAAGTGGTACAGAAACTACAGGCTGCAGTTTATGTTTCAAAACCTTGGAAGTCTAGTTGCCCAGTGTCACATCCCAGTACTCTACACTAAAGGTCAGGGGAAATGAGGAAAGATCTGTTCAAGATTAATGCACTCATATAGAGTGAGAGTATGGTTTGATGCCGCTTTTAGCAATATTCCAGCCATATCAGAAATGGGTTCACATTGTACCCATGTGGGGAATCAAACCCGGGTCTTCAGCGAGACAAGCAAATGCTTTAACCACTAGGCTACCCGACCGACCACACACTCATATAGAGACATGCATGCAGTAGCGTGTAGTGGTAGGACTATACACCAATGCATTACGATTTTTTACAGTCGCACACTCAGTTAACAATAACGATTCTTACCTTCAGTGTTTGCTTTGTTAACTGTCACACCAAATACTGATTAGCAGTGAAAACGTAAATATTTTCATCCATTGTTTGTTTTTGTTGGTTAACGCCGCACAAGATTCCAGCTATATGACGGCGGTCTGTAAATAATCGAGTCTGTACCAGACAATCCAGTGATTGACATCATGAGCATCGATCCACGCAATTGGGATCGATGACATGCATCAACCAAGTCAGCGAGCCTGACCACCCGATCCCGTTAGTAGCCTCTTACTACAAGCATAGTCGCCTTTTATGGCAAGCATGGGTTGCTGAAGACCTATTCTACCCCGGATCTTCACGGGTATTTTCATCCATTGTGCAATACTTGACACTGACAACTGTGAATCGTCAATGTGCGAGGTATTTGGCCATCCTGTGTATGAAGAAAAAGGCTTAGGAACCACAGATAAGAGCACATGCAAGTACCGGATCGTGAGCAAGGTATCGCGATACGTATCAGATCGCACAGTTGTTGTATCTTCCCAGCCCTAGTGTTAGACTAAAATCTAGTCTCTGAAATGAACATATCGTACATAAAAAAACAGATGTTCAGTTATCTTAATAAAAAAAAAAAAAAAAAGGAGCCCAGTGACTCTTCATTTTCAGATACTGCAGTGATCTAGACTTGCCAAACATTATAGACTTGCATGGGCTGTATTTGATATATATTTGTATCAGGGTCTGTAAGACAGACTACCCTGGTGTGTGTGTGCATGTTTTCTTCTACTTGTGTGGACTAATACTGGTTATATAGTGCTAACCCACTGAGATACCATACCAGTCCTTTTTTTCTCCATTTATAGTGCCAAGCATTAGGCAGAGAAAGAACAACTACCTTGTTTTAACGTCTTTTGGCATGTTGTGTGGATTTAACCACTGACCGTCTGTTCTCCAGGCAGATGTTGTATAACCAGGGTATTTTGGAGAAAGGCTTTAGTATAAACTTAAAATGTTGTTTCTGAAATTCTACAAAGATCTAGGGTAAATATGTAAATATGTAAATATGTAAATGGAGACAAGCAGGGTGAAGACTGGGAAGAACCATCGACCTGTGAGCCCGAAGATTGATTGCTTCTGTGTCTCTTTAGGGTAGAAATATTTATTCATGTGTCAGGAGAAAAGTAGCAAGAATGGGATTGAAAGTTGTCAGTTTGACGTGACCAGATAAGGTAGAAACGTACTGCTTAACTGTAATTTTTGACGTGACCAAATAAGGTAGAAACGTACTGCTTAACTGTAATGTTTGACGTGACCAAATAAGGTAGAAACGTACTGCTTAACTGTAATGTTTGACGTGACCAAATAAGGTAGAAACGTACTGCTTAACTGTAATGTTTGACGTGACCAAATAAGGTAGAAACGTACTGCTTAACTGTAATGTTTGACGTGACCAAATAAGGTAGAAACGTACTGCTTAACTGTAATGGTCAGTTAGGGGTTTTCTGGCGCCTACTTATCTGATATCAATCTCATTAAAATCAGATCTTAGTTCTGGCTACCGCTTGTTTCGCGGCAGCGAGAACTAAGAGACTGATTTCAATGAAGATTGATCTGATATGGTATTAAGGTTTCATCCTGTGTCCGTTTGACCGATGAACGTCGGTAGTTAACTGAGTTATATTAGACAAGAGAGTTTAATACACATACCATACGCTGAATCTACCACTTGGGTGAATGGAAATTAACTATTTTTGAGGTAAGCGTTATGACTCATTACGGATGACGTTAAACATTATGTCGGTGGAAGGAGCTGAAACTGTCATCATAGTATGTTGTTAGTTGTCTTAGATTGGTGCGGGGATTTGGACACTCACGGCTAACCAGAGAGGTTCTCTCTGTAAATTGGAGGAGAGGTGAAATGGGGTTTAACGTCGCGTCCAAGATTATTGCACTTATATAGCGACGTGCATGTACGTGTGTGTGTTTGTGTGGCTGCTTGTACTAGTCCGGACTGATGCCGATTTACAGTGCTAGCTCACTGAGATACCATGCCGCAGTTTAACATGAATACCCCACTCAGACACAGTATACTGACTCCGAGCCGACCAGTCCTTGTTTTAGCCCCTTAATGCCGAGCGCCAGACAGGGTAACAACAAGTACCATGTTTTAACGTCTGTTGGTATGACGCGGCCGGGGATCGAACCCTTCCGCTCTCCGGGCGGACGCTCTACCTCTAGACCACGGAGGCGGTTTCTGTAAATTGGAAGTCCGGATCAGAAAAAGTGTTCGAATTCATAAGAGTGAGTGAGTGAGTATGGTTTTACGCCGCTTTTAGCAAAATTCCAGCAATATCACGGCGGGGGACACCAGAAATGGGCTTCACACATTGTACCCATGTCGGGAATCGAAACCGGGTCTTCGGCGTGACGAGCTAACGCTTTAACCACTAGGCCGAATTCATAAGAAATACGATCAGGCTCTTCTATACATCCCCTAGGAATGTGCTGTGCATCAACAAGTCAGGCAACAGAAACACATCTGAGGACCTATAATAATAATAATAATACCGTATTTCGACGTAATAAGCGCCCCGGGCGCTCTCAAAATTAGAAATAGGGGGTTCCTATTAGAATATTATTTTGGTGGAAGAAAACGGAATTGAAAGATAAATTTAATTTAGTGGTTTATGCTGACAGCCTGAAATGTTTATATACGACAGATATATTTTTCCAGAATTTAATTGTCCATAAGTAAGGGTGCATGTAGCACACGAGTGCGTATTTTACGCGAATAAATAAGTCTTGTGTACATTGATCAATCGGAAGGGGTGCTAATTGGGATTGTTCACTGGCCAATACATTAGCAAATATCGCCGTGGGCGCTTATTAGAGCTGGGCGCTTATTACGTCGAATACGGTATAATATTCAAAACTTCCATCTCCAATAAATGGACTTTAAGAAACAAATCTGACTTGTACTTTGAGAGAGCGACATCATCACCGGAAACAAGGAGTGGTGAAAATATGTGGCCGAGGTTTGAGGGTATCGTATCCGTCACCCATGGTTACACGGAGGCAGTCTGTGCGGGCACTCAAGCTGTGATTCCGGGGTAGAATAGGTCTTCAGCAACCCAGGCTTGCCATAAAAGGTGACTATGCTTGTCGTAAAAGGCGACTAACGGGATCGGGTGGTCAGACTCGCTGACTTGGTTGATGCATGTCATCGATCCCAATTGCGTGGATCGATGCTCATGATATTAATCACTGGATTGTCTGGTCCAGACTCGATTATTTACAGACCGCCGTCATATAGCTGGAATATTGCTGAGTGCGGCGTAAAACAACCAACCACCCAACCAACCAACTCAAGCTGTGAGCATGGCTCTGCATCAGCATCATTATAAGATGCAGATATTAAAACTCTAATAAGGCCTTGGATATGTGAGATGTGGGTATTTGAACTCTGATAAAATTTGGGGCAAGCAAACACACTTCCCTCTGTGCCATCATTGTAGGACATCTGTGCTGAGAGCTCACAGAGGAGCTCCAACTCTGTACCAGTAAATGATACAGATTCAGATGTTGACACAGTGTAAGGTTTAAGACGATAGTATGTCAACTAAAGCAGATGTGGGGCAAGCAAACACTGGCCACTGAATATCACTGGTCACTGTTTTGCATTAAACAGTATTTCTATGCAAGTTTTACTGACAGAATAGCCCATGGGTTGTAAATGCAAAGAAAACAGGGATACCTTTCCGTTCTGTGTCAACACTGGCATGTCGGCATATAAAGTTGATAAACAACCTCTGCGCGAGTGTTGGGTAACAACAATGATAATCAACACTGTTTGTGTGTTGGGTAATAATCATGAGTGTTTAGGTCTTGCGTAATAACAATGATAATTAACACTGTTTGTGTGTTGGGTAATACTCATGACTGTTTAGGTCTTGTGTAATAACAATGATAATCAACACTGTTTGTGTGTTGGGTAATAATCATGACTGTTTAGGTCTTGTGTAATAACAATGATAATCAACAGTGTTTGTGTGTTGGATAATACTCATGACTGTTTAGGTCTTGTGTAATAACAATGCTAAACAACACTGTTTGTGTGTTGGGTAATACTCATGATTGTTTAGGTCTTGTGTAATAACAATGATAATCAACACTGTTTGTGTGTTGGGTAAATCTCATGACTGTTTAGGTCTTGTGTAATAACAATGATAATCAACACTGTTTGTGTGTTGGGTAAATCTCATGACTGTTTAGGTCTTGTGTAATAACAATGATAATCAACACTGTTTGTGTGTTGGGTAATACTCATGACTGTTTAGGTCTGATGTAATAACAATGATAATCAACACTATTTGTGTGTTGGGTAATACTCATGACTGTTTAGGTCTGATGTAATAACAATGATAATCAACACTGTTTGTGTGTTGAGTAAATCTCATGACTATTTAGGTCTTGTGTAATAACAATGATAATCAACACTGTTTGTGTGTTGGGTAAATCTCATGACTGTTTAGGTCTTGTGTAATAACAATGAAAATCAACACTGTGTGTTGGGTAATAATCATGACTGGTTAGGTCTTGTGTAATAACAATGATAAACAACACTGTTTGTGTGTTGGGTAATACTCATGACTGTTTAGGTCTTGTGTAATATCAATGATAATCAACACTGTTTGTGTGTTGGGTAATACTCATGACTGTTTAGGTCTTGTGTAATAACAATGATAAACAACACTGTTTGTGTGTTGGGTAATACTCATGACTGGTTAGGTCTTGTGTAATAACAATGATAATCAACACTGTTTGTGTGTTGGGTAATACTCATGACTGTTTAGGTCTTGTGTAATATCAATGATAATCAACACTGTTTGTGTGTTGGGTAATACTCATGACTGTTTAGGTCTTGTGTAACAACAATGATAAACAACACTGTTTGTGTGTCCGGTAATAATCATAACTGTTTAGGTCTTGTGTAATAACAATGATAATCAACACTGTTTGTGTGTTGGGTAATACTCATGACTGTTTAGGCCTTGTGTAAAAACAATGATAATCAACACTGTTTTGTGTTGGGTAATAATCATGACTGTTTAGGTCTTGTGTAATAACAATGATATACAACACTGTGTGTTGGGTAAATCTCATGACTATTTAGGTCATGTGTAATAACAATGATCAACAACACTGTGTGTTGGGTAATACTCATGACTGTTTAGGTCTTGTGTAATAACAATGATAATCAACACTGTTTGTGTGTTGGGTAATACTCATGACTGTTTAGGTCTTGTGTAATAACAATGATAAATAGCACTGTTTGTGTGTTGGGTTATAATCATGACTGGTTAGGTCTTGTGTAATAACAATGACAACCAACACTGTGCATTTGTAGAATAATAACGATAATCAACACTTGTGTATGTGTTGGATAATAATAATGATAATCAACATGTGTTTGTGTTAGATAATGAAAATCAACATTTGATTATAGGTTGGATAATAATAATGATAATCAAGGCGTGTTTGTGTTGAATAATAATAATGATAATCAACACTTGTTATGTGTTTGATGATAATAACAATCGACACTTGTGTGTGTGTTGAATAATAACGATAATCAACACTTGTGTATGTGATCGATAATAATTTTGATAATCAA
This sequence comes from Haliotis rufescens, assembly GCF_023055435.1. Lineage (NCBI taxonomy): Eukaryota > Metazoa > Mollusca > Gastropoda > Lepetellida > Haliotidae > Haliotis > Haliotis rufescens. The sequence continues at coordinate 38,341,974 of NW_025964383.1, read as the reverse complement.
CACTTGTGCATGTGTTGGATAATAATAATGATAATCAACACATATTTGTGTTGAATAATAATAATGATAATCAACACATGTGCATGTGTTGAATAATAATAATGATAATCAGCACATGTGTATGTGTTGGATGATAATAATGATTATCAACACTTGTCTTTGTGTTGGATAATAAGTAATCATAATCGACACTTGTGTATGTGTTGGATAATAATAACAATCAATGTGTGCATGTGTTGGATAATAATAATGATAATCAACACATGTGAATGTTCCAGTCATTCCCTTTATTGCCTCACTAGAAATGTTACAATAAAACACAACATTCTTCTTCTAGTCATGAAAGTGCAGTGATACATGGACCTTAGCTATGACAATGGTTGTCACAGTAACTAACATGGTGAAGCGTTTCATAAAACTGTTGATAGGATAATATATTAACGTGTCAGTATTAGTTTGTGTTCAATATATCAAACCTATGCTTTAAAATTATACTCAAATTCATATGTAAAACATTGATTTGATAAAATGTTGAATTAGTGGGGAGTGTTAAAATTTAAGTACATGAGAAAGATAGGGGACAATATTAATTATTTCAACTACATATATTAGGATTTTAATACGTTAATCACATTATTGATCAATGCTTATCTTATTTTGGATACAAAACAAATGGGGAAATCAATGTTATTTAGTTATTTCTGTCCTTGTTATACTGATTGGGAACAGCAGAATATTATTATGATCATATCCGTGAGATATCAAAGTCTGTATATGAAGGGAATAAATTATTGTGCCATTTTCATTTCTTCACAAAAACAATTCAGTCAACAGTAAATATGTCCCAATTTATCAACTTCATTTAGACACACTATAGTTACCATGGTTACAATATCAATGTTTAATATTTCTAAAATATCAAGTCGACTAAAATAACTATTTATCTGAGTTTTTTCCTTTATGTCTAAAATACACAGAACACAATGGGAAAATATTTGAACATTCATATAATATCATAGACATGCCTGCAGAATACACGACTCCTTGTTGGCTATGTTTCTTGGCTGTCTCAGAAATTCCACAATGAGTTTTCCTAATGATTGAACTGTTTACCTGAAGACCAGATCAGACTGGTTAACAAGGAAATACACATTGTGGAAAAAACAGCTTTTGAGACAGCATGTACATAATATTGGCAATCCAAGGCATATGGCTAAAGTTTGGAAAGATCCTGAAATGGGCAGGTATATAATAAATGATTATATCCGGATCTGGGCCCACTTGCACAAAACGATCTTAGTGCTAAGACTATTTTAAGCCTATGTTAAAGTATGGGAGTTAAGATCATCTTAGCACTAAGATCGCTTTGTGCAAGCGGGCCCTGGGCCAAGGAGCCAATTCCACATAGAGTGAGTGAGTCAATGTTGTGTTGTGGGAGCCCTGACATGGAGGTGCCAGACATTTACAACTTCGGTGAAACCCATGAGTATGATGCTGGCAAACCTAGAAACATAATCAGGGCAAACCAGGATGAGAGTGAGTGAGTGAGTTGGGTTTAACACCGCTTTTAACAGTATTCCAGTTATATCACGGTGTGTCAACTTAATGTGGGAGGAAAGCCTGAAGTGATGCAGGTCTCAGACGTTTACCACTTCGGTGAAACCATTCTACATAGAAACCCTGGCACTAGGACAATCATAACCCTCAAACAGACTTACAGAAGGAGCCTGGAGACCCTCTTAGACTTGGGCCATGAGTTCATGTCCCATTGCTCTTGGTGAGTGAGCTGGCTTCAACTCCGCTTGAAACAGTATTTCAGTTATAGCCCAGCTTGTGGATGTTTACCACTTCGATGAGACTCAGGAGCACGGAGATGGTGTGTGTGATACAAAGGATCACAATAAGTCCGAAGCTGGACTTAAAACCATTATCATAGGATCCTGGCATAGTGAGGGGACGCAACTCTGCGTCACTGATTATGACACGGTTCACTGGGGGCTCAATGTACATTTCTATGTCATGATAAACTTATCAAAACTTCTACCCCAAAACCAAGCCAGTAATCTTGCTTTCAGTTTCTTTACATGAAACATCAACTCTGCTTCCGAATGACCATACATACTAAACTTGTATGCTGTACATTAACAGTGTTTTAAATACCCGCCGGCCCGACAGTCCGAGACAAGTCTATTTTGCTGACTGACGGTCAGTTTTGAAAAGTTGCATGGCCAATGGTCAGGATTTAAAGTTACAAAGTTGACAATACACCCGTTTATTGTTATTTTCTGAGAACTAACATCATTACATTATACATTTTATATTGTCTGGTAACTTTGCAATGTTGCCAGTTTGGTTGTCGAACTGAAATTTGATTCACATTAATGTTCAAACAGCTAATATTCAAGACCCTGCCACAGAGCTCAAGGGTATATACCCTGACCACATGCCCTGGATTGCCAAGGATGGTTCATATGACGAAATCCACTATAACACACCTTCATGTCAACATGACAGACTAACTTGTTCACACAACACGGGTGAAGCTGGAGAGAGCAGCTGATGTTCACAACACATCAGGTGACTCTTTACACAAGACGCAGGCAACAAGCGATGAACTCTAGCTCACGTACCACACTTACACTCAGATATCACCCGTTCATGAGGGACGTCCTTCAGGGACATCCTTGTGAGGGACAACAATGATTCGTGTTCGATTCAAAAAACATTTAAAGAGGGACAATGCTCAAACCATCCTCAATTAACCAGGATATTAGATCTCCCTTCCATAAATACCCCGGACCTATTACAGCTTAATTTCAGAAGTGACATCAACGCCTCCGCCGGTCGTATCTTACTGAGCACAGAATATATCGGAGAAATCAGTACAGCAATTTGATTGGTGGCCACATTTAGTGTCAGGTAATACAAATCGGGTTCAAAACAAAGCAATGGTGTGGAATGGATCCAGGGTATTTATCCCAATAGAATGGAAATGTAATTCCCTGGATGACCGAGGATGCTGTTCCATGGTCTGCTGCCATTTTCAAGTCTCAATTGGTGTATGTAACGACATGTAAGACTGAGAGATCTCAGAGAGATCAGGGTTATTAGTAACTGCCTGATTACATCATAAACTTTCAGGTAGTCAACAAAGTGGATTTTAACATCTAAAGGGACCGACCATTTGATATTCTGGGGGAAGGGGAAGAATTTTTTTAAAGAAAATATTTTCTTCTAGAAAAAATTGTTTTTGCTGCACATACTGGTTGTGGTGAAAATAAAAAATTGTTCGTCTCCTTTCACAGATTAAATTTATATTAACCTATAAAGTCATCAAGGCCAACCATTTTATCATTTGAACCACTGACTTTTGCATGTTGGACCCTGCAGACGGACGAAAAATAAAGAAAATGGGCCTCAAAAAAGCAAAGAACATTAATTGTGCTGTTATCTTTGCTGACTAAGTACTTACACAAACACACTGTAATAGCCTTCTTTACCATCACCAAATACTTCCCCCGTTTGTATACACTACGTTCCTCCATCAGCCGTGAGTACGCCCGTGTAGCCGCTATTCCAAACCAACCAATAAGGTCACAGTCTGGTTCCGGCAATAGGGAAACAAATGAGTGCTCAGACCAATGAGCACCCAGACAACATTGGCAATATTTCTTTCGCAACGTCATAGCCTTGCAGACGACATTGCTTCAATGTCAAATAAATGTTGTGTTGTTGGAGCCCCAGACATGGAGGTGCCAGACATTTACCACTTCGGTGAAACCCATGAGCATGGTGCTGGCAAACAAGGGCAAACCAGGATTAGATCGAGTGAGTGAGTGAGTGAGGTTTAACGCCGCTTTTAACAGTATTACAGTTATATCACAGCGTGTCAGCTTAATGTGGGAGGAAAGCCCGAAGTGATGCAGATCTCAGACATTTACCACTTTGGTGAAACCCACGAACACGGGTATGGTGCTGACAAACCTAGAAACATAATCAGGGCAAACCGGGATTCGAACCCACAATCATAGGTTTCTTGCGCGCCAAAGAGACACAACTCTGCACAGCTAATGGCGGCACCTTAAACGACTGGGACACCCGGGTGTCGCTATTGGAGGAATATAGTGTATACAAACCTGTATTGTATTGACAATGTTCTCGTTCAAACTGTTTGCAAGAGTTGAAAATACAAAAGGGTTACAAACTTGACCGAAATAAAACCAAAAGCTTGTCATTTTTCCAAATTCATAAATCGAGAGAGTGGATCCATGATCAAATTAACAAAATGCTGTTGGTCCAAATGCCTTTAATATTGTTGTGACTTGTTGAAATTGTAATGAAGTAAAACAGATTATGTTTTAAAGAAGTTTCGAACACCTGATTTTTTTCAATTACTATAGTTAAGGCTATATATAGTTAAGTCTTGGTTCTCAGGCACCCCCCGCATCCTCATAAAGTTCGCTGCAAGTTTCGTTTTTATTTCCATTAAAAAAATAAAATTTAAAAAAATCCTTCAATATTCCAAGTCCATCAGTGGTCCAATACTGTATTCCAGTATTTATATCATCAAGGAATACATTTATGTAGGGAGGCTCTTTCCCAGGTTGATTGTACACAATTGTTTATTGATTACACAACTGTTTATTGGTTACTTACTAGTTTGAACAACAACAACAAAAAAGACACTGCTCACTGGCCGCATTATATTTTCAAAAACCAGAGAACCTGAGAACCAATTCTTTTATTTTTTTAAGCCTTATCTGTCATGCAAAACCATTGGGTGTCCTTTAACTTCTTTTGAGCAATGAATCTCTACTAGTATGTGTTGGTGCAATTTCCTTATCAGCTCTTTATGGAGACAAGATGAAAAACAATATTTTTCATTAATGAAGCAAAAACAATTTAAAAAAATAATTTTCAGTTATTTAAATATTTGAAATATTGATAACTGTTGATCTCAGTTCTTAAGTGAATCGTTCATAAATAGTTGTAGTTTGTTGCCACAATGAAGGAAAATGGTCGTTGCCACAACGTGTTGATTGTATGGCCATTGGATGGTTTAATGAGGTGAGGGAACCATTCAGACAATAGATAGAAATTTACAGCCAATCACAACTCCTGATACATATAATTGATGGATGTTGGATCAAGGCACAAAACAGGGTGACATTCTGTAAACGACTATATGATATATGAGCATGACTTGAGTCAACAGTGTGCATAGTGAGAATGTGTTAGTTATCTCCCTTTGTAGTGCCAGGACACAAGACGCTGGATGCGGCTGAAACTAAACCCATCCAGTGATGCACAACACACACACTGATGGTCAGAGTTCCAATGTCCATTTGATGGTAATGTATCCAAATTGATGATAATTAAAAATTTTGGTCTCAGAAAACATACAACATAAATATTCAATTAATAATTCTTCTTATTCTTCAACCTAATTATCATGGAGAAATTGCAGAATGTTGTATAGTGCAAATATTTTGGGACGAACAAATTCAGAACAGGTTTTTTTGTTGTGCATGTGATCTTCATAATCTTGATGAAGTTGGCATAACATAAACCCGAAAACCACAACGTCCCCACAGTGTTAACCTGCTTAAAAGTCGGTGCAAGCGGGTTTTGTTTGAGTGAGTGAGTGAGTTGGGTTTAACGCCGCTTTTAACATTATTCCAGTTATATCACGGCGTGTCAGCTTAATGTGGGAGGAAAGCCCGAAGTGATGCAGGTCTCAGACGTTTACCACTTCGCTGAAACCCACGAGCACAGGTATGGTGCTGACAAACATAGAAACATAATCGGGGCGAACCGGGGTTCGAACCCACAATCATAGGTTGCTGGCGTGCCCAAGGGATGCAACTCTGCACAGTGAATCGTTGCGCCTTAGACGACTGGGCCACCCGTGCTCCTGGGTTTTGTTTGATGCCACTGAAAGTATTTCAGTTATACGACTGTGTGTCAGCTAAATGTTGGAGGAAAGCCTGAAGTGATGCAGGTCTCAGACGCTTACCACTTCTGTGAAACCCACGAGCAGGGGTTGTTGATGACAGACCAGGGTCATCTGGGATTTGAACCCATGAGAAGTGAATCCTGGCTGAGCCTAGGGGAAGAACTCTTTACATAATAAAATGAAGATTTTGTTTAAAACATTTAAATGTCTCAGATGTTTACCACTTTGGTGAAACCCACAAGCACAGGTATGGTGCCGACAAACCCAGAAAGAATTGGGGCAAACAGGGATTCAAACCCACAATCATATAGGTTTCTGGCATGCCCAAGGGACATAACTCTTAACGGCAAATTGCAGCGCCTTAGATGGCTAGGCCACCTGTGCCCCGAAAGCGCCAAGTGATGAGGGTTTGGTATCTCATTTGTATTTCTACAAAGTTCTGACATAGTCTTTCATTTTGTTTTGTTTGTTTATTGTTTAACGCCGCACTCAGCAATATTCCAGCTATATGACGGCAGTCTGTATATTATCGAGTCTGGACCAGACAATCCAGTGATTGACATCATGAGCATCGATCCTCGCAATTGGGAAATGATGACATGGATCAACCAAGTCAGTGAGCCAGACCACCCAATCCTGTTAGTCGCCTCTTACGACAAGCATAGTCGCCTTTTACGGCAAATTGTTTTCATAATATTAAAAAACTGTCTTGATGAAAATATCATTTCTGATAAAATGTAATGTTTGAAATAAACCTTGGTTTACATTCTTAAATAAAATATCCATTAAATATGAAGTACTTGGGAAACAACAGCATCCATGCCCAAGTGGTTTGTTTACATGAATGTGGATTATACCCGAAAGCACCCTTCATTACACAATCCTCTTTGGGGACTTCTTCTCAGATGACATAATAATACTGTATTCAACGTAATAAGTGCCCCGCTCTAATAAGTGCCCACAGCGATATTTACTAATATATTGGCTAGAGAACAATCCCAATTAGCACCCCTTCCGATTGATCAATGTACAAGAGACTTATTTATTCGCGTATAATACGTACTCGCGCGCTTATGGGCAATTAAATTCTGGAAAAAAATGTCTGTCGTATATAAACATTTCAGGCTGTCAGCATAAACCACGAAATTTATCTTTCAACTTTGGTGTTTTTTTCCACCAAAATAACAATCTAATAAGAGTCCCCTATTTCTAATTTCGAGAGCGCCCTGGGCGCTTATTACGTCGAATATGGTAATATTTTTTAGTAGTTTGTAAATAATACAAAATATTGTCTAAAAGTATCTAAATTGTCTGATTTCTTGCATCAAATGGACACTCACATCAAAGCGAAAAAGCATACACAGCCAGTTTATGGAAAATGATGATCGGTGATAATATTGTCTAAATCTGATCACAACTTGCAAATAACACCAGAGACAGTTTTTAAAATTTGAACTGAAATCTTACCAAAACTTCTTTCAGAAGATGTATTACCAAAGTTTTAGAAATACATTTTCAAAATCAGTATTTAGAGAATTTTTATCAGTGACTTCAAAGTGTTTTGTAACTATTATTCGATCAGTTATATCAACATATTTTTTAAATAAATCAGAAATGCTTGGAAAGTGGAAATCAATACATTACTATATCAAATTTCTCACAGTTGGCCAAATTGGGATTTTCTTAAAATATTCCTTAAATACCTTTACGTTGGTCCTTCTAAATGAAGACTAAAACCTCTTGATTTCTTTTTAAAAGTGTCTGAAGAGGGATGTTTAAAATCTGATAACCATTATATGGTCTCAGACTTAGTACGATGACTGACGATTCTCTCTACTGCCTCTGAGATCAACCAAACAATAGCGAGACAATCGGCAGTTGTTCATGAATAGTAAATGCTGATAGTAAGTTGACAAACACAACAATGGTATACATTTCAATTTCTGCCAACCAAATTCTTGAAAAGTGCTGCCTTAATTTGAGTGCATAACAGAAAAATAGAGATAGAAGCTTTCTTGTGTTTTTTCTTTCACAATACACAGAAACAGTCATATCTGTGATAGGCTATGGTATCCGTGACAACTACAAGTGATAGATCTCAGAACACAAAGCCTACCAAGGATAAAACATTTGCTTTCATTGTTGATTGGCCCTTTTTTCTAATATGACCTTTTCCCAAACGATATGGCCAGTGAAGATTTAAAAACGTGTTCCTATAACATAATTTTGTGAGATTTATTAAAAGTGATGTCAAAAAGGAATTGAAACATAACTTCATTTTTTCAAATTTAATCAAAGGGCTGCATGTGTTCCTTCAATCAACTTGATTTTAAGTCTTTTCGATTTTTAGATTATAACTTTATTACTTTCAGAACTATTTTGTATTATTTTTTGTATTGTAAAGGGAATGAAATTAAGAGACTGATCTTAAATCAAAATATCTGCATTGAATTTTTTCAATGGCTTCTCCTAATTCTCAATACAGATATGCTGCCCCATGTATTAAAATTTGGGAAATCAACTTTCTTGAAAAAAAAGTTCAAAGTCAATTTTTCACAACTGTATATATATTTTTATTCACGCAAATTCCTTAGGTTCAAAATGCACCCAAATAAAAACTTTCAAAATCAATACAAAAGAAAAATTGTCCTTTTCAAATATCTGATTGACAATAGTGAAACTCTCACATTCACATATAATAATAAGAAGTATACATCGTTAATATTCAAAGGCCAAACAAATTGTATTTCATAAAATTTAAAAAAGGAATTCTTCAGACATTGTTTGTCCCTTAAGTGTCAGTTTTTATCATAATTAAAAGCAACTTTGATTTAAATGTATTTATAAATATGTTACATTTAAAAAGTAGTCTGAAATATGTTCATTTTTGTGAGGCCTGAGATACATGTATGAAATATTCACTTTACTACATACTACCGGCAAAGTCCACTACATGAATATAAACAATCACGCCGTACCACACACCTACATACCAGTTTATTGGATATTTTTACAAAAAAACAATATCATAGAACATGAAAAACAGTCAAAAAAGTATGAATAGTAAAACTGAGAAAAAATATTCCTGACTCGGAAACATGTTGATGGAGAGTTGAAATGCAATGACGGCTTGATCTAGAGTCAAAGTACAGCTACAGTGGCAGCAATGGGTGTGGCTTAGCATGTGGGCGGGCCTATGGGAGGGGCCAACACATCCGCCCTAGCTTGGATAACAACCAATCAGATTCTATTTGTGAGAGTCACAACACACAGACTCAGATGTGGTAGAATGGGATATTAAATATTAATGTTTTCATTTGATAGTTCTAACATATGCAATAATATATTTCCCAATTAGATAAATTATTTGACTTTTTATCTTGAAATATAACAGCTTTACAGCCTTCCAAACACAAAATAAAAATTAAATTACTTTGAATCTTTGAAAACAAAAATTCTGCATAAAATCTACTGAAATAATCTTAACTTTGCATGTTCCTTTTCAAATAAAACCAGTATGTAGTGTGATCTCATTCAATCTACTTGTAAACAGTATATACTTGGTTTAATACATTATCATATCATTGTGATGTTTTGGTTTTGATCAGATATGAAGAAGTCCCATCTAACCAATCACAGCCAAGATAACATCCTGTGATGGTTGCCATGACAACAACAGGCAGCCATTGAAACAAACATTCACTGCATTGTGTGGTTTACAGCAAGAACTTTGCTCATTTACCCAACAGTTATAACCAGTATCAGGAGGTCATTTACACCTATGAATATGACAACAAAGGGTTCAGTTATTCTTACAAAATAAATATCTTGATAATGTATCTTTGGTGTCAATGATTACATGAGATACTACTTGGCAGGCTTAACCTCCTAGTGTTGCATAGTTTGATCAACAATGGTCCCTGTGCAGACAGTATGGTGGGAGCAAATGCAGGGGAGAGTTAGGCCAGTGTAATTAATTCTCAGGTTATCATCCCTCATTAAAGACGTGTTTTGCTTCAACAACTTGATTTGTATACTCCCCGGGGAGCTGAGATTTCTATACTCCCCAGGGAGCTGAGATTTCTATACTCCCCAGGGAGCTGAGATTTCTATACTCCCCAGGGAGCTGAGATTTCTATACTCCCCAGGGAGCTGAGATTTCTAAACTCCCCAGGGAGCTGAGAATTAATTTGTATGCACACTGATCCAGGGATAATAATAATGTAGCACCACGAACACTCACTTGGTGAATGGAATCTGCCGCATCATAAATGGACTTATTATAATATTTATTAATATTAATAATCATAATTATTTTTTGGTTGAACTCAATTCTAAGTCATTGTGTTCTCGAAACGACTAATAAAGCATGATGTTTCTTCAAATTTAATAAATAAAATGTCTCCCCCATTTTTCAGGTAAATATGGATGATAATTCAGTAATTAATTCCTACGACCCTAACATAGCACTGTTTTTCGTATCATGTTAGGCAGTGTTTAACATACCTCTCTGTCCTTTCATAACCACTTTGTTAGATCTGATAAACTGAAGGCAAAATCTATTAACATTATTTTGGTATAAAACTTTACTCATAAAAAAACCCACATCTTTTGACAAATATTGCAGTTATTTTGAGGACTGATCTCTTATTTAAAGACATTTTTCCATTTCAACATCACCAGTCATGGCTATATTTTAATTTTCAAAAATTGATTTAAGAGTTACTAATTCTATCATTATGAAATAAGTTATGTTATTTTAATAATAGTAAGACCACAAGGTATTTTACCACTGCCTTAGACGACACATCAGTTAATGTTCGCAAAAGTTTGTTATTCAAATCTGAAGAATTAATTACCTTCTTGTGCGAACAGTTTATAAGCACGTTTTAAGAAACCAAAAAATATTACACTAATCGTTACTTAGAGAGAAAGACAGTACATAAAAATGAGATTCAAAACCATTTGCAGATACTTTTAGAAAAAATTTACAATATGTATTCAAAACTCTCCTTTTTTTCAAGAAAAAGAATGCCATAAACCTGAAAAAGGTAAATGTGATAATGCCCCTTGAAGTTAAAAACATCAGCTACTTTTGATATATTTCCAAAACAAATCTAATCCAAACTATATTTTCTAGTCCTATGTTGCAACTAACATACAATGGAGCACATATTGCAAATGTTAATTTACCAAAATTAATTTCTCTACATTCCCACCGATACAGACATGGGTATAATTTTCGCCAATTATCACATTCTGCAAATAAGTTGTTCCGACTGAGAAAACGTCCGCTCAGCGATAACAAGATGACAAGATTGTAGTTTGTAAGCCTGCCTTATGGTGAACATACAAAATGGCCGCCACTGTAGACTGTACTGCTGTGTCATCATGCATGGCCGTTCTGCTTTTGTGCCACATAGTCACTATAACTAACAGTAATTTTTTCACTACGGTATCGAATCAGTCGTATACTTTTCCGAATTTCTGCATTCACTGGACCCTTGAAACCGCCTTTGTGAAGAAGAGAGTCAATTGTTTGAATTCGGTCCCAGCCTAAAAACAAAATCTTGCATTAAACATTGTTTGTTTGTCTGTTTATTTGTTGTTTAACGCTGCACTCAACAATATTCAAGCTATATGACGGCGGTCTGTAAATAATTGAGTGTGGACCAGACAATCCAGTGATTGACCTCATGAGCATCGATCCACACAATTGGGATACAATAACATGCATCAACCAAGTCAGTGACCCTGACCACGCGATCATGTTAATCGCCTCTTACAAGCATAGTCACCTCTTACAGCAAGCATGGGTTGCTGAAGACCTATTCTACCCCTGGATCTTCACGGGTCGAGTGAGTGAGTGACAGCAGTTAAACTGTGTTTTGAACAGTATTCCAGTTCTATCACAGTGTGTCAGCTTGATGTAGGATGAAAGCCTGAAGTGATGCAGGTCTCAGACATTTACCACTTTGTTTAAACTCACGAGCACAGGTACGGGGCTGACAAACCTAGAAACATAACAGGGTGAATTTGGGATCCAAACCCACAACCATTAGTCCCCGCATGCCATCCTCCCAAGGCAAGTTGAGTTATAGACTGTAAAAGTCCAGTTTCCACCACTAGACTTTTATAGTCAGCTAAATCCCTTGACTTAAGAAGGTGCTGGTATGCTAAAGGTGAGTGAGTGAGTTGGGTTTAACGCAGCTTTTAACAGTATTCAGTTAAATCATGGTGTGTCAGATAAATTTTGGAGGAAAGCCTGTAGTGACGAAGGTCTCAAGAGGTTTACCACTTTGGTGAAACCCACAAGCACAGGTATGGTGCTGACAAACCTAGAAACATAAGGATTAGAGCCCACAATCATAGGTTTCTGGCGTGCCCAAGGAAAGCAACTCTGCACATCAAAGTGCAGTGCCTTAGATGACCCGTGACCCTGTTGCTAAGGAAGCATTTGATATCATCACTTATTTGATGGCAATGTTGCATTCCAGTCCCCATGGAGATGGTTAGATTTGGTCTCCAGCAACCTATGCTGGTTGTAAAGGCAACTTGATAAATCAGTGAGTGAGTGAGTGAGTGAGTATGGTTTTATGCCGCTTTTAGCAATATTCCAGCAATATCACGGCGGGGGACACCAGAAATGGGCTTCACACATTGTACCCATGTCGGGAATCGAACCCGGGTCTTCGGCGTGACGAGCGAATGTTCTAACCACTAGGCTACCCGACCGCCCCACTTGATGAATCAGACTTTGTGACCTGTTGAACGTTTAATTGTTTATGGACGACACGTAATAATAATCAAACCTGGATCTTTCAGAGCAAATATTATTTGATGTCACATTGTCAGGTATATAGCAGATGTCTACGGACACCTCATAACAACCCATTGTACCACAAAGGTTGCAATAATACTGTATTTTCCACTTTACTTAGTGAAATTTTGACAAGAGACGCCGGCAGACATAATGGGTACTTTCTAAATCACAGTCGAGTGATCAAGATATATATATGAACCCACTGTTCTGTATCTCGACACGGAGACAAAGTCGACATCCCCTGAATTCGGAGAGACAATAGGAGTCAAGCGGTGTCAAGCGGTGTGCAGACGCAGTGTGCAGATGCGTTGTGAAGACGGGTTGTAATGTCAAATAGTGTGTCTTTTGTCACAGTTCACGGTTCTCGACAGATCTCGCGGACAGGGATATAGACTATAGACCAGGCGCCAGAACGGTATCTACCTTGTTCTACCGCCACCTCCGGTAGGTAGGTGGCAGTTTTCTTGTTCCCCTTTTCATTGATGAACTCGATTCTGATGCCGTGCACGCCCACCTGGTAACATATTGGAATGTCATCAGAACTCATTCAATTAAATTCAGCCATATAAAACACATTCTACCATAAATTTGGAAATCTCTCCATTCTGATTGGTCAATTAAAGGTATCAAATAACAACACTGCTATCAGAACCCATCCACATAAATTGAGCTATTTAAAACACTTTATGCTGTGAATTTGGAAATCACTCAATCCTGATTGGTAAATTGGAGGTTTCAAATCACATCACAAGAACCAATCCACTTAAACTGAGCAATATAAAACACATTATACCATGAATTTGGAAATCAAGGGTTTCAAATCACAATGTCATCATGAATCCATCCACTTAAATTAAGCTATATAATACACATTATACCATGAATTTGGAAATCAGGGGTTTCAAATCACAATGTCATCATGAATCCATCCACTTAAATTAAGCTATATAATACCCATTATACCATGAATTTGGAAATCAGAGGTAAACCAGAGGTTTCAAATCACAATGCTATCAGGGCCCATCCACTTAAACTCAGCCATTTAAAACACAAAATGGCTGAATACAAGTTATGTGAGCTTCATTTTGATCTGCATCAACAGACTACCACTGTTTCTACAGATACACCGAAATCAGTCCAATATTGAGGCAAGTGTTGTCAGTGGTCAGTGATGTGAACTTCCTGGCAATCTGAATTACTGCTCATGTTTAAATTAATAATTTGAAAACAATCTGAAAAAATAGTTTGAAGACAGTCTTACTATCATCACATCAGATCAGATCTTTTGATCAGATTTGATACCTGAAGATCTGACAACCCTAAAGGAGGTCAGGTGAGGTGACATCTGATCAGATAAAAATGTTTAAACCAAACGTCATCAGCAAGCGGTACCTTGAGATTTCAAGACAAAGTCACAAAGTCTTGTCACAATGGAAACCTTGGGACAACAAACAACCAAAACTAACAACACCCATTCTAAAATCACTATTAGTGTAGATCTCATATGTTGGTAAGACATCATGTGTCTGTAGACGTCATGTGACTGTAGACATCACGTGACTGCAGACATCATGTGAGTGTAGACGTCATGTGACTGTAGACATCATGTGACTGTAGATGTCATGTGACTAGACATCATGTGACTGACTGTAGACGTCATGTGACTGCAGACATCATGTGACTGCAGACATCATGTGACTGCAGACATCATGCGACAGTAGACGTCACGTGACTGCAGACATCATGCGACAGTAGACGTCATGTGACTGTAGACATCATGTGACTGCAGACATCATGTGACTGTAGACGTCATGTAGACTGTAGACGTCATGTAGACTGTAGACGTCATGTGACCCACCTCCCAGTCAAGGTAGTCAGCAGCATCCTCGAAGTGGGTGAGTATTGACACGGAACAATGGAGTTTGGGGAAGTCCTCCTTCTGGATTGGCTGAAATCGGCTATCTTTCATGGCACTGAAACATATCTCCCAAGTGGATAAATCTGCCATCTTTCATGAAACTGAAACACAGCTTTCCTATTTACATAGTGAATAAATCAGCCATATTTCATGGCACTGAAACATATCTCCCATATCTACCAAGTGGATAAATCAGCCATCTATCACGACACTGAAACATATCTCATACATTTACATAGTGAATAAATCAGCCATCTATCACGACACTGAAACATATCTCATACATTACATAGTGAATAAATCAGCCATCTATCACGACACTGAAACTTATCGCATACATTACATAGTGAATAAATCAGCCATATTTCATGGCACTGAAACATATCTCCAATATCTACCAAGTGGATAAATCATCCATCTTTCATGACACTGAAACATAGCTTTCGTATTTACATAGTGAATAAATCAGCCATCTTTTATAGCACTGAAACATATCTCGTATATTTACCTAGTGGATAAATTGGCCATCTCTCATGCCACTGAAACACTGCTCTCATATTTACCTAGTGAAAACTTGATAACATAACTCAATTGCCTAAAATTATTTGCCAAATGTTTGAAAAAGACAAGCAACATGTGATATCAAGTGAACCCTCTAGGAAGTATCGCTACAATGAAATTGCATCACAATTCTTAGCACACCATTGTGACATCATCAGTTGCCATGACCATGATGACACCACAATCAAATGACATCTCTAGTTTCTCTGCCACTGAAGCTGGTAAGCTGCTCTTTTCAACACTCTAGACACTGGACATTAGCGTTTACAAACTGAAAAAGCTGGAAGAATCATTTTTGATGTTAAATAGAATCTCAATCTTGTGTCACCCCAAGCTGACATATATCAAGACTTGTTCAAAATAGCGATAGAAACTAACAGTTTTAGTACACTAAACCCCATAATGTCAACATATAGCTAATCACTTAAAAATGGCAAACTTCTACTAGTCCTTATTGGGCAGTAAACATTGGTAAATGGCAGGATAACATCATGAAAAAGTGTATCCCTACATTTAGTGCTTCCCTTGGTCTGTATAAAGAGCATTCAAAATGCTTCAGATGTTCTCAGACAGCAATAATTTGCAAAAGTCTTATGGCATAACTTTGCTCTTTGATTAAAAAAGATTGTGCACCTAATTCTTCAATATTCTTGTCAAGATGATCATTAATTTTTAACCTTAAAATTAAATGACATATTATACTCCTCAATGAATCGGATGGACCATGTTATATAACAAGGTGGGATATCCGTGTAACTATGGTAACATAGAGCCCCACCTAGTGACAGCGTATTCCCTGAGACCTCCATGGAGGCTGGTGGCGGAGAAGGTGCCGATACACCCTCGCAGGCGCCGCTCACGCCCTATCTTCCACGTCACAAACAAAGGGCTGAAACAAACAAAAAGGGCATAAGTCTTAGAACACCTAGGAAAACATATCACAGACATCTTTTTGAGGATATTATATTTGTGTTCATGTCATACTATATTTATGACACGAGTGTCTAAATTTGGTATTTCCCCAGGAGGGAAACACCGAAATTTAGGCATGATTGTCGTAAACAGAGTATGACATTAACACTCATATAACGTTCTATTTATTACCAAAGAAGATGTCTACATACAGAGATGAATTTTAGTGTTTTCTCTATAAGGACAGCAAGTCACAACAGCAGCGAAACCACTATTTGTCGAATGACGTCAACAATC
Organism: Haliotis rufescens; assembly: GCF_023055435.1. Lineage (NCBI taxonomy): Eukaryota > Metazoa > Mollusca > Gastropoda > Lepetellida > Haliotidae > Haliotis > Haliotis rufescens. The sequence goes on along the minus strand of NW_025964383.1, from coordinate 38,325,507 downwards.
TTCCGCTATGATGTCGTTTCTAGCATGTCTAGTGTGACATCATTCCAACCTCCCATCACAATAAGATTCAAATGATGTCAACAATGCCATCGGGATGACGGAAACAATACACTGTTGTCTTGTGACGTGATATGACCTGATATGTTTGCCCTTGTAGGTAAAGAGGACACATATTACATAATCAGTGCATGGAATCAATTTGTGCATGGAATCAATCAGTGCATGGAATCAATCAGTGCATGGAATCAATCAGCGCATGGAATCAATCAGCGCATGGAATCAATCAGCGCATGGAATCAATCAGTGCATGGAATCTATCAGTGCATAGAATCAATCAGCGCATGGAATCAATCAGTGCATGGAATCAATCAGTGCATGGAATCAATCAGCGCATGGAATCAATCAGTGCATGGAATCAATCAGTGCATGGAATCAATCAGTGCATGGAATCAATCAGTGCATGGAATCAATTTGTGCATGGAATCAATCAGCGCATGGAATCAATCAGTGCATGGAATCAATCAGCGCATGGAATCAATCAGTGCATGGAATCAATCAGTGCATGGAATCAATCAGTGCATGGAATCAATTTGTGCATGGAATCAATCAGCGCATGGAATCAATCAGTGCATGGAATCAATCAGCGCATGGAATCAATCAGTGCATGGAATCAATCAGCGCATGGAATCAATCAGCGCATGGAATCAATCAGTGCATGGAATCAATCAGTGCATGGAATCAATCAGCGCATGGAATCAATCAATGCATGGAATCAATCAGTGCATGGAATCAATCAGCGCATGGAATCAATCAATGCATGGAATCAATCAGTGCATGGAATCAATCAGCACATGGAATCAATCAGTGCATGGAATCAATCAGTGCATGGAATCAATCAGCGCATGGAATCAATCAGTGCATGGAATCAATCAGTGCATGGAATCAATCAGCGCATGGAATCAATCAGTGCATGGAATCAATCAGCGCATGGAATCAATCAATGCATGGAATCAATCAGTGCATGGAATCAATCAGTGCATGGAATCAATCAGTGCATGGAATCAATCAGTACATGGAATCAATCAGTGCATGGAATCAATCAGCGCATGGAATCAATCAGCGCATGGAATCAATCAGTGCATGGAATCAATCAGTGCATGGAATCAATCAGTGCATGGAATCAATCAGTGCATGGCGGCTGGTTGTCTTCCCGGTTGATGGAGGAAGTTGTGCATACAAGAACTAGAATTATTGATGATGTTTTCCGTTATCGTTTTTCCATTCCCAATGGTGGTTATAGTACGGCTTCATTAATACACTCAGCTTTGGACAAGGTTGGGTGAGCGTTAATATTTTAATATTTTAATATCATACAGTGATTGGCAAGGACAACAGGACTAGTGCCAATTTCTAATGCTGTCATAGTAATGGAAGGCCGTTGTTAGCATGGTTAGCACACATGGTTAGGGAGGGGCACAAATATCAATACCGTATATATCTTGGCTCAACTATCTCTGTGACAAACATTTACTGAAAACTCACTGAAAAGATTTCCTGGTCACATAATTATATGCCAAATTTGATTTCATGTTTGATGGATTTCATCAGCTACCAAGATGTAGGGGTAACAAAAGGGTTACCATGGTTACAGGTGACTTATCACCAATATCAGTCATAGCAAACACAGTTTAGGAATGTTACAATAATATTTCATATTACTGTAGATTATCATGGATCATGAGACAACTGCTAACATGTGTTTTCATTTATTTTAAATGCAAACTCAAATCTTCACAATCCCAATTATCTTGCCCTATCATTCAACTCTGTATTCATAACATATTCACAAACTGTGACAAGGTACTTCTTGCCTCAAAAAGAAAAAAATCAACGACAAGAATAATTAAAGGAAATCTGAATTCCTGAAAAAGCTTCCAAGCTCCGTCCCACTGATCTCCTGTTTCCCAATATTGATCTACTTACCTCAACATGCTCAGTATCCTACAAGAGACTCTCCCCATCAAAACTACACATTTATGACAGAATCAATACTACATTTATTCTCTAACTAATGGATGCAGAGCAGCTTCAGACATTGTTGAAGAGTAGGTCCATTGTCGGACAATTTCATTTCCACAATTTTGCTTAAATCTTTGATCGTAACAGATACCATCAAGTCTTGTTAAGTGACACTTCAGGGGACTGAGCCAAAAGCGTTTAGGGAGTCTAAAATAGGAACCCGTCATTTAATTAAAATTCTTGGAGCTTTTTGTTAGCAGCGACAATATATTTTTTGGGTCACTGCTTCAAAAGACGCAATATATTTCTGTGAAAGGATGAGCAATTTTTTTTTTTCAAACAACACATCCACTGCTCTGAAATGTAGTAGGGCCTGGGACCACCATTGCTCAGAAATGAAGTAGGGCCTAGGGGAAACTATTGCTCAGAAATGAAATAGGGCCTAGGGGAAACTATTGCTCAGAAATGTAATAGGGCCTAGGGGAAACTATTGCTCAGAAATGAAATAGGGCCGAGGGGAAACTATTGCTCTGAAATGTAATAGGGCCTGGGACCACTATTGCTCAGAAATGAAATAGGGCCGAGGGGAAACTATTGCTCTGAAATGTAGTAGGGCCTAAGACCACTATTGCTCAGAAATGAAATAGGGCCTAGGGGAAACTATTGCTCAGAAATGAAATAGGGCCTTGGGGAAACTATTGCTCAGAAATGAAATAGGCCTAGGGGAAACTATTGATCTGAAATGTAATAGGGCTTGGGACAACTATTGCTCAGAAATGAAATAGGGCCGAGGGGAAACTATTGCTCAGAAATGAAATAGGGCCTAGGGGAAACTATTGCTCTGAAATGAAATAGGGCCTAGGGGAAACTATTGCTCTGAAATGTGGTAGGGCCTGGGACAAATATGGTTCAGAAATGAAGTAGGACCCGCAGCAACTATTGCTCAGAAATGAAGTAGGACCCGCAGCAACTATTGCTCAGAAATGTAGTAGGGCCTGGGACCACTATTGCTCAGAAATGTAGTAGGGCCTGGGACCACTATTGCTCAGAAATGTAGTAGGGCCTAAGACCACTATTGCTCAGAAATGTAGTAGGATCCGCAGCAACAATTGCTCAGAAATGTAGTAGGGCCTAAGACCACTATTGCTCAGAAATGAAATAGGGCCTAGGGGAAACTATTGCTCAGGAATGAAATAGGCCTAGGGGAAACTATTGATCCGAAATGTAATAGGGCCTGGGACCACTATTGCTCAGAAATGAAATAGGGCTGAGGGGAAACTATTGCTCTGAAATGTAGTAGGGCCTAAGACCACTATTGCTCAGAAATGAAATAGGGCCTAGGGGAAACTATTGCTCAGGAATGAAATAGGCCTAGGGGAAACTATTGATCTGAAATGTAGTAGGGCCTAAGACCACTATTGCTCAGAAATGAAATAGGGCCTAGGGGAAACTATTGCTCAGGAATGAAATAGGCCTAGGGGAAACTATTGATCTGAAATGTAATAGGGCCTGGGACCACTATTGCTCAGAAATGAAATAGGGCCGAGGGGAAACTATTGATCTGAAATGTAATAGGGCCTGGGACCACTATTGCTCAGAAATGAAATAGGGCCAAGGGGAAACTATTGCTCTGAAATGTAGTAGGGCCTAAGACCACTATTGCTCAGAAATGAAATAGGGCCTAGGGGAAACTATTGCTCAGAAATGAAATAGGGCCTAGGGGAAACTATTGCTCAGAAATGTAGTAGGGCCTAAGACCACTATTGCTCAGAAATGTAGTAGGATCCGCAGCAACTATTGCTCAGAAATGTAGTAGGGCCTGGGACCACTATTGCTCAGAAATGTAGTAGGGCCTAAGACCACTATTGCTCAGAAATGTAGTAGGGCCTAAGACCACTATTGCTCAGAAATGTAGTAGGGCCTAAGACCACTATTGCTCAGAAATGTAGTAGGGCCTAAGACCACTATTGCTCAGAAATGTAGTAGGGCCTGGGACCACTATTGCTCAGAAATGTGGTAGGGCCTGGAGCCACTATTGAGTGAGTGAGTATGGTTTTACGCCGCTTTTAGCAATATTCCAGCAATATCACGGCGGGGGACACCAGAAGTAGGCTTCACACATTGTACCCATGTGGGGAATCGAGCCCGGGTCTTCGGTGTGATGAGCAAGTGCTTTAACCACTGGGCTACCCCACCGCCCTGGGGGCCACTATTGCTCAGAAATGCAGTGAGGTCATTTAGACAATTTTATAGAAATCAATGACCTCTCTGGAATTAGTAGCAATATGAAGCCAGCTGAATCATGTGCACAACCAGATCCATACGCAGCCTCATTAAATCAAGATATTACCGAATAGGAAGTCTCCAGCTATATTGATAAACATGATGAAAAGCATCATTTGTAAAGGGTGACCCCAACAATTACAGAGGCATATCATTGATAAACCTCCCGATGCATATAATCTATTTGCTCTTATGTTTCTGCAGTTCCTGATTATATATTACAGTTACAAAAAAAGAAACCATATTCGACGTAAAGAGCGCCCCGCTCTAATAAGCGCCTGTGGCGATATTTGCTGATATATTGGCTAGTGCACAATCCCAATTAGCATGATTAGCACCCCTTCCGATTGATCAATGTACACAAGACTTATTTATTCGTGAATAATGTGCACTTGTGTGTTATATGCACCCTTAATCATGGGCAGTTAAATTCTGGAAACATATATCTGTCGTATGTAAACGTATGTAAACATTTCAGGCTGTCAGCACAAACCACGAGATTTAGGATCTTTCAACTCTGATTTTTTCACCCAAACAACATTCAAATAAGAGCCCCCTATTTCTAATTTTGAGAGCGCCCTGGGCGCTTATTACGTCTGTAGTTGGTTTTGAAAGTTTTTGTGAATTAACTGGTATGAAAGCATATGTGAAAAAGGTTATGGTGTTTGGTAACAGTGGCCCACTACAACACTATTGGTATCTTCATGGCCAGAAGCTTGATGTGGTGTCATTTTTTATATATTTAGGTATAGCCAGACTAGTAAATACTCAAGCACAGACCTGCCTTGAATCACAAGCAAATGAAGATCTTATGCAATATACATGTATCAAAAGAGAGTAGGTAATATTAATTGTACTGATCTTTTCAGGATTTTTAATGTAATGTTTACACCAATATTGTGTAAGGGGTCAGAAACCTTGGGAACAACATACTGTAAAACTGTGGAAAATATTCAAATACAAAATATTTCCTGAAAGTTAGTAAACTACATACAATCATTTGGTACTGGGTTAATGTGGTAGAGCTTCACAACAAAACAATAATGATTAACAATCAATGTTGACAAGGAATTTTACTGTGTGCACATTGACAAAGCTTTCCAGCTAACTTGGCTGAAACCTGAATAATTGAGAACAGCTATCTTCTACCAGTTTGTTAAACAATTTCTCGGCTAGTAATATTGTCCATGTAAACTGACACCACGGATTTAATTAATACATCTATATTTTTTAAATTTCTGCTTGCAGTAAAAATATAATATCAATTTTTAAATTTTTAGTCTAAATCTAAATGTCATGGGGATATATACTGCGTAAATCATACTATCAGAATATTCATTATTATTTATCAGAGTTACTTCCATCTGTTGGATTTTTCTTTGCGCTATGTTGACCTTGGTTTTAGTAGTCATCCATTTTATCATGACACCATTGCAATCTAGACCGACATCTTCATTGTCTCACAGAAGTTTGAACGCACAGATGGGAAACAATCAATAGTTATTTGTGTAAACTATGTCAATACAGATTGTTCAGATTTGCAGAAGTTATTATTGAGTATTTGATACTCCAAAATGTTTTTAAGAACTGACCATTGAAGTGTGAAGCTGGTGCAGATGCTGAGAGAGAGAAATAGTTTATTTATGTGTCATGAGTTACATAGGCTGTGTACATACCAAAAGATGGACATATATTTTAAAAGTAAGGACCCTCCATAAGGCTTACGAGACACGATAAATACATGTGTGAATAAAACATAAGAATACTGTTCGTATACTGGGGAACCTACGGACAGCTCGTGTTGAAAAGAACTGGCCCTTCTACATTGGCTACAAGCCAACATTGCTTCAAGCACAAAATAACATTCTTCCTACAGCTGGTTTTATTTTTTGAAATAAACAAAAACAATAAGGCTAGACACAAATATTAGCATATCAATTAACTAACCAAGGGATCCAGCATTTTAAAATTGAGGTGTCCCAAATATCAATATCCTCTCACAGATAATTTTACTGCCTACAAAATACTACATTTGTTCTTCAAGAGGGGGATCCTGAACCCCTGTGCGTATGAACCCCCCTCTGGATCCCCTAGTCTGTCTTACAGACCCTGATACAAATATATATCAAATATATATCAAATGCAAATGCAGCCCATGCAAGTCTATAATGTTTGGCAAGTCTAGATTACTGCAGTATCAGTCTGAAAATGAAGAGAGTCACTGGGCTCCCTTTTATTATATTTTTATTAAGATAACTGAACAACTGTTTTTTCTGTACGATATGTTCATTTCAGAGACTAGATGTTAGTCTATGGATCCCCCTATGCTACCATATGGCTTAGGCTATCAACTGTCCAATGTAACTGCTCCTAATAGCAAGCCCTGGACTATTTCTACTCGCCACAGGCCAGCAATTAAGTCTACCCTTCATAAGCAGTTTCATGAATGACGAAATATTTGACCTAACATTACCATGTAATTAATCATCTAGAACTGTTTCCACAGCAAATATATCGCTTGGGTGAGATCAAACAATATCTTGGCAAGCCTTAGGGTTATACACTTATATGTCATCCACAGTCAATCAGAGAGGCTGACATACAATCTTTCAAAAACGTTGACGCCCAGTGAGCGTGCATAATACTTGAATGCTGATCTGAACAAGACATGACTCACAGAACACTGCACCCTGTGAGCGACGGAGAATCAAAATGTTGTAAAAACGTTAACGTAAGACTATTGGTGAAATTAAAAGTTTTTCGGACCAAACCCACATGAATCTACGAAGTAGCAATTTGCCTTGATCAGACACACCCAGTCTGGTGTTAAAGCTGACGTGACAAATAGCTGTCACTCACAACATAACCAGCACCCACATCTTATATGTCAAGGTTCCTGCTTTTATAATGTATAATTTAGTGATGAAATAGGTGTCATTACCTTAAAATAGAAAATCAATATTTCACTCAAGTGAAACAACACTTATGTCACAAGCTCCTTCCCACATGTGACACCTTCGTAACACTCTCAGTAACATCGCTGCCACCAGTGTGTGACACCTTCGTAACACTCTCAGTAACATCGTTGCCACCAGTGTGTGACACCTTCGTAACACTCTCAGTAACATCGCTGCCACCAGTGTGTGACACCTTCGTAACACTCTCAGTAACATCGCTGCCACCAGTGTGTGACACCTTCGTAACACTCTCAGTAACATCGCTGCCACCAGTGTGTGACACCTTCGTAACACTCTCCGTAACATCGCTGCCACCAGTGTGTGACACCTTCGTAACACTCTCAGTAACATCGCTGCCACCAGTGTGTGACACCTTCGAAACACTCTCCGTAACATCGCTGCCACCAGTGTGTGACACCTTCGTAACACTCTCAGTAACATCGTTGCCACCAGTGTGTGACACCTTCGTAACACTCTCAGTAACATCGCTGCCACCAGTGTGTGACACCTTCGTAACACTCTCAGTAACATGGCTGCCACCAGTGTGTGACACCTTGTAACACTCTCAGTAACATCGCTGCCACCAGTGTGTGACACCTTCGTAACACTCTCAGTAACATCGCTGCCACCAGTGTGTGACACCTTCGTAACACTCTCAGTAACATGGCTGCCACCAGTGTGTGACACCTTCGTAACACTCTCAGTAACATCGCTGCCACCAGTGTGTGACACCTTCGTAACACTCTCAGTAACATGGCTGCCACCAGTGTGTGACTCCTTCGTAACACTCTCAGTAACATCGCTGCCACCAGTGTGTGACACCTTCGTAACACTCTCAGTAACATCGCTGCCACCAGTGTGGATGCAGCCATTACAAGAATCTTCCCAAGATAGACACAATTTTTATGGATAACAACTTCTTTAATACTGTGAAAAGCGACGTTTCGGTATAGATCCTTATACAGTTGTCAAGCAAGACCTGACAACGGTATAAGGATCTATACCGAAACGTCCCTTTTCACAGTATTCAAGAAGTTGTTATCCATAAAAATTGTGTCTATCTTGTCTTCCGTCAACTTCTAAGTAATGCCTATCAAACAAAGAAATTTCCCCTCTAACCCCAAATGTAGTAATGTTTATACTTTTGTTTATGTCTTTGGGAATGCCATCATAGTGAATTTTGAAAAGGTTTACGACTGACCATATTTCCCAGATGAATTTACCTTTTTGTTTGTGTGATCAGATTAGTTCAAAATTGAAGATGATATACATACTTACTATATTAATTACATGAAAGTTGTAATGAAACAGAAATTCAAATTGACAAACAAAGAAAATAATTTAGCAGGGGTAAGAATATTCGCATCACAGCAATCATCACTTGTTTGTAAACATAACGGTCAGTCGGCTGTGAGTTCAACTCCAAGCATGGTTGTAGCCACCTATCACAGTGGGGAGTTTTGACTAGTGGCAGCTATAGTATAGAGAGCTCTGCAAACGGGATATCGCTGTGAGGAACTTGCTAATATCATTGCTGCAGAATGAAAGTAGTTCTACAATAAAGCCAGGACTACTTTCAGTCTGCCCAAGTAAGATTATGGTTTTCAGAGTAAACGTGTCTGTCACCATCTTCCCGAGGCAAGAGAGTTAACGGACTATAAAAGTCCAGTTTCTAAATAGGCTGGTATCACGGAGTTACATTTTGGCTGGACTAACGAGACTTTGCATAGTCCAATCAAAATCGTGCAATGAAATCGAAATCCGGTTCATAAACTGAAATGCAGATTTCGGTCGATTGCAGGGTTTGCAAAGCATGTGCACTGCCAACTCGTTGTCAACAGATATTTTCCAAATCTTTTCATGTTTTCAATCAAGGTGCTCGCGTGATTTGATGAACTTCGCGATGTGAGACCCGTGTTATCACGATATAGACCTTGATTATCGATTAGATCATCTTGACTGTAAGCCGCCATGTTTGAAGCAAAAGCAAGTGATACAAGAGGTGGAATCTGATTGGTCCATAGGAGAGGCTTAGAAAGAACATAACTCGTAATACCCACTGGTGGCGCTACGATCGAGCCCAGGAATTCCTGCCTAGTTCGGCAAGGGTGGAAACAGGACTTTTAAAGTCAGTTAACTCTCTTGCCTCGGGAAGATGGTCTGTCTCATCTCATGACCACACTCAGGCCCAATGATGATATAGCATTCCACCACGGCCACACGCTAATTTGCATATCACGTGACCAGACTTTTCTCCTGTTTGTAAACAAACATGCTTATTCTGAAATAAGCAGACTGGCTTATTGGAAGAAGTTTGGCGTGTTTTGCATATTGTTTTGCATAGTACACAGATATGCTACTACACCGGCAACATAACATCAAAGTGACAGTTTCACTAGCTCTCCATAGGCTTCGATGACAACACATAGGGCCCCACTCTCCTACCCAGAGTTCCATGCGGCCGGCAGCCAGCTAGCATAGTACCTCTGCCACAGGCCAGCGCCATGTGACGATTCGTCACATCTTTCACAGTCCATTCAAGATATTGCATATGCTTTTCATCCGTTTCATGTTTGACAAGTCTACACATTTTCATAAACAAATGTCAAAGAATGGTTAACTTTCATTGAGAAAGTATGCAAATATGTAAAAATCTACTTGTTTTTGCGTAGTTATCCTATGTTTACATTGGTTGGACGGCTCCATGTGCTGTCATCGATATCCAACGGAGAGCTAGCGACACGGCCACTTTGATGCATAAATATATATTGTCATGCAACTCACTGTCGCAGTTGTAGTAGCATATCTACCGGTATATAGTTATGCAAAACAATATGTAAAGCGCCCCCAAATACTTGCATTAGTCCGTTCTATACTGATTTCTGAAAAAGCGTGTTTGTTTACAAACAAGAGAAAAGTCCGGTCACGTGATATGCAAAGTAGCCTGTGGCAGTGGTGTTATGCTGAGTCACCACTGCGACGGAGTGTGATAGGGCCCTATAACTCATATAAACAAAGGATAAATATGCAAATGGAAATAGTCTTTTATGTCTTAGGTTATTTTCTCAATGAAAGTCATTTTATGAAATAATTTATCTAAACGTGTAGATGCTTAAAAAATGAAACAGCTGAAAAATATGTGTAATGTGTTGAATGAACTGTGTAAGATGTGATGAATCGTCACATCTCGCTGGCCTGTGGCAGAGGTACTCGTAACATGATGGCATGGAACTCTGGGAAGGAGAGTGATCTCATGACCTGAAAGAATTGATGACATTTTCACTTGAAAATATCAAGTTTATCTGGTAATGAAATGAGATAAACATGTTATATAAGACCATGATGACAAGAAAATATAAATCATATCAATTTGTCATATCATTTTAAAAATAATATTTATTTGTCATAACATTTATATATTTTTTCTTCTACCTTAAACCTGTTAACACTAGTTACTTTAAAATAAATTGCAAGTGATTTCACGGCATTTGATAGGTTAACCAAGGTATATTTTTGTATGTTTATGTTTACACAAACCTAAATTAAGTAGTCCATGCCCACTAGCAGACTGTTTCATATTTTGCTATCATATCATCTGCACGTTTTTAGTATTAATGATTAAAAAAGCAGTCTGTGAGGTCATTATCATTGCTAAATGTATTTATCAGAATTGATTTCATACATATTTTGTGTTTACAGAGGTATAAACTAAAGAGCAGTCGTGCACACTTTGCACAAACATATTGTGTTGACTGCATTGTAGAAACGTAGCCTCACAAAAAGAAAATGGTGTCAAACACAGAAAAAGCTAAGCAGATAGTTGTCCGAAGTTCAAATCAAAATATTTTGGTGTACTTCATGACATAAAAACATGGGACTCAATATAAAACGAGTGCAAAATCGGCAACAGCGGAAGCGCTCGTTTAATCTCCAACATCATCATCATCATCAATATGAAGATTACCGTAGGATACATTCTTAAAGCTACGTGTAATGAAAGTTAATGTGAGTTTTAAGCATGGTACATAGACTTGCTCAGTCCTGTTTGATCATTCACATCACATCATGTACTTCTTACTACTGATGCACCCATCAGTCTCCCATGGCAACCACTCACAGAATCTCCCTACATGCATTTCTCTCAGTCCGGCAAATCATCACGTTCATGACAGATGCAAGAAGGGAGTGAGTGAGTGAGTTGGGTTTAACGCCGCTTTTAACATTATCCAGTTATATCACGGCGAGTCAGCTTCATGTGGGAGGAAAGCCCGAAGTGATGCAGGTCTTAGACGTTTACCACTTCGGTGAAACCCACGAGCACGGGTATGGTGCTGACAAACATAGAAACATAATCGGGGCGTACCGGGATTCGAACCCACAATCATAGGTTTCTGGCGTGCCCAAGGGACGCAACTCTGCACAGCGAATCGCGCGCCTTAGACGACTGGGCCACCCGTGCCCCCCATGATGCAAGAAGGGAGATCAGGCCTCATGAGATTTGGTTAGTAGGCAGGCTCATGTAGAAATCTAGAAATAGTATGGAAAATAATTCTTTCAGAATTAGAAATATTGCTTGCCAAACAGACTCTGCCAAGTAGACTACATGCGGGACACAGGAGACATCTAATTTACTCGTATCTTTTCTTTTATTTTGTTAAAAAAACTATTTTTCACATTCTGTTTTCCTCCGGTTTTAAGGCCATTTCCTTTGGGTTGCTTATTACTGATGATTTTATTTATATGTAAATTGAAATTATCTAGTAAAGTGTTGAATAGCAGATTTAATTGTGAAAGTTGTGAAACAAACTTTGATAATCAAATAAATATTTTTCTCTACATTTGATGATGCAAACACATAGTTGATCAATGCAAGGATTTAGGTCAATGATCATAGCAAACAGTGTGTATCAGATAGACAAACTATTGCCAAACATAAAGATGTCGTTAACAGAGGCTCACCTACATTTTTCTCTGTAGAATCATTTATCAAAACATCATGAAGAAACACCATGCCCAGTATGCTTAACACAATATGCTGCCATTTTAGTTGCCCAGGGAATCAGTAGCACAATCACTAAAAAATAGAGATATTCTAATAGAACAAATTTTCTATGAAAGCCGCTTGCTCATATCAATGTTCATATCACGACATAGAAAATGTCCAAAGTAAAAAAGGTTTGTACTGTTACTGGACATACAGATTCAAATTAAGTTCATTTCTGATTTCGATGTCCACTCAAACCTCTACCTTAAAATTATCACAAATGACCATAAATCATATACAAAACACATGATGATGAAGATGTGTTGATAAATTCTAGACAACCAGCTAGCACAAATTTGGTATATATATTTAATTTGTAAAAATCGTCAAATCAATTGAACAAATTTCAAAATTCCTCATACCTTGCTTAAACTCACAGTCATAATACATATAAATTAATTATGCAAACCTTTAATTCCATGGCAACCATGTATTAACCTAAATTCCAAAAGAGATTTGAATGTGAATGTAATTGAGATTGTAAATGTGTTGGCAGTACAGGGATCTATAAACAAACATATCATTTCATGGTTGAATTCCCGGTCAAAGGGTCAATGAGCTTAGCAGTATGCATATAGGTTGGTCACCAACAGCTGATTCAGTATCTAAAAATAGCACAAAGGCATATCACTGTTATGGTATACACACATGAAGATTATTCCACTGATTTAGAGAAACTAGAAACTTGAAGATGAAACTGTTAGTTTTATTAAAGAAGTACATTCACCATGTAATTCCTTCATCATGCTATAGTGTTAACAAGTGGACTAGGTTCAATCATTCATTAGACTGCAATTCACACCACACCCTAGTCAAGTCACTGTATTTCCAATTATACTTTGCAGTGAACTTACTTGAACATTTTAAAGGCATGTCAGAATGCAACATTATCTAATTTTGTCACAAATCTTCAACAACATTATCAGAGTAATCAAATATCACAGATTATATTATTTGTTTTGAATCCACTTTGACCTTTCTTTCAATTTCTCACCTTCCGATACAAATGGATTCGCCCAGTTATCAACCCGAGTAGAGTGTCAACAAAGGCCTTACCGCTTTCAAATGCACTACTGCGGCTAAAACTACTTCAAAATAGTTTCATAATTGCTATATGAATCTGTTACGTATGAAAACTGTATCAGAATCAAACTTGTTACTAAAATCCACTCATCATTTTCATGATAAACAGGCACTAAACAACTCGTACTGGGCCATACTCACTATGAATCGTTGGTGAAAAGGGGAGCTTTTGGTTGTTCATAACTGTACAAATGACTATGAAGTACATCAAAACAGAAGTAACACATTTCTGGACTAGCAACTGTGTATCCATTTTTGTGGTAGTTCGGGTAGACGGCGGAGCCATTGCAACAAATGGAGGGAAGTGAATTGTTCAACTTCTGTTTCTTCACTCCACAACAGCTGGCCGCCATCTTCCCCCTGTGGTCTCGCGACATTTTAGTGTAATCACGCGAGAGATAGAGGAACTAGGATCCGTCTATATCGCAGAACTGCACTTCGTATTAATGAACTAGACCCAGTTTACATTCTATACCTTCTTGTCTGTTTTTATGTATCTCGGAGTACAATGACGGAAATATTGACGTTCCCTCCCGATATTCTCCGAATGTAAGTGAAGCTTCCTTCCGGGCACATGGACTGTTAGAAGCTACTAATGGCTTGATCAGAATATATATTTGCGTCTTAGTGCTGATAGGACTTCGTCAATGCAAATCGAGTAAGCTATTCTGAATTTAAGACGGTTAAATATTGTTGGAGAACTAATGTTTATCAAGGAGGACAAATTGTCACCAACATTTTTCATAAACATCTTCACCCTTGCACGACCATGAGACCTGGAAATATACTTCACTTCAGTATCAACATGTTTTAAATGACATCTCTGTTTCTCGACAAACGCCATTGATTCCGTTGATTATATTTAAAAATTATTTTCTAATGTTACCACTAAACGCACTGTTATGTTTGTGCAGTGACAGTTTTAGAGGGATAAATAATTAATCTTTTTATTTCATAATTAATGCACTTAGGCACACATTATGGGGATAAAATCTAATGTAGGTGACAGTTTTAAATTTAATTGATAGTCCTTTTCAAACTTAATTTGACGTTTAAATTCACGTTTGTTAAATTTCGAAACAAAATCATTTCTTTTGTGAAAATATTTATTGATTAAAATAATGAAAACACAAGTGTCAGTGGCTACTGTTTACGAACTGTTATTGTTTCCCTTTTTCTTAAAATTGTAGTGGATACCTGCTTGTCTGTGAGAATATATCGTACCGAAAACTAAACAAACGTTTTCACAATCTCATTAAAATCAGATCTTAGTTCTCGCTATGCTAAACAAAGATCTGAGGACATCCCGTTAAGGGTCACGTCAGAACGACCTTTCATCCAACCAATCAGAGCGTCGCTTACCAGATCATAAAAGTGACTGTCGGAATGTGTTTTCTAATCATGCAACCACGAAATATTTAACACAGGGTATTCCGAACAACAGTTACGGGTTTAATGATTATACCCATACAATCTAGGCCATCTATAAGCCATTCCAGAATGTTCTTCTTGTCAGTTTTAATTTTTTTTAATCAAGAATACGTCAAATTATGTTTCGAAGCGTAGTCGCCAGTTTGAAACTAGTCTCGTAAAGCTCGAGAAAGCTACCTTCTGATTGGCTAATGTCGATTTCTTGTCAGTCATTTCATTGGTCGGTCAAAATTCGCGAAAGGTCGTTCTGACGTGACCCGTAATGGGATGTCCTCAGATCTTTGTTTAGTGGTAGCGAAAACTAAGATCTGATTTTAATGAGATTGAACGTTTTCACAAACAATATGTTTGGATCTAAGTGTGCATTACAGGGAAGACCAAGAGAATGAAGATAAAAAAATGTTTACTTTACAGACTGTCAAGAGGTCAGGATAGCTGGCTGTATTGTTGCCATATCCGTGATTGAATGAAAGCTTAATAGGTCATATTCTCAGCTACAGATATAAAACTGAAACATCTGAAGGCTGTCTAGAACCAGCATTAACAAAAAATTTTTTTTTTAACAAAAATGAACACACACAAAAATTCAAAACGGATATGATGTCAAGCACAATTATGGTACCAAGGTCATGCCTGTCATTTTTTTCTTTTTTTTTCTTCAATTTTATAGATATATATATGTCTTTTTAAAGTGTTTTTAAAAATTCATGTCGGGAACCACAAGTCCCAGAAAGCTGGGACTCGATGAGAATATGTGGGACTGTAAAAGGCCTTTGTGTAGATTATGATGGCTATAAAGTGTATCAAGATTCTTTGAGCTCTGAGATGGATGTTTTGATTAACTTGTAATCATTCTAAAGAGGGTAAATTTACAGAAATCTTATCTCAGGAAAAGGCAGTTCCAACTTTTGTGAAGAGTCAGAGAGTTAAAATGTATATTCAGTAAGCAGTACTTCAGCAAGATACTTCTTACTAAAGAGATAATATCTGTATGTTATTTGAAAACATGTCAACAAAGGATGCTAAGGTGTCTGTTTGTGTTGACAGATAATGGCCCAGGTACTGAACGGCGGTCATACCGCCACTGCCCAGTGTGTGGACGTCCAGGCCACAAAGTCGCGTGTAGCAACCGGAGGTGAAAACGGTGAGCTGTGCCTCTGGTCCCTCTCATCGGGGGAACTCCTCGACAAGTTCGTCAAACCAGACACCGATTGCACCTCCGTTCTGTTCTCAAAGTCAAAACCAAACGTCCTGTTTGCGGCATTTGGACAGGAAGTTCTGATATTTGATACCGATGCCGACTTCCAGATTCCCATTCACACTTTTCAGTACAACCAAGAGGAGATAAATCAAATTCAAATGGATGACAAAGAGGACTTTTTAGCAGCATGTGATGATTCCGGTGAAATTAAAGTCATCAATGTCAATGAAAGAAAAATATTTAAAACCTTGCGTAATAAACATACAAACATTTGCTCAACGCTTCATTTCCGACCAGGAAAGCCATGGGACTTGTACAGTGGGGGCTTGGACTGTAAACTTATTCACTGGGACTTTGCCAAGCTGAAAGCCCTGAATCAGTTCAACATGCAGGAAATGCAGGTAACGAACGTGGATGCTTCGGCCTATATGGTGAACCCGCCGTTCGTTCATCACATCGACACATCACCCAATGGCAAATATCTTGCGTGTGCACTGGAAAATGGCCAGATCGAGGTGTTTGATACGACCCGGAGACACATACGAGAGATCTTCAGTCTCTATGCTCATGGTCAAGGGGTTTCTCAGGTCAGCTTCCTCAACGATGATGTGTTGGTGTCAGGCGGAAATGATTGTCAGATCTCACTGTGGGACCTGAACAAATCGGAACAATATCAACCTCAAGAACATCAGTTGGTAACCAACGGCCATGGATCGGTCACCTTGGACACCAAAAATGCCACTATTTCAGAGCTTTGTAAAATACGATCCATCAACCACAGTGCTAAGATCAACTGGTTGAAACCGTACACGGTCTCGGGGCAGAATTTTGTCGCTGCTGCAGATCAGACATCACGCATATCGCTGCTGTCATTAGTTTAGTGGAACAAACAGAATGACACTGAGTCTCTCTTCCAATTAATGGCCTTTTCCAACCACACTCTGGCTGACAGTTTCATTTACTAAAGCATTGGAACTGTGGTATTCTTAGAATGGCTTCTTTAAAGTATTTATGATTGGATGAAAAGAAAGAGAGAGAAAAATGTATGTAAAAAAGATAAGTGAAATAGTTATTTCCATTCCTTGCAAATCTTCAACGATTTTCATTGCATATACATGTATGGTTTTAAAAAATTATATCTGTTTTTGAAAAAGACTCGTGAAGTTCATCTTCCTGAGGCAAGGGAGTTAACTGACTATAAAAGTCAAGTTTCCACCCTTGCTGAACTAGGCTGGAATTTCCCAGCTCGATCGTAGCACCACCAGTAACTATTCCCACCAGTTATGTCCCTCCCATTGACCAATTAGATTCCACCTTTCATATCACTTGCATTTGCTTCAAACAAATTGGCAGCGCCCAGTCAAGACAATCTGATTGATAATCAAGAACTATGTTGTTAATAAAACAGGTCTTACCTCGCGAAGTGCATCAAATCATGTGCGCACCTTGAATAAAAACATGAAAAGATTTGCAAAATACCTGTTGACGTTGATGTCCAGTTGACAGTACACATGCTTTGCAAATCACGCAGTCGACTGAAATCTGTATGTTGAAATACATGTTGTTTACAAACCGAATGTCTAGTTCGTTACGCAATTTTGATTGGATTATGCATAGATTCGTTAGTCCAGCCAAAATATAACTCCGGAATTCCATCCTAGTTTGTCAAGGGTGGAAACTAAACTTTTATACAATTAACTCCCTTGCCTCGGGAAGATGGTGAAGTTAAAAGTAAATAATCTCAAACGTTTTAGTTTATTCCTCAATTGTGAAAATTTGAGTCCATAAACTAAATAATGGAATACAAAGTGTCTTCATACTATGTTCTGACACAAAATGTTATTGCAACAACATGCTTCAGATTGCCATGGGTCCGAGGTCTTGATCCCTGAAAGTTTTTATGACCCTACATTTCTGGGCACGATCAGCCTCACCGCCCACCCATGATTTACATAATTAGCATGATTGATCAACAAGTCTACCAGCCGGAACTTGTAATTTGGCATTATTGTCAGTAGATTTTAGCATTAGCAGGACTAGCATGAGCTGATCTTACTAGACCAGAAGAAGCTTTACTAGACTCAGGGCTTTGGACCAGTGTCTAAAGTCCCAGACTGTATTTCATGCACAATTATTAATAATAATTAGGTTCATAATAATGCCATTAGTGGTATGCAAAGATAAAGTCAGATTGTCTCCCCTTGTTCATCATGCATTGCTGCATAGATGGCCAAAAGAAGCGTGAAACCAGGCTACCGTTGTCAGACCCGGGAAGATCTGGTGTAGAATAGGTCTTCAGCAACCCATGCTTGCCGTAAAAGGCGACTATGCTTGTCGTAAGAGGTAACAGCATCGGGTGGTCACGCTCACTGATCTGTTTGATGCAGGTCATCGTATCCCAATTGCGTGGATCGATGCTCATGATGTCAATCACTGGATTGTCTGGTCCAGCCTCGATTATTCACAGACCATCGTCATATAGCTGGAATATTGCTGAGTGCGGCATTAAACAAGAAACATACAAACAAACAAACATGGTAATTTTATCAGTAATTTTATCAGTCGGAAGCTATTGTATCATTATTTTTACTTCGTTTTCTGCTTCAGGTCCATGCTGCGACTTAAATACAATATCCAGTGTGTTACATCTTCTTGTTATTTGAATATACTGTAAATCTGGAAAGTTTTGCACCATGAAATTACTGCGAGTGGCTCACAATAGCCTTAACTGAAGAAGCTTTGGTTAAACCATGCACCTTTATTACAGTATTAATGGTAATACCAAAAATTGTTGACAGCCATAGAATATCAGTATTTAATTGAAAATATTTCATCAAAATCCTTGTTTCATCATTTTCATGATTTTATGCGATTGTATTTTAAAAAATAGGATTGTTTTGTAATAAAACACGTTTTATTTTATCCCCAAACTGATGATTTGTTTTAACAGTACATGAGGTGGTATTGACATTTACAAAATCATCACCATCAATCTATTTTCCTGTGAAGGGTTGAGGTGGTGATGTGTGGTGTCAGGGTGAAATTGCTCCACTAGTTATCTCCCTTGGTTGATGTGGATGTGAAGCACAGGTTGCTATGGTTATCAACATGTATCTTGTCTAGTGGTATGTCCGATATCAGAGCGGAATGTAATTCGGAGTAGATTGTAAGAGGAGTTACAATCATCCGTCCTGCAAAGCATGTTTTTGTTAATCTGTATACCACAACTAATTGAATTTAACAATTTACATATACCAGCAAACTAATATAACTTGAGTTTATTCAAGCTTTTTGTAATTGACTGCTTCAATTTAGCCAAGTGTATATAATATTTATTTCTTTGAAATTGAATGTGAAGTATCTGGATTATATATACTACTCCCCAGTTGAGGTGATTTGTATCTTTCGATGATACATGAAAATGATTCTCATAATATGTGAAGTGTATATTTAAGTATATCTAGCATATCTGATTATCCCTATCAAAAGTTGAGTAGTATAGTTATACTTGTGTTTCTCACAACTAAACCAGCTCAATACATCCAAATTTGTATCACATCTGTAATTAGTTGTAAAGAACGCCCCATTCAAGTTCAGCCACAAATTCACTTTGTGACATTATCTACTGATCACTCACTGTGAGGGGGGTGGTTGGGTAGCCTTGTGGTTAAAGTGTGCACTCGTCTGAAGACCTGGGTTCGACATGGGTGCAATGTGTGAAACCCATTTCTGGTGTCCCTCGTCGTGATATTTCTGGAATATTGCTAAAGGCGGCGTAAAACCATACCCTCTCACTCACTATGGGCATGTTACCTTGAAACACAAGTGTATTTCTTGGCCATACAGGTATGACATTATAAAGAGCCAATGTAATTCGTCTTTAGTATTTTGAAAACTAGAACGTGGTTCCGGTCACCTGATTTGGCTTTGATAGATTGGCAGTTTTTCTTGCCACAAAGTAAGGATAGGCTCTGCCTGTTTATTTAAGTATACGTGTATAAGTAAAACTCATTTCAAGAAATTAATATCTTGGGCTTCAAAAGACAATTTGCGCAAACACAGTGCCAATGTACTCGGTGGGACTGGTGTTTTTGTTTATAGTTGTTTATGCATGAACATGAACATATGCTGTACTTTGAGAATAAAATATGCTGGCAAGTAGAGGAATGTGGACTTTGTGTCTGGAACTCAATAATTTGCACTTTCATCAAGCAAGAACTGGAGTCTACTGCCAAGTCAAAATAAAAGCGATTTTCATTCGGTCAAACTCAAACCAACCTGGTCTCAGAAAAAGTGCCGATTATGTAGAAATAGGATCGCGGCAATATGTTTATTATTAATAACAATTCTACCTCTGTTCAAGACATTTGAATTAGAATTGTTGCTGTAATTGGAACCACAAGGGAACTAGTCCTCGCCATTTTAAAACGTCTGTGGAATCGGTATTATTACAACCTGAAGGAGTAATTATGTAAGGCTGAAATGATGCACCAATGCATCACAATATTAAGACTTAATTTCATGATACACATTGCACTTTATGATGTATTTCATGACATTTTGAGTACATTATGAAACTTGATCTGCTGTCATGTAGCTGGAATATTGCTGAGAGCTGTGTTAAGCATCAAGCATACTTTTATACTGATCATTATTTGTGTTGTCTTCCAATAACATGTTCATATTGAATTTGATAAGGTAGTGCAATTTTATGCAGTTGTGTATCATGATGCGATTTGTAAACAGAGTAGGACTTCAGTGCACTGTCTCAGTCGTACAATTGTCAAACTGTTTTGAAAAATCCAATTCAGATCTTATATGTTAAAGTAACCAACCACATGTTGTAAGGTGACTAAACAGTGTGAACTAGATGTATTGTTAAACATTTGATAATAAAATTTGAAAAATACTGTCATAAATATCAAATTGTGTTTTGTCTGAGATCCTATTGAAAGATAAGCAAGTGAGGGAATGGTGTTTGTTGCTGCGGTCAGCAATTGTCACAGCAGCCAGCAACTGCCTCCATCATCTTGGCAATCTAGTGGATAGAGTGTCTGCCTAGAGAGCACTCATGATATCAATCACTGGATTGTCTGGTCCAGACTCGATTAATTACAGACCGACCTCATACAGCTGGAATATTGCTGAGTGTGGCGTTAAACAACAAACCAACCAACCTAGAGAGCAGGTGGGGGGTTTGATCCCTGGCCTTGTCATACCAAATGACATTAAAAGATGGTGCTTGTTGTTATCCTGCCTGGCACACATTTTACAGTTTACAGTAGGGGCGGTCGGGTAGCCCAGTGGTTAAAGCGTTGGCTCGTCACACCCAAGACCCGGGTTCGATTCCCGACATAGGTACAATGTGTGAAGCCCATTTCTGGTGTCCCCCGCTGTGATATTGCTGGAATATTGCTAAAAGCGGCATAAAACCATACTCACTCACTCACTCACTCACTCACTCACTCACTACAGTTTACAGTACAAGCAGGCAGGCATGCACTCACACACGTGCACGCACATGCTACATCAATGCAATATCCTTAGGAACGATGTTAAATCCATTTCACCCAACCTTTCACCTTTGAATGGCACAATGCTACAAATTGCCATCCAATCAAACTACTATCATTACCAAGAGATATTTTGTGCTGAGTGAGTGAGTGAGAATGGTTTTACGCTGCTTTTAGCAATATTCCAGCAATATCATGGCGGGGGACACCAGAAATGGGCTTCACACATTGTACCCATGTCGGGAATCGAACCCGGGTCTTCGGCGTGACGAGCGAACGCTTTAACCACTAGGCTACCCGACCGCCCCTTGTGCTGAGAGTCATGGATGTGCTGATCTGAGATACACAGGGTAATGGAGGGCGTCCTGACACATACAAAACGGAGTCGTCTTTGGCGCTATAATTTGCTTTACTGACGTGTCCCTTAGGAATGCAAGAAAGCTATGTCCTGGGTTTGAATCCCTGTTCGCCCTGATTAAATCTTAGTACCATACTGGTGCGTGGGTTTCTCCAAAATGATTATAGTCACTTACCTGCATCACTTTGGGCATTTCTTCAAAATCAAGCTGACAGGTTATGTTATCACTGAAATACTGTTCTTAGCACACTCACTCCAAACTCGCTTACTCATGCACAATAATTTATTGGTCTAGTGGAGTTACTTCAAATGCTTGTGTTGTGTCCCTTCGGGCTTCCATGATCCGATTGTAGGTTCGAACGTCAGATTTGTCCTTATGATAATCATTGGTTTTCTGCACCAACGTAGATAAATGTCTAAGGGCTCAGTGACACATTCAGGATTTTTACTGCCGTCCTTGATAGGACCATTCCCGATTAAAATTTGTGAAAAGTCTTATCAAGATCCTGTGATTCTTGGCGGGAAATTCACCATCAGATATTGTTCAGGAAGCGTCCCGATTCATCCGTTTCCAGCCGAATACGTCCGATTCTTCCGTTCTCAATCCGAGTCTGATCCGATTTGTATCTTCCGCATTGTAAAAAAACGACCGAATCTGTCCTGACAGCGTCCCGATTCTCCCGAATGCGATCCGACAGAGATCAGATAGTGACCGGAGAGTGAACCGACAAAGACGGATCGCATTCGGCAAGATCTGGACGCAATCTGGACTCCTTCGACAAGAAATGGCAATGAACAATTCATGCCCGTTCACCACGACAGCGCCCCGATCCACAGGACACCGTCCAGACAACACAGGACATTGTTACGATTTTGATCCAATACAGCAGAACCTGTCACGACATAGTCACGATTGTAATCGGACTAAACAAAATCGGATGAGTTTCCCGAATGTTACGGGACGCACCATACTCTCGGGACTGCTTGGCCGACCTCTCTGGACCTTCCCAAACCGTAGGACTCTGTTACGAACGTATACGACTGCGTTGAGACAATGATAGGACATTCCAGATCATTGAGGATAGTAATCCGACTTTTTCACTTTTCGTGTCATAGGGCTGTCTGATCTCAAACGGGAGCCATAATCGGCACTGTGTGAACCTGGCCTTAGACCTTGGCTTTAGGCTTCCCTGCACATTTCAACTGACAGCTGTCCAAAGCGGTGTCAAAACCAAACTCAATTCGAGCGAAGACCCTACGGTGGCGGATACAGAAGGGGTGTTTTTGGGGGGCACATCTGATGACTCTTTTATGCGCATTGCCTATACCATGATAACTGTTAAAGTAAAATTAATAATGATTTACATATAGTGTATACGTAATCTTGTTGGGAACGCCCACCCAAATAAATGAACCCAAAAGTGAGCCTCAGTGCCCCATGGTTGTCGTAGGAGCGTACCAAAAGAGGATTGGATGGTCACACTGTAGGAAATGGTTGATTGAATGTCTTTGCACACATCAGCGTGGAGCATTGTCGTTAGTATCAATAAACACAACATTGCAGCCTGCAGGGTAAACCATTCACTTACTCTCACATTATAACTTATAAACCCGGATATTGTCCATTGTTTTGGAGGTTACTGTTCTTTTCGTAATAACGTCTTAGGAGGTTTTAATTTTTCTTGATAAGACCGGGAATGATGTTTTACTTTTTCTGGGTAAGACCGGGTATGATGTTTTACTTTTTCTGGGTAAGACCGGGTATGATGTTTTACTTTTTCTGGGTAAGACCGGGAATGATGTTTTACTTTTTCTGGGTAAGACCTGATGCATAGCAGCTGAAGTTTTCTGTGGTCCAATGTTCTAAAATCGAAGACAAGAATTGAAACCTCATTATGGAAGATGGTAATCGAACCACAACCTCCTGGTCAGTTGTCAGACACTCTAACCATTAGGCCACCAAACTGGTTGAAGATAGGTGGTTCTGTAAACGTGCCATGTTCAGCGTATATGTCCTGGCTAGATATTTGTTCCGAGCGTTTCCTTAGTGACGCATTTTTATACATTAACACACTCGGAATAACCTAAAAATTTCCTGAAATCATAAGAGATATTAGTTTCTAGTAATAGTTGTATGATAATAATGAATGAGTTGGGAACACATTATGACCGGTTGTAAAGTATGATAGTTGATGTTATGACTGCTAACGATCTCGAAGGACGATAGGGGTAAGATGACAAATTTCAAAGTTGATGTTTTTGGATAAGTAGTGTGTAATAACGCTACGATTTGTCAAACATTCATTCACTCGAAGGACATTCCGCGTGTGAATCCTCTTGCAGCGCCTGGGCAAATAAACCCAAAGTATTCAGCGCCTGTGGCGTTGACGCACGTCTGCCTGTCATGTCCAGACGTGTTCATTGGGAGAAAGGTCTGGACTCAAAGCTGGCCATGGGATTATGGATATTGTGCTGCTGGGGGTGAGCGTTGTCGATTGACTGGGTTCGCTCAGTCATAGCGATGCCGCCCCAACCCATAACCAAACTCCCGACAAATCTGTCATGAGGTCTCAGCTGCCATTTGCTTAACGTTCATTTCGACGTCACAAGACACGACCACGCCTATCAAGGAAGCGCAAAGTGAGTCGGGACTCGTCTGAAAACATGACACGTGACCAAGGGTCACCTATATAAGTAAGCCAATTGATACTTTTGTAGCTTTTGTAAAGAGTCTGCTAACGAATAAGTGTACTCCGTTATTATTAACCTTTTCTCGTGGTTTCAACTTTAGAACGACTCAACACGCAATACTCTCCTGTTTAAGGACTGAAACGTGCCAATCTGTGAAGATCCGGGGTGGAATACGTCTTAAGCAACCCATTCTTTGACGTAAAAGGCCGCTATGCCTGTCGTAAGAGGCGGCTAACGGAATTGGGTGATCGGGCTTGCAGACTTGGTTGATGCATGTCATCGTATCCCAAATGCGTGCATCGATGCTCATGATGTCAATCACTGGATTTTCTGGTCCACCCTCGATTATTTACAGACCGCCGTCATATAGCTGGAATATTGCTGAGTGCGGCGCTAATCAACAAACAAACAAGGCGAAACTAATTCGTGCCGGTTTGGTTAAAAAAAAGAATAACAAGATAGGATATGTACGAATGTGGTTACGTGCAGATGTGCGGGTTAATGTCGGACGCATAAAAGCTCACCAACAGTGTAAACACTCACTTTGCCTATCGTCCATGGAGCGAATGCCGGAAGTGTCGCTGTGTGGAGCTCCTCAACACATGCCCGTTATTGTAGATCTACCTTCATTCAGACCTAACACACTCGTTTATTGTGCAGAACTGTGACAACACATCAACATGAGACTAACAAACGAACTATGCAGACGGAATATGGTACGTGTATGGAAGAAAGCATGGAAAAAATATGGCTCCTTTACCGAGTATCCTGTCAAAATATCGCGCGATAGGTTGAACCAAGGGATTGAGATCGTTGACCCTTCGAAGTCGCAAGAGTTGCCTAAGGTGACTTGGACGCCACCAGTGGAAGACGATCCGCGTTTGTGGCGGCCTATACCAATGGAAGAACAGACAAACTACCAAGATGAACCAACTCATCTGGTCACTCCCAAAACTCGTCTTCTGAAAGGCGTTCAACAGGCTAGTATCCTAGCCAAAGCTCACCAAATAAACGGATTTCCATCGAATGTTGAAAATCTTGTTGGGGCGGTTGAAATTCCAAATCAAGATAATCTTGTTCAACGGTATGTTATGCAGTCACAAGTTTGGGATCCAACACGCGACAAACTGCCAAAGAGAATAGACACACGTAAAGTAGGGTGGCATTTCCAAGCAGCGTATGGCATAAAGAATGAAAAATCATCAACCATTTTACTCGGCATCATGATTCGTCTCTGCCAGTCTCTTGCTGGAAGGTATCCAAGCATTGCTACAGATCGGCGCCTTCTGTATAAGCCATATATTGGAACCCACTACTTCCATGAGGACAACATGGTGTCGGTTCAAGGACTATATGAATATCTTATATCTGGTCAGAAAGGTTTGAAACCTTTTGCAAACGAAGATGAGGTTGATGCAACAGTAATGGAACCCCTGGCTGACATAAGTCCGATATCTCCCTTGATTGATCTGTCACCAACAAGCTGTTACAGCATGGATACAATCACACATCTAAAGAAACCTCACAGTCACGGAGTTCCACAGACACTCTTCATGCTCAACAAGAATTACTGGAGCACAGACCAGCGCCAAGCTCGTAGCCTTCTCTTCTGTCTAGCCTCAGCGTTATCACAGGCCAGGAAACTGTACGGAATAGATGTCAAACAACTGCCAGAACCTGTCAGTGTTCAGTGTGTTAACATGGATCCTACGACTATCAACTTTATTTTCTTCCAGCTGAACACAGCAGACTTTAAGTCCAGAGATGGCGTAAAGAACATGGCTTGGTTCAGTGGGGATCATCATTTGTTTAAGAAGGAGCTTTCACAACCGTGGTTAGGCGAGGAATATGAAAAGACAAAGTACATAGACTATGAGGCAGATGTTTTCAAAAGATTTCTAGCTGTGTTTCTCAATGGTTTGCCTGGAATTCATTCAGATGAAATCCAGTCAGAAGTGAATTCAGCACGGTCCTAGTTTGAGTTGTAGGAAGATGCGAGAGCACATTTTTTAATGACGCGGACATAGGTTTGAGTAGTGGGAATTCCTGACAATTGTTGAGTATGTGCAGTGTTCACATAGACATTTATTCAAGTCTGAAGAAACATGGTTGAAGAATTATATGCTTCTTAATGTTCTCTGAATTTATTGTGTTATAACTGATATAAATATCTGTGTTGCCAAATCTGAACATGTACAGTGTCTTTGTAATAAACATAGCTGGATGTTTCTGAGCCCTTTAGGAACCCAAGTTAGAAAAGGTTCCGTGCTATCTATACTGGTTATGAGAGGCGACTTAATGGTTTGTGTGGTTGCTCATTTTGTTAACCACTAGATTGTCTGGTACAGACTCGATTATTTACAGACAGCCATCATATAGCTGGAACAGTGCTGAGTGCAGCAAACACATGCATATCACAACAGGTACATGTTTCAGGAAGTAAACATTATGCAACACAGACAGTATAGGACAGTTTTTGTTTCTTGTTTATGCCAACATTTCTGTAATAATCCAGCTACCTGACGGTGGCCTACGAATGCATGAGTCTGACCAGACAAACCAGTGATTGATATTATGAGCAATGTTCAACATTTGATGACATGCAATAAACCAACCATGACCCAGAATGACCACAGTAGTAATGGCTTGCATCCACTTCCAGACATCTTCCCAAGGCAAAAGTCCAGTTTCCACCTTTGCCGAACTTGCCTGGAATTTCCAGGCTTGATTGTAGCACCACCAGTGGCTATTATGAGTTATGTTCCTTCCATGTCCTTCCTATTGACCAATCAGATTCCACCTCTTATCACTTTCATTTGCTTCAAACAAAATGGCGGCGCTAAGATGATATGATTGATAATCAAAATCTATGTTTTAAAAAAACGGGTCTTAACTCATGAAGTGCATGAAATCACGTGAGCACCTTGATTAAAAACATGAAAATACTTGCAAAACATCTGTTGGCACCTAGTTGGCAGTACACATACTTTGCAAATCCTGCAATCGACTGAAATCTGCATGTTGAAATTCATGTTGTTTAGACACTGGATGTCTGGTTCATTTGACTGGACTATTCATAGACTCGTTAGTCCTGCCAAAATTTAACTCGGGAATTCCAGCCATGTTCAGCAAGGGTGCAAACTATTTTTATAGTCAGTATACGCCCTTGCCTCGGGAAGATGCTTCCAGAAAACTTGTCCTTATGATGATCACAAGCTCTTTAAACGCCAAAACAATTTACTTTCTTGAATGACTTGACATTCAGGCTTTGAAGTGTTGATTTGTGGTGGATAGAATGAAAGTAATGCTATTGAGAATGTCAGTGTGAGGTGATTAAACATTTTTGTATATTACAAGACAATCCATTTGACAAGTCTTTGTGAATTGTAACTAGCCGCGGGTCGACGGGATAGTATTGGTGTTCGATGCTTGAGACAGATAGCTGACCACCAGGAGATGGTTTAACGCTGCACTTAGCATCATTCCAGCTATATGACGGCGGTCTGTAAATAATCAAGTCTGGGCCAGACAATCTAGTGAATGACGTCATGAGCATCTATCTACGGAAATTAGGATACAATGACATGCATCAACCAAATCACCAAATAGTGTTCTGATTCCAACCTAGGTGAAATGGGGTTTAATGTCAAGTCAAAGATTATTGCACTTATATGCAGGTGTGTGTGTGTAGCTGCTAGTACTAGTCCGGACTGATGCCGATTTATAGTGCTAGCTCACTGTGATACAATGCCACAGTTTAACATGAATACCCCACTCAGACACAGTATACTGACTCCGAGCCGACCAGTCCTTGTTTTAGCCCCTTTATGCCAAGTGCCAGGCAGGGTAACAACAAGTACCATCTTTTAATGTCTTTTGGTATGATGAAGCTCTCTGGGGACGCTAGTCGACTCTGACCTAGACAGGGTCACAAGAAGTATTATTTTTTAACGTCTTCTTTAGTATGACTTTTGGCGCTCTCCAGGTGGGCAAACCCTTGTTAAGTGTGACAAAAATCTAAATTCACAGATCTATACATCTGGACAATGTTAAGCATCCCCTGACATTTTTCATTGACTAATGAAACAAGTGCTGGAATTAAATGAAAACAACCCTCCGACAATAAGAAGTCCCCAGCTGAGGTAAGATTTGAATTGCAACATTGTAGCACAACCACTGGGGATGTTTTCACCTCTAAACAATATCCCTTCATACCCACTTGTCGAAAGAGGCGACTAACTGGATCTAGTGGTCAAGCTCGTGGACTTGGTTGATGCATGTCATCGTATCCCAATTACGTGGGTCGATGCTCATCATGTCAATCACTGGATTGTCTGGTCCAGAATCGATTATTTACAGACCACTGTCATGTAACTGGAATATTGCTGAGTGCGGCGTTAAACAACAAACAAACAAACTAACAAACAAAATCAGGTGGCTATATCTGGATACAAATGTCACTTTAAGTCACAAGATGCCACCTGTAGTTCAATGCTTCAGGGGGGGAGTAAATCCCCGACGTGCCCGGATGACAGCCTCCACCCTGCGGATCCATTCGTGACCAACTCGTGTTATTCCGGGACAAGCCGAATATGTACGTTACGGAAAGGGGCGATTGGTGACGAATGCCTGCCGATCATCCCTCCAGTCAGACGTCGGATCTGTTGAACGGGCAACCACTCACGATGCAGAACTGTTTCCAATTCATGCAAACGCTGCACACCAGGCTGCAGTGCCTGTATACGATGCCCAAGGATGTCCCAAATGTGTTCCAGCAGATTCAGATCCGGACTCATGGGAGGCCAAGGCAGTCGTTATAGTGTTGTTCTTAGGGTAGGCTGTCATCCATGAACTGGCGTCTTGTGAGTGGACGACAACTGGCTGCAGAGCATATACTGATTACACGTGAGGTTGCCTTGCATGGTGACCAGGTCCCGCTTAATTGCAATCGTGCGAGATACACCGTGCCATCACCGAATCTCTCCCCTCCCGCGTAGTTCAATACCAACGTTGCTTTATCCAATCATAAGAATACATATCTGGAAATGAATGCCAATTCATTCATTTTGCTACAGGATTTGCCGTATTAAGCGCCATAATCTTGACCAAAATGTACGTAATTTTATTAGCACACCTGTATAAAACATGAAAGTTACATGACAGTCCATATTTTCTAGCGCATATTACACATTTCTTACAGAAAATAAACAGGGCAGAACGGGCACGTATTAGCAATTTTTTTAGTTTCATTAACGTTTGAACCCAGTTCGTTCACTATTTTGAAAGCTCGATCTCAGAAAACAAATTTAATTCGGCGTTTATGGTTTTAAAAAGCGCTCTCCTTTGACCTTCTAAGTGCCCGGTCGCTTATATATGGCGAACACAACATTTCCAATTTTGAAGCCATTATTTTGTTTGTTTGTTTGTTTGTTGTTTAACGCCGCACTCAACAATATTCAAGTTATGTGACGATTGGGTTTTTTTGCGAAGAAAAAACTCATAATTTACAAGGGACTTACATTTTTAGCAATTATTCTACTCCTTCATATTCACATACACTTTCAAATAAGAAAATGTAGGGGTTATAAGAATATGCTGGACAGATATTTGTAGTTTTTGGATAGTTCACTTATGTCACATAGGCTACACCCAAAAAACAAAAAAATATTTAAAACCCAATCGTCTGACCCACTGCCTTTCCTTTTTAAAGTTAATGTTCATCTTTATGCATATTATACATTTTTGTGAAACAAATCTTACCATCAACACGTATCACCGAAAGAGCTTGCTACGTTCACTATCACATCATTCGAAATAGGTGAGCTTCAGAGCTTCCTCTCTGCATTAGTTTTGTTCGTTTATGAACTCTATTTTTTGTGTAATTATCTTAAAATTTGATTATATACAAAACGTAGTTGGGTGAATATCCATAACTGAACCAGAAAAAAACAGAAAAGAAAATCAGAGAATGCGTGGGGAAAATATCTGAAATGCCATTTTTACTGAGAAATTTTGAAACCATTTTGTACAGTGCTGTTTTCAGAGAAATACTTTTTAAGAGTAGTGAAATAATCATTTGTGTGCGAGTATAAGTAGTAAAATATCAATTTACATGAGTCGTCGCATACTATTACTTATTTTTTAGATCTCCACACTGAGACAATAAAATAGAACTTTACGAGAAATTGATGTCGTAAATATATACCAGAAAGCAATTTGCAGACCGACTTCCGGCGAGTCACTTTACGGTCAAGAACATGGGGTTCTATTATAAAATGTGTGTCGCTGTTGGGCTTATTGCCCTGGCCCACGCGGCGTATTCGGCGGCACAACGTAAGATATTTGTGTTATTTTGACAGAAGAACGTTTGTAATCACACAGCTTAATTTTATGTCTGTTTACCTCCATGTTTCACCCTCACGCATGCTCACGCGTTTTGGCAAAGATGAAATGTCTTGATTAGATGAATTTCTTTTTTGTGTGAGGCAACAATGCAGGTTACAGGACGCAGCTTGTATGTCCCAAATTGTCTCAGGCTGCTGGCTGTGGCTCTCGCTTCACAGATCTCATGTGCCTCTTTGATCGTTAGGGTTGGATTTTGGAAGGTTACCCATACACTATCCTTAACCGTTGGATGCCCTTTCCGATCAAGCACCCCTTTACTATCATTAGAATAAGGTACCCCTTTCGGATCAAACACTCACGATCCTTAGGGTTGGGCACCAATTTCTAATTAAACATCCCTTTAAGAACCTTAGTGACCGCCTCCATGGTCTAGTGGTAGTGTGTCTGCCCGGGCCCGAAGGCCCGGGTTCGATCCCCAGCTGCATCGAACCAAAAGACATTAAAAGATTGTACTTGTTGTTACCCTGTCTGGCGCTCGGCATAAAGGGGCTAAAACAAGGACTGGTCGGCTTGGAGTCAGTATACTGTGTCTGAGTGGGGTATTCATGTTAAAACTGCGGCATGGTATCTCGGTGAGCAAGCACTATAAATCGGCATTAGTTCAGACTAGTACAAGCAGCCGCACACACGCACACATGTGCATGCACATCACTATATAAGTTCAATAATCTTGGACGCGCCGTGAAACCCAATTTCATCTCACCTTTAAGAACCTTAGGGTTAGGCACCTCTTTACGATCATTAGTCTGGTTTGGGCTTAGTTGTTCTTTTAACAATTTAATCGAATGTAATTTGGTAGGAAACTCCATGCAGTTTTTATCAAGTTTCAAGTGTCACAGAGAAAATGACTTTTGCGCATACATATAGAGGTAAACATTCGAGTGTTGATGACCTTGTAAACGAGCACTAATTATTTGTGATAGCACCTGTGGTACCATGGTAAAGTGTAGGCTAATTGCATTAACTCGTAAGACAAGCATAGGTTCGAACGTGAGTTCGATCCTCCACTCAGCACGACTTAAAATCTGAAAAAGTGTGCCTGGTAAAGTGTACCACTCCCATTACCGAACTCAAGCAGTCGCAACATTATGTAAATGGGATCCAAGAATTTAGATGGATTAGCAACAAAGCTGTTTACAGGGTGCAGCTTAGTCTCGCACATTTGGCAGTTTGTAATCACATTGCAATCACTTGAGGAAACATTGTGCACTTAAAAGGAGATCATGTGACAGTTAATTTATAATTAGATCCTCACTTCTTAGTTACGAGGGGTTGCTATAAAGTTTTGAGCCCAACTGCGAAAGATGTATAATACCCCCTTAACTGTTTCCATGTACATATATTAAGTGCAATAGTTTCCATGCTTACAGGCCGCATTTCAACCAAATACACAACCAGGCAGCATATTTCTGCAGACATCAAAGTGACTAGGTATTATCTGTTGATGTGAATGAACACATTTGGCTACCATGTTGTCATCAAGTATCTCCTACTGAAAGGGCTAACTCCACCACCCAGCAGGGGCACGGGTGGCCCAGCCGTCTAAGGCGCCGCAATTCGCTGTGCAGAGTTGCGTGCCTTGGGCATGCCAGAAACCTATGATTGTAGGGTTCGAATCCCGATTCGCCCCGATTACGTTTCTAGGTTTGTCAGCATCATACCCGTGTACCGAAGTGGTAGACATCTTAGACCTGCATCACTTCGGGCTTTCCTCCCACATTAAGCTGACATGCTGTGATATAACTAGAATAATGTTAAAAGCGGAGTTAAGCTCAACTCACTCACTCACTCACTCACTCCACCACCCAGCCATGCGAACATGGTGAACACTTAAAGGGATGGTGCTCCTTCCTGTTGAGAGCTAGGCAGTGGAAAAATCGAAAGAGAGCCTCGAAGAGGATCCAAGACTTTTCAACTGCCACCACTAAGGAAAATGTTGATAAGTTATATGATATGATTATGGATGATCAACAACTCACCACACGGGCATGAGAAAGTAGGCATGAGAGAGTTGAAAACTTTCTTGAGGAATGAACTGGGTATGAAGTTTCAGCACGCTAGGCTCCAAGGCTTCAGACTCCTGATCAGAAACGCTCCAGGTTCATCATCTCTCGTGAGAATTCAAGTTGTTTTGAAGCAGACCCACCGATTTTGTTAAGGGATTTATAACTATGGATGAGTCTTTGTTTCACCACAATCAGCTAGAGACTCCGCGTCAGAACCCCAGAATCAGGACAATGCCTGTTGTGGCCATGGCTGCGATGCATGTCTGTGGCTTTGACCACTTTGAACATCCTCAGTACACCTGATTTGGCACCTTCAGATTTCCTCCTCTTCCAAAGCTTGAAGAAAGAACTGTACAAAACATTATGCAAATCCAAATGACATCATTTCTGTAGACTTGCACAAGTCTCTAAAGCAAAAGTTATTGGTTTGGATCATCATTTCTAGATTATATTAATAAGAAGAAAAAGTTCTACCTAAGAGACTGGTGTCTGTCTATTTATCTAGACTTGCCTATTATAAGGATAGCATTA
This sequence comes from Haliotis rufescens, assembly GCF_023055435.1. NCBI lineage: Eukaryota > Metazoa > Mollusca > Gastropoda > Lepetellida > Haliotidae > Haliotis > Haliotis rufescens. Next base: position 38,291,985 of record NW_025964383.1, on the reverse strand, counting down.
CAAAAACGCCCATGGGCTTATCCTTCAGTACAGCCTTGGAGCAAGGCTATCATTTCTGCTGTAGAGGACTTTCTACACTTGTGGGATCCAGGCCCTGCAGCATTGTTGGACCTCGGAAGGGATGATGTTGAAAAATAATTAGCAACCAGCTTCATCAATGAAGTTTGTCATAGTTAGGCCCAGAAGTTTTCAGCCACCCTTCATACTTTTACTTCTAAGTGCCACTGAAAGATAAGTGCATGATAGTACTGACTCTCATTCAATGTCATTTTACTTACAGACAGAACCTACTTGCGGCTTACGGAGAAGGAATTTACACGTCTGCCTATTGATGTAAGTACCTGGGACCTACAGTGGCTTCAGTCATACCTGTTTAGCTAGACCATACATCAGTCTGTCCGCGCTGTATTCCGCAACTCCACAGTCATGCCCGCTCTGTGCAGAAATGTACCTGTAATGCAGAAATCACATTTTGTGCAGCACATGCAGAATTTTGTGTTTATCTGCCGCAGAATTAGTCAAATGCACTGCAGAATTTTGATATGTGAGTCCAAAGCTTGTTCTAAGCATGTAAATGGATATTTTTTTTGTTTTAAAGTGAAGTTGATTTTTGTATTATTGCTTAACGAAAGTGCATGTCTGTATGTATGTTTACTCTAGTGATCTCCAGAGCTATTCTAGCCATGGATAAGTTTATCATAAAAATGTCTGCCACAAGTCAAATGGGTGCAAAACTACCAAATTCACAAAAACTTAGCTGAAAAGTTTGCAAAATTGTTTTGCAGACTTTGCAAAATTTGGATGGAGAATTTACAAAAAAAATGACCATGAAATACAGTGGTGATTGATTATCGCTGTTGGTTGATTTATCGTTGCTAAGAGAACATGTCATCCTCAGAAACAATCACTTAGCGGTGGAAAAACCACGAGAAAACTCAAAAGTTATTAAATAACAAAAAAACAATGTTTTTGTTTCAGATCCTAGTGCAGTCCATCCTTGGTCTTCTGGCCATTGGCTACGGTGTTGTCAACGTTTCTGGCAGCTTCAGGGAAATCAAGGCTAGTGCGGAACTGGAGAATAAGTGAGTTGTGGTGTACCTTCCACGGAATTAGGGGGGCACAGGTGGCCATGTCGTGTTGACGCACAATGTGCTGTACAGAGTTCTGTCCCTTAGACGTGGCAGAATCTGATGAATGACCTGGTTTGTCAGCACAATACTCGCTGTCATTGGTTTACTTGCCTAAAATTCAATGCTATTATGTATTACGTTTTTAATAATATTTATCAACCTTAAAGTTTAGATTTTTCACAGAATTTTACTAACATGACTGGTTCCGTTGTCGTGCTCTGTCACCCAGACCCTAGAGAATAAATTAAAAAAGGAGTCCAACTCAAACCTAGAATGATTTGGCAAGTCTACATTGCCTCAGCTCTAGCTTTGAAATTAAGGAATGTTCTGGGCTCCATTTGGATTTTAAGACAACTGTATTTCTGGGACTAAATGGCAGGCTCCGGTTGTCATGGAAGCTTATGACATCAACCATTTATGAGATGTACTAACTTTTTCCTTGGAAGATTTCACGGTAGATTTGATACCTGTAAATTTCATTCTTAGGCTAAAAAAATTTATAGTCTTGGTTCTCAGGCACTGCCCACATCATCATAAAGTTCACTGCACGTTTCGTTTTTGTTTCCATTTGCAGTTTTTTGTGTGCATTGTGTTTTAGTATTTGGATTTTTATATTTTTTTAAAAATGGAAATAAAAAAACGAAACGTGCAGCAGACTTTATGATGATGCAGGTGGTGCCTGAGAACCAAGGTTATTATTTTTTATAGCCTTAACAATGACAAAATAAATACAGATTGTACTAATATTGGATATGGTATTGATGTGGCATTGGGTGAGTGATATTGCCGGAATATTGCTAAAAGCGGCGTAAAGCCATACTCACTCACTCTATATGTATCAGGGGCGTAGCCTAGTGGTTAAAGCGTTTGCTCGTCACGCCAAAGACCCGGGTTTGATTCCCGACATGGGTACAATGTATGGAGCCCATTTCTGGTGTTCCCCGCTGTGATATTGCTGGAATATTGCTAAAAGCGGCGTAAAACCTTACTCACTCACTCTATATGTATCAGCCCACACTTCATGATGCTCATGAAGTAATTACTTATCTATGTTGCATTTCAGAACGTGGGAGATGTTGTCAAACAGACAAGCGTTCTACGTCTTCAACCATCGCGGAAAAGCTCTGTTCCAGACAGAAGAATGAGGCCATGGATGTTTGATGTGTGACAGATCTGTGATGGATGTTTGACGTATGACAGTGGAAGAATATCTGGTGATTCAACAGAGGGGCATCATTCATACAGTGTTAATGTTGGAACATTCACTGTTAATGATGACAGTAATTGTGGCAGACTTCAATTTCATTGGAGCAAGGCACACAGTTTGCACTTCCTGTGTAGAGTTACGTCCCTTGGCTGTCAGGATCCGCTGTTCGTTGGTTCGAATTTGATCTGATTCTGATCCAAGAACTATGGGCATCTTTCCTGTGTGTTCCATCAAAGGGGCATTCCACTATATTAAGCAGATATGCTATTACAAAGTGAGATTAAACTCACTCACTCATGAAACTTGTAAATTGTGCATTTATGTACCCGTATGAAAATAGACACAAAACCGAAGTGGAAAACTTTCATTAAGAATTGACTTTCACATTTTTCTAGACTAGTTTCTGAGGGAGTTATTTTATAGACTTATTTCGTTATTATATTGGTAAATTTGATAGTTCATTATTGTTGTATGATTGACAGGTTTGTACTGGGTTCCATGCTGTAGTTTCAAAATATAGGGGGAGCAAAATAAGAAATGACCTTAGGTCTTTGTTGACAAAGGTCATAGATTGCTGTCTACGAATCTTTGTTGTGAACGTGAATATATGAGAACGCTGTAGTCGTCATCTTGAATAAATGTCAATGTCATGTAGGAAATACTTGTTTTTATGGTAACTATGGTAACTGTGAATGTCCGTGAAAAACATGTTCCATCAGAAAAAATATTTTGAAAAGAATATTGATTATATGAGCGTGTGACTTGTAAATAAGTATGAATGTTGTTGACTGTTTCCTTTTTGTTGATATGTTGTTTATGTGATTAATTTAACAGCTCATTCTGCTCTACATTGTAGGAATATACTTAAACAATATGGCATTTAGGACCAGTAATATTGTTTTTATATGACTATGTTACCATGGTTACTATGTCATCCTTCCAGGTACCCTTTCACACATGGTCACTTGCCCAATGAGTCAGCAGTGTAACTGTTTCATAGTAGGCAGAATCCAAGCCCTATAAACTCGAAGATGTCAAGGTCTGTTTGCCCACCTACTAAACTACTTGCCGTGTAAATTATATCAGTTTAGGCTTTTCAAAATTTATTTGTCATGCAACATTTGTTATGTTTTTAAAGCAGTTCGACTCAATTTCGTTTTTGCACCGGATTCCAAGTTTTTGCACAAGTCATGCCATTCTAAGTGTGTCCAAGTCACAGGGGATTTAGCTGTGGCCACCATCGGCCCGTCTCTTCATGCTTCAGGGGCATGACCAAAAGAGATGAGGAAGCAAAATTTCTTTATAATTTTGTAAACTAATAACGAACTAAAGGTAGAAAGTAAATTCCTCCCTCCATACGTAGTTTTAAGTTGACATGACATGAGATTATGTATTTAACTCCCTAGACTTTCCTCTCATTGGTATCATATAATTGCCTAGTTCCTTGATGATCTGTCTTAGCAAGAGCTAGTGCCTATAACATGAACAAGTCATGGAACCCTTTTCTCAGATTTGAACTATGTGTATGGAAGTTGTGAGTGTATATTTAGATTTTAGTCCTCCACCAAATCCTAGATTATGAATACTGTATTGTAAATGGTTTTTTCTACAGTATCAGTACTTCACAGGTTTTGTTTATACTAGGTTCCTCCATCATTAGTTGTGATGTGTAGTTAACTAAATAGGCCTGAAGTTAAATGAGCTGGTTGTTGTACAATCCCTTCCAATACCTGACGCTGAAGCAATGTCTGGAGCTGATGTCCGCATGGCTGAGACACATGTTTTAAAAGAAATATTGCCATTTTTGCAAGTCTGAGCCCTCGTTTGTCCAAGCACTTGCAGGTTTTCCACTTGCTTCAAACAGACTATTTCTGGGGGGCTGGGCGGCCAGTCATCCAAGGCACTGCAAGTCTCTGTGCACAGCTGCGTCCCTCGGGCACACCAGAAATCTATGACTGGGTTTGAATTTTGGTTCGCCCTGAGTTTGTTTCTTGGTTTGTCAGCACCAGACCCATGGATTTCACAAAAGTTTCACCTCCATCGCTTTTGTTTTTCTTCCCACATAAGCAGACATGCCATGATTAAACTGAAATACTGTTTCTAAGCGGTGCTGAATCAAACTCGTTCACTCTCCGAACACGTCTTGATTCGTTGGTTAAAAGTAGCAACTAGACTGCAAGTGTCTTCACAGCTGATTGAGGAATGTGGTGTATACATATGCGTGTGAAGTACTGTCGATGAAATGATGACTGCTGTAGCGTCACCGTCAGTGTTATTATTCCAGTGACATAGCCAGAGTATGTAACATTGTGTACGTGTGAACAATGATACTGATCCCGAGGCCAGAGTATGTAACATTGTGTACGTGTGAACAATGATACTGATCCCGAGGCCAGAGTATGTAACATTGTGTACGTGTGAACAATGATACTGATCCCGAGGTCAGAGTATGTAACATTGTGTACGTGTGAACAATGATACTGATCCCGAGGTCAGAGTATGTAACATTGTGTACGTGTGAACAATGATACTGATCCCGAGGTCAAGGATGTAACATTGTGTACGTGTGAACAATGATACTGATCCCGAGGTCAGAGTATGTAACATTGTGTACGTGTGAACAATGATACTGATCCCGAGGTCAGAGTATGTAACATTGTGTACGTGTGAACAATGATACTGATCCCAAGGTCAAGGATGTATGTGCATGTAAAACGCCATCGCTGTATAGACTAGTGATTCATGTTGTATTTACTTCTCTCTGTGCTGTATATGACCCATGCAGAACTTGAATAAAGAAACACCTCACATCCTGAGATTCCTACACCGTTTTGCTTTTTTTTTGTTGTTGACATTTTTTATTCCTTTCAAAGGGTTGTACATCAGGTTCAGAGGTTACACAGTAGGTTTAGTCAATTGTCGTGGTCTTGTGGGAGAGCGGAAGGTCCGGGGTTCGATCCCCGACCGCGTCATACCAAAAGACGTTAAAAGATGGTACTTGTTGTTACCCTGTCTGGCGCTCGCCATTAAGGGGCTAAAACAAGGACTGGTCGGCTCGGAGTCAGTATACTGTGTCTGAGTGGGGTATTCATGTTAAACTGCGGCATGGTATCTCAGTGAGCTAGCACTATAAATCGGTATCAGCCCGGACTAGTACAAGCAGCCACACAAACACACACGCGTACATGCACGTCGCTATATAAGTGCAATAATCTTGGACGAGACGTTAAACCCAATTTCACCTCACCTCACCTACACCGTTTTGCTTGATCATTGCTAGTCTGTCATACAGAACCTGAAACAAGTATATCCGATACAGCCCATGCAAGTCTAGATTACTGCAGCATCTGAAAATGAGTTTCCGAGCTCATAACTATAATTTAACAACTGTTGTTATCTGTAAAATATGTTCATTTCAGGGACTAGATGTTAATGCTTTTATTTAGGTAATGAGGCCACCGGCCCATTATACACGTGCAGAGCATGATGGCATACAAATATGACAGAGCGCTGAATTATAAGATTTACAATGCAGTGTTCAAACTGTTAATATTGGAGTTAATTATATGACACAGGTATTCCCTTGAAAATGGAATTACGTTTCTTACCAGCAAGAAATACATATTTTGCTAAATTGTTGCAAATACTTTGATTAGTCGAGCTGAATAATAAGAACATTTTCTCACGACTTGGAAACATGTGATTATAATTGGGTATGAGATTAGACCGCAGATCAAGATAGAACGGACACACCATACAAAAGTGGAACTCATCTTCGATAGCACTTACAACACAGAGGGGACAGAAACGTTCATGTCTTGGTATATTATGATATCTGCCTGTTTCAACCATAAGACGATGATTGGATCCGAGAAAATTCAAGATATTAATTCGAAATAATGTTACATCAATTAATCGAATCCAGTTATTATATGAAAATTTATCCCTTACTGCAGAGAACAATTCAAGCTTAGAACAAGATTCACAATTATTTTGCAACACTTGATTTTCAATGTCTACGCTCCTTTGCCTAAACTGATGTAAGAATAAGTCAGATCTACCAACACCCCGTTGTAGCCATACCTCTGCAAATCCGTAAGAAAACAGCAATGATTTAACCTTGAGTGCCCAGCAAGCGTTGCCATTCTCTGCCCTTTTATATTGAAAACTATATGTTTTTTTCAAAATCAAATTATTATCTTGTATCAATAGTCGAAGCCAAAATTTTATAATTTTTAAATAATGTGACACTTTGACGGAGTTTCTCATCAAGACAGATTTTACAAAGCTATTTGGTGTTAGTCAAGGTCATTGCATTAATTTTGTGAGGGCTTCCAAGTTACATTACCCCATGATTCTTGTAAGGTTAGAATATTCATAGGATATTCTTGTCGTATGACTTGATGGAAGAGGTCAGGCTCTGCAACTTGGAGGATTGCATCTCAGTGACCCTGATGGAGGACATTGATCATGCTATCAATCACTGGATTGTCTGGTCCTCTTATTGACAGGCCCTCTTCATGAAGCTGGAATATTGCTGCATGAGGTATAAAAACATATACTGAACCAAATTAAAAACTTCACAATCCTAAAATTTTAACATTTTGACCAGTTATCATTGTGGGCCCTTATTGTGTATTCAAACAGTAATGGCCACGTATAATAATTTTCTTCAGATAACACCCGTTTTTGTGCAGGTGAATCGATCAAAGTCATGTGCACAGCACTATAGTGGCAAAAGTGTTTTTTCACGTGCAACTGGTCACGTGGCCATAATACTGCAAAAAAAGAAAAAACACAAGAAAACAAAAGTCTTTATGGCCATTTGTCAAGCCACGCCTTTCAAATGTGCAACGTGAACGTGCCATCGGCATGTTGCAGACGGGAACGTCCGTAGCTGAAGTCGCAAGGACGATGGGTTGTAGTCGACGGACTGTTTATGATTTACAGACGCGTCTACAGCAAACGGGTACCACCGCTGATCGCCCTCGGCCAGGTCGACAACGTGTGGCGTCACATGCAGAGGATTGTCAGATTGTCTTACGTTGTGTACAGGAAGTTGACAGATTTCAAGGCGGAAGTGTCATGGTGTGGGGTGCTTTCTGTGGCAATGCACGTTCCAGGCTTCTTGTCATCTGTGGCAACCTCAACGCTGCTGCTTACCGCAACCATGTACTGGCACCAGAACTTCTGCCTTTTATGGCAACACATGGACCCGGTTTGATCTTCCAACACGACGATGCCAGACCCCACACAGCAATTTTGACAAGGAATTTCCTTCAGAATGCGGGAGTCCACGTCATGGACTGGCCGTCAAGGTCTCCCGACCTCAATCCCATCGAACACGTCTGGGATGCTCTTGGCAGAAGTCTGCGCACTCTCCAGAACCAACCACAGAATTTGCAAGATCTTGGCACCATTTTGCAGCAACAATGGCGTCGTCTTCCCAATCATGTGTTCACAAGCATCTCAAGGTCCATGTGGAGGCGTTGTGTGGCAGTTGTCAACGCACATGGTGGCCATACACGCTACTGAACTTGTGTGCCATCAGATTCTCGTGCTTGGGACATGATTTAAACTGTTGATGTTATTACCGAATACCGTAGGTGCTTGGAACAAATTATGGTTACCACCGTTAATTAAAATCCTTCTTTGGACATTAATGATAAAAAATTACCTTCTCTGATACATTTGTCCGTTGTATATCATAGATGGGATTACTTTTAAAAATGTGAAGTTTTTAATTTGACTCAGTATATATATATATATATATATATATATATATATATATATATATACATGTATATATATATATATATATACGTAATGCCATTATTCAACAATTCACTCATTTGTAAAGATGGTGTTTTACACTAGTTGGCAATAGTTTCACTAGGTCTGGGGAAGAATGAGTCTAAAGTTAGTGTGAGTGAGTTTGATTTTACGCCGCTTTTAGCAAAATTCCAGCAATATCACAGCGGGGGACACCAGAAATGGGCTTCACACATTGTACCCATGTCGGGAATCGAACCCGGGTCGTCGGCGTGACAAGCGAACGCTTTAACCACTAGGCTACCCGACCGCCCCCTAAAGTTAGTGCAGACTAAAGGTCATCAGACTCCATGACTTGCTGATTGTGCCATGCTCCATTGCTTTCAGTGTCTGATGCTGTGTGAAGATCCAGGTTAGAATTGGTATTCAGCAACTCATGCTTGTCGTGAAAGGCGACTAAATGGGATCGGATGGTCGGCCTCGCTGACTTGGTTGATGCATGTCATTGTATCCCAATTGTGTAGATCGATGCTCATGATATCAATCACTGGATCGTCTGGTCCAGACTCGATTATTTACAGACTGCCGTCATACACCAGGATCTTTGCTGAGTGTGGCGTTAAAGAACAAACAAACAGTCCCTTGGACTATTTTGAGGCAGCGTGATGTAGACGAGAGCGTGACTGGATCGTGCTGCCTAGCAGGGACATTGACAAGCTAAACACAAGTGTATGGATGTATTCTAGTTTATTGTCCCTGTTGGGAGACACTCCTCCCAGCTGTGTTTCTACAAGATACGTCACCATTGTACAGTGTAACCCAAGTCAGAAAACACCTCTCAAACACAGGTTGGAAATAGAAGAAAGAATGATTTTAAAATAATGCTAACACCTGCATCAAGAAAGTTCCTATTGCTGAATTACAAGTTTATGAAAGGAAACTGGAGCTTACCAATTAAGTACGTTAACCGATTAAATACATTTTTATGTAACTATGTTAACAAGCCTAAAAATTCATTTAAGTTGCATTGATAGGTTTCAAATAATTTTGATGATTCAACCATTATGTAAATGACTGACTTCTGACAATTTTGAATTAAGATTCGACTGTAGAAAGACATCTTTGTACACATCCGATTGACAATTTCAGCAGAACTCACACAAATCAGTGATAATTTGCAAATATAAAAGAATAACGTCAGGAATTTTAAAAAACAAAATATACACACTTGCATGCCAAAATATGGCCACACCCTTTCGTTCTGGTGTCCGGTGGATGAGCCTGTCCAATTACAAAAATAATGGTTACCGGTATTTTAAACATGCTAACCTTTTTTTCAAAAGATACATTTTTGGAAATAACTAGATCTTTCCCCTCAGTAGTTTGTATTTGGGCATATTGACAATGCAAATCCACGAACAGAAATGGTCTGGCCTAGTAGAAAAATAAAACTCTTCAGGTTAAAATTTCATACAACATTAATTATTCATGGAGCAGGATCACCAGGGTAATGACATTCTGTAGGCCTTTTATTTTTTATTAGTTGGTTTACAGATTTTTCGGCCTAAAATTCAATGTAGATGGCTGAAAAATAAAATAAAAACAATTTCAATGCCCAAATATGTACTGCTTCAAATAAATGAAAAACAAACAAGTTTAAACATAGCAAGATCCCAAACGATAACTGATTGTTTCTTTTAACAGAATAATTTTATATAAATATTATTCACCATTTCTTATAAACAACAGTGATAAAATCTTGTTTTTTTTACTTTGGTCAAAACAACAATTGTTAAGTCATACACTTATTTTCTAATTTCAGGGTTTTCTTGTCAGTTGGGACTCAAAAAAATATATAAAAAATAGAAGGCCATACAAGTGTCTTGTTTTCCATGGTATCAGAAGCACAACAATTAGACTTGGAAATAATGCCTTGTTTGGAAAGCTACTGTGAGATTGTTCCTCATGGAGCTGATACACAAACGCACAACACTAACAGGAAACAAAACAATTATACTCATCAACAAAATAAATAAACCAACAAATGACGACGCTGTGATGGAATGAGAATATTCAGTGATTTGGAACTATCTCAAATGTTACCTCGACGAAAATAACACTGAAATCAATAGATTGTAATGACAACTTCCGCAACTGTTAATCAAAATAGCTTGAAGGGTAACTTGTTATCTGAAGAACAAAACTGACTCTTGTGATATAAGAATAATACATAAACGTCTCTGTTAAGAGGAATTATTATAAACGTATCGCCAAAACTTGAATCACACCATAAACATGGGATATACCTTACAACAATGCAAGTGGGATATGTCTTTGAGACAGAAAAAGATCCAATCTTAAAAATATATACTTTCTGTGATTTGGGCACACTGAAACCTGTACAATGAAGAAATCGATTTCAAAACTTAACATCACATCTGTACACACATTTGTGAAGATATTTACAGAATAAATATCAAAGAATCTGTAATCTCTGTTCCCTCTGATTTTAATGGTTGTTAAGAAACCAAACAATACACAGTCCATGATGCCAACCCCAAATTGATGCAGTTCGGAAATATCTAGGATAAACAGGGTCGAAAATAAAAACAAATCTCCTCAAAACTAATAACCACCCCTAGTATGATTGGTTTGATAAAAAATAATTAAAAAATATTTTTTAGCCGTGTCATTTATTAACCAAACAAAAATTCTGAAAACTTTCCAATCATAAGTTAAAACAAGTGATTGTTTATTAATTCATTATTATTTGGTTGTATATGTGACAAAGCTTTAGAAAGGTCAAATTTGTCTAAGTATTGGCGATAATGTTCAACAAAAATCAAAATATTTTTCACTTTTTTGGTGGAAGTTTGGTTTAAAAAATTGCAATGATTCCGCCCAAATCATTATGGTTGACATCTCTAGGGATCAAAGAGGGATATGAACAGTAAAATTCTTCAAACTGATCTACCCCTCCCTGCTTCCTATCTCGCAGTATTATCTAACAAGAAAAACAATTCTTATCACAACTCATTGGGAATTTCAGTAATTTTAAATATGGCTTATCAGCAAGCTTTATTCACAATGAAACCAAATACATTCAAGGTATCAATTTTTATACAGTCTGCTTATTTAGGTTCAATATACTGTATTCGACATAATAAGCGCCCAGGGCGCTCTCAAAATTACAAATAGGGGACTCTTATTAGAATATTATTTTGGTTGAGTTGAAAGATAAATTTCGTGGTTTATGCTGACAGCCTGAAATGTTTATGAACGACAGATTTTTTTTTCCAGAATTTAATTGCCCATAATTAAGGATGCATATTACACACGATTATACGTGAATAAATAAGTCTTGTGTACATTGATCAATCGGCAGGAGTGCTAATTGGGATTGTTCACTAGCTAATATGTTAGCAATTATCGCCATGGGCGCTTATTACGTCGAATACGGTATATAAATTTAGGGACAAAATATGACAATCTTGATGATTAATCTTTATATATCTTGAATCAATCATAAACACAAAACAATCCTAAGCAAGACTGATCCATGTGTCCTTGGAGAACTAGAGGCAGTAATACAACCAGGAAAGTTGTCTTGTTTCGTGGCTGCTCTGGTTTAATATACCTCCCTAAACATTAAAATGCTATTTTCGTATAAAGGTGAAAAAGATATGTACATTTAGTATAATACCTGGGTACTCTCAAAACTAGGGGCATTTTTTAATGAAGATTTTGTTTAGGCTTAAAAAAATAACAGAATTGGATCTCAAGCAATGGTTTTTGAAAATATAGTGCGGGCAGGTGGTGTCTTTTGTTGTTGTTGTTGTTCAAACTAGTATGTTATCAATAAACAATTGTGTACAAACAACCTGGGAAAGGGCCTCCCTACATAAATGTATTCCTTGATGAGTAAAATACAGGAAGACAGTATTGGAATAACCAGTGGACTTGGAATATTTAAGGATTTTGGGTGGTTTTTTTACAAAATGGAAATAAAAACGAAATGTGCACAAACTTTATGATGATGTGGCCGGAGCCTGAGAACCAAGACTATTATTATTTTTTTGCCTTAATATTTTTCAACACCATGCAATGGCTCCCTGAACAATCCCCATATCCACTAATACATCTTTCCTACAATTCTTTTTGATGTGGACTGACCTCCTCAAACATGTATTATTATTATAGCAAGAAACTGTGGCTCTTTTATGCCACCATATCTGACTACGCAAATAATGGTTACTAGGGCAAGTGTATCTGTGCAGAGTTCTCTCCCTTAGACCCGCACATTAACCTCTCCTAAACCAGATGGACTATATTTTAATTTAACATTGGTCACTTCACGTTATTACATAAACACAGACTTTAGTCTTAATGCTGTTCTCTATTTACATATTATCATAATTTAAAAAATATTCAAGTACAAAACAGAATATATACTTCAAGTTAAATTTTGATCTGATGTAGACTTTTACAATTGTTGTCATTCTTGGAATCTGTTCAACATACACTAGTCTGTCTAAATAGGATTTTTGTCAAATATGCATCTCAGTCAAAATAGTCAAAATAGTAGTCAAAATGTAAATTCAAGGAAGAGGATCCATGGAGATTCATCCATATCACAGACTCCAGTAGGCTTGAGCAAAGTGTTCTGGCAGTGGAGCTCAGTTACCTCCCCCTGGTGGTCTGACCTCTGAACTCTGGGTGTGGGAGGAAGCAGCAAGCCTGTGCTGTCAGAGAGTATAAGATGCGTTGGCTGTGTTGGTCTTCAGTACGACTTCTTCAGATGCTCATAAGTCATGAAGAACTAGGCCAAGTTAAGGAACTTACATACAGCAATAGATCACTTAAAGGTAGACATTGAGCCATATCAATAGGCTGGAAGACCTCTAGTAACATGTGACCTGAATATGTTACAATGACATTTTGTATCTGCCCACAACATTAAAGTTTAACAGCCTGTACATAAGTACCTGGCAACACTCTCACATTTACAGTGTGACTCACACAATTACAGTGTGACTCACACATTTTCATCACAGATCACCAAAGTTTCACCCATTTATTCATCTTTTTTTTTCAAACATCTTCTTTTCGTCACTACAATAAAGGTTAAATGACTTTTGGCTGGGTGGTTGAGTTCCCTTTGACTACAACCTTTTGGAAGTGGGGAAGCATTGGATGTTTTTGTAACCTCCACTTCATTCCAAATCGAATACCTAGATTCAAAAATTTGGGGAGGTGGGTGGGATTGTTCCTGATGTATTCCTAAATTCCTGAGGCAGCATTCTTTGAATTATTTACAATGAGAACTACTGTTTGACAAATCTTGCGACCCCCCAAAATGTTTGGCTGGCTTCACCTTTCAGAAGAAAACAGTATGCTCTGAAGCACTGACTGAACACCTATTCCCCTACGATCACCCCATCCCTCCCAACACGACCGCCTCCGTGGTCTAGTGGTAGAGCGTCCGCCCGGAGAGCGGAAGGCCCTGGGTTCGATCCCCTACCGCATCATACCAAAAGACGTTAAAAGATGGTACTTGTTGTTACCCTGTCTGGCGCTCAGCATTAAGGGGCTAAAACAAGGACTGGTCGGCTCGGAGTCAGTATACTGTGTCTGGGTGGGGTATTCATGTTAAACTGCGGCATGGTATCTCAGTGAGCTAGCACTATAAATCGGCATCAGTCCGGACTAGTACAAGCAGCCCCACACACACACACACGTGCATGCACGTCGCTATATAAGTGCAATAATCTTGGACGCGACGTTAAACCCCATTTCACCTCACCTCACCCCTCCGAACACACACACACGTCCAAAATTAAATGGTTGGTCCTTAAACACAAATGGATCCTGTGTTTTCTTCCAGACCGTGACTACAGTTCACGAAGCCTTCTACTGTGCTACCCTACACATGGTGCAGATGGGAAAGGCAAGGATACAATGATGTTCCACGGCCCGAGTCGGACCCAGGTGGGGATGAAGCCCTTGTACAAGGCCATGATGCCCTCCGTCTTCACCGTCTGAAACACACAGTGATACACAAAGTACAATAGATGCGTTCATGTCACTTGGAACAGCCTTTCAGTTCTAGTGCTGCATGTCCAAGGGAGGAGAGCCTGAAGTGATGAAGATCAGCACAGATGCTGATAAGCCAAGAATCGTAATCAGACAAATCATCAGATCCTGGCACAGCTAAGGGATGTAACTGTACTGACTTCACCCAGACCAATTTTAATGCAAAGTTTCTGTGGCTAGTCATGTTTATTGACACTCTGAACAGTATGTCAGTTATAACACGGCGGTCACCTCTGTTGTCTGGTGGTTAGACTGTCTGCCCATACAGCGGAAGATCGGTGGTTAGTTCCTCGGCCGCATCATACCTAAATACGTTAAAAGACAGTTGTTCTTGTTTCCCTGCCTGCACTTGACATCGTGGGGACAAAACAAGGACTGGTCAGCTCCGAATCCGTATACTGAGTGGGGTATTCATGTCAAACTGCAGCATGGTATCTCAGTGCGTCTGACCACTTGATCCCATCACCTCATAACACCAACTGGGGACCCATTCTGACCCCACCTCCCCACGTAGCGACTTTACCTGGACGAAGCAGTCAGTAGTTGATGTGTAGATTGCCGGTGCGACTCCATCACTGATCACGGCTGTTTTCAACCTCTTCTGGTTCATCAATCGTGTCTGAAACAAGAAGCTCGCTGTTGATGATCTGGGCGTGGCCGGCCACACAAACACAAACATCATGTGCCAACAGACAGGGAAGCAGGGATGGATATTTGAAAGCTCTTTCCACCATGGCCGAACAAATCTCTATTGAAACACACAATTTTGATTTCATGTTTAGCCAAATTTAAAACTGACATTTCGAAACATCATCTTTACTAACTACCAATATATCTGCATTCACGTACGTGATTAAATTCTAGTTTTATCGCTGATCTACAAAATTCAAGATATCACACATTTATCTGTTTTAAAGGTCCATTCCAGTTCACAAACAACTTGTGTCATTATGTAACTGTTTTCTCAACCATTAATCAATGCTTGCACTGTTACATACATGCAATAGAATTGCATATTTCATCAACTTTAGTTGATTGTGTTGAACAAAAGGTGTTGCCACTAAGCACTGACCTGTTAAGACTGTTTTTAGTTAAATCAGGGAGTATCTGTTACAAGTGTGTGCAAAATGCTACAGATATAGGTGCTCACATTATTTGTTGAAGCGTGTGGTTATTTTGGCTGGGAAGCCAAATATGAATGAACCTTTAAAACACAAGCATTTAAAGAATTACTGGATAAAAAGTCACATAATATCTAGCTAAACAGACACTGGTCAATTTTTGTGGTGGACAAGATGGTTGAAGATGGCAACTCCACGACGAAAAAACAGGTCTAGAAGACTTCACGCCTGCCCCGTTAAACTTAATATCAAAGTGGAGAGTCAGTCCCATTCTATTCATGAATGTCTGGGTCAAAGTTGACAGGAAATGCCAGTCTTGCAATATCTTTATAACCAACAAACGTCCTCATGATTTAACTGTGCATTCGATTTTATGTACCGGTAAATCGTGACAAGACGATTCAGCGGAGAAGATCCCTATCCATCAAATCCTCACTTTCGACCACTGTAGGCTGATGGGGACCAATTCTTACCCAGAATTCTCCTGGGGGCCAAACAAGGTACCGGTAATATACAAGATCACTGTATCAAATCATCGTTGCATTCAAGGCTTTAAAGGAAATTTATATATATATATCGTCCAACCCACAAGTTTTACAAGAGATATGTCATATGAAAATAAATGAAAGTGGGCAACAGGCATCTATGGAATTATAAAGTGCCAACTAGAAGTACATCTTTTGCCCATCTTTGAGGGAGTTGAGGTTAACGCCGCTTTGAACAATATTCGAGTTATATCATGGAGTGTCAGCTTGACGTGGGACAATCCTGAAGTGGAGCAGGTCTCTGACGTTTACCACTTTGGTGAAACCCAACAATCACAGCAAGTTGGGGAGCACATCTGTGCATTATTCACTGCAGTAGAATTCATGGTATATATGAAACCAGCATTCAGTCAGTAAGAAAAGATCTGTCAAGACGTAAGAATACAGGTAATGACACAGTGTTGTTATGCTATTGGCTTGTCAAATGTATTCAGGAATATTTGCAAGTTGCAAATTGATTGGGTTATTGTTGTTCAGTTTGCATATTTTACACAAATACAAGACTAATCTAGAGCTCTGGAATACCCTTTTTAAGTTCAGAATCCCCAAATGTTCATCTTTTCCCCATGTTTTGTCACGTCTATTTGTAAGCAAATTCATTGATCAATGGCTTCATACATAAAACACAGTCACAGGGTACTGATTCTCAGTGTGCCTTCCGTACCAGGAACTTAACCATGCCATTACGAATTTAACCGTGCCACTGGCATTAAAACACAAGGAATTTCTACCAAAAAGTGTTAAGGAATACGCTTCCTGTTTCTCCCGTGGAGGTGCCATCTTGTTGGAGCATGATGATGATTCACATGATATTCCTGTATAACAATCTAGTCACAACGAAGTGAGAGGACTTAGCTAAAACCCACTACTGTTTGTAGCCGAGCAGTACTGGAGACTTTGGCACAGGGCTCCCGCGGCACCTCCCTCCCAGTACACACCGAGAGAAGCAGGCGGTTGCCGAGTGATTGACCGAGCGAGCGAGGGAGCGAGTCTCTCCTTTAACCTGGGGTAATAACCTTGAAAACAACAACCAACCAACTAGTGATGCAAACAGTACTGGCCAATGGCCAATACAAGCTAGAATCTTTAACACCTGAGTTAATGTAATTTGGTGCCCAACTCAGGTGGGCATCATCAAGAGACTGGGATGAAAAAACATTTCAACAATTTACGAATAGCATGAATTACAAGTACATATTTGATAAATAATACAAAACAATAACATGTATGCTATTTGGAGTCATTTAAAATTTGAAAAAATTGAAGCAAAAGAATATCTATGACATGTTTTTTGAGTCTACGTAGGTCATCATGTATAATGAATCTATGTTGGTTAGAGAGCTTAAGCCATGATGCCAGCTGGATGGGTTTTGCCCGACTGAGCACAGAGGGAAAGCAGGACAGGGATGAAGATGTTAATTAAATCTGATTTAACTGAACCGTTAGCAGCAGCATATAAGCGATAATTAGCATAATTGTGTACTTCTGACATGCTGAAATTTAATATGTTGGTTACCATGGTTACAAGAGTCATGAAAGCAGGAGACAGAATTATTTTCATAAAAATGATTTGAATTTCAGGTTACCAGTTTTGTTATTTTCTGTGAAACAAATTTGTCTGCCAAGCAGAACCTATAGGAAATATGTTTGATGATTTAACTACCATCATTAAATACTACCATCTTTATCAAAAGCAGATTACTATCATAGGAAGTTATGACCTTGTGGCATCTAAATATGCAAATGAGTTTGGTCGGATGCTCGTCTGAATAAAGGCAACAGACAAATATTGATTTTGTGAACAAAGTATCCAGCTTGAACTCAGCCTTGCAAAATTTGGTTTTCCCTCAAATAAAATGCATTCTGCAACTTTATCACTTGTCCAAAGTCGAGTACAATTCTATTCAGCACAGCTAATACATGTATTACCGAAAATAGCCCATATTATAAAAATGTACTGAAATTGGTTCTTATAGCCAAGTTTAGGGTTGTAGACTAAAAGGAAATTTCAGCAGACTTAAAATGTTCTCAATACACTGAAGATATGTGTACTAGATGTTTTGTCACTAGTGTGCGTTTCTATTAAACGTAAATATATCAGAGCAAGTGTTACGTAAAGATTTAATGGAGAGAAGGTAAAACTGAACTGAAAGTTATGTACAGAAAGTTTTACTATTTTGTAAAATAAGTAAAAGAAATAATTCTTGACATATTCTTACTGAATAAATTGAAATAAATTGAAATACTGAAGTTTGAATTCAGATCGACAGATTTATCAATATAAACTTCCCAAAACTATAAAAGGGAATGATTTCAAACAAAGTGTTTTAACCTCATTAGTGGTTTATAATGCATATAAAATACAAACAAATATTGATAACCTTCTTCATGAGATATAGGTCGCCATACTTTTGATGTGTATATCAATCTCATTAAAATCAGATTTTACACCGATACGATACCTCTCTGTGGATGATTTAACGACACTTATAAAAGTGTGAACCCTAAGCGAACTTTGACCACCCAATCAACATGAAGGATGTGTAAAATGAAAAACTCAAATGTATAAAAACAGCTCGCGTAAATACCCAATGAAGCTTTTTCAGCATGCGTACAAAGGTGCTAATTTCTGAAACACAATTACGAGCTAATTTACTTTCCGAGTCAAGCCTATATATTTGGAACAGTTATATACATCTAAAACATTATTTCATTTTTTTTAAATCTTAAAATATTCACTAATTTTGGGAATAACTAATACAGTGATGAATAGATGAGTGAAAAAATATTGGTTACCCAATGAAAAATGTAATAACCCAATTAAAATAGAAACCCCAGAGTAAAAACTCAATAGCTCAAAAAGTTATCTGGAGCTCTGTGGATGCCTGGTAACTCATTCCGAACTGGTCGCTTACGCTCTGTTTTGCTCACTCATACCGAGAATTCAGCTTTGGCACTGATTAGACACTTCCCCTGCCGTGACCTGCTATTGAGGGTCGTGAGATCATCACACAGAGGTATCGTAACAGAGTAAAAGATCTGATATTAAGGAGTTTCATGTGTACACACAGTTAAGGGCTATATTTTGAAATGCAACAACTTACAATACCAACTTACATGTGGATATAAATATCTCACACAGTACTGGATAGTGTTACTAATTTCAAGCCCTGATGTCGACCATCAATGATTTGACATAGAGGGATTAGAACGGACATCTCACCTTAATCACGTCGATTGGGTTGGAGGCGATAGCGCCAGCTAGACCCGCTAGAAAACTGGCTCTGAAAAAATACAAAAAGGCGCATCAGAGAGTGAGTGAGGGGAAATTGCATGATGGTTTTCAGTTTCCCATTCATTTGGATAAAAAAACATTGTATAAGAGCGTTCAGACGTGTGAGTATTCTAAGCACGGAAATTTCATTTGGAACCCAAATCCCGCAGATCCAGGATCAGGAAAGGTACACAACTCTGTATAGCAGTGACTTCCATTGTGACGACGGGACTTACATGAAATGTGTGGTCTTGGTGTCTCCTAGGTACCCAGAGTGTATAATCTGTCGCTTGCATATATCGTAGGCCGGGAGTTCGACCCCCGCCACCGTGGCTGCTCTTTGGGCCGTGGGGAACACGCCCTGCAAACAAAACAACATTTAGTTTTATTATATAATGTGAAGTTTTGGGCCATATTTATTGGCCTAAAGCAGTTACAGTTCATTAGACAGAGATGCATATTGAATCCAGTTAGGTCTGATAATTGACCCTACTGACAAGAGTTGGTAAAAATAGAATGGAAATTACCCGGAAGTGGAATTCAAATCAGATGTTTCCGTTTGTTTGAACGTCCTAATGTTATTGTAGGTAACAGCTAAAATGGATAGAATTATCATTAAACCATCATCATCAAATCGTGACTGCACTTTAAGCATTAATATTTTAATTGTAACTAGTGTGTACATATTGATATTCTCTTCGAAGTCTTTGTAACTGCAGGAGCACAAGCTCAGTTGGCCCAGACGTCACCAGAAAGAAGTATGCTTCCTTACAAGTTAGAGATTTTAAGGTGGTATTTTAGCTTCATGCTTCCATTAATTTCAAGCCATGTTACGATGGTCAAACCGTATCAGATGGCTGTTGCCATGACAACTGTCTCACCCTCCAGAGTCCCGGGAGCCCTTCGGTGCGGTAGATGTTGAGGAATGCACACAGCATGTTGTCCCTGTTGCCGCTCGTCCCCTGAGCCTGGAGCCGGACCTGCGACATATCGGTCAACAATCAGTGCCCATCTTCATCTAATATCTACATCTGACGCTCAGACTCAAACACTTTACCACAGTTGTCGCGAGTTTGGTTTAACACTGCTTTAAACGAACAATCTTTGGCAGGTGAGCTAAAAACTAAAAAAACTGAAATAACATTCAAGAAAGAGGTGGGTTGGGGTGTGTGTGAGAGAGGGGGTGAGTTGACGAGCTTTGAGAAATCATTCTCTACCTTGAGTACATCGGTGGGGTTGGCGATGGCACTGGATACGATGCCTGCAGTGATTCCGCACAGCACGTTGATCGTCAGTGTCTCATCTGAAAATATACGGCAACATTTATCAAAACAAGAGCTAGACACATCAGCTGAAAATTGGATGAAATTGAATGCTCCTTCCCATGTCTGGAGTGACTTCAGTTCAGACTTGTTCCAACCACTGCCATTACTTATGTAAATAGAAATGATTCCTGGCAATAATTCCCCATGTTCATGCTCAAATTCTATATTTACAACATGATACTTTCTCTCTCATAACAAAGATATGAGAACACATTTCTACGAAAACTGCCAATGAATTTCTTCACGTTCTCAAGCTTATCCTCTTTCCAAAGGTCACAGACCCCTGTTTATTTTACTGACTTATCAAAGCGAAACAATTTGCTAAATTGACTTAAGTTTTTGTGACTATACCTTAATGACAAGTTAAGTCCACAACATATGATTTCACTATTACACAATTCCTTCTATGTGAGGCTCAGAACGTCTCAATCAACCCTCTGTCAGATACCAAGATGTGAAACAACTACAAGCCTAAAATGCCCTAGTTTACTTTTATTGTCTCCCTCACGCGCTCTCCTACCCAGAGTTCCATGCGACCAGCATAGTACCTCTGCCACAGGCCAGCACCATGTGAAATTCATCACATCTTACACAGTCCATTCAAGATATTGCATATGTTTTTCATCTGTTTCATTTTTGACAAGTCTACATATCTAGATAAACATATGTCATAGAATGGTTAAGTTTCATTGAGAAAATATCCTAAATCGTGAAAAACTATTTCCATTTGTGTAGTTATCCTTTGTTTACATTGGATTTACCTCTCCACGTGCTGTCATCGAAGCCCTACAGAGAGCTAGCGATACGGTCGCTTTGGTGTATAAATATGTATTGTCAAGCCTCACTGTCGCAGTTGTAGTAGCATATCTATATGATTATGCAAAACAATATGTAAAGCGCCCCCAAATATTTGCATTAGTCCATTCTATTCTGATTTCTGAAAAAGAGCGTTTGTTTACACACAAGAGAAAAGTCCGGGAACGTGATATGCAAATTAGCCTGTGGCAGTGGTGTTATGCTGAGTCACTACTGCGCCGGCGTGTCTCCCTCAGGTACAGATGCCATGTTGTCTCTCTCACTTCTATTTCCCAAAACACAAGGGAAGTAACTCTGAAGACTAAATACCAGCTAAGACAGTTTGGCGGTAGAGACATTACACCTCAAGTTCATCGATATTCCAGATGTTATATGCTGATATTCAAATGATATTAATTAGCCAAGCAACTTTGTTTATTGTTTTTCTTGTTGTTTAACATGCATGGAAATCTGTAAATAATCAAGTCTGAACCAGATACTGGACACTATGATACAAATTGATACAATGTCCCACGACTTCACCAAGTCTGATACCGACGAACCAGAGATTGATATTATGAGCAACAATCCATGCAATCGGGCTCCGATCAACTGAGTCACCAAGTCTGACCACATATTCCACTAGGTGGCACTGCACAACAAACACAACAAGTTTGCTCGGGACCAATTCTAGCGCAGAGCCAAGCAACCTGGACCCCTAGTCCCCAGATTATACACAAGAGTGATACACAGAGTGTCTGTCAGGTGCCACCAATCTTACGATATCCAACGAGCGAAAGGCATGAAGAAGCCAATCATGGACCTGGAATTTGATTTCACACGTTTCATACCAGCGTTCTCAAAACTTGTAGTGCACAAAGTGAAACATATTTCGTTTGATAACTTCCCCTGACTGGAAGAATGTCACTGTGTTTCAGGGCTGATAAAATCCCAATTCACTCACAGTACAAATATTAAATCAGAAACAAAAAACTATTAAAAAGATTGAAATCAACATCGGATATATCTTGAACAGTATTTCTGAAGACACAGGATTGAAATTAACAACACAAAAGTTGCAACAAGAATTTTTTAAAGCATTTAATTCATCTCTTGAATTAATTTCTAATTTCGACATTTTCAGGTGAAATATTATTGACCCAGCAGACATGCAATCTGTCCCAAATAGCCCTCGATCAGTATGAGAAGCCACTCATTACACTAATGGCGGAACCACCGCCTAACTTACTTCTGGGATCCGGCACCGCGATCCTCTTGAGAGTGTGGTACACTCCGATCTTGATGGTTCCATATGTGGCTTGGCGTAGAATGGCCGGGGCGATGCTGAAATTGTACAGTTGTCAAATGAATCGATAAAAATTACATATGTACCATATTTGCAGTAATAAGTGCTCCTGGTACTTGAAAACTTACAAATGGGGTGGGGGGGAAAGAACTTATTAAAACCATACACAGAGATTGAGAGGTTGTGGATAAACTTGGTTCAAACGTTGATGCAACATTTTCGATAGTAGTCACTTGGCATCCATATACCCCTTCTGTACACTGGGTATCGTATTTATGCTGCTGGTTCTGTGATATAGACAAGAAAATACGGACTGTCATAAAAAATTTGTTAGTCTTGAGGCACTTATTGGAGCAGGGTGATTAACACAACGAATACGGTACATGAATTTGTAAATGTAAAGTACATTAGGAATATTGATTTCTGAAACAAACTGCAAATTGACTTCATTTTTGGTGTTGCGAACATTTTATTTTATATCATCTGCAATCAGTCTGAATAAACTGCATGTTGTTTTAACCTACACTCGGCAACATTCAAGCTGTGTCACAAGCGCTGGTAAATAATCAAGTCGGGGTCAGATAACCAAGGTCAAGGTCTACTATCCAGAAGGTACGATGACACGCGATGTGCCATGTCACTATAAATGTCAAATTGCAATACTGTTTGCCCGAAATACAACATATTATGAAAAACAAAAAAAATGCTAATTATTTTTTTCATTACCGCTAAAATTAGAGGGGTGGCACAAAATCAGACAGATGGTCGGGAACCCTTTAAAATGCTGGGGGAAATAGTACACCTTTATACCATGTATTACAAATCAATGTTTGTGAAGTCAAACTGAATTGTTTGAGTATGGTTTTACGCCGCTTTTAGCAATATTCCAGCAAGATCACAGCAGGGGACACCACAAATGGGCTTCACACATTGTACCCATGTGGGGATTCGAATCCAGGCCTTCGGCGTGACGAGCGAATGCTTTAACCACCTGGCTACCCCACCGCCCCTAAAGTCAAACCTAAACCTTATCTGGCCATTTATGCATGTTGATAAACATCCACAGCTGTTGCTGGATAAAAATATCATGGATACAAAAAGTAATGAACACTATCTAAACAAATCATACGCTATCAGATGTCTGTGGTAAAATAGGCTTGATTCCCTAACTGCTATGCACAGTTGGATATAGTGGTAGAATTACCATAATATTATCATAGCAAACATCAGATGTCTGTGGTAAAATAGGCTTGATTCCCTAACTGCTATGCACAGTCGGATATAGTGGTAAAATTACCATAATATTATCATAGCAAACTTGATCAGAAGTTCAGCACCACTGATCAGCAACAAAGTCATCAACCGTAAACCTGAACAATATCATCTATGGCTGCCATTGATATACTTTAGTCGACATTGCACTAGATTAGAGGTCATGGTTCATTTCAGGGTAAAACCGGTTGCTTTGAGAGGTAGTAAAATATTGGTCGGTCAAAGTGACAGAAATGGGCCTTAGGTGCTGAAGTTACATTAAGAATGGTGAGTGAGTTAGGTTTACGATGATTTTTGCAATATTCCAGCAATATCACGGCGGGGGACACCAGAAATGGGCTTCTTTAAAGATGGGGGCTTTAAGCATGGCGGCTAGCTCGAGGTGCCGAGGTCTATTCCTTCCTAACCACTGGGCACTGAATATTTACCTATTTATCATTTGATAGTGGGGGTGGGGGTGGGGGGGGTGGGGGAAGATTCAATATAGTTTTCCACCTTTGGATCCAGTCTCTTGGGCACTTTAAAACCAGTGAGTGAACCTATCTAAAACATTCTGCTTACAATGCTGTGTCAGGTGACTTTCATTTTGCACCTGTCCCAATATCTCAAGTGTCATAGCACACTAGCTCACAACAGCAACCCAGCAAGTTACAATAAGCAGGACATAGCAAATGTTTTGTATTATTCACAACAGTAGAGTTCATATATATGGGATTCCTGCATTCTATCAGTAAAGGATCTTATTATACTATTGTTTTTCATATTTTTCATGCGCATTTGTACGCAAGTAACTCAAAATCAATCAGGTTATGTTAATTGATTTTGCGTATTTTATGCAAATACGCAGCTAATCTGCTGGCGTCAAAGACAGGGAAGGGAGACAATTTCTTACCCAGAATACAGTGCATGAATGCCTTCTTCTCTGAAAATACGGAAAATGGCATGGAGCATGCCCCGATACTTGAGTTCTGTGTGCCGTGCATCGATACGCTGGCCTTGGATCTGCAGTCGTGTCTTGGTGGTGTCAATGGGGAAAGTCCCTGAAACAAGTCATTGTCAACAGTTGTAGAGTAAATAGTACCCAGTGTCCAGCGATGTGGCGGTCATATTCCAGCAATATTGTAACAGCCTGTAAAACATCAAGAACATGCAAACCAGTGATCGAAAGCATGAGCATTTGGGTACAATAATGGTGTACTGGGGACCTCTTTAGACCCAGAATCCCTACAGGAAATAAGCCTAGTAAAATAGTTAGCATCTGTTGGATAATGCTATATGTACAAAACAGAAGTGACAACTGCCGAACATCCGAAATCACAGTATTGTCACAAGTTGTAAGTAAATAGTGTCAATAATAGTTAGCAGAAGTCAGCTAAACATGTCATACCATGTATAGAACAGAAGGGACAACTGCCGAACATCCAAAATCACAGTATTGTCACAAGTTGTAAGGTAAATAGTGTCAAGAATAGTTAGCAGAAGTCAGCTAAATATGTCATACCATGTATAGAACAGAAGTGACAACTGCCGAACATCCGAAATCACAGTATTGTCACAAGTTGTAAGGTAAATAGTGTCAATAATAGTTAGCAGAAGTCAGCTAAATATGTCATACCAAGTATAGAACAGAAGTGACAACTGCCGAACATCCAAAATCACAGTATTGTCACAAGTTGTAAGGTAAATAGTGTCAAGAATAGTCAGCAGAAGTCAGCTAAATATGTCATACCATGTATAGAACAGAAGTGACAACTGCCGAACATCCGAAATCACAGTATTGTCACAAGTTGTAAGGAAAATACTAAATAGCATCAAGAAATAGGTAGAGTGGTCAGCTAAGGGCCTCACTTTCATGTATAAAACGGAATTGACAACTGTCTAAAATTCAAATCACAGCAGAGTTACTGGCTGTAAGGTACAGGGCCCACATACACAAAGCGATCTTAGTGCTAAGACTATCATAAGCCTATGTTAAAGTATTGGAGTTATGGTCATCTTAGCGCTAAGATCGCTTTGTGCAAGTGGGTGCTGGTCTGGACTGGTCACTGACAGGCTGCCGTTATACTGTTTTCCTGACATGAATGATGCATTGACATACACTTTAATTAGAAACAAAGTACAGAGGACCCATAGAATAACATTGAGATATTTGCTTTTTTAACCATAATGCATCAGTAACTGGTGTTGCCAGCATGATGTACGATGATGTACTGTGTGACCCAGGACAGATGTTACCAGCCACTGTACTGTGTGGAGTGCCACGGCTCCTAATCCCCTCAGAAATGCCGTAGAGCAGCATGTTGCATAGTATGTCAATAGAATGACTCAAAAAATAAAAATGTCCCTCTCAGGTCACATTTAATTACATTTTCATCCAAAACATTCTAAAATGCGAGGCAGGTTATTCTTAAGTGTTCAAAGTAATGTGGGCTCCAAGAGATCTTCTATGGTATTTGAATCAGTGGACGCTAAATTTGTAACTTTGAACATAAGTGTTTTGACAGGGACTGTGGATGTTTATGCTTAATTTTTAACAGTTTACTTTCTTTTAAACAAATTGTCCAAGTCAAAGGCATCTGTGTATATTACCGTATTCGACGTTATAAGCCCCCAGGTCGCTCTCAAAATTAGAAATAGGGGGCTCTTATTAGAATATCATATTGGTGGAAAAAACATAAATTTTGCGGTTTATGCTGACAGCCTGAAATGTTTATGTACGACAGATATATTTTTCCAGAATTTCATTGCCCATAATTAAGGGTGCATATAACACACGAGTGCTTATTATACACGAATAAATAAGTCTTGTGTACGTTGATAAATCGGAAGGGGTGCTAATTGGGATTGTTCACTTGCCAATATATTAGCAAATATCGCCGTGGGCGCTTATCATGTCAAATACGGTAACTGTCAACTTGGTACGACAATGTTTATAGTTCATATGGAGCAAAACACTGTGTGTGCATTTAATGTTTCAACAAAGTTACTGCTATATAAAGAGGCCTGTAAAAAAGTGAATCTTGACTAGACAATCCAGTGTTTGATACTATGAGCATCTATCCACACTTTGTGGTAGTGAACAGCACAGGGATGAAACTCAATAATTTACATATTATGGACTAATCATTACGGGTGCGAGGTATTACCGGTGTATCGGTAAACTGAAGTTCATTCTTTCCACGATACGTATCACAATATCATGTTTTGATGCCTGGTATATCGGATGATTTCAAACAGTGACTTTTATCATGTGTTTAATGTTATACACTTGCGAAATACATGTACCTTCGAAATGTTTCCGTAATTCTAAAATGTAAGGAGTTCTTCTGTGGCAGTGGTGTAACACCAAGTCATTACCATCCCGGGCGTATTGATTGAATGAATAAACATTACGTTGTTCCAGCATCTTGTTTTGTTCCATTTATGAACTTCAAATCCTATATTGATGTTTCAAATTGCTTCTCAATTCAAAATGTTGAATAATACAATATATTGTGATACGTATTGCAATACGTCCTTGTGCATTGTGATATATTGGGATACATTATAAACATCCAATACCTATCGCTACAAATGATAGTTCAAATTATTCATACAAAACTTGAAATTGTCAAGCAAAATAATGTTATTTCATTGTTGAATATCACATTTCAATAATGTCCCGATTTCATCACGACAACAGCATGACATCATTAACAAACACGCCAAGAAGCTATCTGGTTCGTAAAATAAACTACGAATCATCTTGTCACAGAACATATTAATCTCATCAAGTGACCGGACAAAACAGATATTTCCAGTAATGCAAAAGACCTGTAATTTGAATGAAAGTGATATAATCACTTATCAGGCACATCCATCTGCCGCCAAACCACCCCAGCTAATACTTGTATGGCATAAACACTCTTATGGATTGATAGTGGATCTCTGCCCACTCAGCGTGTTAGTCTGTACCATCATGTAATCAAATTTTCATAGAAAGTCACCCTATTCATGTCTTGACCTATCCCAGCTTAGTTCTTCTCGTTAACCGTCACTGGAAAACGAATCCCGAGTCTATCCCCATCCAAATCCCGATCAGAATCCGAAGTGGTGTAATTTGTTCTGCTGCAAAAATCAATAATTGGCATATAATCTGTATTCTTGGCTAAGAATAACATGCCATTGTGTTCTGATATTCAAACCAACATTCCAAATGATTCCGTATTCTTGTCCTCGCATATAAAGACCTGAATACGGATGGCAGCTTATAGATGACTTAGATGCATGACTACGAATTGAATATCTGTGTTCTGGGATTACATTCATCACTTGCTAAATGAGATACTTGTCTGACATGTCGCCTGAAACAATGTCCGAGCTGACGAGTTGATGGCAGCTCTTCTTCCACTGTAATGCTCTGTCCGTCCAACTGATTTATGAGGGCGACACTTAGCACTTGTTGCCACCTGCTTGATGGCTTCCTGTTGCATTTACCTGGTCACGTACATGGCATTGTCAGCAGTGCCACGGCTACAACAGCTACATCATCTGTTATACAACCCACACGGCAGACAGCAGCCATTACACTTTAACAGCCATTACACTATACAGCCAATACACTATAGAGCCATTATACAACCCAAGTGGCAGACAACCAACCCAAGTGGCAGATAGCATGGACACCAATCCAAGTCTGTCTTGTCTGAGTATCACTTGGCCCTGTGGCTGAAGTATGAATAATATCTGTCAGCCATGAATACCATCCAATCCTCATTAACTTATGTGTCTTCTGGTCTGAATGTGTCAACCCCCATGGTCTAGTGGATAAAGTGTCTGCCTGGAGTGCAGAAGGTTGGTGGTTCAATCCCTCGATGAGTCATACCAAAAGATGTTAAAAGATGGTACTTTTTGTTTCTCTGCCTGGCGCTCGACATTAAGGTGACAAAACAAGGACTGGTCGGTGCGGAATCAGTATACTGTGTCTGAGTAGGGTGGTCATGTTAACATGTGGCATGGTATCTCAGTGGGCTAGCACAATAAAAACGACATAAGTCTGGACGAGCACAAGAGGCTAGACACTCATACATCCACATCACCATACAAGTGCAATAATCTTGAACGCATCAATCACCTAGAGGCTAAAGTTACGTTGACAGAAGTTACATTCGAGTACCGGCTCTGGAGGCCTCCAACAATGAAAAGATAGGTGTACACTATTGATTGAACACTTTAACACCAAGTCATTTCCCTGCGTCCCCTAGCTCTATGGTAACAGAGGGGCAATACCACATGCTCGTTTATATGCCATATAAGTTGTTGTTGTGAGAAGCTCTGTAATTGAAAACATGACCTGCAGTTCCATGTCCCGCTAGTCTGCATACATGTTTAAAAGAAATCTAATCTACATTCACACAGCGCCCATACAAACACCACTAGACATGAAAACCACACCATATTCCCCGCACCCAGATACCTTGAAATGTGTTAAGGAGAGTGTCTACTTGAAATGTGTGAATGAGTGTCTAAAAAATGTTTATAAACCTGTTTATGTATCTTTGCAGTCTAATAACATGCACCCTGTGCGTATGACTTTACTTACATATACTTTACTTACATATACAATACGGGGCGGTCGGGTAGCCTAGTGGTTAAAGCGTTCGCTCGTTACGCCGAAGACCTGGGTTCGATTCCCGACATGGGTACAATGTGTGAAGCCCATTTCTGGTGTCCCCCGTCATGATATTGCTGGAATATTGCTAAAAGCGGCATAAAACCATACTCACTCACTCACATATACGAGGACAAGGGGCGGCGGTTTAGCCTAGTGGTTAAAACGTTCGCCTGTCATGCGAAGACCTGGGTTTGATTCCCCACATGGGTACTATGTGTGAAGAACATTTTTGGTGTCCCCTGCCGTAATATTGCTGGAATATTACTAAAAGCGGCACTGATACAGAAGGATGGTCTATCAAAAGTTGGTAATATGAAAATATCTGACTGCCATTTGTCTCCACAATTATACTGCATCAAGATCTACAAACCCTAAAATGTCATTGATTGGAAGGTTTAGTATCAACATATTGACTCAAAAGTATCTTGATATATTGATTAATAAGTTATTCTGTACATGGATAGATGAAAAAAATCCTTCTACTGTGGGGAGACATTACAGTTCCCCTAGCCTTGCTCCAAGGCTGAATGGAAAGAAATGGATATGCAGTAATTCTATTCCTCCTTAAAGGCAAGTCTAGATATGTGCACAGTAAGGACTCCAGTCTTCTAGTGGAACAACTTGTTCTTATTATTTACATATCTAGAACTTATGATTTAATAACTAATAAATATTGCCGTAGAGACTTATGGAAGTCTACTGTCTGTCTCCTCCCCAGCACAACACAGCCCAGGTCTCCAGCTAGGTCAGTGTGTCTAAGTCGGGGTGATGACATCTACATAGACATGCACAAGTCTCTGAGGCAATAATTATTAGTTTAAATCATAAATTCTAGATTATGTAAATAATTAGAACAAGTATTCCCTATAAGAGACCATACTGTCCATATATCTAGATTTGCCTATCATTAGGATAGAATTCCTACACAACCATGGACTTTTTTTCAGTACAGCCTTGAAGCAAGGCTAACATCTAGACAATGTGGCTGTGACCTTACAGTGACCTTGACCCACAGCGCTACTTTACCATGCCGGAGGCTGCTAATGCATGTATCGGGTGTAATGCAATTTGCGTATGCTAAAACACCAAAATGAAATTACCACTGTGCATTTCTGAAGGGAATTGAATTATGATACAGGTATTGTTCATGAAAGCAACAAAAAAGTACTTGTTGGATGCAATTTTGATGAGATGAAGAAGTGAAGACGGCTGAAGTATCAACTGCCTCATGCACTCACATCTCCTCTAATGTCAACTTAAGGCCAGTAATGTTTTTTAGTTGGTTTACGGAATTTAGTTTGGTCTTACAATGTTTAAAAAAAAAGTATTGTCCTCAAATGAAAATGTTTCACTGCGGTCACACGTTGTGAATTTCCTGAATTGATGCCCCTTGACTGCACTCACAAGACACATGAATATCACCAATTTCCCGCCATATCGACTGCGCAACTGGGTATGTCAAATCAAAGGGCTGTAACTCTTACCTACATCGCTTCAAACTTTGCGATAAACAGTTTGCTCTGAATTTCGTAATTCCAAATGAATCCTCTGTTCAACACAAACTAACTTTTATCTTAATTTCTTTTTATATCCTTTACATACATCAGAAGCGGCATGTTAATAAAATATAAGTAAAAAGTCATTTTAATATTATTTGCAATTTGTCATGTCACAGATTTGTAAACCAACAATAAAATTATTCATCAAAAAGCACAAACATATTATATAACAAGTTACAATGCTTTTTTTCTTGGTGTTGATCATATTTATAGGAAAAACTGATGCTAGAGGATGAATTAACAACACATTGCCTTCTCGTTTTACGTCAACTTATAGGATGAATACTGAAAATAACATGTTACACTGGTTTCACACTCAGTGGTATACATTGGCAAAATATCATAATAGTTAAACCAGCTTTACATCTCCCTCAATACACCCCACTTTTGCTCTCCCTCAATACACCCCACTTTTGCTCTCCCTCAATACACCCCACTTTTGCTCTCCCTCAATACACCCCACCTTTGCTCTCCTTCAATACACCCCACTTTTCCTCTCCCTCAATATACCCCACTTTTCCTCTCCCTCAATAAACCCCACCTTTGCTTTCCCTCAATAAACCCCACCTTTGCTCTCCCTCAATACATCCCACCTTTGCTCTCTCTCAATACACCCCACTTTTCCTCTCCCTCAATAAACCCCACCTTTGCTTTCCCTCAATAAACCCCACCTTTGCTTTCCCTCAATACACCCCACTTTTGCTCTCCCTCAATACACCCCACTTTTGCTCTCCCTCAATACACCCCACTTTTGCTCTCCCTCAATAAACCCCACCTTTGCTCTCCCTCAATACACCCCACTTTTGCTCTCTCTCAATACACCCCACTTTTCCTCTCTCTCAATACACCCCACCTTTGCTTTCCCTCAATAAACCCCACCTTTGCTCTCCCTCAATAAACCCCACTTTTCCTCTCCCTCAATACACCCAACTTTTGGGGTGGTCAGGCTTGCTTGGTCGATGCATGTCATCATATCACAATTGCATAGATCAATGCTTATGATAGCAATCACTGGAATTTCTGGTCCAGACTCAATTATTTACAGGCTGCCGTCATATAACTGGAATATTGTTCCTCTCCCTTAATACACTCTTTTATCCAAAATCAAGCAAGTCTACAACACCATAGGAAGTCTAGATTTCTAGAACTTTCCTATTTTCCTTTCTATTACAAATGAAAAGACAATTCAACCAAAAACAAACTCATTTCTAATAAAACAACTAATTTCACAAATCAAACCAACTTGATCCAACAAACAAAACAATCAATACTCTAAAGTTGTTTTTATTTCTGGTGTTCAAATCAATCAACAGGAGAGGAAAGTGTCAAACTCTCCAATACCCAGTGAATCCACTGGACGGACGGTCAATACGTCTGCCACAATATCCGCTAGACCTGTATAGCACAGTGCCTGCTATTAATATTGTCAGCCTACGTGTGGGAATGCATGTGCATTGGACAGGGAAGTAGTCCATTGTCAAAGTCATATAGAGGACAAATTGCCAGGTCTTGTTACAATAATGCTGCCTTTGAAATGAATAATGTGTTTGTGAGCTCGTTTGGGTCATGGAGTTTTTTTCTATTTTTAGCGTGTTTTTTTTGTAAACATGTTGTTTTTTTGTAAGAGAATAACATCCACTCATTCAACAGGTGACCTAAGGCAACTTAATGTAAATTCAAACTAAATATTTAAACTCCCCCTATGTATTATGCATGAGGGTCTGACAACAGACTGACATGACCACAAGCCAGTCTACGCAGTTTGGACTATTATATTTAGGCTGTGCAAAGCTGATGCTACCCTCACCTCCCCATAAGGCTTCCCCACCTACCATCCCCAATCATCACCCCTCTTCTACTCCCTCCCCACCTACCACCCCTCTTCTACTCCCTCCCCACCTACCACCCCCAACCATCACCCCTCTTCTACTCCCTCCCCACCTACCACCCCTAATCATCACCCCTCTTCTACTCCCTCCCCACCTACCACCCCCAACCATCACCCCTCTTCTACTCCCTCCCCACCTACCACCCCCAATCATCACCCCTCTTCTACTCCCTCCCCACCTACCACCCCCAATCATCACCCCTCTTCTACTCCCTCCCCACCTACCACACCCAATCATCACCCCTCCTCTACTCCCTCCCCACCTACCACCCCCAATCATCACCCCTCTTCTACTCCCTCCCCACCTACCACCCCCAATCATCACCCCTCTTCTACCCCCTCCCCACCTACCACACCCAATCATCACCCCTCTTCTACCCCCTCCCCACCTATCACACCCAACCATCACCCCTCTTCTACTCCCTCCCCACCTACCACCCCTCTTCTACTCCCTCCCCACCTACCACCCCCAACCATCACCCCTCTTCTACTCCCTCCCCACCTACCACACCCAATCATCACCCCTCTTCTACTCCCTCCCCACCTACCACCCCTCTTCTACTCCCTCCCCACCTACCACCCCCAATCATCACCCCTCCTCTACTCCCTCCCCACCTACCACCCCCAATCATCACCCCTCTTCTACTCCCTCCCCACCTACCACACCCAATCATCACCCCTCTTCTACTCCCTCCCCACCTACCACCCCCAATCATCACCCCTCTTCTACTCCCTCCCCACCTACCACACCCAATCATCACCCCTCTTCTACTCCCTCCCCACCTACCACCCCCAATCATCACCCCTCCTCTACTCCCTCCAACCTACCACACCCAATCATCACCCCTCTTCTACCCCCTCCCCACCTACCACCCCCAATCATCACCCCTCTTCTACTCCCTCCCCACCTACCACCCCCAATCATCACCCCTCTTCTACTCCCTCCCCACCTACCACCCCCAATCATCACCCCTCCTCTACTCCCTCCAACCTACCACACCCAATCATCACCCCTCTTCTACCCCCTCCCCACCTACCACCCCCAATCATCACCCCTCTTCTACTCCCTCCCCACCTACCACACCCAATCATCACCCCTCTTCTACTCCCTCCCCACCTACCACCCCCAATCATCACCCCTCTTCTACTCCCTCCCCACCTACCACCCCCAATCATCACCCCTCCTCTACTCCCTCCAACCTACCACACCCAATCATCACCCCTCTTCTACCCCCTCCCCACCTACCACCCCCAATCATCACCCCTCTTCTACCCCCTCCCCACCTACCACCCCCAACCATCACCCCTCTTCTACTCCCTCCCCACCTACCACCCCCAATCATCACCCCTCTTCTACCCCCTCCCCACCTACCACACCCAATCATCACCCCTCTTCTACCCCCTCCCCACCTACCACCCCCAATCATCACCCCTCTTCTACTCCCTCCCCACCTACCACCCCCAATCATCACCCCTCTTCTACTCCCTCCCCACCTACCACACCCAATCATCACCCCTCTTCTACTCCCTCCCCACCTACCACCCCCAATCATCACCCCTCTTCTACTCCCTCCCCACCTACCACCCCCAACCATCACCCCTCCTCTACTCCCTCTCCACCTACCACACCCAATCATCACCCCTCTTCTACTCCCTCCCCACCTACCACACCCAATCATCACCCCTCTTCTACTCCCTCCCCACCTACCACCCCCAATCATCACCCCTCTTCTACTCCCTCCCCACCTACCACACCCAATCATCACCCCTCTTCTACTCCCTCCCCACCTACCACCCCCAATCATCACCCCTCTTCTACTCCCTCCCCACCTACCACCCCCAACCATCACCCCTCCTCTACTCCCTCTCCACCTACCACACCCAATCATCACCCCTCTTCTACTCCCTCCCCACCTACCACACCCAATCATCACCCCTCTTCTACTCCCTCCCCACCTACCACCCCCAACCATCACCCCTCTTCTACTCCCTCCCCACCTACCACCCCCAATCATCACCCCTCTTCTACTCCCTCCCCACCTACCACCCCCAATCATCACCCCTCTTCTACTCCCTCCCCACCTACCACACCCAATCATCACCCCTCTTCTACTCCCTCCCCACCTACCACACCCAATCATCACCCCTCTTCTACTCCCTCCCCACCTACCACCCCCAATCATCACCCCTCTTCTACTCCCTCCCCACCTACCACCCCCAATCATCACCCCTCCTCTACTCCCTCCCCACCTACCACCCCCAATCATCACCCCTCTTCTACTCCCTCCCCACCTACCACCCCCAACCATCACCCCTCCTCTACTCCCTCTCCACCTACCACACCCAATCATCACCCCTCTTCTACTCCCTCCCCACCTACCACACCCAATCATCACCCCTCTTCTACTCCCTCCCCACCTACCACCCCCAACCATCACCCCTCTTCTACTCCCTCCCCACCTACCACCCCCAATCATCACCCCTCTTCTACCCCCTCCCCACCTACCACCCCTCTTCTACTCCCTCCCCACCTACCACCCCTCTTCTACTCCCTCCCCACCTACCACCCCTCTTCTACCCCCTCCCCACCTACCACCCCTCTTCTACTCCCTCCCCACCTACCACCCACAATCATCACCCCTCTTCTACTCCCTCTCCACCAACCACACCCAATCATCACCCCTCTTCTACCCCCTCCCCACCTACCACCCCCAATCATCACCCCTCCTCTACTCCCTCCTACTCAATAAACCCTCCCCACCTACCACCCCTGTCTCCTACAAATTAGCACAGTATTTCTCCCGTTCATGTCTGATGTTTGATTGGACGACTTTTCTCAGCACCTGCAGTCAATCAAACTCCAAGCAAAGTTGACGAAAGGGTCCAGGGATCATAAGGGAATGGAGATATTATTAATACCATAGATAATTGAGGATGGTGAATGCAAAGCCGAAATTAAAATGCTTACCACATTCTGCGGTCATAGAAGCTAGACCTCCATAGATAAACGGCCGCCAGTCATTCATTCCTTGGCCTCCACCACTGAATGAGAAAGTCTGTCAGCTTGCTGTGTCCAGAAACAGGGAGATGATTGTAGAGTCCTATCTGAAACCAAGGACGACAACGATCAGTGGGACATCAACTGTCACGGGTGCCACAGGCCCCAATGACATGAAGTTAACGGATGGAGAGACGTTCAAGATAGCACCATGCCATAAGTTCACAAAATTAAACTGTGAATTAGTGTTGAACACATTCCAATTTATAACTGCTCCAATGTGCATAGGCCATGATAGATCCACTTTATTACCACAGTCAATGGATCAGTAGTGCATTTGATTTGCATTTTCTGCTCCCTGGCGAGTTTACATCCCAAGCTGCTAGAAGGTTAATAGCCACATTACCATCTCATCCTACCGGGTACCCATTTACTGCTGGGTGAACAAAGGTAGGCTTGGAACTAACTTACTTGCCTAAGGAGACACCACATGTGTTACAAGTTCACTTGGGCTGTCAGTCCCGCTAACAACTACCTATTATTGGTAAGCTGAGTTCAAAATGAAGCATGGAAATCAAGGCTTTACATACCACCCTTCACAGCTGGTATATGCTAAGCAAAGGTTCACGTACTGCTCATACTACAGAAATGGGTGCATCCCAAATCAGTCAAGATTAATACTCTTCATCGATCCGTGAAGATTCCGGGGTATAGCAACCCACGCTTGCCGTAAAAGCGACTTTGCTTGTCGTAAGAGGCGACTAACGGGATCGGTTTGTCAGGCTCGCTGACTTGGTTGATGCATGTCATCGATCCCAATTGTGTGGATCGATGCTCATGATGTGAAACACTGGATTGTCTGGTCCAGACTCGATTATTTACAGACCGTCGTCATATGGCTGGAATATTGCTGAGTGTGGCATTAAACAACAAACAAACAAATAAATTATACTCTTCATCAAATCATGAATTAAAACCAGCACAACGGAACCGGAGGAAGGAACACTGGACTGCTAAAAGGAAGTGGGAGCTACACGTTAAAACATTGTTTCCTTCATCTTCAAGTAGACATTCTATACTTGGACAGATCAAAGGGGATGTAATCTCAACAATACAGCTAACACAGACACAAGGTTATCTGGCAGATCGGACCAGGCATTCAATGACAATGTATATTTCCTTAATCGCCCAACCAAATTTCACAGGGTCATTCAGTGAGAAATAGAGGTTATTATACGAGCATGTGTGTCATACTGATTTTACATAACGATTGTCAGAATTCTTGTATTTCCCGAGTGAGAGAGTAAACATGCATTCTTACATGTGTATTATAAAATCAGTATGACACACATGCGAGTGTAATAATTTCTGTATTACCCATTATTTCTTAATTCTCTTGAGCTCCCCTTCAATAAAATTCATTAATGACCACCACTGTCCTAGAAAACCACAATTTGTCGGATGACGTCAACAATTTTCACCTATGACGTCATTTCTGGTATGACGTCATTCCGACCTTACGTCACAATAAAATTCGGATGACGTCAACAGTGCTGTTTGGATGACTGAAACAATACACTGGTGCGCGGGGAAGTGATCTTTGCACTAGTGCACATACAAAAATATTTCTAACCCTATGGGTAGTAAATCTTGGCCCCAGCCAACCATGGTGGTCGTAAAGGATAACTTGATTGATGGCGTGTCAACATACTCCAATGGCATGGATCATTACATAATCGATCACTGGATTGTCTGGTCCAGATTTGAAGAATCTGTACCTTTTTTAGAAAGTGTTATCCCAAATATAACATCTTCCCAATACATCGCATACTACTTGCCTGAATGCTAACTATAAGTAATTATGCTCTCACACTTAAGAATCAGTGAATAGTATCGCACACCATACCCTGATATAATCAAGCTGGTATTCAACCTTGGACTGTTTCAACAAGCACACTGAATAGGTCCCAATCTTAGCTGACCAATAGATGCCTAGACTGAGTGGCATATAAGGCAGTTTTATCTGCCTACAGCCAGCAAGTCATTGCAGACTTAATGCCCTACTAAAACACTTCAATTTTTACCTGACCCAAATTAGCCACCCAGTAGGGACGTCCTGATTCACCGATTGTACCGATGCATCGGTAGATAATTCTCACGATATGATATGTAAATTTATATCAATACGAAATTTTATTGAAATCAGTATCCATTTGTTCGTGTATCGATTGATTTTTCTTCTCGAATCAAAATGTCATGTTTTCTGAATTTGACACTTACTTGTTAGTGTCAGACACTTGTTTGAATAAACGGAATCAATCTTTTCTAAGTATTATTATTTTACAAAATACTCTACTGATAGTGGTTAGAACACATAATTGTGAACGTGATATGGAATTAAAAAGTTTGCTTCTAAATTTACGCATAAAAGGTCGGTATTGCTGTATCGAGATACGTATCGTATCTTGACCTCAAAGTCGAGATCGGTACAGTGAGGTACCTGTATCGTGACAGCCCTACCACCCAGCACACCACATACCAAGTTGCACAGGGCTAGATTAAACTAACATCTGGACCCTGACACAAACACAACCTTTTCGGATAAAAACATTTGTTCAATTATAGTTATGAAATATAATAAAAAGGAGCCCAGAGACTTCATTTTCATACTGCAGTAATCTAGACTTGCTAAATATTTCTTGCATGGGCTGTACTGGAATATTTGTTTCAGGGACTGTATGCTGGCTAATGGTGAGATGAGCATTGCAAATCTCTAGCTAGTCCTGCACCATGACCGTGGAATATATTTATTTTATGAAAAAATAATAATCTAGAAATGCATACAAAAGCAAGCCTAGCCAGCTCAAGCTAGCTCTATTCCACATCAGCATAGGGATTTTTTTGATTTTTTTAGAGTCAAGAAGGATATTGTGTAATATAAGATTTCAGAGACTAAATGTTAGTCTAATCTCCAGCTCAAATAACAAATACGCAAACTGTAATCTGTATTGTCAATCATGATCTTCCTGACAAATGACTAGCCATTTTCATGTACTTAATCAGGATATGAAAGCTACCAAATACAGCCAAAGATTAGAACTCTTCTATCTAAAGGTCCATTTCTTTCAACTCTTTCAAGAAAAAAACTAAGAACCTTTTGACAGCCATGATGAGATGCACGCAGCCATTGCATCCATTAACGGAGGCAAAGATCAAAGGTTTCTTTTTTGATAAAAACATGACTGATGTAAAAAGAATCATAAACATGCAATCCAAAAATAGTCAAATGTGAATGAAACCAACATTTATCAATAATCTTTTTTCCATTTCTTTATTAGAAAGAAAAGTGATCTTTTTTAGCAAGCATGAGCAAGAGAGTGTGTTGGGTTTAATGGAAAATTTAAAGTTTCAAAAACAAGTTTGAGTGGCATATAGAAGTTAGACGTGCAGCTGACGACAAGGTATTATGATGAACGAACCTTTTTTCACATTTGTAATTTTTTGGGGCTACAACTGTAAAACCGATAAGTTACCCATCTATACTATCTTCTCATCAGTTTAAAAAATGTGTTTTAACCGTGCTTTGAACAGCATTTCAGTATAATACAGTAGTCTAAGGGGAATTCCTTGTTTTAAATGAAACTTTGCAAAGGAGTGAGGAAAATGCGGTTAGAACGTCGATTGTATTTCTTATCTAAATAGAAATGCCTGTTAAATTTATCGTGCAGGCAACAATTGAACTAGTTTTAACACGTGAAACAGGTAGCCATTTTTTGCAACGATATGCAACAACACAAATGCAGAACATTTACATGATAAACACCAGGTCGCAATGCCCCTTCACAAAGACCCAGATAGTGACTGCGTCTCCAGCCTTTAATTCCGACCCAGGCCCCAAGCCCATGCAGTGAATCTAAAACCACGATTACATATAATGGCGTAACAAGCTGGAGTTTGCATGTCTGAAAAAGTGATAATAAAATGTCACAAAACTCAGAATTTACAAGTGCTCTCCACGGAGATAAATCATTATTGAAAGTAGGAGCGTTTTATTTCTGACTCAGATGCCCATTTGAGAATTCCAGTGTACGGAAGTCACATTTTACCCACCACATAAAAGAGCAGGCTGCAGAAATGATTGCCCATAGGGCCTTAAATTGCTCTTTCACTTGGATGAAATACCCAATGACAAGGGACTCTTGAATTTATTTGGATTGTACATCTCCTTGGAAACTCTATCGGGGACCTGAGAAGACTCCACTAGGCTAGCCATGCATTCACTGCACGATGATGTAGGTTAATCATCCCTTTGACCAAATATTGAATTACAGTATTATTTTATATTAGATCCTTTGTGATGGCACAATTCAATGCTTGTTCATGTACATAGTTGATGCGCTGCCGTATTAGGAGTGGAATGGTATTTAAGGCTGGTTATCATCTGTAGGGAATCAAACCCAGGCCTTTGGCATGACGAGCAAACACTTTAACCACTAGGCTGCCCAATCCCTGATCATGAAAAGTTTCTAATATGAACTGTTTTCTGTAATAAAGATTTCTAATATGCATGGTATCATGTTTAAAAACAGTTCTGATAGAATTTGTATGATATAAAGATCGGATATGATCTGTATGTTATAAAGATTCTGATATGATTGGTATCACGTTTTAAAGATTTCTGATATGATTGATATCATGTCATAAAGATTTCTGATATGATTGATATCATGTCATAAAGATTTCTGATATGATTGGTATCATGTTTTTAGATTTCTGATATGATTGGTATCATGTTATAAAGATTCTGATATGATCTGTATTTTAAAAAGATTCTGATATGATCCGTATGTTATAAAGATTCTGATATGATCTGTATGTTATAAAGATTCTGGTATGATTTGTATCATGTTATAAAGATTTCTGATATGATTGGTATCACGTTATAAAGATTTCTGATATGATTGGTATCACGTTATAAAGATTTCTGATATGATTGGAATCACGTTATAAAGATTTCTGATATGATTGGTATCATGTTATAAAGATTTCTGATATGATTGGTATCATGTTATAAAGATTTCTGATATGATTGGTATCATGTTATAAAGATTCTGATATGATTGGTATCATGTTATAAAGATTTTGATATGATTGGTATGTTATAAAGATTTCTGATATGATTGGTATCATGTTATAAAAATTTCTGATATGATTGGTATCATGTTATAAAGATTTCTGATATGATTGGTATCATGTTATAAAGATTTCTGATACAAATATCACACATTGGTATCAACTTTCAGCAAGTATCAGTAGCACATGGCAAATCCAACCCGGGTCTTTTGTGTAACAAGCCATCACTTTAACCACAAGGCTACCACACAGTACCCTTAAGAAGAATAGATTGAAACTTGATAAGCATAATATTCCAGAATACATACTTTTGTCTCCGTCCCTTGGTTTGCAGCTTAATGAGGGCAGAAATACACAACTGTAATAACCCACGTGGCTAACGCCTCGACTGACAGCTTTTTCAATATTCCCTGTCACGCTCCACATACTGCAGATAGTAAGTACTCTCCTCCTCCCCCCGACCCCGCACTAGTTCACCTTGCCCCCAGGAGGCGCTTCTAACGTGATGAAAGACTGGCATGAATCATGTCATATTTCTCATTACCAGTTTTCTGTTGGAGACACATATCTTCCCCCACGGTTCACTACCCATAGATATCGGACATAGGCTGTGTTGTTGGTAGGGTGTGCGGATCTTAGGAAAAGTTTTGTGTAAGCTTCACTATTAATGTGTTTCTTCTCTCTGGGTAACTAGACTGCTTATTGAAAGCATCCACCATTACTTGGACCAATGCCACCAGGCTGAAGAGACCACCTGTTGCAGCAGGCAGATGGAGTTTGAGAAAAATATATCTGGATTTTGAAAATAACTTTTTATCAAATTTAGATATATCAGTATTATCATAGCACTTTTTCTTGTAGCAAATCTCGATGCGTGAAGTGGTCAGCAGATCCTGGCAGCCAAGGGACACAATTCTGTACGTGAATTGTAAGACCAAAGACCACTGGG
Organism: Haliotis rufescens; assembly: GCF_023055435.1. Classification (NCBI taxonomy): domain Eukaryota; kingdom Metazoa; phylum Mollusca; class Gastropoda; order Lepetellida; family Haliotidae; genus Haliotis; species Haliotis rufescens. The sequence goes on along the minus strand of NW_025964383.1, from coordinate 38,249,965 downwards.
TCGGTAGAAGACATTTTGCACTGACAGGAGGCCGAGAGGATCTGCAGGTCATAATGACATTGCTTCAGGTCAGGTGACAATGAGGCTGCATTAGGTCACAATGAGGCTGCATTAGGTCACAATGAGGCTGCATGAGGTCACAATGAGGCTACATCAGGTCACAATGAGGCTACATTAGGTCACAATGAGGCTGCATCAGGTCATAATGAGGCTACATCAGGTCACAATGAGGCTACAACAGGTCACAATGAGGCTACATTAGGTCACAATGAGGCTACATCAGGTGACAATGAGGCTACAACCGGTGACAATGGGGCTACATCAGGTCACAATGAGGCTACATCAGGTCACAATGAGGCTACATCAGGTCACAATGAGGCTACATCAGGTCACAATGATGCTACATCAGGTTGGTTGGTTGGTTTGTTGTTAAACGCCGCACTCAGCAATATTCCAGCTATATGACGGCGGTCTGTAAATAATCAAGTCTCGACCAGACAATGCAGTGATTATTATCATGATCATCGTTCCATGCAATTGGGATCGATGACATGTATCAACCAAGTCAGAGAGCCTGACCACCCGATCTCGTTAGTCGCCTTTTACGATAAGCATAGTCACCTTTTACGGCAAGCATGGGTTGCTGAAGACCTATTCTACCCCGGAATCTTCACGGGTCGGCTACATCAGGTCACAATGAGGCTACATTAGGTCACAATGAGGCTACAACAGGTCACAATGAGGCTGCATGAGGTCACAATGAGGCTACATCAGGTCACAATGAGGCTACATCAGGTCACAATGAGGCTGCATTAGGTCACAATGAGGCTACATCAGGTCACAATGAGGCTGCATGAGGTCACAATGAGGCTACATCAGGTCATAATGATGCTACATCAGGTTGGTTGGTTGGTTTGTTGTTAAACGCCGCACTCAGCAATATTCCAGCTATATGACGGCGGTCTGTAAATAATCAAGTCTCGACCAGACAATGCAGTGATTATTATCATGAGCATCGTTCCATGCAATTGGGAACGATGACATGTATAAACCGAGTCAGCGAGCCTGACCACCGGATCTTGTTAGTCGCCTTTTACGATAAGCATAGTCACCTTTTACGGCAAGCATGGGTTGCTGAAGACCTATTCTACCCCAGAATCTTCACGAGTCGGCTACATCAGGTGACAATGAGGCTACTTCAGGTCAGGTCACAATGAGGCTACTACATCAGGTCACAATGAGGCTACTACATCAGGTCACAATGAGGCTACATCAGGTCATAATGAGGCTACTACATCAGGTCACAATGAGGCTACTACATCAGGTCACAATGAGGCTACTACATCAGGTCATAATGAGGCTAATTCAGGCCAAAAGGGTCTACTTTGTTAAAAGCTACATGTAATACTGCTACTTATTGGATGAAAGGCTGCTCTAAGTGGTTCACTGGTGAGAACAATGTCCTCGCTTGTGTGCCTAGCTGACCAGCCTCAGGACATTCCACATGACAAACAGAGAACTTTGTGTGGGCAACAGGAAAGGTACACAATGAGTGAGTGAGTGAGTGAGTGAGTGAGTGAGTGTGTGAGTGAGTGAGTGAGCGAATGAATGAGTGAGCGAGCGAATGAATGAGTGAGCGAGCAAATGAGTGACACTGTACCCCCATGGAGTACTGAAAGTGGCCTTTCAATACCAACCTCATGTAGTGAGTTTCACTTTTAACACTGCATCCAGACGAGCATGACACACCAAGAAAGGGCTTGTCACAATGGGCCCTTGTTTTTCTAAATTATCACAAGTGAGTGGGTGAGTGAGTGAGTGAGTGAGTGAGTGAGTGGGTGGGTGGGTGGGTGGGTGAGTGAGTGAGTGAGTGAGTGAGTGAGTGAGTTGGGTGAGTTGGGTGAGTGAGTGAGTGAGTGAGTTGGGTGAGACACTACTTTGAACAGTAACTTCATGTGGGAAGAATGCATGCCCCTAGACGCAGCTCTGGTGAAACCAACGCACATGGGTATGGTGCTGACAATGGTGCTGACAAACATTATCAGTGTGAATTTAGGATTCAAACTCATCATCATAGGATTCTGGTACACCAAAGGGACGCCACTCTGCACAGAAATGCAGCCAATATTTACAATTTGATAAGCAAGTGGAGACACCAATAAGAAATATTCATGGGATCTGACATGAAATAGATCCTAAGTAGGGCCTGTTTACTACCAGAATTATTAATGAGCACAACACCTACAAAAAGTGTGTCCCTTACAACGATATATGTCAACCGACAAGCGTTGTGAATAATTTTAAGCTTAACCAGGTTGATCATGTTGATTGTGTGATGAGTCATAACAGCTGCAGTAACCTGAGGATAGGAAGACGTGAGTTGGTCTTCCCATCAGTGTCCCAAAAAACTGCCTGCCCACCTGCCCGTGGCTGGTAACTTTTCTGTCGGGCTGCAGGAAATTTTCCCCAATGCCTGACTGTCTCGGCACATAATTTTAAGACTGCCTACATCTTCAGTTTTATTACAACTCCTTGTACATCCTCAATAAATTGTTTGCAACTGAATCAAGGCGTGATTTGTCTCTTATTTTAGTGATTTTTCAATATTTATAATGTCTGAATGCGGGCAGGTAACTTTGAAGATGGCAGGCAACATTTATGGGTCACCTGCCCAACCATCGTGTTGGGTGTTAAAATTATTTCAAACACTGCTTACCATCGATATGAAGAGTATTTCAGTCGTTTGTCATCTAAAACTGGCCTCCTCAGGCGATATCGCTAGGGTGATATCAAGCTGTCTCCCAGGACATATCAATTCATTGAAACTGCATCTCTATATAATGGCACTGCGGCTTAGTGAGCATTGAAACATCAATGCAACCTTGTCACATCTTTTTTAATCCAATTTTGTGAAAACTACACTCTGACATAAGGTGCTCATGAGTGAGTGAGTGAGTATGGTTTTATGTCGGTTTTAGCAATATTCCAGCAATATTACGGCGGGGGACACCAGAAATGGGCTTCACACATTGTACCCATGTCGGGAATCGAACCGGGTCTTCGGCATGACGAGCGAACGCTTTAACCACTAGGCTACCCGACCATCCCTAAGGTGCTCATGGATCAATGAGGATAATCAGGGACAGCATGTGACTAATGTTCATTCTTATCCGATTGGGGTGCACGCCTCCTTTTTGATTGGTTGGTGGATTTGTTGGTCGACATCTCACGTAGCGATTATTCCGGTATATGAAATGAATTAGTCTGTACGAGACAATTCAGTGATTGATAATATGAGCATTGATCCACACCATGTAATCAACCAAGTCACAGTGTGGGAATGAAACAGGTCTTAGATAAGACAAGCAAACACTTTGCCCACTAGGCTACCGGATGCCAGTAAACAGGGTGACAGACTGTATACATGTGGATGGTGAATGGAAAGCGGAGAAAGTTGTCCGGCCTGCAGCATTGTTGCCTTACATAGCACACATGTGGTGCATTATCAACGTCTGGCATTACAATTAAGTACCTGCAGATGGCAGCATGGCCTTGTGTCCACTCACTGGAGTAGAGTTCTAGGCCGGTCACACAATCTGTCTATTTCTAGACAATAGCACTCAGAATGATGTCGTTCGGTTAGTTTATTTCTAGACAACATTTACACTTGTGTCAATGGAATGCCATGAACATGTTTTTCCTACAATAAAATATGACAATATTGATCACCTACGAACATCTTTTATACACTGAGAAATAATATTTTACATAAAAACTACTTATATTTATTAACAATAACCAAGACTCTCCATCAATGACAAGCTGTGCGTTAGTTGAGCATCTGTTTGATACCATAACAAGCTGTATCCTAGAGCTAGAACAAGCAGTATCCTAGAGCTAAAACAAGCAGTATCCTAGAGCTAAAACAAGGGGGGGGGGGGGGGGGAGAGAGGAGGAGAAGAGGGAGGGATGAGGGGGGAGAAGATAATGGGGGCCTCAGGGGGGAAGGAGGAGGAGAGAAGAGGTGGTGGGGAAAGGGGTAAAGATGGGGGCCTCAGGTGGGAAGGAGGAGGAGAGAAGAGGTGGTGGTGGTGGGGAAAGGGGTAAAGATGGGGGCCTCGGGGGGAAGGAGGAGGAGAGAAGAGGTGGTGGTGGTGGGGAAAGGGATGAAGGTGAGGAGAAAGGAGAAGGGGGATGGGGTTGGTGGGAAGAGATGAGGAGCACCATGTACAGCTGTGACATGCATCGCACATGCAACACACATGCATCACACATGCCATCGTGAATCCTCCAACGCTAATCTGGCACAGCAACATCATCAAAGGGACCTTGTTGTATTCGCTTGTGTACCTCCCTATCTACATCATCTAGGGTTTATCCTCTAGTGTCCAAACCAGGGGACTCTGGGTAATAATATTTGGGGTCCCGGGAATGAACATGGGGTCCCAGGTCAACCACATATTGCATATTTCACATATGCAGCAATGGAAAATAATCGCACAAGCTAAACCAAGCCTATTACAGACACTGATTAGTCTGAAGGAAATTATCCACTGACACACTGAACTATGTGTGTTATTTTCACCAGAATAGAAATATCAGTTATATCTAGCATGCAATCTATAAGTTTGATAAACTGAATGATTTAAACAACTATAATCTTGAGCATCACTCAGGACTAACGTAAATTATTTTCATCCATTCTCATTCAGAATCTGTACGCATATTTACAGAACAAAGTTTGGGATCCTGAATATTTGGAGGGACAAGTTTTTGTAATGAAGACCAAGCACATAATTTCATAAAAAATATCCTCCAAAATATTCATTATCCCCAATTTGTTTTGTTCAGTACAAAAACTATTATTCTGTTTTTGGTAAACCTCTATCAATATTAATTAGCTATTAATGCCAATGAAAATATTTGCATTTCAATTTCCTTCCGAATCATAAATCACATTGCTTGCATGTAAATGTAGAAATGAAAGTAAGGTTGATTAATATTACAGAAGCATCTGTTTCACCTGGGCTATTCCGTTCATATCAGGTGTGAATATAGGAAACATATTTAGATATTCTGTCACAGATTGAGAGACCTTCTATCAATGGCTATGGAGAGTCCTACACATATATACAAAATGGACATTTCACAATATAAATGACAGTTGCCATTTGACATTTGAATCCAACCAATTAGTCGCCAAAATATTCCAAAAAAAAAAAAAAATACTGTTTCCGATACAAAACATATGTGGATATACTTGTCCAGATACAATACATATCCCGATACACTTGCCGCGTTAAGATACATATCTCCATATACTGGTTGAGATACGATACATATCCCGATACACTTGCCACGATAAAAAACATATCTCCATATACTGGTCAAGATACGATACGTATCCTGATACAGTGATCATGATATGATATATATCTCAATATACTGATCAAGATATGATACGTTTCCTGATACACTTGATCATGATATGATATATATCTCCATATACTAGTCAAGATACAATACGTATCCTGATACAGTGATCCTGATATGATATATATCTCCATATACTGGTCAAGATATGATACATATCCTGACACACTTGATCATGATATGATATATATCTCCACATACTGATCAAGATATGATACGTATCCTGATACACTTGATCATGATATGATATATATCTCCATATACTGGTCAAGATAGGATACATATCCTGACACACTTGATCATGATATGATATATATCTCCATATACTGGTCAAGATATGATACATATCCTGACACACTTGATCATGATATGATATATATCTCCATATACTGGTCAAGATATGATACATATCCTGACACACTTGATCATGATATGATATATGTCTCAATATAGTGGTCATGTGAAGTTGAAGCATTAACTACACATATCAAATTCTTTGTATCATGAGTGTCAAAACTAATTTTATCACGACTGAGTACGGAAATTTGTAATAAACAGTCCCCTTGTATATCGCTCGTCTCATGCCCAGACTTATAAACTTCCTTATCGAAGGAAGCCATTTATCAACCTGTTAAAAAAGTTAAGGGTAAAATCTGTATAATCATCTTGAATTGTTTTTCACACAACTCAAAAACAATTTCCTGAATGTTACAAAAAAAACAACTTCCCTGACGATCCAATCAATCAGCTGATGACCTATTAAGGAACTTCCGCTGACAAACAGTAATCTCTTGAAGGAAACTCTGAAATATTTACCCAACTAATTCCAATTTCCTGTTCTGTATCAACTAATTTGATTATCAGCTTTATAATTTCGGCATGTTTACATGACTTTTTTTAGACCACTAAAACGTGCAAATCTGTCACTCAGTGACAAGCCTAATCCGAGACCCATCAACACATTATATTCCCCAAAACACCACCAACTCACGGCACCACAGCACCAGAATCATAATAGAACTTCACAACATCGTAACTATCACAAATCCACCCAATAACCATCAACACAAAAAAATCACATGCCGACTCCCCATAATCTGTAGAATCGCATTCCATTTTTTACCTGTGTTCCGGATGAAGAGAACTGACCTCGCCAAGCCACAATTGATGCTGGGGAACTCGTTGCAGGGAATGGTCAACTGGTTTGGTTAGCACCGAGAGCTCCTCAGCTCTTGCATCAATCTATCACTATGAGTCACGCTGTTGCTTCAACCATGGAAGCTGCAAGGAGTTTTGCTAGAGCTTGACTGGAGAATGCCTCTCCTTGCTAGCCACCAAGGTATTAATGTGTGCTATTGATTGTAAAGCCGCCTGTCAAAGCTAGGTGTCTGGAATACAGCATAACACTTAACCTCGTTATAACGCGGTTCTTCGTAGAGCTGGATTCCGATGTTTAATATCAACACAAGTGTACCATGCAGAACAGCATGCTGGGTAAATGTGACAAAAGTTATGGATGTCTCTCAGAGTACCTCATTATAAGGTGGATATTGGTGCTAATAAAAGTGTTATAATGAAACATTACATCTGACCCGTTCACCAATATAGTGTATATGGATACAAGTTTTCATGAAAAATATTCCATTGAAGTTATTGCTGTGTATGCGGAAGAGGACTGTTTGACCTCAAACACCATAAACTTGATGTCAATTTGGAAAAATATTTATAAACCACATCATGTTGTTTATGTAAGAAAACCAAACAAACAAGCAAATTTTTCACATTTTTTGTAGCATTTCACATCAATTTATTTTTACAGAAAAATATCTTTTTCTCCTATTCAATCAATAATTAAACTGGGCATAAAAACAAGTTGTATTTTTACAGCTCATTGATGCTTCTTGCCTACTATTTAAGTCACACAAATTTCAAATGCTTTCAAAATCAGCTGGGTTTTTAATGGCATACAGACACATAAAAACGCGAAAGAAGCGTTCTTCCCTCTGAACATAATGAGAATATGTAGTGCCTGCCCTTATGACAAACTGCGTGTACTATCATGGGCATTAAATATGTACATAAGTTTTGTAATGATGCTATATATAAAATAAAAAAATGTTTGAAAACCTTTAATGGTAGTTATTCATAAAATATACTTTAGTTAAATACATAAAATATCAAAATATAGTATCATTGCAATGTTCTAAATCACCTAAATATCAAACCATAAATACTCTGTCACGTTAACCAAAACATTCAATAAATATCTCTATTGAAATAATGTTAATCTAAATGCCATGTAAGCTATGACTTGATTTGGGTGTCTAAGTATCAATGTAAACAAACCTGAATCCCCATTATCCAACTAAATAAACATTACCCTAAAATAACATTGTCTCTGCCACTTAATTACCTGTGTATTCCACAAGTCAAGACAGCACCCTAATTACCTAGACCTACTCAACTAAAACAATAGATGTCACCTGCCAACTAGTTAGCGTTTGAAGATATACGGTTCCAAATAATTCCAAACCTTATAAAAACATTCACATAAATGATAATCCCTTATATGGTCTGTCAACACAACCTAACTTTGTTGTGATTGGTCAACTTACCCAAACCCATGGTATACCACATATAAGTTAGTATAAATATGTCCGGAAGAAGTGTCTACACATCTCCGCTTGGACACTCGACTAGACGTGTCCTCCCAAGCTCGCTGCCTTACACTTACACTATGAGAGACCTCTCACAGTCACTGCCGAGGGAGCTTGTCTCCATCCTGGAGCCCCTGCTGGCCTACCAGGTAGGGGACTTCTCCCTCATGACATCCTTCAAGACAAGTACCTCCACCCTCTCCATCTCCTTTGACTTAGGTCAGAGGAACAGGCCTCTGGGCAAAGCCACTGCTCAACCCAAACCTCAGGAGAATCCTGCTCCAGCCCCTACCCTTCCTGCACCTCGCTCGGTTCAGAAGGTCAGGCCTCCAAGGAGGAAGAAGTCCCCATCAGTCTCCGTCATGGAGATTGAGGAGACCCTTGCCTCTATCCCCCTGCCCCCAGTAGCAGAATTGGAACTCGCTCCCCTCGAATACAGAGGGGAGGAGCCCTTTCGCTCGCCTGAGGGTATGGGCCATGGGAGGAAGAACAGGAAGAGGAGAGACATCCCCTCAGCTCAACCTTCCTCCCGACCAACCACAACCGCGACTGCTGAGTGTCAGACTTCCACACCAGCACCGCCCTCTCTGACTGACAGCTCCATCCAGACAGCCACACCAGCACTGCCCTCTCTGACTAACAGCTCCGCCCAGACAGCCACACCAGCACTGCCCTCTCTGACTGACAGCTCCGCCCAGACAGCCACACCAGCACTGCCCTCTCTGACTGACAGCTCCATCCAGACAGCCACACCAGCACTGCCCTCTCTGACTGACAGCTCCACCCAGACAGCCACACCAGCACCGCCCTCTCTGACTGACAGCTCCGCCCAGACAGCCACACCAGCACCGCCCTCTCTGACTGACAGCTCCGCCCAGACAGCCACACCAGCACTGCCCTCTCTGACTGACAGCTCCGCCCAGACAGCCACACCAGCACTGCCCTCTCTGACTGACAGTTCAGCCCAGACAGCCACACCAGCACCGCCCTCACTGACTGACAGCTCCGCCCAGACAGTCACACCGGAGCCGCCAAATCTTGACCACAGACAAACCCAGACCACTCCGGTCGAGGACCCCCCACGGGAACAGGGCTTCCGTGATATTCTACTAGAGAAAGCGGACTTACTACTCAACTACTACAAGGCCAACCCTGACCTCCCCGCTGATTACATTTCCACCCCCTCGGGGCACCTGTACGCCAGAGAAGATGCACCGCTCGTCTTGGTGCAATGTCTAGAGGATGAGGAGTACGAGTACGAAATCACCAACTTCTCAGAATTATCTGACTTCCTCCTAGATTGCGAAATCAAGACAAACAGGCACTTCGTCGCCAACACCGCAGCCCTCCTCGCCAAGAGTCTCTTCAAGTCTCCCATCCCTGCGGAACAGCACAGGACCAAGAGACTCCTTGCAGGACACCGCCGCTAAGCTTCTAGCCACCCGCTTGCCAGCCCCGACGCTGCCTTCAACTGCTTGACCCTACCCCCTCCCACCCAAGCCCAATCTTTCCATATGATGGCATTCTTTTTTATCCCCCACTCCCACCCAGCCAAACCCCACCCCTTTAAACCTTTATAGACTGTAAACTTTTACATCTTTAGGGGTTGCACTTCTTTATTTATTCTTTACGCTTCTTCCCCCCAATAGTATAAGTGCAACCCCGTGCGTGACATACGCTATAGTGTTATTTATTGCACATGGAAAGCGCACGTTAAATCTCCAAAGTAAGTAAGTGTCTTCAGACTTGTTCTTGCCTTCCTAGGAACATGCTCAGTCCCTGGGAAGTCTATGTATGCTCACCATTGTTGTATATAGTTGTTAGCTACTTATATATATGATGTTCATGTAAATAAATCTGTGTATATTGTACTAGTCGTCTCTTGTTCTACCTGGCTGAGTTACCCCTTTAGTCAGAACATGATTGTACACTGTGAGACTACTTTCCCGTCAACTAAGCTTAACACGTCACATCAATATTTATGTATTCTGGCACTGCTCACAACAAGACAAATTGAGCAAGCCTCACTAATACCCCTGACCTAGACTAACATCTAGTCTCTGAAATCTTATATTACACAATACCCTTCTTGACTCTAAAAATAAAATATTCCACCTATTCCGTCTGTAAATAATTGAGTCTGGACCAGACAATCCAGTGATTGACATCATGAGCATCAATCCATGCAGTTGGGATACGATGACATGCATCAACCAAGTCAGCGGGCCTGACCGCCCGATCCCGTTAGCTGCCTCTTACTACAAACATAGTCACCTTTTACAGAAAGCATTGGTTGCTGAAGTCCTATTCTAGCACGGATCTTCAGGGGAATTAATGCAATTCATTCATTCATATTCGGCGGAATTAATGCAATGAAGCAGAGAACATATATATGTACCTCTAAGAACAACAAAAGTAATAAGATAACAAAGGTGGAAACTTAACGAGGGAAGCCATCAGTTAACTGCGGTGATAGGTGATCAGTAATGGACAAATGGGAGCCAACACTTGACAGTCAATTGGCTCTGATAAGTGATGGCAGGACATAAACTATAACTGATTGACAACTGGCAACGGTCAAACGAGAGGCAGGGGGCAATTACAAAGTAGACACAGTTTATGGGTAAAATTTCTTTAATTAATATAAAGTTGACGTTTCGGTATAGATCCTTACCGAAACATCACCTTCACAGTAATTAAAGAAGTTGTTATTCATAAATTGTGTCTACTTTTGTCATCCGTCAACTTCTAAGTAATGTCTATCAAACAAGTCAGGGAGTAATTAGCTGATATGCCAAAGCCATTTGCCACCCTGATGCCCTCAGCAGTGAACTGAAAACCCTCACTTACCTAAACAGCTACCCTGCCCAGCTAGTCCCCAAAACTATCCACAAGACCCTCAAGAACTCGGATCCCAGCATCATGGTTCTCTGTCTCATGTTCAGAACGTTCCAAATGGTGTGCTGGTTTTCATGGGGAATTAGTCCGTAAAGAGCCGGAGTCACAAGAGACCAATTACAATTTAATTTACATGAACAATGAACAATATCTTAAGTTAAGCTGAGGGTGCCATAGAGAGTCGGTACAACCCTCTGCACTGTGGGTAAGAGGTCTGTTTAGTTTGAGCATCAAACCCCTACTGCCTAACATCTTGCTTCTCTATGTATTTAACTAAAATTAAAGTGAGTGAGTGAGTGAGTGAGTGAGTGAGTGAGTTGGGTTAAATACAGTTTTAACATTATTCCAGTTATATCACGGCGTGTCAGCTTAATGTGGGAGGAAAGCTCGAAGTGATGCAGGTCTCAGACGTTTACCACTTCGGTAAGACCCACGAGCACGGGTATGGTGCTGACAAAACTAGAAACATAATCGAGGCGAACCGGGATTCGAACCCACAATCATAGGTTTCTGGCGTGCCCAAGGGACGCAACACTGCACAGCCAATCACGGCGCCTTAGACGACTGGGCCACCTGTGCCCCCAACTAAAATTAGAACAATAAAAGGAATATAATTTGTTGTTGATACACAATGGGGTGTGACATACAGTTATTGAATGGCAAGACAGATGGGACTATCTTGCCTTAGACCATGTAGACTTGTAACAAAACAATTAACAAAAGAACCTGACGCCTTAAATCAAATCTCCTTTGACATTCTCATATAATCTATCCCATACATTGCTATTCTGAAACACACTTAAAAACATAACAGTAACCATGGTAACCAGGTAACTAAATGTTTAATTAACTCATATATTAGCTAAGTCAACATTGAATAGTGGCGTTTACATCGGTAAAGACCTTCACGGAATATGAATGACATCCTTGACACAATGCCAGCTCTTAAATGAACACCAGTTATAGGATTTATTTACAAACATCCACTACAGCTGTGTTGTAACCTGCTAACATGTAACGTGTTGTAACCTCGAGCACAGCAAACATGTTACAACATGGTCGACATTGCATGAGTGTATTGCCTTACACTGCTTAAGCAATATCCCAGAAACACTACAGGACTTCACACATTGTACCCATGCGAGAAATTAAACCAAGATCTGCGTAAGACGAGCAAATACTCAAACTAAAAGACATCTGCTACTTAGGAATTAGTGGATCTTTTTTGAAAATGCCATCAACATTTCATTCCACCAGTTTTTCTGAAGAGATATTTTGCTAATGTTGCAACATAACTGATTAAGTGAATAACTGATGCCAGCTCTATCACAGCTGCCTATCAATAAGAGTCTGGACCAGACAAACCAGTGACTGAAAGCAGAGCTACCAATGATGCCAGGAGCAACCAATCACACCATGAGCAACCAAGCATACCAGGAGCAACCAATCATGCCATGAGCAACCAATGATACCAGGATCAACCAATCACACCATGAGCAACCATGCATACCAGGAGCAACCAATCATACCAGGAGCCACCAATCATGCCATGAGCAACCAATCACACCAAGAGCAACCAATCACACCAGGAGCAACCAATCATACCAGGAGCCACCAATCATGCCATGAGCAACCAATCACACCAAGAGCAACCAATCATGCCATGAGCAACCAATCATACCAGGATCAACCAATCATACCAGGAGCTACCAATCATGCCAAGAGCAACCAATCACACCAGGATCAACCAATCATGCCAGGAGCAACCAATCATACCAGGAGCTACCAATCATGCCAAGAGCAACCAATCACACCAGGATCAACCAATCACACCAGGACCTCCAATCATGCCATGAGCAACCAATCACACCATGAGTAACCAATCATACCAGGAGCAACCAATCACACCAGAAGCAAACAATCACACGAATGACAGAAACTGTAAGGATAGTTCACAGCTTTGTCTTGTTCAAGCAAAACTAGCTACAAACTCTGACAGCTAGTGAAATAATGTTTACACTAGTTTTTGAAAAAACAAATTTCCAAGGCGGTACTGGACACGTATTCTCCCCCAGAATCAACAACGCCGTGGGTCAGTGGAGACCAATGAGGGCAGTATCAGGGCTATGCTAGGGGCACAGTTTACCTCATAAATCAATAGCCCCAACATTTTCAACACATCAAAGCCAGAAATGATTGTGTAGAAGATAGGGTTATTATACTTTAAACATATGGCAAGCTTGCGTGGGCTAGCGCATCTGAAACCTGTTCTTGTTCCTCCCTGAAATATGGTTGCAATTAGTTGTGATGATGTGTATACAAACCAACGGTGGGTCCACACTTGAGAGCGTGCCCATGGTCCGTGTTGTAACAACTACGAGTCACACCTGTTTTACAGGAGGTCTACACTTCCTTATTCTTACACACACACACCCCCACCCCCACTGTTAGGATGTCAGGATACACACATACCAACCACCTCACAACAGCTACCTCGATATACAATACTGCCCACTTCAATATACAATAGAGTGTGTATTTGTTGTTTAACATGTTTAAATGCTCACTCAGCACTATTCCAGCTATATGACGGAGTCTTGTAAATAATCAAGTCTGTGGTTGATATTGTGTATGGACCACCTCTATATTCCACAAGACCTCTATATATCACAGGACCACCTCCTTTATACCACCTCTGTAGCACAGGACCTCTACATATACCACAGGACCACCTCTATATACCACAGGACTACCTCTACATACCACCTCTATATCACAGGACCTCTAAATATACCACAGGGCCACCTCTATATATCACAGGACCACCTCTACATACCACCTCTATATCACAAGACCTCTATATATCACAGGACCACCTCTTTTATACCACCCCTGTAGCACAGGACCTCTACATATACCACAGGACCACCTCTATATACCACAGGACCACCTCTATGTATCACAGGACCACCTCTACATACCACCTCTATATCACAAGACCTCTATATATCACAGGACCACCTACTTTATACCACCTCTGTAGCACAGGACCTCTACATATACCACAGGACCACCTCTATATACCACAGGACCACCCCTATAACCACCTCTAAATATTACAGGACAACCTCTATATACCACAGGACCACCTCTATAACCAGCACTAAATATTACAGGACCACCTCTATATAGCACAGGACCACCTCTATAACCACCTCTTAATATTACAGGACCACCTCTATATACCACAAGACCACCTCTATATACCACAGGACCACCTCTAATACCACCTCTAAATATTACAGGACAACCTCTATATACCACAGGACCACCTCTATAACCACCTCTAAATATTACAGGACAACCCCAATACACAAAAAGACCCACCTCTATATACCTCAGGACCAATTATTTACAATAGGATAAACTCATTATACCACAGGATAAACTCATTATACCATAGGACCCCATCCATATACAACAGGACCACCTTGACATACAATACGACTTATCTCACAGCAGCCAAGGGCAAGCATCAACCATCTGGGTAGGATCACACACCAACCCAGCCAGGTCTGGCTAAACTGCAGGACAAGGCTGTTCATACAAGGGTCTTTCCTTTTACAAGTAATTTTGAGTCTGAATCAGACAGACCAGTGACAGAACATGAACAACAATCAACGCTATCAGGGCACAATGACACGCAATCAGCCAAGTCACATGGCCTGACCACTTTAGCCGGCTCATAGGACAAGCATGGGATGTGTGGCACTTTTCTACCCCAGAATCGCCATGAGGATTTCGTTCCTGAAACACTCACAGGGTAACACAAAACTATTTTTCAAAAACATTCAATCAATAAATCAGCAACCATTCATTCTCAACATTTTGACTTTACTTAATACTTCTGACTTAAAAAATATATCTAAAATCAATAACCAATTTCCTCAAACAAAAAAGAATGCCTCCATTGATTCAAAAATCAAAACAGGTCAGTATTTTGTTCACAGCCATTGTGGACCCAACGCCATTCTACGTAAATATATGGAAAATGTCAAATTGTCCGATTGTAATCATAACTGATCCATTGATGCCATTGAGAAATGAGTCCAGGCAGCTACAACTGGGACAGATATCATCGCCCTCGGCTTAACCCTGATAGAATCTTCCGCCAAATTCATTTACTTCTTGGCTTATTTCCAACAAGTTTTGCCGATGTGCAAACACCAAACTTTTGTATGATGTATCAATTTCACTCATCTGGCAGCTATTGGCTTGGAAATAGATTGGACAACTTCAAAACAAACATCATTAGAAGCTCTGTTTGCACCATCTCAGTGTTTTTAGCCAGTCGTACCCAAAACGAGCTCTGTGTCTTCGATGACAAATAACACCCTCAGTCTGCATCTTCCTGGTGACCTACACTGTCTGTGTTGGGATCCAAGATCATTACTGCTTGTTCAGTAACGAGGAGGAAGCAAATTGGATGTTACGTCAAAGTTAACAACTTCCCTCATACATCACGCCAAACTGCATGATTTGATCTGAATGTCTCTTTAAGCATTATTCCACCCAAAGACAGCAGGAGACACAAGGATAGCCTTCATAGCTAGAACTCATGTGGGGAATTAATCCCAGATCTTTGGCACATGAGTGAACACCTAAACCCTTCAGCTAATGCACTGCTTCCTGAATCGGAACAGTGTCATCTGATTTGTTTGACTTCACTTACTAAAAATGCAGAACTCAGGACTCTAGCTTGACAAGCAAACAACATACCCTCTCAGCTATCCCACTCCCCTCCATCTTCCCAAGTAAACTGACTATGAAAGTCCAGTTTCCACCCTTGCTGAACTTTTCCTAGCTATCAGTTAACACCTTTGCCTCGGGAAGATGACTCTCCTCTGAATCAAAACCATCTTCCCGAGGCAAGAGAGTTAACTGACTATAAAAGTCCAGTTTCCACCCTTGCCGAACTAGGCTGGAATTTTCCTAGTTATCAGTTAACTCCTTTGCCTTGGGAAGATGACTCCCCTCTGAATCGAAACCATCTTCCCAAGGCAAGAGAGTTAACTGACTATAAAAGTCCAGTTTCCACCCTTGCTGAACTAGGCTTGTATTGTGGAGTTGGATTTTGGCTTTATGGAGTCTGTGCAGTCCAATCAAAATCGCTCAATGAAATCGAAATCCGGTTTGTAAACTGTCATGCAGATTTCGGTTGATTTGCAGGATTTGCAAAGCATGTCCACTGCCAACTCGTTGTCAACAGATATTTTCCAAATTTTTCCATGTTTTTTTTCAAGGTGCTCACGTGATTTGATTCACTTCGCAATGTAAGACCAATTTCATCATAATATAGATCTTGATTAATAATCAGATCGTTTTGACTAGGCGCTGCCATTTTGTTTGAAGCAAATGCAAGTGATACGCGAGCTGGAAACTCATTGGTCCATAGGAGAGGCAAAGAAGGGACATAACTCATAACAGCCACTGGTGGCGCTACGATCGAGCCCAGTAATTCCAGCCTAGTTTGGCAAGGGTGGAAACTGGACTTTTAAAGTCAGTTAACTCCCTTGCCTCTGGAAGATGAATTAAAACCGTTTCAGTCGAAACATCTCAGTCATACATCACATCTTTATTTCAGAGTGTCATCAGATAGGATAACATCAAAGTAGATCTCTATTCAAAATACTGGGTGTAAATAAGGATGCATGTTTGCAGTATCCGAAATAACTGCCTGCCTGCCTGCAGTGGTCCACAAGGAGTGGGTGAGTGAGTATGGTTTTACGCCGCTCTTAGCAATATTCCAGCAATATCATGGTGGGGGGACACCAGAAATAGGCTTCACACATTGTACCCATGTCGGGAATTGAAACCCGGGTCTTCGGTGTGACGAGCGAATGCTTTAACCACTAGGCTACCCAACAGCCCCTAGTCCACAAGGAAATATCACTTTTGAATCATGTTAATTCTCAAGGTCAGAATACAAGTTTTCAGCTATTGTTCATACCAACCTAATTAGACTAGTTTTAATAGTTCTTGAGTGTTTCTCTTTGACAATGACTCCTTTTTTTAACATAGCTAATGGCAAGTTTTCGTGATCTGTGTCATGCACTATTTTGAGATAGGCATCCTGACAATTTGTCATTAACACCCTACTTTACATATGGAGATACGCAGCTCACTGAATTATGCATATGTAACAAACCACTGTCTGACAAGATTATACAGTGTGTTACAACACTGCAATCTGCTGGTAGTAATGTGTGTTGGTTGGTTGTTTTGTTTTTTACGCTGCACTCAGCAATATTCCAGCTATATGACAGCAGTCTGTAAATAATTGAGTCTGGACCAGACAATCCAGTGATTGATATCATGAGCATCAATCCACGCAATTGGGATACGATGACATGTATCAACCAAGTCACCGAGCCTGACCACCCGATCCCGTAAGTCGACTCTTACGATAAGCATAGTCGCATCTTATGACAAGCATGGGATGAGACTCGATTATTTACAGACCGCCGTCTCATGCTGAGGGTGGCAAGTTCCAACAAACAACACAAATAAAATACTGAACCAGTAAAGTCACTCACATCCATACTGTGCGGCGTTAAACAACGAACAAACAAAGCACAGTGCAAGTTCACAAGTCCGAGACTAGTGAAAAGATGTAAGGACCTGCATGTTGTTTAAAGCGCAATTTACATAAACAACTGTTGACAATGAAATACGGACATGTTGTAATTAGCTGATGGTGTCGGTTCCACCTAGGGCTGGGATTGGTAACTCAGGTACCCACAGGACTACCCAGACCTGTGGTTAGTCACGTGGTATATTGTTTAAAGACAAAAACTCACTATAGCCCAGTGGTTACACTACAAGTTACTCATGTTGACATTTCTTTCTGACGATGCACACATACCTTTTGACTTGTATATGTTTGAGTAAAGATAACATTTTGGTCAACTTCAGTATACGCATGATCTGATGGTTTGATAAATGTATCTAAATACATGAAATAGTTTTGCCAGGGCTGTGATAAAACAATTCCCAATCAGACATTTTGTTCCCAACTCTTGAGACCAACAGTGGGTACCTGGGTAGGGTCGTGTAATAGGGGGTCGGGTACCTGGGTAGTAAATTTGGACTCGTCCCAGCCCTAGTTCCATCCATAACTCATCTACGTGCTCTGATTCCATGGCATCTACCCTGTTTAAACATGATGCCATGACTACTGATATTTCTCCACAATCACTGTATCAAGATATTGATAAATAATTACATCTGAAGATGATCGAGTTCTACAGGCAAATCCAATAATGAGCCCGATTTTCCACATAACTCAGCATAAAATGATAACCTACACGATACTAAAGGGGGTATTGATTTGGCTTCTGCTAAACTAGTCACCTGCAAGGAAGGCTCCTTCAAATCAACAGACTGGGGGATAATTCGGGAACACAAACGACTTTCAAAGGTCAAGAGTGACCAACGCTTACAGCCAAAGCCGTAATTGCCCTGCTTATTGTCCCACTGTTATATGTGCACCTGAAACAAACTTAAAGTTAGTGAGTCAGTCAGGTTTAACCAGTGAATAAAATTCCCAAAAATTTCAGTCCGACAACTGGACTGGCAACAGTGCAAAGTTACCAGACCAGATAAAATGTTGCTAGTCCAGAATTTTCTAGACTAAAGAACAAAAGTACCAAAAGGGTAAACATAAGAATAATACTGTTTAGTTTTAGTTCTCAGAAAATAACAATAAACTGGTGGATTGTCAACTTAGTAACTTAAACTCCCGACCATTGGGCGTGCAACTTTTTGTCAGCAAAACAGGCGGTCGTAGACTGTCGGGCAGGTGGGTATTTTAAACACTGGTTTAACACTGCTTTAAGGATAATTTAAATCACAGGGTCAGCTCATGTTAGGGAAATGCCTAAAGTGATGCAGGTCTTGAATGTTAAAATACCACGTTGGTGACAACCATGAGCTTGTGCTGCGAAACCATGCGTGAAATATGCATATGTCGGAAAGCGCATGTTAAATTCCTAAGGAATCCTAAGTAAGGATCGAAATCAGAGATTCAAAAAGCAATCATAGGATCCTGGTATTTATAAGGGGCATAACTGCACAATGAATTGGGGGCAATTAGGGGGAAAGTGCTATCCTATCACTTCAGAAGTATTTTCAAGCAGGAGACAACAATGTCAATATGTCAAAGAGTAACTGTATAGTTTTAGATAGGTAACCATGGTTACTAGACAAGGCTATTTCTTGTTAAATTCCGTTTTTCTTCCCTAAGTCAGTAAGCAAGAAAGGACTTCACAATATGGTCAGATGAATCCAGGAGTGTTAGGCCAGATGGGTAACGCTTTAACAGCTGAAGACTAGTGGCTAGTCACAGACTGAAACAGTGATTTAGCAATCTACTGGATCAAGTCTTTGAAAGTTATTTAGAAGTGATCCACATAAGGAAGAGAATTTATGGATGTCAACTTCTTTATTATGAGGAACAAAACGCTTCGGAGTATATGCTTACTCCTTCATCAGGTGAAGGAAATTCATCTGATGAAGTGAGTGAGTGAGTGAGTTGGGTTTAACGCCGTTTTTTAACAATATTCCAGTTATATTGCGGCGTGTCAGCTTGATGTGGGAGGAAAGCCCAAAGTGATGCAGGTCTCAGACATTTATCACTTCGGTGAGACCCACAAGCACGGGTATGGTGCTGACAAACCTAGAAACATAATCGGGGCGAACCGGGATTAGAACCCACAATCATAGGTTTCTGGCGTGCCCAAGGGACGCAACTCTGCACAGCGAATCGCTGTGCCTTCGACGACTGGGCCACCTGTGCCCCCTCACCTGATGAAGGAGTAAGTATATACTCCGAGAGAGAGTGGGGAATCAAACCTCAACCACCAACATAACAAACGAGCACTTTCCACAAGGCTAGCCACCTCCCCTGTCCTAGAGAATTAGGAGAAATATGGTAGCACTAACAACTTAAATGCCCCGCAAACCACCAACAAAATTGGTCTGAGGATAGCCATCAACACGCTCCACAATAACAACCAGGACTTTGTCAGTTTCTTTGATCAGCGAGATGTATAATTCATCCAGGAATCAGCCTGACAGTTACAGTCTCGTCTCAGCTGTTATATTTCACTTGCTCTTCCGAGGAAACCAATGGAAATAAATGCCATGCAGTCTTGACACCATGTATTCTTTATGTGTGATAAGACTGTATTCATGCTTCAATATCCAGCTTCAATTCCAGAAAGGATCAAAGCAATTCTCAGTCTTAATCAGAAACAGAAAAGATTTTTTATTCATGCAATTGCAAGCTCACAAGACCAAAGGCCCAAATGAGTTAACAGAATGTCATTGTCTGATCTGTGTGGCGACTTTTGACTAGTCTGAAATGTCTGGATGGATGAGACTATATT
Source organism: Haliotis rufescens (assembly GCF_023055435.1). Lineage (NCBI taxonomy): Eukaryota > Metazoa > Mollusca > Gastropoda > Lepetellida > Haliotidae > Haliotis > Haliotis rufescens. The sequence continues at coordinate 38,229,528 of NW_025964383.1, read as the reverse complement.
TTAAATATGATGTCTACATAGAAAACGCAGTACCCTAAATATGCTAATCCCAGTGTGTAAAAAGTTAAAAGATAAACATGTCGTATTTCATAAATTCAAAATTCTCTTTTCATGTTACTCTAAGAAACTCCAGGGCTCATTAGAATTGCAGTAAAGTAACCTCCAATTGTAATTGGTTTTTTGTAACAAAAAAGAAAAGACTTAAATTTCCATTCAAAATAGAAAATTCATAACTGTCCATGCTGTCAATGTTTGTTTTTTCTTGATACAAAAAATATTGTGCAAAGTTTTAAAATATTACTTTGATGTGTGAAACAACATAGAATCCTACAACAGTGAGGACAACATCATCATGTGTTTTCAACCCACCAGGCAGATCCAGGGAAAAGGTACGTAAAATGTGTGAACATTTTTCGAAACGTCAACATCACAACTCAATACCGAGAGTCCAAATTGCTCCTTGAGCCAAATGAGCAAAATATTCATACACGACAAAAACAATTTAATCCAACAAGATCTCACCAAATTCTACTTTCATTCCACAGCCTGGTTTAGCATCTTAAGACTTACTTTAATCTTCCTCATACCATCAAATTACATCTAATTCCCTCCAACAAGAATCCCATCAGCGTTCATTAATTAACATTCACAGTGTTCACTCACCACCAGCACCGATGACAAACCCTCGCTACTTTAATCCCAAGCAGCCACAGTGTCATCGAGTAGCAGGAGACCAGTGTCTTTAAACAGAAAGTCATGCCTAGAGGGTGGGTGGATCTTGTTATCCTAGCTCACAGACCAGACAGCGTTGATTGACACGAGGGAATTCTTCACAGACAAAAAACATCACGGAAGTCGCACAACTCACAGCGACCGTCAAGGAGAGAGAAGACACACACCAAGATTTCCATGGCGTGATGAAACAAATATGTAATCATGGTAGTAAGGCCTATCATGGTAGTAAATCTATTTAGATTCTACCTGTGTATGTGAATAACGTTAGGCAAATAGTGATTGAATGTGTACAGTTAGGCAAATAGAGAATGGATGTATACAGTTAGGCAAATAGTGATTGAATGTGAGTGAGTGAGTTGGGTTTAACGCCGCTTTTAACAGTATTCCAGTCATATCACGGCGTATCAGCTTAATGTGGGAGGAAAGCCCGAAGTGATGCAGGTCTCAGACGTTTACCACTTCGGTGAAACCCATGAGCATGGGTATGGTGCTGACAAACCTAGAAACATAATCGGGGAGAATCAGGATTCGAACCCACAGTCATAGGTTTCTAGCGTACCCAAGGGACGCAACTATGCACAGTGAATCGTGGCGCCTTAGACGACCGGGCCAGACGTGCCCCCTGATTGAATGTATACAGTTAGGCATAAAGTGAGTGAATACATGAAGTTAGGCATAAAGTGGATGAATGTGTAACGTTCAGCAATGTAGTGAATGAGAGCATACAGTTAGGTAAATAGTGATTGAATGTCTACAGGTAGGCATAAAGTGAGTGAATGTCTACAGTTAGGCATAAAGTGATTGAATGTATACAGGTAGGCATAAAGTGAGTGAATGTCTACAGTTAGGCATAAAGTGATTGAATGTATACAGTTAGGCATAAAGTAAGTGAATGTATACAGTTAGGCATAAAGTAAGTGAATGTATACAGTTAGGCATAAAGTAAGTGAATGTATACAGCTAGGTAAATAGTGATTGAATGTCTACAGTTAGGCATAATTTCCATACATGACAGTTGCCTGTAAATATTGGAGTCTGTTGACTGGCATTTGTTGTGTACCAGAAATACATCCAACGGTGATTCTGCACAAACCCTGCTATCTAGCATATCTCCATCATTCCTGTCATATCAAGTACTGTAGCCATATCAGGAGGCAGATAGCCTTGTCCTTGATGTGTCCCCTGATAATGCACAGACACTCATGAAATACAAACACAAACATGACACACACATCATAATCAGTGAGGAAGTCGAAATTTAATGCTGCATTGGCATTATTTCAGCCATATAGTGATGAGACCAAGTTGATATATTTAAAAGTGAGTCATAGCTGCAAGGTCATATTTCTTTGAGAGGCATTTAGAAGATGGAGTATGAAGTAAGGATAAGATATATGGATGAACAACTTCTTGTTAGAACCTACACCAAAACATCACTCCTAATTATAATAAAGAAGTTGTTCATCCATATATCTTATCCTTACTCAACGTCATATTAATTTTATTTTTTTTCAAACATATTTGGGCATAACAATATTATTTATACAGTTTTAAAACACAGGCTATAGGCCAACAGTAACCAAAGCTAGGCCACCTCGCTGGGGATCATGGGGACCACTACTCCTGGTTGTGCGCAATTCTAGCCAATATTAAAATATTTTCAGGAATGAGTTCACAAACATCCAGAGCTCCAGATAAGCTTTTGGTGTTGTGGGTATTTTACCCATGTATTTTAAAATCATTGGGTATCAGTAATTCTATCTGGGTATTCAAATTTCTGTTACCCACTAGTTTTTACACATGTGGGTATTTAAGTTAAATATTTAATAACACTATTCATCAAGTCCCTGCATACTGGTTTTGTGTGGGTTCGAGAGCTTTATAGGACTCAAAAATACCACGATACTTCCACAAGAAAGTGTGATGGCAAAGATCATGATGTAACTGTCATCATGGAGTTTGGCAAGGTTGACAGAATGTCTGTTTATAATTTCAAAATAAGTTGCTGATTTGCTAATCGAATATGCAGGGTTACTTCACAATATTTTGATGATACGCACAAGTTTTATTTTTGTAGCGAATCTGTAATGTTCGTTGCGTATTTGATACGCTTGGGTTTTATTTTACTGCGTATTTCTGCATTTTTTATGCGTATTTTACGCAGATACGCAGCTTATCTGGAGCTCTGATATATCCTTACTCATGGCCATATTAAAAAAAGAATTTTTTCAAACATATTTAGGCATAACAATACTATTTGTACAGTTTAAAACACGGCTATAGGCCACCAGTAACCAAAGCTAGGCCACCTCGCTGGGGATCATGGCGACCAGCAGGTTTTACGTCATCACTTAAGCTACTGGTGGTTGTGCGCAATTCTAGCCAATATTAAAATATTTTCAGCAATGAGTTCACAAACATCATAAATATGTTTGCCAAATGTAAGCCCCAAATTGTGAAATATTATTTTTTAATAATAATATTGACAATAATATTATTTCTGGGGTGACAGGGTGGGTGAGGTTGATTTTCATTTCAAAAGAGCTGATAATCACCAGTTTGTACAATGATTAACTGACCTAGGATCTAAATGGACATACAGTAATTCACAGGGAAGGATAATGCTACCATTTACCAATACACTGACAAATATCTCTGCCATGGCACCAGCCACAGCTTGTCAACATCATCATCTGGTAATCAATATCACTCACGGAGCCATTGTCCTCTCAGGTCATAGTGGATGAACACAGAACACTGTCATGTATTCTTGCGTATAATGGAATAACTCAGAACACTGTCATGTATTCTTGTATACATTTGAGAAACTATAATGCACAATCCCTACCCCTGATAAGTTTTGGGGAAAAATGCTATTTCGTATATAATACACGATATTTAAGGTGTCTCTACCCAATCATCTTGAGTAAACCCATCAACCAGAAAATGTAGAAATTAGTGAGAGAATGTTGATGCACTGAAGTCATCAGTACAACAGCAACAGCAACCACATTGTAACAGCAACATTACAACAGCAACACAACCAGTAAGATCAATTATTTTTTTAATTTATGATACTGGAACTACATACTCCATTGTAAAGCTATAAATATTTTGGTTTGTTTCTTTTTAATGTTGCACTGAGCAATATTCCAGCTTTATGACGACTGTCTGTTAAATGATAGAGATTGGACCAGACAATCCAGTGACTGACATCATGAGCATCGATCCACACAATTGGGATGCGATGACATGCATCAACCAAGTCAGCGAGTCTGACCACCCGATCTCCTTAGTCGCCTCTTACGACAAGCATCGGTTACTGAATGTTCTCGGGACACACATATTCTGGACATTGCTAATGTTATCAGTGCAAACTAATGCAAACTGACAAAAAAACAGTGAAGTACTTGAGGATCACTTATGCATTCCCACTTAACACTACCAGTGTCTGTACTCAAGGGCCAGCTGAAAATGTCACTTGACTGTGACCTAGTTTTAGCCTCACCTCTCAACATTTCATCATCAGGCAGGGATGAGGCCCATCAGTGTCGAGTTTCTGCATGCATGTTTGTGATGAAAACATCCCTACCCTACAGTGACAACAACTCGCTCTATGCAGACATTGGATACTTTAAGAGACTGGGAAATGCTGTCATAATTACACACACAATTACTTAATCCTGATCCACGATAACACAAACATAGCAAGTACAAAGTTATTCCAAATGTATGGTCTCAGTTCATTCACACACTGTGTGATTCTGACATTTTATGCCGATAATATAGATTTTTAGACTGAGGACATATCGTTCAGTGAATATACACAATGTGCTATTACAGCACATGATGTCACTATAAGCAGCCCTGCATTTCAAAAGCCAATCAATACATTTTGTTGATTTTTCATTGCACTTCATAAATCATCAATTTTTATCAAAAACTTTTAATGACAGTATGGTTAAGCCATCATTGTTTAATGTATATGGTTTATACAATGGAATTGATAGTTTTTTTCTCTTTCCACATCAAACAAATATTTAACATTTTTGTGCCGATTCTGTATAAAAAATCTAAACCCTATAAAGGCCCCATATTTCCTCTACTCAGAATACACGTGAATATTTCATTCAATGTTATGGGAGAGGATTATTCAATTTTAACTCGTCAATGACAATATGTCAACACTGTCAGTCAGATATCCACAGAAAGTTGATAAACTGTACTGATGACAAGGAATTAGCCTTCATGATCTGCCTCGGAGCTTCACTTCGCCGTTTCTGTTAGTTTCACTCATGCTTTCCCTAGGCCGGTTTCGCCGGTTTCTTTGATTTTCGTGTGGAGTATGTTATCGCAGCTTGTCTAGCAAGTACGTGAAAAACAACGTCTATAATACACTCATATCTAAGATAATTAAATAACTACTGTTACTTACCGGTGTGATCAATTAACGCTGTTCATTAACGAAATCCTATGCTTTTCCAGCGAAATCAAATTCGACCGCTTCTCAAGCGTGGATCGTCTCACAGCCTGACGTATGATTGCGGAAGTGAGCTATGCGCGCCATCTGCTGGCAGAATGCCGAAAATGGGGCCCATTTGAGGATTGATTTGCGACGAAGTACATGCGTGAACGATTACGGTTTCGAAGTTGCACACTTTGGAAAGCAACGGAACAATGTCAATGATTAAATTGCATCTTTATTTTACCTACACCGCCAAAGAAATATTATTTGTTGATCGATAACACTGCCTTCTTGTTTTGGTTTTTATACAGCGACAAACTAAGGTTCTTATATATGATAAAACAATTTTCAAAATACACAATGTAATAATATATTTATGATTTATTAACGCGTTCAAATTTCCGATTTTAGAAACAACACATTGCCTCTCTGTAGAAAAAGTCCCTAACAACGATTCTTGGGGTAAACAAAATTCTCCCAGTAAGATAATATATATATTAACAGATCTATTAGATATATTTTATTTTCCAATACTTCATCGCGTGTTCATATGTTGAGATAGTAATATGAGTTAAGAGCCTGGCGCCAGTCTTATCAGTATTTCGCAGTGATTTAGGCAGATTTGTTGTGCAATGTCATTATTACATGAGCGATCACGTCCTAGACTCGTGCATATTTAGATTAGATTACCGCTGAAAACTACGGACGATGACATTAACGAGACACATCAGCGTTAACCGTAAAATCAGTGAATGAGTGAATTCGCTCGTATATGTGTTAGTGGGCCGGGTTTAAGTCCACATGGGTACAGCTTTTGACACTGTTCTTGGTGTTCTTGAACCGATGTTTCTTTAAAGCGGCGCCAAGTCCAACATTCGCCCGACAGCAAGGTTGAAGCAACAAATAAACAAACTGTTTGATTGACATTCTAGAAGTTGGTGAATAAAAGGAAGAAAACATACAACTTTATAGCCAACTTCTGTTGTTTTACATTTAGCGACGTTTCGATGTAGATTCCTACACCGTTACCAAGCTGGCCTTCCATACAGTTATATGTTTTCTTTCCTAACAAATAAACAAGACGACAATACAACAATCTCATGATTTCACTAAAACAAAACTAACAGAAGCAGTCCACATTCGCCGCCACAAGCCATCAATCAACAGAGATCAAGGCTATTTCATCCCATCCGCCTACTATGAACTCATCAAACAATAATCACTTATCCTGTTTATTGGCTTCATGTCCCTATTAGCTTCCACCTATGTGTTCTCTGTCCATCGTATTGTGACAGCATCATCCCTTTGTTGTCAACACCTACCAATGTTATCCCACTCATGTATGCAATTGTTGTTACTGTTAATCCTCCACCTACTATATGTATTCTGTACTATGTCCCTCATTCAGTCTTGCTTGACAACGATATAAGGATCCATACCGAAACGTCGCTTTTTACAGTATTAAAAAAAGTTGTTATCCATAAAATTGTGTCTACCTTGTCATCCGTCAACTTCTTAGTAATGCCTATCAAACAATTTGAGTGAGTGAGTGAGTTGGGTTTAACGCCGCTTTTCACAGTATTCCAGTTATATCACGGCGTGTCAGCTTAATGTGGGAGGTGTAAATTACTGACGATTTTGACATTAGATGTAAGGCTTGTTTAGTCGAAACAGGCGAAAATGTACTAAAATAAATATTATTTGAATTGTAATTAAATTAAATTTTAATAAATATCAACTATGCGTATCACAATTTCATTTACCATTTGATATAAACATATTTATTTCCATAAAGTGGAGGGATTGGCAAACAAGCAAATTGTGCTTATCTGAATGCCTCTCCCAAACATGATACATATACAAATAGCAATGTATTGTAAATGTACCATTTGGCATAACATGTCCAGCAGATTGTACTGGATAGCGCCAACCTTGAACATATCTATATTATCTATAGAGAAACGTCAGCAAAAAGTATTTCATTCATGAAATCTTATCAATATGTGTCACGACCTTCTGGGAATAGTATATAGTAGTGAATGAGTGAGTGAGTTGGGTTTAACGCCGCTTTTAACATTATTCCAGTTATATCACGGCGTGTCAGCTTAATGTGGGAGGAAAGCCCGAAGTGATGCAGGTCTCAGACGTTTACCACTTCGGTGAAACCCACGAGCACGGGTATGTTGCTGACAAACCTAGAAACATAATCGGAGCGAACCGGGACCCACAATCATAGGTTTCTGGCGTGCCCAAGGGACGCAACTCTGCACAGCGAATCGCGGCGTCTTAGACGACTGGGCCACCCGTGCCCCAGTATATAGTACATGGGTTCCGGAAGGCGAGTGGGGTTTACGTTGGTTTAGTGAGTTAGTGAATGTGAAGATTTGCAGCAAATTTGCATTAATATCATGACGGGAAACACCAGAACTAGGCTTCACACAATGTAAACGTGGGGAATCGAACCGGGATTTCGGCGTGACGAGCCAACGCTTTAACCATTAGGCTACCTCGAACCAACCTAACGTGTTTCAGTAGACTAAAATCTAGTCTCTGAAATGAACATATCGTACATAAAAAAAACACTTGTTCAGTTATCTTAATAAAAATATAATAAAAAGGAGCCCATTGACTCTCTTCATTTTCAGATACTGATACTGCAGTGATCTAGACTTGCCAAACATTATAGACTTGCATGGGCTGTATTTGATATATATTTGTATCAGGGTCTGTAAGACAGACTAGTGTTTCAGGTAAATCACGGAGTGTCACCTTGGTGTGGTAGGGAAGCCAAGCGATGCCAGTCGGAGATATTTTCAACCTAAAAGTATGCACGTGCATGGCGCCCACAAACCAAGGATGATATAGGGAGAACCGAACCAATGCATGTTTAGCGAATCCTGGCATGACCAAGGGGCGAAACTCCGTACAGCGAATTGCGTCAGATGATAACCACTTCAGTGAAACCCACGAGCACGGGTACAGTGGTGACAACCAAAAAACATAATCAGGATTCGAACTCACGTTCAAAGGAATCCGACACGCTTAAGGGACGCAACTCTACACAGCAAACTGGACCCCCGTGTTCAGTGATAAGTATACATAATTTACATACTGTTTAAGAAAATTAATAGACACGAACATTTGATATTTCAGAATGGATACAACACTTTATTAGGGTATACCCTGTAACAATACGATTCATTCATTCATTCATTCATTCATTTAGACACACTAAGCAAATGCCATGTCGGGCGTGTATTTCTATGTTTTAACCTTATCGTACACTATATGTAGGAGTGAGAATAATGTCGGTCTCTCATCTGTGGCAGATTATTTCCTTAATCCGTGTCAGGAATGTACAATACATTGGTATACATGACGTCACGCCCGAGATATCTGTAACCGTAAGAACCCATATAAGGACCAATTCATCACCCAGCATGCACGTGTTCCGAGCCTCTATATGCCGGGTCGCTGAGCTAGCAAACGCCTGCTTGGTACCAGCATTGTAAGGGGACTGTTTAAAGTCTATGTTTGTAACCATTTTGTTTGCAATTAAAAATAATTATTCTTAGATGCTTTTTTTATTTATGGCTGAGATACGGATATTGACTTAAGACCTGGCCCTATTTGTGATCCATCCTTCCATCTGAAGAACATTATGAATCTGGAAGTAGAATTCAAATTCTAACATTTAAAGTTTTTAAACCAATATTGTGGATTAAGCGTTCGCTCTTCGCGCCTAAGGCCCATGTTCGATCTCCTTCATAGGTATACAGTGTTGTCAAGCCCATTTCAACTAGGTTCGCTGACTTGGTTGGTGCATGTCATTGTATCCAAATTGCGTTGATCGAAGCTCATGTTGTCAATCACTGGATTGTCTGGTTCAGACTCGATTATTTACAGGCGGCCGTCATATAACTGGAATATTGCTGAGTGCGGCTTTCAACAACAGACAAGCAAACAAAACAAAAACCAGGTGTCCCCTGCCGTATTGCTGAAATATTGCTAAAACTGGTGTAAACAGTCCTTACTCAATCACTCTTATATAATTCATATAATATTTATATAACATCATCGCATCAATAAAATATCCGCGCCCGCAGGCGAATAATCCCACAGAGGAATGTGAAGGGTGTATGGTTTCTACGTGATTATGAATAAGTATTTGTGTAAATATCGCGTGAAGGAAAATTTGCTCTGACCTCCTGATCCCTTAATTGAGCCACGTGGTCAAGGAACATTTCCATAAGTGGTTCAAGTTCGTTTGATGACCTTGTGAATCCATGCATTATCGGCACATTGAAACTGCTTATATCTTATCAGTGATGTCTGCTTGCATGGAGATCTTCACCTTGAAGGGCGGAATGACGGTCGAATGAACTTGAATTCAATTATTTTGTAGTCTTCAACACGCTACACTCATTATATGTGTGCGTACACGTGTGTCTGTGTTGTTGTGTGTGTGTGTGCGCGCATGCGTGTGACGATGTATGCGCATGCGTGTATTGGTGTATGTGTGTAAATGCTGGAAAACAATAATTAGTCTTCAGTTTTCGAGCCCTAAAATACACTGTTCACTGGTCACGATGGAACTTCTGATAAATAATGTGTTGTGGGTGACAAGAAATCACCATGTGTTTGTCTCAGCCTTTCAGAGAAAAAACTTAATGTCTTGAAACGCTGACTGAAAAGACATTCCTCCTCGAACAAAACCTCCAGACAATCGTCGGTTTAGACTTCTTCCAGGCATGCAATTAATAGTTTGTCCTTCGCACAGTTTGTGTTTATCGTTAATCTCCTCGTTCCTGATTTTCTTCAATGATTTAGGTTCCAATGAGCTATGTTGCCAAGGACAACTTGAAAATATTTTTATATATTCAAGACACGAAGCTATCCATAGTTAATTGACCCGTGAAGATCCGGGGTAGAGTAGGTCTTCAGTAACCCATGCTTGTCGTAAAAGGCGACTATGCTTGTCGTAAGAGGCGACTAACGGATCGAGTGGTCAGGCTCGCTGACTTGGTTGATGCATGTCATCGTATCCCAACTGTGTGGATCGATGCTTATGATATTAATCACTGGATTGTCTGGTCCAGAAGCGATTAATTACAGGCCGCAATCATATAGCTGGAATATTGATGAATGCAGCGTTAAACAACCAACCAACCAACCAACCAACAGTAATTACCTAACGGCGAATAAATCGTCTGTTGATGGAAATTGAATTCGACATAGTCATTCATATTGCGGAAACCTTATCTCCGGAAATCACCGTGATCTATTACTAGACGTGCACACATTTGTATTCTCTTGTATTGTGGAGACTCTTTATGTCAAGATAACCGATGTACACTACCGGGCAAAAGAAAGTATACACTTGAAAACTGAATTTGACCAAAACTTTACAAAGGTTATCAAAATGTCACTAGGCTTAAAACAGTCGCTGAAACACTGCAAACTTAAGGTCCAAACACAATGACATCCGTATCAAATACATCACCATCGAATATCGCTTTCTTCATGTTTCATTTTTGGACCATCATCACACACGCATGTATGGGTGGATACTTTCTTACCCCCGACAGTTTAGAATATAGGACCATGATCCCCCTGCTTGTCGCAAGGGGCGACTAAATTGGATCCGGCGGTTGGTTGATGATGCGGCATCGTAACCTTGAGTTGATTGGATGCTCATGATTTCAGTCACTGGTTTGCCAAATAATGATTATTCTGACTGGAGCGTTCAACAACATCTCGGACAATACTGTTTGCATTGTCACCGGCTGAAGTATTCTAAGTAAGGATAAGAATTTATGGATGAACCACTTCTTTATTACAATTAAGAGCGACGTTTCGGTGTAGGTTCTAACACCGTTATCAAGCAAGTGAGTGACTGTGTATGGTTTTACGCCGCTTTTAGCAATATTCCAGCAATATCACGGCTTCACACATTGTACCCATGTCGGGAATCGAACCCGGGTCTTCGGCGTGACGAGCGAACGCTTTAACCACTAGGCTACCCGACCGCCCAGTCAAGCAAGTGAAGTATTCTAGATAATATATTACATTATGTGTCCTTTCTATTATGATAATACGCAATTGCTAGGTACCATAGCTTTTATTTTTAGCCATATTTAGTGACACGACGCTAGAAATAACCATCCAATCAGATGTCTCTCATGGGCGAGAGAAATTCTGTGCTAAGAATGGAGAAGGTGACGTCAAACTATGGCAAATGGGTCCAGGGTAGTTATCGAGTATAATACCCTGCACAATCGAGGATGCGGCTATATAGGGTGGCCATGTAACCATACATTTCGCAGGGCAGTTGATTTCAGTGTTTCAAAAGCTGCACGTCTATGCTAGAATAGCTGTCCACTGGAACAGTCTTTGTACTCTCTTGTAAGTGTGAGTGAGGAGGTATAAATTTCTAGGAAAATCTCAATTTCGCTTTAAACAACCAGTTTATAGGGAGAGAGAACGTTCAAATTAGCCATGGCCTTCCATTAAGTGGCAGAGCTTGTCTGGGTTGTCAGGAATGAAGCTTGTATTGAACCAGCGCTCCCTTCTGTCACATTGATTCTAGTTCGAGACTGAATTTGCATACACTTACGTCTCAAGTTGAACATGTGCAGTTGGCATCAAGGAATTTGAGATGATGGATGGAAGTCTGCCCTTGTGCTGTCACCTTCATGCAGGTCATACCCGGTAGACAAGGAGACACAATGTCCACTGCAGACCGACTTGTTCAATATATCAGGTCGATTTGAGTGAGTGAGCGGCCGAGTGCCCTTTACTGACCATAAACAGGTGCCATTCATTAACACTGAACTGGTGCCATTTATTGACGTTGAAATGGTGCCATTCATTAACACTGAACTGGTGCCATTTATTGACGTTGAAATGGTGCCATTCATTAACACTGAACTGGTGCCATTCATTGACGTTGAAATGCTGCCATTCATTGACATTGAAATGGTGCCATTCATTAACACTGAACTGTTGCCATTCATTGACGTTGAAATGCTGCCATTTATTGACATTGAAATGGTGCCATTCATTAACACTGAACTGTTGCCATTCATTGACGTTGAAATGCTGCCATTCATTGACGTCGAACTGGTGCCATTCATTGACGTTGAAATGGTGCCATTTATTGAAGGTAAACGGGTGCCATTCATTGACGTTGAAATGGTGCCATTTATTGACGTTGAAATGGTGCCATTTATTGACGTCGAACTGGTGCCATTTATTGACGTTGAAATGGAACATTTATTGACGGTGAACAGGTGCCATTCATTAACATTGAACATACGCCCTTTATTGACGTTAAACAGGTGTCACTCACCGCGTTGAACGGCTGTCATTCAATGAATCTGAACAGGTGCCATTTATTGACGTTGGACAGGTGCCCTTTTTGACGTTGAACAAATGTCCCTCGTTAAACTACCCCAGTAAATGCTAAACTAATGCTTGACGTACACTGGTATTTATACAATGTAAACTACGTGTATACAGACGGTCGGGAGAGTTCATAATTTGTTGCCGAATTGAACCAGTTTTCGTGGAGGTGAGGTGAGGTGAAATTGGGTTTAACGTCGCGTCCAAGATTATTGCACTTATATAGCGACGTGCATGCACGTGTATGTTTGTGTGTGGCTGCTTGTACTAGTCCGGACTGATGCCGATTTATAGTGCTAGCTCACTGAGATACCATGCCGCAGTTTAACATGAATACCCCACTCAGACACAGTATACTGACTCCGAGCCGACCAGTCCTTGTTTTAGCCCCTTAATGCCGAGCGCCAGACAGGATAACAACAAGTACCATCTTTTAACGTCTTTTTGTATGACGCGGCCCGGGATCGAACCCTGGACCTCCGCTCTCCGGGCGGACGCTCTACCACAAGACCACGGAGGCGGTCAGTTTTCGTGGAAGCAACCGGTTACCTTTATCAGTATTACGCTCAGAAGACCGGTAGTAGGAAGACGTCGATGCTAAAATGTGAGATGATAGACTTTATGGCGAAAATACCGTTCCGAATATATGGTATACCATATGCATTAACACAAGCATAAAGTCGACTAGACGAGGCCTCGGTTGATGTCAGTACCCTCGGGATATCACTAATGAAGGATGAAACTACATCTCACATCAACAACCAACACCGTTGTCAGCTCCTCCGTTGATTAGGTTTAGTTTTAAAAGCACGGCTTGTTTTTTTCGCATGACGAAGTTTCGCCTGGGGATATAAGTGGATTGTGGACAAATTTACCACGCAACCATGCAGATTTCGATTAGAGATCCTGGTTGAAAATCCAATGAGGCAATAGAGCTGTCTGCACGCCAACCACGGCGCGTTCGATTTGGAACCCTGGTTTTGTTGTTTGGTGTACGTTGAAAACAAGTCTTACATTTAATTAACTCTCTGCCCCAAGTGCTCCAACTCCAATGGTACCAGGGTGTGTGAGTGTTTGGACAATACACTTTGCCAAAAGTTTGTCTATGTTCATGTTGTTAATGAGTTTACCAATCGATTTCCGACGCTACACACGGTCTGAAATATTCGACCTTTTCATCAACATCTTCCGCTCTCTTGGAAGAGTTTTTCGATTACGTTTGAAAGACATCTTACAGCATCATACTCTTTGAAGTTTATGTTTTAGAATTAATTGTATTAACTTTTTTAAACCTGAATAACTAACTAAGACTAACAGGAGAAGTCGGGTTCCTTCACGTTCGTGTCTAAAAGAGGACTGTAAACCAGCTTCATGAACTGGTGGCCATTTTCGATCTGTCTTATGTCGGACTCAGACATTGTGTCTGTGCGATTAGGGTCATCACCAGCTACAAGATTCACATACAGTCGAACCTCGTTTATCCGGACATCTGAATCCCTTGCCAACTTTTGTTTGTTTGTTTGTTTGTTGTTTAACGCCGCACTCAGCAATATTCCAGCTATATGACGGCGGTCTGTAAATAATCGAGTCTGGACCAGACAATCCACTGACTGACATCATGAGCATCGATCCACAGACCAGAATTACCCCCCTACCAAAATTTTACGATACATAATAACATTTTATTTTACGTGCAAACAAAGTTGGTTTTGAATTCCTTGAATAAGTCTCACGAACGAGAGACATTCTGTGCTACCGCAAAGACGGTGACGTCACTTCCGAAACGTTGTCATGGTGACAAATGGAACCGGGTATTTTTATGTATCATAATACAATGGAGATATGATAGTCAGAATCTTGCTTTTTGCAGATATTTCTTATGATTATGTGACCGCCTCCATGGTCTAGTGGTAGAGCGTCCGCCCGGAGAGCGGAAGGTCCGGGGTTCGATCCCCGGCCGCGTCATATCAAATGACGTTAAAAGATGGTACTTGTTGTTACCCTGTCTGGCGCTCGGCATTAAGGGGCTAAAACAAGGACTGGTCGGCTCGGAGTCAGTATACTGTGTCTGAGTGGGGTATTCATGTTAAACTGCGGCATGGTATCTCAGTGTGCTAGCACTATAAATCGGCATCAGTCCGGACTAGTACAAGCAGCCACACACACACACACACACACACACACACACACACACACACACACACACACACACATACATACACACACGTGCATGCACGTCGCTATATAAGTGTAATAATCCTGGACGCGACGTTAAACCCAATTTCAATTCACCTTATGATTATGAAAATTGTTTTGTCGCTTTATTTCACTTTGTCTACAGGGTGAGTAGTCACATTTTCTGAAGCATCCACTTGAACCCTGTTGCCACTTGGAGTGGTAGGTCTGGTCCTTGTTGATCTCGTTAGCTTGTTTCAGATTGCTGAAGGAACATGCCTCTCCTATTTGAACGTACGTCTTCTCTAAGAGAGGGCGGTTAAGATATTAAGCCATTCTTCTTATCTCAGTTCGCCTTCACGTGTCAATGGAATACATACGTTATTCACTGAATTGTGATTTCAGCTCTTCAGTGCGACTTTATTATGCACGAAGACACTGACTACTTCCTCGATTACTGGAGACTTAATTCCGCCTTCATAAATTAACAGCAAGGTACTTATCAGTGAACCGCCACCGTGGTCTAGTGGTATATCGTCCGCCCGGCGAGCGGAAGGTCCTTGATTCGATCCCCGGCCGCGTCATACCAAAAGACATTTAGAGGGTACTTCTTGCTAGCCTGCCTGGCGCTCGGCATTATGGGGCTAAAACAACCGTTAGTTAACGCTCTTGCCTCGGGAAGATGGGCATAGCACTGTCCTTGGGGTTTCTCCACGCGCACACCACCTTACATTCCAGCTTCCATATCGACTCAGGTATCTGCCTGCATGCATGGCTTGTATATGAAACATTGACACGCGCCTATATCATTCCTGCAATGACCGAATGTTACATATCTTACGTGAACGCAGAGACAACAACACATGTAAGCTGACAACAAAAACAGAAATTGTAGAGAGTAGCAGTTTGCGTTACAAAATGGCCAGACAGCGAGAGCTTACCACAATACGAATATATGAGGGACTGGCCATTTTGTGTTCGGTTGGGGGTCGGGGTGGCTGGTATTTTATCGCAAAAAATATGAAAAAAAATAATTATGTTTCAGACTGTTGAAACAAAAATTGCCTGCCACAAAAATTACATTGTCGCAAGGTGTCTTTCTATAAACATAAATTCAGTCTTGAATGCTAAAAAAAAAATCTGGTATCTCTCTAATCTCGAAACAAAATCCAAGTTTGCAATGCGTGTGGGTCGACGTGTTTGTCTTTCTCGTCGTACACGAATCGTCAATGCTCAGCGCCAGCAGCGCAACATCCATAGAATGCCACGGTCAGCAAGGAGACCAGGTAACTCGCCCATTGAACGCGTCTGGGACATGACAGAGACGTGTGCGTCAACGTCATATTCCGCCGACCACGTTGACTAAAATTAGGCAGACCCTGCAAGAGGAGTGATTGAATGTTTGACAAATCGTGGCGGTATGACGCGCTACTTGTCCAAAAACGTCAACTTTGAAAATTGCCACCTTACCCATCGTCCTTTCACATCGTCCTTTCACATCGTTGGCGGTCATAACATCTTCTGGCATACTTCACTTCCGGTTGTAGTGTGTTCCTAATGCGTTCAATATTATCACACAACTATTACTAGAAACTTAGATCTATTACTGTTTTGAAAAAGGCAAGTTATTTCGGCTTAACCCCTACTTTTTTTAAGAGTACAGAATCGCTTGAACATCGTACAGTAGTAGTATAGTCTCAGTCCGCAGAAACCTTTTTTGGTTGAGGGAGGTTGAGTGAAAATAGGGAAGGTGATTGGCTGATCCAAGTCACGTGATCGGATAGGATGACTCATGCATCAACAGTAGCGAATGAGCTTGCGGCGGCGGCGTTAGCGGGTGGGCTTGTAATGGCGAGTGGACTTGCGGCGGCGGGTGGGCTTGTAACGGCGGCGGCGGTATGCTATGTTTATTTCTCCTGTGTCGTAACATGACATTTCTCCATTTTTTCACAGTCCGGACAGGTGGCAACCCCCATGGTGATCCAATACCGTGTGCGATTAGAGGGTATGAAGCTTTCTTTTATACCCTTGACTCTGTTGACGCTTCAAGGCAGCAAGTGCCCGTTCCACCACAGCCTTCCCCTCTGACACATGTTGTATTTTCACGGGTTGGGGTGTTGTCTTCGATCCCTGTTTGGTTGTCATCGTTTTCATTTTAGGTGTTACCTGTCTCTTCTTTGTCTTCAGCGTCGACTTCTTGGCTGCTTGTGGTTTCTTTCTCTGTTGTGATTTTCTCAACGTAGTCTTCCTAAATATATCTCTAGGGTCAAGTCTAATCTCTGATGCTTTCTTCATGTTGTTCACGTCCAATCCGTTTGCTGGCGAGAGTAAAACTGTTTGTCGGGCTACACTACTGTAGAGTTTATACTGTCTTACACGTGCAGGGAATCTTGGAAGACACTCTTTTCTTCACAGCACACTTGTGAGTATGTTAAAAAAGCGATCATATTAGTATATAGTCTTCGTCATACTACACCCGTGAAGGTCCGGGTTATAGAATCGACCTTCAGTAACCCATGCTTATCGGCGACTGACGGGGATCGGTTGGTCAGTCTCGCCGACTCGGATGACAGGTGCCATCGGTTCCTAGTTGCACAGATCACTGCTCATGCTGTTGATCACTGGATTGTCTGGTCCAAGCTCGTTTATTGACAGACCACCGTCCTAGAGCTGGAATAATGCCGAGTGTGGCGTATAACTAAATTCACTCACTCACTGATACCAATACATCTAAAAAAGTAATGTCATCATTTAAATGGTGAGTTTAAACGCGTATTTTACCCTTACAAGGACGATAGTCTACGAGTGCATTCCACACACCCTTCCTGTTATCCAATGTGTCACTGTTTACAGTTCGGGCGAACATAACCCTATAGACACGTGTGCGGGCGAGTTCATTCATCAGAAATCTGTCATTTACGATGTGTTTATAAATATGAACTGCTAACCACGCTTATAGTCATGCTGCGTGTCGTGGTTAGAACCGTAATTGATCTATTGAAAGGTGTCATACATTCGTGTTCGGATATAGGTACAACATCTACACGCACATACTTTCCTACATCATTCAAATGTATTAAATACCGGATACGTTTAATAGACACCAACGAAAGAAAGGTAATGAGGGGAATACCCATATATATATACTCTCTGAAATAACTCCCTTTTAAAATAACAAATGTACAACACATCTTCCCTAACATATCATAAATACGGGACACTGGTCACACAAGCTCGTTCTTGCGCGCTAAATGTAAACGACACTGCAAGCTTGCTGATTGCGTAGTCTTATCTATTTTGTCTATATTTTTTTCTATACAGGTTGTCTAACGTTCATGGTGTATAACGTGTAGACCGTATAAGATGGATTTGATCCAGCTAGACATACATTTTTTCCCCCCTCCCCTACATTACACGGCGTATATCATGTTGACACAACCCGTCTCTATTGCGGTATGGTTGTACTTTCAACACACACCCTGCATTCATCAAACCAGGTCGCACGCTCTAGCGAGCGCGGTCAATTTGACACGACTACGTGAGTTGTACACTAAATGTTATTTCTACTAACGCCTGAAATAAACGAAACTATTATGACCAATAAACAATTTGAAACGACGAGGTCACGTGAGTTGTCCAGCGCGCTCAATTCAAACTGAGCTGCTTGTCTATTCAGGGCAGCACGCCATACACATAGCTCTATTGAATACCCTTTACTTTTGTTTACTTACGAATTCTTTTCTGCCTTATAAACACACACCTTTCATTCCCCCTCACCTGTGACGCGCTGTTGATGCATGAGTCATCCTATCCGATCACGTGACTTGGATCAGCCAATCACCTTCCCTATTTTCACTCAACCTCCCTCAACCAAAAAAGGTTTCTGCGGACTGAGACTATACTACTTACAGTGAATCAGACAGAACACGCGCTGTTGATGACAGTATGCACACGTATCTATACATAACTCAGAACATGATCAACTGTTGCGTGTGGCAATGGCGAAACGAACACAGGGCAATCTAGACACTAAAGTGAAAGTTTTTACAACACACCAACCAAAATATATATTTGTCTTAGATATGTTTTATTCCTCAATTCGACATTCGTTCACTTGTACGTGTATCCAGATAAAATATAGTTTAGAGTCTGACGCCAGTCTAGAACGTAGATTTCACAGTGATATGTTTTGCAATGTCATAATTACATCAGCTATCACTCGTGAATGACTCGTGGACATGAAGATAAGATTAGCGCTGAATAAGTCCGCGATGAGGATGACAATGCGAAAAGTAGATGAAACACACCTAGGTAATAAATGCCAAAGCTTTAACTCGAAAATCAGCAAATGAGCTCGCTCACTCCTATAGATAGCAATAGTGGACCATAGGGCTGGGACAGGTAGCTCGGGTACACGGGTACACTGAGTAGGACCCGGGTACCCACAGGACTACCCGGACCCGTGGTTAGTCACGTGATATATTGTTTCATGACAAAATTTCACAATATAACTACATGGTTACACGCCAATTTTAAGTCTCTAATGTTCGCATTTCTTCATGACTATGAACACGTTCCTTCTGATTTATATATGTTTGAACAAAGCTAAAACTTCAGTCAACTTCAGTGTATGCATGACCACATCGTTATACAACGAGTATCGAAATACATTCTGTCAGGGCTACTGTCAAACTATTCCCAATCGGTCATTTTGTACCTATCTCTTGACTCCAACAGCACGTACCCGGGTAGGGTCGGGTCATAGGGGTGCATGGGCGGATACAGCTTTTTTGAAAAGGGGGCTGCACAATTAAGATCTATTTATTGTCTTTGGTGGTAATTTATACAGAAATAAAGATTTTTTTCGAAACAAAAAGGGTGTGTGCGCACCCCCCACCCCCAAAATCCCTCTGTATTCGCCCATATGGTGTTGGTACCCGGGTAGTTAATTTGGACTCGTCCCGGCCCTAGCGGACTCGTTTGATTCCACGCGTACAGTTTGTGAACCTGTTTTTTTTAAATGTTTCTTTAAGGCGGTGAAAAGTCCAACACTCGACCGAGATCAAGGTTATAACAACCAATAAACAAGAGGACAATACAACCCTACTTATCAATCTCATTAAAATCAGACCTTTGTTCTAGCTTCCGCTAAACAAAGATGTGAAGTCTTTACGGGTCACGTCAGAACGACCATTTTAACATCCGACCAATCACAGCGCGCTTACCAGATCAGGAAAGAGACTGTCGGAATGCGTTTTTTAATCATGCAACCTCGAAAAGAATAACACGGGGTATTTCGATCGTCAGTTACGGGCTGTACGGCTGATTCCGCCAGAAGCATTGCAGAAGTTTTCCCATCGATTTTCAACGCGTCACGCAAGCTGTAATGATCAACCTTTTCAATAATATCTTGCGCTCTCTTGAGACCGTCTTTTCAATCACGTTTGAAAGACATCTTAGAGTATAATATCCTTTGAAGTGTATGTTTTAAAATCAATTAAATTAACATTTTCCCCACTAAATTTCAAGACTAATAGCCGTAATGGGAGAACTCGCATTCCCCTACAGGCTGACGTCGCATGGCAGGTGTACTGCTGTGCTGTGTCAGGCAATAAACTCTTACTTTTACATTTAAATTGTTTTAATGGCGGATGCTACCGGTAGGGAAGGGCATGCTTACCCTTTTCGCGAACACCTGGTGCCATCACTGACTTTTAGTGGTCCATTCATTATTTCTATTTGCCCTTTACGCTAAGTGGAATCTGTTTCCGCAGAAAATCGAGGAAGGTTATTCTCTTGCATTGACAATATATACTTACGTTCTTGTCTAGGGGCTAAAACAAGGACTGGTCGGCTCGGAGTATTCATGTTAAACTGCGGCATGGTATCTCAGTGTGCTAGCACTATAAATCACACACACACACACACACAACACACACACACACACATCGCTATATAAGTGCAATAATCTTGGACGCGATGTTAAACCCATTTCACCTCACCACCTCTTGTCTTAAGGGGTTACTGAAGCTCTATGAGCTGGTGTCCATTCCAGGTTTATGGCTAATGTCGAACTTAGATACTGTCTCTGTGCAATTAGAGTATTCAGCAAATGCCAGACCGATTTACACAATAACATTTAATTTTACAAGCAAACAGTTCGCGCACAAGCGAGAAAAATTCGGTGCTTCGTTGGGGATAGGAAAGATGGTGACGTCACTTCCGATACGTTGCCATGGTAACAAATGGTCCAAGGTATATATTATGACATAATAAGATGGTGATATATTATCCTGGACGTTCGAGGATGAACGATACCTTTCATTTGCTTTGTTTAGAAATTTTAAGAATTTTAATAAAAAGGTCAAACACTTGAATATTGCTAAAAGCGGGGTAAAAACATACTCACTCACTCGATTCTCCCAAAGAAAAAAACCCACGCCGTTTGACACAACTATGTTGTTGCCCTGACTTAAAATACATATATCTAGGCTATCAGGGCGAAAACAAACTTACGCGTGTACTCATTCCCCCAAACACCCTGATTATTATTTATTCTGTAGCTCAAGGGGGGTAATACCCCGAGATTAGAGGCAGTCTGGGTTTCATAAACATATTAGAAACATTACATATACAGTGCATACACTACTGTGTTGAAACACTCCCTGCATTCCAGTAGCGCGAGGTGTTTGTGTATAACAAGTATTTGTAAACAGTGTCACGATTCCTTGGCGCAGATAACGCCGGGTATGTTTAAGTACACATACTTTTTTTATTCAAATGTTAATATTTTGTAACTTTAAATGCCTGAGCTAACACCCTTTGTTCAGTCACCCGTATATATGTCGATAGAGACTTGTGGTTGATTATCACATAAAGTTTGTTTTTGTTTGTTTGTTGTTTAACGCCGCTCTCAGCAATATTCCATCTATACGATGGCGGTCTGTAAGTTAACAAGTCTGGAACAGACAATCCAGTGATTGACATCATGAGCACTGATCCATAAGACCGCACACAGTGAAGCAAGTTTTGTTTGTTATTTAACGCCACATTCAGCAATATTCCAGCTATATGAAGGCGGTCTGTAAATAATTGAATCTGGGCCAGACAATCCAGTGATCCATCGATCGACGCAATTGGGATACGATGACATGCATCAACCTTGTCAGCGATCCTGAACACCCGATCCCGTTATTCGCCTCTTTCGACATCATATAAAGTACAGTCTAACCTTACTAGAGATGTCTAAAGTGGAAAGACATATTATTTTAAATTCTATAATGAACAATATGATTGAAAAGCCGATTGGTTTAGCCAATCATAGCAGATGTAAGTTTGACTGGTCCCACTGTTGGCTTGCGCTAAAACCTCAGTGCGCCGAACCGACTTGTGAGGCAGACTGACGCCATGTCTCCATATAATCACCATACCAGTCTTTATTTGATCGGCCGGGTTTTTGTCGCAATGCCATACACCTTTTTGTATTTTTATTGTCAACGTTCGATTTAATTATATAGTATATTGCAAATGTAGGTTCGTGTCAACTTAAGGGGGTACGGGTGGCCCAGTCGTCTAAGGCACCGCAATTCGCTGTGCAGAGTTGCGTCCCTTGGGCACGTCGGAAAAACCTGTGACCGTGGTTCGAATCCCGGTTCTCCCCAGTTATGTTTCTAGGTTTGTCAGCACCATACCCGTGCTCGTGGGTTTCACCAGAGTAGTAAACGTCTGAAACGTCCTCCCACATTAAGCTGACACGCCGCGATATAACTGGAATACTGTTTTAAGCGGCGTTAAACCCAACTAACTCACTCACTCTTGTCAAGTGTCTCTTATACAGTCATATAGTACTTCCTTGTCAGCTGGTCCATTGGTAACTAACACTTACCGTAATTTCGTTCGTTTGTTGTTTAACGCCACACTCAGCAATATTCCAGCTGTATGACGGCGTCTGTAAATAATCGAGTCTGTAACAGCCAATCCAGTGATTGATATCATAGCAATCAATCCGCGCAATCGGGATACGATGACATGCATCAACCAAATCAGCGAGTCTGACCACCCGATCCCCTTAGTCGCCTCTTACGACAAGCAAAGTCGCTTTTTACGGCAAGCATGAGTTGCTGAAGACCTATTCTACCCCGGATCTTCATGGGTTTTACTGCATAATATTTAGCTTAAGTCCTCATTCTTCTGCTTAATCTCATCCCATATTGCCAGTATTGTCTTAGCCACACCCGCCAAATGAGCAATAATACCATTTATGGCTACGTGTTAACTGTGTAAGTTTATACAAAATAATGTCCAACTTCATGAAGATGATCACGTAGTCCATAAAGTATTCCGCAGGCTTGTGTTTCATTCGTGACCAGGTTACGGAAAGGGGCGAGTGGTGACGAATGGCTTGTGTTAAGTACAGATGACCAGATGTGCCTCTCGCTGGAAACGCCCTGACGTGGAGCTGAGCTGGAAACTCAGCTCATCGCTATGATTGTGATGTCAGAACAGGCATTCCACAGGCAGTTGTATTGTCCGGGTTCGAATCTCCATTAGGTACAATGTGTGAAGCCCGTTTCTGGTGTCCCCCGCCGTAATATTGATGATATATTGCCAAAAGTGGCCTTAACCAATGCTCACTCTATGTGTCGTGTATTAAATGTGCCGGAGAGTGCCGGAGAGTGCCGATGTGGTCCTTCCTTCCTCCGGGAGTTAATTCCTTCAACACAGCACCCACTCCAATCATTAAGCGAGTGAAGTATGTATGGTTGTGAGGCTCTGTGTCCCTCAGTGTACCCTACTCAATTATAAAGTTGTCTTGTGGTAGAGCGTCCGCCCGGAGAGCGGAAGGTCCGGGGTTCGATCCCCGGCCACGTCATACAAAAAGACGTTAAAAGATTGTACTTATATTGTTACCCTGTCTGGCGCTCGGCAATAAGGGGCTCAAACAAGGACTGGTCGGCTCGGAGTCAGTATACTGTCTCTGAGTGGGGTATTCATGTTAAACTGCGGCATGGTATCTCAGTGAGCTAGCACTATAAATCGGCATCAGTCCGGACTAGTACAAGCAGCCACACACACACATACACGTGCATGCACATCGCTATATAAGTGCAATAATCTTGGACGCGACGTTAAACCCAATTTCACCTCACCCAATTATAAAGTGAATGATATCTGTCTTGGCAGACAATACCCTACCTCGAGTGTCCAGTGCGTTATGTCGTCGTTCCATTATGATAAATACCCTTGACCATTCGCTTCCATAGCTTTATTTGGAAAACAATTTAATTTGAAAGGCTAGCCGTCCAATCAAATTACTCTCACGAGCGAGAGACTTCTGTGCTACGTTGAACATGGTGACGTCACTTCTGAAACACAGACATGGTAGACAGTATACCCTAGACCATCGAGGATGTACCTTTCATATGTACATATGCGTTTTTTGAACGCTTAAGAAATGTCTTTAATATGTTTTGCTTTTATGGAGGTACAAACGTAAACATCGGTGTGTACACTGTAAACCCTACTGTAAATACTACTTATTTAACAATTATTAACACGCAAAAATGTGAACAACACGAACTAAGCCCAATTATGAATCAGCCAATCTGGAAACAATAACCCGCTCGTGGGCGAGGCCTATTTTTCGGTTTATGGAAACATAAACGCACACAAAACATCTTGGTTATCCAATCAAATGCCTTGCGATCACTTGCAATTTATTTATTGTGAATCATTTGTGTCACAGCTGAGGTGAGGTAAGGTGAAATGGGGTTTAACGTCGCATCCAGCATATAGCGACGTGCATGTACGTGTGTGTGAGTGTGGCTGCTTGTACTAGTCCGGACTGATGCCGATTTATAGTGCTAGCTCACTGAGATACCATGCCGCAGTTAAACATGAATACCCCACTCGGACACAGTAAACTGACTCCGAGCCGACCAGTCCTTGTTGTAGACATGAATGTCGAGCGCCAGGCAGAGTAATAACAAGTACCATATTTTAACTTCTTTTGGTATGACGCGGCCGGGGATCGAACCCCGGAGCATCCGCTCTCCGGGCGGACGCTCTACCACTAGACCACGGAGGCGGTTCAGTCACAGCTGAACCAGAAAGAGAAGGGAAAGACTTCCGCCCGTATCCCCCTCCAAAAGGTGTACACGTATGCATTGCCACTTAATCCTTTTAATCATATATATATATGTTTGAGGGGGAATACAGGCAGAAGTCTCACCAATTATCACGTCCCAGTCGGAACCGATTTTCCCGCTGAAAGGCCTCGCTCGGTAACTCGAGTTGTGGGTGTTTTGATTCTGCACACGAGTGAAGCACGGAGCATCCCCGCGTCCTGCAAATATAGAGAAGGGCGAATTGCACGCACGTCTGGTGGTTGTCTACACTCTTTCTGGCACGCGCGCTGCACGTGCGCATCACTAACACGTGCAAGGTTGTTCTTGAATTCTCTGAATGTTGTCGCCCCCGACATATCACAGTTTATTCATGTCAGTTCCTTGTGTTACGGAATAGCATGACCTAAATTTGGTAGGAAAAATAAACAAGTAAACAATAATAGGCTTGATTGGAAATATAGAGGATTCATCACAGTGTTTTTTAATATGGGAAATATCAACCGAATCTTAGTTAATCGGTATTTGCCGAGCCTTTGGCGAGGCAAATACCGATTAACGGGACGAGGTTGATATTTCCCATATTAAAAAAATACGAGTGATGAATTCTATTTATCATTTTCACATTTTTGCTTCCAAATTAAGGAATAATTGCATTAAACATTAACATCAGCAACTTGTCGAAATCTTACGTATAGATCGTGCGTAGTGATACATGTTTTCCATAGCCATGTAAACCAAAATAAACAATTCGCTGAGAAAAAAAGTTCCTCGGATTATTTTAAACAAAATACTTGAACAGACTTTTGCAGAATAATTGAAACTTTAATAACGGTAACAACAACGATTCTGTGTAATCTGATTATATCTCGGGTGTAACTTCACTTATAATATATAGTTTCAAATCAAACCGCTCGCTCTTCCGGTTATCTAATTTGCATATCTAATTTGCATACTTATGTCATTGGGGTATGACATACATGTTTTTATGTCATAAGCTTATGTCATGGATAAATGCTTAAGTTAAATGATAAATGATTTTATTGAATGTCTGCATTTTACCTTACAATCTAAATGCAAGTTATATTTAGACATAAAACACAACAGAGCATTATATGGAACACACATTTCAGAAAACACATGGCACATTCTCCGTGTCACATTAACGGCTAGCAACATAACTTTAAATTAACATGACATAAATTTTGTGGACAATCAGCATTTTATAAAATATGAAAGTTTGGCTGCATTTGTGAGGATTTTATTTCATTGACAATGTCCCATATTTTATCTTTAACAAATATACCTCGGCGATAACAAAAAATAAGTCCCAGCTCTTTCAGGGAAAAATTATCGAATTGGTAGTGCACGCATCTCCTTACTGAGATTTGTTACCTGTGAAGTTTCGCGTCAGAACAGATCTTCAGCTGGTCGTGAAAGGCGACTATCCTTGTCGTAACGGGATCGTGTAGTCAGGCTCACTGACTTTATTGATGCATGTTATTGTTTCCCTATTGAGTATATCTGGCCCAGGCCGAATGCGGCGTTAAACAACAAACAAACAAAACAAACAAACTGAGATTTGTCTAAAGTTGTTCCAGTGCAGTGTTTACGTGTCAAACAGCATCCCGGACCCCGCTGATAACGAGAATGATGTAGCTGTACACTGTTTTGACTCAGCTACGGGAAGTCAATATGGAAAAGGGTAACAACATGTTTACTCCGTGTTTACACAGGTCACCTACATTATTGTGCTCTCAAAATATAGACCGTCTTTCTGCCCTAGTGTCCTAATATTTAAATAAATAAATTCTATAAATAATATACTACTCAAAAGAAGTTACGGATCACCCGATTCTCTAATATGAAAGAATCAGGTGATCCTTAACTTCTTTTGAGCAGTATAGTTATAACAATAGAAACAACTGGGTAGAGTCCATTAAGAGCTTATTAATCAGATGTGTTTTTTCTGTAGTTTTTAATCAACCGGATTCTGTAAGTCACGGCTGGTTAGTCTCAAAAATGGAAAACATTTTAAAAGATCAATTTATTCAAAAATTGAATACCGATTTAACTACCAGCTCCAAAGCTTGCAACTATAGAATTAATTTCAGATTTGAACAATATCTTCTCTTATCACCAGAAATCTTTACTCCAATTTAAAATTCAGAACCTTAAATAACAATTTGCCGATTGAGACTGGCAGTGGGAGGGCATCCACGCGAATATCGGACATGTAAGCTTTGCACCTCACCAGCCATAGCCGACGAGTTCCATTTCCTCTTTAGATGTGAATATTTTGATCAGCAAAGAAAAACATTAATTGATAATAGACATCTTAAACATTATTTCCATTAAGCATTTGATGTCAAATATGAGAACTTACAAAAAAAAACCTATCTAAATTTGTAAAAAATAATACTCTCTGTACTAAAGTAAACCACTGTTGTCATTTGATCACATTGTATTTTTGTATGTATGTATGTTATTGTGTTGCTTAATAAAGAAATTGAACTGAATTGGTAGAGCGTCTGCCAGGAAAGTGGAAGGGCGGTGGTTTGATCCCGGCCGCGTCATACCAAAAGACCTTGAAAGACTGTACTTATTGTTACCCTGCCTGGCGCCCGGTATTAAGGTGAGAAAACAAGGACAGCAGCCAGTATTGTGTGTCTGAGTGGGGTATCCATGTTTAACTGCGGCATGGTATCTCAGTGGGCTAGCACCTCACTGTATAAGTGCAATAATCTTTAACGCGACGTTAATCCCCATTTCACCTCACCTCACCTCTATCCACTAGACCACGGAGGCGGCCAGGGGGTCGAACCTCAGACCTTCGGCTCTCCAGGCAAACACTCTATCCACTAGACCACGGAGGCGACCAGGGGGTCGAACCTCAGACCTTCCGCTCTCCGGGGAAACACTCTATCCACTAGACCACGGAGGCGACCAGGGGGTCGAACCTCAGACCTTCCGCTCTCCGGGCAAACACTCTATCCACTGGACCACTGAGGCGACCAGGGTGTCGAACCTCAGACCTTCGGCTCTCCAGGCAAACACTCTATCCACTAGACCACGGAGGCGACCAGGGGGTCGAACCTCAGACCTTCCGCTCTCCAGGCAAACACTCTATCCACTGGACCACTGAGGCGACCAGGGTGTCGAACCTCAGACCTTCGGCTCTCCAGGCAAACACTCTATCCACTAGACCACGGAGGCGACCAGGGGGTCGAACCTCAGACCTTCCGCTCTCCAGGCAAACACTCTATCCACTAGACCACGGAGGCGACCAGGGGGTCGAACCTCAGACCTTCCGCTCTCCGGGCAAACACTCTATCCACTGGACCACGGAGGCGGCACTGGACAAATGAACATGTCTGGTATGGACAGGATTACCCAGAGTCCTGTTTAGACAGGTCCACTTCTTACAACAAGATATGTTCGTTGTGACTCCTTCAGTAAAGTCAAATGCGGGCAGAAAGCCCATGCTATCAACATACCAACCTACTACCCATGCATGTCAAGAAGCATAACAGCATTGAAGAGTTGCTCGTATTGCTCTTGTATCAGCAGATCAGTTTCGGGGACACTTGCCAGGAATGTCTGATTAAAGAACCGTTTCCTATCACGAGCCGCCCAGTGTAAAGGGGTTGTTCGTGAACATGTGGTGTAAATAGTCTGGAGTACAGTGGAGTAACTGAGGCTCATTACAATGAGTGAGTGAATAGTGATAGTGGGTATGGTTTTACGCCGCTTTTAGCAATATTCCAGCAATATCACGGCGGGGGACATCAGAAATGGGCTTCACACATTGTACCCATGTCGGGAATCGAACCCGGGTCTTCGGCGTGACGAGCGAACGCTTTAACCACTAGGCTACCCGACCGCCCGGTGAGTGAATAAGTTTACGTGGTTTTACGCCGCTTTTAGCAACATTCCAGCGGGGGACATCAGAACGGGTATGAGACGTTCTATTCTACAAATCATTGAAAGTGAGTGAGTGAGTTGGGTTTAACTCCGCTTTTAACAGTATTCCAGTTATATTGCGGCGTGTCAGCTTAATGTGGGAGGAAAGCCCGAAGTGATGCAGGTCTCGGACGTTTACCACTTCGGTGCTGGCAAACCTAGAAACATAATTGGGGCGAACCGGGATTCGAACCCACAATCATAGGTTTCTGGCGTGCCCAAGGGACACAACTCTGCACAGCGAATAATCTTTGTAATACCAATCCCCTGTGGGTATTCCGCGACGGACAAGAGTACATTCTGGTCAGAGGAATGGGTGGCCATCCAAACGGACCCCTGACTCCGGTGAGGACCATGGACAGGCCTCATCTGAACAGGAGCTGTTGCTGAAGTTTAACATATAAACATCATCGCTTTCAACTCTAGGTTCGGTGTAATAATTCATACAAATACCAGACTCTATAATATAAAATAACATGTGAATTGGAAGATATACATGCAAACAAATGAGTTTTCCATGATAAAAGTAGTTTTATTCAAAGCGTGTGTTTTAAAACTAAAATGTTTTAAAATTCGGTTAATGACATGTTTTGTCTTCTAGAAGAATCCACACGCGTTCTTTTAAAATAGAGGGGCACGGGTGGCCCAGTCGTCTAAACCGCCCAATGGCTGTGCAGAGTTGCGTCCCTTGGGCACGCCAGAATTCCGGTTCGCCCCGATTATGTTTCTGGGTTTGACGGCACCATACCCGTGCTCGTGGGTTTCACCGAAGTGGTAAACGTCTGAAACCTGCATCACTTCGGGCTTTACAATATTTTGTATTGTGTATTCTGACAAATAATAGGGCGGAAGTTTTGGGGATCAGTCAAATCACCTTTCTTTGGGAGAAGTATTGTTCGACCTTTGCACAACCAAGGCAGACCACCCCCTGTACCCAAAAGAGAATTTTAACAGTGAATTAATGGTGTTTGGATACATGGAAACAGTTTCCAATACCGGTTTCGAATAGCATCAGGCCCTGGCACCGTATAAGATCTGGACTTTTTAATGACTTTTTTTCTGGCAATCAGATGTACTGAAACACAACAATGGTGACCTTATTTTGACATGTACAATATCATTGTAATCCTCGACCCATGGTTCCTCGAGGTTACAGTTACAGCTGGTTCCAAAAACCCTTAACTGGACTCCATGGTGTGTCTTTTCACATAACTGTCATTGTTTGCATTTTATTGCCTGTAAAACTGATTTTTAATTTGGTGATGAATGTTATTAAATAGGATAGTGAGTGAGTGAGCGAGTATGGTTTTACGCCGCTTTTAGCAATATTCCAGCAATATCACGGCGGGGGACACCAGAAATGGGCTTCACACATTGTACCCATGTCGGGAATCGAACCCGGGTCTTCGGCGTGACGAGCGAACGCTTTAACCACTAGGCTACCCGACCGCCCCTTAAATAGGATAGCTGTCAAGTATTTTAAGATTGAACAGGTTGGCATCGTTTTAAATTCTCAGGTACTGGTGTTTTTTTAATGTCTTATGTTTTGTCCCGTGTGTTTGCTTAGCGAGCCCATTCGGCCCAGGTTAGCGCGCGATAGCTTATCCATCCATGGACAATAAAATCACCTGCGATTTTGTTCAATGACATTTTCCTTCAGTAACGTAGGAAGCACTTCCTTAAATGGAATTTATTACTATCCTTGGATGTACGCACATCAAGGGCCGAACGACTACTTGCTTCACTGGGAAAAAAAACAAGGAACCCTTCCATTACCTGAGTTATCTCCAACTGCGGGTCTATTAACTTAACACGACCAGGGGGAAAGGGTGGCCCAGTCGCGATTCGCTGTGCAGAGTTGCGTCCCTTGGGCGCGCCTGAAACCTATGATTGTGGGTTGGCCCCGATTATGTTTCTAGGTTTGTCAGCACCATACCCGTGCTCGTGGGTTTCACCGAAGTGGTAAACGTCTGAGACCTGCATCACTCACTCACTTTCTTCCCACATTAAGCTGACACGCCGTGATATAACTGGAATTTACTGGAATACTGTTAAAAGCGGCGTTAAACCTAACTCACAACATTTACGCGACCATCGAATCTATTCATAATAACTCCGCCTTCTTTGTGACGTCATGTACGTAGGAGCCGAAGGTCCACATTTATACCTACTCGGGACGTCAAACTACATTTCACCTCACCTCACCCTGGTTGATTGCTTTTTATTGTACCCCGACGGTGTACCTCCACAAACCGAACATTTGATATTTGACCATTTGACATGTACAAAATGTTGTGAAAACACAACTGTTGTTTCCCCCTTCCAAGATAAACATCTGTCTGTTAGCGTGGTAATTATTCCAGCCCATGGTTAACTGATGAATACCACGTGATACAAGTTAATATTCTCAATGTTCTGGCCTTGTAATTACTGTCCAATAACCTGGTAATTCCTGCTCTGTGAGATGACCTTGTAATTCCCTTGCGATGACCTTGTAATTCCTGCTCTGTGCAATGACCTTTAAATTCCTGCTCTGTGCGATGACCTTGTATTCCCTGCTCTGTGAGATGACCTTGTAATTACTGCTCTGTGATGACCTTGTTATTCTGATCTGTGCGATGACCTTGTTATTCTGCTCTGTGCAATGACCTTTAAATTCCTGCTCTGTGCAATGATCTTGTATTTCCTGCTCTGAGGTGACCTTGTAATTCCTGCTGTGATGACCTTGTTATTCTGCTCTGTGCGATGACCTTGTAATTCCTGCTCTGTGCGATGACCTTTTAATTCCTGCTCTGAGCAGTGACCTTGTAATTTCTGCTCTGTGCGATAACCTTGTTATTCCTGCTCTGTGCGATGTCCTTGTTATTCCTGCTCTGTGCAATAACGTTTTAATTCCTGCTCTGTGCAATGGCCTTGTAATTCTTGCTCTGTGCAATGACCTCGTTACCACTGCTCTTTGCAATGACCTTGTTATTCCTGCTCTGTGCGATGACCTTATGATCCCTGCTCTGTGCGATGACCTTATAATTCCTTCTTTGTGCGAAGCTGGGGAATTGTGTCGTTTTAATTAGGTTTATCATTTACTGCTTGATTCATACACATAACCTGACAAGGTGGTATTTGACCAACTTTGACCAAATCGACAAAATGGTGTTTTTTCATCAGTTTAAATGCAAATAATAGTGATCAGTCTGGGAACAATTAATAATAATTAGATCTTTCACTTTTGTGAAACACCAAACTTGTTTCAAATATTAATGGCAAGACATGTTATATTTCAACTGAATGCAAGTAGTTTCACTCCAAGTTTACCACTGGGTTTAGCTATCCCTTCATCAGGCCCCTCTGATTGCATTAAACCTTATTATTTGCGTGTGTTGAAATTTGAGCCCTGCAAACACCCCCAGCCCCTGGAATGTGGTTGAAACTTTAATCCTGGTGTATTCTTGTTTATTTTAAAACAAGGTAGTAATTTCAGGTTAATAGGCAGCCTTAGTAACTTTTGGGTAAACTCTAGCCACCAAGAAACCTCTTCCCTTCATAATTAATCAGATCCTTGATGTTTGGATGCTGCTTTGACGACTTATTTTTCAATTCTTGCAGTGGTTGATAGTCTTTGGGCAAAAACTAAAAGGTTTCGAAAAATGTGAGAAACATAATTTTTTAAAATATTGCTTTGAAAGTATAGTCATGGGATGAAGTTTAAAGGACACAACAATCCTTTACTTGAAATTTTCTTCTCTTACAGAGAAATAAAATAAAAAAAAAGACTCAAAACTCAAAACAAACAAAGACTGATTTACTTTTTTGTAAGACAGATTCGTAAACCATGTCATAGAAAGTCTTTTCCAATATTGCAGCTGTACAGGGCAAGGGCTCCAAGAACACACTTCACTTAGTCACAGCACTCTTGTGGGTCCTTGGTATAAGAAGCCATTGTTTTAACACTGTAAAAAACACACACCCCTATGAGTAAAAGTGTAGGATCATTAGAAAAACTAAAACTGAAAAACGATGGGAACTTCCATGGTTCTTTGAAATTTATAACAACCCATGGCCGCCAGAATACATGTACTGAACAGTAGTCTATAGCTGTGGTATAAAACACAACAAATTGTAAAATGTGTAGTATCGGCAGTTTATTTTCTTGAATGCCTACACTCCTCGTTAACAGATTTGTACAGCTAACATCTTCCACACGACATACCTCAATCCTATAGAGGACGGAGCCGTACTACTTACCTAAAGACTTACAGTGTTCAACATGCTAGCTTCCTTCAACTTTCTGACAAATCAGGGCTCTATTTCTGTACAATAACTCGCCCCAAAAGTCAAGAACAATGCTATGATTGCACATTTTCGTTTCATCTGCCTAATCAGACACACTAAAGAAACTAATACGGTTATCCAGTCAAATTTCATCTGACTTACTTAAAGCACTGATATTATTAACGTGAACAACTAAATTATGTTGTAATATATTTCCGAATATTGAAAATCAGAAATAGTAGCTTGTAGTAAAAAAAATTTCTCATCTAAAATAAACATTTGTTGTCTCCCTATCTGAGGTAACTATAGAGCAAATGTGAGTGATCATTCTAACTTTTTTTCTAACTTTAAAGCAATCTATCATTTTAGCATAGATGTAATAGATACTGAGGCGATAATTTCAAATTATTTACAATTTTGGTAGCATGTACATGCCATAATTTTCATTAAGGTGATGAATTAAAATACACTTTCACATAATATATTTGCAATGTTGAATAGAAAATAACCTCACATCTCTATAGAACATGTGTTGGATTACCTGTATCACTGCAGTAATTCTTGACAAGGGTTGGGCAATTCTGTCTCTACCTTTTTAGCTCTTCACGACTATCCAAGTAGCAGTAGACTGTTGTCCCAGGATCACTATCCATGATATTCTTCACTATCTTGTGGTGTCATTAATGTAGTTTTGTGATATACAAAAACTTATTGCCTTGATGGGGATCAAAAGAGATCAACAAGTATGATAAATGATTTTCCTAATTTTTACTATATACACAATTTCATTAAAAGTGCCATCTTTAATATGCCAAACAGATAATGTGCCGTGGACAGATATCATTCACAATCCTTATATCTAAGTATGAAAGTTGCTATACTGCAGGACAAAGTCATGATAGAACCTTTGTATTGACCAACCCTTGTGCCATAATGGAGAGCTACACTCTGTATTGGTGGAGTGGAGGTGACGTATGACTGTCCATGTCGACTGTATGAAACAACAAATATCGATGTGTGGTCTTTGATATCAATGATATGATAACACGCCTTTGGGAGATCTGCTGAAAAAGTAATCCTTATCAATGATCGATTCTGGAACCGAAAGAAACGCTTTGAAGTGCAAAACCAAAACCCATCACATTCCTGAAGACGTTTTACATTTTCATGACGAAAACTCCCCAAATGGACATGGGTAAGAATGCGATTCAGGACAGAAATTACTTTTCCTGCCAAATCCTCCCAGTGACGAAGGGAGATGTACAGTAGACATATATAGACAAGTAACGAAAAAAGCTACATGTACAAGCTGACTACAGGTAAGGGAGACGACCCTCTTGAAAACTTACATACATACCACTAAAACTGAAGACATACACACCACTGTAGGCTGTAGGAACTCTACTTATATCTTGTCCTGTGCTTCATATAAGGGATGGAGATTATTGGACCCCGTGGATCTTAGTAATTGGTTCCGATACCTCCTACCACAGATGTTCTATTGCCATTGAACGTTCATGTATGATGGTTTAGCATCATTATACCACTGCACCCGGCGGAACATGAGGCATGGGAAATGTCTATTAACCCTTAGCCTGCTGAATTGTTTCCCTGGTAGGCCTGCACAACAGCAAATAGATCTAGACATGTACCTGGACAATTTCAACAGGTGGAAACTTCACATTGCACAATTTAACAAACCATTACTTTACATAACAACAGGTACTTTGTTGCTTGAAAATATTTGTACAGTTGTACATAATTTAAAGCACTAGTCAGCGGTACAAAAACTTCAACAATTTTCTCTGTCCGTACAGACATGATTTCTTAAATAATGGATAATTTTACATCCCCATCTCTTGGTGTACGTACTAGCACAATCATTGGAGATGTTGCTAGGCAACCACGTGCCTCGCCATGACAACCACGTGCCTCGCCATGACAACAATCAGCAGCATGCAGAAAATAACAAAGAAAACTAGCGGGAGTCAAACCAGAATAAATAGTGGTTTATTTCCGCCAATCACTAATTGTGATTTTCAAGAGGGTCAGGACAAGGTGAAGGTCACAATACATCTATACAGGCCTACATATGCTGTTTTTTAAATTGCAATATATATATATCAAAATGATACAGTCAAAAACAGCTCGCTAAACTAGTGTTTAAATAACAAAGCTAAAACAATGACTCCAGAGGGCTGCTGACAAGTGGAAAGCTAGTCTGTGTAATGAGCTGGTAAAACTTAATGTAATGTAAACAATACCTCTGCAAAACGTGCCATGTGTGTGTGCCATGATAGTGAATGGTCATTAGTCTACTAAAAGTAACGACCGCATGAAGCTCAACAACTAGTTATGATAAACTTTGATGTCATACGACAATCACTGATTACCATGGCAACGGGAAACTAAAAGCCAACTTGCAGAATAAGTTGCACAGTACTATCATAACCATTCATTCACGCACTGGATTAAAACCTACCATATTTGCAGAGCATCACAAAAAGGGAAATACTTTTGGTTGCCATGGATACATAAAAGTAACATCTTACCATGGCAACGGTTATTGACAATTTTTACATACATCCCTTAATCACAGCAGTATAGGCCCAGTTTCGGGGTTTGTACATCAAAACATTACAATACCTTGTTTGAACTTTAAAAATAATATGCAAGATCCATCAGCATATCATGAGTTTTGATTTTTCTAAATGATCTCACAATGAAAGATGGAATTTAATTGTATCTTGGTTTGTGCAGGCTGCAATTTGATGACATAGCTCATCAATAAATAATTTGGCGAGAATGGTATTCCATACTTTCACAGCTGTGGATTCTGTGACGGGCACGTATCTATATGCTTGCTGTTCCTTGCTCAGGCAGTCATCAGCAACTAACACAAGTCTTAAATAAGTAGTAATACACTTGTACACAAGTCCGACAGCCGGTGGGTGCAGGTCTCGTCTGGAACCTGCGTCTAATTATACATCATTACCGGTAGTCCCCGTTACTGACGCGGCCTGTCAACCCGTTGTATGTGTACACCTCGAAAAGGCCTTGCGTTCTCGGGAACTCAGGAAGTAGCAAAAGTGTATGGCTAAACTTCAGATTCCAACCATACATGGAGTTACGGGTGAGCAACATCCGGAAGAGCTTGAGTCAAGGTCAAGGTCGTATGGTAAACGTTGAAAGCCACGATCAGATCTGCAGAGGAGAATCTTGAGATCACTACAGCAACAGGTCCGGTCGTCGTAGCAACAGTATCCCATCATTCTTACAGTATCACAAAGTCTCCGACCACGAAGAGATAATGTACAGCCTGAGCATCACCTATCAGTCACATGACTGTCACATGACCGTCACATGACTATCATATGAACGGAAGTTATGAGTTTATTTCCTCTAAGACGTAAGAGTTCAGAGTTTGTCTTTAGCTGGAACCCAGATTGTTGGTCCTGACTGGTCTCGAATAACCTCTTTCACCTTTGCATAGATTTCATCCGCAGTGTCCCCTTGGACCACAGCTGAAACAGACATGACATAATGAGTCAGACTGGAAGACAGACATGACATAGTGAGTCAGACTGGAAGACAGACATGACATAATGAGTCAGACTGGAAGACAGGCAAGTCCCATTAATCGGACATGGTTGGTTGCATATGATTATTAAGTGTGACGGATAAAAAATAATTAAGTTCTGATTTTAATAAGAGTGAGGTAGTCTAAACATGTAATTTATTTAAACCTGTTTTGTTTATTTAAGGCATTTAATGTTTATTGTTAAGCAAGTTTTTGTCTGTAGCCATTTTAATAAGCAGCTACTAGCCGACTTGGCATCAAACCACGGGCTGGGTACTGATGGGCGGATGACCACAGAGTAGGCTGATCACAGTGTCGGATTAGAGACTAATTTCTGCAATCCGTTGCAAATAAGGTGTGTCGGAGTCGAGGGCGAGAGTCTGGTAAACAGGCCAACACAGCACTGATCGGTCCGCATCATTTGTGCTGGATAAACCGATTGTCGGATTAACAAGTGTCAGATTAGCGAAACTTGACCATACATAGTATCAACATTTTCAAATTGCAGCCACCATTTGGGAAAGGGCACATGCATCCACAGACAGTATTTCAGATATAGGATACTTAAAAGGTTTCACAATATCTCTAACATTAGATCTTTTACTTCACTTGATACCTTTCTCAAACCCTTACAAACCCTCCACTGTAGGTAATGCGAACATTGAAATACTAGTATCCAATGTCAGATATTGGTTACTTGATGTAGAACCTTGTCCCCCCTAAAAGTCCAAAGATCGCTGGTTTTGGGTATTGTCTTCTATTCTGTGGAGTTAGATCTAAATATCAACTTATACCCTTACCCCAAAATTGGCTTCCACAACATAACTACAATGAAATTGCATCACAATGCTTTGCAGGCCATCTCTTAGCCACTGAAGTTGGTTAGTTTACTTATTTCACTTAAGACACTGGTTAACACTGTTTACAAAATGAAAAAGTTGAAAGAATGTGTTTAGATGATAAATAGGATCTCATCCTTGTGTCTTCCATGATCAAATATTGATGACAGTAACCATATCATTAACAAGAATCCGATAATTGTAATGTTTGCCAACTCATCACTGCATGATGAGGACGATGATGGTGGTGATGATGATGAAGTAAAAGTTCCAGGCATATTATTACAGTCCATGACAAAAATATATGAATCTTTTTGGCTGTTCCTTTCCCTAATCTCCAACCAATCTTGTTCCACCAACCTGTGAAATACTCCCCAAATTCCTGTTCCAGTTTCAAGGCTCGTTCGTAGGTCTTCCGTGCCTGCTCATCGGTGATTCTCTTGTTCATCTCCCTGTCAAGACAATCAGATGGATGAGATTGTTTGCTTGTTCAAATATCATTCATATCGTACTTGGCACTATTCCAGCTATATGACAGCCTGAGTTCGGACCAAACAATCCAGTGATCAATCTAGTGTGCAAAATCTCACAATTCCATTTAGAATACGGTAAACTACGTTTAAACCGAACACGCTTATAATGAACTGTATCTGAATTCCTGGCCTTATTTGTTTGCTTTTTAATATCGGCAATAAACTCTGCAATATGACAACAGCCTGGTCCTTTCTGTACCAGACAATCGAGTGATTGACATCACAATCTACGCAATGGGGATACGTTGACATGCAATGAACTAAGTCAGCGAGCCTGACCACCTGATCCCGCCTCTTACAAGCATGGGTTGCTGAAGACCAGTTCTAATCTGAATCACACAGTCATCAGTTTTATGTGCAGCTACAAGTTATGGTAATGAACATGAATCCTCCCCTGGGCCTTACATGATGGAGTCGATGGACTTGGGTTTGATGAAGATGGCAATGGGGTAGAGACCTGCGACCTGGAGCCGCTTAATGGCGTTCCCGCTCACATCCAAGATGCAGTGCTTCTTCTGCTTGGAAATATACAAACATATTTACTGTCAGGAGGTAATATACAAACATATTTACTGTCAGGAGGTAATATACAAACATATTTACTGTCAGCAGGTATTATACAAACATTTACTGTCAGGGGGAAATATACAAACATATTTACTGTCAGGGGGTAATATACAAACATATTTACTGTCAGGGGGAAATATACAAACATATTTACTGTCAGGGGGTAATATACAAACATATTCACTGTCAGGGGGTACTATACAAACATATTTACTGTCGGGGGTAATAAACAAACATATTTACTGTCAGGGGGTAATATACAAACATATTTACTGTCGGGGTTATAAAGAAATATATTTACTGTCAACACATTTTTGCCATGTCACCCTCATCTAAAATCTGCCCTTACATTTTCGGCAACTTCTTTCACTGAGGCCACACTTGTTCCGTACAAGTTGTCGTTATAAACACCAGCTTCTATAAATAGATGGTTCTGAATGTCCTTCTCCATCTGCTCCCGGGACGCCACAAAATGGTAGTCTCGAGCATCTTGCTCGTAGTCTCGCCGCTCCCGTGTCGTGTCTGAAAGCACAGGTTGCATGGCTGCTGTCAGTACATCCCACAGACTTCACACAACACACAACTATGAGTCCCATGGAGTGAAGCAAGGCTTGACAACAACAAAGCATGGCCATTCACACTTACATCCCTCTTGCGCCTCAAGGATAGTGCGTGTTTTTATATGCATTTTAGCAATACTCCAGCCAATTTATTGGCTTTACACAATGTGGAGAAGAGAACCCAGAACAAGTGCCCGATTTAACCTTCAGGCTACCCAAGCCCTTGGTGATGGTCTGTTGGGAGATTCTGTTGGAGGTAAGGTGAAATGGGGTTGCACTGCACGATGTGTTTGCGTGACTGCTTATACTAGTCTGTATTAATACTGATTTTATAGTGCTAGCCCACTGAGATACCATGCCCAAGTTTAACATGAACACCCCACTCAAAACAGTATACTTATTCTGAGCTAACCAGTCCTTGTTTTATGCCCTTAATGCTCAGCGCCAGGCAGGGTAACAACAAGTACCATCTTTTGGTCTGATGTAGCTGGTGATAGAAAAACCACTGACCTTCGCTCTACAGGCAGCCTACAGAGGTGATCCGAATGGGAAGAAAAAGGCCTTCCAATTTTTGGATTATTAAATGATGTTCTATGGAAATATTGTAGTTATGTTTTTGTGTGTCTTAACAATATTTCAGCTGTTTTGCTGTCATGCTATTTACAGATACTCACGAGGGACACAGCTGCCGAATTTATCTGGGAATTCTGAGATGAGGTCATCGTTGATCCTGTCCTTGAGAGGTCCCAGGATGATCACAGGCCGCGTGTACCGCACTGGAACATTCAACACACATGATTACCTCCCTTGGAGTTTAAGGAAGTCAAGACGGATATGTACAAATCTACACCACAAATGTAGAACAAAGGGTGAGTTGTGTCCCTTGTTTCCACCACAAGGGTGAGTTGTGTCCCTTGTTTCCACCACAAGGGTGAGTTGTGTCCCTTGTTTCTACCAAAGGGGTGAGTTGTGTCTCTTTGTTTCCACCACAAGGGTGAGTTGTGTCCCTTGTTTCCACCACAAGGGTGAGTTGTGTCCCTTGTTTCCACCACAAGGCAAGCTCCTTCCCAGCGTGTGACACCTTCGTTCCACTCTCGGTAACATCGCTGACAATTACGAGAATCTTGAAATTTGCCCTCCATCCCCATATGTAGTAACGTTTATACTTTTGTTTATGTCTTTGGGAATGCCATCATATTTCAATTTGAAAAGGTTTACGACTGACCATGTTTTCCAGATGAATTTACTTTGTTGTTTTGATAATCAGATTGGTTCGAGATTGCAGACTAACGGAAAATCAACCAACTTCTCCCTTACATTCTTACAACATCAATAATACGATAGTTTTAATGAAACAGAAATTCAAATTGACAAACAAAGTAATTTAGCAGCGATAAGTGTATTCGGTGTCACGACAGTCATCACTTGTTTGTAAACATAACCGTCATTCAGTTGCATGGTTATGGCCACCTATTCACAGTGGGGAGTTTTGACTGGTGGACAGTGGAGTAAGTGTTGGTTCAGGGTTTTTAATTGCATCATCCATATCATGAGAGGGTCACTGATGTATACGTAATTGACAGAGTGCCACAGAATGTGCTACTGGGTCATTATTGTTTGAAATGCTAGTTTTAGAGGTGTTTACCCCAAGATTTGCAAAAGCAATAAATTATACAAATTACTTTTCTAAGAGATGTTTTGACCTTCTGAGGAAGAACATAATTTGTATACTAACCAAAGATATGTGTAAAACAAATAAAACACATTAGCTAGCAAATTGGCTGGTGCTAAGTTCCAATCCATGTGTCAGGACAATGAATATTAACAAATATATTTCCATTGCAAGTCTTCCCACCGCTTCCAGAAAATAAATGGTTCGAGTATTTTCTACTTACGTTCCTGCTGCAGCACTGCTTCATAGGACAAAATAGGTTCGTCTCCACCTGCAACAACAACACCATCTTCATCATCATCAGTAGCAACATTGGCCTCCTATCCACCTGATGTTGAAACAGGTGACGTCCTGTACCATGCTATCTTGTCATCGGACTACATGCAATTATTTCACGGGCTGAGTGAGTAAGTGAGTCGATGCAACCGTTACTACAACATTATTTCAGTCATAGCATGTCTGCTCAAAACATCACTGATTTTAACTATGAAACCCATGGTGCAGAGAGACTTGGTATCATAGGATGAATATGGGATTTGAACCCAGGGATCCTGGCAAGGCTAAGACCTGTATATCTTGCTGTGACATGGACCGCTGGGCCACCCTGCCTTAGTGATGAAGACGACAGTGAGATGAGAGTACTGCGATGAGTATATTATATAATTACATGAAGTGATAATGGCAGGATTTGCAACATAAATGTATTTCTTCAGCTGATGGAAAATGGTTACATTTTTAAGCTGGGTCACATGTAGCAAGTGATGAGGAAGTCATTAGAGCGATGTTCTCACATCTTACAGCAGTTTAGAAAAAAACAATGGTGCTTGTGAAAAATTGAAAGAATAAAATTGTGAAAATCAATTCTACATATTTAAAATAAATTTGATGACATCCCGAGAGGTTATAGGTTAGTATGATGGTGTATAGGCAATGGCAGGAACCAACATGGTTCTTATCATCAACATGTTAGTAAGAATAGGAAGAGAAGAATGGAGGTGAAAGACATGCAAATATGCTGTGTTAAAGAGAAAATGTTAAGGAGTGGTCGTCTCACAATCCTCAGGTATGAGAACTGGGTGTAGAGTGGTGAGTCTAGCTACTGTGTTTGCAAGGCAAAGCTTCAGCAGGTTATCACACAATACACATCCTTGCTACACTGCGTGATGACAGAGGTGGATCGAGGTCGTCCCTAGCATGATCACAGAGGTGGTTCGAAGTCGTCCCTAGCATGATAACAGGTGGTTTCGAAGTCGTCCCTAGCATTATAACAGAGGTGGATCGAGGTCTTCACTAGCATTATCACAGAGGTGGATCGACGTTTTCACTAGCATTATAACAGAGGTGGATCGAGGCCTTCCCTAGCATGATAACAGAGGTGGATCGAGGTCTTCACTAGCATTAAAACAGAGGTGGATCGTGGCCTTCCCTAGCATGATAACAGAGGTGGTTCGAAGTCGTCCCTAGCATGATAACAGAGGTGGTTCGAAGTCGTCCCTAGCATTATAACAGAGGTGGATCGAGGTCTTCACTAGCATTATAACAGAGGTGGATCAAGGTCATCACTAGCATGATAACAGAGGTGGATCGAGGCCTTCCCTAGCATGATAACAGAGGTGGATCGACGTCTTTTAGAGGTGGATCGAGGCCTTCTCTAGCATGATAACAGAGGTGGATCGAGGCCTTCCCTAGCATGATAACAGAGGTGGATCGAGGCCTTCCCTAGCATGATAACAGAGGTGGATCGAGGTCTTCACTAGCATGATAACAGAGGTGGATCAAGGTCTGCTCTAGAATGATAACAGAGGTGGATCGAGGTCTTCCCCAGCATGATAACATTATAGCATGATCGAGGTCTTCAATGACTGATGGAATATTATACAGGGTGGAAAGACTGATAGAAGTTACATAGGTGTGGAATGATTGAGGCTTAGCTAAGGCAGACAAAAGACAAGTCCATCACAAGGGGAAACAAGACAGCTCACATCTTGAAGAGACTTGAAAAAGGCTTATTACTCAAAAGGGATCAGTGTGAATGACAAAGTCGCCAGTTATCAGCAAATACACATTGATTCCTAACAGTAGTGTCTAGAGTTGCAGCTGAAACAGGGAACAAGTTCTGCATGGAGGAAAGATGTGAAGCAGGTCGTAGCAAGAATGTGTATTGTCGTCACAGAACAATCTGGTTAGCGCAGCCATGCAAATATGCATGCCACAATAGATTCAAGGAGATGCAGCATCTCCAACATCAAGGTAGTGGGTTAGAGTTATCCCCCTTGGTTGAAGGTCACTGAAGCTTTACTTACGATAACTAGTGTCATTGTCACTTGCTACGCTTCCTGTGGGGAGAACGAACATGCCATGAGGTACACAACATACATGATAGTTGAGGGGACCGTCCCAAAACCTTTTGAGTTATTTCAAAGTCAAGACAGTACCAGTAATCTAGAAAAAATGAGCTTACTGCTGTTAACAAAAAATATAGCATGTACAGATTGAGTGAAAGCCACATTCCCCATTTTCAATAAAATATATGCACTATGTATTTCTGAAGCAATAATTGATACATGATTATGTAGTTTCAGTCTAAATGGAAATCTTACTTTTGAAATAACCCGACAAATGTTTGAGACAGTCTGCAGGGGAATATGATAGGAGGCAATGGAGGCACTCTGCCATAGGATCTCTATCTACAGTGTGAATACCACTTCAACCTATAACACCCTGCAGCACACAGCCACAAGGAAAACGGGTGACAGGTGAACCAATCAACTCTTCACCTGTCGTTAGGGAACAACCATTTCATATTCTGGTGTTTTTTATCTATATTTTTTGTTTTAAAAAAAGTTCAAAACAATTTGGAAAAAAATAAGTTTGCTTAAAGATTTTCCCCAGGAAATGTGTTGTGGTGAGAACAATGTTTTTGGGGCTCCCCGTCAAAGATTGAGTGAGTGAGTTGGGTTTAACGCCGCTTTTAACAATATTCCAGTTATATCGCGTGCTTAATGTGGGAGGAAAGCCCGAAGTGATGCAGGTCTCAGACGTTTACCACTTCCGTGAAACCCACGAGCACAGGTATGGTGCTGACAAACCTAGAAACCGGGATTCGAACCGATCAAAGGTTTCTGGCGTCAACAAGGGAGTAAGGGAGTTGATGTATGCCGGGTTTAGCAATATTCCAGCAATATCATGGCAGGGGGACAGCAGAAAAGGGGTTCCTAAATAGCATCTGCCCGAACGTGTTGGGCCGTAGTTTCAAAATTGTATGGGTCCTTATGGCCTGCTGATAATTTACGTGTTGATTTATTTGTCACAATAAGCTGTCGTTTTTTAGAAGAGGGCCTGAAAATTTTTAGTCAGGGCTTGCAGCGTCTAAAGTTGGTGCCTGATGGCAGCCAGACAAATCTTGATATTTCATACACTGGTTCACACATGTGGGGAATCAACACCGGCTTTCAGCGTGACAAGTGAACGCTTTAATCACTAGGCTACCCCACCGTCTACCGATCAGAAAAAAGAAACACTGAAGTTGTCACTGAAACAATATTCTGTCCAAAAACAAAATGTTTCCCTCCC
Organism: Haliotis rufescens; assembly: GCF_023055435.1. Lineage (NCBI taxonomy): Eukaryota > Metazoa > Mollusca > Gastropoda > Lepetellida > Haliotidae > Haliotis > Haliotis rufescens. Next base: position 38,185,069 of record NW_025964383.1, on the reverse strand, counting down.
CAAAATATGAAATGGCCGGTCCCTTACAGGATGATGTGAGAAGAGCAGGTGGATGAGATGGTTTACTCCGCTTAATGAAATATTTCAGCCATATCACGGCAGGGGTCACCAAATATGGGTTTCACAGGCTGTAACCATGACGGCAATCATCCCTGGTTCTTAGTGAGAGGAGCATACAGCTACTGCCCCTGATGCACGAGGATGAGAAGCATTTAACATATCCTGTTCATCATAAGCACATGAACAATACCTCAATAACTAGATGTAACAATGATACACAGGATAAAAATGATAATAGTAATAATAATAATCATCATCATCATCATCCTTAGATAGCATAGATAGAAGTATACATGATATATTATACATGTTAGTGACATTTGACACAATGTTCCAACAAATGTTGATTGCTTCGGAGTATTGTAATATTAACCATTACATAATAATCATGTAAGCAGCCATGGCGGCCGTGATGACGAAACAAGGTTGCCACAGCATGAAACGCAATAAATCTCAGCATACAGCCAAACCAAGCAATGTTCAATTTTTCCACACATTCAAAACCTTACAACAGCAACAACCTGTTACCTCTAGAAAAAAAGTGAAAAATAATAAAATAACAAAAACGATAATAATAATTTGGCTTTTGTTATCATCAATACAAGTTTAGTATTAAGTACTGCATGCGTGGCAACATATCAATAGTCTTCCTAGGGTGGAGTAAAATAATCTCATCACAACATAATACCAGTTTTCATATCAAAGAAACAGATAATTATCTCCATCAAAGCATCCGTTTTCCCTCTTCACCAGACATCCCTAAACCAATAACACACTAGGGGCCCGTTTCACAAAGCAATATTAGCGCTACTACTATCGTAAACCTTTGTTAAAGTATGGGAATGAAGATCGTCTTAGGGCTAAGTTCGCAATGTGGAACGGGGCCCAGGCCTGCTTCAATAAGAAGCTTACATTACACATTCAACAGAAGCTTACACTAAAATATTTTGAGGATATGAACAGTTTTCCTGATATTACTTTGGCTCATTTTTCGAAAATCAAATCTTAAACAGATGGAGTTTTTTAACTGTTTGGTTTGAAAAAAATCTCATATAGTAAATGAAGGTTTTTAATCTTTACTAACTCATATCCTCAAATATGAAACTGAATGTACATCAGCAACAGGACTATCTAAAACTGAGGGCTACGGCTACAGAAGCAAACCCTCATAAAGGAGGTATTAAACACAAATTACCTTCTGTGAAGCAGAGCGCAACAGATAAAGGGGACTGGTTAGTACAGACACATAAAGGGGTGGTACAACATGACACAGTATAACAGTATTGTAGCACCATGAGCATGTATCATATGTTACATTTTTAATTCATTTAATATATTAAATATACACTCAATTAGTGGTTAATAATTATTTCAATTTGAAAAAAATCTAGCTACAAATCACCATACAGAAACTACATCTATTCACAAATTCCAAATTTTAATGCAGGAATCATTTTTTAGTTTTTTAATTAATTTTTAATAAATTTCGTGCAAATTTTATTCAGACAAAAAAAAAAGAAAAGAAAGTAAGAGACGATAAATCTAAATTTTAAACAGTTAGTCATTATTTGATTTTTTTAGTTCCACAAAAACAAGATTGGGGCATCACGATAACGTGCCTATGCTTCATTCAGTTTTAATGAACTGTTTTTTTGAAAAATGATCCTTTCAGTCTGAAAAATATATAAAGATCAAGTCAAGAAGAGTTTGTAATAAGAAGCCTCTCTGTACAAATACATTTGTTTTAAAAAGATTTGCATGAATCTGTTTATATTATACCCCGAATTCAATGGTATAAATCGTAATGCTATGCGTGTCCCAACAACAGATGTATCGTAATGCCCCTATGACAGGATATACAAAGCAGGTTCTAGTCTCCACTACGACGACATTGACTACATCTACTACAGAAGCTATGAGCAATAAGACATATAAATGATAGTAACCTTCCACTGCTGTCATACCATCTGGGAAGCAAAACACAATAGAAGCACTATTAGCAATCACTTTCAGTTACTGGTGTTCAACAATTATTTTTTTAGTGGGTGGGAATTGTTTCGCCGATCTCAGCAATATTCCAGCTACATCCAGCCAGGAACACCGATAGGCTCTACACATTGTATCCAGACCTATTTCATTAAAAACTTATTATTTTTGAATTTAGTGATGAAAATGAAATCATTTTTAATATTTGTTTCTACACATTCACTTGAAACCATTAGCATCTTCAAAGATGTGATTATCTCCCCTTAATCATGGAGCTAAAATAATGCTTAATGCAACCAGGAAATTTGAAACAGTAAACATTATGAAAAGTTTTACCCCACATTTCTATTCACAAATAAATAAATAAAGCCTTATTCTAGGTTGTCTTTCTTGTGTTTTCTGAGACAATGTGTACAAACGGAAGCAGGCTACGGAAGCTGATTGTCACATTACCTTCTGGGAAGCATTAAAAGACAAATCAAACAACAGTGAATAACATTCACAAAATGAAAGCATGAACACTTCAAACAGTTAGTGCCCTCTTATAAATAATTATATTCTTCTGAGATAAATGATTTAATAAGTATCATGATAATAATAATTATATTCTCCTGAGATAAATGATATAATAAGTATCATGATAATAATCATATTCTCCTGAGATAAATGATATAAGTATCATGATAATAAATAATTCATTCATGACATTCTTATCATTACTTAATTAAAATATTCTTGATATAAAGATGTGCTAATAATATAATCAAATATACACATTTATGAAAATAAATAATGTTTGGAACAGTATTATTGTTAGGTTGCTCAACAGGTGAATTATGTTCATCAGTGTGGGTCTATGAAGCAGAACACCTGAGTCTACCAGCCAATCAGGACAAGTGTGACTGTAGGGTTCTGTATATTGTACATACGTTCGTCAGCACTGATGTCCTCAGAACCACTGTGGTCTTTGCTCTTCATGAAAGGGAATTTTCTAGAGAAGGAGAAATTCTTCTTTTTCCTGTCATTGGCTGCTGCTGATTGCTGAGAAATTAAAGAGAAACACAAAAAATCAGAGATTGTTTTCACCAGGTTTCTCATATAGCCTCTGATAACTTATTTGTTGATCAAAGAAAATTTAAGGAGAGTGAGTGAGTGTGGTTTTACGCCGCTTTTAGCAATATTCCAGCAATATCACGGTGGGGGTCACCAGAAATGGGCTTCACACATTGTACCCATGTCGGGAATCAAACCCGGGTCTTCTGGGGGTGTGGGGTGCTTTAAAACTTAAAACAAGCCTGCTAGTACAATTTCCTGCAGGCTAGTACAAAGGCACTCTTTTCCTGGGCTAGTGAAACTTTTGAGTTTAGTTCTAAACCTGAAAAAGTACTGTATAGCAATGTGTATAACGTTATAACAGAGTGAGTGAGTATAGGTTTTACGCCGCTTTTACAAATATTCCAGCAATATCACGGCGGGGGACACCGCAAATGGGCTTCACACATTGTACCCATGTCAGGAATCGAACCCTGGTCTTTGATGTGACGAGCGAACGCTTTAACCACTAGGCTACCCGACCACCCCCGATTTTGAAAGTTGGAGGATCTTTACAAGTTGAACAGAAAATCGAGGATTGATGCTGTATATTATCACAGATGCCCTGCACAAGGTCAGGTGACATTCAGACAAACCAGTGTTTGATGGTGTGAACATAGATAGAGGGGTGTATACTTACATTGATCCTATCATTGTTGCTGGAGCTCTTGCCTGTAAACTTCACATTTTTTAACCTGGCCTTCTCTTTCCTTTCAACTCTGAAATAGTCACACGGAAAATAGCACCAATGTCTAGGGATTTCAAATAAAAAAACAAACTCAACTTGAATTTTATAATAATGTAATCTGGCTTACAAAAGACGATTTTATTTATCAAAATGGGTTTGGAATCGATTCAAAGTTTATATTTCCACTTTTAAAATGGGGCTAAAGTTGATTCAAAATTTACATATCCACTATGAATGGGTCAAGAATCAATCAATATATTCTGCTATCCAGTGTAAAATGTATTACCTGCATGCACAAAGCAATTACCAAGCATATTCTGGACTATCACAAGCAATGTTACCTCAGCTCCCTGGGGAGAGTACACGGCCACGTACCTGCGTTTGCTGGGAATGATGCCCATCCCTTCCTCATCCCCCTCGGGGGTGATCCGCCTCGCCTGCCACCACTCGTCGTCGCTGGCGTTGGTGACGTGGAGGATGTCACCGTAACGGAATGCCAGACCCTTGCTCGGTAAGCCACTGTCCTTTGTAGGGTCGTAGTCAAATAATGCTCTGAAAACACCACCACTAACACATAATAACGAAGGTGACATCCATAGATTCTCTTCCTCATATCTAAAATCTCTTTCAAAGCCTCACTGAGAATTTGAGTATCACATGTTGAAACTTATACAGCAAGTTACCTCCCCTTGATTGCAACAACAACACCTCAAACTTGCCATCAATTGTCTTTGGTTTGAGTGAGTGAGTGAGTTGGGTTTAACACCGCTTTTAACAGTATTCCAGTTATATCACGGTGTGGCAGCTTAATGTGGGAGGAAAGCCCGAATTGATGCAGGTCTCAGACGTTTACCACTTCGGTGAAACCCACAAGCACGGGTATGGTGCTGACAAACCTAGAAACATAATCGGGGCGAACCGGGATTCGAACCCACAATCATAGGTTTCTGGTGTGCCCAAGGGACGCAACTCTTCACAGCAAATCGCGGCGCCTTAGACGACTGGGCCACCCACACCCCCTCTTTGGTTTGAACCCAGACCAAGCCACCATATGTGCCACCTACAAACTACCCGACGCATGTCTTCAAAACAAACTAGATTTAAACCCAGAGGCTTAGTACTAAGCTACCATATGTGCAACCTGCAACCCATCTGTTGACTTTTTAAAACAAACTGGGTTCGAACCCAGACCATTAGTACCAAGCCACCATATCATATGTGCCACCTGCAACCCACCTGACGTATAATGTTTTCTTCTGTGTGGTCCTCAGGCTGCCAGTGCTTGTATTCATCATCTGTTCTCGCAAGTCCTGAATCTTCGCTTCAAACCGGTTGTATTCTGAAATCAAGCCTTCCATCAGATGCATGTACAAGCAGATTTATGCTGACAATGACCAAATATCATTATAAAACTGGGCTAAGATCACTCTATACCCTCACACTCCTTCCTCACATGGTAGTATCAGAGCTCCAGATAAGCTGCGTATCTGCGTAAAATACACATCAGAAATGCAGAAATATGCAGTAAAATAAAATCCAAGCGTATCAGATACGCAACGAATATTACAGATATGCTACAAAAACAAAACTTGTGCGTATCATCAAAATATTGTGAAGTAACCCTGCATATTCGATTAGCAAATCAGCAACTTATTTTGAAATTATAAACAGGCATTCCGTCAACCTTGCCAAACTCCATGATGACAGTTACATCATGATCATTTCCCATCACCCTTTCTTGTGGAAGTAACGTGGTATTTTTGAGTCCTACAAAGCTCTCGAACCCACACGACACCAGTTTGCAGGGACTAGATGAAAAGTGTTTTTAAATATTTAAATTAAATACCCACATGTGTAAAAAATAGTGGGTAACCGAAATTTGAATACCCAGATAGAATTACTGATACCCAATGATTTTAAAATGCATGGGTAAAATACCCACAACACCAAAAGCTTATCTGGAGCTCTGAGTATAGTGAATTCATGCCTTCCATCAGATGCATGTACAGCCAGGCCTACACCGACAATCAACCAATACCATATGAAGCTGGTTAAAAAAACCACCACTAAGATTCAACGATTATCACACGTCTTTCCTTCCTTACATAATACAAGTTACAGTTTCTTTTATTGGTGCCTTTGATAAAATTCAGTTAGAGACAAGGTTCCAATTTATTCCTGCCAAGATCTTCATATCTATAATTAACTGTAAGAGCTATGCAAAATTTATAGCACTCTTTGAAGGGATATCATTGACTGAGCAGTTGCTCCATGAAAGCTGATACACTACTGCTTAAAAATAACTCCCACATCAAACATGCCCTTTACTGCAGGATGAAAGTATGGAGATCTGAAAACTTATTTCAACAGCAACATATTTAACAGGGATGTCGTTGAGGTTGTTGTCACAGGAAGTGAGATGAGGTGAGATGAGGTGAAATGGGGTTTGGGGTTTAAAGTCACGTCCAAGATTATTGCACTTATATAACCGCGTGCATGCATGTGTGTGTGACTGTTTGAACTCAGAAATGGGCTTCACACATTGTACCCATGTGGGAAGTGGAACCTGGGTGTTTGGTGTGACATGCGAATGCTTTAACCACGAGGCTACCCAACCACCCAATACTGCACAATGTAGCTTGCCCTCTACTGGCCTACCTTCTGGTTCGTATTGAGCAACTATTTCCACTACCCAACCACCCAATACTGCACAGTGTAGCTTGCCCTCTACTGGCCTACCTTCTGGTTCGTATTGAGCAACTATTTCCACTACCCCACCGCCCCGTACATCACAGTGTAGCTTGCCCTCTACTGGCCTACCTTCTGGTTTGTATTGAGCAACTATTTCCACTACCCCACCGCCCCGTACAGCACAGTGTAGCTTGCCCTCTACTGGCCTACCTTCTGGTTTGTATTGAGCAACTATTTCCACTACCCCACCGCCCTGTACAGTACAGTGTAGCTTGCCCTCTACTGGCCTACCTTCTGGTTCGTATTGAGCAACTATTTCCACTACCCCACCGCCCCGTACAGCACAGTGTAGCTTGCCAGCTACTGGCCTACCTTCTGATTTGTATTGAGCAACTATTTCCACTACCCCACCGCCCCGTACAGCACAGTGTAGCTTGCCAGCTACTGGCCTACCTTCTGGTTTGTATTGAGCAACTATTTCCACTACCCCACCGCCCCGTACAGCACAGTGTAGCTTGCCGTCTACAGGCCTACCTTCTGGTTTGTATTGAGCAACTATTTCCACTACCCCACCGCCCCGTACAGCACAGTGTAGCTTGCCCTCTACTGGCCTACCTTCTGGTTTGTATTGAGCAACTATTTCCACTACCCCACCGCCCTGTACAGTACAGTGTAGCTTGCCCTCTACTGGCCTACCTTCTGGTTCGTATTGAGCAACTATTTCCACTACCCCACCGCCCCGTACAGCACAGTGTAGCTTGCCAGCTACTGGCCTACCTTCTGGTTTGTATTGAGCAACTATTTCCACTACCCCACCGCCCCGTACATCACAGTGTAGCTTGCCAGCTACTGGCCTACCTTCTGGTTTGTATTGAGCAACTATTTCCACTACCCCACCGCCCCGTACATCACAGTGTAGCTTGCCAGCTACTGGCCTACCTTCTGGTTTGTATTGAGCAACTATTTCCACTACCCCACCGCCCCGTACAGCACAGTGTAGCTTGCCGCCTACAGGCCTACCTTCTGGTTTGTATTGAGCAACTATTTCCACTACCCCACCGCCCCGTACAGCACAGTGTAGCTTTCCAGCTACAGGCCTACCTTCTGGTTTGTATTGAGCAACTATTTCCACTACCCCACCGCCCCCTCCAGCACAGTGTAGCTTGCCAGCTACAGGCCTAACTTCTGGTTTGTATTGAGCAACTATTTCCACTACCCCACCGCCCCATACAGCACAGTGTAGCTTGCCAGCTACTGGCCTACCTTCTGGTTTGTATTGAGCAACTATTTCCACTACCCCACCGCCCCGTACAGCACAGTGTAGCTTGCCAGCTACTGGCCTACCTTCTGGTTTGTATTGAGCAACTATTTCCACTACCCCACCGCCCCATACAGCACAGTGTAGCTTGCCAGCTACTGGCCTACCTTCTGGTTTGTATTGAGCAACTATTTCCACTACCCCACCGCCCCGTACATCACAGTGTAGCTTGCCAGCTACTGGCCTACCTTCTGGTTTGTATTGAGCAACTATTTCCACTACCCCACCGCCCCGTACAGCACAGTGTAGCTTGCCGCCTACTGGCCTACCTTCTGGTTTGTATTGAGCAACTATTTCCACGGTGTCTCCAGCTCCCTTCAGTGCTGCTGCTGCTTCTTCATGTGTCGCATGCAACAACTCCACATGCTTCATCTGCAACATCAACAACACGATGAACATCAAAATATCAAACTCTTTCTCCAATACATGTTATTTTACTGGTCGGCTCTCAAGCTTGGACCAGGCAGGAGGTCGATACCATGACCAGTCTTTGAAATAATTTTAAACAAGACAGTCGGGCAGGTGACCCATAAATGTTGCTTCCCCATCTTCAGAGTTACCTGCCCGCATTAAGACACGATAAGTATTGAAAAATATGCAAAAAAATATGCAAAAATTAAGAGACAAATCGCATCTTGATTCAGCTGAAATAATGCAAACAATTTCTTAAAATCTACGAGAAAAGTTATGACAAAACTATGTATGTGTAAATAGTCTTAAAATTATTTGCCAGACATTCGGGAGGTGGAGGAAAATTTCGGACCGCCTGAGAAGAAAGTTACCAGGCACGGGCAGGTGGGCAGCGGTTAATTCAGACACTGAGCAAGAGCAAATATTTGTAATTATACATTTAAACAGAAGACACCTGATTACTCAGTCAGTAAGCAGGGATAGACGCAACACTTGTCCGTCAGCCTGAGATGAGATTCGTGAAAATCTGGACAAGTTCTCCCCAAATCTAGTTTTATGTTACTCTCTAGTCTCCGAACTAAGTCGTGGACTGGTTGGAGTGAGTGAGTGAGTGAGTGAGTATGGTTACGCCGCTTTTAGCAATATTCCAGCAATATCATGGCGGGGGACACCAGAAATGGGCTTCACACATTTTACCCATGTCGGGAATCAAACCCGGGTCTTTGGCGTGACGCTTTAACCACGAGGCTACCCGACCGCCCCTGGACTAGTTGGATATGAACAATGGTGTCTACACGTCAAAAGATGTCCATCAATCACCAAGAAGTAATTCATATAGGATAAGCATCACCAGTAGGACTATAATATTATTTACTTCAATACCCTGATGCAATGTCACAATAAAATCAAGAGATCGAAGTGTTACTATTGAACATTACACTGCGTACACCGGTGAGATCCTGATAGGCAACGGGATGAAGTCCACAGCTCAACTGGAACCACTTCATACTGCCGGGCCTGCTGACAAACTTTCAAATCCACTACTGGCCGTGAAGTCTACAGTACTATCTCATCCACCCAATCAGGCTACAGGAGAAATCCAAGACTAGTCTTAGCAGCGTCTATGTGACTTTCAAACCACCAAAATTTGATAAATCTAGTTCGGCAACAATTTTGTCCAAGCCCAGATCCAACCCTGAGATTAATGATGTAAACTGTCAGCGGTGGCTGCTGTATATAGAAGCAGAGAGATGGCTGGAGAAGTGGCAACATCCTAATCCTCAGTGGCTGAGCCGGGAGTCTCCTAGTCACATAACAGGATTAACTCTACTCCAGGATTAACCCTACTCTAGCTGACTCAGTGGATTATCCCTGCTTTGTTCCAACAGCCATCGGGATTGATCTTGCTCTAATATAATTGATGAAAGACAATAGGGTCAATTCTAGACAATGCCAACTGGAGGTGAGCGGCAGCATTACTGTGACACAATGGGGAGCAATCAGGGTGGGTGGGTGGGGGATATGGGTGGGGGGGAGGGGGCACAAGTCAATAGTTAAACTTTGGGGCCTTTAGTCAGGTCAGCCGAAATTCCTGAGGTAGAAGGCGACCTCTTAAACACTTAAAGCAACAACAACAACAACAACTTCATCACACCAACTTCTAAATGCCACTGAAAGAAGTAACAACAAGAAGATGTTATTTTTTGGCTTAGTAATAATGTTGTGTACATGTTTTCTTCAACATGTTAATTCAGTAAAGACGGCAGTTTAAGACTGTAAAATATGAAATCATCCCTTTTGCAAATGTGGATCATCAGTCTCTAGGGAAACAGGGATAGCTGGTTTGGCTTTTGTCTTATTACTGTAATTTGTGTTTTGAAAATACCAAACCCTGGCTGGTATTGTTGTATCATTTGAGACCTATCTATATGACTTTTACGAGATCTTAGCATGATTACAATTAACAGTAAAGTTTTAATTTATGCAAAGCAATTTTTTATTGACTTTTAGACATGAATAATTTACAATAAACTTTGATTCATCTTCTGTTAAGATAGTTTTTCCCAGTTTTAAGCCAAACGCATACCCCATCAGGACCTCTGTGACTGGGGATGGGAGATAGGGAGGTGGGGGAAAGAGAAGATTAAAGTGGGGGAGGAGGGAGGAGAGGAGAATGCTGGACCTGGGGGTTAGTACCCAGAGCAAGTGTGTGTTGTCACAACACTAAGAAGATGGACTTGTTGACTTGATTGGAGTTGAATACTACTTTTAAGATGAAGATTCATTTATAACATGTATTGAAATTGTAGGAACAGATTCTGATTGCATACAATTCTATTAAAACACCATCTTTTAAGACAATAGAACTTTGCTTTGAGATATAGTTGCTGTAACTTGACATACGATGGACAAATAAGCAGGAAGTGGTACTCGGTTTCAACACAGTCTAATTTACAAAGTTTGCATTTTCTTAAATTTCTAAATTTCTTGGAATTTTATAATGACGTCCATTCTCAATTTCCAAAGTATGACAACTCAGTCTGAATCGTGTGAGGGTTGTTCTCATATTTTGCGAATTTAAGAATGACAAATAAGGTTCACATTTAACATAAGTTTTAAAACAAGCATAAAATGACATTTTTGAATTTGCAAGAAGTTCGCTATGCCAGATCTGCTGCCAGGTCTTTTAAACATTGTTTAAACATATTAAGAAGAATATTTAGAAAATATCTGCCACACTCGCCCAATACAGGGTTGTTTGATGCGGATAATTTTAAACCCAAAAAACGTTTACAAGCATATAACTGCACAGTTTCCAATTTTTCAACATTTTCAAACCCCCAGACCTCAGCACCATACAGAAGCACTGGCATAATCTTCGCATCGAAAATTTGGAAGTAGAAATCTGGTGAAATCTTATCAAGAGTTTTAGACCAGTTAAGCCTGTTAATAAAATGCTTCGTGTCACATCTTCAGGGAGGCAACTATGTAAGGCATACATGTATTAGGGAGTCTTGGATAAATAGACCAAACCTGGAACCGTGCGGGGAAATGAACCCAGGCCTTCCATGTGATGAGCTGACGCCTTAACTGCTAGGCTATCTCACCAGAGTGAGTGAGTGAGTTGGGTTTAACGCCGCTTTTAACAATATTCCAGTTATAGCACAGTGTGTCAGCTTAATGTGGGAGGAAAGCCCGAAATGATGCAGGTCTCAGACGTTTACCACTTCGGTGAAATCCATGAGCATGGGTATGGTGCTGACAAACCTAGAAACATAATTGGGGCGAACCAGGATTCGAACCCACAATCATAGGTTTCTGGTGTGCTCAAGGGACCCAACTCTGCACAGCGAATCGCGGCGCCTTGGACGACTGGGCCACCCGTGCCCCTATCCCATAAGAAACAAAGGAGATATATTGCATGATCTCAGTGGGGAGACACCAAAAACATGCTTCACACATCAAAACCATGTGGGGAATCAAGCCCTGGTGTGATGAGCTAACACCTTAACCGCTAGGCTACCCCGAGAAAGATAAATGATGTGCTGAACGATGCTCAGCATCTTCTACTCACATCCTTTCCACCCACAGACAGTATCTGGTCTCCTCGTCGGAGTTCTCCACTGAGATCGGCTGGCCCCCCGGCCAGTATGAACGATACGAAGATGCCTTCTCCATCCTCGCCACCGACGATGTTGAACCCAAGACCAGTAGACCCTTTCTTTAAAACAATCTTCCGGGGTTCCCTGAAACAGAAAAAACAACTTTGAACATTCTGTTTGAGATATACCAGCAAACAATTGGAAAACATGAATATCTGCTCTCTGTGTTTCCATGAAAACATAACAAACATTTCCCCCCCAAATCAAATCCTATTAAAGCATGCAAGCAGCGTTAGAAATTGGCACTAGTCCTGTAGTTCTTACCAAACTGCCCAATGGTAAAGGTATCATAAGGACTAGTAGAAATTGGCCAATTTCAAGGGGTTTGCTATATGTTATCATTATAAGGACTAGTGGACAAAAACTGTTAGTTTCTAACTCTGGCAAGTATTACAATAAAGATGGTATTGTCAAAATGGCGACCTCAACCAACACTGCCAGCAAGGACAAGGGAGGTAACTCTGTTGCCAAGGGAGGTAACTTTGTTGCCAAAGGACATAATGGTAAGGTGACTGACAAATATATCACTCTTCAGCATTTGGAGAAAAGTACCACTAGCAAATATATCAATGAAGCATACATAAAATCCTCACTTGCTGATCACTTGTGAAGTAGCCAGATCAGACAAATCACAATGTAAGATGTTGTGGGAGGTTCCGTGGTGTCATAAGCTCCCATTTTACTTGTGTACACATTACTTATTGGAACATGAGTACAAGTAAAAACATACACAAATGCAACCAGACTACTAAACTGCTTCACCTGAGGCATGGTCCACAATTAACTGATTCAAATTTCATCCATTTTCAAAACAAGCACTGTTCCAAACTATCTCCTTATTGTCCAAGTAACTTTGATTGTTCATGTGGAATTGTAAGCCCATCATAAAATGATGGACAGAAAATAACAAAACAAAAACGGATAGGGGCAACTCAATGTCTCATCTCCATGGCAACACAATGCCTCATCTCCATAGCAACACAATGTCTCATCTCCATGGCAACAACAATCACATCACATACAATTCCAGCCTCTGAAGACAAAACAAACGCAACCCTACAATCGTGCCGTCAAAGAAAGACAATCCACTACATCTACCACACAACGGCCTAACAACCTTTCCTTCCCACAATGCCATGCACCACCAGAAGAAAATCCGTTTCCAGTGTCTCATCACATAAATAATTCAGAAGATTGCAGATTGGTCAACTGCAGAGTCTCTCATGTTCTTGGAGGGTTAGAAAGACTTTCAGCTTCAACGAATTTGTTCGGGAAATCAAAAGTCAATGATCGATATTCAAGTTTGTGAAAAAACGTCTGACGAGTTTTCTGGGAATCTTGCCCTTTCACGAGCCAATGTTCAGATCTAAAGTATGATGAATCACCGACTACTAAATCTCTGAATATTCTAAAATTAAAACATATAACAAATATGTGTATTGAGTTAAAGTTCTTTACAGAGAGAAGATGTGTTACAATCAGTGTAAAATATATCATGTGTGTTTGTTTGTATAATGCCAGCAATATTCAAGCTATATGGCAGCGGTCTGTAATTAATCAGACTGGTACCAGACAATCCAATGATTGATATCATGAGCATCGACCCATGCAACTAAGCTACAGTGACATGCAATCAACATAGTCACCAAGGTGACCACTTGATCCAATTAGTCACCTCCAGCTACCAGCATCGGAGGCTGGGACCTACATTCATACCCAGAATCCCTAGCGGTGGTAAACTATCTGACACTGACATGAAACGTGAGTCAAAAACACCTTCTCCGGTTTCACATTATGACTCTGCTACTACAACTTTCACATCTATGGTAAAGTAGAGTAACTATGACACTCCCAAGCCAAGGCTATGTCTGTTTTAAGTACAGAACTATGATACTGACGGCTGACATCAATGTGCAAATAGATTCCTGGACACTATGGCCTCTGATGCTACAAACAGCTGGGTTCTAGAAATATATCACCTTGTCAATATACACCTGTCTGCCTCGTTAGCATGGAATGTGTGATTGTGACACAGCTTTCAGCACCTGGCGTAGTGTTGTCAGGCCGAGTGTACCTGGCATATTTCCGTTTCGTGGAGCGGCGTTATTCTGCCATGATGTTATCACAGATTAAGCTGCCTTGATTTAACAGAGGGTGCTGACAAAACATTCTCTCGCTTCCACCTGGTCGTGTCATTTCCTGCTTCCTAAAAATGTATTCATGGTCCTGTGAAGCTTGATTCTGGTATAAGGTAAGCTTTGGATTGTGGTATATGGTAATCTTGTGATTCTGGTATATGGTAAGCTTTGGATTGTGGTATATGGTATTCTTGTGATTGTGGTATATGGTAATCTTGTGATTGTGGTATATGGTAAGCTTTGGATTGTGGTATATGGTAATCTTGTGATTGTGGTATATGGTAATCTTGTGATTGTGGTATATGGTAATCTTGTGATTGTGGTATATGGTAATCTTGTGATTGTGGTATATGGTAATCTTATGATTGTGGTATATGGTAAGCTTGTGATTGTGGTATAAGGTAAGCTTGTGATTGTGGTATATGGTAAGCTTGTGATTGTGGTATATGGTAAGCTTGTGATTGTGGTATATGGTAAGCTTGTGATTGTGGTATATGGTAAGCTTGTGATTGTGGTATATGGTAAGCTTGTGATTCTGTTATATGGTAAGCTTGTGGTTCTGGTATATGGTAAGCTTGTGGTTCTGGTATATGGTAGGCTTTGGATTCTGGTATATGGTAAGCTTGTGATTGTGGTATAAGGTAAGCTTGTGATTGTGGTATAAGGTAAGCTTGTGATTGTGGTATATGGTAAGCTTGTGATTGTGGTATATGGTAAGCTTGTGATTGTGGTATATGGTAAGCTTGTGATTGTGGTATATGGTAAGCTTGTGATTCTGTTATATGGTAAGCTTGTGGTTCTGGTATATGGTAAGCTTGTGATTCTGGTATATGGTAGGCTTTGGATTCTGGTATATGGTAAGCTTGGGATTCTGGTATATGGTAGGCTTGGGATTCTGGTATATGGTATGGTTGGGATTCTGGTATATGGTAAGCTCCGGATTCTTGTCGGGATTCTGGTATATGGTAACTTGGGATTCTGGTATATGGTAATCTTTGGATTCTGGTATATGGTAAGCTTAGGATTTGGTCGGGATTCTGGAATATGGTAAGTTTTGGATTTCTTGTATATGGAAAGACAATGCCCATCTCCCTACAATTACACCAACTACGTCAATCTCCCTACAACTACACCAACTGATGTCAAACAAACACATCACCTCATCGTTCTACAAATCTCCACACACTTGAGGCTGTACATACTGCCCCATCTGGGGAGAGTTATGACTGTGCTATTCTGGGCTGAGTAGTACTGCCTATAGTACATACGATACTGGTAGATAAATCTGTGTATACACAAGCCAGGCTGTATTTCTGCTGAGTGGCCGATATGCCGGAGGCAGCATGGAGGTGAATGAAAGGAGCAAGGGAGTGAATGACGGCATGGCGATGTTGAATGATTGATGTATTAAATGAAAGAAGGAGAGGGAGGATCAGCTGAATGGACGCATAAAACGAGTGTCTCAAATGATGGATGGAATGAGGAAATTCATGATCAGTGTTCAAAATTAATGGGGGGCTTGGTCCTGGAGTTTTTCTATGGTATTTAATCAAGGGATGCTTGATTTGGAACACTGATAATGGTTAATTACAGATAAAATGAATGAAAGGGATGGAAAGATGAAATGTATGAGTTCAAAAGCTTTGAACGTAATTCATGTCATACACCATGGCATGTTCATAATCTTAAGAGGAAATTCAAGAGTGATGCAGATCTCAGACGTTTTCCACTTTAAGCAGTGGCAGATTGAGATTTGAACCTGGCAGCAAAGGACACAATTCTTCACAATGACCAGACCACTGGGCCACCCTGTTCCAGGTGAGGTGAAATGGTTTATTGTGCTAGCCCACTGAGATACCATGCCGTATTTTAACGTGGATGCCCCTCAGACACACTACTGACCAGTCCTTGTTTTACCCTTAATGCCAGGCAGGGTAACAACAAGTACCATCTTTTAACATCTGTTTGCATGACACGGCCAGGGATCTAACCCCAGATCTTGTATCCACTATATCATAAAAGGCTGTGTCCGTGCCAGATGGAATAAGAGATGTACAGATATCAGTAAGAATTTTTTTCTGAGATATCCAGTGATGTTTTTAGGGAAATGACAAGATTAACCCTTGATAAACCATAAATCTGGAGCCAGTGGACACAGACACAGACAGGCCCACTCTGAGAAACATCCCGATACACATCTCAACTTCTTCATCCCATCTACCACATTCTGGAGTATACCAAAATGTCATTTCAAATATTCCACAATGTCAATAACACTTTCCAAACTGACAATCTCATGGTCTTAGACTAATTGGGTAGTTTCAAATTTCACATGTTTCCCAAATAATGTAGATTCAACCATCCATAGGTCAAAAGCCGGGGACTCTATCAAAGATATCTGAGTGATTTTTCCTGTTCTTTCTGTCATCAAAGCCCCAGGAGATCACAGGGTAATGAGAATGTTCCTATCTGTGGGTAGACTCTTCACCTAGCCTGGACATTCAGGCCTCATGGACAAAGTGAGCCAGCAATGTGAGTGCCATGCTATTTCAGCTTCAGGGTAGGCAACACATAGAGAATTTCACCTGAGTGTCTTTTGATATAAAACATATCAACACGAGTTAATAAAAGTGGGAAAACTCTGAGGCTTGCCAAGGTTTTTTCCCACTGTTATCAACGAGTGTTGATATATTTGATATCAAAAGACACTCAGGTGAGATTTTATTTATCATCCAACATCATTCTTCCAACTTTTTCAGTTTGTAGACAGTAATAAGCAGTGTCTTAAGTGTAAAAAGTACTGCTTATAGCTTCAGTAGCAGAACCATTAGTGGTGTCATTTGATTGTGACGTCATGGTAACCAATGACGTCACAATGGTCTGCAAAGTGTAGATATCGCTTGATCTCACCCAAGCGATATCTCCTGTGGGAGCCAGTTTTGGATGATAAAAGTGGTATTCAACCAGTCCACAAAATAAGTATATTTTTCAGAAAAAGTTCATCCTTCTAGATTGTTCATTAGTCTAACGGACCAGAGGCAAATTTAGCCGTTTCAGCATGACCTTATTACTGAAACTCCAGACCGTGGAATCATCTTCGATGGGACACATTAGAAATATTTCTGTTCAGAAGCTAGAATTAAAAAATATTCGCTTCCAAAGATGAATAGTGGATTTTTTCTTTCTGGAATCTCATTATTAGATAGGGTGTTCCAGGATCAGAAAAAAATTGGAATTTAGTTTGATTTCTAACCTGACCTTCACGGGGTTATAGCGAAGTAGAGTAACAGTTTACAGTAGGAATATCTTTAGATCACAAATTGATGCTATTCCAAGAACCGCCTTTCTAGCTGGTGAACTGCCTCCAACGAAGCTCACGTTACCTGCGGTACTATAACAGCAGGTCTTTTCTACAGGTAACATCATTACTCAAAGTATTTGTAAACAAACATGACAAAGGATTACCTATTTGGTTGTACAAAGCGAGTACTTTGTATATTTTCTTTTGTGAACACAAATAATGTATGCACCTATGGTAGAGCACTTGCAAACACTGTTCTCAAACAAATACCTGTAGAGTGCTGTGGAAAGAGGAAGAAATCTTAAACTATTTGTGGTTAAGTGGTAGCCATGATGACAGCTTTATCGTTTCTCTCACAGACCCAGGACCATATATTGGATAAAACATCACCCTCCTTCCATTCTGACCCCTTTCAGCTCCAGGAACCATTTTTATTTCTTTTCAGCTCTATGCAGATTGTAAAAGACTTGAGTGTTTCTATTACTCAACAGTTTTATTATTAAACCTTTTGGGAACATTTTCGGCACCTGTGTGGTACTGACAAACCAAGCACCATACTTGGGATGGATTCAAACCCATGACAAGGCAATCTTGGTACAGGACTGAACAAGAACGACAGTCAATGAACATTTTGTTTTGGGGGTTAAATGATTAAAGAAAGAAGAACCCTTAGAATTATGGAACACACTCTCTTAATTTCTAGCACTGAAAATGGATGAGTATGGTCTGCTAGAGCTTTATAGAAATAGGTTACATCAGCTGTGTTCGAAATAAAGTGCAGAATAAAACCATTCAATATGGAGTAAGACAGTGCACGAAGGTAGAGTTTAAATTTGCCCAATCACCGGATAGCTTGGGATGTGATTGATCTGGATATCATGGGATATAGACTGTAGGATAGCTTGGGATGTGATTGATCTGGACATAGAATGTAGGATAGCTTGGTCATAAGAGAGCTCGACATAGAATGTAGGGATAAAAACTACTTGTTAGACAACAAAATATATTGCCATCCTGAAATGCTGTGGAATATAATTCAGCAGAAACATAAGTTGAAATAGAAAATACTTACAAAAAGCCAAAATACAAATATATACACCTGCTACAGTAGCACTTTAATTACGAGAAGAAATCTCCACAAGTCTGAATCAATGATTCTATAACAAAGCCTTCAATGGAAGATTACAATCCAGATTGACCACGTTTCTCTGTCATTGTTCTCCCACAAGCACATCATCTAAATGTATTTCTCCAATTGAGTTAGATTTGTTAATCCACCATATTACATACCTGGCACCCTAATTTGAATTCCCAATTTCCCGAACAGCAAGCAGCCCCTCCCAGATCAGCAGGCCATCAATCACTGTCAACTTGGTGATTCCATGTTATTGCTCCTCCCTGTGGAGTCTGACTGGGAGGCCTGACTGGCTGGGCTAGGCCTGCTGACGCTGATCCCAGTATTAACACTAGACAAGATCAGAAGATAAAACAACCTCGGCACTGATTGCTACTTTTTCAAACTCTCATTCACAACTCCAACCCAACCTATTTTTATACGTTTTTCTTGGCTTCCTAACGGCTCTTGATAAAACTTCAAAGAAATGGAAGCCATTTCCTTCTGCTTTCAACTTAGAAGATTGTGAGCATTATGAGAAACAAGAATTATCTGATTCTTTCTGGACATGAAGCTGAGATCAGAACATGACATGGACTCTGAGGTGTGTCCCAAAGGGAGATAACTGTTGCATACAATACATAATACAGTGTCTTCATAAACCAATGGTACCTGCCACACACAGAAGCCGACTTTACCCTAAAGACACCACAGCGATAAATCAATAATTCCATCAGTGAGTGAGTGAACGAGTATTGTTTTACGCCCCTTTTAGCAATATTCCAGCAATATCATAGAGGGGCACAGCAGAAATGGGCTTCACACACTGTACCCATGTGGGGAATCAAACCCGGGTCTTCGGCGTGACGAGGGAACGCTTTAACCGCTAGGCTACTATGACAGAATAATTAATAGTGGGGTTCCAGCAAACATTTTGATGCAAATAAGATAGATAAAGACATACTGTTTAGGGAACGAGGATCCTGTACCACAAAATGATCTTAGCGCTGAGAACACCATTGAACAGGGCCCTGCCTCTCTTATGCTTCAACTGTATGACTAATGCATAAACGCCTCAATTTTCAAGTTCAGTACAGACCAATAAAGTGTACACCAGCCACTGACCAATAACGCATACACCAGCCACAGACCAATAACGGATACACCAGCCACAGACCAATAACTCATACACCAGCCACAGACCAATAACGCATACACCAGCCACAGACCAATAACGGATACACCAGCCACAGACCAATAACTCAAACACCAGCCACAGACCAATAACTCATACACCAGCCACAGACCAATAACGTATACACCAGCCACAGACCAATAACCCATACACCAGCCACAGACCAATAACGCATACACCAGCCACAGACCAATAACACATACACCAGCCACAGACCAGTAACGCATACACCAGCCACTGACCAATAACACATACACCAGCCACAGACCAATAACACATACACCAGCTATAGACCAATAACACATACACCAGCCACAGACCAATAACACATACACCAGCCACAGACCAATAACGCATACACCAGCTATAGACCAATAACGCATACACCAGCCACAGACCAGTAACGCATACACCAGCCACAGACCAATAACGTATACACCAGCCACTGACCAATAACCCATACACCAGCCACAGACCAATAACACATACACCAGCCACAGACCAATAACGTATACACCAGCTATAGACCAATAACGCATACACCAGCCACAGACCAGTAACGCATACACCAGCCACAGACCAATAACGTATACACCAGCTATAGACCAATAACGCATACACCAGCCACAGACCAATAACGTATACACCAGCTATAGACCAATAACGCATACACCAGCCACAGACCAGTAACGCATACACCAGCCACAGACCAATAACGTGTACACCAGCCACAGACCAATAACGCATACACCAGCCACAGACCAATAACGCATACACCAGCCACAGACCAATAACGCGTACACCAGCTACACGTCAGCATCAAGAGATGAAGAGAGCTTCATCTGACAGTCACAGCTCAAGGAGACAAGTGCAGACTACAATGTAATAATGTTCGAGTAGCTGAATGTCTTGCAGTCAGCTTAAATTCACTTGAGCAGGATACAAATATACCCACCAATCTATCCAGCCCTTCAGGGATCACTTGTCCTGATCCTAACAGTTATAACCAACTCAAGACCGTAAACCTAAATTAACCTTTTTTTAACTGACGTATATAAGGACTGCAAGCCACTGCGAACTGTCCCTCGGGTCAAACTGACCAATCAAAGGAACTGAAGATTAAATTGGTTTCTTTTCTAGAGAACTCTTCAAGCTCCAGACAAGTAAGGCAATGTACTTGTCCCCAAGGGCCTACTGAAGAACTCAGATTGCTTAAATATCTCATAAAACAGGGTTTGTGATAGTCTCACCAATACTCAGACAGGTGTTTGACAAGCTCCATTCGGAACTGACTGCATGCTGGCCACAACCTGCGAACTGAGACCAACTGAAGG